>NW_026947499.1:24746077-25946077 GCF_034190915.1 Cavia porcellus
AATTGAGACTGCCATTCTATACCCATCTCTCATCATTTCATAGTATTATGGATCACAAAAAATACTGCAATAGAGGATAAATTGTTAAAGACAAGGATGGAAGTCCTGAGGGCTCCAACTAGCTAAATACATGGAGCCTATGGAGAGAAAGAGAAGACTAGATCTGGAGTCTTTCAGAGAGTGTACCCCACAGGAAGACACAGACCCACTGTGTCCCGATAGCACCTTCCATGAGACTCAACTGTACAAGATATCTCTGGTGAAGCAAGTGGCACAGAAGCATATGCCTCCTGACCCACTATGACTCCTTTAAGATCAAATTGTTCTCACTTTTAAAGGCTACAGCATAATGGAGAGCGCTCTGACATGTGCATGGTGTTTCCCATAATATACTGGCATACTGAATTCTTTTTTTTTTTTTTTTTTGTCTTTTTCCTTTTTATCGGTACCGGGGATCGAACTCACGACTGCCTGCTTGCAAGGCAGGCACTTATGCCGCTGAGCTAAACCCCCAGCCCCAGCATACTGAATTCTTAAAGATAAGGGTGGGGTTCCCAGGGTGGGGAAAGGCTCCCTCAGAAGCAGGAAACCACTTGAGAAACACTATCCCTTACATTTATCCCCTTAATAAAAACTTTGGGCAAGACTTCTGGGAGGATGGTGGTGTGGTAAAAAGCATAGAAAAAGCCTCTCTGAGATTTGGTGTCCAGACACTAGGATATAGCAACATGAGGAAGAGAAGAAGGAGGAAAGTGGGTTCCCAAGACTGAGCAAGGATCTAAAGTGGGAATTGAAGCCCATAGGCATAGTCAAGAGAGAAACATCAGTGAGGAAGCTGGTGGCAAACAGTATTTTCTCCCTGAGCCCTGATTCACTGCATAGAAGGAGCAGCTTGAACCTGCAGGCACACAGTGACTACTGGTGACCCCAGAGGCCTCCATGGAGAAACATACAAGTGGAACAGAGCAGTAAATCCAGCAGATTGCAGTGGCTGGTGAGTTACTCAGGTTCAGATGCCTCCCAGCAGAGCACGATTGGCCGTCTTAGAGAGGGGCCAAATGAGCTCAGAACTCAGAGCAGCTGTGGGCTGGTCTATCTAGTAGCTTCCAGTGTCAAGGGGAAGAAGAAATGAGGTCCAAGTCAGCAGTAGATCAAGGAGCTGAGTTCAAGCTGGCAGAGATCCAAATTTGGCAACCACAGCTTGGCAGGAGGTAGAGTGTCACAGACTGAACAAATCAAGTTCCAACCTCACAGCCAGAAACCAGCCTGAACTTCAGTGAAATTAGAGGTGCAGGCTTGCTGGGACCTAGCAACTACCCTGTGGTAAATCTGTATCTGGCTTGCTGGGATTACTCAATATGAATCTGGATACTGTCAGTCCACTCTGCCTACAAGTGACAACACAGACACATCTTGAAGAGGACATTTGTTTTTTGTTTTATTTGGGGGTTTTTTGTTTTATTTTATTTGTTATTTTTGTTTTGTTTTATTTGTTATTTGTTTTTTTGTTTTGTTTTATTTATTTGTTTTTTATTGTTTTTGTTTTTATTTTCTTGATTGTTTACTCTTGCTTTTATGAGTGTGACCATTGTTTCCAGTTCCTTTGTTATTGTTGTTCTGTTCTTGTTTTTATTTCTTCCTCCCCTTTCCCTCTTGTCTTCTTCACCAGTTTCCCAAAATTCGCATACTCTTCCTTTGCCCTCTAGCCTTGATTTTACTCTCGTCCTCTATTTTTCTATTTTTCCCCAAAATCCATGATAATTTCCTCCTCAGAGGGTAAAATTGTCATACTGAGGGCATATTTACTGTATACAATTTTCTGGCTTGTTTTAGATTTTGTTGTATAACCACAAATATAGTTCATACAATTAAAGGTACAAATTAATAGTTACCACAGCCTTTCATTTTCTAGTGTTTGATGCTACTGTCATTGTTGCTTGTACTACTTTACCCAAGGTGACATAATAGTTCTAATCAGTTGTTCCTCCTGGTATGCCGAGACTGACATTATGCGAGATTCGTAGGTAAGTACTATATCCCAGTGCCAAAGAACCAGGGGCTAGCCCAAATAGACACCCACTTCTCATCCCCAACAAAAATGAAGAGGTAGGATCTTATAAGAGACTCAAAACTCAAAAGCCATCTAATACACCTGGAAAACATCTCTGACAAGTAATCATTTCCTAAGGGTTCTGAATACTAGCAATGAAGCTATTGCCATAAGCAATATACAAGTGTCAACCCAGGGATTAAACTAAAAAAATACAAAATGAGAGACACTTGAGCAAGATGCAACCCCAGACTCCCAGCTCACCAAAGGCAAACCCAGGAGACAATGAAGAAGAACAATTTGAAAGCCACATACCAGGACACTCTGAATGTGGCAACAGCAGAAGTAACAAAGCACATGAATGAGTCTCTAGAAAAACTCAAATCAGAAAAAACTTCTCAGATAATTACAGAAATAGTGGCCATAATGAAAGATATGGTTAGTGACTCTAGAGCACACACACACACACACACACACACACACACACATATATATATATATATGTATGTATAAAAATGATGAAAATCATAGATGTCCAACATAAGAAAGAAATGGAATCCATGAAACAGATTCAAGCAGATATGCAGGACATTAAAAATTCCATCTGAAGTATGTGCAACAGAATGACCCATTACGAAGGCAGAATATCAGATGTAGAAAACAGAATTGCAGTTAGTGATCAAGAAAAGAAAGCTTTCTTACGAGTATTAAGGCACCATTAGAAATCAATCTAATGGCTGCTAGGTAGTACAAAGAAGAATAAGATTAGAATCAGTGCAAAAGCAGGAGATAGTGCAAACAGCATAAAAAGTCTGTTCACAGAAGTAATGAGAGAAAACTTCCTAAGCAAGGAAAATAGTTTGATTTCTGGATAGCTGAGGCATATAGAATTCTAATTAGCTATGATAAAAAAAATTTATACCAAAATCTATAATAGCCAAGATTCCATAAATTCAACACAAAAACAAAATATTAAAAGACGTTAGAGAAAAGAAGCAAATTACCTATAAAGGAAAGCCAACAGAATCACAGCAGACTTCTCAATATAAACTGTCAAGTCAAGGAGAGTTTAGAGTGAAGTATTTCAACTCCTAAAACAAAACAACGTCCATCTCAGACTGAGGTACCCTGACCGGAGCCGCGGGAGACAGGAGACCAAACTCGAGCAGGATCAGCTCTCAAACTTTATTGCGTACAGCGAACCGGACCTAACAAGGTCCGCCACCCTCAACGTTGGTTCCTCTTCCGCCCGTTGGGGGCAGGAACAACCTCTTATAAGGGGAAGCAGTATCCAATCACAGAGAAGCGCGTCTAACAAGCTGATAGGCTAGCGTCACGGGTAACTGGGTAGACATGACAATTTGGCGGGCTTGTTCAGGCTGGGAAGAACCCGGAAGCAGGAAATGGGCGCCATCATAGGTGGCTTCCCACAGTACCCCACAAAACTATCTTTCAAAGTTGATGGAGAAATAACATCTGAGGAAATTCATGACAACCAAATCAGCACTTCAAAATGTTCTCAAGGACATTCTGAAAAGAGATAATAATGACTACAACGCCACGAACTTCAACAGAATGAATTCATCAGGCAAGACAAGCAATTAAACAGGACAGGGCGGGGGAGACCAAAAACAGGAAAATAACATGACAAGGATAAGTCAACACATATCATTTATAACTATCAATGTTAACGGTCTCATTTCACCAACCAAGAAACCAGACTTGTAGAATAAATCAAGAAGCAAGATTCAACAACATATTGCATGCAAGAAACACATTTAATTCAAAAAGAGATTCACAGACTGAAGTCAAAACATGCAAAACATCACTCCAGATGACAGGAACCTTGAAAAAAACAAGGGTAGCTATTTTATTTGCAGACAAAGTAGATTTCAAGCCAAGACTTATGAAGAGAGACAAAGAGGGTCACTATATACATCCTTGTAAAGGGAACAATCCAAGAGGAAGAGATAATAATCATAAATATGTATGCACCAGATACCAGCACACCCAACCATATAACACAAATATTAGTGGACACAAAGAATCAAATCAGCATTAATACAATTCTAATGAGGGGCTGCAATGTTGCAGTCACAAATAGACAGACTGACTACACAAAAAAAATCAACAAATAAATATCCGAACAGAACTAAACTTTTGAACAAATGGACTTATTAGATGTCTACAGTGTTTCGTCCCACAATATCAGTACGTATTCTTCTCAACTGCACATGGGACATTCTCCAAAATAGAGCACCTACTAGTTTATACAACATTCTTAAGTATATGCAAAGGAATTAAAATTACCTCATGCAAACTGGGTGTGGTGCACACAATTATAATTTCAGCACTCAGGAGGCTCAAGCAACAGGGTTGCCATGAGTTCAAAGCCAGCATGGGCTACTTGGTGATTTCAAGGCCAGCCTGCACTACAAAGCATGACCCTATCTGAAAAATAAGAAGAAAAAGAAGGAGGAGGAAGAGGAGGAAGAGGAGGAAGAGGAGGAGGAAGAGGAGGAAGAAGAGAAGAAAGAGAAGGAGAAGGAGAAGAAATGAAATTTTCTTGTGCATATTATCAGATCATAGTGCCATGAAAGTGGGAATCAGCCACGTGTGGTGGTACATGCCTGTAATCCTACTACTCAAGAGGCTGAGGCAAGATGATCAATATGAGTTTGTGGTCAGCCTGAGCTACATAGCAAGATTGTCTCAAAACCCAGACAACAAGAAGTAAGTGAAAATCAATAGCCAAAAATTTCACAAGAACTTTGCAAACATATGGAAATTAAATAATATCCTCCTTTCAACCAATGGACTACAGATGAAATTGAAGAAGAAAGTAGATAGTTTCTACAACTAAATGATAATGTTGTTACAACACGATCAGAGACATCTATAGCGGTGAATTCCCATACCAGAAAAACAGCACAAGCTCAAATAAATAATGCTGACCTCAAGCTTCCAGAAAAAAAAGAAAAGTCAAGCCCAAAGCTCATATGAGGGAGGAATTCTAAACATCAGAACAAAAATTGATGCAGTGGATCTCTAAGAAAACAATACAAAGAATCAATGAATCAAAAAGTTTGTTCTTTGAAAGATTAAACAAAATTGACAAATCCTTTGCAAATCTTATCAAAAATAGGAAAGAAAAGACTCAACTCTGCAATTAGGAATGAAAGAATGAAATCACAACAGATCCTGCAGAAATCCAGATCATCAATACTTATTTTGAACCTGTATTCTAACAAGATGAAAAACAGAAGAAATGGACAGATTCCTACATATATAAGAATTACCAAAGCTTAGGGCTGGGGGTTTAGCTCAGCGGCATAAGCACCTGGCTTGAAAGCAGGTAGTCGTGAGTTCGATCCCCGATACTGATAAAAATGAAAAAGACAAAAAAAAAAAAAAAAAAAAAAAAAAAAAGAAAGAAAAAAAATTACCAAAGCTGAATCAAGAAGGTATGAAAATTCTAAATAAACCAACATCAATCGATGTCATTAAAAACTTATCAACAAAGAAAGCCCCAGGCCCCGACAGATTCATTGATGAATTCTACAGGAAATTTAGAGAATTAATGCTTCTATTTCCAGAGAGAGATATAGCTCAATGGCACAGCACTTGCTTGGTAAGTACGAGGTCCTGAGTTCAAGTCCTACAAAAAATTGAGAAGAATCCAACCTACCTCTCAAACCCTTTCATGAAATTAAAAGGAAAGAAATGCTCCCAAATTGATTCCAGGAAGCAAGCATTATACCTTACTACCAAAACTAGAGAAGGATTCAACCAAAAAAAGAACTACAGACCAATCTCTCTAATGAACATAGACATGAAATCCTCAATAAAATACTGGCAAACAAAGTGTGGCAAATCATCAAGTATACTATATACCATGACCAAGGAGGGCTCACTCCAATGATGCAGGGATGGTTCAACATCCACAAATCAATAAACATAACACACCATATTAACAGAGCCAAAGACAAAAAGCACATGATCATCTCAATAGATGCAGAAAAAGCATTTGACAAAGTTCAACATCTGTTCATGTTAAAAACTGCAGAAAACTGGAATAGATGGTTTTTATCTCAATATGATAAAAGCCATCTATAACAAACCAACAACCAACATCCTACTAAAAGGATGAAACCTGAAACCCTTCACATTAAAATCAGGAACTAGACAAGGATTTTCACTGTTATTAAATATAACTCTGGAAACATTATCCAGAGCAGTTAGATTAAAAAAAAAAATGAGGGGGCTGGAGATTTAGCTCAGCGGCATAAGCGCCTGCCTTGCAAGCAGGCAGTCATGAGTTTGATCCCCGGTACCGATAAAAAGGAAAAAGACAAAAAAAAAAAAAATGAAATAAGGATAGGAAACAAATAAATTATCAATATTTGTGGATGACCTGATACTCTACATTCAGTAGTACAGCTGGATACAATGTCAACACTCAAAAATCAATAGCATTTCTGTACACAAATAACAAACTCACTGACAGAGAAATCAGGAAGATACCTTTCACTGTAGCATCCAAACAAATGAAATACATAGGAAGCTATCTAATGAAGGAAGTAAAAGATATTTACGTCGAAAACTACAGTACTCTGCAAAAGGAGATCGAAGTAGATATTCCTTGTTCTAGGGCAGGAAAAACCAATGTAATGAAAATGGCTATACTTCCAAAATTGTTGTACAGGTTTAATAAAATTCCAGTCAAAATACCAATCACAGATCTTACAGAATTAGACAACAATTCCAAAATTCATGTGAAACAAGAAAAGACCTAAAATAGCAAAAGCACTTCCAGGCAACAAAGGCAAGGCAGGGAGCAGCACAATTTCTGACTTGGAATTATGCTACAACGCTACTGTGATTTAAAAAAAACAACAATAAAAGCATAGTACTGGCAAACAAAACAGACCTGAGATCGATAGACTCCGAACATAACTCAGCCACCTTACCTTTGACGAACGGGCCAAACACCTTCACTCTTTAATAAATGAAAGAGAACTGCATAGCGAGACACTGTCTCAAAAAGACCAGCAAATAAACAAACAAACAAATAAATGGTGTTGGAAAAACTGGCTTTCCAGTTTTCTAGTTTTAAGGCCAAACATCAAAACTAGATCCATGTTTCTCACCTTGCACTAAACTAAAATTGAAATAGATCAAACATCTAAATATTAAAAGAGAAACACTAAATCTGCTGAAGATAGAAGAGGAAGAACTCTTGAAGACACAGGTGTTGGCAAAGACATTATGAGCAAAGCTCCAGTTGCTCAGGACACATCACCAAGAATCAATATCTGAGGTCTCTTCTTATTAAAAAGCTTTTGCAAAGGCCAAGAATATAGCTCAGTGGCACAGGTGGCTGCCTGGCAAGCACAAGGTCCTGAGTTCAATTCCTGGTATTGAAAAAAAAAAAAAAAAAGCTTTTGCACAGTAAGAGAAACCACCAATAGAGTAAAGAGACAGTCCATGGCATGGGAAAAAAGTCTTGCCAGCTATACTTCAGATAAAGGTCTAATATCTAGAATATATAGAACTAAAAAAAAATCCCCAAATTTAAAGACCCAATCCAAATATGGGCACCCAAAATGAATAGACATTTCTCAGAAGAACAAATATAAATGGCAAATGAATATATGAAAAATGTTCCACATCACTGGTCATTCGAGAGACACAAGTTAAAACAATGCTGAGATTCCTCCTTACTCCAGCTATTAACAAGAAATCAACCAATTCCCAGCATTCAGGAGGCTAAGGCAGGAGGACTGCTGTGAGTTTGAGGCAAGCCTGGGCTAAAAGTGAGTTCAAGCCAGTCTGAACTGCTTACTGAAACTCTGTCTCAGAAAGACAAAAACCAAAAAAAAAAAAAACAACAAAAAAACAAAGCAATGAATAACAAATGGTGGTGGGGCTGTGGGGAAAAAGTATCACTTCTCCACTGATGGTGGGAATATAGACTGTTGCAACCACTGTGGAAATTTGTGTGGCAATTCCTCAAAAAAGTAAAACTAGAGGCTCCGTTTGATCCAGCTATTCTCCTTTCTGGTATCTTCTTGAAAGAATTAAAAGCATCATACCACCCATATTTATAGAAGCATGGTTTATAACAACTGAATCTTGGAAGCAGCCGAATGTCTATCAACTGGTGAATGAATAAAGAAGATGGGGGGTTTTTATACAATGAAGTACTACTCTGCCATAAAGAATAATCTTGAGACATTTCTAGTCAAATGAATGGACTTTGAGACCATACTCTTAAGTGAAATAAATTAGACACACATGTTTAAATACTGCATTGTTTCTCTGCTGCAAGAAACTGAAAGTGTAATTAAGGACCAAAATGTATAATAAGATATTGGGAAATGAGAAGAAAATGTTCAAATGAGATGGGAGAAAGGGGAAAAAGAAGGGTAAAGGAAAGAACGGACAAAGTAAAAAACAAATAGAAGGGAAATATGGAAACAAAGCTTTTGTAAACAAGGGACCAAAGGCAGGGAAGGGAATGGGAAAAAAATAAGCAAGATATATCATGTACAGATACATATTCTCAATATTATCATTATGTATGTTTCAAATGTACCAACAGAATAAAAATACCACTGAAAAAACCTTTGGTACTTTGTTCAAGGCAGTAGAGATAGAAACTTTAAAAAAAAAAAAACTTTAAAAATCCAGACATGAGGGTTGCTGTAATGCTACACACTCACAGGCATTTGAGTTGACCTTTACTGGCTGTTGCTTTGTTTGGTTTAGGCCCTCAGGCACATGTTTCTAAATTATCTGACTTTGTTAGAAGAATGAGGACAAGATCTCACCAGATTTAGAAGAAAAGAGGGGAAGAGGCCCATATTTGCCCTAAAATCAGTCTTTTCTCTTATCTGCGAAGCTGACAATTCCTGGTGTGGTGAACTAATTAAGAATCAATTTGACTGGGACTGTCCAGCTAAACTGAGTCAGAGATGTTCTGGGCGTGTAAAATCCAACTGAGGATTTTTGTCAGAATGGCATTAAAAACAGAACATAGGAAAATCATGCTGCTGATTTTTCTTGAAGAACCTGCTTTGCAGAGGTTTTGTGTTTTTTTTTTTTCAAATGAGTTTTGGCTGTTGTCTTCCTTTGGGAAAGTTTCAGTCCTCATCTTCATTGTGGACGTCATCTCCTGACTTCAAGTGCAAATCTGTCAGCCTTCCAGCACAGATCCTCCACACTGCCCACACAAACTTTCTAGCTTCCACTCTGGGCTTTTCCAATGCAGATCTTTGATATGGACTTGCTCAAGACATTGCCATGGGCTCCAACCCCTTGACTGAAGTCTTCAGGTCTCTAGCATGCAGACGAATGTCTGCATTCTTCTACATGTGTCTTTAGTAAGCATTGACTAATACATCTGGTAAATATGTCAATTAAGAAGAACAAAAAAGATGGCAAATAAACCAGGGGTATAGCCCAGTGGCACAGTGCCTGTCTGGCAAGCACAGGGTCCTGAGTTCAATTCTGATACCTAAAAACCGAAACAAAACACACCAAAATGGCTGACAAACATGGTGGAAAGTTAGGCTGGAATGAAATAAAGTTTTGAGAGAGCAACTCACCAAGAATAGCCAGAGATAATAGGCCATCTAGTGGAAAAGCACAGATGAGACTTTGAGCACAAAAAGAAGTAAACTGTGGTAGGTAGCTACTTAAGAAAGAGGTCAAATTACCAGTAGCTGTATTTCCCAAAAGAATGAGCAAAGTATGGAGAACAGAAATGTGAGGACAAAAAGGCATATTAAACTCTGGGTCACACACACAGAACATGCATAGTTTACAGAAGCCTTCTTGGCCCAGTAGAACCTAAAATGGTCCCTTCTGCAATTGGGTCAGGTTCGTGTTGGAAATAAGGCCCCAGGCTCAAATAGTCAGTACTGGAAAGAATGCATTCAAATAGCAAAAGGTCTCAACGGGGCAAAGTTGACATTTACTTCAGCAGAAGGGCATTAGTGCACTCAGACACAAGGCAGCAGGAGAATATAGTAGTGGGGAAGAGGGCTTTTTAAACCCTAATGCATAGGAAGCAGTTATCATTTAAATTCATTGGCTGAATTCAAAGTCTTATTCAATCAATAGATTGAATTCAATCTATTTCAATTGGCTAACTCTAACTCGAGTGGCTCAAGAGAGGGGTGGTTCATTACGGGGTAAATTAGAGGAGACATCCGGTTTGGAATAGAAAGGTGTTGGATTTTGATTTGGAAACTAGAGGGTTCTGGGAAAAAGTATATAGTCATCCTAGCTCAGGATATTAACAGAGCAAGGTAGGTGGTGAGTAGATGGCCAGGTCATTTAAATCCACAATGGAGTTGCTTTGGCCTTGTGTTTTGACAGAAAAGACAAAGCCTGTTTCTCACAGCCAGACACCCAGGCAGTCTTAACCAACTTGTACCCTTGTTGAATGACTGAAATCAGGAAAGAGAGCAAAGAAAAGGGGAGATAATCTTTTTTTTTACCCCCCCTCCCCCAAGAGGAGATAATCTTGAGGCAGACCTATGAGCCTCTCTATCTTACTATAGAAACACAGAAGCCATGTGATTTCCCTTCCCAACCCACAGGGTGGGACACACTAGAAAACTATTACTGGACCCATAAGAAAATTTCTGAGTTCTCCAGCTTCCATTGATTTCTACACTCTCTAGCTCCCTGCCTCTCCCTGACAACCAACATTGGAAACAAAAGTTAAAAGATTTGAGCCCTTCCACACATGAAAGCCAAGAGGGAAAGAAGAAAAAGAAAATCAAGACCCTCCTACTGCTACCGGGTTGTCTCTTCTTTATAAAGGTGACTACCAAATAAATACTGCTGGGTTTTGTGGTTCTGCCTTCTCCTCCTGGAGTTGGATTCTAGGTTCTTGTCATCTTGAACAAAGAATTGAACAAATGAGCAAAAGACAGCAAGTTTAGGGGTGGAGGTTTAGCTCAGCGGCATAAGCGCCTGCCTTGAAAGCAGGCAGTCATGAGTTCGATCCCCGGTACTGATAAAAAGGAAAAAGACAACAACAACAAAAAAAAGACAACAAGTTTGGCCCAAGTAAAAGAGGAAAAAGCAAGATAAAAGTATACCCTGAAGGACACAGGGCAAGGTAATCATGAGGAAAGCCATGATAGCAATCTCTTCCTGGCATCTTTGTCCTTTAATACCATACAAGTATGGAGGAAACCCACAAGAATTTCTACAAACAGGTGCTGAGAGGCAGTGCTGGGATCCCCCACCTCTGGCTGATGTCAAGTCTAGGCCATCCTATTGAAAACCTGCTCAGATTCCTGAGAGAGGTCGATGTGCAGGGCTCTGGGAACTCTTCTGCACAGGTATTCCAGGATCTTGTAATTAACAGGTCATGCCTGTTTCCCCAGTCAGCTTTGTTATGCCTTAATCTTCTGTCTCACTTTGGAAGAGAGGAGGAAAGAAAAAAGCCAACTAGTGCCCTTCTTCTTGGCTTGAATTCAGAGATAATGAGAGAGAGAGAGAGAGAGAGAGAGAGAGAGAGAGAGAGAGAGAGAGAGAAACAAAATTGTGCCAAACAGGCCTTACTTCCCTGGTTGGCTCACCAAGATATGTCACCAGATTTTAGAATACTGGAGTCTCCTGTTTTTAATTTTTTTTTCTGAGACAGGGCCTTGTCATGTAGTTCATGCTAGTCTTGAACTCACTTTATAGCCCAGGCTGGCTTCAAATTCATGGCAATCCTCCTGCCTCAGCCTCCCAAATGCTGAGATTACAGGCATGTGCCACCACACCTGGAAATAGAAATGTTATAGTGTTTTTTTGTTTGGTTTTGTTTTTTGAGTTGAGGTTATATAGTCCCGGTTGGCCTTGTACTCGACAGTACTCCTGCATCTGCCTGAGTGCTGGAATTTGTTATAACTTGGGCCCCGGTATAAAATCCAAGGAAGCAAGAGACCGAAAATTTAGGTAGCAAAGGCTTTATTTCCAGGCCTGATGACGAGTCTCCGGGAGCCAATTTGGAGACTGTGTCCCAGAGACTGAAGGGAGGACTTTAAATAGAGGCTGGAGGAAAGCGGGGGGGGGGGGGGGGGGGGAAGAAACAAAGAAACCTGCAGAGCCATCGAACTTGTTGACCCAAGTCTGGAAATTGTATTGCTGTCCACTTAGCTCTGACAATCTCGGGAGTTCCTGGTGTTTCTCAAATTACTCCCATCCTACAGACTGACATTATCTCAGAGTGGCACATCTGCAGCAATATTTGGAGAAGAAAGTGGAGAGTTAATTATCCCAGGACAGCTCGTTTTCGCTAGTGGGTGTGAAGGGGTCAAGAGTTACAAGAAGCTGAAAGTTAAGTTTTACAAAGATCTGATATCTAACTCATTTGATGCATACAGAACAAAAGGAAAGTACCGATTGGGGTTTGGGCCATAGTATTTCCCGGTAATTTCTTTGAAGCTAAACAGTTCTTAAAATTGGGGCAGGCTCATTTTATGACAGATCATCACCGGGTCGGGAAGAGGTCACCAGAAACCCAAATTCTTTATGGCCTAGATAGATAGGTGAGGGGAGAGGGAGGCAATAAGGCGCCATACAGAACAGAAAACGGCGGTTATGTGTATCTATCTTTCTGGGAGGGGAATCAAGGTTAGGTAAAGGGTTAAACTCATATGCAAATCTCTCTGCACACAAGCAGTTACTTCAAACAAGTGTAAATTAGTGGGCCATCCTAGTTTTCTTTAGCTCTTTAACAGAGAATAGAGGCGCCTAACAGTGATTAACAACCCTTGTTAGCTTGTTTTAGCACAACTTCTGTAGTTTGTAGAGGGCAACAATGGTTAATATATCAATTAGATGAGATTCTTGCAATTCTTTACAGAGGAGAGTATTGCTCAACATATCAATTAGGTCACTTAACATATCAGTTAGGGAAAAAGGATAAAAAAACACATTTAGTAAGCCACGTTGCAGGTTTGCTATAATACACATATAACGAAGCTATTTTCTTAGAGTACAACAGAATTGTAGTTGTCTACCACCATGCCCAGTTTAGAGTTTTCTTCTAAAGGTGATTTCTAGGTTCTTTCCATCCTGAACAAAGAATTAATCAAGACAAGCACAAAAGGTACAAGGGTACCTTGGTTCACAAATATAATTCTTTCCATGATTCTGGTCATAAACAGAATTGAACAAGAACTGAATCAAACTCAATGTTTATGTTCGATGTTGACTTTATGGGCAATTTTGATTCAGTTCTCATCCAATTCACCTTGAAAACAGAATTATGGAAAGAGTTAGATTTGTGAACTGGAGTACCACTGCAGTGAAGTTTTACTTTGTTTTAAAAATAACTGCATTCTTTAATGGCAGTAATAACAATTATCAGATTGAGACACAGGAGAAAATGCAGAAGAGGTTTCCAGAAGACAGATATGGTGTACAAAAGGGGGTAGGATACTCATGCAACAATCATTGTAAAAGTACAGAACATTATATACATATTTTTTTGTCCTTTTCCTTTTTATTGGTACTGAGGATTGACCTCATGACTGCCTGTTTGCAAGGCAGACGCTTATGCCGCTGAGCTAGATCTCCAGCCCTGTATACATATTTGCACCAGCGACTTTCAACATGTAGTGAAGTTTTATATTTACTAAAAGTAGGAAAAGAAACATGCTCTGTAGAGCACGGTCAGTTGAAGGTAGAAAAGTATACTCTGCAGGATGAGAGCAGACCACTGTGAAATAAAGAACATAATGATCAAGAGCTTAATGGCAAACATCTTTTGTAGCCTCTGTTTTTCAGGCTGACATCAGGCCTAAACTGTCCAATCAAAAACCTACTCAAAGGGGCTGGAGATTTAGCTCAGTGGCATAAGTGCCTGCTTAGCAAGGAGGCAGTCATGAGTTCGATCCCTGGTACCAATAAAAAAGAAAAAAAAAACTACTCAAAGCAGAGTGTGGTGGCACATGCCTATAGTACTAGCATTTAACAGGCTCAGGTGGGTTGCCACAGGTTCAAGACCAGCCTGAGCTTCATAGTGAGTTCAAGGCCAGTCTGAACTATATAGGGAGAGCCTGTCTTAAACATACCAGAAAAGCTGGACATAGTGGCTCACACCTGTAATCCCAGCAGTCAGGAGGCTGACGCCGGGGAATTGCTGCGAGTTCAAGATCCGCCTGGGTTACGTAGTGAATTCAAGGCCAACCTGAGTTGCATAATGAGACCCTGTCCCAAAAATCCAAAATAACAACAATAGCAACTATCCTGCTTAAGTTCCTACGAGAATTGAAGAGCCCACTCTCTGATAGGTACCAGGTGCAGGAAGTTTTTTTGTGTATTTCCTAGCATGTTCCCTTGCCCAATTGGCTGGTTACATTCTAATCTTCTGTCTAAGTTTCACACATCCACTGGGGGTGTTGGAAATACATTTGCCACAAAAAGGAGCACTATAGGAAACCAGCCTGGTAGGAATGCCTAACCAGTGGGGCAAAAGAAGATTAAAGAGACAAGACTCAGAGATAATTTTGAGAGAGAGGGGTGCCAGTAGGCTCTTTCCTGTGGTGGACAACACTCTGGTTATCTAGATTTTATTTACTTAAACATAGATTAATCAATTAGGGTAGCATAAGATTCATCTACCTCTTGTTATCTACATTGTATATGCCCAGGTAAACAGCCATATCTTAGCTGTGTTGACTCTTCCTGGAACTTGCAATGTGCCAGCATGCCTACATGTTACCAGAGAACACAGCCTGTTGTTTTCTCCCTTGTGCTCACAGAGAAGGTCAATTAGGCCTTAGTACTTATTGAGTACCTGCTGAAACTAATATTCATCCTAGTCCCTTTAGGCCCAGAATTTTAGATCTTTGAATTTTCTCAGTATTTTACTTGTGGTGATAGAATCAGGCAAGCCTAAGGGGGAGACTTCTTTTTCCCTGACACTTTGGGCAACTTAGCTTCTCTCAGACCCAATTGATCTATTCTATAATAATAAGAAATTAGATGATAAACTTAAGAACCCCTCATAAGTAGTAATTAATATTTATTAAACATCTTCTATGTCCAAAGTACATTGTGACCTCAGCAAGGATTTTACCATCTCTGACCTCCATTTCATCATCACTTAAGAAAAGAAGAATATCATGGCTGTAATCCCAGAAATCTGCAAGGCTGAGGCAGAAAGATTACTAGTTTAAGCCCAGGCTGGGCAATTTGGTGAGACCCTGTCTCAAACTAAAGATAAAACAGAGACTGGAGGTATAACTGAGTGGTAGTATACTTGGCCCTGGGTTCAATACCAAGCACTGCAAAAAAAATGAGGGGGTAACTCAGTAGGAGGATGTGTGCAGAGCATTTTCAAGTCCCTGTGTTCAAACTCCAGCACCACCCTCCCAAAAAGGGAGAATAGTAAATGGGTTTGTGAGTACAAAGCCTAAATCATACATTTAATGAACTTTTAAAATGAGTACTCATTTTGTGCATGTTCATTTCATGTAAATCTCAATATTAAGTAGATTATTTTGCCCATTTAGCTGTTAAGGAAACTGAGGTGTCCAAAAACCAAATTATTGGCCTAAGGTCATGTCTGAGTTACTTTTCTTGTTGCTGAGACAAAATACCTGACACCCAAAGTTAAAGGAACAAAGGTTTATTTTGGTTCAAAGGTTTATTTTAGTTTGTAGAGGTTTCAGCCCATAGTTGGCTAGCTCCAAGGCAGGATGGCATGGCAGAAGGGGATCACAGATGAGAAACAGTTCATGGTGGGCAGAAGGCAGCAAAGCAGCAAAATAGCTGAAACAAGTGACAATAGTAATCCCTACTAATGGGGAAAAAAAAAAACAGAAAAAAGGACCTTACTTATGTCTACAGGATGCATGGATAATCCTAAAACTCATTCTGCAACTCATCTTTGTGCCTCATTGTTGCTGTTTCTACCTTACTTAAACTGGTAGATAGTTTGGGGCTTGGACCTTACGTTCTGTATTAGTTAGCTAGAGATCCTGTAACAAAATACCACAAAGTGGGTGCTTTAGAAAACAAATTTCTTGCTCAGCTTTGGAGGCTGTAAGCTGAGATCCAGGTGTCAGCAGAGCTATACTCTCTCTAAAGCCTACAGGAAGGAGAATGATCTTTCCTTGCGTGTTCCAAATCCTGTTAGCCCCAGGTCTGTTTGGCTTGTGGAAGCTTCACTGCACCCCACCCCCTCTTTTTAGGACACTAGTCATATTGGATTAGGATCTTATTTTCACTTAATTACTTCTGTCAAGACCCTATTTCCAAGCTGGGCCTGGTGGCACTCTGGGAGCCTTGAGGCAGGAGTATCAAAAGTTCAAACCCAGCCCAGGTAGCTTAGTGACTTGGTGAATCTATGTCTCAAAAAGTAAAAAAAAAAAAGGCTGGGGGTGTAGCTCAGTGTTGAAGACTCTGGGCTCAATTCCATAGTATTGGAAAATAAATAAATAAATAAATAAATGCAGGCTGAGGATGTAGCTCAGTACAAAGGCTCAAGTTTCAATCTTTATTTATTTATTTATTTTTTGTCTTTTTGGGACAGGGTCTCGCTGTGCAGTTCAGGCTGGCCTTGAGCTCACTTTGTAGCCTAGGCTGGTCTTGAACTCGCAATGATCCTCCTGCCTCAGCCTTCCGAGTGCTGGGATTACAGGTATGAGCCACCACGCCTACCTTCGAGTTTCAATCTTTAATATAAAATCCAAACAAAACAAAAAACTCAGCCTATTTCCAAATAAGTTCACATTCCAGAGAATTACGCCTTAAGACATGAATATCTTTTTTGGAGGGGGTACATAATTCAGCCATAACACCCCCTTTCTAGATGTGAGCTCCAGCATCCACATTTAAGCCGAGATTGCTGGGAGGGTTGAAAGAAATCACATTTCACAAGAAATGAGGCAGGAGTACTTTTATAAACTTCACATGGTTCCAAGTTTTGTTTTCCAAGAACTTCCCCTTCCCTTCTCCCCACAGGAATGAAGTTAAAGGCAAAGATAAAATGTACCCACATAGCTTATAAATCTATGCAACCATTTTACCACAGCTTTGCCTTTGGTGGGGCTCCCTGTCTCTGCAGCGTTATCTCTGCCTTCAGGCGCTCTTCTAAATTCACTACACCACCTGATTTAGAGGTGGTTCAATCTCCTTTATCTTGTCTGTTTTATCACGTTCATTATTTACTCCACAGATAATGATCTATGGGCCTACTTTTCAGTACTAACATCTCTACTACTTGAATGCTTAAATGATGTTGTTACCGCTTTTTAAAGTATCTTGTATTAAGAGTGAATATCTAAATTACAGTTTAGTAGTCACAAAAAACTATTGCTAGACTTGGAATCAAGCCAATGGTATGACTCAGTCAAACAGGGTAAGGGCATTTGTTTCCTAGATAAGACAGCGCCACCTTGTGACCATAGCAAAAACAGTCATAATTCGTTCTGCCTGATATGGTACTGGACACTCCTATAATCTCAGCTATTATAGAGGTGAAGGCAGGATTACAAGTTGGAGAGACCAGCCTGGGTGAATTTGTGAGAACCTGTCACAAAATTTCAAAATGGTTAGGAAGAGTGTAGCTTAGTGGTAAAGCACTTAACACACACGAGACCCTGAGTTCAACTTTTTCTTTCTTTCTTTGAAAAGGGTCTATGTAGTGCTGGGTGGCCTTGAACTTGCTTATGCAGCCCAGATTGGCCTCGAAGACACAAAAATCCTCCTGCTTCAGCCTCCCAATTGCTAGGATTACAGGTGCGTGCCACCACATCAGGCCTGAGTTCAATTCTTAGCAGGAGGGAGAGAGACAGAGAGAGACAGACAGACAGAAGAGAGACAGAGTGAAAAATAGAGAGAGAGAATAAAAGAGAGAGAGAGAGAGAGAGAATAGAAGAGAGAGAATATGTAACTCAGTGGTGCATGTGCCTAATTTACATAGAACTTGGAATTTAATCAATAGGACCATCAAAAACTACAATAAAAACAAAGAAGAGAAAAGAAAAAGAATTTGTTCCATGTCACCAGTTCTGAGATTGTCTAATGCTTGAAGAAAATTTTTTTGGACATTTGTATTATTTATCCTTTATTTGTCAAATGGCACTTTGTTAATGCTTTTATGTGGCACTATATCAAAATTGTAATTTATATCTGCATACGATACATAGTACAGAAAGGTTGGGACTTTTGTCTGCTGGCTCAGGCCCCTGTAGAGATTTAAAATCTTGCTTGTCCTGGCCTTCCTGTGAGGAGTCCATAGGAACCAGAGGATATAGTTCTCAGGGAGCAGTTGGGCCTGAGCATAAAAGCCCATCAATAAAGAGCAGGTGACACTGCCACAGCTAGGTAATTTGTCTCTTTGCTCTTCTTCAGTCTATTCCATGATGATCTATTTATCCCAGGGAATAGATGATGGCAGGTTTGTCCATATTTTTCACTTATGAACCTGCCTCCTCCTCGCTTCCTAGTGCTGCTCGTCTATCTCTGTCCTGAGCTCCTCTCATTTCATTTTATGAGTGGACAGCAGGCCTTGGTTAAGAGTTATGGAGGTGGGCTCCCAGGGGAGGGAGAGGAAAAGAACAGAATGGATCAGCTCCCTGCAGAGAGTGAAGGAGAGGGAGGAAACACTCTCTGGAGAATGAGATGTCATGGACTTAGTAGTGGACAGGAAGGGACTTGAGAGAGGAAGGAGAGGCTGACGGAGAGGCCCTAAGAGAAGGGGTATGCTGGGAGGCCTGCTTGCAGAAGTCAGCTGAAGGGGACTGGAGACATAACTCAGGGATAGAGTTATGTGCGAGACCCTGGGTTGCACCCCCAGCACAGAGAAAGAGGGGAGGAGGCAGGGAAGGGGGAAGAGAAGGGAGAGGGTGATACATTGGCAGCCTGAGAAGTAAGTGCAAACCCAGTAATTCATTCAGGCCTTGTGTAGTCTATTTGTATCTGGCCTCCTCCAACCTAGGTGGTCCCAGAAGCTATTGGATATTGGCATTCATACCCTTGTGTGTCCCACCCCCATACTGAATAGGACTAACATGTGCAACCAATGGGACATGCAGAAATGACACCGTGTGGCTGACTTCCAAGGTCAGGTCAAAGTCCTTGAAAATTCCCCTTATTCTTCCTTGGATCACTCATACTAGAGCCAGCTGCCATGTAGCGAGGACACCCAAATAGACAGTGAAGAAGCCCACACAGCAAGGAACTGAAGGCTCCTGCAATGACCAGCACTAATTTGTATGACCCATCTTGGAAGGAAACTCTCCAGCCACAGTGTGGTCTTTGGATGATACAGCCTGAAATAATACCCTGATTGCAACCTTGTAGAAGGCCCTGCAACAGCACAGCTCTGGCAATCCCCTACTCCTGAATTCTGAACTAATGGGAACTGTGTAAGATAATAAATGTTTAAAGTTTCAAACTGCTGAGATTTGGAAGTTGTTTTACAGTCACTGGAAATGGTTGAATTCCTTATTTATAGAGTTTGCGTCTAACTAGTTTGGTTCCCAGAATATGTAGTCCACCAGTCCTGGCCACATTCCTAGCAGGTGCTCAGCCTACCAGCATTGAGTATAACTGAGCGCCCCAAAGAAGCCCAACTGCCCACCCTTACAAGCAAGATAAACAGATTTAATTGAAGAAATAATTCTAGGATGATGTGGTATGTATCTTGGGGGAAGAACAGGGTCTTAAATAGGAATCTTACCAGGATGTCCCAGTTTCCTGGGACAAGGGACTTTCAGTGCTAACACTAAGAAAGTTCATGGTAGGCTGAGGTAAACTTGTCACTCTAACTGGGGTGGGACCTGAGATACTCTTTCAGTTAGCTGCCATCTTGTAGTTCATATGATGATTTATCCTGTTTTCCATTGCTATAACAGAATACTTGAGATTGGGTAATTGATAAAGAAATTTATTTCTTTTTAAATTTATTTTACTTTATAGTTTTTCAAGACAGGGTGTCACTGATTATATATATATATCAGGCTTCCTTTGAACTCATTATGTAGCCCAGGCTGGTCTCAAACTTACAGCAATCCTCTCACCTCAGCCTCCTGAGTGCTGAGATTACAGGCATGAACCACCACGTCTGGCAAGAAATTTATTTCTTAATAGTACTGGAGGTTGGGAAATCCTAGGTTGAAGGGCTGTATCTGGTGAGAGACTTTTGTGACTTTTTGAAGTACTGGGAATTGAACCCAGGACCTTTGCACTGAATTGCTTCCCCAGCCCTTTTTATTTTTTGTGTTGAGACAGAATCTGACTAAATTGTCCAGGCAGTACTCCTCCCGCTTTGGGCTCCCAGGTGGGGACTGCCATTCTAGTCAAACTATCTTTTCTTTTCTTCTTCTTTTTTTTTTTTTTTTTTTTTTTGAGACAGAGTTCTGCTATGCTGTTTAGGCTGGCCCTGAACTCACTTTGTAACCCAGATTGGCCTCAAACTCACGGCAATTCTCCTGCCTTAGCCTCTGGAGTGCTGGGATGGCAAACTGGCTTTTATAACAAACCTGCTGTCATGACTATCAACTTCCTTGAGAAACCAGTAATCCACGAATCCATGAATTGATAAATCCAGTCATGGGGGCAGAGCCTCATAACCCATTTACCTCCCAAAGTTTCTGTTTCCAAATATCACTAATGTCTGACATTGGAAATTAGGTTTTCAACACATGAATTCTTGGGGACAAACATTAATAGCATAGCACATAGAATGGGTAGGGAGATCCATCTTCCATCTCTCTCGGTCAAAGGTGGTGATAAAGTAGGAGGTAGAGTGCACAACAGAAAGCCTTTATGCAAAGACTTGAGAAACCAGACAGAGCGAAGGTTACTATAGTGTGTCAAAAGGTGAGAACATCAATTAAAGTCACCCGGTTGAAACAGTTAGAAATGGAGGAGCTGAATGAGCCACCCCCTTCCCTTCATTTAGCTGTGGGCACAGCACCGCCCAGCAGCGCCCCAGCAATTGTCCATGTTTGATTTACACTAAGAAGACTGTGATGCCTGAGGCAATAGATCATTATTGTGTATGATGCCAGCGAGAGATGAAATGGAAGGCACCTGCAGTCAGAGGTGTCCGGCCACAAAGGGAGTTAGAGGTGTCTGATCTTTCAAGTGCTGGATGCCCAAGTTGTGTTAGTACTCGCTGAAGGTTCATGTTCCTCTTTCTCCCAGGGCCCAGTGCAGCCGTGGTAACACACAGTAACATCACCACCAGCTCCTTTGCCAAGAACTTCACCACAAGCAGCAGCTTTGCCTACAACCGACTGAGGATTCCCATTCCCTCCTCCTTTTTCCTTTTGCCATTTTGTCTGATCCTGTGGCTGCCTTACCTTGAGCTTCAGTGAATGTGGCTGCTTGCCACATGCTGCAGGGTGTGTGCGTGGCAATTCTTTCCTTGTTCTACACAAGAAGTTGGACTGTTTTGGGTCATGCAACTATAACTGTCCTCCCCACTCCAAGACTTCCAGGAATCCAAAAACCAAGAGTTCAGGACCCTGGTCTGCTTTTTCTCATTTACATTGTGGTTTTGACTGCCACTTTTTGGACTTTGGATGCCATGGCACTTCCTCTAAAATTTTGTATGGTCAGAAATCCCTCCTACTAATGGGTGCACTGAATCAGGTACTAATGGACCATGACTCCTGCCAATGCCCAGTTATAGATCCTCTCATTATCCCAGGACCTTAAGAGACCCAGTATCTACCCCATTGGGCTATCAGCTCTTCTCGCTGCCTTGTTTCTACCCTGTGGAGTCCAGCTTTGCTTCTTTCACTTTTAATAAAAATTACTTTTATTACTGCTTTTGAATGTCCTCCTCATTCTTTCTTTCTTTGGGACACCAAGTGTGTTGGTTACTTTTCTCTTGTTGCTGAGACAAAATACCTGGCACCCAAAATGAAGGAAGGAAAGGTTTATTTAGCTCACAGTTTATGGAGGTTTCAGGCTATATTCAGCTGGCTTCAAGGCAGAGTGGCATATGGCAGAGGACAACAGAAGAACAGGAGAACAAGCCTCTTTCCCTCCCTTACATTGTTTGCAGGTTACCTGGGTGGGTGTAGCACTCACACTCTAGAAACCTGTCTCATACATGACTGTATGAGGCTTTGGGGGAACATCTGGGCACCAACCATAACACCAAGTGAACCTGGAAACAATTCCCCAGAGATTCCCCATCCAACAGCAGAAGGATGCTCCTGAAGCCAGCTTTTTTTTCACCCTTTTGCCCTAGTTGGGTGGAGGGAGATGGAAAAGCCTTCTTGGAAATGCCACAACCAACAAGAAAAGGCTCCCCCTTCACAGCCTCAAGAGAAGGATTGGGCACCCTCAAGAGAAGGCTCTGCTTGCTTTGACAGCACTTATATAGAATAGCAAAGTTTTGGTGAGACTCTCATCCTAGATGAGAAAAAAACAGCCTCTTGCTTTCCATAGGGCCTGCTTCCTGTGGCTTGATTCCCAAATGGCCTCTATCTACCATGTGGCCACTGATCTCATGGCAACCCATTCTACTGTTAGAGAATTATCCCCTGTACAAAAAGCTGCTACCACATAATCTTTAACTTCTGATTACAGTTGACTGAGCTTTCTTCCTGGAAGCCTCGCCTCAGACAGCCAACCCTTTGCATCCATAGGTTTTCAAGTGTGTGTATTCAACCAATTGGGGATAGAAAATACTTGGAAAAAAATAATTGTGTCTGTACTAAATGTGTAAAGTTTTTTCTTTTCATTATTCCCTAAGCAATATAACAACTATTGACACAATATTTACATTGTCTTAGATATTATAACTAATCCAGAGGTGACTTAAAGTATATAGGAGGATGATACACGTGAATTTATTTATTCATTTTTGAGACACAGTCTCACTTTGTAGTTCAGGCTGCCCTTGAATTCACTATGTAGCCCAAGTGTCCTTGAACTCACAGTAATTCTCCTGCGTTAGCCTCCAACTTCTGGGATTATCAGTGTGTACCATTATATGCACATTTGCCTTGGTATATAAGGATTTGAACATCATGGATTTTTGTATCCTTGTGAATGGGGAGCCTTGTGAATGGGGAGCCCAGGAACCAACTCCCCACAGATATTGAGACAACTGTACTGTATATACATTGCTTCTTTTTTTTTTTTTTCTTTTTTTTCTTTTCTTTTTTGAGACAGGGTCTCTATGCAGTTCAGGCTGGACTTGAGCTCACTTTGTAGCCCAGGCTGGTCTCGAACTCACAAGGATCCTCCCACCTCAGCCTCCCAAGTGCTGGGATTACAGGCATGAGCCACCACACCCGGTACATTGCTTCTTCTGAGGTTCCCTTTGCTCTGCTCTCTGCTCCTGGCAAACTCCTATTCATCCTTTGAATCTGAGACCCAATGTTGGTCCTCCAATGGCAGAAGTGGTTGCTTCCACCTCTCACACTCAACCTACCACTTGGTTCCTGAGCAGCTCCCACACCTGACTCCTAACTTCAGTCATACCTATTTGTTGTTCCTTCATTCACCCATTTGGGTTTTTCCTAATTGACTATGACTGGAGACCCTACAGAGATCATACTGACTTCTGAATGAGAGACTCACACTGTTTTTGTCTCCCTGATAATTCCAAAGGGCAATGGGCAACAGGCCTAGCTGTGTCTCTGAATCCCTCTATGTGTTTTTTGGGTTTTTGTTTAGGTTTGGCCTTGTTTTATTTATTTATTTATTTATTTATTTATTTATTTATTTAGAGCCAGTCTCACCATCTCAGGCTGAGAGATAGTGAGCCCAGGATGGCTCAGGATGGCTATGGGCTTGCAGTAATCTTGCCTCAGCCTCCGAAGTGCTGGGATTAGATGCATGTACCACCATGTCTGGCAACTTTATATACTATAGCTTTCTATTTTAGCTACAGTGGAGTATCAACACCACCGTTTTCATTCTAGTTTACTTTGATGATTCTGTCTGCTTATAAAAACTGATTCTGGTTTCCAACCAGCCAGGAATATAGCACACACCTGTAATCTCAGCACTTGGGAGGCTGAGGCAGAAGGATCACCATAACTACAATAGTGAGTTCAAGGCCAGCCTGGAATACATAGTAAAACCCTGGCTCAAAAAAACCAAAACCAAAACCAAGATCGTGTTGATATATAGTTCCTTTTAAAATAAATCACACAAATAATATATGTTCACTGTGTTCAACATTAGAAAGTTCAAGAAGAAAAATCAAAACCTAACTTCGTAATAGATATTTGAAGTCTGTTTAGCTCTTCTCCACCACTCCCATTATAAGTACTCTCCATACTTCCCCATAGTCTGTCACAATTGACAAACACATTTCCGTGCATATTTTTCACGTATTTAGTAAATACTTAAGTGTCAGGCAAGAGAGATGAGGGAAGGTGGTGCGTGGCTAAAGCCTTTGTCCTGGAGGGGCTCAGTCAGTGGTGGCTTGGTGTTAGCTCCGCCAAGCACTGACCCCTGAAAGTACTGCGGTTCTTTAAGAATAAAATATGTCTGTGTGCCTGTTCCCTCCTCTGTGGCGTCTGCAGGATCTCCATCCCTATCTGTGACCTGGGGGATTGTGGCTGAGAAGGTATTAGTTTGAAGGGCAAAGAACTCAAAGTCTCAGGAGGCTCTGGCAAGAGAAGGTTGAGAGGGATGGAAAAAGCAAACGTTGTTGGAGAGAAAGCTTTCTGGCTACCCAGAGCTTTGCCCCATCTCTTACATGGTTAGTGAGGCTGTTTCTTTAATAGTGTGCCCCAGAAAACGAAAACGCACGGGTGTGTGTATTCCCACCTGTTCTTGATGGTACTGTTGCTTGAATCCAGTGACTTCACATTAAGCCCCATACTCAGTCCTGTTTTAAATTTTTTGAGACAGGGTCTCACTAACTGGCTAAATTACTCAGGCTGAGTTCACACTCGTGATTCTCCTGACTCGGTTTCCAAGAGGGCCGGAATTACAAACATGTGCCACCACCCCCGTTTGGCATATGCAACTGTAGTTTCGGGGTGTTTGCTGATCTTCCTTGGCTCGTCCTTGGTTTTTGATGTTCCCATTTTACTGAGGAGACCATTTGGGCTCTGAATGGGAAAAGGCTTGCTTAATGTAACAAAGCGAGTCCTTTGTAGAGCTGTAGAGCTATCGAGGTTCTGAAGTCAGCATCCGGCTTTGAGCCAAGCATCTAGGAGTTACAGGAAACTGGGGTGCTACGCCCACCCGGCTGCGCTGGAAGGGAGGAGGGCGCGCCGCAGGGGCGGGGCTCTTAAGCGCCCCTCCCCGAACTCGGCAGCGGGGGCGGGGCCTTCCTCAACCGAAGCCGCTCCAACATGGCTCCGCGGCTTTGCAGCATCTCTGCAGCGACGCAGCGGCTGCTGTGCAGCCCGCGACCCAGCGCGGGGGTCGCCGTGGCCGCGGGTGTGGCTGCTGCCCGGTGAGAGCCGGGGGAGGAAGGGTCGTGCACAAAGACGAGGCGGTGGAGGGAGGGTGGAGGTTCCTGGACTTGGATCCCAAGGTTTGGAGGCGGGGCGGAGATCCAGGCCTGGGGATGGTCTGAGATTGAACCAGGGAGGTGAGGAAAGTATGGGCAGAGTCTTTGTTTTGGGGCAGACCTAGGGCTAGCCAGAGAATGAAAGGTGGGGTTAGTGGGAGGGACCTAGGTCCTGGAGAGTGGGAGAGGCAGAGGATAGAGGCCCATTCCTCAGGCCTTTGCCTGTGATTCTGCTTTAGCACCTCCCTCGGGCAGCTCCTCCCTCAGGAAGTTGAGGGGTTTAGTGGGGGCCTCCATGGGCCTTGGCTGTATAGACTGTTTGCCTCCCCACTCTTAACTTCACTGGTGGACCAGCAGACGCCCAAAAGGGGATGGGGGTTGTTCAAGGTCGCTGTCCAAGCTTTGTGGTGGTAGCAGTGGATCAGAGACCGAGGTCTTTGATGCACCATGCACTTTGCACTACAACTGGTGGCCTCCTGGGAGAGGGAGGTTGGCTGGGCCATGTGCTCAGTGCTAACTGTTGTTTATTCCTGCTCTGGGTGAGGCAGGCTTAACCACCCTTGACTGGCCCTGAGTGGCTCCTCCCCCCATCCAGTTACTGTACTTCCCCTATCTCTGCCCTTCCACCCTGTGCACTTATGACCTAATCTTTACCTGCTTGTCCCAACAAACCATGATCTCATTTTTCTGTTTCCCCAGCTTCCCACCCCCACAGCGCTCAGGACAGTGTATGCTCAAAGAACATGTGCCAGAGAAGTGAGACTACCTATCCTCCCACCTGTGGAAAGGAAGCAGGGGTCCCTCCTGCCCAACAGCCTGGGAATGAAGCTGCAGAGTTCTGTTAGGCATTGAGACGTTAGAGCATCCTTCAGTGGGTTTTAGCACAGCTTGGAGAGAGGGGATGGGCATGTGCCCCTCACCCAGACTGCCCACTAATGAGGAAGAAAGTTGACGGCATGTGGCAGTTTGCTGTTGGCCTGGCCTTAGCAAATCTAACTTGGGCTCTTTTTTTGGGGGGGGGGGGTTAACCTTGGTTATGCCATTTGACCTCTTCAAGCCTCAGTTTCTTCACTTATAAAACGAGGGTGACAAGAGAGGATGTGTCTCAGGACTGATGAAGACTGAAAAGGCCACACTTACAAAGTCTCTAGCACCCAGCAAGCTTATGAGTTACCCTTTGCCTGAACCTGTTTGTCTGAAGCAACTTCTACATGAAACACAAATAACATCATGATTAAAAGGACCTTAGGAAGCTCAGCTTTTATGAGATAGTGTTTTCCAGATGAAGAAATTGAGGCCAAGGAAGGGATCAAATCAGTTGGTGATGGACTCTTGTGTAGCAGATATCCAGAGGCCACAGAAGTAGCTAAGGGACACGGGGAAGACTTAAGAGGCAGCCTTCTGTTCCTCATTTACTCATTTGGTAACCCCAGTGACTAACAATCTTTGAGCCTCACTTTGCTTTGCTGTAGAGTAGACATTGTGATCTCTGCTTGGCACTTTTTACAGAACTGCTATAAAGGCATTTAGGTGAATACTGTCAAGTCCCTCAGAGACTGTTTAGCAGCCAGGTGTGGTAATGCACATCTGAAATCGCAGCACTGCCTGAAATCCCAGCACTTGGGAGGCTGAGGCAGAAGAAGCCCTGCAAGCAAGGCTACCTGGGCTTACATAGTGAGACCTTGTCTAAAAAAACAAACGTTAAGCAAATGTTAAGCCCTGGTACCACATTGAATACCTAAGAACATCTCTTTCTGACCCTCATGCTGCCCCCAAATGGTATCTATTCAGGAGACTGAGGCAAAAAGATCACAAGTTCAAGGCCTGTCTGGGGAAACACAGTGGACCCCCCCTCTCAAAAAAAGTACTGCCTGGGTTAAATGGGTTAGCATTTAGCATATAGTAAACGTTCAGTGGTTTTTGCTATTGCTGTATTGGTAATCTTTTTTTTTTTTTTTTTTTTTTTGTATTGGTAATCTTGTTCTAGCTGAAGATGTCCCTCACAACAATAAGCAGAAATGCAGCCCTTTTCTAAAATTAGTTGATTCAAAATGACAAGATATTTCAGAATGTGCACAGAGCTGAGGTTCCCAGCATGTAAATCTAGAATGTTCTAGAGTTTTCATGTGAAGAGGCATCAGATTATTGATTGCTATTGACAGTACAAGTATGTCATCATCTATGGTGATTTTTCTTAGAGATGAGAAAGTTCTGCCTGCCAAAAGTACTGCTGTGTGTAGTGGTAACATGGCTGTAATCCCAGATTTGGGAGGCTGAGGCAGGAGGATCGCTGTGGGTTTAGAGGCCAGCTTGCCCTATATAGTGAGACCCTGTCTCAAAAAAACCCAAAATTGCTGTGTTAAACATCTTGGGAGGAATGGAAGAGTATGGAAGGGTTTTAACTGGTGTCTGGGGAAAAAAAAATATCCAAATGAAATGAATAAAAGAGGGAGTATAGATTTTTGTGGGAAAGTCTGGACTAATCTATCGGGGAGTCCCACCCTTTGTGATACTGGGAATTAAGTACAGGAAGTGATGAGCTACATCCTCAGCCCTTTTTAATTTGAATAAGGTCTTGCTAGGTAGCCCAGACTGGCCTCATGTGTTCCTTCTGCCCCAGCCTCTCAACTGGGATTACAGTTATGTCCCCCACACCTCTCTGGGGTACACCTTTCTTCGATAAAGTTGCATTATGGTTTTTCAGCCCTGACCAGCAGTTTAAATACCACAGTTTTTGGCATTTCTAGAATGATTTGCTGACATGAAGAAAAGTTGAAATTGGGACTGCACTAAGACAGAGCATGCAGTAGAGTCCTGGCAGTCCTGTTGAAACTCATATGGCCAGGCCTACTTTTAGTGTTTTTGTTGACTAGGTCTGAGGTGGAGCCTGAAAGTTTCTCACAAGTTCCCAGGTTACTCTGAAGCTGTTAGTCTGAGAACTACAGGAGTGGGGTGTCCTGGGCGCTGGTTGCAGTGGTGTGCACTTGTAATTTCAGCTACTCAGGAGACTGAGGCAGAAGGATTGTAAGGGCAAGGCCAACCTGGGAAACTTAGATCCTGCCTCAAAATAAAAAGGGTTGAGATGTAGCCCAGGAGCATGCTTGCCTAGCCTGTGTGAGGCCCCAGGATTGATCCCTAGCACTGCAAAGCCAAAAAAAGGCGCTTAGCAAGTTAGGAAAATTTTGAAGGAAAAAGTGGAAACCATGAGATCTGTTAGGAAGAAAGGTAGAAATACTGATGGTAGCTACTTTTGCCATGTTATGCCCTTTTTTTTTTTTTGGTCTTTTTCTTTTTTATTGGTACCAGGGATCGAACTCGCGACTGCTTGCTTGCAAGGCAGGTGTTTACGCCGCTGAGCTAAATCCCCAGACCCCAATTATGCCCTTTTTCTAAGAGACTATCCTATAGCCCCAGTTGTACAGATGAGGAAATGAGGTCCAGAAAGGTGCTGAGCTCAGATTAGAACTGAGCTCTTAAACAGTAATACCGCTGTTGGTAATGGGAAAGGCTTGAGTCCACATTCTAGGCCAAAGCCCACCTTTTGTTTCTTACCTTAGAACATACATCATTTTCCTGCAACTGCACCCCCAACCCTGTTCATTTCCCAAATACAGATTGAGCATGTGCCATGTGCCAACCCTGTTCCAAACACTGGGGACACAGAACAGGTCCCTGTGCTCATGTGGCTGATTCTGATAGGGAAAAAGACAATAAACAAAACACTTAACATGAGGGAAAAAGTATTGTCTCTAGGCTAGTGGTTTGTTTTGTTTTGTTTTGTTTTGAGTGCTGGTTGAACCCAGGGCTCTGTGCATGCTAGGCAAGTACTCTTAACACTGAGCTACAATTCAGGCCACAGTATGGTGCTTTAGAAGTCACTGTACAGCAAAATAAAGAAGCAGGTGAGAGTGGTTGGGGAGGTCAAGGATAGGAAAACATAAATTCAGCAAGAAAATGGAATTGGAACTCTTATTTAAAATGTGCATTTGAGGATACTGGCCTGAAATTCAGACCCACCCTGGGATCTTTGGATACGTCCCCTGTTGGATTTTTACCTGTAGAAAAGATCTTTTGAGATGGACTTCTCTGCTCTGCTCACTTGACAGATGGAAAAACTTAGGCTTACTGGTTGGTGGGAAGGATTAGGAAGCAGTGGAAAGAACTGGGAGCCCATCAGAGGTCTGTGATGCCTCCCTTTTACTTTCCTCAGCATTCCAGGCCCTAGCTCTTCCTTCAGGACTGGTCACTGGTTGTTTATCTTAGTTACTACTGATGTTAATAAATTACTGGGAACCTCGTTCTGAAACAGGTCTTGGTCAACAAATGGTGAAGCTGGACTTTTTTTTTTTTTGATAGGGTCTCACTATGCAGTTCAGGCTGACCTTGAACTCATTTTGTAGTCCAGGCTGGACTCAGACTCACAGTGATCCTCCTGCCTCAGCCTCCCAAGAGCTGGGATTACAGGCATGTGCCATCACACCTGACAAAAGCACTCCTGTCTGGTAATGTCACTCGTGAAGAGGCAGCCCCTCTACATTCAAATCAAAAATCAAGTCCCTCAGGGTCCCACCACTGAGCTATACTTCCAAACCCTGGAAGATGATTGTTTTAAATTTTATTTTTCTTAGTACATGTTCGTAATACATAATGGCTAAATTTTATTATGGAGTGTTGTACATGTACATAACATATCAAGATGGTTTTTTAATCAGCCCCAGTGGTTGTTCCACATTTGGGGAAAAAATAATGTTTTTATTTCCAAGCCATTTGTTCTAGCCATGTTTATAAAGGGAAAGGACATGCCTGCACTGCCAGAGTCATCTCTCCACCAGGAGATCTGCTTTTCAGGCCAGGCTGTGCCCTGTCACAAAACTGTAGAATAAGAAGATTGATAGCCTCAAAATAAGCTCTGTCCCTGATGGGGCTTTGGATGTATGTGTGCAGGACTTACGGGACAATTGTGGTGTGGCAGAACGTGGCATTGGGTCCCCTTGCTCTGAACTGTCCCACAGGCAGAGCACATGGTCGTGTTCACTAACCCACTCATTCTTACAGCATCTGACCTAGGCGGCAGAGCAGGTGTCAGTGCATAAATGAAAGAATACATCTTCCTTGTAAGGCCTTCTTTGTCCCTCTTCTCTGCCACATCAGCCCTGCAGAATCATCTGACCTGCTCACTGCCATACAGCCAGAGGCTGCTCAGGCTTGTTCACCTGAGTTCTCCCAGAGATCTTGGCTGTAACTGCATTCTGAGACACACTTCTTAGTGAACTGTGATCTCTTAAAGGACAAGGCTTATTTGTCTTTGGCTACCTTTGTGGTATCTAGCAGAGAGGGATAGGAGTACCGGGAAGGATAGTGAATGTAGCCTTCTCATTAGAGAGAGAACTTAGAAAGCCCTGAGTAAAAGATTCTGGGGTGTTTAGTTAGGTAAGAGCACATCAAGAGAGTGGGTTACATAGGTTGGGGTGCAGGCAGATGATAGGTTGAGTTGTCAAGGGCTTTGGACATCAGGCAAAGTGGGTTTGGGGCTGCTTCACATGGTAAGAGGCTGTGGTTATGTAGCCCAAGTAGAGGTTCCCCTTGTAAGTCGGGAGGGGAGGAGGGAGGCTGGAGAGAGAGGTTGGACACAGGGCTGCCTCTCCCAGACTCCTGAGGCCCTGCAGGTACAGATTAGGCAGCTGAGATCTCTGTAGAAGGGACTAAGTCTGCCTACTTGATGACATTTCACACTTTGGAGCTGCCTGGGATTCTGTGGCCTTCTTTCTGGAAATGTAGGTCACCAGCCTTGGGGAGCAGGATGTCTGAACTACAGGATTTCTGGGACTCCCCCTACCTCTGCAAATCCCTCTGAACTCTTCTGTCCTGCAGTTTCTATTCCAAGGACAATGAAGGCAGCTGGTTTCGCTCCCTGTTTGTCCACAAAGTAGATCCCCGGAAGGATGCCCATTCTACCCTGCTGTCCAAGAAGGAGACCAGCAATCTCTATAAGATCCAGTGTGAGTGACTGTGGGGCTAACCAGCCCCATCCTCTCATGGCTTCTGGGGTTCTTTGAGGCTCCAGCTTGTAGATGGGAGAGTTAGGGTCATCTTGTCTGCTACTCCCAACCACACATACACACACAAACCTCTTCACCTGCTGTGCTTTGTCCTCTATTGCAGTTCACAACGTGAAGCCCGAGTGTCTGGATGCATACAACAGTCTGACGTGAGTATCCTCCATCCACCTGTCCCAGTCCCTGCCTGGAGAGGGGGTTCCATCTCAGCAAATCCTCAGAATGTCCCCTGCCTCATGTTCCTTGCCAAGATCCAGGCCATGTAGATTTCTGAGCTAGAAATCCCAAGGACATCTTGTCCAGCCTGTACATCTTAGAGACGGGGAGACTGAGGCTCAGCCCTGAAGGCCCGAGTTGGAACCCTTATGTCAGAGGCCCTGGTAGCCAGTGTGAGCCCTCCCCGTCTTTGTGCCTCTCCCACAGGGAGGCCGTGCTTCCCAAGCTCCACCTGGATGAAGATTATCCCTGCTCACTCGTAGGCAACTGGAACACGTGGTATGGGGAGCAGGACCAGGCAGGTGAGGTGCCCAGCTTCCCAGCAACACCGCCACTCTCCAGCCAAAGCCTCTGGCACCTCCCACATCCGGCTGTCCTCTATGTACGCCACAACAGCTCCTCGAGTGGGGTTTTGTTTCTGTGTGCACACCTTGTTGCCTCACATCCCTGCTGAAATATCTGTTAAACTCCCCAGTACCCTTGGGAGCCTCATCTTGCCACATTCTCTATGCCCACTGTTCTGTCTCACCCAGGACTTCTGTCCATTTTCCAAATGAACTGTTTTACTCTCTGGTTCCAGGATGCTGTTCATGTTCTGTCCTCCACCTCAGCATCCTTTCTCCCTTGCCTGCTTTATCTGCTCACTTGTCTTTTTATTCAGGCTTCAGGTGTAAGACTCCCTGGATTTTCACCCTGCTGGCTGGGTCAGGCATCTTCCCTTGTTCCACATGGTTCATGCCTGTCTTGACTACTGCTCCTTGTTATGCAACACATTTTTGGAAAACTAGTTCCTTTACAAGGGGTATCCCCAGCATACCTCATGCCATCCAGTGTACCCACAAAGTTGTGCCTAGGACCTGCATACAAACTCAGTTGACTCTTAGCATCTCAGCTACTCAGATGTACCTTGGCATTTAGATTGGTAGTAGTCATCTTGGACAACAATAGAACATGTCCAGGGTAGCTGAAAGACTTTGCAGATAGTGCTAGTTTAGGCTATGTATATAGCACAACCTTGACAGACCTCTAAATTTTGCTTGATTATGGGACCTCACCACCTCATAAGGCAATCTCTCTTATCCTTTCAGAGCTTGGATAACTGTGTGTAAAAAATTCTTGATCTGATCAGGTGTTGTGGTGTACACCTATAACTCCAACACTCTGGGAGGCAGAGGCAAGACAACTGCAAGTTCAAGTCCAACCTAGACAATTTAGTGACTTAGGGAGACTATCTCAAAAAGTAAAAGAAGTTCAGCTCAGTGCAAAGACCCTGAGTTCAACCTATAGTATTACAATAAAATAAAAATGTAAAAAAATCTGTGACCTGCAAAGAGATAGATTTCTTTAATTGTTTATTTTGTTTCAGTAACAGGCACTGACATATTGGTAAGGGAATAAGGGAAAGGGAAATGGCCTTCAGTTTCTGTCACTACAGCTTTTCCATTTTCAGCATTACTTGATCAGTGGGATCTTAGTTTGGTTTTTGTTTGCTTTTTTTTCAGTGCTGGAGATCTAACCTAGGGCCTCATACATGCAAAGCAAATGCTCTGTCACTGTGCTACATCTCTGCCGTGGGACCTTGACCTTTTTTTTTTTTTTTTTTTTTTTTTTTTTTTTTTTTTGGTACTGGGGATTGAACTCACGACATCATGCTTGCCAGGCAGGTGCTTATGCCGCTGAGCTAAATCCCCCCCCTGGACCTTGACCTTTTAAAGGATGTCCTACATTTTGTGTATCTTAAAGTGTAAGCTTCCTCATGTAGAGTCAGCTGGCAAATAGGCCATTTGATCCATACCCTAGGAATAGGGACCAATAATCTTCTTTTTAATAAAACTTGTAAGAACCACTGACTTCTGTTCCTTGGGGGCCATTATAATTGTCAGCAGATTCTTTCTTAGCCTATGATATCATTCCCCTTTATTAGGTTAATCTCTTCCCCAAGTCAGCATCCAGGTTTTGGTAGATTTTTGCTATTTCCCTTGGGAACAAGTCCTTTAAATTATTGTCAGGCACTAAATGCTTATAATCAACTATAGCCTACCTAATTGATCCTTTGGGGACCATTCTCCCCTGATGGGCCGGCCCTGCTTCTGGGAAGGCAAACTATTTTCTTTCTTCACAATTAACTACACATCATCATTCTTTTTCTTTCTTGTATGGTTCCTTTCCTCTCCTCTCCTCTCCTCTCCTGTCTTCTCCTCTCCTCTCCTCTCCTCTCCTCTCCTCTCCTCTTCTCTCCTGTCCTGTCCTGTCCTGTCCTGTCCTGTCCTGTCCTCTCCTCTCTTCTCCTCTCCTCTCCTCTCCTCTTCTCTCTCTCTCTCTAGCTATCTTTTTGGTGCTGATAAATAAACCCTCCCATGCTCTACCACTGAGCCACATCCCCAATTCATGGTTTTGTTATTTGAAAGCAGATTAATTTCTGAGCATGACCATAATAAAAGACCACAGGGGTAACTGAAAACAACAGAAATTTATTCTTTCACAGTTCTGAAGGCCCAAGGTCTGAAATCAAGCTGTGGGGGGATGCAGTTCCTCCAGAGCTCTTAGGGGAAGTGCCTGCATTGCTTCCTCCAGTTTCTGCTTGTTGCTGGAACTCGGGTGTGTAGGCACGTCGCTGTGGTCCCCTCTGCATTCCAACTCAACATGGTAGTCTCCTGTGTCCAAACCTTCCTTCTTTGATAGAGGTATCAGACAATGGACCTAGGGTTCACCCAATGTGATTTCAATAATCTCTACAAAGACCCCGTATCCAAATAAGCTCACTTTCTGAGTTCTGGGTGGGCATGTATTTTGAGGGATATTCAACCCCATACAGAAAATTTGAGAAACTAATTCTAATGGTATAAAGAGTTTTCAGTGAAAAGCTCTCTCTCCTGAGGCCTCCAGCTCTCAATTATCTGCCCCAGCAATATCTAACATCTCAGTCTCTTGGGCCTTCCTCAGGAGAGGATAAATACATAGATCAGCATCTCTGGATGCCCCTCACCCAACTGCATAGCGTTCCCTATACTATGTTTTATCCCTTGGTGTTCCTTTTGTTTTTTTAAAATTGTCTTGCTGTATTGCTCAGGCTGGTCCCAAACTTTTAGGCTCAGCTTCTTGAGAAATTGGACTATAGGCGTGCACTATCATATATTCCTATAGTTTCTTCTGTTTTGTTGTTTGTTTTTGAGACAGGGTATTGTATATGTATTCCCAACTGGCCTTGAACTCATTTTATATAGCCCAGGCTGACCTTGAAATCATGGCACTCCTCCTGCCTCAGCCTCCTGAGTGCTGAATTGTAGACATATGTCAGCATGTCTGGTTCTTTTTTTTTTTTTCCTGTTTGTTCGTTTTTGCAGTACTGGGGATTGAACCAAGGATACTCACACTGAGCTACACCCCTTTTTATTGTTTATTTTGAGACAGGGTTTTAAGTTATTAAGTTGCCCAGACTGGGCTCAAACTTGGTATTCTCCTGTCCCCTAGTAGCTGGGTTTACAGGTGTGTACCACTGCACCCAACTGACTTCTGTTTAATTCATGCCCTGGAATGTTTTCATCAGTCCATCAGACCTTTCTCTCCTTTTGCCTGTTTTGATCTTTATAGTTCTAGTGGTCATCCTTACATGTGTTGCTTTTCTAGCATATAGGTTACATCTGATGCCTTTTTTTTATTGTAAGGCTGGAACCCAGGACCTTGTACACCCTAAGTGCCGGGTGTACCACTGAGCTATACCCCATCTATAACTAATGCTCTTGCTGTTATTTAAGGAAGGTTGGGCAGGAGCATTATTCCTATTTCAGGATGAAGACTTGAGACCTAGAAGGGTCAAAGGACCACCTGGTAGAGTGGGAACTCAGAAACTCAGGTCTCCTGGACTAGTGTCTTAGGTCATTTCCACCCACCACTGCCTCGCACCAAAGCCAAGGGAACTCAGTGTCCTGATTTGTTAAGGATCAAGGCAAGGGGACCCCACCACCACCACTGCTACACATGCATACACACACACACTCACACTCACACACACTCACTCTTAGTCTTGGGATAACCAGGCAGGGCCCAACAACCCCCCAACCTGCACCGTACCCCCTCCTACAGTGCATCTGTGGCGCTTCTCTGGCGGCTACCCAGCCCTCATGGACTGCATGAACAAACTCAAAAACAACAAGGTATGTGAGTATCCTCTTGGTGACCCTTTCTGACTATTGATTTCAGCTGAGCCAGGCTGCCCATGGGGAATGTGGTTGGGGTGGAGGGCTCTTCCTGGCTGCTGTGCCCATACCCCTGTGCCCACAGGAGTACCTCGAATTCCGGAAGGAGCGGAGCTGTATGCTGCTGTCCAGAAGAAACCAGTTGCTCCTGGAATTCAGTTTCTGGAATGAGCCGCAGCCTAGAGCAGGCCCCAACATCTATGAGCTGAGGACATACAAACTCAAGGTACTTCCATCCTGCCACAGTCCTCTGCCTTCCACCATCCCTGCTGTGCTGTGCTGCAGATGCCTGAGGGGAGTGACCACTGTGTCCCAGTGTGTGGTGTAGGGTTCTGGCCACCCTGTCCCCGAGGGCTCAGAGCAGAAGTCTATGTTCCTGTGTGCACCTGGGTAGCAGTGTGAGTCAGGGCCTGTGGGTGAGGCCCCTGGAGCTGGACTGACAGCACAGTTCCCATCCCTGCCCTGCTGTGACACTGGAACTCCAAGGTGGGGCTCATTCCCTTTCTCTCTCTGGTTCTCTTTCAGCCAGGAACCATGATCGAGTGGGGGAACAACTGGTGAGTGGTGGTACTGGGGCTGGAGGCATGGGGAACCCTGCTGTCCTGCTCCACTGAGGCCCCTGGTGGGCCACTTGCCGAGGGCCATGTCACAAGGAACCTAGCATCCTCTGCCAGTCATGGAACCAAAAAAGGATCTGATCAGAGATGTAAGTCTCCTGAGGATGTGAGGCTCCTTTGGTAGAAAATCAGCCATCAGCTGCACCTCTAAAATTGCCCAAGCATGTCTGAGAGCATGGGCTCTATCTTCAGGTGGCCACAAAACCAGCCTGGGGCCACCTTGGGAATCCTTTTGTATTGACCCGTCTTCTTCCCCACATTCTGTCATCTCCAGGGCTCGGGCCATCAAGTACCGGCAGGAGAACCAGGAAGCGGTAGGCGGCTTCTTCTCACAGATAGGAGAGCTCTATGTTGTACACCATCTCTGGGGTAGGTCAGGGACTTTCCAGGAACCTTTTGTTTGTTTGCTTTCTCCACTGCCACATGTAAGCAATGGGGATACCTTAGCGCATGCATAGAAATTATACTCTTAGAGATGCTACCTCAGACATAAACTAATAAAGATTAATTTGAGATGTTTACAAATAATATCTGTAGAAGGTAAGGCAGGTAGAGATGACAGAAAAAACAGGAGGACTTACCTTGGTTTGGGCAGACAAAAATGACTTCCCTAAGAGGTAATGTGTAAGTTCAGAGCTAAAAGATGAGAAGGAGCCAGCTATGAAATACTGAGGAGAGGCACGGCAAATGAGAAAGGCTGTTCTGTGTTTTGAGACAGGATGTCACTATGTCGTTCAGTCTGGCCTTGAACTACTATGTAACCAGGGTTACCTGGAACCCATGGCAATCCTTCAGTCTCAGCTTTCAGAGTGCTGAGATTACAGGCTTGTGCCATCACACCTGACTGCCTCTGAGGTTTTGATGGGTGGAAAGAAAACCAGCAAGGAATTAATCAAGGAGAGTGGGAGGAGTTAGGATAGGAGAAAGGGGCAGACACTGTATAAACTAAGCCTTACAAGCCAGGGAGTAAGTTGGGATTTATCATAAATGCAATGTGAGGCTACTGCAATGTTCATAAGATTCTTCTGGCTGCTAAGTACTTTACTGAGAGTGTCTGCTAGAGGAGCAAGATCCTGAGATGCTTATGCTAGTTCAGGCAGACAGCGCAGGGGCCTGGCCCTGGGTAGTGGCAGTAGGATGTAGCGGCATCCAGAGTTACTGTGTTGAGGTTGACCAATGGGACTTAAAGATGAATGGTTGGCGGAGTTGGGGGTGAAAGAGATGAAGATTCCAGAACTGCTCCCAGGCTCCTCTAAGCAGCTGTGTGTCCTTTATCAACTAGGGGAGGAACAGACCAGAGGGGCCAGGAGTTTAGTTTTGGCTCTCTGAAATGTCACACATAAGATGCTGACACATTCAAGTGGAGATGTCACGTGGGCACTGCACATACACTCCAGAGTTGGCAGGAGTTTGGGGCTAGAAATACAGGTGTAGGAGTTGTGAACAAGTGTACTCCTCAAAACTCAGAAGGCCTTTCCCCACTACAAGGCCTTTGTGCTGTTCTCTCCACTAGGATCACTTCTCCCCAACAATTCACAGCTGGCTTATTTTTTTCTCCTTATCTGAGTTTATATTTTACCCTTTAAGAGAAGCTTTGTTTTGTCATGTCTGTTTCTCTATAAACATTGTTAAAAATTTGTAATTATCTGCAGTTAATCTTTTCCCTGACTGGATGAGATTGCCACAACAGACCATGTTTGTGATAGCCTGAGGGAAGAAGAGATAGGAGGGCAGGCTTGGGGGCAGTGGGAAGAGGGCCCTGTGTTGGGAAGGGATCAGAGCCTCTGCGCCTGAGGAACAAGCCTCTGTCTCTTCCACAGCCTACAAAGACCTGCAGTCTCGGGAGGAGACACGAAATGCTGCTTGGAGGAAGCGGGGCTGGGATGAAAATGTCTACTACACAGGTGAGCACCTCCTCTCGCATTCAGAGGGGTCTTTGGAGGTCATCCCGCTGGAAGCCCTGTCAGGAAATGGGAAACTTGGGGTGGGGAGGGGGTACTGGAGATTGTACTCAGGGCATTTGTACTTAGCCCCTTTAAAATTTTTATTTTTTTTATTTTTAACTTTTTATCGGTACCAGGGATCGAACTCACGACTGCCTGCTTGCAAGGCAGGTGCTTATGCCACTGTGTTAAATCTCCAGCCCTAAAATTTTTTTTAAAAAATGATTCTCAGGTATGATGATGCATGCCTCTAACCCTAGTACTCAAGAGGCTGAGGCAGAAAGATTGCCAAAAGTTTGAGGTCAGCTGGGCTAGTCAGTTCAAAACCGGCCTAAACTACATAGCAAGACCCTGTCTCAAAAAAAAAAAAAAAAAAAATAATAAAATAAAATTTTTATTTTGAGACAGGGTCTTGCTATTACCAGGGCTTGAACTTGCTGTCCTCTTAGAATGCTGGGATTATGTGCATGTGGCACAGAGCCCAGCTGGAAACTCACTTTAAGACAGTGAGTTAATGGTTTTCTATTCTGTTGGCATATTCCACATGGTACCGACAGTCCTAAATGAGTGCTGTATAGGACCATAAGACAGCCAGGTGACCTCTCCATGAGAGCTGCAGAGTAGCTGAATGCCCATCACCACCCTGGGGACGGTTTTGCACTGTGCTAAGACTGCTTCTTCCTCGGTAAACTGGTGATCCTGATCCTGCCACCCTCAGGGGCAGCAGGGAGGACTTATAAACTAATTTATGACAAGTGCTTTGCCTTCTCTGCGGCACACATACATGCAGCACTTTTTGTTTTCTGAGCAAGTTTTTTAGTCAAGAAATTTTCCACTTTGTTAGAACCTGGAGTTGGTAGGGGTCGACAGAGCCCTCACTATGTGTGGAGAGGGGATGATGGTGGTGAGTGGGTGGGTACAGCTATAAACAAAAGCCTGTCCTGGCCCTTGAGGAGCTTTGGAGGAGCTGGTGTGAGAGAGAACGTGTCTATTGTAGGAAGTGGTGCAGCAACAGTATGCACATCCCCTGGGAACTTGTTAGAAATGCCCATCGTTCCCCCCCCCCCCCAGCAACCTAGTAAATCAGGATCTACACTGTTGGGCTTGATGGTTGCGATGGTCTTTCTCTGTAATTCAGACTAGCCTTGAACTCACTTATGTAGCCCAGGCTGGCCTCAAATACCCAGCAAGAATCTGCACTTTAAGGGGAACTGTGGTTTATCTGTATGTACATTAAGGTGTGAAAAGCTCTGAGCAAAGCTGGGTGGTGGCTCATGCCTCTAATCCTAGCACTCAGGAGGTTGAGCCAGGAGGGTCCCTTTAAGTTCAAGATTAGCCTGAGCTACAAAGTGAGCTCAAGGCAGCCTGAACTGCATCGTGAGACCCTGTCTTTAAAAAAAAAAAAAAGAAAAAGAAAAAAAAGAAAAAAGAAAAGCAAAGAAAGAAGAAAGAAAAGCTCTGAGCAGTAGAAGGGTCTAACTTTCTGGGTGACCTTGAGCTGACCCTCTCTGGGCTACAACTTTCCCATCTGTAAAGTGAAGCAGTTTGATATTCATTGTTTTTCAAACCTCAGTCATTTGAAAACCTCCATACAACTTTTGTGTCTAAGCTAGGACACTGTAGTATTATGACTGCAGTGCTTCCTTCTTTCTTTTTCTCTTCCTTCCTTCTTTCCCTCCTGCCTCTCTCTCTCTCTTTTCTGTCTGTCTCTATGTATCTTTTTCTCTCCTGCCACTGGTGCTGAGGATTGAACACCCAGAATTCATAGACCTTACCTAAATAATCACATACTCTATCACTGAGCTACATCCCCAGGCTTAGTTATTTTCTTTAAGTCACCCTACTTTGTCCTTAGCAGTATCTGAGAAATAATTCTTTACTATGCCATTATTTTGTTTTGTTTTTGTGGTGCTAGGGATGGAACTCAGGGCCTCACATGCTAGGCAAGCACTATTCCACTGAGGTACATTCCCACCCTGTACCACTTATTTTTCCACATACACAGGAGAGATGCAAAAAAAATTTTTTTTAAAAAGAATGCTCAGCTCATCATCACCAAGATCCTGTGTTACCTTGTAATTTGGATGACCTAATACTCTCCATGGGTCCTTCTGGTAGGGTATGAGGGTATTGTCTTGTCTGGTAGAGTATGAGGTTTTCTTGTCTTAGCATCTGCTCTTTAGAAGCTTGTGTTAAAAAAAAAAAAAAAAAAAAAAAAAAGCTGGACATGGTGGTGCATAGGAGGACTGCTGGGAGTTCCAGGCCATCCAGGACTACGTAGTGAGTTCAAGACCAGCCTGAATTACATAGCAAGATCCTGTCTCAAAAAACAGAAGCCTGTGTATGTTATGTGTAATTTTTGTCTCAGCTCCAAGTAAGACCTGTCTTTCTGTCTCCACAGTCCCCTTGGTACGACACATGGAGTCTCGAATCATGATCCCCTTGAAGATTTCACCTCTTCAGTGATGCTGCTGATACCTCCACCTCTTTTGTCTTCTCTCTCAGGACAGCCTGGGACAGAGGAGCGTTCTGGTCCTGCTGTCTTGGTTTTCTCTAGGCTCTGGGAGGATTTTGACAGGTAGACCTCAGCTCAGACACATATGGCAAGGTTCTGAGGAGTTATAGTTCTGTCCAGATACTTCCTGCCTTCCCTGCCAACTTCCTTCCCTCTCCTGGAAGTAGTTTCTAAGTTCCCTGAATGAAGAATAGCAACCTTTTAGGTCTTCTCACATTTCCCCCTTGAGATTCCTGAAGGCCTCTTGTCCCTAGATATCACTGTGGAAATCCTTGGTTTAGCTTAGTTGCACAAAAAATAAGATAACCAGTGGTTAGAGGTGGGGTGAGAAAGGAGAAAGTCAGAACAGGCCTGGTCCTCAAGAATTCCCTGGTCTCCACTGGGTCATCCACTTGCTGGACAAGTAAATCTGAGCCAAGTTCCTCCTGCTGGAGAAAAGCGTGGAACTGCCATGAACTCTCAGCTGTCAGGAGGAAATGCAGAATTCTACGCAGTGAGGCTAGAGAAAAGGGTTGGAATAGGATGATTTGGGAGCAGGAGACACACATGGAATAGAAACCCAGAAGGTAGCACATTGAATTCTGAACTTGAATTTGAACTGCAGAATTTGGAATTGGATAATAGAACAAAGGTGACAGAAGACTCTTTGCCGGAGATCTAGTTAGACAAATGGGGAGAAGCTGGTTTCTCCTTACATAAAGAGGTTGAAACTAGAAATGGTAGTTTCAGCCTTTTTCTTGCCAGCTTCCTTCTTCCTGCAGGCAAAACTACAAGCCGAGGTCTATATTTCCATCACCCTGAATTTCTCCTCTGCCTGACATTCTGTCAGCCCAACCCTCAGTTTTCCAGGGCCATCAGATCTGTGGAACAGGATCAGTGACTCTGGGGACCTCCTCATGACCCCCCCCCATACCTCATGAATCCCTACAAAGTAGCTTGATTTTGCCTCCCTACCAGAAAAACGTGCTAGAGTGGCTGATGGAACCAATTAAATATTTACTATAAGTTGTAGTGTCATTTCTTAAATGCAAAGAACTTCAGCAGGTACCCAGGGCTGAGCAGAGCTGACTAGCTTCCCAGTTCTGCCTGACTCATCTGCCCCGCTGGAATGTGTGGTGTTCCTGGGCTACTCTCAGGGAAGGAATTTCCGTTGTCACTGCTGAGCATTATGACCTATCTTTATAACTAGGGATTTAGGATAGGAGTGTTTCTAGCTCCAGATAAGTAGGATTTTACACCAAAAACCCTTGGCCCTGTCTTACAATTCGTATCAGCAGGAAACGCTGAAGCTTTCTAGTACTCCATTTGAAGTTGGGCATGGTAGTGCATGCCTGTAATCCCAGCACTCTGGGAGGCTGAGGCACAAGGACTACAAGTTCCAGACCAGCCTGGGCAATTCAGCAACTTAAAACTTGTCGTAAAAGAAAAATGCCTGAGGATGTAGCTCGATGTGAAGGCCCTAGGTTTACTCTGCAATGCTCAATCCTGCCTTTGTGTCCCAAGTAACTACAATTTTATTTTTTTGTCTTTTTTTTTTCATTTTTATCGGTACCAGGGATCGAACTCACGACTGCCTGCTTGCAAAGCAGGCGCTTATGCCGCTGAGCTAAATCCCCAGCCCCCTACAATTTTAAACATACCACAAACTCATTCATTCAACAAATTAGCAAAATGTCTACTAATTGATGGGCTCAGCTACACGCACTGGTAAAAATTAGTGAGTCCTTGACCTCAAAGCCTATTTCCCGGTTGTGAAGCTATTACCCACACAGAACCTGCGCTAACTTTTTTCCCACATTGCCCTGCGGTTCTCGCGGGACAAAGCACTCCAAGGATTCCGAGGCTTATTTCCGGTCGGGCGCTCTTTCTTTCTGTGTCTCTATGGTAGGTGCGTAGTGCATCCGGTAGCGCTGCCGGAAGTAGTTCTCTGGGCCGGATTAGTTCGCCGTTCTGTGAGGTGAGGTGATGCGGGGAGGGAATTAGGGTGGCGGGGTATTGGGTAGCGACATTCTGGACAGCCCAAAGGAAAGTTCCCGACTTCATTTTCCAGAGTGGGTTTTAGATATGTTGCATAGCGCTGTTTTCTAATCAGAAGAATGCTCGTTACACTATTTTGTGGTTCCACTTTGCAGCCTTCTGATGATAGTAGTAGTAACAGGTTCCCCACCGTGTGCTGTGTGTGTGTGTGTGTGTGTACTGGTACTGAGGATCGAACCCAGGCGCATTCTACCACTGGTTTTTATTTTGAGACACAGTCTCGCTAAATTAGGTAGGCTGGTTTAGAATTTGTGATCCTTCTGTCTCAGCCTCTTTAATAACATGAATTACTGGCGTGTGCCACTACACCCAGCGCATTTTACGTTTATTGTACATTTTTGTCTGTCAGGCACCCTGTGTTGCCATAGTTGGAATTTCCCACACTTAAGCTTAATTAGTTTACTACTAACTTCCCAGAACTCAGAAACACTACTAAGGGTTTTTAAACCAATCGCTATTTTTTGGACGAGGGTACTGAAAGTGAACCTAGGACTCATATTCTACCATTGAGCTACACTCTCAACCCACTTCATTTATTTATCTATTAAGACAGGGTCTTTTTATGTACTTCAGACTGGCCTTGAACTCATGGCAATCCTACTGTTTGAGCTTCCTGAGTGCTGGGATTACAAGGCATGTTTAGCCACACCTGGCTGAGCACACTTTATTTAAACGGAAGTTTTCTTTGAGAGGTTTTCTTTAAGAGAAAACTTCAAGTCTTCCTGCCATAAATGAAAAACTGTTTTCACTTATGTGAAATATAATGATAAATTACATACTTGATATAATGAAAAACAAATCATTGTTAACAAATTTAGGTTTCATTTAAATCTGAAGCAGAGTGCTTTTATTACAGTAGAACCTTGGCATTCTTAGCTGTTACAGACAAACTAGGGAACTGAGATGAGGTAATCAAAAGTTTCAAAGGAGAATCGAAAAAGGATTGACTTCTCTCCTTAGGTGTCCAGCATTATGTACAATCACCCTTGCACCATCTAAAGCCCCGTCCCAGATCCTATCCATCACCTTGCCCAATGGAGTATGTTAATGCCCGACAACCCTTGAAGTAGGGACTCACTTGATTTGTGAAGAAAGTAGATCTAGAAAAAAGTGAAGTGACCTATTCCAGAACTCAAACCTGTAAAACAGTAGACTGGAGATTGCAACTCAGAACTCTGACTGTACCACTACCCACTATTGGCTCTCTCAGTTAGTGCTGGTGACACACGAATTGGGTAAGAGACACAGTGCTGCCCACTTTAGGATGCTGTGGTGATAACCCTTGCCAGGAGGTGGCAAGGAAGGTGACCAGGGAATTTGGACTTGTTTCAGTGCATTGTGAAGAGTGGTAAAGATTTTAAAAAACAGGAATGGCATTATGTGGGTCTCCTTTAACAAAAGAATTTAGACAGTGTTCCTTGTGTAGGACTTTTTTTGTTTTGTTTTGGTTGGGGTTTTTTTTGTTTTGTTTTAATACCAGGGATCAAGCTCACAACTTCGAGCTTGCCAGCCAAGCGCTTATTCTGCTGAGCTGTATCCCCTGCATGTAGTCCTGGAGAAGAATATGGAGGCCTGGCCTAGGGTTTTGAGTTAGGAGAACATGGTACCTGGGATTGCTAGGTGAATACCAGAATGCAGGATGCTTCTGTGGAGAGTGTGAGCAGAGTCAGGCTGGTAAGAGAGGTTAAAAGTGATTCCAGATTCAATGGGTGCTTGGTGAAGCCTGTTCTAAAAAAGGGGTAAAGTGCCAGTGATGTAGCTTAGAGGCAGAGCATTTGCTTAGCACTTGATAAGCCCTGGGTTCATTCCTTAGCATCGAAGAGAAAAAGAGGTGGTGCAGACAAGTTTATTTTGAACATAGTAAAAAGAGTGATTCCCAATTTTACAGAGGCTTAAACTAGTGCTTTTAGAGCTGAGCAGCTTTTTTTGAGTTACCATATCTGTAAGAGACCCAAACTTCTAATTAGATTTCAGCATTCTGAATTTTTAAACAATAAATCCCTAGTTCTGATCCCAGAAAATCTCAAAGGCTTTTTCCTCCTAACAGCTTTGTTGTTTTCTTCCCTATCTCAAGGAACCATCATGTCAACAGAATCAAGCAAAAAACGGAAACCCAAAGTGATCCGCAGTGATGGAACTCCAACTGAAGGAAAGCGAAATCGATCAGACACTGAGCAGGTGAGTCAGCCAGAACTGCCATGCTACCATGAGATTGCAGTTCATGACCAGACACCTGCCACTGGGTTTGCAGCAGTTCAGGGTTGCATCTAACAGGAGGGAACCTCTGTTTGACCAGCTGACTAGAATTCCTGTGATTCCGTGCAACCTGTCTGCATTAGGCTTAACCACAGTATTCCAAGCCTGTACTATACATGATTAGGTCCTGCATAGTTCAGTGTGCTGTCTCCATTTTTCCTGATAGGCAGAAGGCAGAGGCTGTGTCTGCAGCACAGCACTGGAGCTTCAGAGATTTTGTGTCTTAGGGGCTGCTGCTAAGAGGATGTCTAGTCACTTTTCTCATTGCTGACACAAAATAACTAACACCCAGAATTAAAGGGGGAAACGTTTCTTTAGCTCATAGTTTGTAGAGGATTCAGTCCATAATTATCTGGCTATAGAGCAGGGTGGCATGGCAGAGGGGCAACCATTCACAGCCACAGAAGACAAAAAAAGCAACAAAAGAGAGAGACTTAACAGCTGCTTTTATATTGTATCCAGTCTATAGGGTTTAGGGCAGTGAAAATCAATCATGGGATTGATCCAGCAGTCACCCACTTTAATTCCAGCATTGTACTACAAGTGAATCACACTACATTCAGCCACCTCTAAAGAAAACTGACTGCATGAGATTTTGGGGGAATATCCAGACACAAACCGTAACAGATGGTACCCAAACCCATATGACATATGCTGTGGCCTGAGAGCTGTCATAGTCAGCAAATTCTTCTCTTCCTTTTGACATATTCTCAACTGAATATGTCAAGCTAATTCATAACATAGCTGTTTTGGTTGGCTAGTTGTGTCTTTGTTCTTTTGTTTTCTGGTTCTGGAGGTTGGGGAGCCAGGGGTGCTACATCTCCAGCCCTACCTACTTACTTATACTTTTTTTTTGGTTTTTTGAGACTGGGTCTCACTATATATATAGCTCAGACTGCCCTTGAACTCACTGTGTAACCTAGGCTGGCTTTGAACTCATGATGGTCCTCCTGCCTCAGCCTTCCAAGTGCTGAGATTACAGTAATGTGCCGCCATGTTCAGTTTATTTATACTTATTTCTGTAGTCCTGGGGATTGAATCCAGAGCACTATGCCAGCTAGGCAAGCACTCTACTGCCAAACCACACCCCTAGCATTTATTTTTTATTTTGAAACAGGGTCTAAGCTGCCCAGTCTGGCCTCCAACTTGTGATCCTCCTGCCTCAGCTTCCTGAGTAGCTGGGATTATTGGTATGCATTATCATGCCTCACTTGTTTGGTTTCTTAAAGGTAGAATAGGAAATCTCATGATCTTCAACTTGAATTAAAAGAATAATGGGTTAGAGATGTTGGTAGTGGAAAGGGGAGGTTTAGCAAGTGAGAGGCCCTGGGTTTAAGCCCAGCATTAAAAACAAAACACACTACAAAAAATAATGCTCTTAGGAGTTGGGTTTTTAACTTACGGACAAAGAAAGATGTATAAGTAAATACAAAATATGAAACTTCCTTTGCAACCCAGCACTCATCATTCATTATCAGTTTTGCTACAATAAAAAATACTATGTAAAGAAAGAAGAGAAAACAGAAAAAAATAGTACCCTTAAATTTAGGAAATTAAGGTTAATGAAGAGCCTTACCCTTTTTGAGCATTGATTATGACACTTTTAAGTCCCATGCTTTGTTTACTACAGAGGCTGGGAGCAGTTAAGATATTTTAATTTCTACTAAAGCTAGAGTTAACATCTAAATTCCCATCAGTAGGAATTTGGTATGTAAGTTCTCATTTATCTCTACTGTGGGCTATCATGCAGCCATTTTGATAGAGATCTATATTTGTTTGAGTGACAAATTGTCCTGAACACCATAGATAATATCCCGTGTAGCTTAAAAATAAAATGCAATATTCATCCACAGTATTCACAATAGAGTTGTGGAATTACAGGCAAGTTTTCATTTCCTTTTTGCTATTCCTATGTTCTGAATCTTTGACAATCATGCATCATGTTGTAATTAGAAAAAAAGGTTTCTAATTTGGAAATAAGCAAAACACTTGATTTGAGGACCAGTTCCTTTAGCCACTTCAGCCCAAAGGGGATCTTTGCCCTTTACCCAGGACCTCTTGCCTTGACTCCACAGGAAGGTAGATACTACAGTGAAGAGGCTGAGGTGGACCTGCGGGACCCTGGCAGAGACTATGAGTTGTACAAGTACACATGCCAGGAGCTACAGAGGCTAATGGCTGAGATCCAAGACCTGAAGAGCAGAGGCGGCAAGGATGCGGTAAGGAGTGAAGCCAGGCATCTCTGCATCTTGGGGGTCTGCACAGACAGGGCTTCATTTGTACCTGCCAGGCCCCTTCCTGATCTTGGTTGTCTGTCCTCACCACGATAAGATGGTTGGAGCTTGAAGCCTCTTGAGTCCTGCCTATTGATTAGAACTTCTTGTCACCAGCCCACTATCTATTATAGTAATGAAAATACAGGTTATTAACTTTTTCTTTAACTAAATTTGATCGTTCTTTGAGTTATTAAGTGCCAGGTATTTCTTTAGCTGTTGAGAAATAATGTAAATTCCCTTGGTATTAGAAATGTGGATATGTGGAAGTATGTCGTTGTGGTGGGTTAAATAATAGTCAACTTGTAACACCCAGCTGAACTGAAACAGCATGGTGCTGGGTGCAGAAGATCCAGCTGAGGATTGTCAGCGGCATAAAAAAAGAAAACAGGAGAAGATGGTGTGCTGTTAATTCTCCTGGAGAAGCTTGTCGAGCTGGCTTTCCTGATGTGAACTCAGCTGTTCTCATCAGAGGAGGTCAGGATCTTGCTGTTGCTCAGGATGGCTGCAGTCCTTTTGAGGGGAGCTTTGGTCCTTGCTTCCTGGCTCCAGGGCAGATCCCTCACCTGCTGGCACAGCTTCTTCATCCTACTGGTGCAGACTCTCTAGCTTCCACCACTGACCCCTTGGGCCTTCCTAGTACAGCTCCTTGGTACAGACTTGCATGAGACATTGTCTTGGGCTTTGAGCCTCCAGTTACACTTGTGGAAGACATTGCCTTTAGCTCTTAAGTTTTTAGCTGCACTTGTGCAGGACACTGCCGTGGGATTCAGGCCCTCACCTGGATTCTTTGGGTCTCTAGTGTGTGGACAGATTTCCTGCACTCTTTTGTATCTGACTCTTTGGGTGAATATTATAAATAATTCTATAGATTATGTGTCCTGTATTAAATTGTTTCCATTGCAAACCCTGACTACAACAGCCATGAAGACCAAAGATGAAATTATCATTAATATTAAATGGATAAGCCAGGCTTTAGGGACAGAAAAACTAATCAGTTACTACATTTAAAAACTAGATGGGAGCCAGGCATGGTGGCTTATGCCTGTAATCCCAGCATTTGGGAGGCTGAGGCAGGAGGATCACTAGGAGTTCAAGAGCAGCCTAGGCTACAAGCCAGCTCAAGGCCAATCTGAACTGCACAGAGAGACCCTGATTCAAAAAGACAAAAACAAAAAAACAAAACTAAAACTAGATGGAAGCTGGGTATAGTAGCACAGACCTACAATCTCAGCACTCGGGAGGCTGAGGCAGGAGAATAATTGCAAGTTTGAGACCAGCCTGGGCTATGAAGTGTACTCAAAGCTGGCCTGAACTACATAGTGAGACCCTGTCTCAAAGAGACAAAAAAAAAAAAAAAAAAAAAAAAAAAAGAATAAAAAACTAGATGGATAAGGTTCTTTTTAAAATTCTGTATTTTCTTTTTTTTTTTTTTTTTTTTTTTTTGTCTTTTTCCTTTTTATCGGTACCAGGGATCGAACCCACGACTGCCTGCTTACAAGGCAGGCGCTTATGCCGCTGAGCTAAATCCCCACCCCCCCCCCTTTTTTTTTTAAATTCTGTATTTTCAATAGTAAAACTGTCTCAAAAAGATTTAAAAATTTTTTTTCAGTAACCTTTTTTATGTTAGCCAATATCATTAAGATTTTTACAGTGTATCTTTTATTGTAGCCAAACTTTATAATTTTTTGTCATTTAAATTATTAAAACTCTTGAGTTTCTTTGTGTGTATTTGTTTGAGACAGAGACTCACTATGTAGTTTGTTCAGGCTGGCCTTTAACTCCCTGTGTAGCCCAGCCTAGTCTCTCTCAGTGATCCTCCTACCTCAGTCTCTTGAGTGCTGAGGCGCCACCAGGCCCAGTTTTAATGCAGTTTATAAAGCCACATTTTATAGCTTGATGTTGCCATTGTGAGGGTCTCCATAGGATCTGTAGGGACAGATACTAGTATGTTGTCTGCATTTGTTCCATTTTCTAGTTCTATCATTCCAACCCAAGTAGAATTGCTTTGTGTGTATGTGTGTGTGTGTGTGTGTGTGTGGTCTGGGAACCTTAAGCATTTTCTTTATATTTCCATCGATCTTTCTCTTTCTCTCATGACTTTTCCCATGGCTCAGAGCTGCCTTGAGTGTCTGTTTTTGGCCTTGGAGAAGGTGGGTCAGCAGTAAGGAGTGCCTGTTATGAGTCGACTTTACCATGTTCTCTGCCTGTAGGCAATTGAAATTGAAGAACGGAGGATCCAGAGCTGTGTGCATTTCATGACTCTAAAGAAACTTAACCGATTAGCTCACATCAGGTTGAAGAAAGGAAGAGATCAGACCCATGAGGTATGAGTTAAGAAGTTTAATTAACCCCTTTGTCCTCTTTCCCTGTTCATTGATTTTGCTGACACACTCTCTCTCTCTGACTTGCACCTACCCATTTGACTTTGTCTTCCTTTCAGGCCAAGCAAAAAGTAGATGCCTATCATCTGCAGCTCCAGAACTTGCTGTATGAGGTGATGCATCTGCAGAAGGAGATCACCAAGTGTCTGGAGTTCAAGTGAGTTTGGGAGGACTCTGGCACACTGGTCTGTGGCAATTGCTTTTTCCTATATATCTCAGTGTGAGTCAGTCTCTGAAAAGAAATCTAGTGAACTGAAATCTAGTGAACTGGGTGGACTGCAAGATCCAAGAGAAGGGTGAATAAATCTCTTTGAGCAGGCAAATCATAAGCAATATTTTTTGGCTGCACAAAGAATGAGAGGCCTCTCTGACCTTTTTGAGTTTTGGGTTCTAAATTTGGTTAAGAAGTGATTTTCTGTACCTTGCAGGGGCCTTTTCATTACCAGTTTGATTCCTGGGCATATTGTACAGAAGCAGCTCACTTCCAATCAGATCCTTTCAATCTTTTGATTTAGTTTTTCTCTGTAAAAATCCTAGTACTGCGGTTCATTTTTACAAATGGATCTTATTCTTAGGAACTGGAAAAACTTGCTCCTTAGCTACCTTCAGGTGAACAAACTGCACTTCATTAGTATTCTTAAAAGGTGAGGCTTTGAAAACACCAGTCTAGAGTTGGGAGATAAAAGAGTAAACTGGAAGAGAAGAACAAGAGTTCTTATAGTCAGACCTGTTTGGGGACACTTTTAAGAAGAGAGGCTTTAAGGGGCCGGGGATTTAGCTCAGCAGCTTGAGTGCCTGCCTGGCAAGCCTGAGGTTGTGAGTTCAATCCCTGGTACCAAAAAAAAAAGGGGCGGGGGGGCTGGGGATTTAGCTCAGCAGCATAAGCACCTGCCTTGCAAGCAGGCAATCATGAGTTCGATGCCCGGTACCAATAAAAAAAAAAAAAAAAAAAAAAGAAAAAGAGAGACTTTGTTTGTAACATACTTGGCTAAACAGGACTATGTTAAACATCGGGTCCAGGATACTTTGAGTAATTATGTTGCTTATTTTTGAAAGGTGTCTTTATCTGCTCCACAAAGTTGTCACATAAATATTTAAATGCTAATAAAGGTGAAATTTGCATCACATTTCTACCTGAATTAATAGTATTGAACTACTGTATTGTCAGTTTCTTGGTTTTAACAACATATTATGTTTAGATGTCATCCTTGGGGAGCCTGGGTAAAGAATACCTGAAGGAAATAAACTCTCAGCAGTGTTTTTTAAAATTTATTAGTCTTGGGGCTGGGGATTTAGCTCAGTGGCATAAGCGCCTGCCTTGCAAGCAGGCAGTCGTGAGTTCGATTCCCGGTACCGATAAAAAGGAAAAAGACCAAAAAAAAAAAAGTATTAGTCTTTTCATATATAATATTTGTTATTATATATAATATATATGATATATATAATATATATGTCATATGTATTATATATGTCATAATATAACATTAATGAGATATAGTGATATTTTGATTCATGTATATATTGGGTAGTTATCAACTTGGTAATTAGCATATCCATCAGCTTAAACTTTTATCACTTCTCTCATGAGTACATTAAAATTCCTCTTTTCTAATTTTTTTGAGATATGTAATACATTATCATTACTGTATTCACTCCACTGTGCCATAAAATACCAGAATATATTCCTCCTGTCAATAATATGATACATATTAACCACTCTCTCACTCTTCTTTCCTTAGTACTATTTTTGAAACTTCTATGAGACTTTGGTGGTATTAAAAGTTAAAAAGGCATAAAGAATGCCATGCCCAAGTTTGTCATCATTGTTTAAGTGGAAACTGACAGATCTAGAACTCTAGAACTCAGGGCCTGTGGGCTTGTGGGTGGAGGAATCATGAGCATTGGAATCACACAAATTAGGTTCACATCCCAGTTTTGCCATTCAAGTTGTGTAACCTTGACAAATTGCTTACTAATTGAAACTACCTTCTCATTTGAAAAATGGAGCTAAAAATCCCCACCTCCTGAGGTTGTTAATAAGAATTAAATGAAGTAAGAGAACATATAATAAATGCTTATTAGTATATAGTAGCTCATGTCTATGACTTTAACACTTAGCTGTGTTAACACAAGAAAGAGGATTACAGTATTCTGTAGGTATCTCAGTATACATGCAACAATTTTTTTTTTACATCTAGTTTTATCAAGTTGGATCTCTTCCCTTACTCTTTATTTTTTTGGTACTGAGGATTGAACTCACAACCTTGGGCTTTCCAAGAAGCACTTAAGCCACTGAGGTAAATCCCCAGCTCTTCCTTTATTCTTGTGCTTATACAATTAATATTTTGAACTTAGGTTTATTCTTGTTAAATGACATGTCTTGAATGCAACCTGATAATCTAGACCTGGGCCATTATGATTTTATTTTAGTCTTTTTAGGTTATTAGCTTTCCTTCTTAGCTGGGAAACATTTGTATATTTGATAAGCATCATTTTTAGGTCTCTTATTTATTCATGGATAAAAAAGTTAGACAGAGGGGCTGGGGATTTAGCTCAGCAGCATAAGCGCCTGTCTTGCAAGCAGGCAGTCGTGAGTTCAATCCCTGGTACTGATAAAAAGACCAAAAGAAAAAAAAGAAAAAAAGACAGAATGGATGAGGATCAGTTGGCATGTCACCAGTGACCACTCATCACACTGAAACATCTAGTGAGCATCTCTGGAGATTGGATTCCAGGATCTTGAATAGTTACAGACCAGGGCTGAGTGGGCCTAGATGGAAGAACGTCATACCCATGTAAAGTCTCCTGTGAATGACAGCTTGACATCTCATTATTTCCTTTAGGTCAAAGCATGAAGAAATTGATCTGGTCAGCTTAGAAGAGTTTTACAAGGAGGCTCCAACAGACATCAGCAAGGCTGAAGTCACCATGGGAGACCCTCATCAACAGACCCTGGCACGGCTGGACTGGGAGCTGGAGCAGCGAAAAAGGTATTCTCCCTTCCAAAACCTAATCACAGAGTAATGGCATTCTGTGATGACCTAGGGTCAAATAGCAAAGCACTGGGCCAAGGATTTAGCTCAGTGGCATAAGCGCCTGCTTTGCAAGTGCGCAGTCATGAGTTCGATCCCCAGTACCAAAAAATAGAAAAAAGAAAATATCAGTGTGCTGAGGCTGGGCATATAGCTCAGTGACACAGTGCCTGCTTGGCAAGTGCGAGGTCGTGAGTTCTATCCCTGGTACCAAAAAAAAAATTTCAGTGTGTTGCTTAGCATGTGTAAAACTGAGGATTCAATCTCTAGCAAAAAGAAGAAAGGAATAGGGGCTGGGGATTTAGCTCAGCGGCATAAGTGCCTGCCTTGCAAGCAGGCAGTCGTGAGTTCAATCCCTGGTACCGATAAAAACAAAAAAGACCAAAAAAAAAAAGAAGAAGAAGAAGAAAAGGAATGAAGGAGGGAAAAAAGAGGGAAGAAGGAAGGAAAGAAAGGGGGAGAGACAGGCTTTAGTTTCTTTCTTTGAGGATAAGATCTAGTGTTGTTACAGAGAATAAAGTGATAATGCCTGTAACTACCCCAAAGACCTTCCCATGTAGTAAGTGCTGACAGACATTAGCAGTTAATCAGCTACCATTATAGGTGGAGTCAAACAATGCACATGTATGTTGAGGGATCCTTGCAAGTGTGGCATGACAGTACTTTGTCCTTTCCCTTAGATTGGCAGAGAAGTACCGAGAGTGCCTGTCCAACAAGGAAAAAATCCTCAAAGAGATTGAGGTGAAGAAGGAGTACCTGAGCAGCCTTCAGCCTCGGCTCAATAGCATCATGCAGGTGAGGCCTGCCAGGCTTTTGTTTTGTCTTCACCACTTTACCAGAAGAAGCTAGAAGTCTCTGCCTTTAGCCTTTGGTAGGTCTTAAACTTTAACCAGGGTACATTATGAGGGTGGTTTTGTCTGCAGTCCTGCCCAGCTAATACAACAAGCTTAAGTCCTGAGGTAAAGCATTAGCCAGATCTTCTCAGGACCACATACACAAATGTACCTGGATGTTTTCTTTTCATTCAGAGCCATCTTTGGGTAACATACTTTCTCAGACTGTTCATCATACCCGGAACCCTGCATTGTTCCCACCACCAGGCCTGTAGTTTCCAGGCACTTTTTTTTTTTTTTGGCAGTTCTGGGGAATCAAACTGAGAGTCTCATGCATGCTGAGCAAGTTCTGTACTACTAGCCCAAGTCTTCTTGTAAATGTCTGTTAGGGTCCCTTGAAGACACCTTAGGGCCAGACTGCTCGGTAGATCTGCACCTTCCAAAAGGAGCTTGACTCATATTTGAAAGCCAGTAAGTATCTTAAGAGGGAAAGTTCTCAATTTATTTATAAAATAGAATGTCTCTCTATATAGGTGACCTGATTTTTGTTTGCATTGTGAAGCCAAATTTGTTCTCAGTGTTTACAGTTCTGTGAAGCAGGATAAATGGCTAACATGGAGGAACTTTGTAAAAGGACCCTAGAGAAATTATTAATTCTGTTTTCTGGGACTTGGCAAGATCTGCATCTTCAAGTCTAAGCCTACAATTAGAGTTGTTAGCAAAATATATTCTATTATGAAGCATAGGACTTCATAACAGAAGAAATAGAAAACAGAAACTAAAAGTTTTGGTTGTGTTCAACACTCCATATCCTCTGTATAGTTTAGTTGTATTTTGTTAAACGGAAACTAAAAATGCCCTTAAGTAGAATACAGGTTAAACGTATGTTTATGTAGCACAGCCTTATAACTCTGAGGGAAGTGTGGAATAGCATACTACTGATAGAATAAATGGATAGAAAGATTTATTGTACGGTATTTTTTTTATGTCTTTTTGAGACAGGGTCTCACTATGCAGTTCAGGCTGGTCTTGGGCTCACTTTGTAGCCTAGGCTGGTCTCGAACTCACCATGATCCTCCTGCCTCAGCCTCCCGAGTGATGGGATTACAGGCATGAGCCACCACGCCCAGCTTTATTGTACAGTATTTTAAAGTGCAATGTGTAGAACACAGCTCGATTTGTTTTGTATGTCTTGGTTTACAAAGTATCTGTGTGGATACATATGTGTGAATTTTGTGTGTTCTTACAACAGTATATATTCACGCCAAACCAATAATTTACCTTTAGAAGCTTCAACCTGGGAGATTTTGCTACATATAAACTGTGTACAGTTTTCTGATACAACATATATGTTACTTGGGGAAAGGACATGATCATGCATGCCTGTAGTCCAGCTACTTGGGAGGCTGAGGTAATATGATTACATGAGTGAGGAGTTTGAGACCAGCCTAGATAACATAGTGAAAACCCCATCTCAAAAAAAAAAAAAAAAAAAAAAAAGCATGGTGGTAAACACCTGTAATTCCAGCAGTCAGGATGCTGAGCAGAAGGATTGCTGGGAGTTCAAGGCCAGCCTGAAGTGCATAGTGTCTCAAAAAAGACAAAATTTTTTTTTGTAATTTTACAGGGCTAGGGTTGTAGCTTAGTGGTAGGCTGCATAAGGCTGGGACCAAAAAAATAGTTTTACATGCAAAAAACTATTCAGAAGACTCATAAGTATATAGCTGAATAAATATTCACTGCGTGAACATATGTATATAACCACGGAAAATGAAGAGAAAGAACATTATCAAGTTTTTAGAAACTCCTTTACCTTTCTAGACAGTGTCTCCTCCTATCTTCAGTAACCTTATAAAATCATGGGTTTTGCCTTTTCTTTTCAACTTTATGCAAATAGAATTGCATCTGTGCTTTTTTGTCTGGCTTCTTTTACTGAGTGATGTGTTTGTGAAACTTATCTGTGCTACTGTATCAGCTCATTTATTTCATTGACATTTAGTGTTTGATTTCAAATATTTTTAGTTTGGGATATTATAAATAATAATGCCATGAGTCTATGTTCTTAACTGCGTGTATATACATATTTTTGTTGACTGTATACCCATTAATAACATTACTGGGTCATACAGAGTTTGCTGTGTATATAACTAATTATCTTTGGTAAAAACTGAAACTATTTCTAAAGTGGTTGTATTGATTTATGACAAGTCCCACTGGTACCATATGAAAGTTGTGATTGTTCCATATCCTTCACAAAAAAGACAAAAATTGATGTCAGTTTTTTTAATTTTAGCTGTTTAGGGGCCCATGTGATTATGGCTTTGATTTTCATTTTCCTGGGGACAGTGATGTTTTGTATAACACATTTTTTTCTTAACTGTTGGTTTGTGTAGTGGTGAGGAATCAAACCCAGAGCCTTATACATACTAAGGAAATATTCTACCACTGAAGTACATCCTCAGCCCTTTGATACATTCATTTTCTTTCCCCCAGTACTAGAGGTTGAACCCAGTGTCCCTACCCTATTTTTTTGAGATAAAGTCTTGGTAAATTGTGGAGATTGGGCTCAGATTTGCATACCTGCCTCAAACTCACTGAGTACTGGGATTATAGGTGTGTGCCACCAAGCCTGGGCCATGTTCTCTTGATAAAATTAGAAATGGTACACAGTGTATTAACTATTGTTAATCTCCTATTATTTTGTTACGAATTTTTTAAATAAAAGAAATGGTTTATTTACTTATTTTGAGATAAATTTATTTTGTATAATTCAAGATAGTAATGAACTTGCTCTGTAGCCCAAGCTGGCCTTGGACTCATGGCCAGCCTCAGCCCCCCAAGTACTAGGATTACAGGTGTGCACCACCGTGCCTGGCTTGAAATGGTATCTTTTTATAATTTCATTGTCTTACTCTTTGTTGCTGGTATAAAGAAATGTAGTTAGCTAACCTCATACCTGTAATACCATCTACCTGGGAGGCAGAGGTAGAAGGATCACAATTTGGGGCCAGGCAACTTACAGAGACTGTCTCAACATTTTTTAAAAAGAAGAGTAGGATAAGAATATAGCTCAATGCTCCCTTGGATTCAATTTCTAATATGGGGTGGGGGTGCTACAATTTTTTTATGTATGCGTTTTCCTTTTGCCTATCTATACATTGTTAGTTTACATATTACCACCTTTGCAAATAAAAAACAGTCACAAAGCAACCACATACACCTTTGTAGATGGGCTAAAAGGAAAAGCCAAGGCTTCAGTGACACTTTGTTGTAGAGTGAGTGCTTAGCATTTCTGAAGTATCCTAAGTTCAATCTCCAGCACCAAAGGGAAAAAAAAAAAAGAGAAAAGGAAAAGTGAAACCCCTCTTATTGTTTCATACAGGCTTCCCTCCCAGTGCAGGAGTACCTGTTCATGCCATTTGACCAGGCTCACAAACAGTATGAAACAGCTAGACACCTGCCACCTCCCCTCTACGTGCTCTTTGTGCAGGCTACCGCCTATGGGCAGGCATGTGGTGAGTATGGGGGCTAGAGGAGGAGGAGGGCTGTAGGAGTACCACCAGTGTCCTGCAGAGTCATGTGGAAGCCCTGCCTGCGCAAAAGAGCTCCCTAGCCCACCCAGAAGTCTTCAGGTGATAGTCCTCCCCTCTGCTTTGCCCAGCATGGCTGCTTTGACCAGCTGGCCTGAATCTAGACTAACTAACTGATGGGCATTTCAGAATGGATGGTTTAGATGCTTTCATGAATCTGGATGGCTTTTGGGTGTAGTGCTCAGGTAGCCTGTCTGCGCTTCTAAATGCTCATGCCATCAGGGCATACTTGGCAGGTGGTTTGGAGCCTTTTGTTGTGCTTTGTGTGGGGGTGGAGGGGAGCTTGTTGAGCACAGGGCCTAACCAGCTCTCTCAGGCATTCTCTGCATTCTGAAACAGGCTGCATGTCATTATACTAAATTACAAGGTAAGAGGCTTTGTCCTTACTCTGTCTAAGGGCAGCCTGTGACTCTGCTAAAGTTTTGAGAAGCTTTGCTTTTGCTCTAATGCAGCTTTCACCCAGCACCTAATCTTTCCCCTCACTGCCATCCCACCCCATGCATCAGATAGACATGTATTATACCAGTGCATACCTTCCCTCCCAGCCACAGGCGCCAACACATTACTGTCTCTCTTCTTATGTCTTCCTGGTCCTTTTTGTCTTCTCCCTCCCCATTGTTCTCCCTCCCACGTTCATCATCAGCTCATATGAAATCTTCCTCCCAGCCCCCTAGACAGGGTGAGTAATTTTCTTTTCTTTTGTGTTTAAAATTCAGATGATTTCCACTCCCATTTCCTTACAGAGTTCAAGACTAAACAAGTGAAAACATCTGTGTGAAAATGGGGATATGGCCCAATGGTAGATCTTGCTCAGCATGCATGAGGCCCTACGATCAATTTTCAGCATCATCACCACACACACACACACACACACACACACACACACACACACAACTTTCAGCATCATCACCACACACACACACACACACACACACACACACAATTTTCAGCATCATCACCACACACACACACACACACACACACACACCCAGTAGTTGAAGAGGAGTAACCAGTTTGTTTGGAGTAGGGTGTGATGGTTTGGTTTTGGTTGCCAGAAATAAAGTAGTTGGCTACCTGGGGAGATCTGCCATTCCTTTTTAGTATGGTAGTTGCAGTTGCAGTTTTCTGTGACTGTACAGAATGGAAGAAGGAGGGGATGGAGATATAGCACCACAAAAAAAGGGGAGAAAGAGGACCTGAGTACTAGGCCTGCAGAGTACAACAAAGAGGGACTCAGGAAGACATGAGACCAGGTATATGAAACAGGCCATTCCCTCAGTCCTTGAGAGGCTAAGTTCAGGTGGGATAGACCTGATCTTCAGTGTGTGCCTAACTGCTTCCTAGCTATGGTTTATAACTTCTCTTGAGACTTAAATTTCTCATCTCTAAATGCCATAATAATAGTTGCCTATGTCTTCCTGTAAGGTTGTTGTGAAGATTAAAAATGAATATCTTTTTAGTATTGAGGGTTGAACCAAGGGCCTCATACATGTTAAGCAACTACTCTACCACTGAGATTCATCTCCAACCTAAAAACTAATTTTTAAAAAATATTTTAATAAAAATGATTAACAGTATTTTAAGTCCCCATTTCTCATAGATGTGAAAGCAGAGGCTTAGAGCAGTGATACTTTTCTATGTCATGTTACTAGGAATTAGAAAGACAGGAACTCAGGTTTGGGACTGGACTGCAAGTTCCTGCCTGTTCCTGCTTGTAGTTAAATGAGACGGTGCTATCCTGGTGCTTGATGTCCTGCAGAATAGAGAATAAACACGTAGAGAGCTGTTGTTCTTGGGATGTGGACAGGTGTGGGGTTTTTGGTGAGAACTTTTAGGACAATTGGCAGAAGAGTTTCATGGAACTTAATGTAGGCACTGAGTTTAAATTTCTGTGCTTTGGTATGCATCTAAAAGAGAGGTATTTGCTCGTAGTCCTGGGGTACTTTGTCTAGAATCTGTCCTGTGGGCTCTTTGGACTCAATAAATGATGGGAAAAGATTTAAGTTTCTTACCTTGTACCTCTCCATGTGGAGAAAGGATCTTTGTCCTCCACCCTGAGTCAGTGGGCAGAAGCAGGAGAACACAGCCCTTGTGCTGGCTTGCTTGCATCTCTTAGCACCCTTTCCCAGCAGCTTTCCCATGGAGCCTTTTCTTGTCCTCAGATAAGACCTTGTCTGTGGCCATCGAAGGCAGTGTGGATGAAGCCAAGGCTCTGTTCAAGCCTCCTGATGATTCCCAAGGTAAAGGGGAGGTTGGGATGCCTCCCCCAGGAAGAAGAAGACACATTCTATATAGCAAGAAGCGTGACCCTAATGTCAGTGTTGTGGGATAGCCAGAGAAGCACTCATTTCCTGCAGTTATAGAGTGCTGCCTTTGGATTTCATCCCTGTCACTTACCAGCTCGCAGACTATGGGAAAGGTCTTTAGATAATAATATCTCATATAGAATTAATGCATGGATTAAATGAGGTAATGATTGAAAGGCTCTTAGCATCATAGCAATCCTAATTAATCAAGTAGTTATTGGTGTGATTTATACTACTGTTAACCACCACCCCCCGCCAACAAGGGACTTGTACTTCACAGAAATGATGTTAAAAAGCCTCTTAAAAAACAGGGGTGGTGGGATATAGGTCATCCTTTTTTTGTTTTTTTTTTTTTTAGGTCATCCTTTTTTATCACTATGTTTTCATATATAAGAAGCAGCAACTTCTTTATTCTAAAGGAGCCTATATATAAAAGACAGTCTAGGCATCTCAGTTCCTGTGGGTAAGGGGTGTGGTGCTTCAGGGAGAATTAAGAGCACTCTGATTTCTTGTGTCCTTTTCTGTGTGGCTGCAGATGATGAGAGTGACTCAGATGCTGAGGAGGAGCAGACCACGGTGAGTGTGATTTCCCCTGGCAGGGGGAGGGGAGGCTAGCTCATTTGCAGGTGCAGGTGTTATTCCTAGAAGCAGAAGGAAGACTGCTAGGAGGACTGCTGAAGAAATGGCTGCTGGGAAGGGAACTGGCAGCCTGGGTAGCTGAGGCAGCAGGACCCAGGCAACAACTTGGAGGCCCAGGCTGAGAGGGAAGGAAAGGGGGCGACTCATGTAAACAGTGCTTATGGGCTTAACTATTTTGTCCAGAAGCGACGGCGACCCACACTAGGAGTTCAGTTGGATGACAAGCGCAAGGAGATGCTGAAGAGACACCCTCTGTCCGTCATGGTTGACCTGAAATGCAAAGGTCTGGTTGCACTTGCCTCATTGTGGGTGATCGAACAGCATCTAGTTTGGCCAGCCTTAGTCCAGAGGGTTCCTGCAAGTCAGAGCCCTCTTTGCCCCTAAAATTATTTTGATTTATTTTCTTTCTTTCTTTTGGTACCAGGAATTGAATTCAGGACTTTTCACTTGCTGGGCACATTTTGATTTTCTATTTCTGTTTTTCTTCCTTTTGGCATGGAATATTTAATTTGATTTGGGGGGGTGGTACTGGGGATCAAACTCACGACTTCATGCTTACCAGGCAGGTGCTTGTGCCACTGAGCTGTGTCCCTCACCCTTAATTTTATTTTTTTAAAGCTATAACCTTAACAACATAGCAGAACTCCAGACACATAAGGGAAGCTCACTTCATGAATTTGACACATTGGATACACAGAACAAATTTCAAGTATATTTAGGTTTTAAGTAATACAACCAACATGTTTAATAAATATAAGTATGAACTAGCTAGGCATGATGGTGATGCCTATAATCCCAATACTGTGGGATGATAGGGGCAAGATGATCTCACATTTGAGCCCATCGTGGGCAACTTAGAAACTCAGGCCCAGCCTTACAGTGAAAAAGTTTTGACAGGCCTGAGGATATAGTTCAGCAGAGAACTTTTGAAACCGGTTTTGTGTGAAAAAGTAGCACATAATAAAGTGTTCTGGCAATATTAGTTAATAGTTGAAATTTAAGTTTTCTTCTCACCCATGTTTTCAAATGCCAGTCCTTGGACAGCCTTTGTTACAAATGTGTATTTTTTAGAAATAATTTGTATTTGTAGAAGCTTTTGCATAAGTTTATATTTATCATTTATCTTCTCCTTTGGTTTTTATGCGGAGAACATGCTATACATACTGATCTTTTGGTGTGTGCCTGTGAGTGTGTGTGTGAGTAAGTGTGTGTGTGTGTGTGTGTGTGTGTGTGTGTGTGTGATGCTGAGGACTGGACTGAGTTACATATGCTAGGCAGTTGCTCTACTGCTGAGCTATACTCTAGCCTGCCCAGATACTAGTTATCCTACTCCCCCTCGTGTTAGCACCTTAATTAACCACAGCACAATGATCAAAGCTGGTAATTTTTTCTTTTTGAGAGAGGGTTTTGCTGTGCAGTTCAGGCTGACCTTAGACTCACTTTGTAGCCCAGGCTGGCCTCAAACATTGAGCCTCCTGCCTTAGCTTCCTGAGTGCTGGGATTACAGGCTTGTATCATCATGCCTGGCATCAAGCTAGTATTTTATTGGATTAACTAATAGATTAATCTATAAAATTATTCAAAGTTTCCTCGTTCATCTAATGTTCTTTTTCTGTTTCAGAATGCAAGGCAGGATCTCATAGTGCATTTAGTTGTCATGCTTCATGTTGTCTTCTAGCCAATCTTGCCTTTGCATTCATGACCTTGATTAGACAGTTTGGGGATCTTTGGGAAGAGTAGCACATAGTATCCCATCATTTCAGGAGCATATGGTATCTCCATGTTTTTGATGGTGTTAATTTTCATTGCTGAGCTCCCTTTCAAATACTGCATTTGTTAGAAGCATAGTCAACATGTCTAGCACCCATATATAGGCATAGAAATAAAGCTCCATTTGTTGGAGAAAAAGAGGACTAAAGAATTTGCAAACTTTGCTCCCCCCCCCCCTTAACATTATATTGCTACCACGTTTTTGTTTTTATAATAAAAGATTGTAGAAGGGCTGGGGATTTAGCTCAGCGGCATAAGCACCTGCCTTGCAAGCAGGCAGTCGTGAGTTCAATCCCCAGTACCGATAAAAAGGAAAAAGACAAAAAAAAAATGTCCAATAAAAGATTGTAGAAGCCTCTCTAAATTTTCTTTCTATAGTACTGTTAACTGTGCTTTACCTGTTTGACTCATAAATGAGCCCTCCTTTTCTTGCCCTCCTTAGATGATAGCGTGCTTCACCTGACTTTCTACTACCTCATGAACCTCAACATCCTGACTGTGAAAGCCAAAGTGACAACTGCCACGGAGCTGATCACCCCCATCAGTGCAGGGTATGGGAAAGGTGCTCTGGGGACCAGATATGGAAGTTGTGATGAGAGCCTGGGGAGCTGCTCTGTATTCCTCTGTCTGGTTTTAAGGAAGTCCACTACCTCATTGACTTCTGTTGTTTCCTCTTGGCGTAGGAATTCTGACACATTACTGGAATTTAGAAAGCACTCTCTGACTTGTGAAATTCTTTCACTACACTGCTGATGATAAAGTTACTACAGTGTATTTCCAAACTGAGTGGATGGGGCAATGCCACCAGCGTTTTGCAACCAGTGAAGCATATAGAAATGTAAAGATGAGATTTGGCAGATATGATCAGCATAGTGAGAAGAGGGCTGTGCAGTGCCCTGAGGAGGAGGTTTTGTAAAGGGTGAACAGAGGCATAGTTCCAGTAGCCTCAGCATCCCTGTGAAGCTCTTGACATTGTCAGTCTTGTGCTACAGCCAGAGGTGGGAAGGAGAGAGGACCAAGAGGGCCTGGGGGCAAACTAACTTACACTTCTGAGACTACATCCTAGGTTCAGCACTTTTGGTCTGGCCCTGATCTAATCACCCTGTCAGCTGGAGAAAGACGATTGAGGCTCAGATCTAGTGCCTGCTAAAGCTCTTCCCTTCTTCCCCTTCTGCCTGAGGGAAGGCTGTCTCCTGAGTTTTAGATCCTATACTTGGAGTCCACATGACTGTCAGCCTTAGCAACCTGTGCATGAAAGAGTTGTTGGACTCTTAAAAGCCACTCTTTATGAAACTGATCTAGTTTCCAGCAGAGGGAGCCCAGGGCTGGCCTCTGAACACAGCAGTGACCATATATCTAGGGCTCCTTCTCGAACACGATTAGACTTGTTTTTATTGTTTTTATTTTGTTTTTGAGATAGGGTCTCCATATGTAGTTTAAGCTGGCCTCAAAGTCACTAGGTACCCAGGCTAGTTTGGAACTCATGATGATCTTTCTGCCACCAATGCCACAAGTGCCACCAATGCCCAGCAAGATGAAACTTCTTATAATGAGCATCTGCTTGCTTATATCTAAAATGCTTGACATGCTAAGAATAGGGCTGCAGACTGACTATATTACATACTGTACTTCAGTTTCTTGCTAAGCTATGTGTTGCTATAGGCCTCAAAGTCTGCTTTGTGGTCATTAATTGTAATATTCTTCCCAAGGGTGCTCGTAAAGAGGCAGATTATATGCTTAGCATAGAAGGGTACTTAGTAAATGACAGCTGGTTTATTATCATTTATTCTTTTTGTGGTTGTTGTGGGGATTGAATCCAAGGTCTCACATAAACTTGGCATAAACTGTACCACTGAGCTACATCACCAACCCTATTAAACTATTTTTTTTTTATTTAAAGAAAAGGAAACAAAAAAATACATGGAGATAAAAAAGGGTAGAAATAGGACAAAATTACAGAAAAACAAACGGTAAGAAGTTGCTGGTTGATAAGTTACATATTGTCATCTTAGAAATAGCTGTTCAGGTTACAAAATTAAAGTATTTAAAATGACATTCAAAAAGTGACATTGCCAACAGTTCTGCTCAATGATCGAACAAAAACTCAGTACTATGGTTATCAGTCCTACACACTTGTTTTACATCTCAAAGAGGGTAAAATTAAACATATCAAAACAGAACAAAACAGTTAAAAAGACAATTTAAAGAAATACAGATTTCAAAGCAAGTCCACTGGAGATCTTCACTGTCTATCTGTCTCTAGTTTCTTACAAATAGTTGTCCCCATCTTCACCTATTTTATATACTTATTGCTTATTATAGAACTAATCAAATCATTACAGGATGATGAAGGCTTTTTAAGTCTTCAAGATCCAACATTAGGGAAGACAATAATAAATACTATCGCATCTCTCATTCTCTTCGTGGTAGCTGTCCCCATCTCTGAAATTGAACTCGAGACCAGACCAATGTTATTCTAATCAGTAAACAATAGTATTGCTAGAATTTATATCATAATGCTACAAAATTAGCATTGGGTTTCTTAGCGTCTCTTCTTCAGAGTATCTGTTCATTACATCTTGCATTATATAATCTGTTCCCGTAAATAATTTTTTTTAAAAAACTCATGTGTGAATTTCTACATATATATCTATCCTCTCTGTATTATAGAGAAAAACAAGTCGTAACAAGACAGCAAACAAATTCCTAGAAAAACATGCAATGGATAAGACATATAAGACCACAATATAGGTGATCTTCCGTAGTTACTATGTTTTCTCTTGTTATTTTCAGTAGATTTGTCCACAACATCGGCTTAATATAGTTAAACATAGTATTACCTATTTTTATAAAAATACAACTTTGAAAGCATTGTAGGATTTGAGAGCTGTTAATAATTAATACCAGTATAGATATCGTTTACATCTTGTCATCTTCAGAGTAGTTGCCTCTACTTTTAGGGTTGATACTAACAAGCATACCAAATTGAAATAAAATCAGCCAAGGCCAGCCCATGGTCTTATGAATCGGATTCAGTTAAGATCAGTCATAGTAAGACAATGTAAATAATACAGGATTTCAGTTTAAGTTAATAGGAAAGTTAAGGATAGTTACCATGGTATAACCTGCTATTTTTGGGTCAGATGTCTGTGCCCTCAAATCTGACATGAGTGGACAGACCAGAACAAATTAAATTCAAACTAAATATGGCGATAAGACTGCTATGTCTTTTAAATCTTGATACACTATTAACAATGACCTCTGCCTTTTTTTATAGTGTTTCAGAGCGGTCTATACTAAAGACTATAGCTTACCGTCTCTGCCTCACGTCTGCTACTTCATTTTTCTGCTATAATTTGTCCACCTTATTCCCTCATTCCACTGTCTGCCCCGTTCATTGAGGCCTCTCTGCCACTGTTGCTGGAATCGTGGTATCCCTTCCTCTCTTTCTCTGGAATGTCCTTCAGCACTCTCTGTAGGATTGGATTGGTGGCCACGAACTCCCACAGTTTCTCCTTGTCTTGGAAGCATCTTATTTCTCCATTAATTTTGAGACAGAGTTTTGATGGGTATATGAGTCTTGGTTGCATATTATTTTCTTTCAGGACTTGGAATATTTCTCCCCATTTCCTTCTTGACTTAAGAGTTTGTGTTGATAGGTCTGTTGTTATTTTGGTAATTTTCCCATTGTAGGTAATCTGCTTCTTTTCTCTGGATGCTTTTAATATTCTGTTCTTTTGGTGGATTTCTGGAATCTTGATTATTATATGTCTAGGCGTAGATCTGTTTTGGTTGTAGGTAGCTGGTGTTCTGTATGCCTCTTGTATTAGGATATCATTTCTTTTTGCTATACATGGGAAATTTTGCTTTAATATATCTGTGAATATTCTTTGTATTTCATTTTTGGTTGCTCCTGCTTCCTCACTCACATTCTTTATTCTTAAGCTATGTATCTTTTTGTCATCTTCTAGCCTTTGAATTGTTTCTATCTGGTTCCTTGTTATTTTTAAGAGATTTTTTCTTTCACGATCATATGTCATAAATCTCTCTTCAAGTTTCAGAAGGCTGGCTTTAGTTTCTGTCTGGATATTTTGCCAGTGTTCAATAGAGTTTTTAGTTTCCTGGTAAATCTCTTTGGATCTGTTTCATGTATTCTAAGTTATGTTTAAATTCTTCTTCAGAAGTTTCTCTTTCTTTTCTGATTTCCTCAGTTCTTCCATCTGTGTTCTCTTGGGCGGGGCTTGTCATTTCTTTAGTTAACCTCTTTATATCTTGCCTCACTTGGATCAGGAGTACAGCTTTAAATTCATCTATGAGGTCATGGAGGTATTTTTTAATTTCAGCTGATGCTGTGTCCAGTATTGGATGGTTACTGTGTTTGTTCTCTTCATTGTTTACTTCTCCTGGGCTTATTTTCTCATGTTGGGCAGCTGGAGATTTTTTTTTTTATTTTTATCTCTTGTCATGTTTCTGGTTTCTTTCAGACTGGAGTGTACTCGGGGTCTCTGGCCCTCTCCATATTGCTTAGGGCCTTTCAGAAGCGTGCTGACTTGAGTTTTTGCTGTCCTCCCCAATTTGCTGTTATCTGGGGTAGGCTGGGATGCAGGGACGGTGCAGGCTAGCCTCCAGCCACTGTGCCAGTCAATCCGTAAACTAGGCCGTACTTTCTGGATGTCACAGAATTGCGACTATTTTGTATCTGCTTATTGGGCCCCAAGCAGAGGCTTGGTTCAGCCCCAGCAGATCCTGCCAGTTCTCTCTGTGCCAGAATAAGCTGACTAATGTCACCGTGGCACAGGGTTCTGCCCAAATCCCAGCTGTTCTCTTCGAGACCTCTCTGTGCCTAGAGCACCAGGACAGCGGGTCTGCCCAATTCCAAGATGTCTTCCACTAGTTATCTGTATGACCCTGAAGCCAACACGGCGTCAGGCTCTGCCCAATTTCAAGATGTCCTCCACCAGACCTCTCTACAGGGGCGACTTGGTGATGTCACCAAGCCGCAGGTACTGCCCAACTCTAAGATGTCTTTCGCCAGACTCTCTGTGTTATTGATGTCCCTGTGGTGGCAGGCTCTGCCCAGTTCCAAGATGTTCTCTGGCCAACCCTAGCAGCCGTGGGACCCAGTCCCCAGTACTCACCAGGGCTCGGTGCAGGTCCTCCTCTTGAGTCTACTGCACACCACGCTTGTTGCTGTCACTGCGCTCCCGGCACAGTTTGGAATGGTCAGAAAACTGCACAGCGTTCGGCTTCGGAACTCCAGAGCCTTTCACAATCTCCTCTGGTGCAGTGAGGCAGTCCTGGCTGCTTCTCGGGGTCCCAGGTCTCAATTTCCAGCAGTCACCAAAAGCCAACACTGCTTTTCCTGTTGGGTCCACTGGTCAGTTTGCTGCATTAAAGGCGTGGGATTTGCAGCCTCCCATTATCAGCCTTCTTTAAAGCACGACTTTAAATCTTCCAGCCACGCTGCCTTGGTTAATAAGAATCATTATCCAGGGGGCTGGGGATTTAGCTCAGTGGCATAAGTGCCTGCCTTGCAAGCAGACAGTCATGAGTTCGATCCCCAGTACCGGTAAAAAGGAAAAAGACAAAAAAAAAAAAGATCATTATCCATTTGTCTGGCCCTCTCCATGTTGTCATATTCTTAGCATTTAATATGATTTCTCCCGAGAGACTCTCCACCCAATCCCCTAACAAGCCGCCATTTTCCTGAGGTCCTGGACTTCCATACTTAATGACAGCACTTTCAGACCCAGCCGATTCTGAAAGCCACACTTGCCAGGTCTGGCTTTTTACCATGAAGGGTAGAGCCCTACCTCCTTCTTGGATTGTGCATAAACTTCTCAGGATGTCTATGTCAAGCTCATTCCATGTCCATTTCTGTTCCTTGTGGCTGTCTCTCAGTCCCTATAGAAGGATGACTTGGAACCCTCAACTCTTAAACTATTTTTAATCATTTTTCATTTTTACTTTTCTAGGGTTTTTCTAAAGTTTAATCTCTTTCATGCCTTTTATAACAAATACTTGTCTAATAAAATTATTTCTTGTTTTGGTGTTACGTATTTATGCTTTTAAAGTAGTGGGCTTTGAGCCAGGTGTGGTGGCTCACACCTGTAATCCCAACACTTGGGAGGCTGAGGTGGGAGGATCGTTGTGAGTTTGAGACCAGCCTGGGCTACAAAGTGAGCTCAAGGCCAGCCTGAACTGCATAGTGAGACCCCGTCTCAAAAAAGACCCAAAAAAAAAAAGTAGTGGGCTTTGAACCTAGGGCCTTACTTATGTTAAGCGAGCTGAGCTAGATCCTCAGATGTTTTTAATTTTACTTTGACATAAAGTCGCTGGAAGTTGTTTAGACTGACTTCAACCTTGCAATCCTCTTGCCTGATCCTCCTGAGTAGCTAGTGTTACAAGGTTGTTCCACCACACCCAGCTTCATTTTTATTTTTCAGTGTTGTGGGCAGAATTTAAGGACTTGCTTAGTACTGAGCCATACTTTAGCCCCAGATTCAAATTTTTATCAAGAAGATTTGAGTCTTCCATCAAGTTCTGTTGATTAAATGTCTTTGTCATATGCAGTTCTTGCTGTGCTGTTTTGATTGATTGAGTATATTAGTAATAGTTAATAAACACTGACTAAAAGACTGAAAAACTTTATTTTCTCCATGTGAGACAGCGAAGGGGGAAGTAATCTATGGGGGCAAGGAAACTGAGACAGAACAGGAAGAGCTAAACTGCCACTGTCCTGTGTTAAGTTCCCAAAGGCATGCTGGGGTAAAGTATCTCTGTGACTCAGCTTCACAGCTAGAGTTGCTTCTGATGCTATCCTTAGAAAGATGGAGAACCCCTGTTGGTTCAGAAAAAGGGCCATGTCATCCTTTGTTAAAATTACTGCATTATCCTCCACACCGTCTCTCTTCTGCTTGTCACATTTAATTACACGCTGTGCCTTAATCATCCCAGGTGGGTGGCTGTGGCATCACTTTCTCTCCTTACAGCACTGGGTCACCTTGTCTCTAACACTTGTGATAGTATCTTTTTCTGAGCATATAAAGGAGGCCTTTTTCTGTGATTATCATGGGATTTGATCAAAGAGAGGAAGAATACAAAGCGGAAAAGGAATTAGTTCTGCTTCTGTGAAAATCATAATTATATCTAGTATTAGAAATCATTACATATTACTATACATTTTTGTTGGGGAAAGGGAGGATAAAGAGAAATTAGATAACAGAAACCAAAATACAAAGTAGTAAGTTCTAATATTATACTGCATAATAGGATGGCAGCTTACTATATTTTATGGGTAACTAGAAAAACCTGGGCATGGAGGCACATGCCTGTAGTCCCAACACTCTGGGAGGCTAAGGCAGAAAGATCATAAGTTCAATCCCAGCCTGGGCAATTTAGCAACTTAGCAATACCTATTTCAAAATAGTTAAAAATAGATATGGATACAGAGCTCAGTACAAAGACCTTGGGGTCAGTCTCCAGTACTGAAGGCAGGCTAATGCTAACCCTAACCCCCATAAAAACTGGTTAAAATACTACTCTCAGCTGGGCATGGTGGTGAACACCTGTAATCTCGGCATTCAGGAGGCTGAGGCAGGAGGATCATCATGAGTTTGAGGCCAGCCTGAACTACATAGCAAGATCTGTCTCAAAAAAATAAAATACTACTTTCTTGATCAGTGCACACCCTGGCTCCAGCTTACTAGTGGCATGAATTTGAACAAGCTACAGCTTTTAAAGCCTTGAGTTTTTCCCCTAGAAAAGGAGAATGATTATTCTTCCTGTCTTGTTCATGAGTCCACAGACCTCAAATGCATAAAGGGCCCAGTCCATAGGAAGCATTCAATAAAGTATGGCTTCACTCAGCAGTGAACAGAGGCACTACCACCCTTGGATGTCCAGGCCTACCTTGAGGGAAGGTATGGGTGAGGATCGTCATTGCAGTCTCTTTTCCCTTCTGCAGGGACTTGCTATCTCCTGACTCAGTGCTAAGCTGTTTGTATCCTGGTGATCATGGAAAGAAAACTCCAAATCCAGCCAATCAATACCAGTTCGATAAAGTTGGGTAGGTCAGCAGTGTTTGCTGTTCTCCTAGCCTCTCCTTCTGAATGTCTCTTGTCTGTGGCTCAAGTCCAAGATGGAGACTTGTTAGGGCCAGAGGACATTGAGGGACACAGGGCTAGAGGGTACATTTGCTTGCTTACAATGTAAACAGATGCCATAGAAAGGTGGGAAAGGTTTGAAGAAGGGTTGGGGAAAGAAGTACAAACCATGAGGGCTGGGAGGTGTAAATTAATGAACACTTCCCTGGCATGTATTAAGTATTTTATGAATTGATTGACATGCAGAGATCAGTAAAGACTGCAAATGGAAAGAGAGGAAAGTGGGTATCAGCATCAGGGAACTGATAAAATGAAGGGCCTTTGCAGGCAGCTTAGCTATGCGCACAGGAAGGTTGGAGGGTCTGGCCTATCTGGAAGGCATTGGAGGATAGGAGGGCTATGTTTGTGGACTACAGCGGTAATGATTTATAAAATCACTTTATTGTTTTTTTTTTCTGCAGTATTTTAACTTTGAGAGACTATGTACTTGACCTAGGTCACCCCTATTTGTGGGTACAGAAACTGGGAGGCCTCCACTTCCCCAAAGAGCAACCCCAGGTAGGTACCTTGACCCTGTTTCCTTGGCCAAGGACTTCCCTGGCTAGTCGCGGCTCTTTTTAGAGCCCAGCAGCTGGTAGTGGTCTTGCCAGGAGTCATTGCCTGGCCTGTCATGGTAGGTAAACCCTGCTAAAGGGTGGTCCAAGCTAGGTAGGCTGGCAAACTCCGGGAGAGACGTCTTCCTGGAGGAAGGGAAGAGAAGTTCTCAGATGTGTATCTCTCACTGTCATTCACAGCACACAGTGATTGCTGATCACTCGCTGAGTGCCAGCCACATGGAAACAACTATGAAGCTGCTGAAGACCAGGGTGCAGTCCCGGCTGGCCCTCCACAAACAGTTTGCATCCCTGGGTAAGCTCATGTTGGGACTGGGCCTTAACACCCACTCAGTAGTATAGGAACAAAAACAACAGCCTTTTAATCAAAACTCAATTCCAAGGACAAATCAAGGAGATCTGGATTCATGTCTTTATGAGTAAGGGCATAGTTAGAAGCATTCAGGCAGATGTCTAAGTTTACCCCAGAGCCATTTGGATTGTGCTATGACTCTCACTGGAGTCCCCAAGCCATTGGTGGTACAAGTTCACAGACTAATTAGGGCAGCCCATCCTAGGTCTGAAGTCACAGACATTGATGAGCATTAGAATGCATCCATGCTACAGACCAGTGTTTAATGAGAGCCTAATTTATGCTAAGCACCAAGCATAGGTGGAAAGAATAATGGAGCACTTGCATTCATAGAGCTGCATTTAGCTTATCTGAATACAGCTGTATAGGAACCCACTCTCTCATCCCTCTCATAAGGTCTACTGATCTGATTCTTCCAGGGTTGGGGCTGAGCCCCCTGTGTTTTCTCTGAAGCCCCCACTGATTCAAGGAGAAAGAAACTCCCAACCTACTATGTGTCCAGTAAGATTGAAGAATGAATTTACGAACAATGGAGGTTAAGAGTAGAATATATTTACTGAGAGAAAGAAAGTTTCTGTCTGAGTCACAGAAGGGGTCCCCAGTGGATTGCCAAAGACTGTCTTTTCTAGGAATTTTTATTAGAGTAAAACCACAAAGTAGGGTAGATCTAAGGTGAAAAAGCATGAGAACTCTTAAGGTGAGCATGAGGTGGGACAGAACTAGGGCCAACCAATAAGATGAATTGCTCAGGTAAAATGGATTAACTTGGGGACAAATGAAGGAGCAAATCACTTAGCAAGGAAGCATGCTTAAAGAGCAGTGACTCTTACTTAGGGGATTGTGATGGTGACTTCTGGCTTCTTCAGAGTGATAGAGATCTATTTAGAGTATCAATCCTTAGGATGTGGGTGTATTTGTTTGATCTTTTATCTTGAGGTCTTGCCCACAGTGCAAAGTGTCTGTCTTTTCCAAGGTTGCAAGATACCTAGTCTTCTGCACTGGCTCCTTCTAGGATCTAACGCTTTCTGCCTATAATATTTCTAACTAACTCAGTTACCTGTAACACTAGGTCATTCTGTCCAGTGACTTCTTTTAGTTTATTCATTCATCAGATACCTGACAAGTGTTTATATAAACAGGGCATTTTCAGGGTAGTGGGTGGTAGAGGTCAGATCTTTCTGATCTAAAAGAGTCACTGTGGTGAAGGGCATTAGGTTTCCAGGACCCATCTGTAGGCTTTTCTCCTAGTCCCCAAACTTTTCAGGTTTCACATGGATGTGGATCTCTCCAGGGCATTATTGCCCCATCTTTTGCCCTCCACGTCAGCATTGCTGAGTTTGTGTTGTCCCAAGGTTTGATGATTGTCATCTGGGACAGCCATTACTGTGTTAACATATTTGTGTATTGTAACACCAACAGGAATTTACCCTAAAGCAGTTCTGTAGCTCTTTCCCTTTGAGAAAATGACACAGAATACTTCAGTCATTTCCCCCACCAAGGTCAACTATGAAAACACAGCCCTGTGGGCTATTGTGATCCAGTTCACAGTCATTAATGCAGAGGGACCAACACTGATTCTGGCTGCAGGGCTTTTTGTCTTGCTAGCCATCATTTACATTAAAAATAAAGTACAGTGAATGCTGATAGCACATAGTGCTGGGTGAAGGTCAGGCTAGTGTGCCTGCATTCCTGGCATGTGTTGACCTCAGTAGCTCTTGAGTGTGCACTGTAACTGGACAGATATATGGCAAGGCCACCTTTGCCCTCTGTAAAGCCCCAAACAGATCCTAGTTAGCCAGCTGTGGTACCTGATTACTATTTGTGACACTTATTTGTGACACTGTCTTGCTTCACTTTAGAACATGGTATTGTGCCAGTTACCAGTGATTGCCAGTACCTCTTCCCTGCCAAGGTTGTCTCTCGCTTGGTGAAGTGGGTGACAATTGTCCATGAAGATTATATGGTAAGTGGAAAGGACTGACAGGTCACTCTGTCATCCTGAGGACTGTATGATCATCTTGCCTTTCAGTTCTTTACCCCACCAAAAGGGCAGGAGATAGACTGAGAAGCCAGCAGCTTACTCTGTGTTTGTGATGCTTATTCTAGGAATTGCATTACACTAAGGACATTGTGGAAGCAGGACTCGCTGGGGACACCAATCTCTACTACCTGGCGCTCATTGAGAGGGGCACAGGTAGGTAATTATTCTTCTGATGACAGTGATTTTAGTCTAGAGGAGATGCTGAGAATCAAACATATCTGAGGGTTGGCCCAAAGAAGCAAAAGATCTTGGAATCCTGCCACAGGAACTTAGCAAATAGTAGTGATTTTGAGAGCCACGTTCAGTGGAAGAGTAATTCTACAGCACAGTCACCTCCATGTTTCAATACATTTACTTGTTAAAACAATCTCTGGGGTGGTAATATCATTCCTATTTTATAGTTGAGGTTCAAACTTAGGCTGACCTCTGATCCTGAGCTGTCTGCCTTTTCCTTTACTCATCTGTAGCATCATACCTCCTTTCCTGCCCCCATCACCAAAGAACAGAGGTGTCACTCGGGTTGCTATAAGGTCACAGAACCTCTCTCCCTCTCCCATGATCCCTGTACAAAGGCATTGGGGCGTTGAAAGCTGTGATTCCTCATACTTCTGGCATCTGACTCTGCCAGGCTAGAGCTACCCAGATGCTGTGCTCGGGTTGTTGTGCTGTTGTGTCACCCCAGCCTCAGTAGTCTTCACACTGCCCACAGAATATCACCTCTCAAGCCCACTGCTGTAGATAGCCAAGAAGAGGAAGTTATCTGTGGTTCTGTATTATTTCATTTTCACGTGCTATAACAGTATTGCTTAGGCTAGGTACTTTATAAAATAGATTTACCTCACATTTTTAGAGACTGGAAGTCTATTATCAGGTGTTCCCATCTGTTTGATCTCTGATGAGGCTTCATAGTGAATGGTATCACAATGGTAGGATTATGTGTGGAAGAGATCACATGGTAAGACAGAGAGATTCAGGAATCAGGCTTTATCTTTATTTTTTGTGGGGAAGGGGTATCATACTGAAAAATGAACCCAAGACCTTCACACTGACTTACATCCTCAGCTGTATTTTGCATTTTCATTTTGTTTTGTTTTTGAGAGTAGGTCTTGCTAAGTCACTTGGGATAACTTGCTATCCCCCTGCCTCAGCTGCCCATAATGCCATTACACCTGGCTATGGCTTAACCTTTTTATAACAACTTTCTGTCTCTACTCAGAGTCCTAGAGGACTACATTAATCCCCTCAGAGAACAGCTCCCACTTCTCATGACCTAACTGCCTCGCACTGGGCCTTACCTCTCAAAGGTTCCCCTGTCTCTCAGTACGACACCAGGGACAAATCTTCTAGCCTGTGGACCTCATAAAGGGGTCACCTCATGTCCAGACTATCACAGGTTCTAAGATATTGCCTGTTGATAGAGAGGATAATATCAGCCTGCTGATAAAAACAAAAGCTATCACCAGAAGAAAAATAAAGATAGTGTAATATGCAATACAGATACTTCTTTTCAAGGTTATGAATGTAACTCTGAAATTAGGCAGCTGTGGTCAATCTCAGCATTCCTGCTTTACAACTGTTTAATGATGTTTTTTGTCAGAGCCTGTTTCTACATCTGTAAATGGAGAATTATACATTTCTCAGAATCGTTAGGATGAGATAAAACATGCTTAAGGAGTTTAGCACAGAACCTGAAGTATAGTACGGAATCAATAAATGCTGGCCATTAGGAATTTCAAACCAGGTTTCCCTAGTTATGGTGACACATGCCTATAATTCCAGTTCTTGGGAGGTTGAGACAGGATCACTGCAGATTTGAGGCCAGAGATACAAAGTGAGTTCAAGGCCAACCTGACTTGCTGAGTAAAACCCTGCCTTAAAAAAAAAAAAAAAAACAGGATTTCAAGCCAAACAGGGAGGTACACACCTGTCATTCCAGCTACTTGAAAGGCTGAAGCAGGAAGATTGCAAATTTAAAGTCAGCCTGGACAGTGTAGCAAGACCACATCTCATAAAGGACTGGAGGGTGTAGCTCAATGGAAGAATTTCTATATTCAATATGCAGCATCACAAAAGAACCTCCCCCAACAAAAATGAAAACAGAAATTCACATAATAAAATATATAAATATAAAGAGATTGGAGAATATATATTTGGTGTAAATACTGATGCAATAATTACAGCACACTATCTCAAGAAAAAGAATAAACTTGCACATGGAAAATTTCTTAACCTCCTGGCAAATAAGGAATTCAACTTAAAGCAGCAAATTAAACTTGTGAACAAGCCCAGTGTGGACCGGATCCCAAGAAGCCCATACTTTTGTGGCACACCAATAGATGGTCCTTGGAGAGACCAGAATTACCAGACCTCACATTCTGCAAGCTGATAATTCCATTTAGGAGATTGTAGAACCATTTGTACCAGAGTGTACTCTGCAGCACTGGGATTAATAGACATCTGAGCTGGCCTCCATTCCAGTGGGGAGGGTGCCATGCTGGCAGGCTGGGTAACAGGCTGGTTTTTTCCTCCTCTCCCTCTTTTCCCAGCCAAACTCCAGGCTGCTGTGGTATTGAACCCTGGCTACTCCTCCATCCCACCCATTTTCCAGCTCTGTTTGAACTGGAAAGGAGAGAAAACCAACAGCAATGATGACAACATTCGGGTAAGGCCCACAGAGGGATGGGAAGAACAGTGAGAGCCCCCTAGAGAAGTGGGTAGTGACAAAACTTGGGTCCATTCCTGGGACAGAAGGGCTGGCCACATTTTGAGAATATGCTGGACCCTACGTGGTATAGCAGAAGGAAGGGCCTAGATCAGTGATGGTGACCTTTTTAGAGACCAAGCTGCAATCCAGAATCTACTTATGACAAAGTGCCAATATGGCAGTTAAACCTAAACACTGAAATTTTAGCTTAGAAAAAAGCATAGCCATGCTGGGGTGAGTTGGCTCATGTGCTGACAGGGGTCTGCAGCATGCAGACCATGGCTTACCACCACTGGCTTAGACCCATCTCATGTGCTTACCTACCTTGGGTCCCAGGGATTTCTCTGTTTATAAAATAGTTCCCTTCTGGCTGTAGAGCATTTTTAATCCTAGCACCTTTGGACTTGGGTCTTGAGTTCTCTATATACTTGTCTCTGGCTGTGGGTGTTCGAATCAGGGGAAGTTACAGGTAAGAGACAGGAAGATTCCAATGTGTCCAGGGGTGGGGGCCTCATGTCAAGATAGTCTAGTTCCATCACAGGCCCAGCTACTATAGTGGCACCAGCCACAGTTCTTGTGGTACCCTGAGGCACATCTGATGACATAAGCTGGCTGATATGGTCAGAAGGGAGAACTGAGGCACTGACTTTCTCACCCATGCAGGCCATGGAGAGTGAGGTCAATGTGTGCTACAAGGAGCTCTGTGGTCCTCGGCCCAGTCATCAGCTTTTGACCAACCAGCTGCAGCGGCTATGTGTGCTCCTCGATGTCTACCTGGAGACTGAGAGCCATGACGACAGTGTGGAGGGACCCAAGGAATTTCCCCAAGAGAAGATGTGTTTGCGGCTTTTCAGGTGAGAGGGCTGGTACACTGGTGACTTCTTGTGGGGATGTAGGGCAGAGAGCAGAGCCTTGTAGGATACTAGGTCTCAGTGCAAGGCCAGGCAAGGAGTATGTGTGCTCTTGCGAGTATACTTTCCAGTAGGATTTCTTGGGGGAGCTTGGTCCCTCCTTCTGGAATCTTCATGAGCATTCCCTGGAACACACTGCCTAACCAAGTCAGCAGTTCCAGGCCTTGAACTAAGAGGATTCAGATGAATTCTCAATACTTCGTCTAAAAAATAATAGAATGTATTTGCTTTTAATTACCAAATAAGGGTTTTTAGTACTTCCCCAAGGTTCCACAGTAGTCTCTATAGTGACCCTCAGCTATGTGTAGTCAGACGAAGGAAGCGCTCCCAAGAAAGACAGTGAGTGTAGTGACCACGGAGAATCACTTCTGCTAGGCACTGAAAGTAGTACCTTCTAACTCATGGTGAATCAGATATTCATATAAGTTTCCAGATGATTCAGACACAAGAATATGCCACTAGGTCCTGACAACTCGGTGTTTAAAGTATCTGAGTACAAGGTATCTTTGGTTACTTTTCCTTTCTGTTAGGTTTTTTTTTTTTTTTTTAATTTTTTATTATTTTGAATGTAGTAAAAAACAACAGAACAAGATGGAACCAAGCCAATTTAGACAGTGTAGTGAAATCAGTGCAGAACTTCACAGCAGGTTACCAGGATAACAGTAATAGGTATATCTTTCATTATTTTCACAATAGTTGTTCTTTCAATCAGGTATAGCAAAATAAAGTATAATACAGAACACTATAGAACTTATCAGAACAGAATATTGAATAGAGCAATAGCTTTAATCAGAATAAAGCACAACAGTGGTAAAAATATTTGCTTTCAGAGAGATGGTAGAAGGAAATCTCCCTTATTTGCTGTATTGCATATTGTCAACCTCCCAAGAGATACTCAGATCTCTGGCTCCCATTTGCTGGGGGCGAGGGTGGTGGTGGTGGTGTTTGATTCTCAGCCTGCATGCCGGTATGCTCACTACCACTTAGCAGGGAGGTGAGCTGATTGCTTGGTTTCCCAGTGCTCTTAAGTTCCAACATGGTGTGGATCTCAGGAGTCATGGGTGGTTTTTGCTCTGGGGCAGCCACAGGCTGCCACACCGCAGCCACTTACCAGGGAGGTGAGCTGGTTTCTTGGTTTCCCAGTGTTCCAAGTTTCAACATGGCATGAATCTCAGGAGTGGCTGGTGGTTCTCTTCTTGGGGCGGCCGCATCCTTTCTCTTTGGTATTGGGTTGTTTCTTTCCATTTTCTCCCCTAACTAATGATCTTGTTCTTTCAAAACTGCAGAGTTCCCTATTCTGGGCAAGGGGTTGGGGAGAAGTGGACTTTGGATCATGATCTTTCTAGTCAGGACATCCCTCTTGTCCCTATCAGTCAGAATGGTGCCTTATCTTCCCCTTATCTCAGCCAGTCCCAGCATTCTTACCCCTAATTTTGCACCTCCACTTGTCTGGTTAGTTGTGTTGTCTAACAATAAACAACTCCAGTCCCTGAGGCTGCAGGAAGGCAGAGCTGGTGGTGGACACTAGTAGCTTCTAGGACTTGTGCTCCCTATTGGGTCTATGTGAGACCTCACCTGTCCCACCCTCCCAGCCCACTGCAGCACATTTCCAAGGTGGGAACTCCCCAACCACCTGTGCTTATTTCTTTTCAAATGCTTGCCAAAGAATCTGTTTCCTAAAGTGCTGTCTCCTCTGTCAGTACTTTAGGAAGGTGCTCCTTTGATGATTCAGATCCAGTTAACTCTGTGGCTGCTGGACTGGAGTTGTGAAGGTCATGGCCTGGAGTCCAGCTCACCACTGAAACTGGGCTTGAGATTGGGCCAGAGGGCCAGGATGTGAGCAGCCAGAGACCTCTGACTGAGGCTTTTCCATCAATACTGTGCCTGGATGTTGCCTTGTTGCCCCTGGTGACAGTGTCCTTCTGGTGTTAAGTGGTATATGACATCATGGATATGAGCCAGGCCTTTGGGGCCAGAAAGAGGCCCCAAGAGGTTCCAATTCCAGCTTCTGTCTGTGTGGTGAGTCTAGCTGCACTAAGCTTCAGTTTCCTTATCTGTAAAACACACCTATCTCACCTCATTGGGAAGATAACATTCAGTGAGCTGGAATATAAAGTACCAAGCAGCTAGTGTGGGCCAAATAAGCACTCAGCCACTGGTGGTAAAATAAAAACTTTTCTTCTCTTTTTACAATCCCTGTTTCACTCACACATACTCATACATACACAAACACACTCAAAAGCACAGTCACATTCATGCACACATACATACAGGGTCCCTTAAAACCAAGACCCAGGATGTCACTTTATGGTTACCATTGAATGTCAGACAGTCATGGGTGGCATTCCTTCCCTGTGGGGTGCTATGGAAGAGACGTATGAAATTTGCTTGGGAACCCAGAATACAGCTACAGCATCCAGGCTTGACAGTGTCAAAGAGTCTAGACACAGGTCTGACCCTTCCCAGTCATGACTCTCAGCCTTCCTGTGGCAAACAGGCTTTTGGCATCAGACTGGTTTCACTTTTGACTCTTCTGCTTCCTGGCCACATGGTGTTCAGCAGACACTGTACTTGCTGGGCCCACATCTTCTATAAAATCTAAAACAGTAGAAATGGCACCTACAAGGTAGTAAGTATAAACCCACAGCTCTTGGCAGACAGTGGAGATTCTTTTCAGTCTCAGGCTCCTGCTTACAAGAGGGCTTTTTAAATTCTTTTACCTTCTTTTTTAAATTATAGAAATAAAGCATATTTGTGGCTCAGAATATAAATAACAATCTGGGGGCTGGGGATTTAGCTTAGTGGCATAAGCACCTGCCTTGCAAGCAGGCAGTCATGAGTTCGATCCCTGGTACCGATAAAAACGAAAAAGACAAAAAACAAAACAAAAACAATAACAATCTAAAATTTGGGAGTGCCTAAGCCCTGTCCCTAAAGTATCCACTGTGAGGGCCCCACCAGGTTTGTGTTCACGCATCTGCAAGCACATAGTGACATTTTTACAAAAATAGTGTCACACTTTACTGTGGTCTGCTTTTCTCACAATGTCTTTTGTCACCTAACTTTGCCTTTTTTTCATAACAGCTGCTTGATATTCCTTATGTGAATGAACTGTAATTTATTTTATCAGTTCAGAAAGTGTGATATTAACTGCTTTCCCTTTTCCTGTTTCTCTAGGGGTCCAAGTAGGATGAAGCCCTTTAAATATAACCATCCTCAGGGATTCTTCAGCCATCGATGACCTCCCGCTCTCCGCCAGTTACTTCCCCCAGGATCCCACCTCAAGTACTGGGCTTCTGTTTTTTGCTTTGTTCATATGTGGCTCTTAATAGTCTCCAAAGACAATAGCCAATAAAAGTGTCACCTGACCAAATGCCCCTTGTCCGTAGCTTCTTGGGGAGGTAGCTTTGCAATTTGGAAGAGCAGGTAGGAGCACTTCCCAGTATGAAAAAACATTTGTGGGTAGGCTTTGTAAAGTGGGCAGAAAAAAGAGTGCCAAGAAAGCCTCATCCGATAGGGAGTTGCCACCCTCTTGACTACACATACCTTACTTGTTTTTGTTTGGGAAATAAGGATGGTCCTTTTCTCTAGCTATTTATTATCCTTGATCACTGCCATAAAGTTGTAGGAGAAACCAAAGTCAGCAGAGCCAAAAACGTTGCTCCTTCTCTACTCTTTCCACTCTTCCTGTCATTGCTCCTGATGACCAGGTTATTTTTTGATCATTGGATGTTTTAAACATCTGATAGTACAATGTAAACAAAAGACATATACATCCCAGAGAGTAATTTTAACTCTTGCATTCCAGTCAATGAGAATGATGTTGAAGAATTGTACAGGCCAATCAGCCACTGGATAATACCCACACCACAGCCTGAGAGAGAGCCCAAGTGGTACTTGAGGAGAATCTTCATGGTAATGCTATGATAAGTGCCTCAAAAAATATTTTGACTATTAAAGAATTAAGAGAATTCAAACTCCAGGAAAATGTTTGCAAAATTACCTCCTTTGTAATTCTGCAAAAACCAGGGTCAAAGAGAACATAGATTATTCTTAGTTTTGTTAAAAAAAAATTATACTCCACCGCCATCCTTTAAAAAAAGTCAGGTCTTCTTACAAATATATATAAGCAGGGCAGGATCTCGCTAAGTTGTCTTGAACTTGGGATCCTTCTGCCTTAGTGTGTCAAGTACCTGGAATTACAGCTGTGTGCCACCATGCCTGGCTTCTCTATTCATTTTATAAAATAAGATACAGGGTTGGGGGTGTAGATCAGTGGTAGTATATGTGCTTACAATACATGAGGCCCTGTGTTCAATCCCAAGCACCACACCACACAAAAAAGACATATTTAAGAATTATTATATATGGGGCTGGGGATTTAGCTTAGCGGCATAAGTGCGTGCCTTGCAAGCAGGCAGTCGTGAGTTTGATCCCTGGTACCGATAAAAAATGAAAAAGACCAAAAAAAAAGAATTATTACATAGGTCAAGATACAATCTAGTTTGCTAATTCCAAAACAAGATGAATTTAACTTTTTGTGGCAGTCTCAAACTTCCCACAACAGTGATGTTTGGTCTGTTTTTTGTTTTGTTTGTTTGTTTATGTGTTTTGAACTGGGAATCAAACTCAGCCTTGCGCTTTCCAGATAGGTACTGTGCTGCTGAGCTACATTCCCAGGCCCTCAGTCTCTGTTGTAAGCATGACTATCCTTGGGTGACACACACCTCTGTTATAAAAGCTGTTCCTCCTGCCCACTCAGCTGAGCATTCCAAGGGTAAGGACTGTGTGAAAGACACCTAGGAGACAGCCCTACCAGAGCTCTTCACTTTATAGCTGGAAGCCAGACCTCTAAGAAAAGAATGGTACCTTAGATAGTTGCTCAATGACCACTTCATTTTCTTTTTTTTTTTGGTACTGGAGATCAAACTCATCATGCGCTTGCAAGGCAGGCACTTATGCCACTGAGCTAAATCCCCAGCCCCAGTGACCACTTCATTTTATGTTAAGGAATCATGCAAGCTCACCAGCCACTGAGTAACATGCACACCACAGCCTGAGAGTGAGACCAGGTGACATTTGAGGAGAACCTTCATGGTAATGCCACGAAGGTGAAGCCTTTTCTTCACCTTGGTTGCATCATTGCTTTGAATAAGAGTTAGGAATCCTCCAGCTCAGAGGTCTTTTTTTTTTGTCTTTTTCCTTTTTATCGGTACCAGGGATAACTGCCTGCTTTCAAGGCAAGTGCTTATCCCTCTGAGCTAAACCCCTAGCCCCCAGCTCAGAGGTCTTTGAGCTGCATGTGTAAGTCACCCATCCTGGGAGCCGATCAGAGATGTACATTTCCGAGCCCACTCCAAATATTCTGACTCAGTTGACCTGAGCTGGGCCAAGGAAATTATTTTTAACAAGCTCCCCAGGTACAGTTTGCCCTAGTCTCTTTTTGGAAGGCACTGTATTCCTTTCCAGATTGTTTGAACAGCTCCCGCTCTCTGCCCTTCTGCAACCCAAGCCTCTGGGTACTTCTTTATGTGTAGCAAGATATCCTTGTCTTTTTCCTGACCTACTTGCCTGGGAGTTTGTACCTGCTAGCATCCTCTTGGTCTGGCCACCTTCAGGCCTGTATCTCACTCCCTGTGCTGAATCGGATTAAAATAGGACCTAAAAATAGTTATTTAAACGGTCCCTGCATTGCAGGCCACTTTTGTTCTTGACTGGAAGGTGGCCAGACTGACTCAGCACAAAAGCTCATCTCCAAAAGGAAGTGAGGAGTACTCAGCTTGTTTTGGCTGGGAGAGGGCTCTGCTTCCTAGGCAGAGATATTGTAACCTGTCATCTGCCAGAGAGGTTTTCTTTTTTCAAAGTAGTAGACTGAACAAAGGAATCTCCTACTCTTTAAGGAGAGAGGTCTTAAAACAGATGAGAACCTCAGAACAATCAAGCCACTTTTGAGCTACTTCAGCTATTCATGCCTAAGGTGGACAGACTGGGGCCAGATGCCTGGCTTGGAAGGACTTAGAAGCTTCTTCCTCAGTTGGAATTGTCTGTAGTCTTCCACCAGTTTCCATTCCCTTCCCTTTCCTCCCCCCCCCCTTTTTTTTAAAGACAGGATTTTACTAATTTGCCCAGATGGCCTTAAACTTTGAATCCTCCTACTTGGCTTCTTAAATATCTGGGATTATAAGCATATGCTGCAACACTTGGCTGCCTTTTTAATGCTACTTATTTATTTTGCAGTACTTAGATTGAATTTGGGTCCTCACTTATGCCAGGCAAGCACCCTACTGAACTATACCCCTGTCTAATCCTTGCTTTTTGTTGCCTCAGTATTGGGGATTGAACCCAGGATCTTCACACTGAGCTATATCCTCAGCCTGTCCATTGATTGATTGATTGATCAATTGATCGATGATTAAGATACAGTTTCACTAAGTGGCTAAGCTCTCCAATTGAGGGCTCAAACTTGAAATCCTTGTGCATCGCCTCCAGAGTACTACAATTACAAGCGTGTGCCACCATACCCAGGTCAGCCTTGCCGTTTTCAAACTGCCTTCCATGTTTCTTGATACGTTCTGTTTTTGTTTTTGTTTCCAGTACTGGTGATTGAAGCTGTGCTTAGGCAAGTGTTTTATCACAGAACTATATGCCCAGCCCTTTCTATTTTTCATTTTGAGACCAGGTCTTGCTGAGTTTCCCAGGCTGACTGAACTTGTAATTCTGCCTCAGTCTCCAAAGTAGCTGGAATTACAGGCATGCACTGTGTGCCAGCCCCCCTTATTTTCTTACCTGCCTGCCCTTTCTTGTTTTCTCTACAAATCCAAAAGACTTTATTTCAGCGGCAGTCTTGCTGATCACTCTCATGAAACAAAGCTAAGAAAAACTATGGAAGGAACAGAGCTCCCAGATTCCCAAAGGAACTTTGTCCCATCAGTACAGCCCCTATTCTGCACTTTCCATGTGTTCCACAGCCTCTCCAACAGGAACGGTCGTTAACCATTTATTTTGGGTCAAGCATTGAGCTAATCATGATTCTGTATTCACTGTCCTACTTAATTATGTCAGGCCACCCAGTGCCCACATTCCTTTCATTCTTACAGAGGAAGAAACTGCGGCTCAGGATGCTTACCCAGGTTTGAGCTCAGAACAGGTCTGTTGGCTTCTAAAGCTCACTGTCTGCGATTGTAGCTTCAGGTTGTGTTCAGACAGGCAGGCTCTTTTGCTGGTCAGTTTATTTTTTTCAGCAACACAACTTGTTCATTTCAGTATACTTACCATAGCATGGTGGGCAGGAATCATAGCTTGGTGTTAGACAGATGCATCTGGATTGTCCTTCCACCCTGAGCAACTTCATGACTCTGGGCAGATTGCTTGACTCAGTCTAAGCTTTAGGGCCCTTATCTGGTTCGGGGGTCGGGGGTGGGGTCATGGAATTCACAGGGTGATTATGGGGATTTGGGGGTTGTGGGTACTCTGTTAGTTACGCACCTGACCTGTAGTGCTGCTCAACAGACTCCTACCCCTGACCTCCAAGTTTCACACACACACACACACACACACACACACACACACACACACACACAACCAAAAACAAAAAAGAGGGGCCCAATAATGCAGCTCAGTGGCATAGTGCCTGGCTGGCAAACACAAGGCCTTGATTTCAATTCCCCATTTAAAAAAAAAAAAAAAAAACCAAAAACAGAAGATCTAAATGATGGCTTTAGAGTTTATACTTCTGTCAATTACACTTTTGTACTAAAGTAAGTTGGTTATTTTTCATCCCTTCATTGTGAACTTTAGATTAGACAAATCCATTTGTAAGACTACACTGCTTCATACCTCACTGAAATCCTCAGAGCCTAATGTGACCCTGGTTTTAAGGTGGGCTCCAAAATCTGTTTTCTTTCATTAACATACGGGTCAACCTGCCATCGCTCTGCCAGCAGGACTCCCTATGGGCTCAGCAGTGTTTCCTTCACCAAAGTCCTGATGGATGGCTCAATCTACTGTGTGCCTGAAAGTAGAGCCCATAGCTATGCCAGTTGTAACAGTTGCCACCTGAGCCATCGCACCTGACTGCTGCAGTGCAGCAGGATTCCTTGAGCAGCTGGTACTGGTCCTGGTTCAACTCTCATCCAAGGTGCACAAGGGCAGGAGAGGCCATGCAAGAAGGGTAGCTTTGGCTTCCACATAGTATCCTAAGTGCATACTGTCATCTAGATGTGCAAAGCTCTGTGAACAGCCTGGTAGCATCTTCAAAGAAGCTAGAACCAACTTTTGGTTTAATCATTGTTTTTATCATTCTTCTACTTGTTTATTTCAAACCTAATATTAACAATAAATACAGTTCTTTTTCAAAGGAAAAAGTTATTGATTTGAGATATTTCTTCTTTTTAAATGTAGGCTTTTACAGCTGTTAAGTTTCCCTCCAAGCATTGCATTAGCTGTTTCCCTTGAGTTTTCCTGTTATACCTTCATTTTCATTCATCTCAAAGTATTTTGTAATTTCTCCTATGATTTCTTCCTCAAACCACTAGTTATTTAAAAGTGTTTTTAATAATTTCTACATATTTATAATTTTTCCAAATGGTTTTGTTATTAACTCTACTTTCATTCTGTTGTGATCAGAGAACATAATGTATCTTTTGTATGATTTTATCCTTTTAACTTTGTTAAAGGCTTTAAAAGTTTAAAATTAAAATTACCTTTTACTTGTCAGATAACTTTTGCATGGCATATAGAAATGCCAAAGCTTGCTTGGGCTGGGCGTGGTGGCACATGCCTCTTATCCCAGTACTTGGGAGGCTGGGCAGAAGGATCACTGTAAATTTCAGGCCAATCTGGGCTACATAGTGAGTTCAAGGCCCAGCCTAAACTACATATGGTGAGTCCCTGCCTCAAAAAAGAAGTCAGCCTGGTGGTATACATTTGTAATCCCAGCACTCAAGAGGCTGAGACAGAAGGATCACAATGAATTCCAGACTAGCCTCAGCTACATAGTAAGTTCAAGGTCAGCCTGCACTGCATAGTGAGTGAGACCTTGCCGTGAAAAAGAGAGAGAGAGAGACAGAGAGAGAGAGAGAGAGAAAAAGAAAACAACTTTTTTTTTCCTTTTTATCGGTACCAGGGATTGAACTCACGACTGCCTGCTTGCAAGGCAGGTGCTTATGCCACTGAGCTAAATCCCCAGCCCCGAAACTTCTATTTCTATGAGCTGAAATAAAAACCTTCCCTCCTTTAACTTTGGGTGTCAGGTATTTTGTCTTAGCAACAAGAAAAGTAATCAAGGCAATACTGTACACTAACCTGAAATACTTTGATAATAAATACAGTGGTTTCTTTTTTTTTATCCTATTTAGGTGCTAGAGATGAAACTTGGGCATTTTACCACTGAGCTACATCTTCAGTGCTTTTTTGTTATTTTTTATTTTGAGACAGGGTCCTGCTAAGTTGCCCAGGCTACTCTTGAATTTGTAATCCCTCTTGCTTCAGCCTAAGTACCTAGAATTCCAGACCTGTGCCACCATGTCTCAGCTTCCAACCGTGTGTGTGTGTGTGTGTGTGTGTGTGTTTTATACTGGGAATTGAACCTAGAGCCTTCTCCCTGAGCTACACCCCCGTCCTTTATATTTTTTATTTGAAGCAGGATGTTGCTAAGCCACTTAGGCTGAACTTGAACTTAGAATCTTCCTCCTCAGCCTCCCAGAATGCTGGAATTACAGGCAAGCCTAGCTCCAGTCTTTTCATCAAGAATACTTCTATTATTGAAAGAATGCCCTAATCAAGAAATCTAAAACTAATTAGCATGGAATAACCAAGTTAAAACTTCATAATATAAGAGCTTTATTTAATATATATGTTCTAATTGAGGGGATTTGTTTGACTCATGCAGGTAATAACAAGTTCATTTGCCAAATAGCTTACACACAAGCACACAAACAAAAATGAATTAATATCATTTATAAAAGATACATTAACATATGGGCACTTGTATTCAAGGAGAATAATGCCAAATCTTATGGGCAAAGGAACACATACAAATCACACATCTCCAAAGAAGAACTAGCAGTCAAGTATAGTGGAAAAGATAACAAATCCTGTGCATCAGGGGTGTTTTGGGAAGGGCAGTTGGAAACTTCATGAGCCAACTGTATCCAAGCCAGACCAGGAACCTGAGTGGGTGTCAGGGTGTGTGGGCAGAGAGCTTCAAGGCACTAAACCCTAGACATATAGACCATTCAGAAGACAGCAGAGTGTGTTGGGTTAAAGAGATGTAATCTAACAAGAGACTATACACAGGAGAGGAAAGAGAAACCTCATCCAACAAAGAAGCAAAATGTTTTCCCTCCATGCTCTCTGGATGCTGAACAGCTGAGGATTATTCTTCAGGTTTTGCCTGAAACCCCAGGGCCCTAGTTAGTCCCTTGGAGTCAAATCCATGAGCAAGAAACTTATTTAATGGAAACTCTCTGTTCCAATGAAATAAGACAAAAAAAAAAAAAAAAAAAAAACAATGCAAGCACGTAAAAACTAAAAGACAGATCAGAGCAAGCATTAACTCCTCATACTTCATCCATGTGCCAATTGTCACATAAAGACAGGATCCACCCCCCTCATACTAATTCCTGCAGAGCATTAACAACATTTAGCATATCATCCTTCTGATACATCCTCCTCTAAAAGGATAAACACTGCCCAAAATACAGACCTAGTCATGTGTGGTGGTACATGTCTATAGTCCCAGCATTTGGGAGTCTGAGAAAGAATTGCTGTGGGTTCCAGGCCTACATAGTGAGTTCAAGTCCAGCCTGAACTACATAGTGAAAACCTGTCTCAAAAAGCAAATATATGTATGCATACATATAAACCTAACCTAAACAAAAGTTACCAGCAACTTTTTTTTTTTTTTTTTTTTTTTTTTTTGTCTTTTTGAGACAGGGTCTTGCTATGCAGTTCAGACTGGCCTTGAGCTTACTTTGTAGTCCAGGCTGGTCTCAAACTCACAACGATCCTTCTGCCTCAGCCTCCCGAGTACTGGGATTACAGGCATGAGCCACCATGCCCAGCTCACAAAAGTTACCATCAACTTAAGAACACTACTATAATATTACTATGCTAACTTTTCATGTTTTAACCCTTTTCTGACCAAGTTACTATGTGCAGTCTGTACTAGTCTGGAAACATTATAAAAAAATACTGCATTATATTTCTCTACTTGAGGTATTTGAAAGTTTCAAAATACAGCAAATTTATGTATTTTTCTATACTGCCACAGCTAAAAGTTAACACAAAACGCCTACAAAGAAACTCCCTATTCCCAGTCTCTCCCTATTGTAATTTTTTTCCCTCAGATCATAGCTAACTTCAAGTGGAAATATTATATACAACTGAGACAGAGATACTATAAGCAGTCAGACAGGGCTAGGCCCTCAAGAGTCTGAGCAAAGACAAAAACTCATTACAACTGTGACCAGAGACACATCTGTTGGAGGTCAGGCCTCAAGATAAAAAGAATGAACAGGCCTAAGAAAAGTTTTAAAACCTGGTCTAGTGGAGGCTGGGGATTTAGCTCAGCGGCATAAGCGCCTGCCTTGCAAGCAGGCAGTCGTGAGTTTGATCCCCAGTACCGATAAAAAAGGAAAAAGACAAAAAAAAAAAAAAAAAAAACCTGGTCTAGTAAAGTCTAGATATCAATCACCTTGGTAGATGACCAAGAACCTCTGGCTCATCACTTTCTAAAAAGTTCCTTGTTCTTTCTATGTGTACTTGCTATGTGTCTTGCTTGCCCATTCAATTAATATCACCTAAGTGGCTATGCTTATAATCTTATTGGTTGATCATAACTGTAATTCATGTGGTTGTGTTCTATAAGACTTCCCCTGAAAAGTGGGCTCCTCAGGAACCTACTTTTGGGTCTCTCCTGCCTTTCAAGATCCGTAGCTCTCTCTCAATAAATATTTCCTACTCTTAACTTTCATTGTTTCTAAAATTCATTCTTCGATTTTAGAGAACACAAAATCAATATATCAGCATCTAACAGATTGTGACTTATAATATTTTGCTTATATTATATTTAAAGGTCCTGATATCAACTCTTATAACAGAAACACATAAAGATGAAGTCATACAAAAATAAAATACAAAAAAAAATTTACTTGCATAATACTAAAAGTCTAGACTGTGATAAAGATAAAAAAAAATCCTGGTGTAGCATAGCTACAGGCATTTTGTAATGTACTCAAGTTATCAGCTCATAAAACTACAGGGGAAATTGTAGGTGGGAACATAAAACTAACATCATCTGCCAAGAGTTCTTTCCAAAGGCCACATCTACAAGGAGAGATTTTACCAAAACTGTCTCTTTGAGGCTACTCATAGGCCAGAGCTCTCTTAGGTCTGCTTTAGAGGTGCACAGATATTGGGAGAGGCGTGTTCAGGTATCCCAGGGCTTCCCTGGGGCTTTCCACTGGCTTTTTGTCCTGCACATGAATGACCTCCAGTACCTGTTGCCGATGTCTCAGCTTTGTCAAATGTTTCTGAACTAGCAATTTTTTTGCTGCAAGACATAATCTGATAATGTGCTCTCATTTCTGGAAAGACGACTACAAACTTCAGGAAAATCATTTTGTCTATCTTGACATATCCAGAAACTTCTGGATATATTGATCAATACTAGTTAAAATTTCTTCCTGATCCATGCCATCGACATAGTCCTCACTCACAAGGGAAGCAAAGCCTCAAATGACTTACTGTTACACCTTCTTGGAGACCAGGCACTGCTTGAAGAAACTGCCTGGTGTGGAGTCCCTGCAGGGGCAGGGCCATGATGGCAGCCTGAAGAACATACTGCTTAGCTGAGCTGCTGTGTCTGAAGTGGTCATTTGCTTGTTGATTTTTGTTTTTTAACAGACAGTCTTGCAAGGCGTGATGGTACATGCCTGTAATTCTAGTACTCAGAAAGCTGAGGCAGGAGGATCACTATGAGTTTGAGGTCAGTTCAAGGCCAACCTGAACTATATAGCAAAACCCATCTCAAAAAAAAAACAAATAAAAAATGGACAGTCAAAAAAAAAATTTAAAAAAAATGGACAGTCTTGTGATATTGCCCAGACTGGTGCCAAAGTCCTGAGATCAAGTGATCCTCCCGTATTGAAGCATTTTTAATGGCACAACATATAGTCTATCCTGGAGAATGTTCCACAGACACTCAACTAGAATGTATATTCTGCTGTTGTTTACATAGAATATCTATGTATAGGTACATTAGGTCTGATATAACTTACTTTTAAAATAGGCAGTTAGAGGCCTGGGGTTTAGCTTAGTGGCCTGCTTGGCAAACACAGTTGTGAGTTTGATCCCTGGTACCAGAAAAATAAAAATAAAATTGAAAACTAGATTTTCATTTCTTTAATGTGTTTGCTAATGTAGATGTAATTCAATTTATTTAACCAGTCCTCTTTTTATATATTTAGTATAATTTATATTTTTCAAAATAAAGTAGAGGTTTATGTATTTTATGTTCAAACATTTCTATAAATACTTGATTATTTAAAATGTATTCCTGAAAATGGCATGCCTTGGTTGTAGGGCTTTGGATATATTTCATTAGACTGCTTTCTAGAAATGTTTTGTTGAATTCATTCAAAGTGTTGTTTTGGAAGGTTCTGGTTTCTCTGCATATCCAGTAGCAGTATTATGATTCTTTGGAATTTCTGCTATATACCCAATTGCACATGTATCATTACAGATGCCATTATGCACTCCTTTTTGTCCTGATAACACTATCTTTATTTTCCTTTGAGAACCACTCTTTTCAAACTCTCAATTTCAGTTTGAGGGACCTTACATATCTCCCCAGATCTAGGCATGGGTAAGTGACTTGCCCTCTTCATCAATGTCCCATAGTGCTTAGCCACAAGTATTGGCTCAAGGAGAATCACATGACTCTGCCTACCCAGTTAAACCCAAACGCTGAATTATTCCTGGAATATGAAATAGCATTTCTCCCCCACTGTCATCCCAAGTTCATTAAACTGGTGATACATAACCCTGATACTTCTAAAGACCACATGGAGATGTCTTACTCAAGAGTTGTGCCAATATAAAAGAAAGGAGGTGCGAAAAGAGAAATGAGTGACAGAATTCTGGGGACTATAATTTAAGAGTTTCCCAGATTCAGTCATACCTGAAGAACTCAATCTTCCTGAACTTCTTGATTATACAAGCTAGACTATTTATGAGCAGCAGCAGCAGTAGTACTTTGCTTAAGCTAATCTGAATCTGTTTTTGATCACTTGCAGCAGAAATAATGCTTATGAAGATAGAAACTTCCAAAGCACCCCTTGGGAATGGGTCCAAATCCTCTGGAACACTGCTGTGAAGTTACCAGTGCAGCTCTGCTTTCCTCCTATAAGGCACTTGGAGGTGGAAAACTTCTTTGCCCCTCCTCTATTATCTCCTCTGATAATAAGTGTTTCCTATGATTTGCTTTGTCTAATGATTCCCAGCGAATTTGGAAGCATGGTTCTAGATAGATCCCTTATTACTTTGGTTCTTGTTTTGTTTTGTTGAGACAGGGCCTTGCTATGTAGCCCAGGCTGAGCTCCAATTTGCAGTGAACCTCTTGCCGCAACCTCCTGAGTGGTGGGATTACAGGCATGCACCACCAAACTGACTTTAGTTTGATTCTTTTGCGTGTGTGTGTATTTTTTCAAATGGTTCTTGAGTAAGCAAGTTTTCTTTGTGTTATGTCATTGAAATTTTGTCATTTATTATTGCAGATCTATCCCTTATTTTATATTTACCTATTTATTTTGGGTTTTTTTGGAGGCTGGGTCCCATTAGGTCAGGCCAGCCTTGAATTCACTATGTAGCTCAGGCTGGCCTCAAACTTTGGATAATTATTCTATCTCAGCCTCTCGAGTGCTGGGATTATCAGTAGTACTACCACACTCAGTTTATTTATTTATTTTTATGGCACCAAAGATTGAATTTATGAATACTGTACCACTGAGCAACAAGCACGCCATCCCCTGCCCCCCGCCTTTTTTATTTTTTATTTTATTTGAGACAGGTCCTCACTAAGTTGCCCAGACTAACCTCAAATTTTCCACCCTCCTCCTTCAGCCTACTGAGCGCCTGGGTTTATAGGCATGTACCACTGCACTCAGCTTTAATCCAAACTTTTGGAAACAATTTCCCTGGAGAAAAAAAATGAAGGATGTTTTTCATCAGCCCAGCTGTATCTGTTAGCAAGCTGGAAAGATACATTCCTAAAATAGCTCTTTTGCTCAGATTATTTGTGTCCCCCCGGATTCTGACAAGCAATTCTTAGCAAATTGACTTGATTGCTTTTTCCTAAAGTTTATTCTCTTCTCTTCCCAGAGGGAAGATGGTTTTGTCTGACAGATGGTTAAAGTCAGTCCTGGTTGGTACAGGCCATCTAATTCTAACAATGTATTGGGACCACGCCTGCTTAAGAGAAAGCAGAGAGGCAGCTAGGTCAGGGCCTCTTGCCTTCTCTAGGCTACTTGTGGTCATCATGAAAATGTTTTCATGAAGGGGACTGGGCTGAGCCCGCGGTTTGAGGCTTCTGATATTCCAAATAGCCTCAGCATCTGGTTTTGCCATATAGTATGTTCCAGAGAAGACAAAGACAAAGGCAGGAGAACAGAGTAAAGAAGAGGCTAAGGTAAGAGGATCAGAATTGAAGACCAGCCTTGGCCTCACAGGGAGACCCGGTCTCTGATAAATAAAAAGGACAGGGGATGTGGCTCAGTGGGTGAGTGCTTTCCTAGCGTACACGAGGCCCTAGGTTCAATCCCCTTCTACTCTCCCTCAAAATTTGTGGACCTGCAGTCCATATTCCTCTGTACAACACACGGACAAGTATAGCTCTGCTGTCAATCGTTTGTACTTGTGTGGGCTCTGATCTCTCTGGCCACAGTTTCCTCGCCAGTTTTCACTAGGAAATTGGACTAGATGCTGTTTTCATGCCTTTATTCTTTGCCTGGTTATAATCTGCTTTTATCATGCACTGTGGTATTTATCTGTACTCCCCTACCTTCCTCCACACTCATGTTCATTTATCTCCTATTTTAATTATGCAATCTGTTGTTTTTTTGTTTTTTTGTTTTTTTTGGTTTTTTTTTGTCTTTTTCCTTATTATCGGTACCAGGGATCGAACTCACGACTGCCTGCTTGCAAGGCAGGCGCTTATGCCACTGAGCTAAATCCCCAGCCCCCAATTACGCAATCTCTGGATATACAAGTTTTCATGTTAACATCTTCCACAATGGTGTCACATTTGTCAAAATTGATAGGTTATCAAAATTAATCTAGTATATCATTAATAACTGAATCGCAACCTTTCTTTGGAGTTCACTGTTCTTTTCACTAATGTTCCAGTATCCAGTTCAGAAAATCACATTCAATTTTGTCCTCTGTCTTTTCAGTCTCTCCTAATCTCCATTTTTAATTTTTTCCCATTAAAAATTATGAAATTCTAATATTTTTCTCCAAAGTTTTGATTATGAGATGACTGGTTAGTTTGTTCCTTTGTTTGCTTTGAGACAGGGTCTCCTGATGTAGTCCAGGCCGGCCTCGAACTCACTGAAGTTCTCCTGTTTCAGCCTCCCAAGTGCTGGGATTACAGGCATGCACTACCACATCTGGCTGTCCTTTGTTTTTTTAGGTGGCACTGAGGATCAAACCTAGAGCCTCATAGAGGTGAGTGCTTTTGATCAATTAACACCTCTCTTTCCCTTCCCCCATTCTTCTTATGTATTTACCTTACTTTTTGGTATAATCCATACTCATTGTTTCTGTTACTGTTATGAAACCATTGTTATCTAGTGTATCACAATTATATTTCCTTGCACTGGAGACATGGCTCAGTGATAGAACACTTGCTCAGCATAAATGAGGCCCCAATTCAATTCCAAGTACTGGAAAAAAAATTTTTAAATTAATAATTATACTTCCTCTCACACATAAGTTTTGTTTGCCCTGCAGTTGATAATTGTTTCCCTTCTATTTTTCATTTTTGTTTACAATGACTCTTCCCACAGTCTCCCGTAGTCACTAAAGGCTTTTTACTCAGTTTTACACTTTGGCAGTCATGTCAAATAATCTCTCAGCTCAGTGCTTTTCTTTGGCTGCACAGCCACTGCAGGCTGGGTAGGAGCTCCACAACTGTTGTGTTTGAACTCTTCTTTGTTATCATCCTGGAGAGTTCTTTTTCCCTTTGTTGTACTCTGTTTTCTGTAGATCTAGTGTTTCTATTTCTTGGTTTATGGAGTTTTTAGATTGTTTGCATATTTATTTTATGGAGCTGGGGATTTAATCTGGGGCTTCAAGCATATTTAACCAATGCTCTACCACTGAGCTATATCCTCAGCTCACTGTTTGTATTCTTTTTTTGGATCATGCACAACAAAAATTTATAGGAAGTAATTTTTGAGACTTTATATGCCTGAAGTTGTCCATTTTCTCCTCTCATATTTGATTTATCAGTATAGATTTCTAGGCAGTTTCCATAATTGCTGCTGAGTTCATTTCTCTTTCTCTCTCTTTTTGTCTCTTTCAATCTGTCTGTCTGTCTGTGTCTCATTCTCTGTCTCTGTTTTTTAGGGAAGGGTCACAATTCATCTCCATTTGCCTAAGATGCTTTTTGTTTTTGCACGAAAAGTCCTGCATCCTGGGAACCTCCTCTAGCACAGGCAAATTGAGACAATTATCACCTTACATAGCAGTTATTAAACCAATGAAACACCAAAGCAACTTGCTCAGGATTTGGTGGCATGGGGCTACAGAAAACATAAGGACTCTTCAATTAAGTGTGAGTTTAAATCCTAACTATTCCACTTACCAATTGAGTCCTGAATAATCACTTCTTCTATTTTCTCACCATTAAAATAGGAATTGGAATATCAATCTTGAAAAACTACGTTGAAGCTGGGCATGGTGGCCCATGCCTGTAATCTCAGCACTCGGGAGGCTGAGGTAGGAAGATCGTTTCGAGTTCGAGACCAGCCTGGGCTACAAAGTGAGCTCAAGGCCAGCCTGAACTACATAGTGAGACCCCATCTCAAAAAAAGACTAAATAAATAAAATACGTTGAATAGGTTGGAAAAAATTTATGTAAAGACATAGTTATCTCAAAAAATTATCATTATATACATTTTAGGTTCCTCAGATGTTATGGTTTATGTCTAGATGTCCTCCAAAGGCCTCATGCAGTCAGAAGTGGGATTGGGGGCTTTCCAGAGGTGACTAAATCTAGAGTGTGGAATTCTGGGACTGAGTACACTGGAATTAAGGGTGAGTGATTGCTATGCCAATCCAATCTGTGGAGTCTGTAATCCCAGGAGTCTGGATAAAACAAAAAAGGTAGAAAGAAGCTTGTCTGCACCTCCTCCTTTCCTTGTTGCTTTTGCTGTTTTCCACCACCATGAACTGTTGCCCCTGTGCCATGCGCAACTCTGCCTTGGAGCCAGCTGATGATGCCTGAAACTTCTACAAACTAAATTAAATTCCTCCTTTAACTTTTGATATCTGGTATTTTGTCTCAGCAATAAGAAGAGTAACTAAAATATCAAACAACTCTAATTTTTTTTCAGATAAGTCACATGGAGATTTATTTTCTAGTTTCCAGATTACAGTGTGATATTCAGATACTGTAGCTATGTCCGGGGGCTTGGAGACGCTGTCTGATTTCCTCAAGCGAGAGCCACTGAAAAAAATTAATGCTTAGGTTTCCATAGAGCCCTTGGGCATGTTTGATAATGTGGGTGAAGAACTAATCAAAACCATTTCTAAAACCTATATTGCTAAAATGTGACCACCCTCAACTGTCTGGCATTTCCTTCTCTTAAAAACTCAAGACTTTTTGACAGGTGGAAAATGGGTGCTAAAGGTGACCCTGGATCTTGGCCTGAGGTGCTAAGCATGGATAGGACTTTGGGGAGGTCACTGCTGGTTCCGTGAGGGATCACCATGTGATTTCCAGCATTCAACCACCACTTTCAGTAACTACATTATTCAGAACTCTTTTAGTAGCAAATGATGGAGTCATAACCTAAATGGGATTGGCAAAGAGAGGAATTTATTGGCACAAGGAGTGGTCAACAATATGTGCAAAAAACCTGGAATTATCCTGGTTCCTAGGTATCTTGCCTCTGTCCATATATCTAAGCCTTTTTCATTAGCTTTTCCACATGCCAGTAACATGCCTACACACGCCTAACTTCAACATCCTCCTACCTTTGCCAACTTGATGTCTACATACTCTGCCCTCAAGTTTAAAATCTCACAAAGAGGTTCTCATTGGCTCACTTGTCATCTTCCCCAAGACCACCTGATCCAGGAAGGGAGAGAAGCCTTTCTTGAAAATGCTGCTAAGCAAACAAAGTCATCATGACAATTCTAAAGTTAGAAACTACAAAGCTGGGCATGATGCCACACACCTATGATTTTAGCACTTGGGAGGCTGAGGAGGAAGATAGATACAAGTTCAAGGCCAGCCTGGGCTACAAAGTGAATTCAAGGCCAGCCTGAATTGCATCACAGACCCTCTAAAAAAAAAAAAAAAGAGAGAGAGAGAGAAAGAAACTACACAGGGATTTCACAGAGACTCTCATGTAAATCTCTAAGGACCACAGCTTTCAACATCATATCCAGAGCAGCACACTGGAGGTCAATTAATTAGGTTTGAATATGTCAGCTGTTCCAATAAAGTGGTCATTGTAGGTTTCATTACAGGTGAATTTAATTAGCTATCTATGGCCCCATATACATAAAGCCCCTTCCACAACCATATGAAGTCTTATAGTCTATTCAAAGCTCTCCTGGACATCACCTGTTCCCAAGCTTCAGTATACAGCAGAATCAATTATGAGCCTACAATCTCCCAGGGCTCACTCTCAGATTGTGATACAACTGCCCAGGGTGGGTTCCCAAGTTTGAATGGTTTGTTTGCTTGAGTAGGGTGTTGCTGTGTAGCCCAGGCTGGCTTGGAACTCATGGCAATCCTGAGTGCTAGGATTTCAGGTGTGTGCTACCACACTCTGCTTTGAAGGTTTCTAAGACATGGATGCAGGTTATCCATGGCCCACACTGAGAAACCACATCCCAGAATGCCAGTCCACAGATCATAAAAATAAAGCACCTAGCATGTTGCCTAGCATATTGTTTGTTCCCAGGAAAACAGCACCAATGAGGACATGCAACTAAGTCCAGAGCCCCCAGAGAACTGATGATCCTTGCTCAGTCCCTCACAAACTTGGATATGACATCCAGACTTTCCTTATCCCTAACCCCAGGCTACTCAAGAGAAGAGAATAAATGACAGGAGCCACATTTTCATTTTAGAAGCACTTGGTTTTATTGCACAGAAGCAACTGAAGGTGAACTTCAGTGGAAAGTGCGCCCTGGCGTGACCAAGTGGCCAGTGCCCAGCCTGACCTGCTTCAGCTTTTCCAGGACAGAGTATGCTGGGTAAAGGCTTGGCCACTCCTTTGGAAAACAGAAGGCATTCGGGAATAGGTTAAGACATCTCAAGCATATGTGTTTCTAACTGCTCATTCATTATTGCGGTCATCTGTCAGTTGTACATACAGGAAATAAATGCACTTATTTGGAAAGGAGGGGGGCAGTTTTGTAATCAAGTGTTTACGTGTGGCATTCGGCGTATGTCACATTTGGCTACATAAGCTATCATAACATAATCGTCCATCGCCTGGGGAGGGTTTGGGGCATCAGGTTCGGGGGACCAGGATTGCCCTCTCTTACTAACATATTGCTAATAGAAATTCCTGTTTGGTGAAGGAGGGCCCAACATCAAAGCAGAGTTTCTTCTTGCAGAAAGAAAAGGAAGAAAAATGAAAATTCAACTCACTGATCCTTGAACTCCAGGACCCTCCTGAGTTTCTTTGGCTGCTCTGGTTGTTCCTTTCTTTTCTGCCTTATTTCTCACCCTTGGTGGCCTTGTCCTCTGTGGACTTCTCTGACGGCTTGCTGTCTTTTTGGTCTGTGCTAGAAGATTTTTCGGCCTTCTCCGTCTTGGGCTTGCTGGGCTCCTTGGCATCTTCCTTGGTCTTAGGTTTCTCCTCAGGCTTCTTGGCCTCTGTAACCTTCTCCTCCTTGGTGTCTTTCTTTTCTGGGGCTGCTGGTGCTTCTTCCTTCTTTGGCTTTTCTGGCTCCTTTTCTGCTGGCTTGCTAGGTTCTTTGGCCTTGACATCATCTGGCTCCTTCTTGGCCACCTCAGTCTTCTCCTTGGACTTAGCCTCGTCCTTTACCTCCACCTTGGCAGGAGCCTCCTTCTCAGGGGTCACTGCTTTTTTCTTGTCTTCAGCTTTGGATTCCTTGGGCTTTTCTACAGCAGCTTCCTTCTTCTCAACCTCTGGCTTTGGAACCTCCTTTTTGGGCACTTCATCTTTCTTGGTGTCCTTCTTGTCCTCGGTTTTTGGTGTGGCTGGAACCTTCTCTTCCTCCACTTTCTTTGGGGGCTCTTTGGTTTTTACTTCCTGAGGTTTCTCCTCCTTTGAGGGGGACTTCACCTCTTCCTTCTTTGGGACTTCTTTCTCAGGAGCCTTGGCATCCTCCTTTGCAGGAGATGTGACCTTCTCTGGGGTCTTGACCTCCTTGACAGGGCTTTTGGTTTTTTCAGGGGATTTGGTGTCTGCAGGGGACTTTGCTTCCTCCTTCACTGGAGTCTTGGCTTCTGGAGACTTCACATCAAGAGTTTTGGCCTTCTCAGGAGACTTTGCTTCTTCCTTCACAGGGGACTTGGCCTTCTCTGGGGACTTGACCTCTGTAGGGGACTTGGCTTCCTCCTTTACTGGGCTCTTGGCCTTCTCAGGTGATTTCACCTCAGCTGGAGACTTGGTCTCTTCCTTTACTGGTGATTTGGCCTTCTCAGGAGACTTTGCTTCTTCCTTTACTGGGGACTTGGCCTTCTCAGGGGACTTCGCTTCTTCCTTTACTGGGGACTTGGCCTTCTCAGGGGACTTCGCTTCTTCCTTTACTGGGGACTTGGCCTTCTCAGGGGACTTCGCTTCTTCCTTTACTGGGGACTTGGCCTTCTCAGGGGACTTTGCTTCTTCCTTTACTGGGGACTTGGCCTTCTCAGGGGACTTCGCTTCTTCCTTTACTGGGGACTTGGCCTTCTCAGGGGACTTCGCTTCTTCCTTTACTGGGGACTTGGCCTTCTCAGGGGACTTTGCTTCTTCCTTTACTGGGGACTTGGCCTTCTCAGGGGACTTCGCTTCTTCTTTTACTGGAGACTTGGCCTTCTCAGGGGACTTTGCTTCTTCCTTTACTGGGGACTTTGCTTTCTCAGGAGACTTGGCCTCAGTTGGTGATTTTGCTTCATCCTTCACTGGGGACTTGGCTTTCTCAGGAGATTTGACTCCAGATGGTGATTTTGCTTCTTCTTTTACTGGAGACTTGGCCTCAGCCGGTGACTTTGCCTCCTCCTTCACTGGAGATTTTGCTGGGGACTTGGCCTTCTCGGGAGACTTGATCTCAGCAGGTGATTTTGCTTCATCTTTCACAGGAGACTTTGTCTTCTCTGGAGACTTGATCTCAGTGGGTGACTTGGCCTCTTGCTTCACTGGAGACTTGGCTTCAGCTGGTGACTTTGGTTCTTCCTTCACAGGGGACTTGGCCTTCTCTGGAGACTTGACTTCAGCTGGTGACTTGGCCTCTTCTTTCTCTGGAGACTTGACCTCTGGTGATTTGGCTTCTTCTTGCACTGGGGACTTGCTCTCAGCCGGGGACTTGGCTTCCTTTTCTGGAGTTTTGGCCTCTTCTGCTGAGGGAGACTTTGGTGCTTCTTCTTCTGCTGCTGCTTCTTCTGCCCCTTCTTCCTCCTCTTTGGCCTCTTTTTCCTCCTCCTCAGTGACTTCTTCAGTCACTTGGATCTCTTCTGTCTGTTCCTCCAAAATCACAGTTTCCTTTTCAGACTTTTCTACTACTTTTATCTTCTCTTCACTCTTGATTTTTATGTGAGTGGATACAGAGGGAATTTGGGGAAGTCCCTCTGAGAGAGAGAAAGGAGTTGGGCCAAAGCCAATCCGACACTCTTCACCTTCCAAGAGTTTTCTGTAGAATGAATAATGGAGCACATTACTATTAACTTAGAGCAGATTTGTTGGCTTGTGGTTATTCTAAAGTATCTTGAAAACTCCATGGCATCCAATGAGTAAGGTTTTGATAAAGAGAGAAATGTGAATGAAATACCTACTAAGGTATTTCTTTTTCTTTTAGTTTATCTATTTTCCTTTTTAATTGTTGGTAGACACTTTGAATTTCTTTATTCATTTAGATGCTGGAGATTAAACCCAGCACCTCACACACTAAGCATGCGTTCCACCCCTAAGCTCCACCCGCATTGGCAGGCACTTGGAGAATGAGAAAGTCATTCTGCAGATTACTCCAGTGACTACACAGAAACTATACACCAAGGGGGCTGATGTTGTTTAACGCAGCTAATGCTGCAGTTTATGAAATAACCCAACCCAACCCTCCCCAACCCCCCCCCCCCCCCGCTGAAGAATGGTATTCAAAAGAGAGTTCCTACATTAACAGTTACCTTTTTTGAGACAAGGTCTCACTACATAGTCTTAAACTTACTATGTTCTTACTTGAACTTACAGGCTGTCTTGAACTCATGGCAATCTTCCTACCTCAGTCTCCCAAGAACTGGGATTACAGGTATGTGCCACCATGCCTGGTCCTCCTATTACTTTTTATTGTGGTCCTTGGATTTTAACAATAGAGGGGGAGTTGCGCTGGCAACATACACTTGTAATCCCAACACTCTGAGAGGCTGAGGCAGGCAGATCCTAAGTTTGAGCCCAGTCCAAAGAATTTAGTGAGACTCTCATCTCAAAAATATTAAAAAAAAAAAAAAGAAAAGAAAAGGCTAGGGAAGGTAACTCAGTATGAAGGCCTTGAGTTCAATCCCCAATACAAAAAAACTTTAAAAAGAAGAGAAAAATAGGGTGATGGCAACAGTTTCTTCTCCTAACTTTTTAATTCACTACATGACTAACCTTGGGTAAGCCATTTAAACTTTCTTTACTTTGAGAAAGGGTCTCTTTATACAGTTCAGGCTGGCCTTGAGCTCACTCTGTAGCCCAGGTTGGCCTCTAAATTGGGGCAATCTGCCTGTACCAGCCTCCCAAGTGGTGGGATTAAAAATGTGTACCACTATGCCCTGTTTACTCAAACTCTTAACACCACCAGTGGTACATCCATGACTGTCCTATTGGTGGCTTATACCCCTGCTGGTAGAACTGATACAATCATGCATGGGATAATTATGCATGTACCACCAGTGGTTGCAATCTACCAGCAATGAGACAAATTATGGCCCTCTCATGAATGTGTTAAGGCCTCAATTTCCTCATTGGTAAACATGGTCATGACATTCCCTATCTCAGATGGTAATTTCAGTGACATATGAAGTAAGAGAGACTTGGCACAATGCCTGCCTTAGAGTAAGCATAAGAACATTTCCAAACCAGTGTTACTCAAATTTAATAGCACAGAAATCACCCAAGATCTTGTTAATATGCAGATCAGATCCCCTCCAGCAGCCAAGGGCAAGGTCTGAACCTGTCTTTCTAACATACTCTTATACGATATTGATTCTGCTGGTTCATAAACCAAATTCTGAGTAGTGAGATTACAGACCACAGCCAATATATGGGAAGCTAAGGGTTACCAGTCAGCAACTGGGCAGGTACCTTATGAAGTCACACCTGCTGACTCCTTATCCCTGCTAAGCTTAGACGCCTCATTTCTGGTCACAGGCTTTCTCACAGCTACCCTAACTGAGTGCCCTATGATCACCCAGTGCTACCTGTGTTACCTGATGAGCAGGTGAACAGATTAACTCGCACTCCCAACAACCCATGATGTGGACACTGTTACTGTCATCCCCATCTCATTTCCCCAAGAAACAAATGCTTAAAAGCTAATACAGAGTTCTTAAAGGCCCCAGAAAATTTAAGTACCACTATTTCCTCCAAGCCAATCATCTGTCTGGCTGGGTTTAGGAGCCAAAGTTAAAGCTCTCAGCCACTGTCAGAATGGAAAGAAGTCACTCTCATAATTTCTGCTTCTCAGAAAGTAGACAGTGGTCATTAAGGTCCAAGGGAAGGGAAGAATGGGGAGTTATTGCTTAAGGGCTATAGAATTTGAGTTTGGGATGATAAAAATAGTTCTGGATAGGGCTAGGGGCAACTCAAGGTCGTGAGTTCAATCCCCAGCACCAAAAAAAAGTTCTGGATATAGATGGTGGTGAGGGTTATACAACAATGGAAATGTACTCATGACTGAAATGTGTATTAAAAATAATTAGCAAATTTTTATGGTATATATTATATTACAATAAAAAAGAGCTGTATCTAAAATAGGCAAGCTGCCTAAGTAGGCTTGAAACCCAAGGTTAAGCATCTCATCCGAACACAGTGTTCTTTACCATTCAAAGGCTCCCAACCCAACTCACCTGTATGCAGCAATCTCGATATCCAGGGCCATCTTGACATTGAGCAGATCTTGGTACTCTCGGAGCTGGGCTGCCATCTCCCACTTGGTGTTCCTCAGCTCATTGTCTAATTGTTGAATGGCCTCCTGGGGATGAGAGGTCAACCACATCACCCACCAGCCAGTACCTGGCCAGCAGCACCAGGAAATTAGACCAGCTGTGCAAACTCAGAACAGCCTTGCCCAGCACTGGTGACAAAAACCCATCCTGTCAAAGCTGCAGGGTTCTCTTGGTAGAGACAGAAAAATCTGAAGCAAAAATGAAGCATATCAGATGCTGTTCTGGTCTTTTTACAGATCACAAAAAGTTACCAACTGCTTAGTGGAAACAGAATCTTATTTGTTTTTCTCCCTGTTGCTTCTCCAATGCCCCCTAAGCATCTGCCACATAGTGAGGGCTTGGTACATATCCACTGCTATTGATGTGATGACTAAAACAACATACAGAAGCTCACTAAACACAAGTTGAAACTTTTCCCTCTACCCTAGTGTGGGAGACAACTCCCTTAAAATCCAAAATAATTGCTGACTTTGAATACTTGGAGACTCATTTCTTTATACTGGGTCCACTGTAGCCACCATGTACAGTGAATTCCTATGGCTGCTTTGTATTTTCTCCTTTTTGTTTGTCTCTTTCTTTTACGTTTTTTAAATTTTTTATCTTTTTATCGGTACCAGGGATCGAATTCACAACCGCCTGCTTGCAAGGCAGGTGCTTATGCCACTGAGCTAAATCCCCAGCCCCTGTCTCTTTCTTAATATCTCTATAGTCACTCCATATTACTAATGTACTAAGTGCTTTGAAAGTGGCATTTTCTCTCACCTGTTGTCTTTTTTTCTTTTCCAAACAGATTTTATTGTTACATTTTAGATATACATAATGATCACATTTATCATAGAGAATTTGTACCTGTACATGATGTAGCTTGTTTCTTTTTCTCACTTGATGCCTTTAATTGGAGGAATATGCCCAGGTCTTCTCCAAGACTACTCACAGACTCTGGTTACTATTAACCAAAGGCCCACTGTGACCAAAATGTGGCTGAGCACTTGAATGCCTGACTGTCTCTTTGACCTTCTCCACTCTGCAAAGCAGGTGTTTTATCTTCAGTACAGAGAAGGAAAAATTTAGGCAAGCATATGGCTTTTCCACTTACACAACTGTAAAGTACTGGTATGACTGACTCAAGGTGCACAGTCCTAACCGTTATGTCCTTGCTCAAAGAGGGGCAGTGAGTTATCCAGGATCACCCACTTGAGTGAGGCAGTCTGACCCTCCCCTCCCCCCACCCACCTGGTAGGATGCAATGTCAGCTTGATGCCGGTCCTCCAGCTCACAGCGCTGCCTCTCCAGTGAATCCTTCGTGCTTTTCAGGGCTTCCAGCTCTGTGGTCCTGGCCTGCAGCTGGCGCCGGTATTCAGTAATCTCTTCTTGTGCTGAGCGCATAGCATCTGTGTTCACCTTGGCTGCTTCTGACAGTCGGTCCAGCTTCACTGTATGGCGAAAGGATTAGAGAAATGGTTAGACACACTTGGATTTGGGTTCTAATGCCTAAAAGCCAGAAGGTGACACATATGACTTGAGGATCTACTGGGTGCCAGCCATCCTGTTTGCTTAACTCACCCCAAACTATGAGATAGGCAAGAGACTTGTGCCCAAGGCCACCCAGCTAGTGTGTGCCAGAGAGGATTCAAATCTAATGTCTGTCTCCAAACATCAGATTTTCTCTTGCAACTTGGGAATCCACAAACCCTGCAGGAAAAAAGGAAGCCCCCTTTTTTGTCCCAATGCCTTGGTCCAGCTCCCCACCAAGGGTACTGTGGAGTTTCAGGTATGAAATCTGGCTCATGAGGCTGAACTCCGAGCTTAGAAGCTGGAGGCTTATAGTTGAACAAGTTAATGAGCTGGTGACCTATGGAGACATGGGAGCTCTGAGCAATCAGGTCACCATGGAGCCAGAGTACTGAGTCTTCCTCATAGGCTTTTGTGCAGAGTCCAAGGTCACTGCAGAGCAGAGGCCTGTACTCCAACCCTTTTGTCCCTTTCTCCACCTGACTGCACATTCTTTAGCACAAGAGCTGGAGTCAATGTCAGCCACACCCTGACCCTGTCAGCAACTGGCTCCTGGTTCTGACCTTGTGGTGGCCAGTATAGGTCTGAAGACTTGCCTGCATCTCCTGAAAGTAAAAATCCTGAGTGCCCAGATAATGGCCTGAGTCTTTGTGGAGGGTTGCCACATGGTAGGCCCACATGTCCCAAGATGGTCTGTCTACCTAAGTGAAGGGTGAACTCAAAAGAAGAGAGGTCTTCTCTGGGAGGGGCCTTGCTGCAGAGATGGAGGAGGGGATGGATGGTTCTGCCACTGCAGAGATATAGAGAAGGAACAGAGAATTCCAAATCCTAGCATTCCTAGCTTTTTCTACTAGTGCTGGCAAAAATTTAGAAACCATCCATGTGGATGAGGATTCTCACCTACTATGAATCACAGACTTGTTTGAAAAATCATTGAAATCTCTGCATTCTCTCTCCAGCACAAAACATTGTTTTAGCTTCAGGAGAGATACTGGAGCACCCAAAAAGGCCAGCTGGTCTACCCTGCTCTTTCAACTCCAAAAGAAATGAAAACCACAGAGCACAAGTTTTGGTCAAGGTCACCCTGAAACTCCTGGGCACAGGTTCAGGGCAACTGCAGTCTAGCTGACTCAGCTCTGCACCGAGTTGGGAAGAGGATAGAGGACTTAGAGGTTCCCAGCTTTCATGAAGAAAGCTGGTATTAAGAGCTTGAAAGCTGCCTCTGCCACACAAAGCCGGGATTGTGGTGATGGATCCATGCTGGGAAGAAAAACTGTGAAAATACCCCACTCCATGGCCAAGAGTTTAGCTCAGCGGTACAAGCGCCTGCCAGGAAAGTGCCAGGTCATGAATTCGATCCCCAGTACAAAAAAAAAAAAAAAAAAAGTGGGGAGGAGCTAGGGAGGAGTCATAAGAATGGGATCTCTCATGCAAGGTGCAGGAAAGGGGGATGGGAAGAGTTGGCAGGAAAGACAGGCGCTGCCGACAGATGCCAGCCAGTGCTACTTTGGATCTAAAAGGAACCTGTTTTTTTTATTGATGGAAGGACGGTCGCACATTTCCTTGCCTAACTTAAGTGGAGAGGTGAGGAGACGCAGAGTGCAAGTACAGACCTTTGGAAGAGGGCAACCAAAGGAGAACCAGTTAAGGCCAGCCCACAAGCAAACCAAAGTGAAACTACTACTTGAATAGGGGCACATGCGCTTTGCAAAGGGAAGTGAAGAGTGCTCCCTCCTGTCCAGTTAACTCCAAGCGAAGATCACTAACTCTTCCTTTCTGATCCACCCAACCAGCAGCCTAAGGGCTGGACAGCAGGGGGCGTTCCTCCCAAATCCCCGTGCACATGCGCACCTCGGAACCACTCCTCCGACTGCAGCGTGCTCTGAACCGCATGGCCTTCCAGTTGAGCGCGGATCTCGCGCAGCGCCGACGTCACGTCGCACTTGAGGGCGTCGCGCGCCTCAGCTTGCGCTTGCGCCTGCGCGGCTCCGCATCCCTGGATCTGGCCGAGCAGCTCGCCCACCTCTTCCTGGTGGTGGCGCCGTAGGTAGCCGCACTCCTCCTGCAGCGCCTGTGCCTTCTTCTGCAGCTCGACTCGCGCCGCGTCGGCTTCCTGCGCGAAACGAGCGAGTGCGCGCGCTGCTGCTTCAGCCTCCTCGCGTTGCCGGGCCTCGTCGTCGAGGCGCTGGCGCACGTGTGCGATGTCTTCGAGCAGGTGCTCCTGTTCCAGGCGCAGCTGGCCGCGCGCTGCGCCCAGGCGCAGCACTGCACCTCTCATCTCGCGTACCTCGCGCTCATACAGCTCACCCATGGCGGCGCGGCCGGCCTGCTGCTGCCGCAGCGCCGCAGCCTCGCCCTCCAGGCTGCGGTTGTGTGCCTCGAGCTGCCGCACTTTGTCGATGTAGCCCGCGAAGCGATCGTTCAGCGCCTGCAGCTGCTCCTTCTCGCTGCGCGCCGCCGCCGCTGCCACCACGCAGCCCTCCGGTCCGTTGCTCAGCGTGTCTAGAGAGTCGGTGCTCGAAGCGGCGCCTGCACCACGGAAGCGGCTTGGTGAAGCCGATACGGAGCTCACAGATGTCCGCGCCCACGAGTGGAATCCGCTGGAGGAGCCGGTCCCGGAGCGCGTTCCGCCCTTGCGGGCCAGCGCGTAGTGCAGGCTGCCGCCTCCATGCAGCGGCGCAAACGGGGAGCCCAGCAGCGCGTCCGCGCCGCTGAAGCTCATCATGGCCGGAGCAGGTGCGGGCTACCGGGCTGAGCCGGAGCCGGAGCGCGGACCGGGACAGGGCGGGTGGCACTGCGGCAGCTCCTGGACCGCCCGGCCCTTTTATAGCTATCTCGGCCTGGTCCAGCCCCTTGGCAGTGGGGGGCTGGGGAGGAGGGCCCCGCCCTCTTCACCACCTCCTCCCCCGCGCCCCGGTCCGACCGGCTTCGCCGCAGTAAGGGGCGGGGCAGGGGGACCAAGGAGCAAGGGGGAAATCGCTGCAGCGTTAGAGGAGCCTCCTGAGGTCAAGAAAGGGGGTAGGGAACTTCAGGAGTGCACCTGTGGGGGACCTCTGGGTATGGGTCGAAAGACCCTGTTAGGGTGCACGAAATAAGAGGGGGGCCGAAATAGAGAATGAGGGAATACGGGCAGGACACCTTCAGGATGGAGGATGGAAGACTGCAGTCTTTAAACTGAGGGTACGCCTGACAGAGAGGAATCATAAGGTTTTCCGGATAGTTACGAGGCCCTCGGGAAAGAGGTTGCAGAGACTCTGCCACCGGCCTGGAATAGGGGAGGAAGTAAGGCTGTCCTAAATAGGGACATGGTGAATGCTACAGAGATACGGAGAATAGAGGATCCCTCGCTTCAGGCACAGCATTCTCCTAATAGCTACGGCGATCACCGTGACAGGGCTCAAGGAACTTTGGAGAGGGCTCCGGAATAGGGGAGGGAGAACTGGCATTGGGAAGGACAGTAGGCTACCTTGCACGGGGCAGTGGGAGACACTGCAATGGATAAAGGGATTCCTGGGAGAGGAGAAGGGGACAGTTTCCAAAAACTCTATAGTGGTGCCTAAGATTGGAAGTAGGAGACTGCTCAACCCCAAGGAAGGGAACTCTCAGGCAAGGGATAGAAAACTGAGGTGAGTGAGAGAGGACACCCATGCCAGGTTCTGCATGCTGGGGTCTGCTCTGTAATTTGCTGGTGGAATGACCTTGGGCAAGTTGTTTTCTGCCGGGTTGGGTTTTCCCATGTGTGCAACTAGGGGATCTTGCTCTGGCCAGGGACACGCTGCAAGCCCCCAACTGCAGCAAGAGCTTCCACTTTGGAGGCCTCCAGCTAAACTGGGGGAGGGAAAGCCACATACTGTCTGTGGATATAGTAACCGCTTTTCCACATCCAAGAAGTGCATCTTCCTCCCCTGTTCCGCATCTCCTCAGTTCTAACTTATCTCTTCCCCACCTAACGACAAACTGATATGTCTGAGGCTTCCCTTGTTGCTCTCAAGTGGTGGAAGCCTTTCTCAGTAGCAAAGTCTGTCACCATAACCCTTACTGGGGAGTTAGAAAGGGACCTTGCAGATTTAGGGGACCTGCCACTTAGTTATGTGACTGTTTTCCATTTATGTCAAATGCCTTGGAAGGGGGGCAATGCTTTGGTGGTCATTTTTTCAGCAACGGGGACAGCGCCTACTCTTTGTTAGGGAGAGCGGGTTAATCTCTGCCTTTACCTTGGGAGGGGGTCGCTAGCCCTCTCAACTCCACCCTCTGTACTGTGCAGATGGGAACTGAGGAGGGGGTGGGTGAATGATCTGGAAGAATCACATAGTGAGCCAGGGACCGAATCCTGAACGTTCTGTTAGGGGTCAAGTCCAGTTTCCTGTGAAGTTCTCCACATGAACCTGGACTGTCCCCTTTCTTAGTTGAAGTTGAAAGGACCACCAGCAATCCTGGGAGCCCTACTATAAACACCCCTCCCAGATCCGAACCTCCCCCAGGCAGTTATTTCAACCCTCATTGCACCCTAAGTTACTCTGCTTTTTCTTCTATTGGGATCTCCATTATATAGACAGGTAAATGGATTCATCCACCCCAAAAGACCTCTACCAACTTCTTTCTTTTTGCCCTTTGCCTCATTCCCATCCTTCTGGTTCTAGGCAGATCCTTGGAGCTGGAGAAGTGATGGCGCTGTCCCTTTAACCATGTTGGGGAGGAGACAGAAGGGGGATGGGAGTTTCTGGTTTTGCATGGAGAAGCAGAACATGATGAAGCACTTTTCTCCCATTTAAAGGTCCAGTCAGTGCTCCAGGGGGAGAAGGGTGTGTTTTCAGGTTGTACTGGGAGGCTGAGGTGAGTGGTTGGTTTGAGGCACTGAAGAAAGACATAGGTAGGGGGATGTTCTCACATGGCTCCCCACTTATTTTTCATTCTGCTTGGAATTGTGCTGTTAGATATTTGTTCTTTGAGTCTCTTCAGTCATCTTCAGAGTGCAGATACTTTCTCGGTATGGGATGACTGACAAGCAGCTGATGACAGCAAGCCGAAATTATAAAAGGAGTAAAGGGCAGAGTAAGATGGATTTGTTGGGACTAAGGAACCACAGCCATCTTATTTGCAGCTGCCTGTGAATTCTAAGAAGCTCCAAGCATGATTTTTGTGGCTGAAAAATTGACAGGAGGGCTAAAAGTTCCCCCAAGAAGGCCCTTTAGGCACCTCCTGAAGGCAATTCTTGGCCTCCTTTACCCCCATATTTAGTTAATTATCCTTTCCTGAGTATTCTTATCATCTTCAGTGATAATCCTAGAACTGCATTTACCGGGTTGTGCTGATGTATGAATGGATGTGTTAGTATGTGAATGAATCACATCAGTTCTCCAGCCAAACTTATCTACATGGAACTAGCAATGATCTGCCTAAATCTCTGAGTTTTGAATCACTTTTCCTTCCCTTCCCACAATTATAACTACTTGGAAGTGAGTAGAACAACATATTCATTCATTCATCTGTCCATCCATCCATTGCCTAATGAACACCTATTTTGTGATAGGCACACACTAAATGCAAAGATACAGAACTCCAAAAATTCCCTAATTGTCTTCCTGAGACAAAACTTCTCAATTCCTCCCCAAATCTCAGCCTTCAGGTGGTGTTAAGTGATGTGGTTTGGATCTTGAATGCCCTGCATGTGTTGAAGTCTTAGTCCTCAGGTTGCCACTCTTGGAAGGTGGTAGAACCTTTAAGACGTGGGGGTTAATAGAATGTTATTAGGCATCATGAGTATGTCCCCAGAGGGGACAGTGGGACCTTGGTCTCTTTTGAGACAGGATATCACTAAGTTGCTAAATTGTGTAGGGCCAGAGTTGACCTTGAGATCCTCCTACCTCTGCCTCCAAGAGTACTAGAATTACAGGTATATATACCACCATGCTGAGCATTATGAGTAAACCTCTACAAGGGACTGTGGAACCCTAGTCCTTTGTAAGACAGGTCTTTTCTTCCTCTATTGCTTCCTAGCCATGAGGTGAGCGGTTTGTTCATCATATACTCCTGCCTTGATACACTACCTCACCACAGGCCTGGAGCAACAAAACCAACTGTTTTCAACTAGAACTTCCAAAATGTGACCCAAAATAAAGCTTTTTTCTTCATAACTGATTATCTCAGGTATTTTTTAGGTGAATAGAAAACTGATTAACATGACAGGTGTTCCTCCAAAAGAAGAAATGTCATGGCCAAAGTTGGTAACAGGGTATTTAAGCAGATTTTCCTAAAGCCTGGCCTTGGTGATGAGCAGTAGAAATCTTACCAAGGCAAGAGGATTGCACCAAGTTTTCCAAACTAATTTGCTGTTATATCATTCTCATTCCCAAATGTCCTTCAAGACCAGGTTCCTGTGGTCCACACTACAGGACCTACTCAGAATTGGGCCTCAGCTTCTGTTGTCCTTGCACTACTGTCTGACTCCCTTGAATCCTGTGGCTGGTGCTTTTCAGGCACATGCTTGCAGGGTGAGGGATAAAGCCATCAGCTCTCAGTGAACGTCCACCAGGCCCTGCCGCCACTCACCATTAAGCACTGAAGCGATTAGATTAGACTCTGTGGTGATTGCTGGGGACTCAGAACAAGGGTTTGCTGAGAGGGAATCCCTCCTCTCAGCAGAGTTCTCTCTGTGTACTCTCCTTGGAATCTCCTTAAACCCTCTTCACTAGCCAGGGATCACTGTTCCTATTTTATTTACTTACTGTGGAAATGGTGATGGAACCCAGGGCCTCACACTGTACTGCTGATATAAATCTCCAGCCATTTTAAGATTTTTTTTTTCTCGCTTAATTGCAGAGTTGACCTTGATCTTACTTACTGTCCCTTGCCTGCATCTCTCCATTCTGGGATTACAGGCAAGCACCACCAGGCCTGGCTTTGCATTGTTCCTACAAGTGCACTGAGGCCAGAGTAAGGAAGCAGGTTATCTGTGTTAACCCAGTAATGGAGCAGAGTCCAGTGAATCAAATTATTGTACTATAGTAATTGACCCACTACACTATAAATTTCATAAAGTTGGAGACTGTGTTTTATTTACTGCTGATTTCCCCAATGCTTAGGATAGCAGCTGGAGCTTTAGTAGTAGTAGGCTCTGCCTGAGTGACTGGTTCAGCACCAGACGGCTGGACAGTTCCCTCCTTCTCCAGCCTTGCGAAGAAGCCTTTTCTTCTCTTTCTTTCTTTTTTTTTTTTTTTTTTTTTTTGAAGAAGCCTTTTCCTTGGCAAGGAAACTGGGGAAGGAGGGTCTGAGGGTGTGATCCCTCCCACCTGTTGACATGTCCTATCCTGTATTGTGGTCCCGTTTGTTGAAGCTCAAACTCTGCCCATGCCATTGCCCATAAACTCACCACACTCCTAAATTACTTTTTTGGACCTAGCAATTCCATATGCTTTTGAAGTACTGAGCATTTCTGTCTTCTTGTCTCTCCCTTTAGTGATCATGGTGGCCCCCACATTTTCCATTTATTCTTCCCTTATCCTCTCCTTTTTTTTTTTTTTTTGCTTCATTCCCTTTTCCCTGTCCTTTGCTCTCCATCATATGCCTCCTTCTTTCTCCCTAGTTTTTCTGTCTTTATCCCTTCCCTTCTCCTCTCTCCTATTTTGTCCTCCTGTCCTCCTCCTACTTAGTTCTTCTCTCCCTCCTCCTTTGTCTTTATCCTCCTCATCAGACATGCCCTCATTTTGGCTAGCTTAAATCTAATTTACAGAAAAGAAGAAGCAGTCTCCTTACCCTTGCTCCCTTTAAGAAGCAAACAGTAAAGACTGAACTAGGTGCAGTTTTGCATAAGCTTTTTCCTAGGTTCCACCCCCGTCTTAACCACCAGAGACTTCCTGCAGCTGAGGAAGCCTGCAGCAGGCCTATCCACCCACCCATCTGCCACCTGAGGACTGCAAGGAATGAGAAGCTGAATTCTACCCCAAAGGCTAGGAGCTGGTGGGTGGATACACAGATCTGCTCCATCTCACCTGCTGCAACACCTGTTGTATGTAACTATGGTTGAATGATTCTCTGGCTGTGGTTTTCAAGTTTGGGAGTAAGAAGGCTCATTGTTCTTTTCTGAAGGACCATTACCTAGTGACTGAGTAGAGTTTGCTGTTTACTCATTTTTTAGGACTGTCACTACTTTTGTTGCTTAAAACAAGAGGCTATGTAGCAATAAGAATGAAAGGTCTCAGAGCTAGAAAGAGTAATGCATGCTTATAACCTTAGCACTCAAGGAGCTTTAAGACCAACCTGCATAATTTAGTGACTTCGTGAGACCCTGTTTCAAATAAAAATTTATAAAAATTAAAGAGGATGGGGCTGGGGATTTAGCTCAGCAGCATAAGCGCCTGCCTTGCAAGCAGGCAGTCGTGAGTTCTATCCCTGGTACCGATAAAAAGGAAAAAGACAAAAAAAAAAAATTAAATAGGATAGGGAGCCAGGGGTAGTGATGCACACCTATAATCTCAGCAGTTTGGAGTGTTGAGGCAGAAGGATCACCATGAGTTTGAGGTCAGCTTGGGATACATAAGCGAATTCAAGGCCAGGCTATACTATGTAGTGAGACCCTACCTCAAAAAAAAAAAAAAAAAGTATGTAACTCACTGCAGAAGGCCTGAGACCAGTCTCCAAAACAAAAAGAAATAAGGAAATCTTGATTCAGGAATGGAGATGTCTGTGCTTTTTATTCCTGGCTTAATTATCTCTAACACTAAGAATACTATCCCCACTTCAAGTTTGGAAAATAAAAACCAAGAGAGATTGATTAACTTGCTCAGGGTTATATAGGTAGGTGAGTGGTTCAGCTGGGATTCAAACCCAGTTTTTTACTCCTAGAAACAGAGTATGTAGCCTAGGCCTCAAACTCAACAATCCTCCTAGCTTTGCAAGTGCTGAGGTTACATTTGTATACCACCATACCCATTTCAAACCCAGTCTGATGAGCTTCTCTACAGGTATGCTCACTGCAAGACTACCACCACTGAGGGCCAGGGTTTTAGTACAGTGGTGTGAACCCCTGCCTGGAATGTGTAAGGTCATGAGTTTATGAGTTCAATTCCTGGTATGAAAAGAAAATACTACCACCATGTGTCACATTCACAGGATGAGCCAGTGGACCCACCCTTTCCCAGTGCCATTATGGTTTGCTGGAAAGTTTGTTCTAAGGGTTTCTTCTGGACTCTTGGTGTAAGCAAGAGGTGCTGAGAATTGGCTTAAGATTTTTTCCAGGTTCTTATCTTTCCTCTGGATTATTTTCAGGGCAGAAGGGAGAGACTTCCCAGGCAATATAGTTAGGAAATCCAAAATACTGGTCCATTTAGCTTTCTGTACATCTCCAGCTGAGGGGGCAGATAAACAGAAAGTAGGCATGGAATGATGTTTGATATTCACAGTATAAATCTGAATCATCAAGAAAACAAGCTTTGGCAGCCTCAGTGTAGTGAGCACCTGCCTGCTCTGTTCCAGGTACTTAGATAGCTAGTGTCTTCCGCAGCTTTGCCAAGCATACAGGGTCATCCTCTATAGCAGGAACCTCCTCACTGAGGTCAGAGGAAGTGACCTGACAAGGTCAAAAGGTAAGATACTGCAGGGGCCATGGCCAGGTTTCAGTGATGCCTCATCTCTATTCTGGAGAGATGGAGGCCCATATTTCATTTTAGAAAGATGCTATGCCTGGCAGGCATGGTGGTGCACCCCTGTAACTCAGGCTGAGGCAGCTACTAAGGAGGCTGAGGCAGGAGGAATGTGTGATCAAGGCTAGGCTGGGCAATTTAGTGAGACCTTATCTTATAAATAAATAAAAGGACTGAGGATAGCTCAGATGATATACCATAGAGTTTAGATGGAAATATTAGGACTTGAGATAATTAGCAATTAGATGAAAGTTCATTCCTGATGGTCAGTGTTGGCAGATCTATGACATGCATGGGCTTTAAAAAGGCATGCGAGTCCCTGCAAGTGGGCATAGCCCAAGGCTTGGTAGACATAAAGGTTGGCTTTCTCACAGCAGCTGTACCCTGGCTGTCCCTGAGCAGTGTATGTTAGGACATAAGGGCCAGGCAGTGTCCTGGCATTGCTAGCATGGGAAAGGTGTGCCGAGAAAGTTTCTGAAACCTCCTCATCAGCCCTAAGCTCACTATGGTTGGAAGACTTCAGGATCTAGGGTGGACCTAGACCAGGGACCCCGTCTCATGCCAGAGCTGGGTGCCTGACTGCCTTGTGGCAGATGGAAAGATTAACAGTGGTGAAAATGGGGAGGAAGAGTTGATCTTGAGATCTTGGCTCTCTGTGAGGGACAGTTAGTGGACTAGTGATCGTAACATACTTTTTTTTTTTTTTTTGTACTGGATATTGAATACCGAGCCTTCATACTGCACAACATGTCCAGTGCTTTTTATTTTATTGTTTTGGGGTGTTTTTTGTTTTTAGGGTTTTGTTTGTTTATTTGTTTTAAGGTAATTTCTCAACATGTTGTTCAAGATGGGCTTGAACTCACTGTGTAACTCAATCCTCCTGCCTCAGTTTGCCAAATACCAGGATTACAGGCATGTGCCACCATGCCCAGCCCTTATTTTATTTTCTGAGATAGGGTCTTGCTAAGCTGCCCAGATTGCTTTCCAATGCTATCCTCCCTGTTAAGTAGCTGAGATTTCAGGCACATACCACTGCATCTGGTTCTGTAATATACTTTTTACTGGGAGTGTATGTCAGTGCGCACATAGGTTGAATCTAAGGCTAGGCAAATGCTTTACACTGAACTATATCACTGGCCCCAATTTTTTTTAAACAGAAAAATTTATTTGGAAATTTCCAAACCTGTCAGAAATGGCATTTGCGAGCCTTAAGCTCACCATGTTCCAAAAGGCAAAACAGTCCGCCCAGCCTTCCCTTCACCTTACCGTGCCCTCTTCCATGTACACCCGCTACCTCAGGCCAGGCTAAAGAATTGGTACACCCCCCTTCTTCTGAGAGGTTCCACTCCCACCTCAGGAGGGAGCCCAGGAGATGCTGGCAGCCATAGCTGCTTCCCTACATTCAGAAAATATAAGGAAGGAGGCATCAAATAGGGCTCCCTGAAAAACCCCAGCTTACCCCTGTACAAAAAAAGGTGGCTCCCACATAGAAATACCTGCTCCCCACATAGTGCAAATACCCAAAGGAAAGGAAAACACAGCAGAAAGGCTGCCAGCCCTAATTTTTAAGGATACAATTTTGCTTCAGTGCTGGTCTCCAAAGCAGATTTCCAGGCCCACCCAGATGATGAGTTGGTCTGTGGTAGGGGGCCCTAGGACATGGCCTCTGAACCAGTGTTCCAAAAGCAATAGAATTGCCTCTGGATCTGGCTCCAGCTACTCCAGTTAACCTTCCAGGCCCTGCCATACATACGTTATCTAGGCTCCAAAAATCACTTACCACACATAAAACTTGGGATGTTGCTCAGTGGTAGAGCATGTGCCTACCATGCAGAGCCCCTCGGTTCAAACCTCAGCTCAAAAACTATTACTTGTCAAACATAGAACCAGGATTCAAAGCTTCAGTCTGGCTCTGGGTTACTAGCCTGTCCCACCTGAATCTCTCACCCTGGACTGTTGTCATCACTGCAGGCTGGGCCTTCTTTCCTTATGGCCCATGTCCTCTTCTCCCTGGTACTTGTGCCTTACTGCCTGAATCTCTCTGCCTTCTACAAATTCTGTTTTCTTTTCTTTTTTTCTTTTTTCTTTTTTTTTTTTTTTTTGGTCTTTTTCGTTTTTTATAGGTACCAGGGATTGAACTCACAACTGCCTGCTTGCAAGGCAGGCGCTTATGCCGCTGAGCTAAATCCCCAGCCCCAAATTCTGTTTTTTTTTTCGCTTTTGTTTGTGTACTAAGGGTTGAACCTAGGGCTTTACACATGCTAGGCAAGCTCTGTACCACTGAGTTTACACCCCCAGCCTTTTTTTTTTTTTTTTTTTTTTTAGCTAGGCTCCTGCTAAATCGCTTGGCATTGAGCTTGTGATCCTTTTTCATAAGTAACTGGGCTTACACAGCTTCCATGAAATTCTTGATTTGCCCATATTCTCTTGCACCCTGGACCTTCTGTTTGGAATCCTTTCCTCTACCCCAGTATTCACTGTCCCCTCTCCCATGACTTGTCTTCCTTCTTCAGATGTCCCAAGTTACCTCCCTGTTTAAAGAGCTTTCACTAACCCCAAGAATTTTTATAGCTTCCCCTTTTCTCCTGCACTGGGGACTGAACAGTGTTGCAACCAGTTCTTGCTGGGCAAGAACTGCCACCGAGCTATACCTGCCAGTGTATTCTAAAAGCCTATTTGGGGGCTTCACAAGGCAAAGAGTTCTTAGTGTAGTATCCCTAGGACAGTAGTGGCAAACATGTTTTTAAGACAAAATAAGTGTATGAGTTTTTCTAAACTGAAACCTCAGTATTCACGTTTAATTGCAGTATGGCAACTGGCAATAAATGAGTTTTAGGTTGCAGTTTGGGCACTCATCTCTAAAGGTTTGCCATCATTGGCCTAGGGGCTGTTCCAGAGTACTTGATTAGCAAACTCTATTGAAGGAATAAATGTCAATCAGCAACAACTTCACATTAACTCTACTCCATGTTATGTATCCACTTATAAACTGTCTTGGGCTGCAGAGTTAAAGAAAAGATGGCTCAAAGGACCTGAAAGACCATCCATTGTACAGACGAGCAGCAGCTGGGCTTGGTGGCAGGAGACTAAGGCATAAGGATGGCTGTGAGTATGAGGCCAGCCTGGGTTTGTGAACGCAAGTCAACCTGAGCTTCATAGTGAGACCCTGTCTGAAAAAACAAAACAAAAACAAAAAACAGGCCCCGGAGATAAGCAGTAGCTCTGACTCAGTGTTTTTGCTGGAGCTTATAGCTGCTTCCTTTCTGTTCTGCAGCTGCCACTCCCAGAGGCAGGAACCAAGACTTGGGACATTGTTTCCTGGCTTGGCAGGGCACTTTGCCCATTTTCACAGTCTACCGGTGCTTCCAAGATAGCTGACCCTTATATGTATTTCTTCATACCGTGTGTATTTCTTCCACATGTTGGCATATCCACAGGGAAGTATGGTATGGTTTTCTCCATTTACAGATGAATAAACAGGCATAGAGAAGTAATTTAATTATCACTGTAATTTCTGGTTCCTTTCACAAACTTAACCTGGGTACTATTAGAGCCTCTAAAGATTTATCATCAAACCTGCTCTCTGAACAAAACCCAGACACCGGAACTGCAGAACCCATTGCTGCTGCTTTGGAATACTAGGATCACAGTGGCAACAGCGCCCCCTGCTGGTGTTACTGGACACGCCTCCATCACATCTAGCTCCGCCCCTCACATCCTGAGCGGCCGGCGCTCTCGCTAAAGCTTCCAAAGACTGCTGAACTCAGCCCCTAGGGCTGTATGAAGATGTAGAAGTCGGCAGCCGGTGCCTGTGATGCGGGCTGCGCAAGAGGATCTTCCTGGGAGACTGTGCCACAAACGAAGACAACTTGCATCATCCTGGGCCTGTGTTTGTATGGCCGTGCGCTGCAACCATCACCTCCCTAGTCCTCAATTTCTGCGGTTTCTGTAAGGCACTTCCACACCTCCAAAAATCCAGATTTTTTTTTTTCTGGCATTTTCAGAATCTGCAACTTCAAGCAGGCACCACTGAAACAAGAGCTGGATCATGCAAGCTGGCGTGATCATGATCACTAGAACACTAAAGGACTTTTAAGTGGATACCAGCCACTTCCTGGTGGACCAGGTGTCCTGCAGTTGGTGTTGGTGATAGATGGGGCATAGCTGAGGAAGTAACAGATAACAAGAGTGGTCCATTTACTGAGCGCACACTGTGTGCTTCAGGCTTTGTGAAGTGCAGTCACATCAGTTGTGTCCTCAGGGCAGGGAATGTGGCTTGGTATCGTGTTCAAGCTCATCACATACATTATCCTGGCCTCTCCACATCCCCGTCTGGCAGGTCCTAGTAATGTCATCCCTGATTTACTGATGGCACAGTGAGTGAATAACCAGTCCACAATAATCCTGCCAACATGATGGCAGATGCATGGTACTATTAGTCTTACTGTACTGAGAAACTTGACCTGGAATGTGGGGTGGCAGAGAGGGAAATGATAGGAGCCTGTTAGTAAGAAAAATACCACAAATTGCGCTCAGCTAAGTGCTGGGGGTTGGTTCAAGGGCATTTGGTGGATCATATATACTCCTGACAGACATCCTATACTGAATATCTTCTGGTTTCTATTGTATTATTTCTATTATTTGCACAGATCAGTCTCAGAGAGGTCATCTCACAGACCTCAAGATGCTCTGGTTCGTTTGGGCTTGGCAGTGGTACACTGTTCTCTGAGCCTTAGTTTCTCCTGAGAAATGTGAGACTTGACTGACAGAGCCTGGACATTCCTCCCCAGTCTGACATTGTTTGAAGTATGTTAGCAGACCTGGGTTTGAGGATTACATATGATCTTAATTATCTGTGACTTAGATATACTTTGGCCAAATTTCTTTACGTCTAGGTCTAAGTTTCCCCACTAGTAAAATGTAGAAGCTAGACAATTTCAGCTGCTAATGTTCCACCTGTCTGTGTGCGTTTCACAGGAGGTTAAACTTAAGACCTGTGTACTGGACTATATTCTTTAAGCCCTTTAAAAATTTTTTTTTGAGGCAGTATCTTGTGAAGTCCCTCAGTTGCTCAAGATGGGCTCAAATTTGTGACCCTCTTGTCTCAATCTCAAGATTGTGAGGTTTACAGGAATGCGCCACCACACCCATCTCTCTTGAATATTTTATGACTGCAGATAAAGAGAGACCTGAGATTCAGCAAACTATCCTCTGAGAATTTCTTTCTTTCCTTCATTGGGCAGAGGAAGGAAAGGCAGGGTCTTGCTGAGTCAGGGGACAGTCCAGATTTGGGTCTCAGGCAGTCCCCTCCTCCGAGGCTGCAGATGCTCCCAGCCTGGCCTGAGATGGCATTGACGGGCATTCTAGCACGTCCCTGGCCAGCAGCAGCCCAGGGGCAGGCCAGGGGCCATGTAAGGACAGAGGAAGCCGAGGAATAGCGCCAGGGGCTGCAGCTCTTGTGGCCTCCTGGAGTTTGCGGTGAGATAACTGGAGTGCGTGCAGTGCTTCAGGCTTTGTGAGGCACATTCCCAGCAGCTGTGCCCCCCCCCCCAATGCCTGTGGTAGGCTACAGGGTTCTCAACCAGTGACCTGCAGACAAGGACCTGACTTATAGGGGCCTGTAGGTGAGCTGCAAGGGATCAGGACTGCCCCCAGAACTGTGTGTGAGTGATTCCCCCCAAAATATAAAATCTCACATTATCAAAAAAATGTCTTGATAGAGGCGTCTAAACAACTGGCCCCAGACTGTTTCTCCTTTCTATCCTACTATCATCTGTTCAACAAACATTTCCTGAGACTTGTTTCAGACCCAAACCATGAAGAAAATGGGGACCCTCAACAAGTAACAACCCTACTTTTAAGAGCTGATAAAGGGGCAAGCCCAGGGATTTGTGGGAGCCTCAAACTGGGGCTCCTGGCCCATTACATAAGGTGGGGGACATACCAGAAGCCAGCAGATGGGTCTTGGCTCAGTGCGTGTGGCCTTGGGCAGGCCATCAGCCTTGCTGAGTCTGTTTCCTTTTCTATAAGCCCGATGACCCTATTTCTCAGGATGGGAGGATAGGAGGGCCTTTGGAGCCTGGCTGTGTTTTGGCCTGCCCTAAAACCAGGACTCAGTGTGGGAACCCAAAGTCACAGCACAGTGCTCTTTGCCTTCTTTGAAGTAAAAGGGGCTCCCATTCAAAGTGGGCCAGTGGGAAGAGCATCTAGTGTGGGAGCTGGAGATCTGGCCTTGGACCCCACTCTGCCTGGCCTCACTGGGTTACCTCAGACACTTCTCCAGGTCCTTGCCAGCCTGCCTACTCCCATGCAGGAGCCATGTGGGTACCAAGAAAAGCGAGCAATCAGGAAGGGCTTCCAGAGGTGTTGGCATAGCTACAGCTGGGAATTCATGGAGCGGGGGTCATGAGAGAACTGAATGGGCTCCCTGGGCCTGAAGTTTTCTTGACAGAACCTCTAGGTTCAGGTGGGAGGAAATGGGGAATGGGCCAGGGGAGTCTTGCTCTCAGATGCACTGACTGGTGGAGTTAATGATGAGGGACAGATCTTGGGGGTCAGACAGACATCAATTCGAACTCTCATCATTGCTTCATAGGGTCCCTAAGTAAGGATTTTACCTGCCAAAATCTCATTACTGCCATCTGGGAAATGGGTTAATAATCAAACCTCATTCCAAAGGTTATTGGATATGATGTGACCCCATCTATTACGAAACAATCAGAAAAAGCAAACCTAGAGGGGCAGGAATAGTAGTGTGATTATCTAGAGCTTGAGGAATGAGGGGAACGGAGGATGATAGACACAGAGTATGAGGTTCCTTTTGGGGGTGATAAAGATGTTCTAAAATTCATTGTAGTGATGATTGTGTAATTCTATAAATATGCAAAAACCATGAAATTGTACATTTTAAATGGTTGAATTGTATGATACGTGAATTATATCTCAATAAAACTGTTACCCCAAAAAGTTTTTGGATCACTTGAGATGCTACATGCCTGACACATTATAAGTGCACCATAAATGTTAGCTATTACTGTGTTAATTTATTCCTGGAAGCCAGTCCTGCCCTTTCTCCAAAAGGGCTGATGGGACCAGTGTTGGGAGCCGCGTCTGTGATAGCTCGCCTTGCGCGGCGGACGTGCGGCCTGTGGTAAAGAGCAAAGCCTGAGGTAGATTACCCCTCCCATCGAATATGTTAGTTTCCTGCTTACCGCGTAAACAACCCGCTCAACAATATAGTCTGCCTGGCAACTGATGATGTTAGCCAATCAGCTTGCCTTGCTTACTTTAACATGATTGGACACTGTACCCGTATATATACCGGTGCCACCCCTGGGCGGAAGAAGAAGCCAGGTAGAAGCCCAGAAGTAAAAGCCCAAAAGGAGCCGCGGAGAGCGGACCGGTAGAGGCTTTGGGGCAGACTGAAGCACAAAAGGAGCCGCGGGGAGCGGACCAGAGGAGGCTTCGGCTGGGAGCGATCCCAGGGCAGGCTGTACGGAGAAGAAAAATAAAAAGAAAAGGTTGTCCACTACCAGACTTTGTCGTGTGTCCTTCCTGCCGGCCGGGAGCGGACATCGACAGACCAGGAGAAAAAGAAGAGGCCTGCATTGCCAGTGGCTGGCTGGGGTCCACAAGCAAGCTATATAAATCTCCCTGAGGCTCAGTTTTCTCACCTGTGGAATGGGAATGATTTTTCCAAGCCTTGATTACCACCACCGCCACCACCACTATTACTACTGCTTTCCCCCCTCCTTTTCCTCCTCCTCCTCCATAACCTCCTCTGTTCTGGATGCATGCCAGGGAAATACTCTGCCATTGAGCGACGTCCCCAACTGTTCCCTTTTTTTTTTTAACTTTGAGACAGGATCTTACTAAATTTCCCATGCTGGCCTCAGACTTGAGATCCTCCCACGCAGCCTCCCAAATAGCTGGGATTAAAAGATGACTTTCAGTCACCTCCTAGGACACCTGACTTTGCCAGGTCCTCCCATCTGCCCCTAGAGAAGCTGCCATCCACTGGTACTTGTATCCTAAGTGCAGATTTAATCCAAGGGGACTGCACAGGGAATAGAGCAGGGACTCCAGCAGTACCCCAGCCTGCAGCTCAGAGCCTGGGAGAAGGACTAGAGACCTTTTCCCCAGCCCCAGGTCTGCAGGCTGTCAAGTCATTACCTGGGCCTCCTCACCTGTGAAATGGGGGCTAAACAGGGCCTCCCAGTAGAGTGGTACCGAGGCCCACCGTGGCCTGAAACAATGTCTACACTGCATACATGCAAACCATTATTGTCAACTACTGTTGTAACTCTCATCATCATCCACCTGGGGTCTTTTATCACCTCAACTTAATGACCTTGTCATACATGAATTCTGTCCCTACCTCAGGCTGTCAACTTCCCTATGTCAGAGCCTGGGTGCTCCCTTCCACTTGGCCCTTGTTGGACCTGCCCAAAGGCTAGCAGCAGCTCAGCAAGGCTGCACCTCCTTCTCTGTCCCTTTTCTCCAGATCCAGCTGCAGAAGGCACGACCCAGGGGACTAAGGAGGGACTGAAGGCTCCTTTCTGCCTTTTTCTTCACTCAGCTGCAGGAGAAGGTCACCAGGCCAACCCCAGAGCCCTTTCTGGGCTTCAGCTCTCACTGCAGCTGAAGCTGGCAGAGCCCAACTCAGCATCTCCTCCGCATTCCTCCCTCTGCAGAGCGGCAGCTGGCTGGGGATCCAGCCCGGGCCACCACCCTCTGCAGCAACTCATGCTGTGGGGGCAGAGGATGGGATCTGTTTCTCCCCTCCCCACCACCAGCCGCAGTGCCTGATTTATGACACCCTCTGAGTTCCCTCCAGCAATGCTGTCTGCGCACTGTTCCTCCTGAGCCATTCTTGTAAGGAGCCCTGCTTGTAGGCTGTGCCTTACAGTGGGCATTGGGGACATCAGGCAGGCTGTGCAGTAAGGACAGCTTTCATTCCAGCCTCCTCTTGCAGGGCTGTGTGGCTTGAAATGGCTTAACAGATCTCTCTGGGCCACAGTATCCCCGTTTGTAGAATGAATGATCTTGCAGGCGTTGTCACTGATGCTTCTGCTCTGCTGTCCTGTGCCTCACCCCCCTCATAAGTCTTCCATCTTGACACTGAACCTTCTGTGTGTCTTTACGGGGCCTTAGCAACCACCAGGCAACCCAGGGAAAGCTATTACCGGGTGAACAGTGGGGATGGTGGAGAAGCCCAGCTCTGGAGTTCACTCACCTTGGGTAGGATTCCTGCCTCCCCTTGGCCAGTGCCTCCAATTCCTGAGCCTCAGTCTCCTCATCCATAAACTAGGGAGAGTCGGACCTGAATGAGTGGAGGTAAATCCTTGTGTGGGTGTCAGCTCTGGAGAGTGACAATAGGGGTCTCCCTCCTTTTCGAGGCCTGGGCCAGTGTCTCCAGAACCTGGTTCCCAAGTCCATACCATGCAGTGGGAAGATGGGGAGGCACTGTTGGCAGTTAAGTGGCCAAGGTGGTCGTAGGGTGCCACATGGGGTGGTACCTCCAGGCCACCTGCCTGAGGCTTAGCGCTCAGGCATGGGCAGGAAGAGAGGAGGCCAGAACCCAACCCAAGACCAGAGATGTACAAGGAGGGGATAGGACTACCAAGGCCTTGATGGCCTGTTTGTCATTTGATCAGCTGCCCAGCAAATATTTAGTCAACATCTTCTCCTTGGTGGCCACTGTGCACCTACAAAAGATAGCCCTAAATACCTACTGTGCTTTTATGGTCACAGTAACACGGAGTAAGCAGAATAAGTGATGCTGTTCGCTTCACTTGACACAGAGAGATTAAGTAACTTGCTTCAGTTCACACAGCTGATGTAGGGAGCCATTGAAGCTGGAGATTGATCACCGGTGTGGGGCTAAGACAAAGCCAGCCCTGAAAACACAGAGAGCTCAAAACAAGCCAGGTAAACAAACTGTTCCAGCACCAAGAAGGCCAGGGGCCCATAAACAGGCGTCGGGGTTGAAACTGACATTCTCCTTGGGAGAGTATAAATAAACCTACAGTGTGGTCCAGCAGTTCCCTCACTCCCATCCTGAGAGAAGGGCTCCGCCCAATCCCGCCTTTTGTCTCTTCTTTATTTCCTCCCCCTCTCATGGTCCCCCACCCACCCAGGGAACACCTAGAACTGCAGCCCGTTGCTACGGTCGCTGCAAGCTGGTAAGTGGTAGAACTGGAGTCTGAAACCAGGCAGTCCCTAAAGTCCATGGCCAACATATTTCCTCAGCGCCAGCCTCCGAGTTGCTTGTTCTAGAATAACTGTGGACTCTCATACCTCTGGCCTTTGCTTCTGCTGCTTTCCCTGCCCTTTTTTCTGACTTCCCTTCTCTGACTGATCCACTGCTAGTCATCTTTCAAGGCTGCGCTGTGGCATTGCCTCCTCCAGGAAGCCTTCCTTGATACCGTCTCTCTACCTTCTCAGCACTGTTTCCCCAATTGGACCCTCATTTTTCCTGTAAGCATCTGTTAACACATGTGTTTCCTTCTCCACCAGACTGTGAACCCTCCCCATGCTCCTTCTCAATGACATGCCCATGCCTGGCAGAAGCTGTTTGACAAGTAGGTCTCAGAAGCAGAATGCCCAAATAGGGATTGTCAATGACCTCGGGAACTGTGGGCAAATTCTAATATCTCTGCTTCACAGAGGAGAAAACCAGAGTGTGGAACGGTGTTGTGATTCCCCATGTCTCAGAGCAACAGTGCTGCCACTTATTGGATGGGCTCCTTCCTGAGGATGAGGTCCAAAATGTTGGCAGCAGACTGATGAGAGGGGACCTTATTACTGCCTGGTTGATAATAATAGTGACAATAGCAATATCATTTTAGGAGCTTTTACTGTGTCGGGTCACGCTAAGCATTTCACACTCATGCTATGGAGTAAGTGCTGTAACTGAGCCTATTTTATAATCTGAGGAACAGAGGTTGAGCGAGATTGTATAGCTTGTTCAAAGTAACACAGCAATGATTAACTAAATGAGGGCTTAATTTTTTCTCCAGTAAATAGATTCTGTTTTCTGTTTTTTGGTACCAGGGATCAAACTCATGACTGTGTACTTGCAAGGCAGGCACTTATGCTGCTGAGCCAAATCCCCAGCTTTAGGGCTTAATTCTTTTATGTGTGATGCTGGGAATGGAAGAAATTCTCTACCCTTAGCTATGCCCCCTCATTCCAGAGTTTATGTTTTAATTTATAAATAGTTCAAAACTCCAGAAGCCTTCAGACAAAGGCTAAGCAGCATAAAGGGTTTCCTCTTCCGTCTCCTCCTACCCTAGTTCTCCCTAAGACACAACCTGGATGACCTGAGTTGCAGAAATCTTTCTAAACAGGTTTTTTCATTGTTAGACAAGCCCCACGTGTGTTATTGAGAGCCAGGTTTAAACCAATGCTTGTGAGATACCCTGTCACCCCCACAGCTGCTCAGGGCTTGGGACAGCCCTGGCAGAGATGTGGAGCCATCAAAGGCCTCTGTCTCACCAAATCTGAGTTCACCACTTTATGATTTTAGCCCTACAGTGTCACCCAAAGTCTCATGTGTTTAGAAGTGGGCTTCTGAACCGGGCATGGTGGTTCATACCTGTAATCCCAGCACTTGGGAGGCTGAAGCAGGAGGATCTTTGTGAGTTCTAGACCAGCCTGGGTTACAAAGTGAGCAAGGCCAGCCTGAACTGCATAGTGAGATCCTGTCTCAAAAAGACAAAAAAAAAAAAAAAAAAAAAAAAGGAAGAAGAAGTGGGGCTTCTGGAGGGTGACAGGATCATGAAGCTACAACTACTGAGATCATAATCCGATAGCATTCCTGGGAGACAAAGGAAGTCTCATTGAAGGGAATGGGTTCTTGGGTTTTGACCTTGGGACTGTATCTTGTCTCTGCCCCTTCCTCTCTAACCTTTTGTCTGACATCAGACCCACACCAATGAAACCAGCCAGTCACAGACTGAAACAGTGAACCCAAATATATCATTCTTTTTTATATTGTATGACAGGTGTTTTGTCACAGTGATGAAAAGATGATTACCACACCTCCCTTTCCAGGTCCTCCCCCCACTGCTGTTGGGTGTCTCTCGAAGTTGGTCGAGCTGCCTGCTTGGCTGTGCCCCACTGACTATGGCAGAGGCTGAATTCTGGCCCAGACCCCTGGCAGGCTATGCTGGGGCAGGGCTGTGGCAGGCTGTGGGAGGTCTCCCTTCAGCCCAGTCTGACACCTGCCTCCTTATCCCTCCAGGAGGCAGCCCTGTGCAAAGGTACAGCAGTCTGACTGATGGATTCAGGGAAGGGCAGGAACACAAGGACATGTGGGTGGGGGCAGGGCCAGGCAAGCATGGCCCTGAGTCCCAGCTCCACCCTTCCAGGAGGGTCTGCCTCCATCAAGGACCTCTGTTCTCTCTGAGGACTGAGAGACAGTGAGTGTGGGACTCTTTCGCTAATGGTAGCTGGGGGTTTGCTGTTGTTGCTGTTTGTTTGTTTTTGGTTTTTCTTTGTTTGACCACTACTGTGAACTGGACCTAGTCCAGTGCCTAGGACTGAACCTTCTCACCGAACTACATCCAGGTCCTTTTCTACAGTTTTGAGATAAGATCTCACGAAGTCCTTAAGTGGCCCAGGCTGGGCTTGAATTTGCAATCCTCCTGTCTCAGCCTTCCAGCTTCTGGCATTACAGGCATGCACCCAGCTATTTGTTTTAATTATAGAGGCTCAGGGCTTTCCCACCACCCTAAGCTCCCATCAGACTCCCTAATGGAAAGCAGGGATGCCAGAACATTGGAGCCTGCATTCAGGGCTCTTGTGTCCCTTCCCAAGGGCAGAGGGAGCTGAGTGTGCATGGACAGTGGTACTGTTGTTACTGTTACTACCCTTAGCCCTCAGTAGAGGCCCAGGCCCCCCCACTCACCCCACTCTCTATGTGAGTAATTTTCCATTTTCCTGGGTCAAATACAGGGCACTAGTTAAATGCAGGGCTCAAGATGGCATCAGTTATGCCAAGCTACAACAGTTCATATGTACACTCATGGCAGAACTAACCTGGACAAAGAGGTAAGATTTGCCTCCCAACATTCCTGAGAGGGACAGAGAAGCACTCAGGATGGGTCTCACACCTGCCCAGGGTCATAGGAGTCTGAGGAGAGGTGTGCTTGGACCCCAGGCTCCTGCCTTCCAGGAAGCTGATGGTGCTGGCTTTGGGGTTATTACCCTTAAGGATAGGCTCCTGGCTCCCAGGAAGCTGACATCTGGCTTTGGGGTTATTCACCCTTAAGCAAATTTCAACTATAGCTCAGTGACCTCAGAAAAATCTCTGTACCTTAGAGAGCAACTTCCTCTTGTTAGTACCTTTTTTTTCAGGGTCTCAGGGTTTTAGGAAGAAGAGAAATGAAGTTGTTTATCAGGTGCTTATCAGTGCCGGGATGCCTGGGAGTGGGGTTGTCATGGTTACCAATTTGGCAGTCCCGGAGCTGCCGTAATTACTGGGGCTGTCCTCTGAACCCCAAGAAGGAAGGACTCCCCAACTGCTTTACTCTGCTTTTCCAGCTCCCTCCCAGGCAACACACTAGCAGGAATTTGTCCTCTACAGGGATGCTCAGGAAGAAGTCTCCTTTTTTGATGAGACAGCGATGAGGTGATGTCTGAGTTTTTTATATCCCCATTACTGAACTGGTGCCAGACTCCAGAGTCCAGGCCGGATCCCATGAGTTACATTTGTCCTTTGATCTCCTGGTCCTGGTGGGGACTTCTCAGAGGTTCACCATCTGGGAAGAAGTTAGCCAGGGCAAATGAATCCAGCTACCAGTGCTACTGGGGACCAGGCAGTGTCCTCAGAGCCTGCCTCCCTCAAGTCTGTTCTTTTTTTAGTTTTTTTGAAGCAGGGTCTCACTGTGCAGTTCAGGCTGGCCTTGAACTCACTATGTAGTCAGGGCTGGTCTCAAACTCAACACAATCTTTCTGTCTCAGCCACCCAAATACTGCGATTATAGTTAAGTTTATTCTTTAAAAACAAAAATTATCATTATTTTCTTCTTAGTAAAGTAAAAGCCCCTTTGTGGTATAAGCACTACCGCTAACCCCCTTTGGGAAGACAAATCGAGGCCTACATAGGTTAATTACCTTGTCCATAGAGACGCAGGACTAAGTGTTAAGTTGTAACTCTAATCCTATTGATGGATTGTGTATCACAGAGGCCTGAGTTCTCATTACCATTCATGGGCCACAAGAAAAATGGGCTGGAGAATTGAAGATTGCTGTTGATAACGTTATGGGATGGTGTTTTATTTATTTATTTTTGGCACTGGGGATTAAACTCATGATTTACAACCCTGCTGAGCTAAACCCCCAGCCCCTAGGATGATGTTTTAAATGAGAAAAGAATTTCTAAAAGTATCAGGCACCTATTTAAAACAAACAAACAAACAAACAAACAAACAAAAAAAGAATGTCTGAGGTATGCAGTGAAAGCCTTTGAGATCCCACTCTGTAGAGAGCAGCTCTGGAATCAATTATTACACAGATTCCTTCAGTTTTCTTTGCATTTACAAATACATGTTAGTACTTACATTCTGCCTTGTTTTGCTTGTTGAGACCGGAGTCATGCTATGCAGTTCAGGCTGACCTTGAACTCACTATGTAGCCCTGTCAATTGCTGTCTTCCTGCCTCAGTCTCCCTGTGCTGGGATTACAGGTGTGCCCTGCCATGCCTGGCTTTTAAAATTTTTTAAATTTTTTGAATACTTACATTTTTACACTATACATTCTGTTTGGGTCTAGGGATTTATCTCAGTCAGTGGTAGCAAGCACAAGGCCCTGGGTTGGATCCATGGCACCAAAAACCCCCAAGTAAGCAAAAAATGAAAACAAAAAAACAGCTCTTGAAAACGTGAAAGCTTAACCTGGGAGACTGATGACAGATTGGTAGAGGAAATGCCTGGTAAAATTGTGTTGTGTGTGCATGTGTATTTGTGTGTGCGCAGTTTTTAGAGGTGGTGACTATGACTCTCATCAGAATCTTCAGAAAGATCTAGACTCTAGCTGCTTGCTTTTCAGATGGGGAAAGTGAGGTCCAGAGAGGAAGAAACCCAGGTGAAAAGAATGGCGAGCCTAGTTGCACCAGATGGCTTCGGGGTGAGGACAAGCTTGCTGCTTTGTCTGCTCCTGGGTGTCCTGTCCTGGTCTCAGAGGGGAGGTGGGTGCTACAGAGCCAGTAAGAGGGTGAGGGAGTCAGCCTTCCCAAACTACCAGGCTGAGCCTCTGCAGTCCTTACCAGGAGAAGATTTACAGCTGCCAGGAGCTTGGGAAGGTTAGAGAGGAAACGCCTGGTGCAGTATCAGGGAGGCTGCAGCGCCTGCCATGGGCTTGTCTCCTCCAAGCTCTGGAAGCCCTCTCAGCCACAGCCCTTGAATGTGAAGGTGGGTGATAAATGCAGATCAGAGCTCCCATACTGCTGTACAGACCTGGGCAGAGTGCTGAGCACAAGGCCTGGCTGGCTCTGCTACTGTGCCTATAAGCATTATTAATTAATGCAGTTGGATAGGCTTTATGGAGTTTGGATGCCCCGAGGCTCTTCTAGCTGCAGTGGAATAGTCTCAGATTGCCAGTAACAACCACCATCATCTACTGAGCAGGTCTCCTATGCTGTCCCATGCCGAGCATTGTATCTATACACACTTCAGTATTGATTCAGCCCAGCCAAACCCTGTGGAGAGGCCCACTTTACAGTGACTCAGAGAGGCCAAAAAGCCCACACAAGGCTGCTGGGGATATAGGTCAGTGGTAGTGTGCTTGAATAGTGTTTGTTCAATCCTTAGCACCAAAGAAAAAAGAAAATTAAAAAAATAAGAAACAAACACAAAACCCTGCATAAAACTAAGGCCAGTGGTTAGCGAGTGTCAATTTGGGCTTGGTTTGCCCAGCTCTAGAGTCCTCAGCACCAGCCTCTGGCTGCCTCCTCAGGCCTCATAGAGAAGGGTGGCCCCCTGGCTCAGAGATGGCCTCTGCAAGTGGAAATGGAGGAGTTTTTGTTCTGTTCAAACTTTTTTTTAAGTCACAAGCACATGTCGCTTTTTTTGTTTTCCAGTACTAGGATGTAATCCAGGGCCATGCACATGATAGACAAGAGCTCTATCTCTAAGATATATCCCCAGCCCATCAATTAATTAATCTTTTTTTTTTTTTTTTGGACTGGCTTCAAACCCACAGCAATCTTCCTAGCTCAGCCTCCTGAATGCTGGGATTATAAGTGTGCCCCACCATACCCGGGTCACTCATTTACTCACGCGCGGGGATGTGTGTGTGTGTGTGTGATACTGGAAATTGAAATCAAAGCCTTCACATAGAGCTATATCACTAGTCTCTTTTTATTTTGAGACAGGGTCTTACTAAGTTATAAAAAAGAAGAAGGAGAAGAAGAAGAAGAAGAAGAAGAAGAAGAAGAAGAAGAAGAAGAAGAAGAAGAAGAAGAAGAAGAAGAAGAAGAAGAAGAAGAAGAAGAAGAAGAAGAAGAAGAAGAAGAAGAAGAAGAAGAAGAAGAAGAAGAAGAAGAAGAAGAAGAAGAAGAAGAAGAAGAAGAAGAAGAAGAAGAAGAAGAAGAAGAAGAAGAAGAAGAAGAAGAAGAAGAAGAAGAAAAAGAAGAGGTCTAGAAGCTTAACTAAGGTATTCAGCAGCTCTATATCTGGGGTGTAGAGGACAGGCCGGTACCATTACAGGATATTATTCATTGTGTCCATTTGAGAAGGTCAGAACTTTAGCTAGTGATTCAGCAGGAGCCAGGGTCCTTAGTTGGTAACATCCTCAGCCTGTGCAAGAGGAGGGCACAGCAGATGGTGTGAGTGCTACACCCACCCCAGGGGAGCAGCTGCATACAATGAATGCTAATGAGAAGGGACTGACTGCTGCTTCTTCAGAGGAGCTGCAGCCTTTGCTTTCAGCTTGGATGTAGTTTCCTGTTTCTGGCACAGACTGTTGAGTTTTTGCCTGGGACTCTTCAGCCTTCCAGCATAGATTCTCCAGTGTCCCATCATAGACCTACTGGCCTCCTGATAACGGACTTGCATAAAACACTGCAGTGAGCTCCAGCCCTTGGGCTGGACCCTCCAACCTCTAGTGTGCAGACACCCTCTGCACGCTTCCTCATCCGACTTTATGGCTGACCATTGTAAGCCAATCTTGTAATTTCTTTCATATTTGTATATATTTTTTTATTTTTCATTTGTATATCTTGTGTTTTATCTGTTTCTCTAGCAAACCTTGACTAATACAGATTTTGATACCACAAGCAGCTCTAGAGAAACAGATTTTAATGGTGGCATTCTTTAATGACTTCAGGGGTTCCTGGAGTTGGCTCTGCAATTTAATGAGACCTAAAGACGCCATGGTCTCTCCTTCTGCTTCTGTGAGGTACACTGATAATCCTTGGCATGAACTGTTTAACCTAATAGAACATGTAGATCCATTTGATTAGCCTAATTCACCACTTGTGAGATATCAGGACATATATGTATATATATGACAATTTTAAATTTCTTTGAAAGAGTAGGAAATACAATGATGCTGGATGGTTGATCTTAGCATCCCTGGACAAATTACTGAAATAAAATGATGAACTCAAAACATCCATAGAAAATCTAAAGTCTCCTGGTGGAGAGGACAAACTGATAAAAGAAAATAAGGTGCTAAAAGATTCAAATTCCCAGCTCCAGACAAAAAATTTAAAAGTTTCTAAGTGTGTCCTGAAAGAAAATTTCCTTTTTTTTTTTTTTTTTGTCTTTTTCATCGGTAGCAGGGAACTCACGACCACATACTTGCAAGGAAGGCGCTTGTGCCGCTGAGCTAAATCCCCAGCCCCGAAAATCTCCTCTTTTAACCACAAGGCTGAGATTGCAGACACACAGACACAGTCCTTCATAATTCACCTGGCTGAACTGCAGTGTAAGTTTAAGACTCAGGCTCGAAGGGTAACCAGACTCAAACTGCGGGAGGCTCCTAAGAGTCAGGGACACAGTGTGACCCATGAGGAGGTCCACTATTCTCCCAGAGAACTTCTTGAGCTTTCTAACTTTTATAAGCAGAGGCCTAATGAGCAAGCTTGGGAATGGATTTTACAAGTGTGGGATAGTGATGAAAAAATATACACCTGGGTCAGGCTGAGTGTTGCTATGGGCCCACAAAGCAGAGATTCTGAATTTAATGTTGCAGCTTGAGGAGTGAAGAGGAGTGTTAATAGTTTATTTTGCTGGTTGGCAGAAGTATGGCTGAAAAGATGGCCCACTGTGAATGAGTTGGAGATGCCTGATATTCCATGGTTTACTTTTTTTTTTTTTTGATACTGGGGCTTGAAATCACGACTGCATACTTGCAAGGTGAGCACTTATGCCACTGAGCTAAATCTCCAGCCCCTATGGTTTACTATTGATGAGGGGATTCAATCAGGACATGTAAGGGCAATAGACTTGATTGGATCCCAGAGTGGCAGAGGTCAAGTGGTAGCACTCAATCGCTAAAGGCAGGGTGCCCATATTTACCATAATGGACAGCAGAAGCAGAACAATGACCAGAATAATCTGACATGTGCAGACCTATGGCACTGGCTGATAAGTCATGGTGTTCCCAAAAGTGAAACAGATAGGTCTACAAAATTTTTACTAGATTTATATAATCCAAAAATTTAAGGGCAAATGAACACAAGTCTGCTTCCTCTCTGGGTAACAAGAAATCCCAACCCCTCAACCAGTTTCCAGATTTGAGATAGTTTACAGAAGCAGAACCCCTTGAATGAAGAGGAGTCCAGGTCCCCATGGGGAAGGATCTTAATGTGCCAAAAATTTATAGTCTTTCTCCCATCCTTCCCCAAAGAGACCTGAGGCCTTTTGCCCAAGAAACTGTACACTGGAGTAAGGGCAATGATCAGACATTTGGGGGAATACTAGACACTGGTTCTAAGCTAACACTTATTCCAGGTGATCTAAAACATCCTTATGGCCTTCCAGTAAGGGTAGGGGCCAACAGTGGTCAGGTGATCAATGGAGTCTTAGCAAAGGTCCGACTCACAGTCAATCCAGTAGGTCCTTGATTCCATCCTGTATTCATTGGCCCTGTTCCAGAATGCATAATTGGGATAGATATACCTAGTACTTGGCAAATTTCTCACATTGGTTCTCTAACCTGTTGTATGAGGGCTATTACAGTTGGGAAGGCCAAATGGAAGCCATCAGAGTTGCCTTTCCTGATAAACAGTGTCATGGTTTATGTCTGTGTCCCTCAGGCCTCATGAGTTTGAATTGTGCGTTTGTTATTCATTCATTGTCTAGTGCTTGATGGTGTCAGTGTTCCACCCACAAACGGGTGGAGCCAGGATGTGATGTAATGGCAGGAAGAAGCTGTGTCTTGCTCTTTGCTGGTTCGAGCTTGCTCTTTGCAGCCGCCATTAAAGGCGGCCCAGCCATGCCTGCTTGCCTTGGAGCCAACTGAGTGTGGACTGAAATCTCCAAAAACTGTAAGAAATAAACCTTTCCTTTCCCAACTTTGGGCTTCAGGTATTTTGTCTCAGCGACAAGTAAAAAGTAACTAAGACAAACAGTAAACCAGAAGTGTCATATTCCTGTAGGGATTCTAAGGATTAGTGCCATCATCAAGCACTTGAAGGATGCAGGAGTGGTGGTCCCCACCACATTTTTTAATTCTCCCATTTGGCTTGTACAAAAGACAGATGGATCTTGGAGAATGATAGCAGATTACCATAAACTAAATCAAGTAGTGACTCCAATTGCAGCTGCAGTACCAGATGCGGTTTCCTTGCCTGAGCTGATTAGCATATCTCCTGGTACTTGGTACGCAGCTATTGATTTGACAAATGCCTTCTTCTCCATACCTGTCCACAAGGACTATCAGAAACAATTTGCTTTCAGCTGGAAAGGCCAGCAATATACCTCCACTGTCTTGCCTCAGGGTTATACTAATGTACCAGCCCTGTGTCACAATTTGGTTCATAGGAATCTTAATCACATTTTCCATGTGATCACACTGGTTCATTAGATTGATGATGTTATGCTGATTGGGCCTGGTGAATAGGAAGGAGCAACCACCCTGGATTTGTTGGTACAGCATTTAAGAGTCAGAGAATGGGAAATAAATTCAACAAAAATTCAAGGTCCTTGTACCTCGGTGAAGTTTCTAGGAGTCCAGTGGTGTGGAGCATGTAGAGATATTCCTTCTAAGGTAAAAGATAAATTGTTGCATCTGGCTTCCCCTACAACCAAAAAAGAGGCACAGTGCCTAGTGGGCCTATTCAAATTTTGGAGGCAACTCCTCACTTAGATGTCTTGCTCCAGCTCATTTACCAAGTGACCCAGAAAGCTACTAGTTTTGACTGGGGTCCAGGACAACAAAAGGTTCTTCAGCAGATCCAGGCCACTATGCAGGCTGCTCTGCCCCGGGGCCATATAATCCAACAGATCCCATGGTACTTGAAGTGTCAGTAGCAGGTAGAGATGTTGTTTGGAGTCTCTGGAAAGCCCTGCATAGATGAATTGCAGTGGAGGCCTTTAGGGTTCTGGAGCAAGGCTCTGCCGTCATCTACAGACTCTGCCTTTGAAAAATAGCTCTTGGCCTGCTACTGGGCCTTAGAGGAAACTGACCTTGACCATGGGACACCAGGTCACCATGTAACCTGAGTTGCCCATCATGGCCTCTGACCCACCAAGTCAAAGGGTTGGATGTGCACAGCAACAGTCCATCACTAAATGGAAATGGCATATTCATGACTGAGCCAGACAAGGTCCAAAAGGTAAAAGTAAATTACATGAGGAAGTTACCCAGATACCTATGGCTCCTACATCTGCTATACTGCCTTTTGTTTCCCAGCATGCACTTATGACTTTGGGGGTGTACTGTATGATCAACTGCTAGAGGACAAGAAGTGTAAGTGGACAGCTGCATCATTATGGCCCCTTTCTGGGACATCCCTGAAGGACAGTGGTGGAAGGAAATCATCCCAGTAGGTAGAACTTTGGGCAGTGCACTTAGTAGTGCATTTTGCCTGGCAGGAGAATGGCCAGATGTGTGACTATATACTGATTCATGGGCTGTAGCCTATGGTCTGGCTTGATGGTCAGGAACTTGGAAAGAACACAACTAGAAAATTGGTGATTGGCCGGGCGTGGTGGTTCATGCCTGTAATCCTAGCACTCGGGAGGCTGAGGCAGGAGGATCATTGTAAGTTCGAGACCAGCCTGGGCTACAAAGTGAGCTCAAGGCCAGCCTGAACTGCATAGCGAGACCCTGTCTCAAAAAAAAAAAAAAAAAAAAAAAAAAAGACCAGCCTAGGCTACAAAGTGAGCTCAAGGCCAGCCTCAACTGTGTAGAGAGACCCTGTCTCAAAAAGACAAAAAGAAAGAAAGAAAGAAAGAAAGAAAGAAAGAAAGAAAGAAAGAAAGAAAGAAAGAAAGTTGATGATAAAGCTATTTGGGGCAGAAATAAGTAGGTAGACCTCTCCATGTGGGCAGTGGTTGTAAAAATATTTGTTTCCTATGTAAATGCTCACCAATCGGTGTTAATTTGAGAAGTCTAGAAGCTTAATTAAGTGACTCAGCAGCCCTACATCCTGGGTTGTAGAGGACAAGCAGTTGCCATTCTAGGATATTGTTCATTGTGTCAATTTGAGAAGGTCAGAACTTTAAGTGATTCAGCAGGAGGTCAGGGTCCCTAGTTTGTAACATCCTCAGCCTGTGCAAGAGGAGGACACAGCAGATAGTGTGAGTGCTACACTCACCCCAGGGGAGCAGCTGCATACAATAAAAGGCAAGTGACTGAATGCAGACACCCTCTGCATGCTTCCTCATTCAATTTTGTGGCTGACCATTGTAAGCCAAGCTTGTAATTTCTTATATATTTGTGTATCTTGTGTTTTATCTGTTTCTCTAGTAAATCCTGACTGATACAGGGATCAGTTTGTTATAGCTGGTAATCAGCAATTGAAGGACAAATACCCATGTGTCTGCAAGCCAGCTGTCTTTAGCTGTGAGCTCCTAGGAGTATAGCTCTAGTGTAGGTCCCAGATGGTACTAACCCAGCTCTGTACTCCCAGCTGCCCAAACTAGAGGGTCTGGAGCCACAGCCCCCAGAGTTCCCACACAAGGCAGCCTTGCACAAGGAATTTGCTGTGCTCAACATTGGAGACCTTCAGGGAGGGCAACCCCCTACTCCTCTTCCTCGGATTCTTCCCACCTCCTAGCTGCCCTAGCACCTCACTGCCTTCCTGGACAAAGCCTTAGAGTCCCCTTATAGCCAGTCAAGGCTGGGACTAGACCATGCAGACAGCATGGAATCCAGTTCAGCACTCAACTGGGAGCTTGTATGTGCCTATCCTTCCCAACTTTAAGGAGATGCTAAAGTAGCATCCAACTTCAACACCAAGACCCAGATCGCACTCCTGGGGAGCATCTAATAGCATACTGATGAGAGAGGGGGCTAGCATATACACACAGAATCTCATCACCAGCTTCATCTCCAGGGTGCACAAGTTCCAGGGTACCCCACATACTAAAGAGCTGAGGATTTTTGGTTTTAGGGTGTTTTGTTTTGTTTTTTGGTACTGGGAATTGCACTCACAACCTCACACGTGCTAGGCAGGTGCTCTGCTGCTGAGCTATATCCTCCGTCCAAGATCTGAGATTTTTGTTGGGGTTTTTGTGTTTGCTTTTTGAGACAAGTTCTTACTAAGTTGCCCAGGCTGTCCTCCAATTCTTGATCTTCCTACCTTGGCCTCCCTAGTAAATGGATTCCAGATGAATGCCACTAAATCCAACTAGAATGACTTTTATCTAGGATTCTGGGTTTCTTTTTATTTTGTTTGGCAGGCACCTGTAGTTTTTTTGTGGTAGGCAGCACCTGGGAAAGGTCTGTCCATTTCCAGCCACTGAAGGCTACAGAAAGTTAAGAGTACTGGACTCTGACCAGGCTCTTTTGCGAGGACCTGATGTTGATGGCTCTTGGAGACCCTGAGCTGTAAGTTCTGGCTTCTTTTGAGCCCAGGCATCTCATCCAGTTTAGTCAGAGTTCAAGCAGAGAAGTATAAACCCTAGGACAAAGAATGAGGATTTTGTCCCAGATGTTTAGACTTACGTGATTCTGGGAGCTAGGTAGGCAGTTTCTGGAAGGCTTCCATCCTTGAATCTGAAGTGGAAGCTGCAAGTCCACAGGAAGGGAAGAGAGATGCAAAAGTGAAAGACAGCAAGAAGATGCTGGAACTTGCAGAGGGACTGGGTGGAACCCTGTGTCTTGTCTGCCTGTTGCTGCTGACCTTGATGGTATGGTGGGGATCCTTCATAGAGCTACATACACACACACACACACACACACACACACACACACACACACACACACACAACTAGGAGTCAGAGAGTTCAAGGGTGATCCAAGGGAAGGCAGAGCAGTTGTAGGCTGGCTGTGGCTTAACAAGTGGATTAACAAAGTAATCCACTGAGTCAGGATCAACACGTATGAGCAGTAAACATGCTTATGAAGCTGGGAGTAGTGGCTCATGCCTGTAATTCCAGCCAGGTGGGGGGCTGAGGCGGGAAGATTGCAAGTTTGAACTCAACCAAGTCAATTTAGTGTCTCAAAACAAATTAAAAGGAGGAGTGGGGACGTAGTTCAGTGGTAGAGTGCCTGGTTTAAACTTCAACAAACACGGCTATTGGTTCATTTCTGCTCTCCACATCCTGCACAAGAATCTTTCCTGTGCCCATCCAAGGAAGGGGATTCTGAGAAATGTCATTCATCCCAGCCAAAATGACAGGTTGAAAATCCACCTGGCCTCTGAGGCATCTACCACAATCCTGAGGCTGTATATGTGGATTCGTCCATTTCCCCCATGTCCTCTTACCTCCTGACTCCCATTATGCATTAGGAAAAATGACTTGAGCTTTGGAGACCCGCAGAGCTGGGCTCAAACATGCTACCTGCCATTCACTAGCTAAACTCTAAGCCTCAGTTTCTCCATCTGTGATAATAACACACAGTTTGGAGAAATAGCATAAACAATAAAAATACACTTGACCAACAGTGTCCATGGGAGATTAGTTCCAGGATACTAAAATCCACAGCTGTTCAATTCTCTCATAAAAAATGGAAGAGTATTTGCCTATTCCTTCTTTCTTTCTTTTTGTGGTGTGAGCCTGGAACCTAGTGCCTTACATATAGTAAGCAAGTACTCTACCACTAAGCTACATTTCCAGCCTCTAAATGTAGTTTAAAGCACATAATACATGCAAGATAGTAACCTCGTTAACAGTCACCTGAAGAAAGCACAATTAATAAGTTAGTAGGCACTTAATAAAATTACAATCTCAGGGAAATTTCTATGCATATAGGGAAAACTATATAAGTAGATATGTATTGGTAAATACATGTAAAATAAAAAAAGATAAATACAGACACACACACACACACACACACACACACACACAGTAAACCTAGCCTGTCACATATAGATGCTTTAATCATATAGATGTGTTGGTTGGTAGTGTCAGTGAACATTCTCACTGAATCTTAAAGGTTTAAAAGGATCTATAGAAATTGTATCTATAAATGTCAAAGTTCTAATTTTTCATGGAAGGAGGCTACAGTTTTCAATAGATTTTTTAAAAGCAGAAATCAAACTCAGGACCTTGCCCTTGCCAGGCAAGTGCTTATGCTGCTGACCTATATCCCTGGTCCAGTTTTCATTAGATTCTTGACCTTCTCTGCTTTCAACCTGGGCCGATTCACCCCCTCCTTAGGCAACCAGATGGTCCCCTGCTCCCAGGAGGTCATCGTATTGATGCCAAACTTAGTGTGGGCACCTGATGGGCATAGTGCACTGCAGCCCAGAACTCCTGGATTTCACTGATCCTCCTACCTCAGCCTCCTGATTAGCTGGGACTAGAGGCACAAGCCATCAAGCTCAGCTTCATTAGATTCTTAAAGGGGCCTCTCTGTGTCCTGTGAAAGGTTATAAAGTAAGCTTATGCAACCACTTCTTTTTGCAGATCATTTACATGTCTGTAGGTCTTTTCATTTTGTGGAAGAAAGAGCTCTAAAATGATCCCCAATTGACCCTGGCCCTTCTCTAATTTCTGCCCTCTTGGGTGGAACTTTGAAATAGGGGAGGTACTATAATCCTCCTAAGTAGGTTATGTTCCTGGCACAACTGACTTCAAAAAGATGGATTATCCAAATAGACCCAACCTAATTACATGAGCCTTTTAAAAGCAGAAAATTTCTCCAGCTGGTAACAGAAGAGGGTCTGGGAGAAATGGAAACTCGAAACAGATTTGACGAGGCAGGCTCTCCCTTGTTGAGCTGGGAGATTCTATGGGCCAGAACCTAAGAGTGGCCTCAGAGTAATTCCTGGCTGACAGTCAGAAAGAAAACTGGGACTTCAGGCTCAGAGCCACAAGGAAATTAACAGTGCTGCAATGAATGAGCCTGAAGGAGAACCCAGATAGGATAGCAGCACTGGCTGACACCTTGATTTCAGCCTGGTGAGATTTCCAGCAAAAGACCCAATCAAGTTATGCTTAATTTCTGGCCTACAGAACTGTGAACTAATAAACGGTTGCTGTTTGAACCTGCTTTGTAGGTGGTAATTTGTTACATAGCAACAGAAAACAAATATAGATTTGCTAAGAGGCATTTTATTCTTCCAGCCCCATAAAGGAGGCACTAGCGTTTTCACTTTGTGGCTGAGGGAACTACCACGTGCTTCTCAAGATCAACCAGCCATTCACTTATGGGAGACCTGGAAACAGACCTGGGAGCTCCCAGGCGGGCTCTCACTGCTCCTGTCCGCTGTTACTCTTTTTTGAGTGTTGAAAAGAACCAAAGGATACCTATGATGCAAATGAACTGGAATATGGCCTGATTATTCCCCATGGATTCTTGGGAGAGCAGAACCCAAACGATTGTTTTCATCATCTGGGCACAGGAGATGTCAGTAGCAGGATTGGAACTGACTGGGAACCTAGTCAAGGAATGCTATAAATGGAAAGGAATAACTTTATGTATTTGTTAGCTTGTTTGTAGCGCTATGGACTGAACCCCAGGCTTTTGTATTGACCTCTGTTCCCAAATTTTTATTTTGAGACAAGGGTTCACCAAGTCCCTAAGTTACTTAAACTCATGATCCTCCTACCCCAGTCTCTCAAAGTGCTAAGATTAGAGGTGTGTGCCATATTGCCCAGGGCAAGATTTTTTTTACATTGTTTGGTTTTGCTTTTCAGTTTATGTAACAGATAATATAATCCAATACTTTAACATTTTACAGACTCATTCTGTCTACTGAAAGGACCTAGCCAGAGTGAAACAGCCTAGCAATGAGTATGCCTAGCACTCAGATCTTGGTTTCCAAATACCTTTCTCCAATAAAAAGGAGCAAGGCTATTTGGAAAAATGGTTGATTTCAGTGCTGGGAAATAGAAATACAAGATGAGTCTGGAATATCTTAAGGCACTAGATACTAATAAATCACTAAAAAAAGAAAATGTTGAAAGCTTGTTAAATAGAGCCACCCTGAAGAAATTCCCAGTGGTCAAAGCTAGGACAAATGAGCAAGGAAATAATGACAGACTGTATATTAGTCAGCTTGTTCTTGCTATGACAAAATACCTGAGAAAAACATCTGCAAGAAGGAAAGGTTAATTTTGGCTCATGGTTTCAGAGGTTTAGTTTTATGTTTGACTGGCTCTAAGACAGAAATGTGGCAGACGAGTCTGGTGGAGGAAAGCTGCTTATTTCATGGCAGCCAGAAAGCAGAGTTTTTGTTTCATCTGGGCTTACACCCTACAGAATGGTGCACCCATATCCAGGGTAATGTCCCCTTTAGTTTGCTGTCCCCTGGGTGAATCATCTCTGGAAATACCTTCAAAGACAGATCTAGCAATGTGCCTTACTAATTCCCTAGGTGTTTAATTCAATCAAGTTGACAAGCAAGATTAATTACCACAGAATATATGCAGAGGAATATTATTCAGCCATAAAAAGGAGGGCTGGGGGTATAGGTCAGTGGTAGAGCAAGGACCAGGATTTATTGGATCCCTAGTAACTTAAAAAAGGAGGGGAGGGGGATGGAATTTTGACATATTCTACAACAGGGAAGAACCTTGAAGATATTATTAATGGTAAGTGAAATCAACCAGACAAAAGGATAGATGCCACATGGTTTCCTTATATGAGGTCCCTAGAATAGTCCAATTCATAGAGATATCAACCTCCCATGATGAATGTAATCATTATGTACTGCAAACATAGACAAATGAAATAAATTTAACTACACAGAGATAGAAAATTGAATAGTGCTTACCAGAGGCGAGGGGAGCGGGGAATGAGGAATTAATCTTTAATGGGTGTAGAGTTTCATTTAGAGAAGACGAAATGTTCTGGTGCTGTTTGGTGATGATGGCTCCACAGCCATGTGAATGCACAGAAATGTAAACTTAAATGTAGTTAAAATGGTAAATTGTATGTATACTTTTCCATAAAAAATTCTGTACTATTGTTTTAGTGAGACTTCAGAAGGGAATTACATACACAGGTTGAATTTACTTAGAAATCTCAGGAATTATTGAAGAATGTTTCATTTGTAAGGCATAGGATCCGTTTTCTGGGTTTATTGCTAATTTCTTGTTTACGTTATAATCAAAGAATCATATATGGGGCTGGGGAGTACTTGCCTAGCATGCACAGTGCTCTGGGTTCCATCCCGGGCACAGGAAGAAAAAAAAAGACATACAAACAGTATCTACTATATTAGGGTTTATTGATAATTTCTTTGTGCCCTAATGGATGGCTTTAAACAATCACAACTACTACTGTTTATTTAGTAGTAACTAGATATGTCCTAAGAACGCTAGCTTCCTATAAATGTTGTTTCTTTTGAACGTAGTAGGTAATGGTTTCATTTTTCCAGATGGGAAAGCTGAGGCTCATATAGGCTACATCTTGGGCTCATCAACACACAGCCAAGAAATTACTGAGTTGAACAACTTGTCCTAGTCTTAGACAGGAACCTGATGGCTCACAGTTGGGGATTTGAGTATGAATGAAGTTCAAAGCCTGGGATTGTTTTTTTTTTTTTTTTTTCCTTTTGTACCGGGATCGAACTCTTGACCTCATACTTGCCAAGCAGGCACTTACACTGCTGAGCTAAATCCCTGGCCCTGGGATTTTTTTTTGCACCACCAGAAGACGGTTTGGCCCAGGGGCACCTGAGAGAACAGAGCTTTCTATAAAGCAACCTTCAGCAGGGGAGCCAGCAGAGATTGAGCAGAGTTTTGCTCCTGGAAAAATCAGGATGGTTTACTGCGCATTTGCAACAGGGAGAAATGGAGGGGTACAGAGCCTGGTTTGCTTAAGAAGTGTGTGGAGCCTCCCACCCTCACTCAGCTGGTGAGGCCTGGCATTACTACTACAGTGGAGGAAAAAGTCACCACCTGCCTCCTGCCAGAAAGGATCTGTGACAACTTTTGGAGATTTGAAAGATAACAATAACAAAAAGAAGCATGCAAAAATGACTAGAACACAGGATTAATGATCACATAGAGAGAAGAGTCTAGAAACTTGGAACACATAGGGGTATGTTGCAAGGATTACTTTAGAAGGAAAGGGTGCCTGTTAGTGGCACCCTTGCGCCCTCTAGTGGCCACAGAGGGGTGAAATACAGTATTTCATTCCTACAATGCAGTGCTTTGGAATCTATGTGGGATTCATTCTAAGACTCCTGTGGATACCAAAAATCTATGGATGCTCTAGGTCCTTATATAGAGTACTGTGTTCTTTGAATAGTTTAAGTATGCTCTGGATGACTTATGTACAGTGTAATACTAGTAGATTGTTGTTATGAATAGTGTTTATGAAGTAAGGACAAGGGGAAAACTGCATGTTTAGTATAGATGCAATTATTTTTTATTATTTGCACGCTGGTGATTGAACCCAGGGCCTTCATACTGAGCTACATCCCCAACTCTTTTTTATTTTTAGGCAGGGCCTCATTTGGTTACTAAAATACCCGGGTTGGGATTTAATTTGCAATCCTCCTGCCTCAGCCGCCTCCCTCAGTGCTAGGATTACAGGCACGTGCCACCATACACAGTTTTTAAATATTTTTAGTCCTGGCTTGGGATGTATCTCAGCAGCACAGTGCCTGCTTGGCAAGGAATATATATATATATATATATATATATATATATATATATCTGATCCACAATCTGTTAAATTCACAGATCACAGATGTAGGACCTACAGACATGGAGTGTGGATTGTGTCCTTATGTACCCTCCATGGAGGAATGATGGGAAGAGTGTGTGCTCTGAGGTCCTGTGTGTCACAAAGGAGAAGGGACTTCTTAAAATATCACACAGTGCCTGCAGCACATCCCATCAGAACTCTCAACTTCTCTCTGATTGGAGGAAACCTCCTGAGGGGGAAAGTACTTCCCCACCCCCAGTCATCAGCCTCTGCCTTGACTTTCAACTCGCCCTCTTGCTGCTATGTACAGTTGGGAAAATCCTTTGACTTTACAGTGTGCTCATCTGTAAAATGGGGTTATTCCATCCTTCTCTTAAGAACAGTGACGGTTAGAGGCATATACTGGTGCTTGCCCTACGGTATTGGCAGAGTGCCCTGGGGTCTCGGAGGGTCACACAGGCCATATATGCCACAGGTGTTGCACGGCAGTTGTCGCTACAGTTTTGTGCTGTTGTTGCTGTTGTTTCAGTTCTGAGGATTGAACTCAGGTCCCTGTACATACCAGGCACAAGATCTGCCCCTGAGCTACATCTGACTTGTTCATGCAATGTGGCTAGCTGGGTTTGGGGAGCATCTCTTCTCCACTTCTGTCACCCACCTGGCAAGCTGTAATCACCCAAACTTTGGCACTGACCTATGCTTCCCCTTATTATTATATTTTTACCTCTTCTGTCAGGCTGAGCTGTAGGAGAGAAGATTTGGGCCTGTAGAAATGTAGAATAGAAACCAGTTCTACCCACTGCAGTGTTTTCCCACATCTACTTGGGGACAGTTAGAAAACCTTGAACTACTGGGTGAGTTCAGTGAATTAATATGTCGATTATGCTCAGGCACGGTGACGGTGAAAGCCTGTAATCCCAGTACTATGGGAGACTGGGAGAGAAGAATTGAAAGTTCAGTCTCAGCCTGGGCAACGTGATGACCTAGCAAGACCTTATCTCAAAATAAAAAATAAAGAAGGACTAGAGATATAGCTCAATGCTAAGCCCTCAATGCTCAGTACCACAAAAAGAAAATGTACATCAGCCTTGCATGGTACCCAGATTCCAGTAACTATTAGTACTACTGTGACCTTACTTGTCTTACCAACACCCTAAGTTAAAAGAGGAAATCTTTTCTCTTTTTTTTTTTTTGGTCTTTTTCCTTTTTATCAGTACGGGGGATCAAACTCACAACTGCCTGCTTGCAAGGCAGGCACTTATGCCGCTGAGCTAAATCCCCAGCCCCTAAAAGAGGAAATCGTTATTTAGCTCTTAGTTTGTAGAGGTTTTGGCTCATATTTGGCTGGCTCCAAGGCAGAGTGGCTGGCATCACAGAAGGGCATCACAGAGGAGAAATAGTTCATAGCAAAGCAGGGCAGGCAGAAGGCAACAAGCAGCTACAAACAACTCTCTTTCTGTCCCTTATATTTTATCCAGGCTACTCACCCGTAGAGCTGGTAGCACTCACACCTTTAATCCTAGCCTGGCACCATGAATCAATTCCAGCATCACATCCTTGATGCCGCATCACACATCCTAGATCCTGCCACTTCTGAAAACCCTCACCTATTACTGCATGAGGCTTTGAAGGGATACAAGACATAACATTACCTTACATGGTTTAAATTGGGTGTCACCTCCTCCAGGAAGTCTCCTGTGACTTTCCCAGGCTGAGTTTGGAGCCAGAGATGTTTGTGCAGCCTTGGTCGTGCAGGTCACTCAGAGTTATAGTTTGTCCATTTACATATATTTCTCCCACACTCAACAGTGAGCTTCAAGGGTGGATTAGGCCATGCTTGTACAGTAATGTGTCTCTAATATAGCAAGCTCAGGTGGAAATGACAAATGTATTTTAGGTGATGAGTAGGACTAGTGAGAACTGGGGCTCTGGGACCAAGGTCTTCATCTCTACTGCTCACACTGTTGAATTTAAGTGCTCAGAGCTGCAGTTCCACAGTCAGTTCTTTTGTTTTGTTTTGTCTTTTTTGTTTTTATCGGTACCAGGGATCGAACTCACGACTGCCTGCTTGCAAGGCAGGCGCTTATGCCGCTGAGCTAAATCCCCAGCCCCTGCAAAGTCAGTTCTTAATTCGTGGGAGTGATATAAGGAGCAAATAAGGTCTGCATGCCACCTGCTATACTACTGGTGCACCAAAATATTCACTTGCTCTGAAGTTCTAGGTTAAATACTTCCACTTGTGTTGTTTCCCCCAATCCCTCCAAACAAATGAAGCTTCAGGATTCCCACGGTTAGCACGTCCCTTATTATAGCACCAATCACACTTGTACCTACTGCTCTGTTACTTTCCCCAAAACAAACAGTCGGTACAGCAAGGGCAGGGCCTCGGCCTCACCCATTAGACTGTCCAGCACTTAGCCCAGGTTCTGGTGCAGAGCAGGGGGTTTGGACTGCTCAAGCTCTCTGAAGATGTCAGATGTCCAGCTCCCTTGAACAAAGGACTCGGGAGCCTTCCTTCCTTCTCCCTGGATTGTCTTTTCTTGCCATCTCAGCCTATGCAACTCTGTTTTCATCGGGCAAGACAGCATAAATGGCACCTTCCCTGGGAAGTCCTTCTGGGGCAGCTGGTTCCAGTGCCCACTGTCTCCTTGGAAATCTTAAAGCTCTGCTTCTACAACTAATTTGTCACTTGTACATAAGCTCTCCAACCTGGTATCTCTAGGTTTGTTGGTCTTGTTGGAAAATTTTTCTCTTTCTGTATCATGTTCCCAATGAAATTTTTGTTTTTCAGTAAGGCTAATGACATTTGCCAACATTTATCACTAGAAAAAGTTCCTTTAGTTTTTTTCAAGGCTGATTTGAACTATATAGCAAGACCCATTTCAAGAAACTGAAAAATAAAAAAGAAAGAAATAGTCCCTCCAAACATTTGTGCATAGTATGTAGTGCGTGGCACCTATCTATAAAATTATGCTAGGTGCACAGAGGAAAGACCATGTTAAGACATAGTAAAAGGCAGCTATCAGCAAATCAAAGAGGAAGGCTTCAGAAGAAACCAGTCTGGACGTGAGTTTAGACTTCCAGCCTGCAGAACTAGGAGAACATAAATGTATGTTGTTTTTGCAGAAAAAAAAAAAAAGAAATCTGTTTCTTTATTTCTACTTCAAAAATGATTTTAAAAGCAGAATAAGGTCTGTGTTTGCAATAATGGTATTTTAGCAATGCCAAGTTCCTGGTTTTAATGTCACATTACAGATATATAAAATGTCATCATTGAAGGAAAGTGGGTGAAGGGTGCATGAAACTGCCCTATTTTTATAACTTGCTGTAAGTTTATAGTTTTTAAAAATTCTAAAAAGGAATTGAGGCTGATTACACATATGAAATTATATTAAATATTGAAACTATAAAAGGACATACAGATGGTTGTGCAAGGTTATTTATTATTAAGTTTTTATAATATTGAATGCTTTTTTTTTTGGTACTGGGGATTAAACTCATGACCTTGTGCTTGTCAGGCAGGTGCTTAGACTGCCCAGCCAAACCCTTGGCCCCATGTAGCTTTTATAATATTGAAAGGGTTGATAACCTAAGTAGACAATTTTAAGGGGTCATATGGAAGAATAGCAGTACCATCATATTCTACCCAGCAAGCACAAGATTCTGAGTTCAGTTCTTGGTAACAAAACAAAAACAAAAACAAACCAAAACAAAAAACCCTGCCACTGTATTATGGAAGACTATACTAGTATTAGAAAGTACCAAGTAGAAAAGTATTTATTTTATTAGAAGAGTTGTACCAAACGTATTTATTGTAGTGGGAAAGTTGTACCAATATCTTTGTAAGTTAAAAATGCCAGACGATAGTGTTAACTTTGGCAGCACATACACTAAAAAATACCAGATGGTATATCAAATCTAGGAAGATATTTACTGTATTTGCAGTGATTGTCTTAGGGGAATGAGATTGCTTACATGTGATTCATTTATTTATTTATTTGGTTGGTTTTCTTTTACTTACTAGTATATTTCCATTTCTTTATAATGCCACTATTATTTGTTGAATAAAATAAATTGGAACAGTAGAGGTTATATGTTTTAAAGGTGATGAAGAGCAATTATCCAGAAAGAAGAGAAAATTAATAGTTGCAGAGTTAGGAAGAGGTGACTTGAGCAATTAAGTTCCCAGTGAAATAGAAATGGTACATTACGGAGTTCCTTGCAAGATCGGATGTTTTCCCCTAGAACGCTGAATTCTCAAAAGCGCTGCAGTTCAACAGTCTAGCTTCATTCTAGCAAACCAGCTTCAGTCTTGCGCTTGCCAAGATTTACAGCTGTTGTTTTTGACTCTCCCATTCTTAAGTGACCTTGACTAAAATCCTGTCCCTCTCACAGCCTGTTTCTCCGCCTGTAAGACCGAGGGGGACCTCGCGGATCGAAGTCTCCAGAACCCTTTCTGATTCCATCACACTACATTACTTAGCAATCACGTGGCTAGTGTTTTGAGAGCTATAAGGACTAAAGCGCCAACACCACGACCGGACCGCAGAAGTTAACACCAAACAGCCCGACCCTTCTCGCAGCTTCCTCTCTTGCCCCGCCCCTAGGCGCCACCCCCCCTCGAGTTGTACTCTTGACCCCGCCCCCAGGCCGTGCGTCCACCGGAAGTGCCCGCGCGCGGGCTGCTCACTTCCGCCCGGCAGGTGACAGCCGCGGGGCTCCGAGCGGCTGGCAGCTTGTACGCACCGTGGAGTCCGGAGGAGAAAACCGCGGACATTTTGCTGCGAAACCTAACCAAGCCGTGGCGCCGAGTGTCATTTGGACCTTCGGGTAAGGAAATAGGGAGCTCGAAGAAGCAGAGAAAGAAATAGAGCGGGGTGTAAGGGGGTCTGAGGTGAAGGACTGGAGGTAAAGGACTTGCGGGGTCAGAGGTCACGGAAAGGACAGCGCGCTAGAGGGGCTCGCGTAGCGTCCCTAAACCGGGACGAGGAGGAGGGGCTGCGTGTTCATTCATTTGCGCCCGGTCGACCGACTGCCCGCACACTGGCTACCCCAGTCTGCAGCCTCTCTTGAGGCTTCCGCCCCAGAGACTCAGGGCTCCGAAGAATTCACCCCGGCCAGAGGGAAAACTTCTCTTCCGGCCCTAGTTTCCCTCTTCACACTAATCTCCGGGACTCTTTTGAGGCCTCCTCGTAGTTCAAGGCTTTATCTCTTTGCCAGGGTCCAGAAGGGAGGAAAATCAAGAAATGGCCCTGTGCCGCCTGTTCCTTCCTAGTCTAGGGTTCGGTTTGTTTTGTTCTTTGGATCCCAAGGGTTAACAAGGTGACGAAGTGAGGACCCACCTGAACTAAAGCCAAAAACCAGGGGAATGCCGGCTATGGTTATTTAGCTCTTACTGTGTACAAGGCACTGTGCTTAGCACTTTATTTAAAGTTAAACCTTATAGTCACCCATTTTATTCATGAGAACACTAAAGTAGAAGATTAAATCACATATATGTCAATTGACTGGCAGAGGCTATTCAATTGCAGAAGGAAACGACTCCCCAAAAGCCAGAGTTGCCAGTCTTCCTCAGACACAGGCCCCAGCTAAGTTTTTAGAGACTGGCAAAGTGCAGACAGCAAGGAGAAGCTGGAGCAGCGATGGGGTAGAGAATCATTTTAATTTTTTTTTAGCTACCATTGTATTTATATGGATCTTTGTCAAGGTGTGGCTTTATTGCATCTTGTCTGATCTTCAAGAGGAGCATTCAGTGCACTTTCTTTAAGAAAAAAATATTCTACAAGCTGCTGCTTTAAGTAGTTCACCTTTTTTTTTTTTTTTTTTTTTTTTTTTGTCTTTTTCATTTTTATCGGTACCGGGGATTGAACTCACGACCGCCTGCTTGCAAGGCAGGGGCTTATGCCGCTGAGCTAAATCCCCAGCCCCTGTTTGTATGTTTTTATTGATACCAGGGATTGAACTCACGACTGCCTACTTGCAAGGCAGGGGCTTATGCCGCTGAGCTAAATCTCCAGCCCCAGTAGTTCACCTTTCAGGGCAAGATTTTTAAGATTTTCTTGAATGTTACCTGTGAGACACAGAACAGCCTATCCATGAAGCAAATATCCAGAATCAATTAGTTGATCTTCATTCCTAAGTAAAGTGAGGAGACACAGGACTGTTAGCAGATCTTTGGCTCTAGGTTTGGAAGAATGTACCCAATGGGAGGGTACCTTTGTGAAAAATGTGCAAGTTTGTGTTATCTTTGCTGAAAATTGGTGAGATGATTTGGTAGCAAAAAGGATGGAATCTGTGAATCTGAGCCTTATTCCTTTGCGAATACTCATTTGCTCCAGTTTTGCCTCACTTTCCCTTAATAGTCAAACAGAAAAGACCTCTGCCTTCCTACCTTCTCCTGGATGCTGTAAACCTTAAGGAACCTGTGAACGTTTGAAAAGCTGTGATATAAATATTATAATATTATATTGTGGTTACTGTTTTTTTTTTTTTTAACACTACAATCTATTCTCCTTGTCCCATTGAATTCACAGAAACTTAAACTATTGTCACCTTATCCCCACCCTACCAGGGCAGGATTTGAAATAAAGCAACTCATCACAAATAGTAGGAACATGCACACAACTCAGAGCATCTGGCTTTCCATCCTGAGTTGAGTCTGCCTGACTTTTCTGACCTCTTAGAAGCTGTTACAAGGGCAGTTTTACTTGTTTTCAAAGAACCAGATTCCTCAGAGGTTGTGTGGAGATATCTGTTGAGTGTGGATTGATCAGAAACTTTATCCTGAGTGGCTTGGAGGACTCAGAATTACAGTAGAAAAAACACTCCTTGCTCCCCATCAGTCAGTCTTGGTCTCCAACCCCAGATCAGCAGCTTCACAGTGGTAACGTGATCTGGACAATTTACTTTAACTGAGTCTCATAACCTCAATCTAAAATAATACAGACCACCCCTGCCCCTACCCCACCCCCAGTTTCTGTGGGTGTGGAATGAGGAAATTATGTAGAACCTGTAATTATGAGGGTGCTTTGACCCTAAGCCAGATGATGCCTGCTGGGGCCTGTGTCTGAAGAAGACTGGCAAGCCTGGCTTTTCGGGTGTTGCTTCCTTCTGCAAACAGACTTTTATGTACTCAGGACTTCTCTCACCCTTCTTGTTTCACTTCCTAAAAGTGTTTCAGAACAAGTTTAGTCTGTTGGTCCTACAGAGTCTGGGCTTGGACTTTCATCTTTTGCTACTCATCCTTAAAACTTGTGTGTCTTTCTCTCCAGGCACTAAAACTTCAAGTGCTAGCAGTAAACAAGCATGCCTTCGATATGGATTGTGTACATTGATGTATTTGTAAAAGTTGTGGGACATCTGTTGCTTGAAGATATTTCTCTTTCTGAACATATCTTTTTGCCTAAGATGAGTGAGTCATTGATATTATCACAAGTTAGAAGAAAGTTTTTATTCTTTATCTCTACACAAACAGGAACAAATGCCCCAGAGAGAAAGTACCACCTGAATGGGTGGGGGAATCCTTAAAAAGAAAATCTTGCTTGAAAATCCATCAGTGGCTCCTCATTGCCCTCAATTTAAAACTCACTTTTCTTAACATGCCATTTGAGGTTTTTGGGTTCTGACTCCTTCTTGGTCTTCTTTTTCATCCTTCTACTTTATACTTCCACCTCCTAAGCTGCAGTGAAACTCAATGGCGTCCACTTCTGCAAGCCCAGCGTCTGTATCTGTCTTTGCTTTGTGCTGCTTCTGCCTGAATCTCATTTTCTGCTCCCCAACCCCCACCTGACCTTTGCTGAGGCGCTATTTGATGGTTCCCTTGAGATGGTCTCCAGCTTGTAGACCTGAGCTGGATATCCTTCCTTGGTGTCCTGTAGCAACAGTCACCGTGGGCATGATTGTTTACTGCACTGTCTTAGTAAAAAGTGTTCACAAGCACTTATCTTAACTGTGGGTTTCTAGCACTTGGTGAGAAGTGTGGTGCAGTCAGTGCACAATTTTAATGAATAAATAAGTGAATTAATATTAGGGTTCCTTGACTCCTAAGGGATTCAAAGCACTATTGAAGTGATGTCCATCCTCATGTCATCCCAGAAAGATTGAGAGAAATGTGGGACTAGCGGTAGATTAACTTGAACTACCATTGTTACCACCAGAGTGTCCAGAGATTCCAGATAAGTAGGGTGGAGCAAAGAGATGGTAAACACTCTCCCTGTGGAGAATAATGGTGGCTAATATTTATCAAATCCACTTGGCTATAAAATGGGCAAGAGACTCCAAAGGCTTTGTATGTGTTGACTTATTTTGTCTTCACAAACCTCTTGTTCTTAGATTATCTCCTGTTGGTGGAGCTACTGTTCTAGGTTCCTAAACATCATGCTCTGATTGAAAAACTAATTAGCCATGAGGAAAAACCAAAAGATGTAGCCCCTAGATCCTGTTAAAGTGTTAGCCAGATCTCAGGACTCCTCTGTTCAGAATGCTGCAGAGGCTCCCAGCTCACTAAGCAAAAGCCCAGAATCCTTACCTTGCCCTGTTTTGCCTGTCTGCCTTCCTTATTTTATCCCTCCCTCCTTCCCTTTGTTCTCTTTCTGTTCTTCCTCTTCCTCATCCTCATCTTCCTTTTTCTCTCCTTTCTCTTTCCTTCTCTCTATCTTTCTGTGATGCTGGTCTCGGGCCACTCTACCAGAGTCACACTCCCAGCTCCTTGAGTTTTGCTTAGCAGACTTTTTCTCCATATGATCTCACCTGTCACCTTCTCAAGGAGCCCTTCTGTAACCATGGTAGTTAAATTTCAGCTCTCTAACACCACTGCCACCATGATCCTCCTTCCCTGCTCTTTTTGCCTCAAAATCATTTACTGCTATCTGAAATTTTGTATATTTTACATATTTTTCTTGCTTATGGTCTCAGACCACTAATAGGGTGTGAACTCCATGAAGGGGAGGATTTTTATCTGTCTCGTTCACTGTTGCATCCTTAGCATGTGCAATAGCTTCTTGTACATGGAAGGCGTTCAGTAAATATATGAAAAATTTGAAAAAAGACTAACGGGTGGGGACAGAAAAATACCTTCTTAATACAGTAGGTGCAGGGAAGGTATCTTTCAAGTGATGTCATCTGAGCTGTGATTTGAAAGATAAATTGAAGCAAGAGAGAACAGCGCAGGCAGGGAAATCATTAAGTACAGAAGCAGTGAGAATGTAGCACTTAGTGAAACACAGGGCCTATGGGCCTGGAGAGTTGGGCCTGGAGAGTTATGAACACAAGGGTAGAGTTCGACTGTGTTCACATATCGCCAGACCCCTTGCTCCTATGGTTTGCTTACTCTCAGAGCCTGTGGGAGCCTGTGGGAGCCTGTGGGAGCCTGTGGGAGCAGATGATAGTGACCCAGCTTCACTGAACAAAGTGCTGAATGTTTCTTCCATTTCAAAGGTTACCTCCTCATCTTCTAGCCTTTGCTCTTCTCTCTCTCTCTCTCTCTCTCTCTCTCTCTCTCTCTCTCTCTCTCTCTTTCTCTCTCTCTCTCTTCATTACTCACCTTCCAGTTATAGGCTATAAAATGGATTGGGAAGGGATCTGGCATGTTCAGTAGTCAAAACAGCTTGACACCCGGAGCAGGTGGATCTCTGATCCTGGCAGACCTGGTGAATGGAACATTGGGAAGCTACTGTCCAACTGGCATTGCAGATTCCCTAAGAAGATATTTGAACACTAGTCATTAAAATATTTATTGAGTGCCTATTTTCCTGCTCTACAGATAGGAGTTAGGAATACATTGGTGAACAAAACAGACAAAGTCTTTGCTGTTCTAGAATTTACATTACATTCACAATTGTCTCTTGTAAGAGACAAAGAGACAAGAAAGAGACAATTAAGTATATTTTATAGCATATAATATATAGTACATTTTCTAGTGTACAGGTGATAAGAACTTTGATGGAAAAAAGGAGGAAAGAGGGTTAGAAAGTGGTGAAGATGGTTGGAGGAGTGTACAATTTTAAATAAAGTGGTCAGAGAAGGCCTCAATGAGATAGTGGCATTTGAGCCAAGATTTAAGAGTCTGAGCCATTTGGATTCGTGCACCTTGGGGAAAAAAAAAAAAAAGAGTCTGAGCCATGAGGCTAACTGGAAAAACAGCCTTCCTGGCAATAGCATGGATAAAGGCCCTGCAGTGGAGACATGCCTATTGTGTTCAGTGTTCAGCAAAGAAGCCTATGTGGCTGGAGCTGAAGAGGAAATGGGGAGAAGAATTTGAAGAGGTAATGGCAGAGACAAAGAGTGCATCTCATCCAGAGCCTTGTGGACTATGAGACCATGGTAGACCTTAAGCTTTTTATTCTTGAGCAAGACAGGTAACTGTTGGAGGATATCAAGCAGAGGAATGTTGCTGTCTTAGATTGTAATGGGATCAGTGTTGTCAGGAGCAGGGTGGGAGCAACATGGGTAGAATGGGGCCAGCTTAAAGTGATGAAGCCACTTCTTAGACTGGATTCATTCTGAAGGTGCCCCAAATAGGACTTCCTGACAAATGAGAGAAAGAGAGTATGATGTCAAGGTGACTGAGGTTTTTCACCTGTTGAATATGGTGTTGGCAGTAACTAGATGGTGAGACTGTAGGAGGAACTTGTTGAGGGAAGGCAGTTAGTTGGAGGTCAGTTTTTATCATACTCAGTTTGAGTTGCCTGCTAATTAAGACATTCAAGTGGAGATGTCAGCTAGGTGGTTTGGATATAAAAGTTCAAGGAAGAGTTTGGGTTCAGGAATATAAGATTGTGAGTTGTCAGCTTGTAAATGATGCTTAAAGCTGTGACACTGTACGAGATCACCAAGAGATGAAATAGCATAGATGAAAAAGAGAAGAAAGGCCAAGAACCCTTGGGACATTCTGATGTTGAAGGAGAAACTAAGCAGGCATACACAAGTGGCTAAGAGGGTAAATGGGTAGGACCTCCTGGAATCCACAGAAAGAAAGCCCTCAGGGAAGAAGCAGTGATCAGTGGTGTCAAATGTTTGTCGGTGAAAGATCTGTCATTGAACAAAACCTCTGTCTTTTCCCAGCAGAGTCCAGTACAGCCTGGCATACAAGGTCATCCTGAAGCTCATTCCTTCTTAACTTTATCTGCTCCTTTCCCCCTTCCAAGTCCTTGCCCCCAGCCAGGTGAAGATTCTCAGACTTGTGAACACACAGGCTTGCTTGGGCCTAGGACTTGCCTTTCCTCTTTGCCCCTAATCCCTTGTTTTTAAGTGGATTATCTTGAGAATGAAATGAGAGAGAAGCTGCAAATCACTTAGCATTGAGCCTTCAGAGTCAACACTGGTAGTCGCTCTGCTGTTTTTAGTTCCTTCCTTCCTTACATCTGGCATCAGTGAGTCTTCTTCATGTTGCCTCCATTCCTCCCTTTCTAAAGCTGACCTGTCCAGCCAAGCTGTTCATCTAAGACGACTTTTTGTGATGCTTTACCCATCTTAGAACCCTCCTCTGCTGAGCTTTTTTGGTAGATAGGTGTAGTACTGAAGACTGAACCCAGGTCTTTGCACTGAGCTACATTCCGAAACGTTTATTTTTTATTTTAAGACAGGGTCTCACCAAGTTGCCCATGCTGGACTCTTAACTTGCCATCCTCCTGCCTCAACCTCCAAGCATACTGAAATTACAGGCAGGCAACTAACATCTAGCTTTCCTCTGAACTTTGGTGGCAGTTATCTGGAAGGCAAGATCATCTTTCTCTTCCTCTGGAGTCCTTTTCTCAGCCTCTGACTTTGCAAGAGTCTAATGGGAAAAGACTGCTCTTCATTTACTATATATGCTTCTGTGTGGGGCACTGTTCCAGGCATGCAGTAGACAGCATTCAACATTGTGCTTAGTGAGTAAATGGTTCTCCAGAAAAATGTCTCCACTGTATAGATGGAAGAACAGAGATCACAAGGAGTCATTTCTGTGGTGTTTGGCCTCTTTTTCCTCACTTTGATTAATTTGCAAACTTTCCAGAAGAGTACAGAGAAACTTTCCTTTTTCTTGGCAGCTGATTTTTCTACACAGTATTGCATGTAAATTAGTTGAGAACTGGCACCTAATTCTAGAATGAGGTTCTAGAAATCCAGTGCTGATGCGAGAATATTGCTTAGCCAGACATGCTGGCACATGTCTGTAATCCTAGCACCCTGGGAGGCTAAAACAGAAGGATCACAAATTCAAGAGACCAGCTTGGGCAATTTAACAAGACTGTGTGTCAAAAAAAATTTTTTTTCTTTTTATCGGTACTGGGGATCGAACTCACGACCGCCTGCTTGCAAGGCAGGTGCTTATGCCATTGAGCTAAATCCCCAGCCCCCCTTTTTTTTAATTTTTAAAGTATAAGGATATAGGTTAGTGCAAAGGCCCTGGATTTACTTTTCAGTACTTAAGAAAAAACTTTTTTTTTTTTTTTTTTTGCTTGCATGTGGCATTTGTCTGTCTTTGAATCCTTTTCATTTTGAAACCTTTAATTGCTAATGGGCCTCAGGAGATTGATTTTGATTAATCAAGTTTCAGCCAAATCCCAAGAAGCCCATAACTTGGCAAGCTCATCCAGACAGGCTTGCATGCGGCCTTTTATTAAACTTGGTATGTGTATTGTCCAGGGTACAAGGGCTGATCTTAAAATAGTCTGTCATTAAACATCCAAGGTATTCTTTGAGGATTCATCTACCCTTTAGCCTGAAACATGTGTTTCTGCCAGGGATTTATTCAGAGGAGTCGCTTTGCTGGACAGAGTGGAACTTGTGTCCTTACCACAGAGCAGTGGTAGAGAATGTTGATTACCATGTTTTAGCTATGTAACGCCAAACAAATGCCTTGACATTTTGGGCTTCAGTCTCCTCCTTGAAGAACTTGATATTATTAAAACCTGGCCTTGGGATCTAGTTCAGCAGCATAAGTGCCTGCCTGGCAAGTGCAAGGCCCTGAGTTCAATTTCTGGTACAAAAAAATTACTAAAACCTTTTACTGAGGCATGCTGGTACTTGCTTATTATCCCAATACATGGTAGGCCTCAGGAGAGTGAGCCAGAAAGATCACCAAAAGTTGATGATAGGCGTGCGCGTGTGCATGTGCACGTGTGCACACACATACACAGAATCTGCCCCTCCAAAATATACATATTTCAGGAAAAGAATTTGTATATATAAATATTTTAATGCACACCAGATATTGACTCCCAGTAGATTGACTGCTTTGTCCACATGCATGTTAGGATTTTTGTGATGTCTCAATAAATTAAGTATTAAAATATTTATACAAAAAAAATACTTATACAACTTCTTTTTCTAAAGTGTGTATAACTTTTTTGGGGGAGGCTTTGTGTATGTGTGTGTGCGCATGTGTTTATGTGTGTGTATATGTGTGCATGTGTTTGTGTGTGCATAATTATCATTAAAGCTTTTTTCACAGATTATTGTAAGGATTAAATTTAAACCTTTTTACATCGTGCATAGACTGTGATGCACATTCATTGACCATTACTTCTACCACTACCACATTTTCCTTTTGTGTGTGTGTATATGTGTGGTTGTTTGTGTGTGTGAGACAGGGTCTTGGTATGTATTTAGGCTAGCCTTGAACTATGTAGTCTAGGCTGGCTTTGAATTTAGGATGATCCTCCTGCCTCAACCTCCGGAGTGCTTTATTTATATGCCTAGCCTCTTCTGAAATTCTTGATGAGCTTGAAAAGAAACACAAGTTGTATTCTTTTTTAAAAAATTCTTTAATTTTATCAGTACATGTTTGCAGTACATGATGATTCCATTCATTGTGGGGAGTTGGTATATGTACATTACACATCTTTTTTTTTTCATTTTCTTTTTTGTCTTTTTCGTTTTTATCGGTACCGGGGATTGAACTCACGGCTGCCTGTTTGCAAGGCAGGCGCTTATGCCGCTGAGCTAAATCCCCAGCCCCACATTACACATCGTAATTCATTTTACATCTCTTTCCCTTCCTATCCCCTTCTCATTTGCAAAACATCTATCTCCTGTTCCCTGTTGTCTTATTTTTGGTCTTTATTTATGTTTTGGGTTTCTCACATAAGAAAACCTTGCTTGTGTGTCTGATTTGTCTTCCCATAGTTACTGAACTAACTTGGAAAAGCCCATTTGTGTGAGTTTGGCAACCACATTGTCTCAGAAAATCTGAAATCCATTTTCTCGACTGCTGAGTCACCTTGTAATCACCGAGTTGGGCTAACCTGCTTCCTTGTCTGTGACATGAACTTTAGCACTTACCTGTAAGGACCCTTTTCCTTTTAATTAGTTAATCAAGACAATTATAACTAATCAATAAATTAACTGATGCAGGGTCTTGCTGAGTAGTTCAGACTGGCCTTGAACTTACTATGTAGCCCAGGCTGCCCTCAAATTCATGGCAGTCCACCTGCCTCATCCTTTCAAGTGCTGGGATTACAGAACCTTTTCCTTTTTGGAAACTTTCTGCCAGCCATGCGGCACATACTTGTAAAATCAGGTATTTTGGAAGGCTGTGGCAGGAGGGTATCAAGTTTGAGCTCAGCAGCTTAGCAAGACCCTGTCTTTTTTTTTTTTTTGTACCAGAAATCAAACTCTTGACCTTGTGCTTGCCAGTGCCACTGAGCTAAATCTGCAGCCCTACAAAACCTTGTCTTAAAAAATAATTATTTAGGGCCAGGATTTAGCTCAGTGGTGTAAGCACCTGCCTGGCAAGTATGAGATAATGAGTTCGATCCCTGGTACCAAAATACATATATCTGAATGACTGGGGATATAGCTCAATGCAAAGATCCTGAGTTTAATCCCCAGTACCAGGAGAACAAAAATAGAGACCGTTGTGTAGGATTTGCCCCTCATTGGTTAGAACATTTTCCTGGCTTGCACAAGGCACTGAGTTCAACCTCAAGCACTATAAAAAGAATCAAATAAACAAGTTAAATAAAAAATAAAAGGAGTCTCTTAGGTGAGGAGGGATGGCTAAAATAATTGTCTTTGTCAGACTTTAAGCTTCCTAGAAGCAAGTGCACAGACAAGGGGACTGTTTGTGGCATGAATCAGCTCCTTGAGACAGAATTGCAAGCATATGGAACAATCAAAGTGTGGCTTTTCTGTTTCAGGTGCAGAAAATATGGCAATACTACACTGGCCCCTTTTATTTAATATTTCCTTTAGTCTTGAGTGGCCTTGGGCTCCATGTGCCTGGGAGCAGGTTTCTGAATAGCTTTCATCAGGAATGAGTTCAGTAGTTGAATCCTCTAACACAGACCTCACAGATCAGTTTTCTCTGCCCAAATTGCATGTAGAAATGGGTCATGACAACCTTATCCGATGTCCCTTTCTGCTTTTCCTACAGCTGTATCCTTGGCCATCCTACACCAATCAGCTCCCTCATTAATTCACTGAGTACTGATGGTGTGCACTGCATGTGCTAGTGCTACCAGTTGCACACTTACCTAATTGCAGAGCCTCTGCTAACAAGAATCACTGCCCTGAGACTAACAAAGGCCTTCCCCTGGCCATTGTCCAGCCTTTTGGGGAATTAAAATCCTTTCCTTCAGGGCTGGGAATTTATCTCAGCAGCATAGGCACTTGCCTGGCAAGGGCAAGGTCGTGAGTTCGATTCCTGGTACCAAAATGAATAAATAATTGCCAGATGTGGTGGCACATGCCAGTAATCCCTGCACTTGGGAGGTTGAGGCAGGAGGATCAATAATTGTGAATTTGAGGTCAGTCTGGCTACAAAGTGAGCTCGAGGCCAGCCTAAACTGCATAGTAAGATCCTGTCTCCAAAAGAAAAAAAAAAAGACCAAAAAAAAATCCTTTCCTACTTGACTCGTTATTGTTTTCCTTCCAACCAAAGACCTAATAAAGTTTACTGGCTGAATTTGTTCTTTCATCTCATAAATGTCTTATGGTATGCTCTTAGAATGATCATATTTCACTTCTCTTGTTTGACACCCAAGAAATAATGCCCATTGGTGGGAAAATGGGTCCCTCAGTGAGTAGGCAACAATAGCATGTGAAATGTGGGAAGAATTCTGTCATTTAGTAGACTTGTTTTCAGACCATGCCTTGGAATCATAGGATGTGTTCAGGACTCTTTGTGAGGAGGAGGAGGAGGACATAGTGGAATGAACTAACCTCTAGGTTCCCCAGTCTTACTTTAACCAGAACAGTTCTGCCTTTATTGAAAACACATTATCTGGTTAAATTTTTGTTTGACAGTTGGAGAGAGTAAGGGCTAGAGATGGTGGGGTTTGCCTGAAGTCACACAGCTGTTGACAGCAAAGCCAGACTTCTTGGCAGGGGCACTGGATCAACCTTGCCTTGTTTGTTGAAAGTTTACTGCAAAGGCTTATATTCCCAGTATGCCCAGTCCTTACTGTCTGGCGCTTGTCACAGTTCTTTTGTGTTACCTCTTATGGGTCCTGGTTTTCAGGCTTCTCCAGGAACCCATCTTTTCATTCTTAATGCCAGCAAACATTTGATGAGCTCTTAGAATGTGCCAGGCATACTGCCAGTCACAGGTTTGACAGCATTAAACAGGGCAGATCCTAAATTAAAGGCATGAGGAGAACTGTGGAGAAGTCTGAGACAATTGAGTCTGTCAGGACTCAGGTGAGTGAAGAGGAGGCGCCTCTGGGACAGCAGGGATTTTTTTTTTTAGCTGACATTGAAGAATGAGTGTTTTTGGGTAGATGTACAGTACTTTTTTTCCCCCTCAATTCCTTGCTTTATTTATTTGTACTGGGGATTGACCCCAGCTCTTCATCCCTTTTTCTTTTTTTTTTTAAATGTTGAGGTAGTCTTGTCTGTAGTTCAGGCTGGCCTTGAACTCAGTGTGTAGCCCAGGCTGTCCTTGAGCTCATGGCTAACCTCCTGTCTCGTCTCCTCGGTGCTGGGATTATAGACATGCACCACCATACCCAGTTTAAAAACTTGATTTTTATATAATTAAATTCATGAATTCTTTAAGATGTCTATCTAGGTTTTATGTCACACTAAATTATACAATATTCCAATCTCCCTTTTTTCTTTTCCAAGAAAGTAAATTGTTACATCATTATTTTGAAAAATTGTTTTTAATATTTGTAGAGCTTACACCAAGAAAATTTCAGGTCAGCTTTTTGGTGCACAATGTGGGCCAATATCAGCATCAGGATACAGACCATTTACAGCACCCCCAGAGGGCTTATGGGCTCCCTTCCAGATCAGCAGCCACTGATATGATTTCTGTCACTGTAGCTTAAGTGTTTGCATCTTCTGCTTACATTATAATGTTATAGAGACATGTACCACCATGTCTGATTTAAAATCTATGACGATATTAAGTAAAAATATTTTAAAAATTTTTCTCCTTTTCTGCAACCTAATTTTCTACTCAGATTACATTACATCTTTGTCCCAGCCCAGTGTGTCAGTGATTCTCACTGAGAGCCTATCATTCTAGAAAACTTAAAGAGAAAACTACTATATTTTAGGCTTTATTATTCACTTCCTTTATAGATGTTAACAGGAACTGATTCTGGACTGTGGAATTAAAATCATAATCTTCTGTGGGTTTGGGAAGGTTGACCTGAGGTGGAGACAGGTGCGTTGACTCCTTAAGTCCAAAACCAATTGTTGTAAGTGCCTTTCTTTTAATTTTGACTGTATTGTCCCCTTTAGGCATTCTTTGGCTTATAAATGCTAAAATTGAAGGGACTCTCAACCCAAAATACAGTCTCCTTAACACAAGTGACTCATTACACTGCCCAAAGCAATTTCTAACCAAAAATTCCCTTTAACTACTACTTAAAATGTTCTCTGTCACTTCCAAAGATGAGGTTCAAATCCTTAAGCATTTTCTTGCCTAAATTGGTTAGTTGCTTTCAAATGTGGCTCATTCACCTGATCAGATTTGTTAGAGATCAAGGTCTTTGCCTCTTTGGCTTCCATGGGATAGAAATGTATGGCAACAACTTGACAGTGCCAAGAACATCACTTTTTTTTTTTTGTCTTTTTCCTTTTTATCAGTACCGGGGATCAAACTCATGACTGCCTGCTTGTAAGGCAGGCGCTTATGCCGCTGAGCTAAATCCCCAGCCCCAAAATCACCTTTCTTATGGCATCTGTAAGTGCAAGTTCCTCTAGGACTGAACTGTAGGGTTTTTTCCATTCCTGCAGAGAGTGCACAAAATCTTTCTTGCACTGGCATCTAATTTGTACTGGCATTTGGAAAGGAGATAGCCTCCCTCAATGTCTGTGAGAGAGCTTTCACAGTGAAGTAAGGATTTGTTTTGTTTTGTTTTGATATAGTGCTTTGGGATCACTTTGTACGTGTATGGAATTTTCACTTGTTCCTGTTTTAATTTCCTGTATGTAATCAGCTTCAGAGGGATACAATTTCTATATCATCAGTCTCACTGGGTTCTATGCAGGGAGATCTGTGAAACAGATACTGCAGAAATAAGCAACAGCCTATGTCAGCAGACTAGGGGATAATTACAAATTGTAATAGTTAATTGCTTAACACCTCTAAAAGAAATGTCATTAAAAGCTCTGCTTACCACCTGTAAAAGCAGGCATATCATCAGAAGCTCTACTGCAGAGCTATCAGCAGCCATGCTGGTTTAACTAGCTGATTCTGCTGCTTTAGCGTTTTTATTTTTTAAGGCAGATTCTCACTATGTAACTCAGGCTGTCCTTGAAGCCCTGGGCCCAAGATGCCCTCTGCCTCAGCCAGCCTTCCTGAATAGCTGAGACTCTAGGTGTGGGCACTACACCTGACTTCAGTCCTTTTTAAATTTTCAAATAGAGAAGCTTTTCCACCCCATCCTCCTTTTGCACAGTTACATAGGACACTTGGATCTGTCACTGAAAGCTTAGGTCCAGGAAATTCAGGGCCCCCAATTGTTTTGTTGTACCTGCAGATGAAGAGAGCCCCTAACACTCCTCTCTACCATGGAAGAAAGAAAGAACTGAGCAGCCCTGAAGTTAGATAGTTCTATTGGTTTTGTTTTTTTCTTCTAGACTTAATGTTGGGAGGATGGCTATGGATATGGCTCAGTGGTAGAGTTCTTGCCTTGCATGCACAAGGCCTTGGGTTCAATTTCCAGCACCACTGAAATAAATAAATAAATAAATAAATAAGTAGTTGTAGGAGGGGCAAAAGTTACCTTTTGTGGCTCTTTAAGTTGTAGCTCCTTTTGCTTTCTTACATTCCATTTAACCTTGAAGAACAGAACATCCTCCTGCTTTGGACACTTTTGCCAGTTACAATCTCAAATAAATATGGCTTCTGGAACCCAACAGCGTTTTATGGTATAGCAGAAATCCCATTATCTTTTTCACCTGCGAATGCTCCAAACTTTAGAAAAAATCTCTAGGTTAGTGAGGTTTCTCTGAGAAAATGGTTTTATCTGTGTGCAGGGGAGAAAAATGATGTTTAAGTTCCTCTTAGAAACAACTGAAAGGCTGGGGATATATCTTAGCAGCACAGCACCTGCCTGGCAAACTGGAGGTCATGAGTTCAAGTCCTGGAACCAGAGAAAAAATTGAACAGAAGAAGGCTTATGCCTTCACTCTTCCTTCAACTTCCATCCTCCCTCTCAGGAGCCATCTGACCATTATAATAAAAACTCTAGCTTTATTAAAAGAAAGAACAAACTGCTGGCTCCTTACATAACAGAGCTGTCCGAGAGTAGGCTGAGCTTCCCTGGGATTTCCAATGGCCCCTTTTCATTTCTTTGGACAACTATCAATTGAACACTCACTATATGCAAAGGCTTGGGCCAAGCATGAAAGAGAGGGTGGACAGAGCTGTGTGGCATGCCCATGTGTTCCTTTCTTTGTGGGTCCATCTGCAGCCCAGCTTCAGGCTGTGAGGACCAGCAAGGTAGAGGCCTCACTGTGGAACTTGCAGCATCAGATATGTTCTCTGTTCTTTTCAGCAGTTCCTGTAGAAAAGGACCTTCTTCCCCTTCTAACTTTGCAAAGCAAGAGGAAAATAGAATTATATATTTTTTCTCTATGTAGTTTTGTCAGCGAAGCTTTTGTTCCTTTATTCTAACAGAATCTACAAAGAATTGAAGGCAACCCTGAGACAATCCATATTGATTACTGAAACAGAATCTTAGCTGGGGAACATCTCTAGTGTCCTCTTACTGGGAATACAAGCCAAACCTGGAAAAATACATCTGGGCTGCAGAGAAGCTGTGTTGCTTAGTTTCCAGAGATGATGACAGGATTCATGATGCCTCACATCTGTCACATTGTCACCTTTCATGTTTCCCCCACATAGTAATGAATGGAATGGAAATATTTTGGGGGCCTGCATGTTGGCATCCCTTCCAAAGAGGCAACGGAAGGGACAAAGTAAAATGAGTTTGGCACTGGGGATATAGCTTAGCAGCAAAGCGCCTGTCTGGCAAGCCCAAGACATAAAATCAATTCCCAGTATCAAAACAAAAATGCAAAATGAGATCGCTCTGTTCAGATATTTCTTCTAGGCTTGTAGTTTTTTTTTTTTTTCTTTTTTGTCTTTTTCCTTTTTATTGGGACCGGGGATCAAACTCACGACTGCCTGCTTGCAAGTCAGGCGCTTACGCCACTGAGCTAAATCCCCAGTCCCTAGGCTTATAGTTTTTTAATACCAGGAAAAATTACAGGTAGATTGGAGGTTATCCTTAGAAGTCTCAGTTTTCTTGGACTGAATCTGTCAGTCCAAGCATCTGTCAGAGACCTGTCTTCCCTTTCAGATGAGGGAAACAGAATTATTTCATGAATACAGTATAAATACCAAGCTTTGGTAGACTGGAGTGGGTCTCCTGGCCTAACCACTTACAAGCCATGTGACTTTGGGCAAGTTATATGACATCTCTGAGCCTGTTTTCTCATCTAAAATGGAGTTATTTCCCTACTGGTTGGATTAAATAAGATAATGCTTGTAGGCCCCTGGCTTTAATAGGGGTTCAGTAAATGATCCCTATTAATAAACTTCAGAGCAATTCTGGAAGCTTCTGTCATGTATCTAGAGTAACTTGGCTCTCAGTAGCCTCTTTTATCATCAAGAGGAACTACTGGAATACATAGTACATGGCCAGTAGTGTTTACTGAATGAATGAGGAATTTTGTACTTTCCTTGTCTTATTGCCAGTACTTTGCACTGTGTGTTTTGCACTAGCAGATGTCCTAAGAGATGCTTCAAGAAAATTGCCAAGGTAGATTTAGGGAATACTGTAGAATCTTCAGTGTGTAGATTCTGTTCCTGTCTACAGATGAATAGTACATATCTCTGTTTTTTTTTTTTTTTTTTTTTTCTTTTTCATCAGGGTTGTTACATCCAAAATATCTCTGTTTTTGAAGCTTAGAGAAATTTGTGGAGAGAATAAACCTTCCTAGCTCCTTACACTTGGCCTTTCTCAAGCTCATTTGCCTATATAACGTAATGATAGGGAGTACCTCTCTAGGAACCTTGGATGAATAAACATGGGAAGCATTTAGAACCCAGTTGGGCAAGGTGAGTGCCGTAAGGGGTCTGCTATAATTGACTATTATGTGCTTTTTAACCATTAGTCTCTTCCAGAGTACCCTTAAGGTCATTCCCTTATTGGTCATTCCTTTAATAAGGTCATTCCCTTATTAACTGGCATTTAAGTTATTCCCAGTGGTGCGTTTCTGTAGATAGCAATGCAGTAAAGCCTGTGTGTTCTTATGGAGATATTTCTGTGGGAGAGATTCTTAGAATTGCTGAGTCAAAAGAGATACATATTCAAAAATGTGATTCCTCAGAATTACTTTCCAAAATGTGATCTGCCATGGTCTAACAGTTCATTTGCCCCGTAACGAGATAAGCAGCTATCTTCCCCTGCCTATGTGTACTGGATCTTCTTCCTTCTCCTCTTCTTTCTCTTCTCTCTGTGACCCTAACTGAAAATGAAATGGAACACAGCTCAGACCACCTTTCTTCTCTGTCTTGCAGAATCCTGCCACGGATAAAGGACCAAAATGACTGACTCGAAATATTTCACCACAACCAAGAAAGGTATTGTGTGTTCATCGTGGGCCTGCTCTCCTCTTTTCCTGACTGCCTGCTTTCCCCCTTCTGCCTGCTTCCTCAGGGCCTGGAGAAGAGGGGTGGGCTAGAGACCTAGAGGCACCAGTGGGAATGGCCTAGACCTTCTTTACCTTGCTGCATGGTGGCACATGCCTATAATCTCACCACACAGGAGATGGAGGTAGAAAGATCACTGTGAGTTCAAAGCCAGCCTCACATACCTAGTGAATTCAATGTCAGCCTGAGTGGCATAGTGAGACCCTGTTTTTAAAAAAAAAAAAAAAAATGCTGCTTTTTGAACTTAGGAAGCAAACAGCATTAGATCCAAGTATTGGGGGTGGGGGGGGTGGGAAAAAGCCTCCCTTTATTCCTCATCGCTCAAAATAGTTAATTTAAATAGATACATAGTTAAGTTAAATAGATATTTTTTCGTAGGGCAAGAACAAGAAAACACAGTCCCACTCTGTGTGTGTGTTTGTATCTGGTCCTTGTTCATGGACATGTGTTTTCATGGTTACAGCCAGAGTTCTCGTCCTGTTTTTCATTTGACATTATCAAAAATATTTCCCGACAATCTAATGACTCAACATTAAGTCAATTTAGTTGGTGCACTGAAATTTGCTAAACTAGGCGTATTGTTAGGGATTTGAGTTTTTTCTGCTTTTAAGGAAATAGAGGATGTTGTTTTGGCTGACCAGTGTGCTTTAACCCTGTAAGCATCTTTCTGACCAGCCTTTGCTCCCCCCTCCTCTCTTCCTTCCAAGTGAGATTAACACAGGCCTGCTGACCAGATAGAAAGTTTCTTGCTGAATTAGCTGAGCCAGATCCTGAAGTCTGCCTTTAGCAGGGATTAGATTTATTGGTCCAGTTGGGTTTTGTTTTATTTTGTTTTTGTGGTATTGGAGATTGAAGTTAGGGCCTTTATACTGAGCTACATTCCCAGACTTTTTATTTTTTATTTTGAGACAGGGTCTTGCCAGGTTGCCCAGGCTGGCCTTAAATTATGGTCCTCTGCCCCAGCCCCCTAAGCTTCTGGGTTTATAGGCATGTTCCACTGTACTCATCTTTGTTTTGCTTTTAAAAGATGGTATTTGGCTATATGGTCTTGGCTGGCTTTGAACTCCTAGACTTAAGTGATCTTCCTGCCTCAGTCTCCCAAGTAACTGGGCTGCAAGTGTCCTGCGGTGTGCTTAACCACAGTCATTTTTACTGAGCACCTGCCATGTGCAGTGGAAAAGACAAGCAGGGTCTCTGACCTGGCTCTGTTGGAGGTGGAGCTGGGAAAACCGTGTATTTAACCGTGTATTTAACTAAAGGGTAGTAGGTGCAATGGGCTGTAGAAGAACTCCACGTGGATTTCCCCCAAAGGTATAGGGAAGGGGAAAAAGAGCATGCTCTAGCTATGAATCATTCTAGAAAGGAGAAAAAATGATCCTGAGTACAATTTGCCAAAGAGGATGATGCAATAAAAAGGTAGGAGAGGCACGTAGAGAAAAGTGGAGTGAGGCCTGATGAGCCAGGGCAGGGATGTGAACTTAGTGCTAGGGTTATAAGAGTGTCAGTGGTAGGGTTTTTTGGGTAGGTTTTCTTTTAGGGGTGTCTGGAAAGAGATACCTGTGTTCATATCTGTCACCTGATATTAGTCATAGTTTTCAAATGAGGAAGACAATCTAATAAAGGATGGAAGGGAAGAAGCTGGAGGGAGACAGGGAGAATTGGGCGACAGCTCCCATGAGATGTGATGGTACCTGAACCTGCTGGTGGGGGGCTGGGTGTAGAGAGAATTGAATGCCTTTTATGTGGCTGAGGAGGTAAGCTTGATAACTGAATGGAATTAGGAGCCTGATAGAGGGAGGATCATTTTAGAAGTAGTCAGATGGGGGGTTCACCCTGTCAACCTTGGACCTGGACCTGTTAATTGATAGCAGTTGTACTGTATCTGACCACACAGTGAGTAAAGGATGAGCAGCCCTGCAGAAGTCTGGGGTCAAGGACATTGTGGTCTCTTGAATCCCAGACCAAGCAAACACAGCCTGTCACTGTCTTGCAGAAGAAAAGCACGTGTTCCTTGGTAAATTTCAACTGCAAGATCTGCAGATTCCTCCTGGCTTCATTGAGCAATATCCTTCTTGCAGCTTTCCCTGGGCTGTGCTTTTATTGTTCTTAAGTAATCACATTTGCTGTCTTTCATCTTTGCTGAGCACCACATTGTTAAGTCATAATAAAAGCCTACTAGTTTTCCTTTTTTCTCACAATAAATCCACCTAAGTGCTTTTTCAGCACCTTGTTTCATGTAGTAGTCCCTGCTTCACCTCTACCCCAGGTAACTCCATTCTACAAAATAGGCCAGACTGTCACATGGTAAGTTAATAACAATAGCAGTGACTTTTGTTTTGTTTTGTTTTTGCACAGGGTCTCGCAATGTAGTTCAGGCTGGTCTTAAACTCATTTTGAAACCCAGGCTATCCTCAAACTTGTGATGATCCTCCTATCTCAGCCTCTCAAATGCTGGAATTACAGGCACACACCACCACCCTAGCAGCAGTTACTCTTAACACAGATCACTGAGTGCCAGGCATTCTGCATGTTCAATGAGAGAATTCAGCATTCCAGTCAAGGAAGAGAGGACAACTGAGGAATGAGGTGTAGAGAGGCAAAGGAATATCCTCAGGGTTTTTGAAAGGATAGGTCTGGTTTTGAATCTTTTTTTTTTTTTTAATCGGTACTGGAGATTGAACTCACGACCGTGTGCTTACAAGGCATGCGCTTATACCGTTGAGCTAAATCCCCAGCCCTAGTTTTGAATCTTTTTTTTTTTTTTTTTTTTTTTTGTCTTTTTCCTTTTTATCGGTACTGGGGATCGAACTCGCGGCTGCCTGCTTTCAAGGCAAGCGCTTATGCCGCTGAGCAAAACCCCCAGCCCCCTGGTTTTGAATCTTGTCTCTGTCATCTACTAGCTCTTATAGCTTCCATTTGCTCATCTGTAAAATGGAAAATGCAGAATTGGTGTGAACATGAAATGAAAAAAGGCATAGGAGGAAGTGTAGCTCGGAGAAAAGCTGAGGAAATTCAGTCTACACTTCTAACCTCTTAGCAGGCACTGACTTTCTGTGGTAAAGCCTAGACTGTCGCTACCTCCTCATTTCCTCTTTCCATATCACCAAGTTCTTAAGAACAATTTATTACAAGCTCAGAGCAGCAGAATTCCCATTTTCAGAGCTGAGCAACCACTTTCAGCTCAGGAAATTGAAACCTTGAACAAGCTATTTGAACTCCAGATTCTAGGAAAACCGGAAAACCTTATGTATGGGATCCATCAAATCCTGCCTTCTCATCACAAATCATAATTACCCAGCTTTCATTGCATTCATCCTTGAGGGCTATGGTGAAGTGAGGTAGCGTAGGAGAGCTTTGATTTTGTTTTTAACTGAGAGGAGGCCTTGCCTGTGTGTTTTTCTTTCCCTCAGGACTATTGTGATTTCCCAAGTTCCGATCGCTTCAATTCAACATGGCCTCCAGGTTTCTCGCTCAATAATTCCTCTTCTAACCATTATCCTTCACTGTCATGTGACCCACCCTCTTGAGGCTGGAGACCTAAAGCTGCCCTCTGTCTCCCTGAAATTCTTTGGAAAATTGGGATCAGGGGATTGCCCTCTGGCCTAGTGGGGATAGATGGCTCATGCCTGCCTTTTTTTCTCAGGGGAGATCTTCGAACTGAAGGCAGAACTCAACAGTGACAAGAAGGAAAAGAAGAAGGAGGCAGTAAAGAAAGTGATTGCATCAATGACCGTAGGCAAAGATGTCAGGTAGGCAGTAGTAGGCTCGGTGGCAGCCAGATGCTGACAGATGGAGGAGGATTCATAGTTTGGCCCCAGTTCAGATCTTTTCTTTAGAGTACTTAGGGGCCTACATTTCCCTTTTTACAGCTCCTTTCATGAACCTTCTTTCCAGACTGAAGGTTTTGTTTGCACAGGAGTCACGAGCTCAAATGCTGATGGATCAGGTGATAATGGAGTGGACTGGGTTGAAAGGACAGCAGGTAATGGAATGCTGTAGTGGAAACCTTGTCAGAAGCTCCAGAAGATTACTGCTGGCTGGGAAAGATGAACCTAATTTTTATTTTTTATTTTTTTGGTACCGGGAATTGAACTCAGGACCTTGCACTTGCTGATTTTTAAAACAAATAGGAAATGTGGATTTTTCATTTTAAAGCATCTTCTTCCAAACACACTCAGTGTGAGCCATATAAAAACTTTAACACCTGCAGGTAGGATTTCTGTAATCTGGGTCGAGGATTTAGCTCAGCAGCCTAAGCACCTGCCTGCCAAGCAGGAGGTCATGGGTTCAATCTCCGGTACCAAAAAAAAATAATAATAATTTCTGTAATCTGCCACCAGTTTGTAGCCTTAGGTTTGTACCTTACATGTAGAATGATTGCTGTACCTTGCTAATGTTTTTGTACTGCCTGGAGTGCCTATTTGCTAAGCCTATTTTGATTTAAAACCCATCTACCAGGTGTGGTGGTGCATGCCTGTAATCCCAACACTTGGTAGGCCGAGGCAAGGATCACCAAGAGTTCAGGGCCAGTTTAGGCTACATAGTGAGTTCAAGGCCAGCCTAAACTATACAGGGGAACCCTGTTTCAGGAAAGGAAAAAAAATGAGATTCATAGCTTGGGTCTAGTTCAGATCTCTCTCTTTAAGGTACCTGGGGACCCGTGTCTCCCCTCATGCTCCTATCCTTATTTGGTTGGTTGGGCTTGGTTTTGTTTTTATTGTTTTTTTTTTGATGTTGTTGTTTTTGGTTTGGTACCAGGGATTGAACTCACAACCTCTAGCTTTCCTTGCCAGGGGGCGCTTACAACCATTGAGCTAAATCCCCAGCTGTTTTTATTTGTTTTTGAGATAGGGTCTCACATGTAGGCCAGGCTTGCTCTGAACTCACTGTGTAATCCTGGCTGACCTCTGACTTGCAGTCCTTCTGCCTCAGCCTCCCAAATTCTAGGATTACAGGTATGTACCACCATATTTGGTTACCTTTGTGAGCTACCTTCTCCCCGTTGCTCGAAGCTACTGCTTTAAATTCAGGTGTGGGTTCTCTGAATATGTACTCTTCTCATGTTATGAGCACTTGTTTTACCTACCCATCAGATTGTAAAAGCAGGACAGATTTTATGCCAACATAATATTTTCAATGTTGGAGCATCTGAAGAACACTTTCAGTTATCTTTTCTCAGTGGTTTCTTACAATTCCCATGGTAAGCAATGATGTTTTTAAACTGTCAAAGAAACAAGATAAAGAAAGAGGAAAATTGGGGCTGGAGATTTAGCTCAGCGGCATAAGCACCTGCCTTGCAAGCAGGCAGTCGTGAGTTCAATCCCCGGTACCAATAAAAAGGAAAAAGACAAAAAAAAAAAAAAAAAAAGAAAGAGGAAAATGACTGCCTACCAGTTACAATCCAAATCCAGGCTCTTTTTGCCAAGGCCTTGTCTTCTATGCACTCTTGTTGCCCACTCCATGAGTCAGAAACCAGATGCCAATGTGGGGCAGGTCCCACGTCACAATCACTGCTCCAGACTTCCCCACGGGTTGCCCATCCTACTGCTACCTTTGGCAAGGCTTTCCTGCCAATAACTCACAAGAAGCAGTTATACAAAGACCTATTGATGACACAGCACCAAAATATCAGGCATTTAGAAGACTGGGCCTCCTCCCAAGTCCGATTTCTTCCAGAACAAAGCTGCTCGCCTTCTGCTGTCTCCTCACAAAGGAAACACATTTGTTGTTTTGCCTCAAAAGACCTTGCTTTGCCAATGTGATAAGCCTCAGAGAGCAAGTCAGGCTCTCTCCCTCCTCCTCTGCTCCTGGTTCTTCCTGGTGTGTCATCATTGGTGTGATCCATCCATTTCAGCTCTAGCTGGGCTGCTGCTTGTTGGGGCTCAGAAAACTCTCTTGAACCTCTTAAATCGCTATATTGCTATATCCTTGCCTGTAAAAGCATGAATTGAGAGGGAAACCAGACATAGTGGCTTATGCCAATACTTGAGAGGCTGAGGCAGCAGGGTCATAGATTGGAGCAACTTAATGAGAGAGACCCTATTTCAAAATAAAAACAAATAAAAAGGGCTAGAGATGTAGCTCAATACGAAAGCTCTAGGTTCAGTTTCCAGTAAAGGGTGTGGGGGTTAAGAGTGGAGGTGATAGTTCCAAAGACAGAAAATCTCTAGCCATATTTTATGTCTCAAGAAAGGTTATGTGCCAGATGTGGTGATACATGCCTGTAATCCTAACATTCAGGAGGCTAAGGCAGGAAGACTGCAAGTTCTGGCCCAGGCTGGGCAATTTAGAAAGATCCTGTCTGAAAATCATAAAAAGGACTGGGAATGTAGCTCAGACAGACAGACAGATGGACTAACTGATTGTGACTTTAGGAACATTGGGTGCCATGTTGGGAAAGGTTCTATCCTGTGTAATAGTATATAGGGGGTAGGAACATGGGTTTTTAAGTCAGATCTGGCTCTTCAGGGAAGTTTTCATTTTTGAACTTTAGTATTGTCTATGAAACGAGGATACTCTTCTGGCTTTTTGGGGATGTTAAATGAGGCAAAGTATGCCAAGTCTTGAGTGCCATGCCTGGCATATAGCATATGCTCCATACATGCTTTGCTGGTTCCTAGTGGATTCCAGTTCTAGCCTTTGTGGTAAAAACTGCATGGCTCATCTTTTCTTCCCTGTCATTCTCCAGAACATCTCCCAGATATCAAGAGTCAGGTAACTTAAGTATGCCATCTTGTTTAATTATCACAAGGGCTCTATGACGTGAGGTTTTTTGGTTTTTTTTTTTAATTTTGACTTTTATTTTGATGGTAGTATAATACAATAGAATAAAGCCAGTCCAGACAATGCAATGAAATTGGTGCAGAACTTCACAACAGGATACCAGGACAACAGTAATAGGTACCATCGTATATCTCGTTATCTTTACAATAGTTGTCCATTCAATCAGGTGCAGCAAAATCAAACCGAAAACAGAACATTATAAAACCTATGAAAACAGAATATTTAATAGAGCAAAATAGTTAATCAGAACAAAGCAACGCAATGAAAACAAAATTTGCCTTCAAAAAGAAGATAGAGGGGCTGGGGATTTAGCTCAGTGGCATAAGCGCCTGCCTCACAAGCAGGCAGTTGTGAGTTCAATCCCCGGTACCGATAAAAAAAAAAAGACAAAAAAAGAAGATACAAGGAAATCCCTCATATTTGCTATATCGATACAGTCATCCTTCCAAGAGATGCTCAGACTGCTGGTTCCTAGTTACTGATGGGGTAGGGAAGGGGAGGATGGGATGTTTGATTCTCAGCCCACACATGGCCTACAGGCTCAGGGGAAACGCTGACTGGTTTTCTTCCTGGCTCGATGGCCACTCGCTTGTGGTTCACTGGCCACTCTTTTGCACCACAGTAGCTTACCAGGAAAGGTTTTTTTTTTCCCTGATACTAGGAATCAACTCCAGGCCTCATGGCTGCTTACCACTGAGATAAAGCCCCATCCCTGAAATGAGTTTCGGTTGCATATTTCTTGGAAGTGGAGAAATAAACTCAGGCTAAAGGAAGTTTCCCAGCATCATACAACTAGCAAGAGGCAGAGAGATTTGATAGGTTCCAGAGCTCATGTTTAAACTCCATGAAAAAAAAAAAAAATCACCCTTTAGACCAGATATAATGGCACTTGCTTGTAATCCTACATTGTGGAAAGCTGAAATAGGAAGGTGACAAATTAAAGTCCATGTTGGGCAACTTAGCAAAACCCTGTCTCAAAAAAAAAAAAAAAAAAAAAAAAAAAGAGTCAGGGATATAGCTCAGTATAAAAGCCCTGCGTTCAATCCCCAGTAATTAAAAAAAAAAATCCTCTTCCATTTTTTTGTATCTGATGTTTGTAGTAACTGCATAGTTGATGCCTTTCTTTTACCAGGATGTCCTGTTAATCTTTTGCTTCCTTCCTGCTCCCTGTCCCCTTGCTCCTAAGATTTTAGTTACCTAAAAATCTTCCTCTTCCTGCCTTCAGCCCATTGCTGCTGACACCATCTTGACTTTTCAGTGCCCTCTTCCCTGATGTGGTGAACTGCATGCAGACAGACAACCTGGAGCTGAAGAAGCTGGTATACCTGTACTTGATGAACTATGCCAAGAGTCAGCCTGACATGGCCATTATGGCCGTCAACACCTTTGTGAAGGTATGTAGGAGTTTGGTGGAAGGTAGGACAAGGGATATTCACTGCTTCATGTTCCCTAGGTGTTTTTGAGATGGCACTCGGTGGCTCTGGGTGGAAACGGGCTCCTTTCCTGACAGGCGGTCTCTGCCTCAGAGGCTAAGGCTCTCTTCTTCCAGCAGATGGCTCCCTCCCTCTCTTTCCTGAAACTCATGTCAAGGCCCAGCCTCACAAATTTCATGAGGTCGTACCAGGCTTGTTGGCCTCCTGTGCCCCTGAATGGCATAGGGATTTCTTTGCATTCTTTGGCAGAGTAGGATTCAGCAGCATCTGAGAACTGCTGTGTTCTCCTTTTGGACTGCTTATTTCTACATTTCTGTCCTCCAGATGAGGAGCAAAGCAAATACCTGAACCTTAGCTTCGCCAACCCCATTAATGCTAACATAGTAGAAAATGAGTGTTTCTGTAGGAGGAGAAAGATAGAAAGTTGTGGTCTAGGCAGATGTGTGTTTGAATCACAGCTCTCTCTGTGACTTCAAAAGAACTTCCTGAAATCCTTAGCTTCCTCACCTGTAAATTGGGGCCATTATTGTAAGTCTGCTGTGAGGATAAGAGATGATGGGCAGAGCCCCTCACATGTATCTGACAAATGCTCAATGTCTGTTAAGTGCCATTTACCTTATTGGAGATCCCACAGCAGCCTCTTGGTAGTGCTCAGTCCCTCAGGGCTCAGAGCTTCAGGCAAGGAAGAATAAAAAACCCACAGATGGCTCATCTCGCCCTTGCCCCTGGCTCATGACTGCCTCTCCTTAGGACTGCGAAGACCCCAACCCCCTCATTCGGGCCCTAGCTGTGCGGACTATGGGTTGCATCCGAGTTGACAAGATCACAGAGTACCTGTGTGAGCCGCTCCGGAAGTGCCTGAAGGATGAGGACCCATATGTGCGCAAAACGGCAGCAGTGTGTGTAGCCAAACTCCATGACATCAATGCCCAACTGGTGGAGGATCAGGGCTTCCTGGACACCCTTAAAGACCTTATCTCCGACTCCAACCCCATGGTATGCCACTGCCACTCAGTGTGACACCTGTTGTTTTTTTTTTTTTTTTTTTTTTTTTTTTGGTACCGGGGATTGAACTCATGACTGTGCGCTTGCAAGGCAGGCACTTATGCCACTGAGCTAAATCCCCAGGCCCTGTTGTGACACCTCTTCTACTTCCTGAGTTACTCGAGGAGACCTTGGTTTGAATCTAGGCCAGGAAGCCTCCAGTTTCTAGTAGTCAGATCCTTGCTGCATAGGCTGGTTGTTGTCCCTTGCAGTGGTTCAGGCACCGTGCTTGTGATAAATGAGACTTAGACTCCCTTCTCTGCATCCTTACTAGCTAGCTGCATAATTTTGGGCAAGCCACTTAGCTTTACAGATCCCTCTTTTCTTCAGTGAGATGGACCTCTCTGCCTATAGCTAACAAGAGTGCTGGGAAGATAGTATGTCTGGCCTGGCTCACAGCAAGTGTGCAATGAGTACTCGTGCCCTTCTTCCCTTTCCAATTACTGTCATTGTCACCATCTCCTCATCAACACTCTCTGTAAGCTCTGAACATATGGTTCTCTCCCCTTTCTCCACATCTTTGTAGGGTTATAGAGAGTCACCCTTCAAATAGCATAGCATGACTGGGTAGGGCTCCAGTCTCCTCCCCCAGGGTGACGGCAGCAGTTTGAAGAGTGGTTTGGCAGGGCCTATTTAGAATGAAATATAAACACAAACCCCTGGGCTTAACTGTCCCTGCCATATATCCTACAAAAACACTGATCACTCTTGGGGTTTGAGTGTACACTACAGTGACTGTCACTGGAGCATTACTTATCATAGGGAAAAATTGAGAACAATGTAGAACATATATGTGCATTGCTGCTCTGGTAGAAATGGGTGAAAGACCATAGCATCCCATGGCCAGTCTCCGTACCCCAAGCTGCATCTACTCCCAGCACCCTTGAGGACAGGATATGCAGGAATCTAGCTCTAAAAAGCTCAGTTGCCAACTGCCGAGAGAGTTGCTGAAACTGGTAGATAGGGGCTGTTGCATTAGGTAGCATTAGGTAGCTGCTTAGGTGGAATGCTTTCTAGTGCCAGCACTTGAAACTGCAGCTCCCTTGGTTTTTATTTTGTTGCTTTTTGTTTTGTTTTGTTTTTTTATACATCGTTTGCCCTTATTTTAGTTCTAATTTAGAGAGTTAATAGGGTAAGTGCTTACAGTAGGCCTCAAGGCTCTAAATCCTGCCCTTAGGGTCATATTCCTTTCAGGATGTCCCACTCTGACCTAGCAAAGTCTCAATCCCTTTCCCCTGGTCCAGGAGCAATACATTCAGCCTCTTTCTTCCACCGTCCCAACCAGGTTGTAGCAAATGCAGTGGCTGCCCTCTCAGAGATCGCTGAGTCTCACCCCAGTAGCAATCTGCTTGACCTGAACCCACAGTCCATCAACAAGCTGCTGACAGCCCTAAATGAGTGCACCGAGTGGGGCCAGATCTTCATTCTGGATTGCCTAGCTAACTACACACCCAAGGACGACCGTGAGGCCCAGAGGTGAGCAGGCATCCCTGTGCTTTTGCCACCCCAGCCAGACCTAGTTCTGTGGAGGCTTCAGCTGAACTGGGCCTCAGGCCTTCATGGGCCACTTCCCAGGGCCTTGCCCTACATGGCATTCTCAGGCACACCGGAGGGAGCCGATCCACTTTCCATCTCTCCAGAATCAGTGATCAGCAGTGTGGCTTTGGGCTATCAGCTCACTGCTCACTGTGGTACTGAAAGCTGGCAAGACCCCTGTCACATGGGCAAGTCAGGAGATAGATGACATGAAAGCCACTACTGGCTGAATTCTGAGTACCTGGGCTTCTGCTAAATATGTTCTGCAGATTAGATAATCTTAAAAGCAACTCTATGTAGGGCATTGCATCATTATCCACAAATGAGGAAACTCTGGACTAACAGATGGAAGGAATTGTGCAGATTACCCAACAGGGACTCACCTAACTTTTGGTCAGCAAACACCCCCCACCCTACTATTTTTTCCTGTGGTACTGAGGATTGAACCCAAGCCTTCTCATTAAGCTGCATCTTCAGCCCTTTTTATTTTTTGTATAACTCAAATTTATAGTCTTCTTCCTTTAATCTCCTAGAGTGCTAGGATTATAGGTGTGTACCACCATGCTGACCTTATTGTCATTCTTTTTTTTTTTTTTTCGTCTTTTTCCTTTTTATCGGTACCGGGGATCGAACTCACGACTGCCTGCTTCCAAGGCAGGTGCTTATGCTGCTGAGCTAAACCTCCAGCCCCTATTGTCATTCTTTACATGTACTGTTTCACTTACATCCCCAGCAACTCCTGAAACAAATATCATAATCTTGGCTTTATGGATGAGAAAACTGAAGCTCAGTATGATGTGAGCCTGCTTGGGGTCAGTTAAAAGGCAGCAGACACAGGATCTAGATTTTCCTTATACAGGTGACATATTACTTTGATAACTAAAAAGGACATTTTCGCTTCTCTGTCTCTTTGCCTGATTGGAACCGCTGGACCCCAGCATCTGTGAGCGAGTCACACCCAGGCTTTCCCATGCCAACTCTGCTGTGGTGCTATCTGCTGTGAAGGTGCTGATGAAGTTCATGGAGATGTTGTCCAAGGACCTGGACTACTATGGCACATTGCTGAAAAAGCTGGCTCCACCTCTGGTCACACTGCTGTCAGCTGAGCCAGAGCTGCAGTATGTGGCCCTGCGAAACATTAATCTTATCGTGCAGAAAAGGTATCAAGGCTGCCACACACACACATATACCATAGTGCATACCCCTGGGAACAAGCACTCAAGGGAAACTGACCTTTCACTATGAAGGAAGACTAAAGTACCTTAATTTGCCAGGTGTGGTAGCTCATGCCTATAATCCCAGCACTTGGGAGGCTGAGTCAGGGAATCACTGTAAGTTCAAGGCCAGCCTGAACTACATAATGAAACCCTGCCTCAAAAAACAAGGAAAAGAAAGAATACCTTAACTCAGGAACTCAGGAGTTTTCCACCAAGGTGTCATTGTTCCTGGAGGACATCAGTTAATGTCTTAGTGGGTCAGGGATATAGCGCCAGCCTGGCAAGCATGAGGCTCTGAGTTTGATTCCTGTACCAAAAACAAAACAAAACAAAACAATAATGTCTGGTCACTTTGGTTGTCACAACTGAAGGCTGCTTCTGGCATTGAGTGGGTAGAGGCTAAGGACACTGCTCAGCATGTTAAAGTGCTGAATAATCCCCCTACATCAAGGAGCTATCTGATCAGAAATGTCAACCGTGGGTCTGGAGATTTAGCTTAGCGGCATAAGCGCCTGCCTTGCAAGCGGACAGTCGTGAGTTCGATCCCCGGTACCGATAAAAAGGAAAAAGACAAAATGTCAATGGTGCCTACATTAAGAAGCTGTGGTGGCTGAGCATCGCAGCACATGCCTATAATCCCAGCACTTGAGAATCAGAGGCAGGAAGATCACTGTGGGTTTGAGAGTAACATAGGTTATATAGTGAGTTCAAGGCCAGCCTTTTTTTTTTTTTTTTTTTTTTTTTTGAGAATCTGTCTCAAAAAAAAAAGATTCTGTGTGTGTGCACATGTGCATTTTTCCGGGGAACAATCTATAGCTTTAGTAAGGCTCCCCAAGGTTGGAAAATAAGGAGATGGTGTGGAATTTTTGAACTTTGCACCAGCCTTTAGGCCTGGGAGGCACAGAGCAAAGTCAGCAAAATGCTGTGGGACCAGTTTTCTTCTTTCTCCTGAGGGTTGCTACAGAAAGCCACTGTTTCTAAGAGATCTAAAGGGTGGGGCTTAAAATACATCAAGCAGCCCTGGATCTGAGGGTTCTCCGAAATGACCTCTTCCTTCCTCTGAGGTGGTACTATGTGAGAGAGCCCAGCAGCTCCAGGAAGGGTTTAGCCTCTTAAGTTCTGCTTTCAGCCATTTTGGTCAAATGGCTCACTCAGCAATCAGGACTTGGCAGTAGCAACTAACTATTTTACATTCACAAGTTGCAGCAGGCCCTGTTGCTGGGAGCAGGTCAACACAGAAAGGCCACTTCAATTCATTCCCTCTGGGAAAGTAACACACCCTCCTTGTACCATTGTTCTGGTTCTTAGTACACACTTGAAGTTCAGAGATATTGATGGAACTGGGACATTTGTGAATATTTAGAAAGTATGAAAACAGACTAAGGTTTCAAAGTTGTGGTGTGGATATTTACATACCAGTGTCCTTGAATCACTAAGGTGTAAGGCCTTGTAGATCTAGATCAGTGTGAAAAGCTCCTTGTGCTATATTTATCATGGTAAATCTCTTTAAGTTGTCTGTGTTACCCAGGTGTGACTCAGCCTAACCCTAACATGTGACTGGGAAGTTATAGCCAAGTTCTGATTGTAGAAATCATTGTCCCGTTACTCTGAATGTCGTCCCTGTGACCATCTCCACCCAGCATTCCAGAGGCTGCTTATGTGGTCAGGACCTCCCTCCCTGCAGCTTGCACAACAGCATCGAGTACCTGGGTTCCTCAGTTCTCTGCTTCATCTTTCCTTCTTCTCTGACTTTCTTTTCCTAATGATAGGAAAAAAGTTTGGTATTTTGAGTTGCAGTTTATGTTTTTGGTTTCTGTTTTAGAAAGGGCGAAGAAGTAGGAGTTTGAGTGGTGACTGTTGCCTTGCTCCTGGCTTTGTTAGCATGTGACCTCTCTGAGGTTTCCTTGTCTAAGAAAAATGTCATGGGAGGAGCTAGTTGAGGACATAAGGGCACTGCCTTTGAAGGAAGAGCAGTGGTGCAAATGGATGTGCTAGGATGGTGACAGGTCCTCCCTAATAAATGGTACCTTTGAGATAGACATTTATCGTACCAGTACAAATCTAACTGTCACAACTGCCCTGTTAGGTAAGTGTCTATTTCAGGACCCCCAGCATCCAGTACCATGCCTATGTTTAGAAACTCACTAGCAGTTCTCATGAAACTCAGCACATAGTTATACTCATGGCTAAGATTTATAAGAATGACCTAGGAAGGACACACAACTGAATCATAAGGGGCAAGGACACAGATAGAGTCTGGAACAGCCCATAAGATATAGCCTCGTGGTCCCTCCCCCCCCTTGGTGGAGGGCAGGTGTCACATAGGACACACCTTGTCCCTAGCAATGAATTACAGAAACATGTAGAGTGTTTTTGTTCAGAGGAGTCTAATCGAGACTCTGCACTGAAAGTTTTCATTGACTTTTCATTTCCTTCAGATTTCAGACTCTGAAAAGGAAAGGTATTGAGTGTAAACCTCTCTAGATTAGGGGGCTGGGGATTTAGCTCAGCAGCATGAGCACCTGCCTTGCAAGCAGGCAGTCAAGAGTTCGATCCCCGGTACCCATAAAAAGGAAAAAGACAAAAAAAAGTGAAACCTCTCCAGATTAGTAGACTCAGGCCAGTGGTGGTAACACTTTCCTGTAGGTCATTCCTATTTGTTGGTTGAGAAACAGAAGGCCTGAGGTCACTGGCTGGGGCTGGAGCTTCGCCTGGTGCCACCTACCCTCAGCTTGAACTATCTCTTGTACTTCTTTTCCTTCCTGAGATGTACTCAGATAGGCAGTACTCAAGTGGCTCTACCTTGTTAAGGGCCCTCTACCCAGCAGCATGAGACCATAATGGTGTTTGTTTCTCTGCATGTCAGGCTCTGCCTAAGACCCCAGAAAGGTTCTATCAGATGTTGTAAGGGTTTTCTCATGTGACTTATGCCTTGCATTTTTTTCCATCTGGGCATCCCACATTGCCATCAGGCCTGAGATCCTGAAGCACGAGATGAAGGTATTCTTTGTGAAGTACAATGATCCCATCTATGTGAAGCTGGAAAAGCTAGACATCATGATCCGCCTGGCTTCCCAGGCCAACATTGCCCAGGTGAGCAATCTGGTGGTCTCAGGCACAAGCTTTGGTTTTGGCTAGCTCCATCATGCACTGACTGTGGTCTCTGGGTCAGTTGGTCATTTTTACTATAAGCAGATCATCCTATGGAGATATTCAGCATAGGGCCTTTAGCTTGGTAAGCATATGAAAACCCTATAATTTTTGTCACTAAAGAATATTCTCCCTATTATTACCTATCATCCGTCCATTAAAAAGAAGTAGTTAAGGCTGGAGATAGTAGTTGGTGATAGAGTACCTGGTTAGCATGTGTGAAGTCCTGGGTTCAATCTCCAGTGCCACACACACACAAAAAAAGTGGAAGCCTAAAGTAAGGGTTGTGCAGCCCTGCCAGCTTGTTATTCTCTACCTTACTTTTGAGGCATCTGACCTCTCTTTCCCTCCCCTTGGCCTTCCACATCGAGCAGGAGGCAGAATCCCATAATTCTCCTGGTCTTTGCATTCACTCTACCCCAAAGTGTTTCAAGTGGCTACCCCATTGGATACCTCCAACCCATTTTCTCTGTTCGGGTCATAGGTGTTGGCGGAGCTGAAAGAGTATGCAACAGAAGTGGATGTGGATTTTGTAAGGAAAGCTGTGCGTGCCATTGGCCGCTGTGCCATCAAGGTGGAGGTGAGAGCTCTGGTACTCTTATCTGCCACCAGAGAAGGGGAGAGAGGTTTAAAAAAGGAAAACACTTGATTCTACGAGAGTCCATGCTCCAGAAAGGCTTCAGAGTCACCACTGGAACTCCCAATGTACCCCTTGTGCAGATTCAGTTAAGCTCTTTTTCACCTACTCTCCTTTAGGCCTTCAAAGTACATTGGATAAAACTAACCCATCATAATTGTATTCTTCTCCAGCATCAGCTAAGACACTAGGGCAGCCACCAGCTGACGAGGGCCCTGGTAGACTTCACTCCACAGAGCTCTGGGGTAGGGGCTCTGCCTGTTGGATGCTTTGGCAAGTATCCTGGTTCAGCTGCCCACGATACTTTCACCAAGACCCCCTAGGCCACTCTAGACCCTGTGCCTGGCATTTCATCCTCCTGTTCTCTGCTTGGGGAGAGATTCCTTGACTGCTGAACTAGACTCCCCTTAAATAGGTCCAGTGCTTGCTAGAGTTTCTGAGACAGTTGGTCCCCTTGAGGCATTTTCCCCTTAATGTTTATGATGGCCAACCTGAGAAATCTTCACTGGGCCATTAGCACAGTGTGTGGGAATAAAAGCAGAAGAGCTGGCCTATGCAGAGATTTTGTGAGTGGTTTTGGTCATAAGAGCCCGTTTTATGAAACACATAAGAGAAACAGTGTCAAACCAGAGGAGTCTACCATCAAGGCTTGGCCTAGAGGAGCTCTGAAGACCTCTCTGTTCTCAGAAGTGCTGCCCCTGGATTCTCTATAGCCTGGGTGTCCCTGCTTTCCTGTGGACCATCAGTTGGCACTTTACTACTCTCCTGTCCCCACCTTACCCTCTATTTTTTTTTTTTTTTTGTCTTTTTCCTTTTTATCGGTACCAGGGATCGAACTCACGACTGCCTGCTTGCGAGACAGGCGCTTATGCCGCTGAGCTAAATCCCCAGCCCCCTACCTTACCCTTTATTACCAGGGGAGAATGTTCTATTCTGCTATGATGAAGGGAAGGAGTGACTTAGGCTCCTTGGCCCTAGGCTCCTTGGCCCAGGAATGGTCATCAATAACTATTGAAAATGAAGTAAAGGACCTTACCCACACTCTCTTCCTCTTTCCACGTAGCAATCTGCAGAGCGCTGTGTGAGCACACTGCTTGATCTCATCCAGACCAAGGTCAACTATGTGGTCCAGGAAGCCATTGTGGTCATTAAGGACATTTTCCGCAAGTACCCCAACAAGTAGGTGCTCACCTCTCCCAGAGAGAGGGCAATATGACTCTGCTTGAGGACAAGTACTATAGTGGGGAGAAGAAAGGGGAGCTTCTCCCCTCCCGTCTTCCTTTCTTTTCCTGCCACAGGCAGCATTCTCAACAGAACCTTTTTTTTTTTCCTCCTTCCCTTCTCTGAGCTAGTTCTCCGTTACTCCCCAGGTCAGGATAAGAACATGTAGCAGATGAAACTCAAATTCCCTCTCCTTACCACCTTTCAGGGTCTTGCAGGATAGTTGCCTGTCTCTCTTGGCTCTTGTGGGCCTTCTGCAATGTTCATGTACTACTGTATCCTATTCTTCCAGGTATGAGAGCGTGATTGCCACACTGTGTGAGAATCTCGATTCCCTGGATGAACCTGAGGCCCGGGCTGCCATGATCTGGATTGTGGGCGAGTATGCTGAGCGGATTGACAATGCAGATGAGCTGCTGGAGAGTTTCCTTGAGGGCTTCCATGATGAAAGCACCCAGGTAAGCCTTCACACAGGCAGAGTTGGGCCATGATGGTAGTCACGACTGGCATTTTTGACCCAGTGTGGCCTGTCCTTCCCTGAAACACTTCCTTGTACTGCCAGTGATATATTACCAGTGTGGTCCCTTTTCCTTCCCCAGGGCAGTGCCTCAGGGAACATGGGAAATAGTTTTAGTGATATGTAAGGAAGGTTTCTGGGTTTCTTTCTTTCTTTCTTTCTTTCTTTCTTTTTTTTGGCCTTTTTGAGACAGGGTCTAGCTGTGCAATTTAGACTGGCTTTGGCCTCACTTTGTAGCCAGGCTGGTCTTGAACTTGCAAACAGTTTTCCTGCGTTAGCCTCCCAAGTGCTAGGATTTAGGAGTGCACCAACATGCCTGGTTTAAAGAATATATTATCTGGGGCTGGGGATTTAGCTCAGCGGCATAAGCACCTGCCTTGCAAGCAGGCGGTTGTGAGTTCGATCCCTGGTATCGATAAAAATGAAAAAGACAAAAAAAAAAAAAGAAAGAATATATTAACTTTTTTTCTTTTTTTTTTTTTTTGTACTGGGGAATGAAACTCAGGACCTTGCACTTGCTAGGCAGGCACTTATACTGCTGAGCAATTTTATATTTGAGTACATAATATGTTGACTCAGTTCAAAATTGAAAAAGGTAAGCCAAGCATGGTGATACATGCCCATAATTCCTGTACTTGGGAGACTGAGGCAGAAAGTTGTGAGTTCAAGGCTGGCAGAAATTATCCATGAATACAGTGGCAGATCACCCCCCCCACACACACACACACACACACCTACATGTATACATACATACTCATATGTAGTCAGTTCTTGTTATTCATGATACTTGTATTCTGTATCTCTGCAAACACTGAATTAGTAAGTATGGAACTTTTGTTTCCAGGAGATGTACAAAGGTTCCTATGAGAGTCTGGGCACAACATTTTTGTCAGCTGATAAGTACATGATCTTGTTTTATGTGTGTGTTTTTATTTAAAGATAGTTTAGTTGGGGCTGGGGATTTAGCTCAGTGGCATAAGTGCCTGCCTTGCAAGCAGGCAGTTGTGAGTTCGATCCCTGGTACTGATAAAAATGAAAAAGACAAAAAAAAAAAAAAATAGTTTAGTTAATAGATACTTTTGATTAACATTGGACTCACACGTGAATTATAAGTAAGTCACACCTGAATTAACACGTGTATGTTCTCTGTAAGATATACCTCACAGCCCTCTTACTGTGTTAGGAATGATAGACGAGCACTTCAACACTATGCTTGGGAGTCATTTTAAATAAGTAAGTCACCAACAAAAAGCTCAAAGATGTGAAAAAATACGGCATTCATAAATCCTGGAAGGATGCTTGTTTACACTAGAGCTGAAATGAGTCAGAGTAACCACCTTATCTTACCTCAGCTCTGAATTTGTGTGTGTCCGGCAGCCATATTTTTACTCCTCTGCCCACAGGTGTAAGTGACCACAAAAGCACTATGGACATAGATTGAAGGCTGTAAGTAGATTTTAGCAAGTGGGCAGACTCACAAATAGGGGAGTGAATAATGAAGATTGCCTGTGTATATTTATGTATTTCCATCTCATTTTTAAACACTAATGGTAGCGTACTGAGCAAATTCAAATTGTTCAGCACTTAGCCTTTTTCCCTGAAAATAAGTGTGAGGGCCATGCCATTATTTACCTCAGTGGATATTGAAGTGCCTGCTCCACTGTTCTTTTAAGCAGTACCACTGTGATGGGGCTGGGTAATGCACAACTGTATGTACATCAGGAGGATAAATCTTTAAACCGTGTGCTGGGAGAGAGGGGCTGTACATCTGAGATTTGAGGAGCTATTGCCTGATTTCTTATGGTATAGAGATTGTTGTGATTTACTTTCCATTTTAGTTGGTGAGATTGCTCTTTTCTTGCCTCTTCACTGGCAGGGTACACTTTGTTTCTGCCAGTCTTGTAGATAATAAGGGGAACTTCTGTGTAGTTTCATTTGCATTTCTGTTATGAGGCTGAGATTTTGTCTTAGGTTTTCCCTTTTCTGTGAACTGGGAAACTGGGAATGGGCAACTTTTCTGGGAACTGTCTGTTCATGTGGGCCTTTAGTAGTCTGCCTGATGGGAGCATTGTAACCCAGTGGATCTGTGAGTGGATTTTGTGAGACCATCTCCCTTGTCCCCACATGGATCAATGAATACCTGCTTACCCCTTTTCCTCTCTGAGTTTCAGTTTCCTTATTTGTAAAATGAGGATCACTAGACATTCATCCTATGAAAGTTACGTGGGATGTTTTGTGTAATGTCTTTAACATATGTCCAGTTCATAATAAGCAGTCATACTAGTAGTATTGGTTTGGATCAAAATTTATTTCAAAAATTGATTTTAAAATTGAATTCAAAGTGGGTCCTAGCTGGGCATGGTGGCACATGCCTGTAATCCCAGCACTTGGGAGGTTGAGGCTGGAAGATCTCTGTGAGTTCTAGGCCAGCCTACACTACCCTATCTCACAAAAAAAACAAAAACAAAACCAGTAAACTGTTCCAGGGTAAAAAATGAGAACAACTGGTTCCCATAGCTGACATTTCTAGGAACCATACACCCTTCCCACTCTTGTGGCTGCAGCTTCTCATGTAATGCATTCAGGCCATCTCTACAACCCTGCTATAGCTTCTGCCTTGGGCAGGCTCCCAGCAATAGTAGCAACAAGGGTTAGCCATTCTAAGAACTATTCTTGTAGCTTAACAACTCCTAGGGAAAGACCAGTTTCCCCCTTCAGCAGTCTATCAAAAGTCTCAAGATCTGTTTGCATTGTCCTGAGCCATTCGTTGTGGCTGTGATCAGCTAGGTCCCATAGATGTCCATCTCAATCTCTGTGGATTGAAAGGGTGGTTCTCTGAAAGAAAGCCAGCATTTTTGTTACCAGACGACAGTAGATTGTGGGTGAGCAAAAACAGCAGCTGTCCTTGGCAGAACTATAGCAATAATTCCTACTGTCACCCTTTCCACTGCCACCTGCCACTGAACTGCCTTCACTTTCAACAACAGCCCCATGTTTCTTATCTGATAAGCAAAATTTGGCCTGTGATGGTTTCTAACCCTGCAACCAAGTCCTGCATGGCGTTACTATAGAGGATGGCCTGAAGGGCTGAGGCACTGAGGCGCTGCCTTAAAATAAGCATAAATCTTTGTAGCCTCTTTCCCCTTGTCTAAGCCTACTAATGAGCCAGTATTGGAAAAGTCGAGGAGCTGGCATGGTGGCACACACCTATTGAGAGACTGAGACAGGAGGATCCCAAGTTTAATGCCAGCCTGAGCTGTCTCAAAAACAAACAAAAAGACTAGGGGTGTAGTTCAGTTGTAGATCAGTAGCCTAGTACATACAAGGCCCAGGGTTCAATCTGTAGTACTATGGAGTGAGGAGGAGGAGTTGTTAGGCAAGGAAAAATTCACCAAGTCAATTTTCTTGACTTAAAGGGTTATAAAGATTATTAGATGTGGTGTATCAAATGCTTTGTCCATTACTCAGTTCATGATAATAAGGGGGCAGAGGTTAATAGCCAGTTTCCTGCATCCTGAGTTCATGAGACAGTTCCAAAGCTATTTTAAGAATACCTATTTAGTACTTTACAGTTTTCAAACTCAGTTTAGATTGTCTCTTCTAGGGTCCTTATCCTCGCTTGGCTCTTATGCCCTGGTAGTCATGGACAGGAAATCTTGGCCATGGACAGGTATATCAGATGTATTTGTGTCTCCTGGGTGGCAGGATTTACGGTACCATGGCAGGTTGGCTTCTCTGAGGTGGAGGGATTGGTGTGTTCAAGGAACTAGGCAGGAAGCTGAGCCAGGCCCTGGGCTCATGGCCAGATCACCCAGTCGTGGCAAAGACTAGACCTGAACCAGAAGCACAGCAGCCCTGACAGTGATGAATGGTTCCAGGCAGCCAGCTGACTGGGTTGGGGAAGACTTGTAAAGAGTCCCTGTGTGATGGTAGTAGTGATATTAATGCCAATGGGGACAGCTGTTGTGTATTGAACAGAGTACACAATAGGTTCTTTACATTTGTTGCCTCATTGACTCTTCCCATTAACCCTGTGAGGTATTATATTCATCTAACAGATGAGGAAACTAAGTAAGTAACTTTCCTAAGTAAGAAGTAACTTTCCTAAGATCACCTAGCATGGAAGGGATAGAACCAGAGTTCCAGTGGAATGTAATCTAACCCTAGCTATAGGCAAGTTGCTACTTCAGAGCTCACAAGAAACCTTTGAAGGAAGCTGCAGCTTGCATTCACTGACATTGGGTAAATGACTTCCTGTAGGCCACTGAACTAGAGCCAAGTGTGAAAGCCAGATCCTTTGCTGCCTCTTGGCTTAGAAACCAGATGCAAGTTGAAGCCCATACTGGGCAATTTAGCTGCTTAGCGAACCTTTATCTCAAAATCAAAATAAATAAGAGCTTTGGAGGTAGTTTAGGGCAAAGGCCCTGGGTTAAATCTTCTAGGGGAAAAAAATGCAGCTCCTTGAGGTCAGGCTGGCTCTGTTGGCCTACCTGCTAGTCCATTCCCCTAGGCCTCCATGGGGACATTGCCTATTGACAAATGGTCCCTTTAGGAAACATACTAGCCACATGTGTTACTTTTTTTATCTATTTTTGTTGAGACAGGGTCTCAGTATACTCCTTAAACTTGCTATGAGGTCCAAGCTTTGAACTCAGTCCTCCTGTTTTTGTCTTGAGTGCAGGATTGTAGATATGTGTTGCTGTGCCCCACATGTTGCTCTTTGAGGCTATGAGCTTCTAATGTGTGTTGTGGGCCTGAGTTTGGACAGGTGTCTCAGAGCTTACACTGGGTGATCCTCCCTGAGATGGCCAAGTAGTGCAGTGACCGTAAACTTCCTGAGTAACGCTGTGATCTGGCCCTGTTTCCTTAGTCTGTGTTTCATGGTGAAAACCAAACCTAGCAAAGCTGCTCTTGGCTTATGGAGATCTTGAGCTGCCTTTTTTGGCCATGCCCTCCTTTGGTTTCCCACTGCCCACATGAAGCCCATCCTTCCTCCTGTATCCCTATAGGTACAGCTACAACTGCTGACAGCCATTGTGAAGCTGTTTCTGAAGAAGCCAACAGAGACCCAGGAACTGGTGCAGCAGGTCCTCAGTTTGGCCACTCAGGTGGGTGCCTGGCCTTCTAGTGGGCATCATGCAGCCCTCAATGTGGTAAGGGGAGCTTGGCCCTGAGAGCCATGTCACTCCCAGAGTGGTATCTGTAGGGGCTGGTCTCAAGGTAACCCGACATCCCTGCCTTCAGGAGCTAAGAGTTAAATGAATGGGATGAAGGGGTGTAGTGGAGATAGGCTATAAATGGGGAGGAGGCAGTGTCTGTGGCACCTGCAGATCTACAGGAGGACAGGGAAGGCAGAGAGACAGGTGGGAATGGAGACCAGAGTGGGTGTGGCATGCCTTGGGCTAGACTGGAATAAAAAAACAGAGGAAGCCAACTACCGCATAGGACAAGTCTTTCTAAGCAGTTCAGAGACTGGCTCTTGGGTGTGCTCAAGATTGGTGTCATTGCCTGTGACCATACCTGATTGATGTGGCAGTGGGAGTCTCCTCCCTTTGCCCAGGGAGGAGTTCCACCAGCTTGTCATTTCCCTCAAGGACTCAGACAACCCAGACCTGCGGGATCGTGGCTACATCTACTGGCGCCTGCTCTCCACCGACCCTGTGGCTGCCAAGGAGGTAGTGCTGGCTGAGAAGCCACTCATCTCTGAAGAGACAGACCTCATTGAGCCTACACTTCTGGATGAGCTTATCTGCTACATAGGCACCCTGGCTTCTGTATATCATAAGCCACCCAGCGCCTTTGTGGAGGGAGGCCGGGGCGTGGTGCACAAGAGCCTGCCACCCCGTACAGCCTCGTGAGTGCATTTGGCCTGATGTGGGTTGTTCCTCCCATCTGCTCCCTCAGTTCAATGGCATAGGCCTTAAGCCTTATGTGATATCCCCTGGCAAGGCCTGAGTCTGAGGCAAACTGATTCTAGCAACTTTTTATTAATGTTTAACTACACACAAGATGTTCATTAGTTGACCTCATTTGATCCTATCAGCAGCAGAGAGCAGTTCCCATTTAGCAGATCAGTGGGCACAGAGAATCCGAATGATCCAGTTAGCAGAGCACACTGTTAGACCCAATTATGACTAGTGCAGAGCCCTGTTCTTGCTATCTCTTCTGCTGCTCCCCAGTAACTGGTTTGGTCTGATAATATAGTCCTTGAGGACAGGCATCAGTTTTCTCTTCAGTATGGTCCTAGAAGTGAACCTGGCCCTCTCCCTTCACTCACCCCATAGGGAGCCTGAAAAATGGATCAGATGTGAGAATGTCCTCTGGGACCGCAAGGAGACCCATTGTCTGTCTCAGAAGAATATTGAAGACTAGGATCCTTTTCACCTCCTTAGGACATCCAAACACCCTCATCTGCTGACTTTTCCTTTCTTGTTTGGCAGGAACGAAAGCACAGAGAGCCCTGAAACAGCCCCTGCTGGAGCCCCCACTGCTGAACAACCAGATGTCATCCCCACCCAGGGCGACCTGCTGGGAGACCTCCTCAACCTGGACCTTGGGCCCCCAGTGAGCGGCCCACCCTTAACCACCTCCTCAGTGCAAATGGGAGCTGTGGACCTTCTTGGAGGTGGCCTTGACAGTCTGGTATGTCTTGGCCATCCCCACCCCCTATTGCCTTGATGTTGATAATGATCTTCAGAGGAGCAGTCACTGAGTGCAAGCAGTCCTCTGTGCAGGACCTTTGCTGTATTACATTTGCCCTCGAGGTGATTGTGTAGCTCCCTAGTTAGCAGTGAGAAAACTGAGGCTTCGCAAAACTACACAGCCTTCCATTCCAACACAAAGGGCCAGGGATACTCCTAGCTCCTTCCTTGAAGTCTGGCTCTTCCATCACCTATGCTGTATTTCAGTGTTCTGACTTCGATGAACTAAACCTGTGTCCACTTGCTCTCAGGCTATCCCATTGAAGACAGCAGCCCAGCTAGGCCCCTCTGAGAAGGACTATAAGAAGTCAGGGCAGAATTCCCTCCTCCCCATAGAGAGAAGAGTGGTGATCTTGGTCCAGGGACCTCTGGGGCCGCTGCAGGAATGGGTGGGGTGGGTGGAGGGGCACCTATGCCCTTTCCTTGGCACAGCTTTGCTTAGATGCCCAAGGCTGTAGTCCACAAGCAGGAGTCTGGTAATTTATATCACTAGGCCAAAGTTAGAAGGGCAGTAGCACAAGACATGAGGGTGGCAAGGGTGAAGCCATGGAAGGTAGTACCCCTCAGAGGGACAGGCTCTGGGTCTCAAACCAAACTCAGATGAAGCCACAATTGACTAATCTTCTCCCTCTTTCCTTTTCTTGTCTCTTTGTTGTCTTTCCTGGCTTTTCTCTCTGCATGTTGCTGCCTGTTCTCTTCACCCTGCCTGCTTCTGCTTGGAGATGGGGGATGAGCCTGAAGGGGTATGGTTCAACTCTGTGTCACCAACCTTCCTCCCTACTTATCCTAAGAGTCTGGCTCCAAGGAGTGGATGACAACATGTTATTGCTACCCTTCTGAGCACCCAGCCTTTGGTCTGGTGTTCTGGAAGCCTCTGCGTTGATCTCCTGGCATTCAGTTGCCACTGGGTCCCCAGTGACATTCTTCACTATGTTCTTTTCAGCCTGTGACAACCCTAGATAGAGCTGATTGCCTCGTCATCCTGAGAATTACTGGGCTTCTCAGTCCCCACAGCTCTCAGAGGGAGAGCATTGGGCTACTTAGCACATCTCATTTAACAGTGCTTCCCAGATCTCCCTTTTATTCATAGGTCAAGCCCCACCGGGGTCACTGTCTAAAGTACAAGGCTTATAGGGCATAGGAAGGCTCAGCCTCTCCTCTACCCACCTCTATCTTGTTTCTAGAGGTGATGTGGCTCTGCTCTTAGACCCCTGATGTCCCTGCTACTGATGCCTGCCTCTGATTATTTTCTCTTCCTTTGCAGATTGGGGATACCAACTTTGGGGCACCCCCACCAGCAGCACCTGCCAGACTAGGAGCACCCATTGGCAGTGGCCTGAGTGACCTCTTTGACCTGACTAGTGGTGTGGGCACCCTATCAGGATCCTATGTGCCACCCAAAGCAGTAAGTGCTTCACCTTCTCTTCTGACAGAAACAAGTTACAGAGACTAGTGCATGAATTCCTTCAGTGTGCTCCATGCCAAGGAATCAACTCAGACCAGCCATGGGCTGTGGCAGCAGAGGAAGAGGAGGTGAACCAGGCTTGGGGGCCTGGGATCACTTCCCCTAAAACGGTTCCCTGAATACAGGTTTGCAGAGCAGTCAGAACTAGCTGAGCAAATTCTCACAGACTACTTCAGGCCCAGAGAAGAGCTGTAGCAAAGCCTGGCAGGAAGAGCACACCTAGCCTTGTCAGGACACTGAACTGGGCATTGCTTCTCCATGCTGTTGGACCTAGCACCTTAGTTACAGGGGATATTTTCCTGTCCCTAAAGGAAACTGGTGAAATGTATGACCTGTATGCACATAGAATTTCAGAAGTAATCAGGTACAATCACTGTATGGAGACAAAAGGAAGAGAATGCATGTTTCAGTGTTGTGCATGTTTCATGTTTCTGCCTCAGAAACATGCAAAAGTTGTCACTGTGACTGAGATAACTTCAGATAGTGTTAGTAGCCCAGGCAGCATAAGTAATATGGCCATCAGTACTGTTAGTACTGAAATTTTGACTGATGCCCCATAAAGTTCTGAACAGGACAAAACACAGGCTCCCTCTGAGTTATAGCCATAGAACTTCATAAAAATCATTACCGAAAATGCTCAATGGACACAAGATGGTTGCTTATTATGGGGGCTTGTCATCTCCCTGGAAGAATGTCCAGTATTCTGACTCCAGCCCATGAGACATATGGCCTTGCATTGTGCCACCTGGAGATGTCTTATAATTACCCAATTACCAAAGGTAGCACCACCCCTTGAGATTCCTGGCTGGCTGGAGATTAATGAAGGAGGACACTGGCAAGGTCCAAGGAGCCAGGCTGACCATTTGCTGTTAATCCAGGCTCTTCAGGAACTATGAGAAGGTTTTAAATTGAGTGTAAAAACTGTATGACTTGCACTTAAGAGAGCTGCTGACTTTGGCCCAGGAAAGGGAACCTTAGCAAAGAAGGATAGGTGCTACTGGCTCCATGTCTTAAAGAGGACAGCTTTGGGGGTGAAGTCAGAAACTGTACTTGGAAAGTAGGAAGGGAAACACATGAGGGGCTAGGGATGTTCTGATATGAGACTCAGGGTGACAAAAGTTGTCAAGATGGGGACACTAGACGGGGACAGGCTGGGGGGAGGAGAGCTGAGTTTAGATTTAATAACATGTAAGCCAAGACTAAGGAGGACCCAGAATAGGCCATGTCATTAGCACTGAGGAAGCTCTAGAGAGAACAGATGTGGTCTAGTCCTCTCACAATACTCAAAGCAGAAGCCACATCTGCCAGAACACCATTTTCGTCCCTCCCTAGAGCAGGGTGCAGGTGGCTTCAGGGGCACAGGGAGACATGTGTAAAACCAGTACCTGCCCTTTCTTGACCTGGCTTACCCACAATGTGCCAGCTGTACTCAGTGGGTGGCTGCAGCTCCTGGTAGCCTGGTCCCAAGAGATCCACAAGGACAGCAGTTGTGACACTAGCAGCAACTGGCTGCATGCCAGGCAGCTCCAGCCCACCACAGCACCAGCCTTATGTTGCCGTTACTTCTATTTTGCAGCTGAGGAATCTGAGTGCTTTTGCCCACAGTCACATAGCTGGTAAGTGAGTGTGAAATGGAGTGCAGGGCAGTGATACCAAAGGTTCTGCCCCTAACCAATGTGATTATGCTGGAAAAGGAAACCTACCAGTAGGCCTCAGTGTCATAGGTTCTCAGAATCAGTGGGACCTTAGGACATGAGACATAGGATATGATGTAAACCTTGTTCACTTGACTAATTAGCACACTAGGGCACAAAGCCAACCCAAACCTGTTAAAAGCCCAATATCATAGGGCTAGTGGTGGGCCAACAGATCCCTTCAACCCATGTTACTTCCCTTGCCAAGAGCTCAGAGCTACTAAGAAATAAAGCTGCAGGGGCTGGGGATTTAGCTCAGCGGCATAAGCACCTGCCTTGCAAGCAGGCGGTCGTGAGTTCGATCCCTGGTACCGATAAAAATGAAAAAGACAAAAAAAAAAAAAGAAATAAAACTGCGTACTGGCCCATGGCAGGCTGCCCTTTGGCTTGTGTATTGCTTGGAGCGGGGGTGGTGCATGCATGTACTGCTTTTTAACAGATCACATTATCACTTTGTCTTAGAGAAAGGCCAGATGAGTGTACCTGGTCAGCAGTGAGTGCCAGGATGAGATGAGGGAACCAGTAAGTCAAGGCTTAATGGTGCCTAGAAGGGAGTCCTTGCAATAGGAGCAGGACCATCCCCACTGCCTTAGTCACAGCAGAGTTCAGAGATATGTGTATATACTCCCTTTAGAAGCAGCAGCAGGTCACTTACATTTTTTTGACAGTGCTATAATTACTGGATTTGTCTTGTGCATTTCCTACCCATCGTGCGGTAAATACGTCTTCTGCCCCTCATGATCCAAAGGGATGGGCTCCCTGTGTGTTGAACTGTTGAGTTTTTCCAGCATGTAGGTCAGTAGCTGGTGACTTGGTTAGTACCTGCACTGGACCCTGTGAGCCCACAGTGACCAAGAGCTACAAAGTTTCCACCCTTACTGAACAGGGTCAGGCACAAAAGATTCACAACCAGTTCTTCAAGGACAGGAGGAGGCCCATTGGAGCTGACTTTGGGAGACAGGTAAAGAAGCCAGGCCCAGAGTCAGGCTCAGCAGCCCTCTGAGTACTTACACACAGGGTTTCTACCTGCACAGACTTGTCCAGGGAGTATGGAGGGCTCAACCAAGGTGTTGGGGAAATGCATTCCAAATAGGGAATGATGGGTGTGGGGTCCCAAGTAACAGGGGCCAGATCAGACAAATCAAGCCTAAAGTGGTCCCCAGGCTCTGGAAGTCCATGCAAGGTGAAAAGAGGTTCCCAGGGCCCTATGATCACAGTTCTGGTGGCAGCTTAGATACACGTCTGTGGAGAAGGAGGGAAATGGAGGCCCTTGGGCAGATGTAGAAGGTGACATTGACTAGTCATGGGCTAGTGACTGCAGCATGGGGGTGATTATAAATACTGACGCACTTGCAACTTTTGGGTAAGACTTTTGATGTTGAGGGGTGTATGAACCATCGGGACAATAACAGTCTGTGAGGTGTCTGTGTGTTCACAGGGTGACACATGGAGATACTTCATAGGGTGGGATGTGATTCCTGCTGTTTGTTCAGCAAACACTTCGTAAACACTGGCTCCATGGCAGGCCCTGAGCCAAGAATGCAAAGGCAGAAAAGCAGAGTGGTTCAGCCCAGAAGCAGAGGAAACACGTGGGCTCTTATTTATCTCCCCTCCCCTGACCGGGCCATGAATGTGAGGAAGGAGCATGGGTGCACATTTCTCAGAGGAGGTGGCTCTTGGGCTGAAACTATTGACAAAAACAGTCAAGCAGCTGAGGGCCTGCCACACAAAAGGTCTTCTCAGGTACTGTTCTTGGCCAGGCTAGTTTCTACAAAGGGAAGACAGGCTGTGACAGCCAGGGAGACCTTGGGCTTTGGTCAGGGTCCAGGATGCTATTGGGCACTTGGCCCTGTCCTTGGTTCATCAGAAGGCTGCCAAAGTGCCATTGTCTTAAAGCCTTCCTCAGCCCTGCTTCCTCAGTGTTCCTTTGACCTCTAAAGACTGAATGCACCAAGCCTTACCACCCCCAGGTATGATGTGAAGTCACCATGGTGGTAGCTTTATATACAGGATCATTCTTCTTAATCTTTCATGGTAAAGGCAAGGGTGATCACTATAGGAGGCCCCTTCAGGAAAAAGGACCCACAGGTAAGTTGTTAGGAAGAGACCGGCTCCAGTCCTCCTCATTCTCTTCCTTGTAGGTCTGGCTCCCAGCCATGAAGGCCAAAGGGCTGGAAATCTCGGGTACCTTTATGCGCCAAGTGGGCTCCATCTCCATGGATCTGCAGTTGACCAACAAGGCATTGCAGGTTATGACAGACTTTGCCATCCAGTTCAACCGCAACAGGTGAGCTCCCCAGGGCCAGCCTAAGGAGAGTCCTTGCCAGGCCTATAGACAGGGACTGTAACTGGCTGAGGTCTGGTGCCGCTTTTCTAGAGACGGTAGATGTTCTCACCACCCTCAAGTCACAACTGTCTACAGCAGTGATTTTTCCTTATGACCTCTCTATGTGAATTCCAAAGTACCTCCAGAATGGGGAGGTGTCTTCCCTTACATTTGCCTTCCTATGCTGTATGGAGGAGTACTGAGATGGAAATCCCAACTCAGCCCATCAGCCTGTGTTGAAGTCCAAGTCCACCTTGCTAAGAGCTCAAGGTTCTTCTCCTAGGCCCAAATCATCCTGTTCAGAGAGCAGCTGAAAAAGCAGGTGAGAAGTGGGCTTGGCTGCCAGCCTTCTTCAGGACCAAAGACTACACTAACAGGCAGGGCCCCTATGAATGAATGTTGGCTGCTCCAGGCTTGTTGGCATCCCTTTCCATCCCCTGCATTGTGTGTCTGTAGGGAAGCTCACCTGTCTGCTCCATAGAGAATCAGGCTGCCTGGGCCAGGGCTCCAGGGGGACTCAAAGTAGCCCCTCCTGATGATTCCTTCTTCCTGAGAGGCTCTAGTGATGAGCAAACTAAGCCTCTAAGAAGTTGACTGAAGGGGCTGCTTCCTCTAGGAGAGCCTGGGTTCCAGAGTACCCTGACCCTTGTACAGACCAGGAGGGCTGGGACAGCTGTGCCAGTTCTCTTGGAAGAACCCTTCGGGGCCACAGATGTACCCCAGGCTACTGGGAGTAGTCCTGATGATTGCTCAAAACAAATCTGCAGTGTACCATACATTTCCTGGATATCAAACTCTGCCAAAAGCTTTAATGGGTCATGCTATCTGTACTCAGAGAGGGTCATGATCTTGCCCAGCATCACACAGCAGGCACTATGACACTCCTTGGAAATCCTGGAATGCTCACCCACTTCAGGCTTGGGTTTTTCCATATCATTATCCATTGTGCCCGGCAAGTCTGATTGGCCTGTGGTTATAGCACAGCTGGAGTCAGGCAACCTGAGCTCTGATTCTCACCCTGCCATTTTTCCTGGGCACAAGCATATCCTCCCTGGGGCTCCATGTCTTCATCTGGGGAATGCGATGATTAATAGCTGTCTCTCTTTTTACAAGGACAATGATTGGTATAATACCATACGTCCAGCCTTGTCATACCAAGTGCTCAATTCAGTTTACAGTCCATCCTGTTGTGACTTACCTTCCAAGACCCTTTGGCTGGGACATCTGTTATTCTGAGATGCTGATCAGCAGGAGAGGCCTGAGGAGTCAAGAGTTTTTAATTTAGAAGAATACAGTCCAGCCTTCTGGTGTTCAATGAAGCTCCTCAAGGGCAAGGCAGAGCAAGGCAACACTGTGCTCACCAGTACCCAATCCAGAGTAGAAAAAAGAACAGCTCACTGTCAGCCTGCAGCCAGGCTGGGGCAGAGTAGCCAGCCCAAGGCCCCTGCCTCCTGAACAAATGGCCATGGGGTAGGGATTGGGGGATCAGGCACTCACCCTGTCCTGGGCCTGGAGCTTGGGCAAGGCTGGTTTAGTGGAGAGGATCTTTGAATGTCAGCACCTGTTCCCTGCCCTCCTGGTGGGGGCTTCTCTCTCCCCAGCTTTGGCCTGGCCCCCGCCGCCCCCCTCCAGGTGCATGCACCACTCAGCCCCAACCAGACTGTGGAGATCTCCCTGCCTCTCAACACAGTGGGTTCAGTCATGAAGATGGATCCCCTCAACAATCTCCAGGTGTGTACCAGCAGGACCTCCCCGCCGCCTCAGTTCTTTTTTTTTTTTTTTTTTTTTGACCGGGGATTGAACTCAGGACCTCACATTTGCCAAGCAGGCACTTACACTGCTGAGCTAAACCCCTGGCCCACTACCCCCCAGTTCTTACCACCCCTCAATCCTAGGGAAGGGGCCCAGCCTTGTCAGCATAGGGCCAGTCTATGGAGTCCTGCTCTTGGGTTTCAGAGGAACCCCAGGTCAGAGGGGATCTGTTGGGGTCCTCGGGCCTCAGAGGTGGTGTCAGCCCAAGAGACCATGGTATTGAACCCCAGGGTGTGACCAAGGATGCCCTTGCATCTAGGTGGCTGTGAAGAACAACATTGACATCTTCTACTTCAGCACTTTGTATCCACTGCATATCCTCTTTGTGGAGGATGGGAAGATGGGTGAGTCTCGGGGAGCCCCTGAACTCTGTAGTGGGCTGTGACTTGGAATTGAACCAGAGTGGTGCCTTTGCCAAGGATCAGATGGATGGCTTTGCTCTACCATGGTCTCTTGCAAAGCCTATAGTAAGGGTTCCACTTGTACTCCCAGCCCTCAAATGGACTGTGCTACAATGGAGCCATTTTTCTCAGTGGGTTTTCCTCTGTCCTATGGGCTTTGGGGGGGCGTCAAGACATACCATGGAGACATATGCCTAGAGCATGTTTCAAGGTACAGCCAGGACCTGGAGAAGGCTTTGCAGGGAAAGCTTAGCCCAGGATTCAGGGAGCACTTAGCCCAAGTCACCTCCCCCTTCTGACAGCGTTCCTGGGAGGTATACATTACTAATGAGCAGACTTTTGGGGCCCAGAGCAGGAGGAAGGACGGTGTGTAGAGGGAGGAGACATGCAAGAAATGGGTCATTTAGGAAGGGCGTTCTGGGCCTTCTCACAGAACTGAGGGGTTTCACTTAGGGAAGCAAGGGGCCTATGGAAAGAGCCAGTGCCCGTCCTCAGCTTTTAGGCAGCACATTCAACACTAGACCCATTTCCTGTCTGAGGCTGTTGAGGGCCTACAGGTTTATCAGAGTCCTGTCCCTCATTCCCATCCCACTCACCCTGCAGACCGACAGATGTTCCTGGCCACATGGAAAGATATTCCTAATGAGAATGAAGCCCAGTTTCAGATCAGAGACTGCTCTCTCAATGCGGGTGAGGACTACAAGCCCTAGAGCCCAGCCCCTCGGTCCCCACTGGCCCCGCTCCCTCCTGGATCTAGCCCTGCCCCCTCACTGATGGGGCTGTCCCATGCCATCCAATCCTGCAGAGGCTGTGAGCACCAAGCTCCAGAACAGCAACATCTTCACCATTGCCAAGAGGAATGTGGAGGGCCAGGACATGCTCTACCAGTCCCTGAAACTGACTAATGGCATCTGGGTACTGGCAGAGCTACGAATCCAACCAGGCAGTCCCAGCTTCACGGTGAGAATGCCTGAGCCTGCTCCAGCCCTGCAGCCTCCCCACCCCATCCAGGATAGCCTCCTTCCTCCACCTCCCTCTGAGGCCAGGGACTGGCTCTTATGGGGTTGTCCTACCAATCCTAGTGTAATGACCAATTCTGTCCCTGAAAGAGATCTTTCTAGAAACTTTCAACTCAATCCCACCAGAGTTACCCATGTAAGACAATGGGGTCTGCCTAACTGGCTAGTAGCATCACGGGGCACGGGCCCTGGCACCCACTGCCATGTGAGCACCTACATATCTGGCTGGCAGAGCTTCATTCCCAGCAGCCCATGCTTCTTAGCCTTAAGCTGACTCCAGGCAGAAGATAGCTTCCATGAGGTTCCTGATTTTCGTGGTTACACAGCACTCCCTAGCCCAGAGATTCCCCAGGCTTTGCTTCTCCCTTGCACCCAATTGTGGCAGGCATGTCCCTACATACCCTGCCCCCACTGGCCCTGCCAGCCGCCTTGGCACTACAGTGGGTGGGAGCTGTGCTGGTGGCTTCAGTGGTGGTAATTTCCTTCTCCCTGTGTTTGGTTGCTGCATGTTCACCTTCCTGCTGGCGCCTGGGTCGTGGTACAGGACTTGGAGGTTAGCAGATTGCTTTTCTCTTCCTCTTCTCCCACATCCTCCTTAGCCATGCTGCACATGCTCCATCTCCTGGCCTGGCCTCAGTGCACCCCAGCTTTCCTGTATGCACCCCATTTCTTGGCATCTTTTCTGCTCCCAAAGCTGAGCAGACATGCATGCAAACTATCCAACTAGGTGGCCTGTGAGGGGCTGACAACATCACTTCCAATGCAGTGTATAGAGCCTTTTAAAGAGGTTCAGGGGACCTTTCTGGGGCCAATGTTCCTGACTTCAGGATCCCATTGGCATCCCTTTCTGCTTGTATCCTCTGGAATTGGTGCTTTTGAGTGGTAAAAGTGGCTGGCTTCTCTCTGCTGGGAATCTCAAAGCTCAGATCTTAACATGGAGTCAGAACCTGACATACCTGCTGCCTATGCAGGGAGCCAGGAACAAATCCAGCACACCTCATCGTCCCAGCCCTCTGCCCTCCTGGTTTTCCTGTCAGTATCATTGTGAGGACCCCAGACTCCAGAGGCTTTTGAGGGACCTGGTGGGGGCTGGGCACTCCTGGCAGCCTCCTGCCTGTGAGTCACGCTGCTTGCCAATAGGACTCCAATGGTGGGACTGACAGCAGGTGTGTGGGCTGCAAGTATATTTGGTCCCCACCCAGCTGGCTGCAATGGCCACCCCCTTTGCTTTACCTCACATCTGCCCCAGCCGCAGTTGTCACCATGCCATGTGTGCACGCCACACTCTTCCATCTGGCACCCGCCTTCTTGCTCAGCTCTCCTCTCAGTCCTTTCTGAGAAGGAGCCCAGGGATGAGCCTTCTCTCTCCCCTCCCCTTTCTCCCTACAGCTGTCCCTGAAGTGTCGAGCACCAGAGGTGTCCCAGCACGTGTACCAGGCCTACGAGACCATCCTCAAGAACTGAGGCCCATCCTTCACCCTCCCCAGCCTTCTCCTAACCCCACCGAGGAGCCCTGATGGGAGGGGCTGGGTCCCCTGGCCACCCAAAGGACTCTGTTCCTGACTGCAGGGGACTCAGAACCAGGTGGCACACCTTTCTGGGATGAAATATCAATCACCCCATACTCCGGTTGCCCCTTTTTCATTGCTGCTGCTATGTGGGTCACGTGAGGAGGGGACCAAAAGAAACACTCAGAGCAGCAGCAGGAGCTGGATAGGAGGCCACAGGGTTCTCTGCCTTTTCCCTGCGCTTAGAGTTGAACGTGGCATTCTCTGCCCTAACTCTGAGATGCGTGTTAAAGGTCTCCCCACTGCTACCTTCAATGGGATGGGCCTTGGCAGTCTGTCTGGATGTGTGGGGAAGGTCTCTGGGTTCCAGTAGAGCCTTTGACAGAGAGGAGCTCTAGAGGCCATAGATCCCAATAGGGCAGACCTGAGCCAAGAGCAGCCCTGGACCCCCCACCCCACATCACTCATTGGTGCCCTGCAAGCACCTGCTTGGTCAAGACCAAGCAGAAAGCCCAAGGGTACCAGCCCCCCATCCACTCCCTTGAGGATGGTTACTGCTCATGATACATTCCTCGACAACATCTCAGCCAGCCCAGGGCACCTAGAACAGAGACAGGGTTGAGGGATGGGGTGCTGGCCAGGCAGTGTGCTACCTGTGTGTGTTTCTGTGGGGTTTCTCCAGTGTCCGCTGCCCTTTCCCTTGGCTCCCCAGTCTCAGTTGTGTCTGACAGCTGTTAGGGTTTCCCGTTACTGCTGTTTGATAATAAAGAGATTCTGCTTTTGGCAGTCAATGGAACTTTTTTCCCTCCACAAAGGTCAGAATCAGCAACTGCCTCCAAGTAGCCAGGGATGTCAGCTGACCCTTGCATAAACTATATCTAATATATATATATATATATATATAAATAGAAAATATTGTATTTTACTCTTATTTTCAAAAAGAGAAAGTGAATAAAAATAATGATCAAGTGTGTCCCTGGCCAGTGTGTCAGGTCGTGAAGCTTCTCTGGGCAGACATCATGGATTCAAGCTGTGTATCTGGTGTTGACTCCTCCTCCGGATTTTGGGGACAGTATCTTCTTGCCATCCTGTCCTTGGGAAAGTGACTTCTGAGGACTGCTGGTCTCTGGCATCTTTCCCTCCATCAATCTCAGCTCCTACTCTGAAGCTGTCTCACCTTTCATTGCTGGCCCAGCAGGCTGGCATTCCTATTTGGGTTCTCCACAGCTCCTCTCCTCACTATGTGGGAGGCCTCTTGGAGCAGCACAAGAGGCTCTGAGCGGGGCAGGGTGTCTGGGGAAGCCACTGCTGAGGACACTCCCATGTTGCCCCAGTCAGCGCTGGCCTTGCTCTAAGGGGAGGATAGCCAGACCCTTAGCAGAGCTGTCTTAGCTAGTAAGCCTTCAGCATATTCCTAAGGGAGGAGCAGCCCATTTCATTCAGCCCCAGCCACTCTTCTCTATGCAGTCAGCCCCCTGCACCCTACCACCTTAGACACCCTGCTGCCTGCCCAGCTCAGCACACTGGGAGAAGAGAGTGCTCCTCTTGCCTGACATCAGGTCCTCCCCTACTCCACCTGTAGGCCCTGGGCTGTTGCTGTCCTGCCCTGGAACCAGGGTCCAGAACCAACCAAGGCTTTTGATTATGTAACTCTAGTTCTTCACCTGAAAGTCTGGGCTCCCAAGCCTCTGGGGGCAAACAGAACTGAGTCCCACAGCCTGAGCCACAGTCCTGCAAACCAGAGGAACAGGGTGGTAATCCCTTGTGAGAAGAGGGCCAGAGAGAGAAGAAGTGTTGTATCACTTGCCTTCTGAGTTAGGACACTGAATGCAGTCCTGGGGAGAAGCTGTAAGGGCTACTTGCTTCATCATCCAGGGGTCTCTCAGGCTTCCTGTCCCCATCCCTCCACTATTGAGGCCAGGAGATTGGAAATACAGGCTAACTGTCCCCACAGCAGGAGGCCCAAGACAAATGAGTTTGGAAAGCTGGAAAGGAAAGCTGCTGAGAAAGATAGACTGGCCTGTTTGAATGAAGCACACAGACTGTCACTGGACACCCTGGATTCACACCCCCCCCCCCAATCTGTGCCTACACTCCAGGTGATGGGCAGAACCTTACTGTGAGTCTACCCTCAGCCACCGATACAGCATCAAGCCAGGTGAGACAGCATACACTGAAGAGGCTTAATATATTGGGGAAAACCGGCCGAAGACCTCAGGTGTCCAATTTCCCAAGTGTGGGGCATTGTATGGTCTGCTGTATCACCGCATCAGGAAACAAGCTCCCATGGCACCCAGGCCTTTAGAAGTGATTTAGGGGTATCTAATCCATGCCTTTACCTCTCTCTGCCCCTTCCTGCATATGCCTCCTCTTCCCCTCAGCTCAGGTATCCCTGCCAGTGGGTCCTTGATGTCCTTTAGCTTGGGGAACAGTCCTGGCTCTTAAAGATTCAGCATTTTGAGTCTTCCCAGCCAGCTACAACAATAGCAACCTTTTCTAGAGTCTCCCACAAATATCCAAGGCCTAATAGCTTCCCCTTGAGTGCTAGTCATTGCCAAGGGCTTGGTGCTACCACCCCCTTTTTGGGGGGTGGGGTTTTGGTTTGGTTGAGACAGGTCTCATAGTTCAGACTGGTGTTAAACTCACTATATATCCCAAATTGTCCTCAACTCTGTGATTTTTTTTGTTTCTTTTGTCTTTTTTGAGACAGGTTCTCACTATGCAGTTCAGGCTGGCTGTGGGCTCACTTTATAGCCCAGGGTTGTCTCGAACTCGCAACAATCTGCCTGCCTTAGCTCCCCGAGTGCTCCTGGGATTACAAGGTGTGCTGCCACACTCAGCAACTCACTGTGATTTTGCCTCAGCCTTCCTAATGTTGTAATTACAGGTGTACACCACCATGCTCAGCTCCTCTTGCATTTTTAAATCTTTGGATAATGGTTTGTATTTGCTTTTAGGCAGAAAGTGATTCAGTACACAAGGTCATTCATACAAGGAATAAATGTCTCCCACCATTCCTCAGTCTTAGTTTTCCTCCCTGGAAGCAGAGGCTGGTCCTAGATTTGTGTTTCTTCCTGGATAGTTTCAAAGCCCTGGGGGTATTTACTAAACAACTAGCAGCCCACCTACACCCTGCCAGCATCTTATTACCTTTCTCCCCACCTGCAGTACTGGGTCTTATCTAACAGAAATTTCTGGAGCTCTTTCTCTTTCAGCACAAACAAACCCACTTCCTTGGGTGGATGGGCCTCCCTGAGCCAGACCCTGCCAATGGGTGGACAGTCAGACTGTTCTGTCTTCAGGGATCCTCAGTAATGTTGTAGCCAGAATGTTCCCACGTACATCCTTGCATGGGCACAAATCCAGCTGTAGCTCTAGAATGGGTGCACCATAGGTATAAACAATTTGCATTTTACATTGGAGTTATAAGGCTAGGGTACGGATGTGGCTCAGTGGAAAAGTGCTTGCCTACCTGGTGCAAAAGCAAAAACCCTAACAAAAAAAATTTTTAAGTCTAAAAAAGGACAGAAAAAAAAAAGCCAAAAAGCAGCCAAAAAATTTTCCTTTTACCCAAAGGAAACTAATGTGATACCGTTTTCCCTTGTACACAAATGGCAGCACTGAATACACACTGTTCTGCATTGTACTTGTATCCGGAGGTTTTTCCATTACATTATGGAGTCCATGTGCCTTTTTTGTTTGTATAAGACAGTTGTGTGGTATTCCATTCAAACCAGTGCCCAGCAATGTGCATGGTCTTGTTACAAGGTGGTGTTAGTACAATGATCCTGCAAAGAATACCCTTATGTGCATGCACGTATCAGTTCTGCAGTACAGGAATTGCAGTAGCAAAGTGAGGTATATTTGTAATCTTGGGAGCTGATGCTAAAATGTCCTTCAGGTGCTTCTCCCATCATCAGGAGTGAGAGCTTCCTCATGCCCTTGCAACTCAGAATATTACCAAACTTAACAGGTGAGAGATGGCATCTGTTTTTTTTTTTTTTTACCTCAGCTTGTAAGAATGGAAGCATCTGTGTTTTAAATGTGCCTCTTTTTTTTTTTTTTTTTTTTTTTGAGCTGTTTGCCTTATTCTGTGAACTTTTTTTTGACAAGGGTCTACTTTTCTCCGTAGTTATTGGTTCTTGCTGTGTTGTCGTCATTTTACCCCCATTTTTTTTTTTTACTGTTTTTTACTTTTCCATGCTGACACTGGGTTTTTATGCAATCTTTTCTTTTCAGTACTTGTCTGATCTTAGTGTTAACATTTCATTCCCGTTCCATCTGAGCTGTATAGAGGAGTGAGGTAGGGATCCAACTTCCCATCTCCCCCAGATGGTTACCAGGTTGTCTCCACACCATATACTGAATAATTCATGTTTCTCCCACAGATTTGAAATGTCACTTTTAATCATACACTGAATTTCCCCCACATATTTGACTGTTTTTCTGGACTCTTATTTTGTACCAGAGAATTTGACTATTCATTGGCTTCTGTCTTTTACAAAAACTACTTTCAACTGCCCCATGTCTATAATCCTAGAACTCTAGGAGCTTAAGAGAGGAGGACCACAAGTTCTAGCCCAACCTGGGTAACTTAGTGAGACTCTCCCAAAATACAAAATAAGATTGAAAAGGGTTAGATATGTAGCTCAATGTGAAAGCATCCCCAGAATAAAAAAAAATTTGTTTTTGAAACAGGGTCTCACTATGTAGTTCATTTGCCCTTGAACTCACTCTGTAGCCCAGGTTGGCCTCTGCCTCCCAAGTGATCCTCCTGCCTCAGCCTCCTAACTGCTGGTATCACAGGCATACACCACTATGCCCATTTTACAGTACCCTTTTTGTCCCATTTGAATTGTGTTTTTTTTTTTAAATCAGTACTGGGGATCGAACTCACAACTGCGCACTTGCAAGGCCGGCGCTTATGCCATTGAGCTAAATCCCCAGCCCAACTAACTGTGTTTTTAAAAATACGATATTTTTGGGGCTGGGGATTTAGCTCAGTGGCATAAGCGCCTGCCTTGCAAGCAGGCAGTCATGAGTTCGATTCCTGGTACCGATAAAAATGAGAAAGACAAAAAAAAATGATACTTTTATTTGGATCACATCAAATTTTTATATTAAATTATGGACAAAACGGGGCTGGGGATTTAGCTCAGTGGCATAAGCACCTGCCTTGCAAGCAGGTGGTCGCGAGTTCAATCCCTGGTACCAGTAAAAAGAAAAAAGGAAAAAAAAAGTGTGAAAAAAAAATTATGGACAATTGAGCTTGTCATGTGAAAGCCTGTGAGTTCAGTCTCAAGTACCATAAAAACAAAAATAGAATTGGTATCAGTAATAATATGAGGGAGTGATAGGGATATAACTCATGTGCAAAGCCTTGGGTTCAAACCCCAGTGTCACAGAAAAATACTAATACTAAACTAATGGCTGAGTGTGGTGGCATGCGCTTCTTTTTTTTTGTTTGTTTTTTCCTTTTTATCAGTACTGGGGATTGAACTCACGACTGCCTGCTTGCAAGGCAGGCGCTTATGCCACTGAGCTGAATCTCCAGCCCCTATGGCATGCACTTCTAATCCCAGCATTCAGAGGCTGAGGCGGGAGGATTGCTGTGAGTTTGAAGCGAGCTCAGCTACAATCTACCCAGTTCAAGGCCAGGCTGAACTATAGAGCAAGACGCATTCTCTCTCTCAAGAAAAAAATAATAATGGATCTTTACAGATACATAGAGAAGTATATGCCTTTTCATTGAGGTTTGCTTTATAGTCTTTTGTAACATTTTAAATTGTCTTCATGTAAAAGTTCTTAGTCAGGTTTACTGGTATGCACCCACATTCCCCACTACTTAGAAGACTGTGGTAGGAGGGTAGCTTGAGCCCAGAAATTCAAGGCAGGCCTCGGTAACACAGTGAAGCCCTGTTGTGGTTTGAATTTGGATGTCCCCCACAAAGCCTCATGCAGCCATGGGGCCAGTTTTTTAGAGTCTGTGACCGACTCATGGTCCAATGCTGGGATTTTGGGTGTGAGTGTTATACCCAAGTGGGTGTGGCCTGCATACAATATAAGGGAGAGAAAGGGTCTTCTCCGCATGCTCCTCCCCTTTGGCTCCTGCTGCCTTTTTTTTTTTTTTGTACCAAGAATCATACCCAGGACATTGTGCTTGCCAGGCAGTCACTTACGCTGTTGAGCTATATCCCCAGCCCTACTCCTGTTGCTTTTGCTCTCTTTTGCTATCATGAATTGTTGCCCTCTGCCATGTCCCACTTAGCCATGGAGCCAGCTGATTATAAACTGAAATCTCCACAAACTCTGAGCTAAATTAACCTTTCCTTCCTTCATTTTGGGTGGCAGGTATTTTGTCTTAGACAACCTCTGTCTCAAAAAAACATCATTCATGAATACTTATTGGTTTATTGATTTGTGCTGAACATGGAATCTAGCATCATGTGCATGCTAAGCATATGCTCTAACCAACCTACATTTGCAGCCCTATTCTCAATGCTTTTATGAGTAGTTTCCATTCCAATTACTTCTGTAGATGGCTCTCTTTCTTTATTTTCCATCTACCTTTATAATGTAAATGTTTATAAATATGTAATACTTGAATATAAAATTAATATATTTAGCTGGGCATGGTGGCACACATGTGTAATCTCAGCACTTGGGAGGCTAAAGCAGGACTGCTGTGAGTTCAAAGCCAGCCTGGGCTACACAGTGAGTTGAAGGCCAGCCTAAACTACATAGTGAGACGCTGTCTCAAAAAAACCTCAAAAGGGGGCTGGAGGTTTAGCTCAGCAGCATAAGCGCCTGCCTTGCAAGCAGGCAGTCGTGAGTTTGATCCCCAGTACCGATAAAAAGGAAAAAGACAAAAAAACCCTCCAAAAAAAAAAATATATATATATACATTTATAATATAAAAATAAATAACAAATTATATAACAATTTTTAAACTAAACTTCAGACTTTATTCAGATTTTAGCAATTTTCTTCTCGTGTCCTTTTAATCCAGAACCCCATGTTTTATTGTCATCCTCATGTTGCCTGTGACAGTTTTTCAAAGACTTTTTGTCTCATAAATAAGCATGAGTTTCAAGAAGCACTGGTCTCCTGGGCATAGTGGTGCACACCTGTAATCCCAGCACTCAGAAGATAGAGGCAGGAGAATCACTGTGAGTTCAAGGCCAGCCTAGATTACAGTGAGTTTAAGGCCAGCCTGAACTGCATAGTGAGACTCTGTCTCAAAAAATAAAAACAAAAAAGTACAAGTCAGCCACTTTGTAGAATATCTTTCAATTCAGATTTGTCTGATACTTTTTTTTTTTCTTTTTCCGATAAATACTTAGAGCCCATGTCTGATACTTTTTTCACAGCCATCCTGAGGTTATGGGTATTTAGTTTTGGTTTTGGTTTATAATTCTAGGGATGGAACCCAGGGCTTCACACAAGACAGACCAGCAGTCCACCACTGAGCTACAGCCTCACACTTTTTTGAGAAAGTGTTTCATTAAGTTGCTTAAGCTGGCCTTGCATTTTGACCCTTCTGCTTCAGCCTGTGGAGAAGCCAGGGTCACAGGCATATGCTACCATACCTGCTGGCTCATGGGTTTTTAGCAAGAGAACCATAAAGGTGACCTTCTCATCACATTGTTTCAGGGGGACCCGCTAACCTTCTCATGACATGCTAAATCCCCCCTGCCCAAGGGAAGTGTTTGAAGGCTGTCTTACTTTGAAACTTCCCCCATTTCTTTCCCCTTCTCTTTGGAAGCAGATACTATATGCAACCTACACTTGGGAAAGGTATGTGGAAGGGAGGAGCTACACAAAGGCTTTGGAATTCTCCTGTAAGAAATTTCTTTTGGGGCTAGGGATATAGCTCAGTGGCCTAGCACCTGCCTGGCAAGTGCAAGGTGCTGAGTTTGATTCCAAGTACAAAAAAAAAAAAAAATTCTTTCACATTTATTTATGCAATTGAACATTTCTATTAGTTTGGACTTCCAGGTATTTATTTTATAACTCGAGTTTAATCCAACACAATGTAATTTATTTTGTTGCTTGTTAAGTTTGTTTTGGCTATTGGGAACTCTTTCCTGCAGACTCCTCTATCCCTTTGACTTGCTACCATCGTTTTACTTACGTATGTGCAGCACATCCTTATTTCCTGGCAGTACAAGACACTAGGAGCTTATCTTGTGTTTGTCCTGCCCCAATCTCACTATCAGCCATTTTCCTAAGGGGCCCGGTTCCTGTCACTGGAAGTGGAGTTAGAAATCAAGATCCAGGGGCTGAGTATGATTATGTTATTAGGCTGTTACTTTATGTCCTCTGAGCTGACAGAGCTAGAAAACATATGTGTGCATGCTTATCCATGAATATGTACATATTTCCCATTATCTCCTATAACTAGTAGCTATTTACTTAAAAGAGTGGAAATATGCCAGGTGTGGTAGTACATACCACACTGTAATCCCAGCTACTGAGAAAGTTGCAAGTTCAAGTCTAGCCTGGGCAACCTAGTAAGATCCTGTCTCAAAAATAAGGGGGAAGAGAATAATGGTGCACACCTGTGATCCCAACGCTCAGGAGGCTGAGGCAGAAGGAGCATTATGAGTTTGAGGCATGCCTGGGCTACCTAGTGAGACCCTGCCTCAAAAAAAGAAAAAAAATAGGGCCAGGGATTTAGCTCACTGGCTTAAGCGCATGCCTGGCAAGTGCAAGGTCATGAGTTTGATCCCTGCTCTCCCCAAAAATAAATAAAATAAAAAATAATAAGGGAAAGGGAAGGGACATAGCTTAGCACTTTTAAAGTTCAATCCCTCATACTCTACACACATGCATATACAAAGTGGAATATTCCCAAGCCTCAGCCAGCCCAGAGCTCTTGTCTCCATCTATCTGTCCCTGGCTACATGTCTGTCTCCCTCACATGACAGGCAAGAGCTACTGACTTGGCCACTCTGTGCCCCACAGAGCCAGATCCCCTCTGCCAAGGGAGAAGATGTTGGTGTGTTTGGCACTCACTAAAATGCTGGCAGAAACCTATGAGGAGGGCAAGCTGGGTGGGGGGAATAGAGGTTGGTGTGGCGCAGCAGGCGGCAGGCCTATAGTCCCTTTTTGGGAAGAAGAGACTGATGAGGGAAACTCTGAAATCCACATTCTAGGCAGCCCAAACTGCCTGCTTGCTGATCTTTGGGAAGCCTGACCCAGGCCACCCACTCCATAGCTAAGCTCAGACAATACAGATGACAGAGACCTCTCTAAAATCCCTTCCTGGGCTGCGGATTTAGCTTAGCGGCATAAGTGCCTACCTTGCAAGCAGGCAGTCATGAGTTCTATCCCCGGTACCAATAAGAAGGAAAAAGACAAAAAAAAAAAAAAAAAAAAAAAAAAAAGTAGCTGGGGACCAGAGCTGCACATCACAGTCCCTGCTGCTGGTGATACTGGTGTGAGTCTCCCAGGGAAGGTGTCAGCTTTGCACAGTGTGCAGGACTTTGTGGGAATCTTGGGACACTAGCAGTTCACAGTGCCATCCATCGTTCCAAACGTACATGTTAAGAAGCCATGTCGGTCCACAGGGGCCACACACAGTCCTCTTTGCAGTTCCCAAGAGATGCTTTACCCAGGAAGAGGCCTCTATGTCAGGACAGGTTGTGAGGGAGCTTTCCAGAACTCAGAACTGACTCTAAAGGTGGGCAGAAGCTCCTGCAGCAGGAGAGGACTTTAGCAAGACCACTCTGGTGTTTCCAACAACCTACTGCATGCCAAGCGGGTTGAATCTATTCCCTGACCTTTTTCTCCAAAGGAAGGGAATCAGTCACAAAACCTAGAAGCCTAGCTGGGTGTGGTGGTACACACTAACAAACCCATATACGGAGGAGGCTGAGGCAAAGGGATTAAAAGTTTGAGGCCAGTCTGGACAATTTAGCAAGACCCTCTACTGCAAACCAAAATGAGACAGACACAGAAACAGAAGTCTGAAAATTTTTAAAATCCAGAAGTGTGAAAACTAGTGTGAGAGGGTAAATAGAGTGAAGAGAAACATGCCAGAAGGGACATTATCATCATACTCCTGTAATCCCAGCACTGGGGAGGTTGAGCCAGCAGGATCACCTGGAGTTTGAGACCAACCTGAGTTCAAGGCCAGCCTGAACTGCACAGTGAACCAACTAACGAAGCAAAACAAAATAAAACCAACAAAAAACAGCTTTCATTAGTGCAGAAACAGACACCTGTGCGTTTCATTTAGTACCTGGATGAGGGCAGAGATGTAGGGGACCCCCTCCTCCCTGCCCCATACAAACGGGAGTGTGGCACAGCCACACAATGGGAGTCATGGGGAAGGTGCTTTCCTGCAAGCTCCCCCAGAGAAAAGGGCACTGGAGTCTCGGAATCTAGTTTGGAGGTTGTACTCCTTTCAGGGAAGCTACTAGTGAAGACTCCTGCAAGAAACATGGTCTTAGCAGCAGTGGAGGTGGTGTCGCTGATTTTTGGATGTTTTTCTATGTTTACTCACCTTCAGCCTTGTTGAGACAGGATTTAGGGCTGAGCTGCTGTGTGACTCCGTGTGTGCCAGACTCAGTCCCTCTGGTCAGCTCCTCCCTCTCCTCTGGGTCAGTCCTTTGAGACAGTCAGAGCGGCCACTTACCTCTGTGGGTGGGAGGCAGGTGTCAGGGGCCTCAGAGGAGAAGGAAGGCAAGGCTGGCCGAGGGCCTGGGACCTCCTTGCCTTCTAACCGTGGAGATCCTCTCTAGGCCCCATTCCCCTTCTCTCAGACAGGGACACTAGCTTGGAACGGAAGGTGCAAGGGTCCCATAGTTTAGAAAAGGGTCTGCTGGCACCTAGTAGGTTCTTACAAAATGCAGAAGTCCTTGGAGGTAGGTGTCTGCATTTGATGGGTGCAGAGCAGGAACCCAGAGCAGCGAGGTTATCCGCCAAGGTCACACAGATGGGACCAGATACGACCCCGGGCGGCCTGACTCCAGGGGTCTAGGGCTTGTCTAGAGCCAATTTGGATGAGAGGTGTTGATAGAAGCAGACGCTAAGGTGGGCAGGAAGGCGCTTTTGTTTTGGACCGGTGGGAAGAGTGCGGATCTCGGAGGGGGCTTAGGCCCCACCCGGCTTCCCACCCGGCTCCCCACCCTCCACTCACCTTCCTGCGACCCTTCCCGGGAGAGGCGTCCGGGAACACGAGAGGTGGGAGGGACGGGCGGGCGGTTACCTCATCACCGCCTCCGGGAGGGAGGCTGGTCTCGCTCGCTCACGCCGGCGGCTGGGGCGGGCGGTGACTCCCCGCGCGGGAGCGAGCAGGACGGAAGGATCCAGGTGCCGAGAGGTAGCGCCGTTGAGGGTCCCGCGCCGGGAGGAGGCGGGACCTCACGGCCCCGCGCTGCCGCCGGTGCCTCCGTTCGCGCTGCGGGCGGAGGCGGTGTCTGCGCGCGGCGCGCCGAGCCTCGTCTTTCCCGAGCTTCGGCGCTCGCCGGAGCTGCCGATGCGTCCGCCACCGTCTGCCTGCTGTGTTATCTGACCTCCCTCTCGCCGCCAGTTCCATCCTCCGGCCTGGTCTCCGCCGGCCTCGGGTGCTCAGGTGGGCAACGACGAGCGCGGCGGGGTCGGAGCACACTGGGCAGAGCGCGCGGGGCGCACGGCTGGGAGCGCACGGTGCGGCGCCGGCCCATGAGTCTTCCCGGCACGGGCCGGCCATGGGGGGCAGCCTGCGGGTGGCTGTCCTGGGCGCTCCGGGAGTGGGCAAGACAGCCATCATCCGCCAGTTCCTGTTCGGTGACTATCCCGAGCGCCACCAGCCTACGGATGGGCCCCGCCTCTACCGTCCCGCGGTGCTGCTCGACGGCGCTGTCTACGACCTGAGCATCCGCGACGGCGACGGCGACGGCAACGTCGCTGGCCCTGGCCTGAGCCCTGGAGGTCTGGAGGTAGCGGTTCGAGAAGGTCTGGAGGTAGCGATTTAAGGGGCTAGCTGTACTCTGTGCCGTGTGAGGGGTGTGTGTGCTTGGTGCACCGGTGCATGTCCCCGTGGACAGCCCCAGGGCGCCCAAGACCAGGGTTTGAAGGAAGAATGTGCGTGCTGACATACCTGCGTTTAAACCCTCCCATCCGGCCTGGAGATGCCCAAGTCCAGGAATGATGAACCGAGCGATTTTGCTAAGACTTTTTCTTGTTCCGTGGGTGCTTTTGTCTTCTTTGCCTGCCTCTGCTGGTGGGTTTGGATCACCGCATGGTGCAGCATGATGATACTGGTTTAAAGGTTGCGTGTGTTGAGGCCCGCAGCATAGCCACAGTGGGAAGAGACGGAGTAAGGGAAAGGGGTGGACTTTTTGAGGTGGGTCATTCTCTGCTCCTTCATTCCTGTGACCTGGAGTGAAGTTGTGCAGAGTCCAGGACCAACCTGTAATCTTTGCAGCTGGATGCTTCCCAGAGATTTAGAGGAAAAAAGCAGATAGAATCCTTTCTTCTTTTTGGAGGGGATAGCATTTGACATGAACATGGAAGGCTGAGCGAAGTGTTGAGTAAAAAAAAACTGGTGAAAGCATTTAAGGTGGAAATAGCAGCAGGTGCCAGAGATTTTAACATACCCAGCTGCTGGCAGGCCATGGTCCCAGAACGCTGGTGAAAGATGGGGGCTCCTCACCAAGGGCTTGGCAATTATTCTAGAGGCGGTAGTAACTATTGAGGGCATCTAGGGAGAGTTGAGCTGGGGAAAAGTGGAAGGAGCAAGAAGCAGATGGCAGGTGGGGGGTAAAGGAAGCCAGAGATGAAGGGGGGCTGCTGGCTCTGACAGGCTCCAGGCACATTTTACCCTTCCGGCCATCGGTAGGACCCCGAAAATGTGGGCACGAAGTGACTGAGGCCTGAGGATGAACTGTGGGTTATTTTAAATTGTTTTTGTATTTTTGGTTTTTTGAGACGGGTCTCATTATGCAGTTCAGGATGCCCTAGAATTCACTCTCAATTTGTAATCCTGCTTCAACTTTCTGAATGCTGGGATTACAGGCGTGCCTCACCACACCTCACCACACTGAACTGTGTTTAGTGTCAAACTCCTGTAAATGTTTTGGGGTGTGTGGGAGTGTGTGAAAGGAGGGTCCCTCAAACCACAGCCTCCCACCTCCAGGAGCGGCCGGACCCTAAGGACTGGAGCTTGCAGGATACCGACGCTTTCGTGCTTGTCTACGACATCTGCAGCCCGGACAGTTTTGATTACGTGAAGGCCTTGAGACAGCGCATCGCGGAAACCAGGTGGGGATGCGGCAGGAGGTGCCGGTGAGAAACTGTTGGTGGTCTGGGCGGGCCGCTGCCGGTTGGGAGAGAGATTTTCCCTCTGTCGCGGGCCGGGTTTTGGGTCAGGTCTTTCTTTGTTCATGGGAAGGTCTCTGATTGTGTCTTTGGCCTATGCGGGTCTGGGGGGGAGTTGTGAATGGCTGCAGGGGATGCGCCTGCATGTATACATTCAAGGGGGAAGGGATTCTCTGGCCCTCGGGTCCAGTCCCCAGCACCTCGTCTCTCACCAATCGGGCCCCCAGGCCAGCGGGCGCTCCCGAGGCTCCTATCCTCGTGGTAGGCAACAAGCGAGACCGGCAGCGACTGCGCTTCGGACCTCGGCGAGCGCTGGCCACCCTGGTGCGCAGGGGCTGGCGCTGCGGCTACCTCGAGTGCTCTGCCAAGTATAACTGGCACGTGCTGCGTCTCTTCCGTGAGCTTCTGCGCTGTGCTCTGGTGCGCGCACGCCCTGCGCATCCTGCCTTGCGCCTGCAGGGGGCTCTGCACCCAGCACGTTGCAGCCTCATGTAACCAGAATCGACGATTGCTGAGCTTCACCCAGATTGGACAAGGAAATTCCTGACTGGATAAGGAATGCTTTCACTCAGTCTTGGGGGCGAGGGCCTCACTCTGAACTTCAATGAACATAGCCCAGCTTCATGCTTCAATGGACAAAGATAACACGTTTCTGGGACCTCATCAGGTCAGGGTCCTACTGGATGGAAACAGCCGAGTCCGATGGGAAGCACTCAGACTGCCTCTGGCACTTCATTGGACACACACTAAGCTACGCCTCTTGTGAGGTAATAAACAACTTAAGTTATTGCACTTGGGATGTCTATTCTGGGATGGGCAAGGCAGCCTTAACCCTCAGAGCTGCCAGGTTTGGCTTCCTGGTAGATAATAACATCCAAAGGCCAACTTGTAATGGGATGGTCAAAAGTATGTAATGACCCCAAGGCTGAGTCCCCAAGAAACAGACAGGTGGCTGGAGCAAAACTTTACTGTCAGAAGCTTTGCTGGACCACAGGTCCTCAGGACACCGGGCTTGCCCGGCCTCCTCTAAGGCATTCAATAATATTAGTAATTAAATAGCAACACTCATTCCCCAACTGGAATGTACAACAGAGGTCCCATTGTGCCATGTGGTCCCAAGGGGTCTGGTCCCATGAGGTCTGGTACTCCAGAGTGGAGGGGGCTCCCTGATGCGGAGGGTAGGTTAAGGCCACAAAGGAAAAGGGATCTGGGAACAGCTAGGCTGGTCCATCACATTAGGAATCTGGCTTGGCCCTTGAGGTGACCGAGTGCAGAGCATGCCAGGCCCCGAGCTGTGTGGGTTCAGATGGGCGGCGTGGGCCTCGTGGTGTGGGGATGCGTGAGGGTTTACCATCTGGCTGTGTGTCCATTCGACCCCGCGCCCAGCTCTGTGAGGGTTCTAGGCCAGCCAAAGGGTTCCCAGGTGCATCTAATGACACCCCCATGCCAAGACAGGGGCTGCCTTCATCAGAAGAGCTGGACAGGGCTTGGCTTCGGGGCCCGGGCAGCCCATTGGCTGTCCGGCCAGAGTCCCCAGGTTGGCCACACTTGCCACCCAGGATACTGAGGGAAGAGGAAGAGGAACTGGAAGAACAGTAGGCTGAGTCAGGAGCTGGAGGATCTGGAGCTCGAGCCAGGTCAGGGGCTAGTCCAGGGGTTTGGCTGGCAGCTGCCTCAAGGGCACAGGCATTGGCCAGGAATTCTTCTTCTAGGCGACGGAACAGCTGTTGCTCTTGTTGTGGGTCAAGCTGCAGGGGAGTGCGGAATGCACTGGCTGGTGTGGCTCCCAGCTCTGGCTCGGGGCTGGAGATCCGGGGAGGCCTCCTTGCTGCAGGGCTGCAGGCTCGGGAAGCCTGGGGGGTGCTCCTGGCTGAGCCTCCACCACCCTTTCCCCTGGGCATCCATGAGTGTTGCCCATCTCGGTCCCTGCGCACCAGCAGTACAGCCTGCTCCTCACGGCTCTGGCTGCGGGCCCGCCGGGTGGGGCTAGGGGCAGACGGCTGGGCCCCTCTGCTTCCTTGAGCTGCTCGGGGCCGGCCCCGATCTAGCCGATCTCTGGACTGGCTGCGAGGGGGAGGTGGTCGTCTTGGGGAGGCCGTGGTCAGCCGCTGGCTGGGCCGCTCCCTCCGGGTACCAGTGCCTGAATCATCACTGCGGGCACCAAGAGGCCCGCTCTGGGCTGAGGAAGCTGAGGAGTCACTATCCCCGGAGTAGCGGCGGGAGCGGGGAAGAGGGGGCAGCTGATCCCGGGGCCTGGGGCAGGGGAATAAGAGGGGGTGGGCATCACTGGAGTGCATAAGGAACAGGAAGACGTCCAGAAGGGCAGGTAGTTCCTGGACAGATGAAGAGGACTAAGGCATCTACCCACCCTGGGGACTTCCAGGGAGAAGTAAGAGGCTTGGCCACACAGGGCCCGGAAGGCAGCAGAAGAAATGTGGTCTCCCGGGCTCTCCACTCTTTCTCCCTAGGCCTCTGGTCTGCTCCCCGCCCCCGCCAGGCGCCAAGAAGGAAGCTGGGGTTGGATTGGCTGCCAGGGCCCGCCCTAGCTGTTGTTGGTTTGGTGGGTTGCCATGGAGACGGGAAGCTAGACCCACCCCCACCCACAGGAACTTTTCCCAGGGTGAGTCACTCTGGAGCTCCGGCAACTCATCATCTGGGCCAATCTGCTTCCACCCCCGCCCTCAGGGCAACTCACTCTAATCCTGCATCTCACCTGTGCGGGGTCTCAGGCCCCTCCTTTGTGCTTCGTAAACTAATGGGAGTCACTTCCTGCCGAGAGCCCCGGTGCTCACTTCCTGGAACTGGGCTGCCAGGGCGGGGGCTGGGGGTAGGCGATACCCTCTGCGGGGAGAAGGTTCTGGCCCTTGGCTGGGATGGGCGGTGGGCTGTGGGAGGACAGGCATGATGTGAGTGAGGGACAGAGCCAGGGAGAGGAGCCCCTGCCTGTCCACCCAGCCCAGCACTGACCAGTGGAGGAACAGCGGCAAGGGTCATGCTTGTCCAGGTAGTGTTCCAGTGTGTCCCAGCCGCCACCCACACGCACCATCACATGGCTCCTCAGCACCTGTGGGAGCCAGTGTGGTCATGTCATAGTTATGTCCCACGGCCTAACAACCCACCCTTTTGGCTGTTGCTGGCTGGGGCAGCTCTCGCCTCTCACCCGCACGAAGATGAGCAGGCTGGAGTCTCCCACTCGGTATTTCCCCTCCGAGACCTTGATCATGGGGAACTGGTCTGGACAGGTGCAGCAGCCCAGGATCTCCCTCACCTGAGGCCAGAGAAAAGCTGTCGGTCAGAGGTCAGTCCTTCCTCCTGGGCTGAAGGTCAGTAGCTCCAGGGTCAGAAGGAAGTCAGTCTTTCCGGGAAAATGGGGGGTGGAGATATGGTCCACACATGACCTTGCACTAGCTCCCTTTCCTGGCCCCATCTTGTAGCCCCTAAGCCTAGGGGAGCCCTGAAACTAGTCCTCACTCCCCTTGTCACCTTGGGAGGAGTGGTTATGGGACATCAGTGTAGGGGACCCTCCTGCCCCTGGCTGAGCACTGCTGTTGGACAGAGTACCACAGAGACAGTGGGACAACACATTTACACACAGGCTGTCCGTCTGGAGAGCACACAAACTGCACACGTTATCCTGGCCTGGAGCTGCCAGGCTGGCTCTGTGGGAGGCCCTGCCCTCCTCCCTGCCCACAGCGGCGCCAGAGGAAATGAGCAGGTGGAGCCTTGGGTGACCCAGGCCCAAACCCAGGCTGGGGGTGGGGTGCCTGCCTCTGCCTACGGCTTTCCAGCTGCCTTCTCCCTGGCAGGCACATTTTGGCATAATCTCCTGATAAGAAAGAAACTCTTGCCTCAGCTTCGGGGGAGGAAAGGACACAGAGGTCCTGGGGCAGTGGGAGGGAGCTGGGGGCCTGGCCTGGTACCTCCTACGTTCCGGGCAGGATTTTCACAGCTCCATCAGGGCTTCCTGTTCCCACCACCAGTAGCAACTGGGCAAAGCTTCCCAGAAGTGTGCAGAGCCTGTGGGAGCTCCTGGGCACTCTGAATGCCTATTATGTGCCAGGCACCTTGCCCAGGCTCTTTCGTACTTTCTATTAGTCAAGTGCAGCAGCACTGAGCTCAGGGGTTGTAGATGTATCTGTCTAGCACTTGAGTGTAAGGAGGACATCGAGACGATACCCAAGCTCAGTGGCCCCCTCAGCTGGACTGCACAATACTTTGGGGTGCACATGTAGCACATGAAAGGAGACATGGTGCTCTATATGCACCAGGATTCTGTTCCAGGACCAGATGGGCTGGCTGTGTGACCTCAAACAACACCTCTCCCAGCCTACCTGTTTCCTTGGGGCCAGGTATACACTTGGCACTCAACATGTGCATACTTCCTGTAGTACACCCCGCACATTCTGTACCAAGGTGGGCCAAAGAGATTCAGAGATAGGTTATAGGCACTGGTTCTGTCATTTGGCTCCGGTGTTGGGGAAGCAAGCAGACTCGGCCTCCCAGTGTGAGCATCGCAGGACTCACCAGCTCATCAAGGTTTCGCAGGTCGCTGGGTGTCATTCGGGGTCCACGGGCAGGAGCCGCTGGTGCAGTGGTAGTTTCAGTGCCTTCCTCCACAGCACGGGGGACATGGGGGACTGGGGGTGCAGCGTGTAGCTCCTGCTCAATCTCCTGCTCAAACTGTACAAGGCGGGGCGCAAGCAGGCCCAGGCGGGCCCCACGTCGTGCCACCTCCAGTAGGCACAGCACCACACTCTTCTCATTCTTGCGCAGCACCAGGTCCTCGGTCTCAAACATGAGCACCTCAGGCACGCCCAGCTCTGTGCGGCACCAGCCGATGAAGGTGGCTACATTGTCCCGGGCCATGAAGGAGCCAGGTGCCACGCTGTGTGCCTGAAAAGCCACACCTCGGGTTGGGCGGGCGGCAGCCAAGGCTCGGGCAGCGTCAGTGACAGCATTTGCGTGTCGGCACAGGGTTGTGCCTGTGGCCAGCCCTGTCAGGAAGCCATCACCACTGCCAGGCAGACCCAGGTCATACAAGGCATTGAGCCATTCGGCCAAGTCTTCTTTCATGGCCTCCACATAGGCCTCACTTGAGCGGAACGGCCGCACGCTCTTGGCCGCTGAGCCCGCGATGCCTGCCACTGGGTCCGCCATGCCCGGGGTCAGCCAAGTCACTGTGGGCAAAGACACAGGTCAAGGATGCTGTGAGAACCCAGCAAACAGTACAGGCCACTGGGACCAGCCTGTCACTCAGGCCAAATACCTGGTTTAAATGCAATCTGAGAAACTCTCTCAGACTCAGTTTCCTCACCTGTGGAAAGTGGTAACATTATCTGCCTCAAAGGATTCAGTGGGAGAAATATTTATGCATAACTTTGTGCGTCTGCTGTTTGCCTCTTTCTAGGGGTGGCGTTTAGGAGCGGGCTGAAGCTTCCCTTTCAAGCAGGGTACTGACCATCATAAAAGATGAGACTTAGCCACAAGCCAAAGACCTAGGCTCCGATCTCTGGGTAGAATGTATGTGGGTGCAGCTATACCAAGCATTTGGCAAACTCTCTAATATCCAGTTCACTGACCATTACTGTTTACAATAATGAAAAAAAAAAAAAAAAAAAAAAGACCCAGGCCCCAGGTCACAGAAGAGAAACCAGGTCTGGACTTGGGCAAGGGGCTGTGTCCACTACTCAGCGCTGGTCCCCACCCCATCCCGTATGGTGAGGGGCCTGTGCCTTCCTCCACCCCCTTCTCCTACGGACTATGCCATTTTAACAACTACATAACCATAGAACAGTCACAGCAATAACGGCGAGTAGAGATGGGCCGGTGTCAATCCCATTTTACAGGAGAAGAAACTGAGACGCAAAGGATATGAGCTCGCGGAAGGTCGCAGAGCAGTAGATGGAGGAGTCAGGGCGCTTCGGGAGCGCTGATGACGGCTGGTTTCGGCCCAGGCCCCGCCTCCCCCTAGAAGCCTTCCGAGTGCCCCAAGCCCGAGCGAGAAGGGCCACAATTCTCAATGGCTTCCACGAGCCTCGGTGGTCATCCCGGCCTGGCCCAGAGAGGGAGCAGGGCCGCCCAAGGTCACACAGCCGGGGCGATCAGAGGCCGCCTCCAGGCCCCGGCAATGCGCACCCAGCAGGGGTTGCTGGGGGTCTCGGCGCTTACCTGGCTCATCCCACGGCCCCTGGAAGCATCGCCGCGGCGGAGGCCGGAGCCGGGTCGGGCCGCCGCAGGGAGGCGCCGACCGAGCCCAGCCGCTCCCCGGTGCTGCGGCCGCAGCAGCCGCGGCCTCCTCGCCCGCCCGCCGTCTCCGCCCCGCCCTCCTGGAATTCGGATCCGGCCGGGAGGGGCGGGCGGGGCCGCGCGCTCTTAAAGGCGCCGCGCCTCTCTTGGAATGGAGGCGTGGAGAGGAGATGGAGTCTCCCGGCTCAGTCAAGCTGGAAACCCAGGTCACAGAGCGGAGGGCTCCTCAGGCGACAGCAGGCAGTCCAGATGCTCCACCCAGACCCGAGGTGGTCCCTGTGCCCCGGTGCATCATCCATAGCCTCTCAGGGAGGGGTTCGGACCCTTCGATTGAGAGCCCTCCCCGGCAGTGACCTTCTCGGTGCGTCGCGGCACCGCTGCTAGGATGAAGTCAGGAAGTGATAGTGGCCCGGGTTGCAGAGTCACCTCCGTCCCGGGTGAGTGGACTTTGGCAGGCCAGATAACCGAGGTGATCCGCTGAGGCCGGCGGCGAGGGGAAGGGTGGCTCGGTTTCGGCCCCGAGGACAGGAGCCTCGTTTTAGGGATGAGGACCCTGAGGCTCAGGGGCTGCTCGGAGACCAAGGCCCTGAGTTGGCTGCAGGGGCTCCCGCATGGAACAGAGAGAGGGGCGTTGGGGCTGCCTGGCGCGGCAGGCGCGGCAGGGTTAACCCGGCTGGGTATTTTCGAACTGCAGAGGAGGGATCTGGCCTGCACCAGCGGGAAATCCTGCCCCCTGCTGCTGCGGGCTGGAGTCACTGATGCCTGGCTGGTGTAGGCTGCTGCCCTGCCGTCGGGGACGGCGGCGGAGCAAATGAACCAGATGCTCAGAGTTTTAATAAAGCTCCCACTGTGTGCCAGGCCTGTTCTGTGTCCTCGAGGAACACATCTCGCAAGGACTGGGGTGCAGGACCAGGACAGAAAGCAGCTAGTATAGCATGGATTTGAATGTGAATCCTCATTCAAGGATAAAGGCATTTGTTGAGCACCTATTGTGAGCCAGAGCTCTTGGTGTCAGGATATTGACTAACGTTGTATTAACTGAGTCGTTAGGACTTATATGGAAGATGGTTTCAAAAATCCCCTCAACACTCTGGATGCTTCTGGTCTTCTTTTATGCCTTGGAAAATGACAGGTACGTAGCCAACAAAAAAATGGGAGACTGAACAGAGGCAGCTTTGGGGCTTGCAGTATGTCAGGGGTGCTGAATTAGGGGTAAAAAGCTCGGAGTTAGGTAAGAGAGGCCTGTGGCTATGTAGGAAGACTACAATTTTTTTTATTTTTTATTTTTTGGTATCAGGATTCAAACTCAGGACCTCATGCTTGGAAGGCAGATGCTGTGCCACTGAGATCCCTGGCCCAAATGCTGAGGTTTTAAGTCAGAGGTCGGGGAGAGCTGAGAAGACAATGCTGGTGGAAGAGTGTTTAGGCCAAGGACTGGCCAGTGTAAAGATCCTGAGGTGGGCACGTGCCAGGTGTGTATAAGAGCAAGGAGGCTCTGAGTGAAAGGGTTTAGGGGCAGAGAGAAGGACAGAGAGACAGGAGCAGATCAAGGAGGGCCTTTGTGGGAGACTGGCTTAGGGCCTGTCACTGTGGTGGGGTCTCAAGGAAACCAGGTGGTAGAGGTAGTGGCAGTGGTGGCACTGAGGGGTGGAGAGGCCTTGGATTTGTCTGTTTTTGGGGAAAAGATCCTGTGCTGTGCTAGTGATTGGGCAGGTCAGGCCTGTGAGGTCTGACTCCCAAGTTAGGGGCTGAGAACTGCTGCAGGTGGGGTAGGGTGTGCAGTTTTGGTGAGGGAGGGAAATAGGGACTCGGTATTAAATAATTTTTTTTTCATATCGGGAACTGAACTCAGGACCTTGCACTTGCTGGGCAGGTATTGTGCCACTGAGCTATATCCCTGGCCAATTTTTTTTTTAAATAACCTGATAAATAACTGTATTTTTATATATTCTCATTTTACAATTTTGTGATTTGGAGACATAGGCCCAAAGAAAGTGAAACAGCCAGCAATTGTACAAGAATTATTATTATTATTATTTTTTGTCTTTTTCATTTTTATTGGTACCACGGATTGAACTCATGACCGCCTGCTTGCAAGGCAGGTGCTTATGCCACTGAGCTAAATCCTCAGCCCCGAGAATTACTATTTTTATATCGGGGAATCAACCTGGGGCTTGGTGCTTGCTCGGCAATACTCTACCACTGTACCGCATCCCCAGCCATTTAAACATTTTCTATTTTGAGCCAAAGACTGACTAAATTGTCTAGGCTGGCCACAAATTTGCAGCCCTCCTGCCTATTCCTTTAATCCCTAAATAGTTGGGATTATTATATACATGCCCATACCTGGCTGAGTGCAGCAACTTGTGTGTGTGTGTGTATGTGTACCGGAATTTCTTTTTTTTTTTTTTTGAGACAGGGTCTTGCTGTGTAGTTCAGCCTGGCCTGGACTCACCTGCCCAAGCTCACTGCAAACTCCAAATGATCCTCCTGCCTCAGACTCTGGAGTGTTAGGATTACAGGGGTGTGCCACCACACCTGGTTTTGTTGTTGTTGTTTTGAAATAGTATCTCACTCTGTAGTTCATTTTGCCCTTGATCTCACTATGTAGCCCAGGCCTCAAACTTGCAATTCATCTTCTTGCCTTGAATGCTGGGATTATACCATGCCTGGTCTTTTCTTTAAATGCAGGAGTTTGACTCATGCTTGTATCTACCTTACAGACTTTGGGGTTCTGGACACAGGAGAGATGGGACTGAATCTAGATCTTGCTATTGGTTGTTGGGTGGGATGATTAAATGGAGCTTCAGATGCATCATCTATAAAATGAGACAATAGTAGTAATCTCATCATAGTTATGAAAATACTAGCCTAACAACTCACGTGGCCCAGAGATGGCATGTATGCCCAATATTGCTCTAAAGGAAGGTAACAGATGGAGGTGTTTCTCCTCTTGTCCCCGTAAGCTGGGGTCCTGTGATCAGATCAGAGGCCTGTTCCATACCATAGCCTATAGTATTCTGATCTAGGACATGTAGCAGTGGGCTGCAGACCTCACTGAACAGCCAAAGCCTGGCCTACGTCCTGGAAGGCCTTGGGTCTGATCCCCTTTTGTGTAGTGGCCCAGGGCCCGTAGGGTTCCCTTTGGAAGCCCTTTTCTCTTTCTTCTTTTCTCCATTCCCCCATCCCAGAGATTTTGTTTTGAAGTTTCTTCCCATCTTACAGTATTTGTTGTACATTTTGGATCTTATTTATTCTTTCAGCTTCTCATACTAGGGAAACAACATGATGTCTACATATGTGTATATGGTTTCTAGTTGCAACCATTTACCTATGAAAGTCTCCAGTTTCAGCCATTATTTATGGCTGAATAGTACTCCATTGTACAAAATTATCACATCTTTTTTATCCGTTCCTTGGTTGATGGGCATTTGGGTTGTTTCCAAGGTCTAGCTTTTACAAATTTTGCTGCTATAGACATGAGTGCTCTCATATACTGCTGTGGTATGATGCTTTTAATTCTTCTGGGAAGATACCCAGAAGGAAAATAAAGGTGAATAGCTGGGTCAAATGGAATCTTTAATCCTAGTTTTTTTTGAGGAATCTCCACACTGATTTCCATGGTGGTTGCACCAGTCCACATTCTACCAAGAGTGGAGAAGATTCCTTTTTCCCCACATCCCCTCCAGCATTTGTTATTGGTTGATTACTTGATAACAGCCATTCTTTCCAGGATGAGATGGAATCTCAGTGTCATTTTAGTTTGCCTCTCTCGAATGACCAATGATGTTGAACATTTTTTCATTTATTTATTTGCTGTTTGTACTTCTTTATTTGGGAAGTGTGTATTCATCTCAGATGACCATTTTTGGATTAGGTCTTTAAATTTGGGAGGACTGATTTAAGTTCTTTATGTGTTCTTGATAGTAATCGTTTGTCTAAGGAACAACTGGCAAACATTTTTCCCAATATTGTGGGTTATCTTTTTACTCATTTGGTGGTTTTTCTTACTGTGCAAAAGCTTTTTAGTAAGATGAGATCCCAGGGCCAGGGATGTAGTTCAGTGGCATAGCACCTGCCTGACAAGTATGAGGTCCTGAGGCTGATTCCCTGTACCCCACTCAAAATAAAAAGATGAGGTCTAGTTATTGATTCTTTTTGATAGTTCCAATGTCTTCAAGAGTTTTATTTTTTTTACTGTTTTGCCTATTTTATCTTCCAGAAGATTCAATGTTTCTATTTTAATATTTAGATCTTTGATTCATTTCAAGTTTAGTTTGGTGAATGGTGAAAGGTATAGGTCTGATTTTAATCTTTGGCATGTGCAGAGCCTATTTTTCTAGGACCATTATTAAAGAGGCTTTCTTCCAGTTAATGTGTTTGGCACTTTTGTCAAAGATAAAATGGCTGAGTATGTCTGGAGTTGTTTTTGTATCTTCTAATCTGATCCAGCGATCTTTGGGTTGATTTTTTTTTTCAGTACTATACTGTTTTTATCACAGTAGCTTTACAGTATAATTTCAAGTCAGGGATTGTGATGGTTTCGTCTTGCCTTTGTTGCCCAGGACTGCCTTTGTTTTTGTGGTCTCTTCTGGTTCAAAGTGAATTTTAGGATTGTTTTCTCTAATTCTGTGAGATATGCTATTGGAATTTTGATCAGAATTGCATTAAATCTGTATAACAGTTTTGGGAGTATGGCCATTTTCACTACATTGGTTCTTCCTACCCAAGAGCAAGGGATCTCTCTCCATTTTCTGATACTTGGACCTCTTTTTGCAGAGTACTATAGTTTTCAATGTAAAAGTCTTTTACTTCCTTCACGCATTACTTCCTATGTATTCCATTTGTTTGGGTGCTATTGTGAAAGATGTTATTTCCCTAATTTCTCTCTCAGTGAGTTTGTTATTCCTTTTTTTTGGGGGAGGGGGTACCGGGGATCAAACTCATGACCTTGCACTCTCCAGGCAGACTTCTGTTGCTGAGCTAAATCCCCAGCCCCCAAGGCTATTGATTTTTAAGTGTTGACTTTATATCTAGCTTTGCTACTAAATTTACTCATTAAATCTAGCAGTTTTTTAGTGGAATTTTTGGGGTCTTCAATATAGAGAACTACGCCACCTGCAAATAATAATTTAACTTCTTCTTTTCCTGTTGTTTTATTTCTTTCTCTTGTCTGATTGCTCTGGCTAAAGTTCTCAGGACTATGTTGAATAAGAGTGGAGACGGGGACATCTTTGTCTTGTTCCTGATTTGAGAATTTTGTTTTTTTTAGTTTTCATCCAGTTAAGTATGATGTTGGTCCTCCTGATTCTTAAGAACCAAGACTGAAACGGAGGGACAAGAGGGTGGGTGTTGGATGCTGAAGCCCATCTGCATGGACTCCTGAGGCCCCTGTGTGTGCAGTGCCATAGCTCCCATGCTGATCCCTCTGGATCCTGGTGTGGAAACGTGGCCAGGTTTGTGTCAGCTGTTGGTGCCAGTGAGCAGCCTGCTAGGCCTGAAGTTGCAGCTAGAGGTCTGGTGATTTGTGGAGACTTCCAGCAAAGCCCTCACAGGCACGGCACATGTGTGCGGTACTAACACACATCTTTGCAGGCTGTAAGCCCCACACAGGCCGAATGAGGGAATGGCAGGTCTTAGGCTGCTCCGTCCAGATGTGTGCCTAATTACAGGAATTCATGCTGGTCTGCTCCTGCCATGGCTGCGGGACAGGTAACCGAGAGCTGCCTCCTGACCCAAACGAAAGAAGGAAAATCTGAACACTTGAGTGGGCCACTTCCAAACCTGCCCTATCACACTGTGCTTGCTTCTCACCTTAGGCCCACTTGGAATGAGATGGAGCCAGCTCTTGGCCCTGACTGCCCTGTCCTCAGCCCCACGGCCACTTCAGCCTGCGAGCCCCAAGCTGCTTCCCGTGGGGGCAGGAAGGCCACTCTGTGTCCATGTGAGTTATCTTCAAACTGGCCCTACCTTTGGTCCTTGTGTGGGGATGGCCTAGTAGGGTCAGGAGTCTGTGCTGGAGTTTCCTTTTTAAAGGAGAGGTGTAACTTGGCTCACATGAATTTTTATTCTGAGTGTGATTTACCAAGGGACTTGGAAACAGGTGCTGGATCTAAGACTTCTCTTTTTTCCTCAGAGAAACACCAGGGCTACTCAAACCCTTCAATGCAGGGACATAGGTTCCTTCTAGGCAGCTTTATGCAGTGCCTCCTGGGGCCATGATCATCTGTGCAATGGCAGCACCCTGAGAGCTGACGGCCCAGGGTCCCTTATTACTAATCACACCTTTGTTGCCAGAGCACCCAACCTTTCAGAAACAGGCTCCTAACTCTTCCCTTGGGGTTTAATTCAGGCTGGCCTCCCACTGCTCTATATTGGGATTACAAATGTGCATCCCCAGGCCTAGCTCTTTGGGGTTCCAACAGCAAGTCCTTTTTTTTTTTTCTTTTTCCTTTTTATCGGCATTGGGGATCGAACTCACGACTGCCCACTTGCAAGGCAGGCGCTTATGCCGCTGAGCTAAATTTCCAGCCCCAACAGCAAGTCCTTTGAATTCTCTATGCCCATGTTCTCCTCAGAGTATTGGGAGGAAAATGGGAGGCATTGTGTGGTCCCTGGAATGATACAGCGACCTGGTGCTAGGCCAGGCTGAGGTGGGAGCAACCACGGCCCCTAGAGGAACAGCACTGTCCTGTGGAACTAGACCACAGGGAGCAAGGTAGAACAGCACTGCTGAGGGCACAGATGCCTTGTGGGCAACAGCAAGCATGGTGGGAGCTACTGAATGGCTTTGAGAATTGTGATGACTTAAGTGTCTGGACTTCCCAGTAAACTGATGAGACAGGGCAGGGCCAGGCCCACGTAGATTCCCATGCAGAGGTGGGAGAAAGGTGCACGTCAGCTGTGGGACAATCTACCACCACAGCGGGTGGTGGTGGTGGAAAGGTCAGCTAGGCAGAGGAAGAGAACACTGGCCTTGGGGGCCTCTTGCACTTAGTGGTTAGGGAAGGGACAGCAAAGAAAACTGAAAGGAACTACCACTCATGTCGCTGTGCTAGGAACATGGGTGACCATCAGAGCGGTTTCCAACTCATAAGGAGGAAGATGAAGCTGGAGAGTCAAAATACGTACTTCCTTGTAGGAGGGACAGGAACATGGTTTAACAGCTGGAAAGACTGATGTCAGGTTAAGGGTCTCCCAAAGGTGGGAGAGCAAGCGCACTCTATAACAGACAAGGGGACATGGATGTGAAACCTGTCTAGAAGTCAATCCCAGCCCATGGCAGGGGACGTGCATCGTTACTGTGGCCTTGGAGATGCAAACCCTGGGACTGCTCCTCAGCAGTCCTCCTGGGCTGCTTCCTAAGACCCTGCTTCCAGTCAGCAGGAGTAAGGAGGGAAGAACTTGTTCCATGTTGACACCTCCTTTTTTTTTTTTTTTTTCCCCCTACTGTCTTCTGGACACCAACCATTTTTTTGAGACAGGGTTTCAATATGTAGTTCAGGCTGGCCTCAAACTCATGGTAGTATTTCTGCCTCAGCCTCTTGAGTGCTGGCGTACCACACCTGGAGACATCAAATCTTTTCTGACTTGAGAATGGTTACTGTGACCAACAATGCGCTGGTTTGCTCTTCCATGTCGTGACCATTTCAGATTTTCACTCAAATGACATTTACCCAAGCTGTTTAGATGGCACCTACTCCCTGGGGGCCAAGGCATGTGACTGTGGAACAGAGGCTGAGAAGGATGACTGTTTATAAACATTTGGAATTTTATTTAAAAAAAAAAAGCACATCACAACCATGAACATTGTTACAGTTAGAGGCCCTCTTGGTTCTCCACAATGATAACTGAGCATGCTCACAAGGGTTCCCATTGTTAAATCTTAGTTAAACAACCATCTTAAAAGAAAGAAAAAAAAAAAAAACTCAGCACACTACCATTTAACTTGTTTTAATGTTTCTTCACAAATGGTGAAAAATACTAAAGTACAGACAAGGAATAATCATAATGTTGTGGCCAACATTATAAATATGGAATTATAAATTTAAAACATTTTCTGGTTTAAAAAATAAATCTGGTAGTCAATGCAGCTCTGCGGGGTCTCTGCGTCTAGTAGGGCCGGTCTCTGCGCTCCTGACGGTGCTCACCTCTGCAAATCAAAAAGAGCCCTTTGGTTAGCAAGGGGAAGACCCTGCTGGTGCCTGAAGGGGCCCTGTCACGGATCTGTCCCAGCGTGGGCACCACAGCCTGCAATTCTTCCCGACCACGTACTTATCCATTTTTCCAGGTCCTCCACGTCCACCTCTTCTTCCTCCCATTTGTTCCATCAAAGGTCCAGGGGGCCCTCCTGGACCGCCTCGTCTTCCTCCGCCAAAGCCACCTCGGTCCATGCCACGGCCACCACGGAAGCCACCTCTGTCTCCACCACGGCCACCTCTGAACATTCCACCAGGACCACCACGGTCCATGAGGCCACCTCTTCCTCCCCGCATGCCACCAGGGCCACCTCTACCACGATCACCACCTAAGTGAAGAACTGACAACAGTCAGCGGGCAGAGGCTCCAAGGACACGCTGCACGGGGCCTGCTTCCGTCTCCCAGAACACCACCAACAGAGACTCTCATAACCTCAACATTTAAGGCTCAAAAGCAGATATAAAGAACTGAAAGAGCAAATTCAAGAGTTATGGAAGTGAGGTGTCCTTTTTGACAGGGTCTTACTGTGTAGTCCAGGCTCACCCCAAACTCATGATGATCCTCAGTGCTCAACCTCAACTCTTTTTTCTTGTCTCTTTGCCAAAAAATTCATAGAATTCTTTCTGATAGCTATCTGGCTTCTATCCCACCCCATAATCCTACTACCTCCTCTATCTTAGTATCTGGGTGACATTATAGAACTGATAATACAACTACAATTTAAGGTTCTTAGTGGTGGGTAGCTATAATTTACTATGCCCACTAAGCACAAGAGGTTTAGCACTAGCAAGCTGAGATGATGATCACAAAAACTTTTACCTACCTGGGGGTGGGAAGGGTGGCGGGAGGAAGCCTTCAGGTTTTGGGGCCTTACACTGGTTGCATTCTGTTCTCCAGGCAAAGTTCTGGTTTCCACAACCCCTGAATAAAGTCATATTGCAGTAGAGATCAAGCAATGAACTAAAGAAGTAAAATTAGCAAAGGCAACATTTTGCACTCAACACCATAACCATCAGGTCTGGAGTCCAAAGCATTATGAGAAAATGTCAAGAAAATGGTTTGAGTTACAGGCAGCAGTGTAACCACCGGACCACATGGAACAGTTTGGGATGGCAGATTGCTGCTCCCACCTGGATAGTCACTGGCAGGATTTCACTATATAGTTCAGGCTGGCCTTGAACTTGTGGTGATTTTCCTGCCCCAGCCTCCCAAGTACTGGGATTACAGGTGCGTGCCATCACATGTGGCAGTTATTATACTACTCTCAATAATGAAAATACGTACGGATTGGGACACTGCCAATCTCCAGCTCGATGTTGGACGTTTCCTCCACCAGAGGGGTTTCCTCGGGAACCCCGGGGGCCTCTTGGAGGAAAACCTCCTCTGTCTCCTCCACGGCCTCCCATGCGACCCATGGGTCCTCCAGGACCTCCTGGGCCACCTGGACCTGCAATAAGAAACAATCATCTCTTTATAGAAGTAGAGAAAATAAACTCTCCTATAGGCTCAATGATCTAGTAGTACAGGCATTAGCATGCCCACAACTACCAAGTCATGTACCAGAGGGCTGTCCATTTAGCTCCCAATAATCCTACCACATGTTCATGCAGAACACTGTGATTTTTTTTTTATACCTGGAATTGAACTCACAACTTTGCACTTGCCAGGCAGACACTGTGCCACTAAATTATATCCCTAGCCCCACATTTTCATGCAATGAGACTAAAACAGAATAAATGGCAGCCCCAGAGCAGAGAGGTGCCAGAGGGCTCCTAGGTTCTCTAACCAATTAACTTACATTTTATAAACATTTACCATCAGCTTTCAAGAGTGCAGTACTAAGCCTACACATAACTTTGTTACTTCATTTCAACACAAATCGAATTTCTCAAGAGCAAAGATTGGGCTGAAAAACATTTAATGAAACAGATCAAAGGAAAGTGTAAATACCTCCACGGAGTGGTGGTGGCATGCCTCTGCCTTCACGGGGTGGCATGCCACCTCGCATGCTGTTCATCGGAGGCTTCTTCCGAGCAAGGGAGACTTTAAGTTTGCTTCCTTGAAAATCTTTCCCTAGAACAAGGTAACATCAATGAACCCCAAAGTCCAACTCCTCTCTCCCAGAGGGACTACAATCTATTTCTCCTCTAGCAATCTGAGTACTTCTCAAACTTGGTGTCCCCAGAAATATCAACCCCGCCTCATCTGCAAATCTCCTAAAGATTTTTACCATTAAGCCCCACTACCACGGGCTTTAAAATACAAAAATCTCTCTACCTAAAAACAAAACAAAACAAAACAAAAACCACACAAATCCCAGTAAACAAACAATCTCAAACAAAACACCATTTCTCTATTCCAAGTACAGCCAGTTGGTAGGAGGCAAAATGTGTACTAGGATCCTTGCAGAGCATAGACAGACTGGGCAAGAGCCAAGAAAGGAAAGCTAGGACTTAAAGTTCTGACACTTTCAAGTTGGTTGTGTGTTAAGTGAAATTCTAGCATTGATGTCCAGGCTTTATTTAAAATATAGTTATATTCAAATGTACACTGGCTTACTGTTTCCCACCCCCCCACCCCCCAGGTGGTACTTGGACTGAATCCAGAGTTCTGTGTATAGTATGCAAGTACTCTACCACTGAGCTTCACCCCTAGCCCTGGCATGTTTCTTATAAAGGGTTTTCTGTATCTTCCGGTAACACTGGCTTGGAGAAGCATGTGCAGCTTTCAGTGAGACTGATTGACAATACCACCACCTGAAAATAAATTGATTTCCAAACCAGGTGACTGGGATATATATCTATATGTCTATAGATACATAGGTAAGTATTAGATATTTGTAGCCCAAGTGGGCCTGGAACTTGCAGTGTTCCTCCTGCTTCAGCCTCCTGAGTGCTGGAATTACAGGTATGTGCCACTGCACCCAGCTGGCTTTCCCAATACTAAAGGAAAGTGAACAAGCAGCTTTTCTCACAAGCATAGGTATTTTTACTCTCATGCCCCTCAAATGTCTCCCTCCTGCCATACCCTATCACAATGTATAGAGCATTTTCTGTCTCTTGTTCCTAGATCTTTTTTTTTTATCGGTACCAGGGATCGAACTCACGACTGCCTGCTTGCAAGGCAGGCGCTTATGCTGCTGAGCTAAATCCCCAGCCCCTTTGTTCCTAGATCTTCCAGAGAATGATATTCTAACAGCATCCTATATTAACAATAACTTTTCTTTCCTGCAAACTGACACATGCAACATTTGCTAAAAGCCAAAAGACCCAAAGTGCTCTTGGCAAGCAGGGTTCTGACTGCCAGTAAAAATGCCCTACCATCAAACCAATCCACAGCAGCCTTGGCAGTCGGTGGATCTTCATAGGACACCGTGGCATCACCTTTGGGCTTTCCTGTTTCCTTGTCCAGATAGATGTGGATCATGGGTTGCCCAGTTCTCTTGTTAATCTATACATAAAATTAGCAGTTAGGATTTGAGTATAATATACTAGTTTGGGAGTAAAAGTCTATATGAAATTCAGAAAGTGGACTGTTGAGAATATTAACTTTTCATATGCAGATATGGCTCTACTGGGATCTACTAGTTTGTCACTAGGTATTAGAATTATGGGTGTCTTAACCAGGTGTGGTTTTGCATGCTTATAATACTAATACTTGGGAGACTGAGGCAGGAGGATGGTCTTGAGTTTGAGGTCAGTCTCAGTTACATAGTGAGTTCAAGGATAGCCTGAATTATACAGTAAGGCTCTATAAACATCAAAAAAGAATTATGAGTGTCCTATTTCAACTCCTACTTTTCTTGTATTTTGAGAGCATCTCACTAAGTAGTTCAGGCTGGCCTCAAATGTGGCTATTCTACTATCTTAGCCTTCGGAGCACAGAGCTTACAGATGGACACCACCAGCACACTCAGCTGGCAAGCATTATTATTATTATTTTTTTTGATAGTCTTGTTAGACAATCACAGGCTAGCCTTGATTGTGTGACAGCCTCATGGCTATCCTCCTGCCTCTGCCTCTTGAGTGCTAGGATTACAGGTGGGTGCTAGCACGCCTAGCTAAGCATTACTTTCTTAAGTGGAATAAGGCCACATACCCAGGTAAACATGTATATGGCACAAAATGCAATCTTTTAAAAAACTCTTAAAACACAAAGCACAAAGACTGTGGGGTTCATCTTTGTATCTGGGTAGTACTGGGAACTTAGAAAGTCCCTAAAACTAAACTATTCTCCCAGGCTTCTAAATGATAGGGTCTCACTGAGGTTGTCTAGGCAGGACCTGAACTCAAGATCCTCTTGCCTCAGATACCCAAAGTAATGGGATTACATACTTGTTGGTTGTATCATGCTGTTGGTTTCATCTTGCCAAGATGAGAGAACAATGAGAAATTAAAATCATGTAGCTGGTACATGCATGTGTGTAGGCATGTATGCAAGTATAAAAACGGGAAAAATCATCTTATATAAGGTAGCAAATCAACTGAAGTTCTATATAGCTTTCACCAAAATATCATTTTTTTTTTGAAACAGGGCTTTGCAATGTAGTCCAGGATGGCCTTGAATTTGTGATACCCGTGCCTCCGCCTCCCAAGTCCTGGGATTACAGGCATATACTATCACTCAGCTGAAAGTATCATTTAACTCCAAAAAAGACTTGGGGATGTAGCTCAGTGATTGAGCACTTGTCCAGCATGCATGGTAGCCCAAATTTAATCTTCAGTACCTGGCCTTTCCAACAATCCAATACTTTCTCTCATATATATGGTTGGTCCCGCTATTCACAGATTCAGTATCTGTGAATCTGCCTGCTTGCTAAATAATTCATGTCATCTCTATGGTATTTTCAAGGTCATTTACAGTCATGAGCAGGATGGCAGAAAATTTAAGATGACAGATGTGCTTGTTCCCAGCAGAGGCTGAACAGTGTAGCAGCTTGTGCTCTAGTTTCAGTTCTCCGTAAAAAGGACCGGATAACTGGGCATGTTGGCCAAGGCAGGAAGACTGCCATGAGTTTGAGGCCAGCCTAAGATGCACAGTGAATTAACCTGAACTAAGCAGTGAGACCCTGTCTCAAAATCAACCCACCAAAAAAACCACAAAACACAAAAAACCAGAGTAGGGAATAGGACATGACAGAGAAGCACAGTCCAAGAAAAAAACAGCTCTTGGGTTACTTGGACATGGTTGGTGGAGCAGTCTGAAGCAATCAGTTACACCTCTAAACTTTTCTCTTTTGTAAAATGGAAATGAAAACAGCTGAATCATTTTTTAGAATTTCAGATTTTCTTTTCTTTTCTTTTTTTTTTTTGTCTTTTTCATTTTTATCGGTACCAGGGATCGAACTCACGACCGCCTGCTTGCAAGGCAGGTGCTTATGCCGCTGAGCTAAATCCCCAGCCAGAATTTCAGATTTTAATGTGAGATATGTGTATATATATATGAGGCTACCTCTCCTGTCAAATAGTCCAGCACTTATTTGGTATTTGTGGCAATTTTATACAAGTAATAAGATTCAACCATATATACACTAGAAAAATTCAGGTACCAGAAAACACATATAAGAATGTCCACTGCAGCAATATTTATATAATCAAAGTACAGAAATAACTTGGACCTTTCAAAAGCGTATCTAAATTATCATGTATGTAGAGGTCCAAAGCACTGTCCATTGAGCCACAGCGCCACCTTATCATGTACTTTTGAGCAGAATACAGAATTTTTACACTTACAAGCTATTGACCTACCCCCTCCCCTAAACTGTTTCTCCTAGTATTCCTCATATCTTTTTCTTGAGACAGGATGTCACTGTGTAGTTCAAGTTAAGTCTAGAACTCACTATGTAGCCCAGGTTGGCCACTAACTTGCAATCAATGCTCGTCTTAGCATCTCAAGTGCTGAGATTAAAGCTGTCTGCCAACCTGTTAGCTCCCCATATCATTAACCTCACCATTATATTCCAGACTATAACCAAGTCACATCAGATCCCTCTGAACTTGCCAAATTCCTTCCCTAGGAGCTTTGCCCTTATTGCCCCCCTCACTGTCCTACTCCAGACTACATGGTTCCATTCCTCATTTTATCTCTACCCTTCTTGCTTTATTTTCCTATGTAATATTTATAACCTAGTATACATATCTTTTTTTTAATTATACATTCCCCACTATTATAAACTCTTAAGTATTATTCTGTTACTGGTATATTCCCATTCTTAAGAATAGTTATGTAAGGGGCTGGGGATTTAGCTCAGCGCCATAAGCGCCTGCCTTGCAAGCAGGCAGTCTGAGTTCAATCCCCAGTACTGATAAAAAGGAAAAAAAAAAAAAAAAAAAAGTTATGCAGTACAGCAATGCCTAATAAACTTATATGTGAAATAAAAATAGTAATGAAAATACATCTTTAAGAGATGAGGTCAGGGACTGGGGATTTAGCTTAGCAACATAAGCACCTGTTTTGCAAGCTTGCGGTTGGGAGTTCAATCCCTGATACCCGGAAAAGAACAGAACAGAACAGAACAGAAAAGAGCAAAGGCATGACGATCACTGGGTTTGAGGCCAGTCTAGGGTTATATAATGAGTCCAGGACTAGCCTAAACTAGAAAGGGAGACCCTGTCTCAAAAAACAAAACAAAACAAAGAGATGAGAATAAAATCCAGGATGGGGGAGGAAGATGGGAATTCAACCAGGTATATGCAAAGTGATTAAAAAGTACTGCTCTCAGAAAGCTCTAATTCTTATGCTGGGAGGTGGACATGTTTCTTTTTCACCTTTGTACTGCAGATCAAACTCATGACCTTGCACTTGCCAGGCAGGTGCTTATGCCACTAAATCCCTGGCCCTACAAATGTTTCTTAAAAACTCTGTATGTTAAGTACTAGTTTATATTTCACCTAAAGTTATACTTGCACAATTAACTGAAAAATGTAAAAATGACCTTAAGGCTGGGTGTGGAGGTGCATGCCTGTAATCCCAGCACTCAGGATACTAAGAGCTAACTGCAAATTGAAGGCCAGCCTGGGTCACACAGTGAGTTCAAGGCCAGTCTAACTACAGTGAGATCCAGTCGAAACAAAACAACTGTATATTGTCAAGTCTGTTTAAATGAGTTTAGCACCGTTTCTATCCGAAAATGGAACCAGGTGTAGTGACTCATGCCTGTAATCCCAGTACTCGGGAGGCTGAGGTGGGATTGTTGTGAGTTCCAGACTAGCCTGGGCTACAAAGTGAGCTCAAAGCCAGCCTGAACTGCACAGTGAGACCTTGTCTCAAAAAGACAAAAAAAAAAAAAAAAAAAAAAAAAGCTAATCTCTAGGGGCAAGAGGTATTTCAAGTAGACAAGACATGCAGAAAGAAATTAGAAAATGTCAGAAAAAACATCAAATCAATTTCTCTTGTATTCTGATACAGGGTCTCACTATGCAGTTCAGGCTGACCTTAAACTCACAACGATCCTCCTGCCTGTGTCCCAGGTGCTGTGGTTAAGCCATGTGTCACCTTGCCCAGCTTTTTGATTTCTTTAAAAAATTCTGTGATCTGAATTTCTGCCTGATCATCTGGTTATGGTTTACTTACCTTAACAACCCCACATTGCTTAAAGAAGTCTGTCAGATCATCAAGTGTTACATTGTCATTTAATCCTTGTACATAAATTGCACTGTTGTCAGAGTCTTCATCAGGATCTATGGGAGGGCCTTTAGAGAAGAAAGAAGGTAATTACTATTTTGTATATGTAAGACCTTCTTCATCAGCTGCTCACAGCTAGCCAATGGTGCTCATCACAAATCTAAGTGAAATACCAACCACCAATAAGAATCTGATAGAACTTTGAGTTTACTTTGTTTTTTGAAGACAGGTCTTGCTGTGTAGTTCAAGCTGGCCCTAAACTTATAAGGTAGCCCAAGTGTACTCAAAGTGCTCTTCCCGCCTCAGTCTCCCAAGTGCTGGGATTACAGGTATGTACCACCATGGCTAGTGGGTTTGATTTTTTTAAAGTAATGATTAACAGAGGATCATAAAAAAGGCTCTAATCATCCTATGACATTCGTTTTTCAGCCTCAACTCTAGCCTAAACGTGTGTGTTTGGGGGGGTAGGGGTTGGCGGCACAGTTTGAGACCAAGTCTTACTATAGGCTGGCCTCAAACTTGCTGTGATCCTCCTGCCTTGGGTTCCCAAAAGCTGGAACCCAATGTTGTGCCATTTACTTTATTTATTTTTTGTCTTTTTGAGACAAGGTCTCGCTGTGCAGTTCAGACTGGCCTTGAGCTCACTTTATAGCCCAGGCTGGTCTTGAATTTGTAATGATCCTCCTGCCTCAACCTCCCATTACAGGTGTGAGTCACCACGCCCGGCTGTGCTATTTACTTTAAAGCATGACATAAAGATCAAAATTACCTAGATCAAGATCTGGTCCTTCATCCATGGGTCCTGCCAACCAGGAAAGATCATATAAAATATTATTAGTGCACGTCTTGCAAGCTACAAACCTTACAAACACACATAGCTATCTACTACACCACCATTTGATGGGGAATCATTAAATTCAAAATGAACCGCACTGCTAAAATGGAGCAGTGCCTCTTTTAACGTTGGTGAAAGATTTGCTAGGGTTTGCTTTTTTTCTTTGCTGATTTGCTTCTAAACCATTACCAAATACACTCTCAGTGCTTATGTGCCAAATTAGTGTTAAATTTAAGTCAATTTTTCCTCCAAATAAACCAAATTTAAAAACTGTATTCTCCCCCATATTACAGAAGCAGATGCTCAATACTTCAAGTTACCCTTTGTTTTGTAACCATAGGTTAACCTTATTACCCCTAAGACAATGCCGGCAGTACCCATTAGTCTCTTTTGTATAGTTCATTTTTAAACCGTTTATGAAACTAATAAAAAAATTATAGTTTTCTAAAAACTGACTGTATTTTTTTTAACACTATCCATGGTAATACTCAAAAACTTACCACCAGGCTTATTGAAGCCACCTCGCTCTCCAGCGCTGCTGGGGGGATAAACGAAGAAATGAAGGCCTTTCCCTTTAAAAGCCAGTACCGCTCTGAGCCTTGGGGGGGCTCGTGGGGAAGAAGGGCACTGGCTAAACACATCTCCAAACAATGCATCTCTCTCATCTTGTCACTATGCCTTTCTTCAGGGCAGCTTGCTCAAATTTCCTTAATATACAACCTTGCTTGTCTGATTGTACACACCAGTGTGGTTGGTTCCTTTCATTTCGGGGGCTGGTATTAATAGTGCAATACTTGGCAAATTAGGGAGTAAAGAAACTAGACCCCAAACACCCACCCCATCAGTTTTTTCCAGGACAGCTTGGTGTAGAGAGAAGCAGCAAGCAGAAGCAACTGCTGAGATGAGCCTTTCCATGTTCATAAAGATGCACCCCCAACCTCTCCAGGGGAGAGGCAAACCAAGCCCTGGGCTTCCTAACAAGTGACAGTATATAGTGAGGCAGGAGACAACCACATTAAATGCCTACAACACACATCAGGACGCATCCAGCCAATCTTCAGCATAAAGCCATACAGTTCAGGAAACTAATGGATTTAACAGTTGCTGTGAAAGGAGAATTTACAACAAATACCAAGGCTCAATGGACTGAGGGTGCAACTTTATAGACATTATCAGTTAAAAATAATGATTATGGCAATATAAAATTACATATTCTAAAGAGAGGAGGGGGAATATAAATTGGCTTTTTTTGGTTAGGTTTTAAAGAGTAAACAAAGGTACCCTCCCCAGTGGGAGGCCGAGCTGTTTGTAACCAGTATTGCACCTTTAATACCTGAGTATACAATTTCAAGCTGTTGCATGCAGCTTTGCGTCCTTTTTAAAAGTACACACCATAAAATGTTCTCTCTCTTTAAACACAAAAGTTTACACTTTAATGTTACACAATTCTAGAGTAGTATACCTCCTCTGAGTCATTACCAAACAACAAGTATGCAGTTACCAAAGTTACAGAAGGATTCCATTTATACAATGAATACATTTTGTTAAAAATATTCTATGTATATTTTTCCTCTCCATATGGACACCGTGTCTAGTCCCACTTTTCATTATGCTGCCGGCTGAGTACTGAGTACGGGTACTTTTTAAGTATTGAAGTGTATACAAGGCTCTCACTTTGTAACCTGTAGCATATAAATGCGACAAAGCATGTTAAAAAGTTTCCACGTTTAACAGCCAATGAAAATATCAAAATACTGAGGCAATGAAAAAGGGCATGTTAACAACATTAAGTGCCTTACCTGTAGAAGACACTGAAAACCATCACCACACCACAATAAAAAGGGGAAGGGGAAATGCCCCTGTCCTGTCCCCACAGGCTCTAACAGACTGCAGCATCACAGTTTGTTGAAAAACCTATGGGGAAGGCCACGGTCTCCTCTATGGCTCCAGGAGAGACTTCTCATCCGAAAGGGGGGCCCCCTCTAACAGTCTAGCAAAATCGGTAGAATCATTACTTCTGGAGTACTAAAATGAATAAACTTGAGACTGTTTTTGAAATTGAAAAGTACTAAGAATTCTAGGTGATCTGAGACGTGATGATAGTAATTCAAGTGTCTAGGTCTAATTAAAAACATCCACAAAGAAGTGAAACCTTTATAATGGAATGATACTCTCCAAACCAGGTAACTAATTTTACTTTATATCAACTTATTCATAACTTTTTGGTATGTTATAAAATGACTTTCTTCCAATAAAGATTTCACTGAAGACTTTAAAGTTATGCAGAATATGCAACACAGTATTAGCAATCTTGAATAATAAAAAGGTTTATTAGCATGAAATTAAAAGACCAACTTTTCATCTATTTTGGAATTTTTTTGGGGAAAATTTCTATGAAAATAAATGCAATTTAATCTTTCCTTGAAATGCCAATGATACCATATCCAATTTATATTTAACATTCTGCGTAACTTTTTAAAAACCAGTTTATATAGGGACAGAACACACACAGAACTAAGCCTTCTGGATTATGTTAACCATCAACATTATATCTCACCTTTATCAAAGTACAGACACCAGAAGGGGGGATGGGAGGAGGGAGGGGATGGGCAGGCAGAAGTAGGAGGGTCATGTTATTATCAATCTAAACAGTTTTCTAAACCAGATTGGGCCATCAATCGAAACGGTCAAACTGATTTAGACTTTTAACAACTCCAATGGGGAGTGATTCTTACTTAGATACATTACTCTGAAAAAGTTACTGGATTTTTCTGTGCTCCAACCAAACTTTCCATCAGGTGTACCTCAGGTCATAGCTTAAGGGCTATGGGATCAAAATCTTCAACAATTCTGAGTACAAACAGAACTTGAGGACAAACACTGTGGAAAACAGCTGCATTCTTTTTCTGCAGTATATACACCAGATATTTCAAGACAACCATTCAGAGGCATTAGTTAAAAACTTTGGGTTGTTAGAAAGGTTGTGTGTGTTCCATCCCAAATCTATTACCCACAGAGGCTTTTTTTCACCTCTGGAAACCATGAAGGGAACTGAAAGCTCTAGTTTCAAAACCATTCTTTGCTCTCCCCAACCCAATGAAGTATACTGGCAGAGAAAAAAGCAAACTGCCAATTGATATATGCTACAAATTGACATTTCCATGTTTTAGAAGATGACTTGTGCTCAATAGATTGTCCATGGAAATGTAGAATAAATTTCTTTATGTCTTTCAGTTCCTTCTTTCCATTGAAAATCCTATGGATGAAACAAAATTAGGTAAAAGGAGAAAAGGTTTGCTCTTACCCCATTCCACCGCGTCCTCCTCCCCGCCCACCTCTGCTCATGCCTCCACGATCAAATCCCCCTCTTCCCCTGCCCCGGTTATCAGGGCCACTCATGCTCCGGTTCTCTCCTGGTCCGGAAAATCCTCCAGACTCCTGCCCATAAACACCCATGCTACTGGGGTGGTCCTGTCGGAATGAACCTGAGGAAAGAGTCACATCTGTAAGCCATGGACCAGCATTTATACCACTGCCTGATGTTTTTTTCTCCTGGAATCATAGAATTCTCAATTGTAAGGCACTAACCAAAGTACCATCTTCTTTATACCATGATCAGTAGTTGCTCACTACTGGTTGATCAAGGCTGACACAACTCTGCAGTTAGCTTAGACTAAAACACCTCCAAACAAACAAAAAATGCTTTGGCTAACACAGTATAGAATTTTGCTGATTCTAAGATGTTAAAAGCAGCTTCTTTAAACTATACTCCAGATATAAAAATTAGAGCAGATTTCTTAGGCCTTTAGTATGTTGTAAGGGCCTAGTTCCACCAAGTAGCACTATTTGCATTAGAACAAAACATGCTCACAGACTGAATTTAAAAAAGTATAAAAATGCAGGCCAAAATTTGTGAGGTCAATTTCCAGGTTTATTACTAATTTATCAGCAAACTGGGGGTAGGGATACCACTCAGTAAAACAGCACATGTGTAACATGTGTGAGCTCCTGGGTTTAACCTCTAGCATCAAAAAAACTCAGAAAAAAAAAAATCCCGGAAAATAATTTAATCGCGTATTCAAAACTACAAGTATTCTGGAGGTTGTATTTTTTCCTTTCAGGATATAAAATAAAACAAAACAAAAGCATATTTTTTTTCCCACTCACACAATCAAAACCCATTGTAGTCTTCAATAGCTGCCTGCCCAGTCTCTTAATTTATGATTTGGGTTGGGTAGGACATAAAGAACTCTGGCTTCTCATAATCTACCCAAAGAAAATAGGGTAGTCTGAAATGTTTTTTTTCTGTTTTGCTACAGTATCTCTTCTTTCTAACACTTTATTAAGAACAATTAAATTGAAAAAATGCAAGCACTGAAATCTTTGCTGGGACACCCAAGATACTTAGGTAGGATGTTATATCCTAAAGATGCACCCTAGATTTCAAACAGTGGTAAAGAACATTTCCCAAGTTCAGAAACTTCAAATACAATGAATCTTATTTGGTTTTCTCTCTTAGCAACTCACTCTGCTGCCCGTAGCTGCTGCTCTGTTGGCTATATTGACTTGGAGCCTGGCTGTAGGATCCAGTCTGGGGGGGATAACTAGTGGGAGGCTGCTGCCCATAGCTGCTTTGTTGACCATAGCTACTCTGCTGTCCATAGCTGCTCGGCTGCCCATAGGTGTTCTGCTGAGAGTAACTGCTCTGATCATAACTAGTCGGCTGTGTAGAGGAATAGCTGAAAGAAAAAAAAAAGTTTTTTTTAGGAAGGAGAGAGAAGGCTTGTTACTTTCCAAAACTCCTGAAAATGAGACATTCACAAGTCACAGATATCCTTAAAAAATGCAGTTGTTTTCTACATGTCCAATAGTATGAACAAAAACAAGAATTATTTTTATATTTAGACTCATGATTTTTAAAGCACTTATCTGTATGCCATTACAACCCCTTTTACCTTCATTTTCATTTAAAATTGGTTATTTTAAACTGTATCTGTATTTTTTGTGTTTTGTCTTTTGGAGACAGGGCTTTACTATGCAGTGCAGGCTGGCCTTGAACTCAGTGATCCTAATCCTTCAGCATTCCAAGTGCTGGGATTAAGGGCATGCCTCTACCATGCCTGGCCTCAACTATATTTGATGCAAATTTGGGAATTTAGCTGCTTCTGTGTTAAAAGAAGAATGTGTACGTGTATACTCAGGGAAGACTGATCCAGGGAAAAAAGCACTGAAAAAAAGTAGAGTTAAGTGACAGTTCTAAGATGGCCTTTAATGACTGATTAATGACAGCAATTTTCTGAAGAGGTAAGGCTGCTTGGTGGTACTGTGTATGTGGTATGTGTTGGACATGAACCATACAAAAACGGTAATTTTCCTTTGAAGATTCATTTCAGTATTCAAAACTGCTCTGTTGTAGTTTCAGTCTTTCAGAAATGCCTATTTATCTATGAAATCTGGATACTAATCAAGAAAAGACAAGGAATTTTCAGAATGAAGGTAGTGCGGGGCTGGGGATTAGTTCAGTGGCATAAGCGTCTGCCTTGCAAGCAGGCAGTTGTGAGTTCCATTCCTGGTACCAATAAAAAGGAAAAAGACAAAAAAAATGAAGGTAGTGTATGAAAGTCACTGTATCAATGACACTCATACAGCAAGGAAACCACCCAAAAATATATTTTTGTACTACTTGTTTTGCCTCTTCCCAAGATGGGATCTTGATGTGTCTATTGCCTACAGTAGTCTCAAATTTGTGATTCGTTTAGCTCAACCAGGACTACAGGTGTGTACAATTTGCTGCTGGATGGCTCTCTCTGTTTTTTCTTTTTTGAGCCAAGGTCTCACTATGCAGTTCAAGCTGGTCTAGACTCACTATGTAGCCCAGGATGGCCTCAAACTCACAGCAGCACTCCTGTCCCAGCCTCCTGCGTGCTGATACAGGTGTACACCACTATGCTCAGCTTTTTTTTTTTGGAGACACTATGTAGTTCAGACTACCCTCGAACTCAAGGTGATCCTTTTGCCTTAGTCCCTCAAGTGCTGGGGTTATAACTGTGCCATCCTACCAGACTGATTTTAGTAAGAAGACCAACAAAAGTGATTAGATCCACTTGTACCACCAATGGTACAAGCTGCTTATGGGACAGTTACACATGTACCATCTGTGGTTCAAACCGGCGGGAATGTAATGCCCTGTATTTTACACACTGAAGAAGATGGTAAAAATGGCTTCTATGGGCTGGGAATTTAGCTCAGTGGCAGAAGTGCCTGCCTTGCAAGTAGGCAGTCATGAGTTTGATCCCTGGTACGGATAAAAAAGACAAAAAAAAAAAAAGGCTTCTATGGTTCGGTTTATATGACTTCACATACTTCTGGCTGTTTTCCTTCTCAGGTGACTAAAAGAGCCAAATTAAAGGGGAAACTCTATAGTGGAAAAATATTTGTCTGTATTCAGAGAAAAGTTAATGCTAAGAGAACCTAGGACTGAGGCTTCAACATATCTATATAAGGTCAGAGTTATCACTGAAACAGTGAAACAACAAATCTTACCTGAGGGAGCCAAAGCAAGTTGGTCAATGGCCTGAAAAACACTTGCTATTCCACTAGTTCACTGGCCACAAGAAAGAAAAGACTGACCTGGTAGGAGGGTAGGATGGAGGTGCAGTGACTGGCTGCATCGGGTAGCTTCCAGGAACCTGAGGATAACTGTAGTTACTCTGTCCATATCCTAGGCTGGGCTGGTTATAACCCCCTGTGCTAGACTGAGGTTGATTAGTCTCAGTGGGCTTGTTACCGTCCTGTGGTCTAAAAGAGAAAATTTAAAATAGACTTTTTTAGCCTTAAAACTCTTAGATAAGAAACCAACAAATCTGTAAACAATATGATGTTAGGACTGAGCTTGGAAATTTATACCATTAAACTACACCAAACCACCTAAATGTATTTGCTGGAAAGACTAAAAAATGCAGAGAATTAATATATTTGCAGAAGATATACCAATATGTTCCATTCACTCCATGTTTACAGCTTTAAAAGGCAGTTTCAATATTGTGTTTTTAATTTAAGTGATCTGGGAAGAAATTCTTTTTCACAAAGCCAACTTGAGGACAAACCAGTAATACAAGTTCTATTTTTTAAAACAAAAGGAAAAAAGAAAGTTTTAGTTCAGAGCAACACCTGTTTTTCTAAGACAGAGACTCCATATGTATTTCAGGTTGGCCTCAACTCTGTGGTAACCCTCCTGCCTCAGCCTCCAAGTGCTGGGAATTACTGGCATGCACCACCATATCCATCTTAAGAGTAAAATTTATATTAATAAGCCCACAGCAGTACAAATGTGGAGTGTATCTGTGAATTTATGTTTCTCATTTATTAACAAACTAAAAAACCAAACCAAAACAACAAAAAAAACATAATCCAACTTGGGCTGCCATGAATTAGCTTAATCTTGCCTCAAAGTCTCCATACTGAAAAAGAACACTAAGGCAGGGATGCTGTGGAACCCAACCCTCGGCTCCAACTGGGAAGTCCCTATCAAATGATGAAAATCAGTCCTACCCAGTACCAAGGAAAAACCTAATGGATTTCTATTATCTCTCATCTATAATAGTTTATATCAATGCTGTAGTGCTGTGAGCTGGAGTTATTTTAAGCAAAGGAACAAGAGTCAGAAGGCAGAGCCAAAATGGGTCACAAGCATGCTCTTTTCCAGTGGAAAGAGTAGCTGTCATTCTAAGCAAGAGACAGACAATTATTTAAAGTGGCAAGGATTGAAAACTAAGAAAAAAGGGATAAAAAACAACCTTTCTTGAAACTCAATTGATATATAAACCTTTCCAACCATGGCTTGGCTCAAATGTTGCATTAGAGTGTCAAATGGTTCTCTCAATTCTGAAACGACTCAGGTCAATGATAGCAGGGCCTTTCTAGGAAACAGTTTAACACAACCTCTGTACAAGCTATAATAGCAGGTGTAAACTACCAAGTAGTTCTGATTATTCATGGTGCATTTTAGAAGTAATTTCAAGAGTGCTTGCAGGAGCTAATTTTTTACCTCTATAGTATTCGTTTATTCCATAAAAGATTACATTCAAATGAGAATTCTGTTCTTCCAAGACTATATGCAGAGGCTGGGTGTGGTGGTGCTAATCTTGAAGCTTGGGAGACTGAGGTGGGAGGGTAATACTAGGAGGTCAAGGCTGGCCTGGGCTACAAAGTAGGACTTTGTTACAAAACAAAACATTCTGGTCTGACTTACTGTTCACCCATGCGTGGGTACCAAAATAAGAATTTGTACTATTTGAGCTAGGTGTATATACCTGAAACCCTAGCATGTGGGAGGCTGACACAGAAAGATCATTGTGAATTTGAGGCCAGCCTGAACTACATAGTGAAGACAGTTGACTCCAAATGAAAAAGTACATTCCCACGTATGTACTTAGGTTGGCTAACTTGTACATACAGAAAAATCGTATCACCTATTTAAACTAAGACATTATTTGACAATATGGCACATGATGCAAAAGGCAAAAAGAAACTGTTCTGCAGTTGAGGAGCTCTGGGATTACCCAGTGTTCTCTCTGGAACAAAAGGCATCTTCACCAAAAGGCTTTTGTTGGTATCCACCAAGGAGGTGGGTGTGGGGGTCACAGCAGAGTGCACAGGTAAAAGAAACTTTGTAATCATACTAGGCACAGAGGCCTCCAATTAGCAATGCACAATTTCCATGTATGCAAGGTTGGCACCTTTATTGCCAGTAACCACTGTTTCAATATAGCCAGCTCTATCAATCTCAGTAAACAGGGTGAAGGAGAGGTCAGGTCCAGGTTGTGGCAAGGGCTATGTTTTTTAGGAGACAGCAGGGAGGTGATCTCCCACCACTACCATGCCCAGAAGGGGGACTGTTTCTTGACTCATACCTCCTGTGAACTACCATACCATGTTTATTCTAACAGGACAGTTGTTCTCATTTATGGGATGATCAAGAACATTGAAGATTAATGTATAATTCTATAAGTAGTTCAGTTTTGATAAAAAACAAGTTTCTTGTGGGTTTAGAAGAGTAAAAATAATAGCCTCCTTCTACCCTCAAAATATGCTCCCAAACCAGAGCAATCTATTGGAGTGAAAGCCTTCATTTTGGCTGATGCATGGTACCATTTCATTGTTAAATGGAGAACATGTTTGTGGTGTGGCCCAGTACACTAGTTACAGTAACAACATAGTTAACACTTAAAAAGAATATAGCCTTACCTTGCAGGTGCAGTAGCTGCTGGTTGCTGCCCATAGGCTGGGTAAGCAGGCTGAGTGCCATATGCAGACTGAGCTGCGTAAGAGGCCTGGGTGGTGGTGACTGTAGCAGTGGTGGTGTCATAAGCACCAGTGCCATAACCCTGGACAGGTTGGCTATATGCCTGGGGTGCAGCTGGAGTAGTATAACCTAGGACAAAGGACAGCCCGGTTAGATTTCTGGCCACTTCATGAATCTGCCTAGACACTTTATCATTAACAAAACAATTTGCAAATCTCTCACTTTAAACCATTACAAAATTTAATCCCTTTAAGTATTTGCCCTTTAGTCATAGTAATAGAAACCATATTTAAAGCCTAAGTTCTCTGAAAATAGCCAGCTTTTTTTTTTTTTTTTTTTTTTGGTCTTTTTCATTTTTATTGGTACCAGGGATCGAACTCACGACCGCCTGCTTGCAAGGCAGGTGCTTATGCCGCTGAGCTAAATCCCCAGCCCCAGAAAATAGCCAGTTTTTAACACAGTACTATCTTATTTATTTTTGTTTTTGAGAGAGCATCTTGCCATGTGGTTCAGGCTGGCCTCAAACTTTCAGTGACCCTCCAACCTCAGACTTCTAAGTGCTGGCATTATAGGAGTGTGCCATCATACCCAACTACCTCATTGGTTTAAACCCACACATAGTGGGGAGAAAGAATATGATGGTATAGAAAGCCGTTACTAAACTTTCTTCCATCCCCTCTTGAAGGCATTCAAAGGAAACAAGTTCGTATTTTGCCAACTTTATCAGATTTTCTTAAATTTCTCAACTAAGGTGGTTATGTAGCTCAAAAAATCTTCAAGCAGGAAACAATACCACAAAGAGGTAAAAGGCAAATAACATGGTTTTTCAAAATACCTAAAAATAATGATCTGCATTGGGATGGGTTTAAGCAATAAATGCTTAAACTTTGGGTAGTAATTTATTTGTTTCAATTTTAAGCACTGTAACATGGGCAGTTCATATTTAAGAAAACTGAAGTTACAGGAACATGTGTTTCATCTGTGTTGGAAAATAGTAACATGTAATACAACATTCTAAGAACTAATTTTAAGTAACAACTAAAAACAATTGTTATCAGGCTGGTTACCAAGTTACCCAGTTGCATTTGTCTTACTTACCTACCAAAGGCAAAATGACCCTTTTCTTGTACAGCAATATTAAGAGGTAGAATCTAATCTCTTCTTCCCTTCAGTATTTCCCTATCCAGGTGTCACAAAGGCCTGCACTTATGAGTGTGCTTGTGCTGCAGACCAGTAAAACCACTTTTTCCTCTGGGACCTGGGCTTACAGCGTGACCAAAAATCCAAAGTCTGTATATAGCTCATAGGTCTTGTTCCTTGGAGGTGTTATAACCTTTTCTGGTACTGGCCTCTTTGGCTCCCTGAAGGTCACTGAGCCATAAAAACCTCACTCTAGATCTCAGCATTTATATTCATCAAAGAAAATCCAACTTCATTTAAAAAAAGAAAAAAAGAAAAATCACGGGCTTTTTTCTGTGGCAGCAGGACTCAAACTCAGGAGCAGGCAGGCACTATGCCACTGAGCTATATCCCCAGCTCAAAAATTTCAGTCTTTAAAAGGTATATTGGACTAAGACCGCTCATTATAGTTAACATTCTGGGCCTTAAGCTTTAGTCAGAGTAAAGTGTCCTCAGCAAATTCATGACAAGCTAAACAATAACAAGATGAACTTTTTTCTGTGTAACCTGAAGTGTCACCTTTTGCAGCACAAAGTTAAAAGAAATTCTGAGATTAAAGTACAACGATAGCAATTTCCTTGTCAAATTGTTGGGTGGATATGTGCATGAAAGTGTATTTCCAGTGGAAATTATCCTTTGTGGTACTAGAGACTGAACACAGGGCCTTTGTACTGAACTACCTCCTAGGCCTTTATTTTAAATCAGGGCCTTACTATGTTGGCCTGGTTGGGTTCCAACTAATCCTTTTGCCTCAGCCTTGCAGAGTGCTGGGAATCCAGATGTGTGCCACCACATTTGATTTAGAAAATTTTGAGTTTGTTTGTTGTTCACTGAACTACTTCTCTTTTTGGAATAGTTCTGGGATTAAATTCAGGGCCTCAAAGATGCCAGGCAAGTGTTCTGCTACTGAATTACACTGGAACCCTATCTCTTTAATTTAAAAGTCCTTTGCAGACTCCTAAGGTTAATTATACAAAGCACTCATTTATTTAATATTAACTAGAATCTAATGCCATCTCCTCTGTTATTTTTACAGGCGTTTTTCTAATTCATGATAGCCTATTTATAAAATTCACAGGAAGAGCAGTTAAATTAACAAAAACTATAACTGATCAGGCATTCACTTATGTCAAAAAACTATGTGGCAATAGTTAAAGCCTTGTAGTGTTAAAAGATTACAGTAACAGACCCTGGGTTAATAAACAATCTTTTAATTAATCTGTAGTCCCCATACAAGCAGCCAAGCAAAATGAGAAAAAAAATCAGAGCAAAATGATTTAATGGTAACAAAAGAGACCAACAGAAAAAGACAACAGATCTACTAGGTATTAATGGCTTGAAGGAAAAAGGTGGTAAGAAACATCACACAAACTGATTAAAATCTTTGTTCAACCTGAACAAGTAAAAATAAAACTTTAAGAACTCTAATTAGTAACTTAAATGCATACATAGCCTTTCTCTTCTGAAGCTTAATTTAGAAAAAGCCTAAAGAGGACAATATATTTTAATACATTTCTTCTAATTATCCAATAACTTTTACACGTAAAGACTGCATCAGTGGCTGGGGATGTAGCTCAGTGGCACCCTCAGTTTGATTCCTGGTATAGATGGGGGAGAAAGAAGGGAGAAAGGGAAGGGGAGGAGAATAAAAAATAAGAATAAGGGAGATATACAGTAAGTCCCCAACTTACTGACGAGTCCCATTCTGGGAGAACGTTAAGCACAACAAAGTGAGTCTTACACACCTTTGACACAAACATACAGTATATATTGCTTTGCACTTTCTAGATGTCCCCTACACATCCCCACTGCTTTTCCTTTTGCTTCTGGACATCCTGGACTCTGAGCACTGTACTACTATAAAGTAATGCACTGTACAGTGAGCACCCCGGCAGTACAACTGTGATAATGTCTGGCGTCTAGACATGAGTAATGAGTAATTTTGTGATTTATTTGCATCTATGAACACGTGTAATACAAGGTCCATTTGTATGTGTGAAAGTTTGCAACTTAAATGTTAAGTAGGGAACTTACTGTAAAGGATATTCCATACACTATCAAGTCTATAGAAACATTCCTCATTACTGCAAAACAATCTCCAGCTTGTCAAAGATACTGGTTTCTGTATGGTCCTCCACTTTGTGGGCCTACACTCATGATGGGACTTTCACATAGTTTCAGCCCTTCTTATAACTCTAGAAAGTTTAAACTCCTTCTATCCAATTCAACATACACATTTTTAGGAAGCAGTTCCCAGCAATTCACAATATCAGTATGCAATAAGCTAAATGACAGCCATTTCTCCTACTAGACTACAAATAATATAGAGAATTGAAGATAGCTGGAGAATAGTTTTTACATCTTTAACACTTCCTTATATTAAAACCTTTTATGATAATGAAGGTAGGGTAAGTAGAGACCCTGAAACATTGCACCTCACTAAGCAGAAAAAAACTACTATAGATTTTTCATATACTCCACTCGACCTCAGTATTAGCTTACAATTTATTATTCTTGGAAGTTTCTTAGCTTCCTAGATTGCTATATATAAAATTTATGCTGAAGACGTATTATGAATTAAAATAATTCTTAACACTTAAAATAGAAAAAAGATGAATCTGGACTGAAAAGCAACCAACAGACAAATATGATACACATGCAGGGTGGCAGTTTGTTTCTCTAAATAAATCTAAACATGCAATCTATCCTTCAGGGAATAGGGGGAAATCAGTAGGGAGTAATCACCTGAAATACCTTTGGGAAGGTGAGTATTGTAAAGGTTTGAAAGAATGTAATATTAAATAAAATTTTCCCCAAATCATATAAAGAAAAGGACACACATCTGTGAATGGCACCTGAAGCAGTTTTTTCATTAGCACCTTGTTGTGCGATGTTAGAAAAATCTGGGGGTTAAACAAATGAAAACACCTAAAGGGTTAACATTACAGGGTTAGACAAGATGGAAAGCATTTCCCATGCAAGAATGAGCAGGATAGTCAAACCTGTACTGGTCCCTTCTACTGTGGAAAGCACAAAACAAAAAGTAGAGGGTACACTATCAGATGAAGTAAACATGTGAAAACCAGTTTGATTTTTAAGCAGCCCAGTTTAAGAAGGCTCCTTCTTAGTATTAGCATTAGCACAATTTTTTACACAATTTCCACTTTGTTGTCAGTTTATTCAATATAGTGAATAGAAGTTAAAATTTCTTTTCTCCCTTGAAGGTTATCCCACCCACATTCTATTAGGTATCCCTCAAGGCGAATGTAAGGAAAAGGAAAGAAAGAAAGAAAGAAAAAAATCTCCTTCTTAAAAGATCTTAAAGCCAGGCATGGTGGCTCATGCCTTTGTAATCCCAACAGTTGAGAGGCTACCAGCCTGGGCTACAAAATGAGCTCAAGGCCAGCCTGAACTGCATAGCGAGACCGCGGTGTCCCAAAAGACCAAAAAAAAAAAAAAAAAAAAGTAAAAGATCTCCAAGATATGGACCAGAATCTACATCTAAAAGCATGAGTACCAACTCTCTTAGCAAATGCCCTAGACATCATGATCCAAAAATTTCTCCAAGGTAGGTCTTACCAGTGGGAGGCTGTCCATAAGAAGTTGCATATGCAGTCTGCCCATAGGTGGCAGTGGTCTGAGCCTGGGTATAGCTGACATCAGTAGGCTGTCCATAGGTTCCATAGCTTTGTTGCCCATACGCCTGTCCCAAAGAAAATGGATGTTAAGGACTTTGTATGTGAATCTTGTACTTTAGTAATAAAACTGACATGTCTGAGTTTCTAAATTGTAGAATCTAAAGACTAAAACAGGCATAAAGCTGTGGGTTTCACTATGTATTCCACCTTGACCTTAATTCACTATGTAACCCAGGCCAGCCTCAAACTTGCTGCAATCCTCCTGGCTCATCGTCCAAGTGCTGTGATGATACGTGTGTGCAACCATGCTCAGCTATAGTTAGAACTTGTTATCATTTACCCTAATTATTCTTATTTTGGTAAAGATAACAATAAAGTTCCAGAGGTAACTAGGAAAAACTTTTATATACAGGAGATTAACAAGACACTCCCACAGGAAGAGCAGTAAGTACAGGTGTGTAACTGTCACAGTTTTAGTAGCTAGAAACACATATTAGGAAGACAAATGGGTAAAGAAAATGAAAGATAAGGCAATTTTGAAAACTATATTTGCACCATGGCACAAAGATTAAAACTACTACACATTCCAAAGGAAATGGAACCACAATATTGCATGTTCTCTTAACACTTAGAACATCAGACTAGTCTTTTGAATTTGGACACCAGTAGTATTTAAAATCAAGTAAGGGATGAGCTGTTCTTTCAGATTCTAATATATTCATATTCTGGTTTTTCTGAATGGTCAGTTAGGCAAGATATGCTAGAGATACTATATTCTGTCTATCCTAGAACACGGTTTGAGGGCAGTTATCAGCACGCACTTTATGATGTGATTCATTCAGAATTTAAAATCTTAAAAACACTGGAAGGCCTATTTCTAGGGTAGGTGGCCTTGGCTGCTTTTTTTTTTGGCATGTCTCTGAAGATCATGCAAGCTAGACTAGCACTCCTGAGATATATCCCCAGACTCTGATCTAGGTTTTTAACCAAAAAATCATGTACTAGAAAATTTAGGAGCTCCTTAGCTAGGCAGCAATGTTTCTTAGAAGTGATTCTGCTATATTGTACCTATGCACCGACTGAGTTCATCAGCAAAAGTCGTAATTTTCCTTTGCAGTACTATAATGATTAAGTAAATCCAAACATAATGAAATAAAATACACAGAAGGACCAAGCACAGAACACGGCAACTGGCAAAATAATAGTCTATGAATTTATAAAAAGCCAACCCCCACTTTAGTACAGTTTCATTTAATATGGCAGAATGGAGTCCTTTGTAAATTCCTAGTTTTTTTTTTAAATGGTTACACATAAAACATGAGATGTAACTTCATGTTATACCTAATTTTGAAAAAGATGTCCTAGTCATTGCTTAAATGACCAACAGAAACGTTTTACCTGTAGATGCAGCTACATAGAATTACTGTATTTTAAAGATTACCTGGGTGGTCTGTGCATATCCTTGAGTTGGCTGGGCAGTGTAAGCACTGTAGCTGAAAAAGAAATACAAGAGCTGAATATAGAACATTCTGATTTTATTACAACTGCTATGACTATATGAGGTTCCATATTCTAAAAACATTAATCACAGAAAAAAACTGTAGAAGACGGACTTACCCCTGTTGGGCTGCAGCTTGGCTGTAGGTACTATAATCTGGAGGAAACAAGAAAACAAGTATAAAGTCAGCAAAGAGGTTTAGGTGGCAAGAAGAATTTTTTTAACTGTTTGTAGAGGCTGACACAGTCCAAAAGAATACCACGGATCTCTTAACACCAAACCAAACCAATTAGGTCTAAGAGTTAACCTCATAAAGTCTGAATATGAATACAATGCTAGCTAATAAGGCCAACATCAGCTGACATGGCAGGGGTATTTTGCATGCTCCCTGACCATAAACCCCCTTTTAACCACAGGCTATCGTTTTATTTTGGGGTTTTTTTGGGAGACAGAATTTCACTATGTAGTTCAGGCTGGCCTTGAACTCAACTTTTGTAGCCCAGGCTGGCCTCAAACTCTCAAGTGATCCTCTTGTCTCAGCCTCTCCAGTGCTAGGCTTAAAGGCATGCACTACCATGTCCACTCAGGCCATTTTACATGTATGATCATCACCCTGAGGCTAAAAAATAAGACCCTAAAATGGGATCAGGGGCTTTATGTTCATATAAAAACAAGCTATGCAATAATATCACAACATTAAACACCAGACTAATTTATTAGTAGTTCATCTCCTCAAAACTAGTTTTTCTAGTATTTCCTCACTTTAGCAATTAAGACCAACCGTAATTCTTTAGCACAAAAGCACTGAAATGGGGGCTGGGGATTTAGCTCAGCGGCATAAGCGCCTGCCTTGCAAGCAGGCAGTCGTGAGTTCGATCCCCGGTACCGATAAAAAGGAAAAACAAAACAAAACAAAACAACAAAAAAACCCCAAAATAATTGTATGTACTTCCTAAAATCCAAAGTGATTTGAACTTAAAAAAAAAAAAAGACAAATTTTCTCTGCTCTACATAAACCTTTTTTGGGGGGCGAGGGGCACCTTTTTGAGACAGGCTTTCACTATACAGTTCAGGCTGGCCCTGAACTCATTTTATAGTTTAGGCTAGCCTCCAACTTGGAAGGATCCTCCTGCCTCAACCTCCAGTTTGCTGGGATTACAGTATCCACAACCAAGCCTGCCTGGCCTCCTGTATTTATTTTATAATGTACATCAAAAGGGATCAAAAATTGATCCACCAAGGTATTTACAAGCAGTGGAAAAAAAAAAATCAACCAACAGATCAGACAAAAGCTGAGACATTTTCACAGCAGTATGAATTAAAGTTAGAGGTTTTAAACTTTTTTTTACAAAGACAACTAATTATTTTAAAAACGTAATTATTTCCCCTGCACATGAATATATATCATGCTCAATGTTTGAATACAGTATTGCCGTTAAAACAGAACAAAAGAGTCCTTTCTTTTCCAGTCAGAAAATTCCTCACCCAAAAGCAACTGGTGACATCTCAGTTCTTGGAAAAGTTCTTGCCATGCAATTCAAAGCCTGCCTCAGGATTTCCTAGCCTGGCCTCAGAGTGTGTGGCTAAGTCCATCTCTTATAAATTGGCTTGTGTTTCTACTACCCTGTACTTCATACACCAACTTTCCTTTGTTTGTACACCCTTAGCTCAGAACTCTGAATTAACATCATAAAATCAACTGCCCTAAAGGTATCTAAAATAGAAAACAAATGAACAAATAATTCCCCCAAAACCCTAAACAATCCATTCAAGTCACTTCTTGAAGCATCTTCAACAATGCTTTGTGACACATAAAATTAAATGTAGAAGTAGTGGTGCAGGCCTGTAATTAACTCCAGCACTGAGAAGTTAACAGAAAAGATCTCAAGTTCAAGGCCATCCGGCCCAACTTAGTGAGATCCTCTCTCAACATAAAAAATGGCTTGTGGATATAGCTTAGCGCTAAGGCCCTGGATTCAATCAGTATAAGGGTGGTGGTGGGGGGACACATAATAAATGCAGGGTCTGGGGACGTAACCCAGTGGTAGAGGACTTGACTAGCACACCCATGGCCTAGGTTCAAGGGCCCCAGCAATAGAAATGACCACCCCTTCCAATCCCCTTTCCATTAAATGTAAATTGTCTTTCACAAAACAAACACAATGAAGTTGAAAACCAAGTATTTCAACCTACATTTTCTGAGATTTTTATATGAAAAATGACTTAAAATCACTGACATAAATTCAATGTTTGTAAGAAGACTTACAAAATAGTAGTTATGTAAAACATAAAACTGAATGGGGCTAGATATAGTGGTACCTGTAATCCCAGCACCTGGGAGGCTGAGGCATTAGGATCACTTTGAATTGAAGCCGTCTGGGTTACTAGAAAATTCAAGGCCACTACATAGTGAGATCCTCTCTCAAAAAACCAAACAAGAAAATCCCAAACCAAAACAACTGATACGGGACAACTAATGATCCCAGGTCAGTGTGAAGCCACAGGATTTGGTCCTACACTGGAGGGCAGGAAATTTTTTTCGTGAGAATTTATTTATAGCACACAATGTGGCCTCAAACAAAACTAGGAATACATTATGCTCAGATTATTTAACAACCAATTGTGTTTGTTATTAATTTCCAAGGATGCAGTTGAAATTGTTACTAAAAACAGCACAGTTTGAGGAGATGGGTTGTGATGCAGGGCCTCTTTGGAGTGCTAGCAATAGCCTACTGCTTGATCTGAATAATGGTTGTTTACGAGTTTGTTTTGTAATTGTGTAAGCTGGACACATGCTACATATAGTGGGAACTTTTCTATGTGATTATAGGTGAACATGCTACATATAGTGGGAACTTTTCTATGTGATTATAGGTGAGGGAGGGGAAAACATGTTAACACTACTGAAGGCAGCAACTCAAACATTTTAGGTCAGTCACTTCCCAACCTGTACTTACTGATTTAGGGTGTCAGACTACATAATGCATTAAAATCAGCATGTGGTAACTTTGCTGGGACCAAAATGCTTTGCTTTTGGGACCAGAAGGGCGCAAGAAGCTTTTAAAAGGTCCATCTATTCTCTCACATTTTGCAGGAAAGTAAACTAAAGTTCAGATAACATATATGAGTCCCCGAAGCTCCACGAGCGTGGACTACTACTGTTGTCTATGTAAGCCACACTTGTAATTTTAATTTAGTAGATGGTTACCAGCAAAGAGGGTTTGAGTAAAGATGACTGAAAAGTCATATCCATCCAGCTACATAAAAAATTTCAGTGTAAACACTTTGTCTCCTCAGGCTGTAGTAGATAAGATGAGGGTGGAAAGGGGACAGGAAGACTAGAATCTCGGGAGTGTTCCTTTTAGGAGCACTGCAGGTAGCCTGGCAGCAAGAGCCTACTTTCACTTGTTTACTGACCACACAGATGGGGAGAGTTCTTAAAATTGTCTTTCAGTTGCTAGAAACTGGAGTCTTCCCAAATTAAAATTCTGAAGGGCTCAGAGCCTTCTCTGTTTTGTCCTCTCTCTCTCAATGCCTCCAAGGCCTGGAACCACGCTAGTGAAGGAATACCCCCAAAGGCAAAAAAGCTCCACCCTGCCAACAATCCCGTGCCAAACTGTAAGATGAAAGTTAGGCTATCCAGTACTCACAAACGCTGCAGGCAGTAAGGCCCACCCTATCCATATCATTCTAGAGTTCCCACACTGGGCTTTCTTTTGAAGTCCTGTTTTTGCTAGCTTTTACCGGTCCACTAAACAAACAAGCCTGTAGCCAAACGCAAGCAAATACAGATGTGTGATGCCACGGTTCATACATAGGCTCGAGGTTTTTATTCCTCCTAAGTTAAAGAGACTAAAGAGTTCTCTCTGGTAAGATTTCTGGCCTCCAGGGCTGGGGATTTAGCTCAGCGGCACAAGCGCCTGCCTTGCAAGCAGGCAGTCGTGAGTTCGATCCCTGGTACCGATAAAAACAAAAAAGACCAAAAAAAAAAAATAAAAAAAATAAAAAAAAAAAGAGATTTCTGGCCTCCAGATCCCGGCTGGCCTTATACAACTGATCTTCCTTGGCGTTTACTGAAAAAGAGCCTTGGGAAGTCACATAATTGCTTTTTAGGGAAAGAAGAAGGTTAAACAAGACGACGAAAAAGAAATCCAAAGGGGACAGCAGATTTAGGGGAAAGCCAGAAGTCTGGGTAACCTACGCTTTAAGGCCAGGCTGATATAAATTGGGTTTGGGGCGGGAAGGCACCCGGCCGACTAGACCTGATGGATGAGGGGCCCGCTCAGAAGCTGGAGCCTCGCACCACCCTAGACTCGATGGCCTGTGTTTTCCCCTAGTTTTCTCCCTGAGAAAAAGTCACCCTGGAGCTAGGCCCACTAGCCCTGGAAAGTGAAGAGTGGAGGGTCACAAGGGGTGCGGGGCCGGGGCTTCTTGAGCCACCTTATGGACCCCCTCCTGCTTTCGGGGTCACGGGCTCGAGGCCATACGTTTACTAAGCTTCACGCGGGACCTCAGAGGCCGCAGGCCCCGCCCACGTGGCGGGCGGCCGGGAGCGCAGGGGCCGACGATCGCCACACAATGGAGGCCAAAGCAAGACCTGAGCGCCCCGCCACCGCGAGACCCCGCGCGCCGGAAGGTTCCAGAACCCGCCCGCCCGACGGGGGAGGGGAAACGAATGCGCCCCCCCCCCCAGCTCGTCGGGCCGCGGCGGGTATCTCCAACCTTTCTCTATAACTTCAACCAACTGTCTTGGCCACACCCAAGGGCGAACAGTCCCCAGTTTCAGGGGCCCGGCCCTCGCTGGCCGAACCGCAGTTCCATCACACTCACCCGTGGACGCCATTTTCTCTCCTTCCTCCTCGTTCTCTCAACGTCCGTCACCTCTCGCTTTCCCTCTAAGCGCCGCACTGCGCAGGCCCGAAACCCGCAACCTCGGACGCTACCATTGGTCCAGGCCACTGGGGGGGTAGAAGAAAGAAGGATGAACCACCAATTTCTTGCTTTCACGCCTGAAATTGTTGTCCCAATCCTTTCTAAAGTGTACCACACGTGACGCGAGGGACAAAACAGCACTTTAAAGGCTGAAGCGCCGGTAAGCGGGTGTCAGCATCGAACCGAAGCGACTAGCCGCACGAGGCTAGGTCGTTCGGAATGGTTACGTCCACTAACTCTAGGGACTGTCTCTGAAGTGTCTGTCCGGGAGGAAAACGGAGGCCGGCGGGAGGGTTGGGGGGAAGGGATCTGGGCCTAGAACAACTGCTGACTAATCGGCGGGTAGCGCGGGATTGGGAGGGGGTGGCGCGCCTGTTGGTCTGCCAGGGTCACGCGCCTTGGTGTGCACGCAGTGGGTTTGAGGCACCTTGGCGTTCGACCAGAGTGCTGACTCCCAGCGGGGGGTCCCACCTGGCCTTCCGGGTAGGTGGGCATACTCCGCAGTGAGTACCTCGAATAAGTGCCTGGACCGGCGAGGGTGGGGGCCTAAATCGGTCGGTTGGGTGGGAGGTCTCGAACGTCGTGCCCAGCCCCCCCCACTCACCCCCTCCCCACCTCACAACGGTCGGACTTGAGAAAGACCTTTAATCACCTCTCTTCCAATACCCTTGTTTTAACAGAAGTGGAAACTGAGGCCCAAGAAAACTGAGGACTTTTTCCAAAGTCACAAAGCTGAGTTCGACTTAGATCCTGGAATCCCTCCCACCCCCAACCACCATCCCAAAGTCTTCCTGTGCTTGACTTCCTATTCTATACTCCTGGCTTCCCAGCAAGGTAGGCAGGGCCTGATGGTGCACAGCCCCATTTTAGAAATCCAGAGGTTTCAAGGCACAGTTCTGTGTCCCTAGGCAAGTCTTTTACGATTGCTAAGGTGCACGAGGTAGGGGTGGGAGGGATTATGAGGATGCAAGAGGAAGCTTGCAGTGGGTGTCTTGGCCCCAGGCCCTGCCGCAAGCAAGGTGGTACCTGCCCACTTTGCTTAACCTCAGCCTAGCTCCACCAGTGGGTGCAAGGGCCCGGTGAAGGACAGGGCTCACCTCAACTTCCTGAGCTGGGCCAAGAACCAAGCAGTGTTTTTAAGTGAACCATTAAAAATCACTGACTCTGGTGGGGAATTTGAGAGTAAGGAGTGCCCCATGCCCACTCAGACCACCTACCAACTGAGATGGACCAACTGCTCAAAAGACCAGGCTCTATGATGTAGGAAGGGTAAAGGAAGGGGACATTTGAATTGGCTTCAAAGAATAAGTAGGTGCTTGTCTGCTGGAAAGAGAGAGAAAGACATTGTAGGCAGGAGATTCCCACATTTTTCCTTTGGCAAGCAAACAGCTTTATTTTGCTGGGACCCTGAATCAGCAGGAGCTCTGGGACAAAGAGGCCTGGCCAGGGGTGAAGGGACTCCATCAGGGGCTGGAAGACAGAATGGATGTCAGGGAGAACAGAGGAAGAAAAGCTTTGCTTCGTGGACAGGGAATAGCCGTGTTGGGGGCTGGTGCTTCAACTAACTAGTCCTTTTTTGAGGGGGACTCAACTCAGGACTTTGTGCTTGCCAGGAAACCAGCTAGTCTTTGAGCAGCCCATCTCTATACTGAGGCTGGGCCTTGATGAGTGGGCCAGGTGATGGCTACAAATGCCTCCCATAGTCAGTAGGGTGGTTATAATTTATTGAGCAGGGGCTGTACGCTGGGGCCAACCTTAAACTTTTCTTTTTTTCTCATCATCCTATGAGGAAAAGATTTTCTTAATTCTCAGTTCACTGATGCGAAAGGAGAGATGCAGAGTTTGGGAAACCTGCCTAGGAACATATAGCAGAAAGGGTTAAGAGCAGAGAGTAGAACTTTCCTGTGAAAAGGGAGGCTAGGGTCGGGGGGCTGTGCTCAAGGCTGAGGAAGATGCTCAGGTATGGGTCTCCAGCTGCTTTTTTTTTTTTTTGAGACAGGGTCTCACTATGCAGTTCAGGCTGGTCTTGAGCTCACTTTGTAATCTAGGCTGGTCTCGAACTCGAAACCATCCTCCTGCCTCAGCCTCCCAAGTGCTGGGATTACAGGAGTGAGCCACCACACCTGGCTCAGCTGCCTCTTCTAACCATTACCCCATTGAATGCTTGCCCATTGGATGCCCGTGGCTCCTTGGTCTAGGGCAACTGAGGCCACTGGAACCTTAAAGCTGAGTGCAGTGGCAGGGAAGAGGAGGATGGCAGCCTAAGGCAAAGAAGAAGCAGAAGATGGCTAGAGATGGCCCTGAATTGGCCCTGAGCAGGAATGGCAAACCTTTCAGAGGCCAAGTGCCCGTACTGCAACTCCAGACCCATTTAGTTATCACAAAGTGCCTACATTGCAATTAAACCTGAATACTGAGGTTTTTAGTTTAGAAAAAATAGCTCACACTTCTTTGTGTGTCCACTGTGGCACTTGTGCAGTAGGTTTGCCATTACTGCTGTAGGGGCTTATACCCCTCTTTCCATTAGTCCAGGGCTCTGGTTCAACTTTCCTAGCCCTACTCCTCTTATCTGAGACTTCTTCAGTTTCCACCCTCACAATGGGCAGATGGCTAATGAACACATGGGCTAGGGTCTAACCATTGTGGCCACGCTGCCTCTTCAACCTGTTTCTTCTTCTGTTAAATGAAGCTGTTGGTAAAGTAGCTGAGGGAATCAGTAAGGGAAAGCTGCAATAATAACTGTTGGTGTTTTCTTTCAGCAGCAGCACACAGTCCTAGGACCACCTTGACCATCCTCAATCAAACAAACCATGCATACGAGGGGGTCTCCTCGCCTGCTGTTTCCAGCGCTGCCTCTTGCCTCCTCTGTCTTGATGCTGCTGATGACTAGCCTTTGGCTGATGGGAGCTGGCCCCAGCCTCACCCTGGCCCCGGAGTTGCTGCTGGACCCCTGGCAGGGTGAGGGCCAGCCTCCGAGACCTCATAGATTCAGACATCGTAGACTGGAGATGTGTAGGGCCTGAGACTAGTTGGTGGGAACAGTACATACTCTGCAGTGGTCAAGCAGGAATGAGATCCAGTGTCATCGGGGTAGTAACGGGGTTCAGCCTTAGAAATGAGCCTGGCTGGTTCATCCACAGCCAAGAAAGAGGGCAGAAGACCTAGCAGATGGGCCAATAGATACTATTTTTTGAGACAGGGTCCAGCTAAATTTCCTGGGCTAGGCTGGAATTTACAATCCCACCTTAACTTCCCAGAGTGCTAGGATTACATAATTGTGCCACTAGGCCTGGCCAGCAGTTCTGTCAGCCTTCCTTTGATATAAAAAGTGAGGTTAAAACAAGCTAAGTATGAGAATGGGGAGGAGGTGATAGGGGTTTGAGGAGTAACTACAGCTTAACACGTATTTCCCAATAATAACAGCTCTAGTTTACATTTAAGGAACTTAAATGGTACTCAGATTCAGGAACTGGTTTAAAGTCACAAAGCTGGGGGAGTGGGAGACTCCATAATGCAAGCAGTCTCATCAGAACTTGTATTCTTAGCCAGATGTGAAGGATTTGGTAAATACATGTACAGCGCACTGTGCCTAGGCATGACAGCTGAGCGGTCACTAGTGGGAAGATTGGTGGATCCTGTAGACACAGCAGAGGGGTAGCCATAGCGTTTGGAAGCCCCTGGTCCCTCTACTAGTGATTATGTGCTGGCCCCTGATGGGGGGAGGCTTGCTCAGCTGGTGACCCTGGTGGATGATGATCCTCCACTGCCCCAACATAGTACATAAGCCCCTTTTCTCTCCCAGTGCACCGGCTGCTGACTCATGCCTTAGGCCACGTGACCCTGCCAGGCCTGCTCCTGAGCCTGCTGCTGCTGTCTGCTCTGGGCTGGTGGCAGGAGCACCACCTGGGCACACTGCGCTTCCTGCACACCTCCACCCTCCTCTCCCTGGCCATTGGGCTGCTGGCTGCGCTGCTGGCAGGCCTTGGGGTATCTAGTGCAGGTGGTGGCAGTGGATACATGCCAGTCCATCTGGCCATGCTGGCCGGGCCGGGTCACTGCCCTCGATGGTTTTGGGGGGTGCTGCCACCAAGGCTATTGCCCTGGCTGCTGCTTGCCTTGACTCCATTGCTCTGCTCTGAGCCACCCTTCCTGCAGCTCCTCTGTGGCCTCCTTGCTGGCCTGGCCTGTATCCTTTGCTGGAGCATAGAGCCTGCATAGCCTCGTGGGTTTTGTGGCTGAGCCCCTTGGATACCTGGGAAAGAAGTAGCACAGGACGCTCTGGCCCCAGGTAGTTCCAGGTGGCTGTACACACATCATAGGAACAACTCTTGGAGTGAGGACTGGGGTCTCATGGCCAGGTGGAAGTGCCATTTTCAATTTAAAGGGCTCCATGGGGAGTCTGGGAGAGTGGAGGAGGCACTAATCTGAGTCCTGCTGTGAAGGTGGCATCTAAACTGAGGCACACAGGAAAAGATTTGGGTGGAGGGCAGTAGGACAGCAGACCAGGCAGAGGGCACAGAAAGTGCAAATGTTAAGAAGTCCATGGGAATTGAGAGGACAACCCTACGGCCTGTTGTTTAGGTTCTGAAAACATAGGCATTTGCTCCAAAGATGCTGAGTACTGGTCACCACAGTGAATAGGCTGACCCCTTGCAGTATTTCAGGGGAATCTCTTTCTGATTCGTGACACCAGAAGCCCAGGCTTGTGTGAATGGGGAGCATGTTGGTCCGTAGGGCTCAGAGTCACAGACCTAAGCAGGCACATAGCCCTGAGAGCAGAGCAGGTCAGGATGGCACAGGGTGGGGGAGAGCCAGATTTAAGGGGAGGCACATCTGGCTCCTCCTCTTTGGCCAAGTAGCTTCAAGCTGGTTCCCTTTTACTAAGCCTCTGCTGTTGACTTGGTTGATGACACATTTGTTTAGGCTGTCGTGAGAGAGAAACAAGGGAATGCCTAGCATACACTTGGCAAGGGGCCTGGTGTGTAGGGCTGGGCAACCCCTTGCTGGTTTCAGTTTTCCTTGACCCACTGCCCTGCCTTGGGCAGACAGATACGACTGGAGCCTTCTGGTGGCTGGAGCTCTCAGAGCGGCGACTGCAGATGTTGCAGGAGAGCTTCTTGTGTAGGACTCTGGCCCGGTGCTGGCCGCTGAGGCTCTTTCCCACCCCAGGCAGCCTAACTGAACTGCCTGTCACCCATCCTCCTGGAGTGAGGTGAGGGAGATATCATGGCCCCAGCACTGGTGGTGGAAGCCATGGCAGTGGCTGGCAGTCATCCCTTCCTTTGCTTTTGTTCCTGCAGGCCTGCTGTCCCTGCCCCTCCTTACCTAGCTTTCCCTCCCTCCTGGTCTCAAAATGAATGTCCAGCTAGGCTTCCACCAGGTCTGGGGCCTGTGCCGCTGACTTGGAAGGGTTCCTCGGAGGTAGATCTGGACTGGGCCAGGTCCAACTTTGCTCCAGGGACCCCACTGTGGATGGCTCTGGATGAGCAGATGCTGCAGGAGGGAATTCAAGCTTCACTCCTGGATGGGCCAGTTCAAGGGCCCCAGGGCCCCCTGTGGCTGCCTAAGTCCTCTGTTTCTTCTCTGCGGTAAGGCAGGGTAGGAAGGGTGGGTGCCCATGTTGAAGAGGCTGTAGTGGTCCTGACATACCTTCGTCTCTATGCCACCTCACAGGCTGCAGCAGCTGGAGCGCATGGGTTTCCCCACAGAACAAGCCGTGGTGGCACTGGCAGCTACAGGCCATGTGGAAGGTGCTGTGTCCCTTCTGGTTGGAGGGCAGGTGGACACAGGGGCTTTAGTGACTGAAGGGAGGGGGTTACCTGCCAACCCAAAGGGTCCTGGGCCCCCCTAGCAGAGGACAGGGGCACAGGCCCTGCCTGAGGGCAGATAACCTGAGTCCCGTTGTCTACTGAAGACCATGTTTGGTACAGGGATGCCCCCCATTGGCATGATGTCTTGGTACTTGTTTATAATAAAAGCCAGTGCTTTTTAGCCTGGACTCTTTGGACTCTTTGGACTTGTTTCTGACTTGTGTTGGTATTGGGGATGAATTGAATGGTGACTAAATGACTACTTGTAGGAAAGCACTCCTTCATGTCCTGTTGACATCAGGCTTTGGCCCTGTAGCCTCTTCCACTGGGAAGTTGTGTCCTCCAGGGTTGGGCTGGACCCTCTGGCATCATCCATCACTTGTTCCCAACTGATGTCTGCCCATCATTGGGCTTCAGGTAAGACCCTCCTGAGCTGCCCCAGTCCAAGCACACAGTGAGACCAGGCTGGGTGGGACCCAGGTAGGGCCCTTTATTGGCCAGTACATATCTGCCTCTCAGTGTCTGTCACACACTTCAGACAGCCTCTTCTCCATATCCCCAACCCTGACCTGGGACACTGGGGAGGGACTAGAAGCTTGAGGGGCAGAAATGAAACGAGAAGACTGTTACCACTGTTGGGAAGTTAGAGGGCCCAGCCTCAGGGGTGGGAACCCAGCACCAGGAAACAAGAGGTTGTGCAGGGGGGCTCCCCAGAGTTTGAGGAGGGTGGAGACTGCCCCTTTCCTCCACATCCCTGCACATACTGAGAGTGGGGCAAAGGTCTACTCTTGGCTTCTGCAGTGCTTCTCAGCCTGAAAGTGGATGAGACAAGATACTATGTACCTCTCCCCACTCTTTGAAGGCCTGTATTATCCCATTTTGTAAAGGGAAAGGAAGGCCCAGGCCCCTGAGTGAGGCTGAGTAAGCCTGCCTAGGTTATCTCTCTCTTAAGTCCCAGTCCCTGCTGGGTTTCAGGTATGAACTGGTGTCAGGACTGACCTGCATACCCCTAAAGCCTACGTGGCAGAGGGACCCTGAGGACATTAATAAATAGGAACTGGTGATCCCTGGAAGCAGCTGGCCAACTCCAGGTTGGAAGGGGAAACCTGGTGTGGTCCACCCTGAGGGGCCTTCAGCCTCTCTCATTCCGGCTCCTAGGGGTGACGATCCGGTAGTTGGCTGCATGTCCTCCCCTCTTGCCCCGAAGGAGGCCAGGGGTGCCCATGCCACCAGGGCCTGTCCCAGACCCCAGCTCTGGTTCTGTTGGAAGGAAGAAGGAGAGGCTGTGTTAGGAGGTCCATATGGGGTTCCCACCTCCTCCTGGCCCTCTGGCAGGGGGCAGGACAGAGCAGTATACCTGGCACCTGGGAGGTAGAACTTGGGGAAAGAAGGGCACCTTCAGGCTGGTTAGTTCCTTCTGTCAGGACTTCTGAGTCCCCCAACCCAATAATAATACTCAGGGCCTCTACTTGATTCCTGCTTTCTCAAGCAAGGATAACTAGGCCTACCATGTTTACATAAATATTGTAGCAAATACTGTGTTGAAAGTTCCGTTCTTAACTGGGCATGGTGGCACATGGCTGTAATCCCTGGGAATCTGAGGCAGGACTGCAAATTTGAGACCAGTCTAGGGCAATTTAGCAAGACCCTGTTTTAAGAAAAAGAAATTGTTTTTTTTCAGTAGTAGAGCACTTGTCTAGAATAGGTTCAATACTCAGCACTGCAAAAACAAAGCCAAAAATCATTCCATTACCCAATCATAACTGGGTAAACTACAGCTAGAAAACACATTTACTGCCTCTGTTCCTGTTTTCTTGAGCTAGGCCACCAGTTTGGGGAAAAGAATTAGGAAAGGGCCAGGCTCTGCCCCTGTCCTACGGGGTGCTTTGAGCAGGTTGGGCCCGTAAGGGCCTCAGTTGACTTTATCTCTAAATCAAGGACATTTCCAGATATTGAGGGCCAGGCAGCTCCAACAATGACTGAAGTCAGTTCCAGTGGGGCTATGGTGAAATACTCCAACCTAGAGTGAAATAATACAGGCATTCTTGCCACGGGAAAAGCCCTGCTTAGCTTTCCAAACCCAGAACAGAGCTGTGTCCTCTGGGAAGCCTGTGACTATCATCTCAGTCAGCACAGGATAGGCTGCTTTTCTAGTGGGAGATGGAGACTCAGGGAGTCTCCCCACTACGCCCATGATGAAGGACTTGACTGAGTCTCTAGAGCTGTTGTTTCTAGGAGAGATGTTTGGGCTGTGGTGAGCACCACATTTCCACTAAGGGCACTGCTGGTGAAAACGGCTGTACTCATAAACCTAACAACCCTGCTAAAGACCCAGATGGCACCCAACATGGTGTCTCACTCCTGTATCCCAGGTCCTTGAGAGGCCCATGCACTTCTGGACTGAGATTAGGGACCTCTGGGACAGGCAGGTATGTGTAGTCAAAGGAATGTCAAAGGACATTCCATGCACAATGACAGGAAGCATGGGAGGCAGTGGCACAAAACCACCAGCTTCCATCTCAGCTGGGATCAAGTCCTGGCTCCACCGTGTTCAAGCTAGGTGGCCTTGGGCAATTCACATACCTTGGAGGCTCATCTGGACCGTGCAGACAATACTTTTGCCATTCATTGTCATACCTTTGCCATAAATGGATTTAATGTGACTGTGAGTGGAATGTGTTTTTTTGTTTGTTTGTTTGTTTTTACAGTAAATCTTGGATTATTAGGGTTACTAGGTTGATGTGGCTTTGACTCTTCTGCATGTCTGGTCACTATGAATTGATCATGACATAAACAACTCAGGGGCCCTAGTATTCCTCGGAGCCCTATTCAGTGCCTAGTCTGGCAAAGATGTCAGCAAGCTTTTGCTAGAGAAGTCAAAGGAGCCAGCCTTTCAGAGGAAAGACCTAGGGTGGACCGCTGGATCTTACTGTTGCTTTCCCCATGACTTTGACAGAATTACACAAGGTCTCTGATCCTGTTTCTTCATCTTTAAAATGGCCATTGCTTACCTGACAAGCTTATTATTATTATTTATTCTTCAGACAAAGTCTCAGTATATAGTTCAGGCTGGCCTTGAACTCATGGCAATCCTCCAGCTTCAGCCTCCTGAGTGCTGGGATTACAGGAGTGTGCCACCATGCCTTTTTTTTAAAAAGCTTATTTTAAGGATTGGAGATGATTACATACCTACCCCAGCCCAGGTGGCCCACAGAGGTGGTAGCTGCTACTATCATCATCATCATCAGCAGCAGCAGCAGCAGCAGCAGCAGCAGCAGCAGCAGCATTTGGTGGCTGGAGACTGAACCTAGGTTCTTTTTTCTTTTTTTGAGACAGGGTCTCGCTATACAGTTCAGGCTGGCCTTGAGCTCACTTTGTAGCCCAGCTGGTCTCGAACTTGCAACGATCCTCCTGTCTCAGCTTCCCGAGTGCTGGGATTACAGGCATGAGCCACCACGCCCGGCTGAACCTAGGTTCTTATGCACAATCTGTATCAATTATAACCTTAACATCATTTCCCTCCTTTTTTTTTTTTTTTTTGGTGGTGGTGATGTTGAAGATTGAAACCAAAGCTTATATATGTAGGTAAGTGCTGTACTACTGAGCTACATCCCCAGCCTTTTCAAAATTTTATTTGAAGACTGGGTTTAACTAAATTGTCTAGGTTATTTATTTATTTTTTACTAGGATCTTGTGCTTGCCAGGCATGTGCTTGTGCCCCTGAGCTATATCCCTGGCCAGTCCAGGTTAGTCTTAAGTGTACAATCCTCCTACTTCAGCGTCTCAAGCAGCTAGGATACAGGGGTGATTCACCATGCTGAGTGCCATTCAGGTATTTAGTTAGCATGTGGTGTGTTTGCTGGGCCAATACAGAAAGTTCCAACTTATTCTCTGTTCTCCTCGTCCTGTACCTCTTCCTCCAGGGCCTGACCCATTCTGGCTTGAAGGGCCACACTCCCAGGTGTGTGGTCACTGAAGAGGGGACCAGGCCTTTTCAAACTGGAACTTCCTCTCTGGGCTGTCAGAGACAAAGCTGGCTGAAGGCATGTAGGACAGATCTTGGGCCTCTGTGGCACAAATGTGTCCTTATTAGCTCTTCCCCCAGTCCTCTTTAGAGAGGTGGTGGGGGACACCTAGAAAGGCGCTGAGAGCTTGGGATTTCATTCCTTAATCCCCCAAATTCCTTGGGTTCCTTGGAGCTGAGGGATATGAAGGGCAGGTACCAACTGGTTGCAAGGCAGCAGGAGCCGGGATGTATCTCCACTGAGACCTCAGTCTGACTTCGTAAGGAAGAGACAGGGATTCCTAGCTCCTCAAGGGAACAGATGAGTGGGAAGGAGGTCTGGAAGGGAGTCTTGATATCTCTAGAAGTTCAAGAAGCCAGGTGGCTGGTGGGAGGGACTCTGCAAACTTGGACCACACATGCTTTCCAGCCTGGGCCTTTTGCCTTTTTAGGCTGGTCAGGATTGTCCTTTTTACCTTCTCCACCTGGCACACCCAAGAATGTTTCATGACCCAATGCAAGTGTCCCCTCTTGCAAGAAGTTATCCCCTTGGGGCTAGGGTTATAGGTCAGTGTTATTAGTGCCTGCCTGGCAAGTGCAAGGTCCTGAGGTTAATTCCAGGTCACTCCCCCTGCCCACTCCCAAAAGTTGTCCCCAACATTCAGTGGGAAATAAGTTTCCTCACCCATGTACTTGGGTGCTCTTTCCCCCCAAACCTCTACAAATAACTAAGGATTCCCTGCCACCAATGGGTCGCTCCCTAAGGCATAGCCCCAGTTGCTCTGTAGGGCTGCAGCACCCACCCCAGCCTGGTGTTCAGCAGATGCACCCTGTGATTTTAGCTGAATGAAGGAGGGTTGGTACTGACCTTGACCCTTCTTCCCATAGTTTCTTGTTAGGTTGGACATGATGTCAAGGCCTGTGTCCAACATGCTCATGAACTGTGAGATGAGGTGGCTAGAAGGGGGCAAAGGGCAGCTGGGAGACCTCTTACTGGGTGGGTGAAGGCAGCCGAGCCCTTCCTCTCCCTAGTACCGGCCATGAGCTCTGGTTTTGAAGGGAGAGATGTCTTCAGCCTCATCTCTGGGACAGGGAGGGATACTGCCTTCCTTACCTTCTCCCATGCCACCCCGACCTACTTCTAGAACCTTTTTAGTTTGGACCCTGTCAGATTCTCCAGCCTTGGCTCTCACCTCTCAGTAACACTGAGGAAAAGTTCTCTAGGTCCTCTCTGGTCTCTTGGCCTTTGATCTTCTTCTGCCTATTCATTTTCCCTTGATCCTTGCCCTTCAGGTATCCACTGAAGGAGACATCACCTTATTACCCACCACTGCCATGTGGATCTGAGCCAGAAACATTTGTGTTTTCCCTGGTGCCTGGGAACTCCACCATGGGATATCTTGCTTTGGGATATCTTGCCTTAGGTTCCAATGCCAGGGCTCCTCTCAGCCCCCAGCCCCCTAAACTCCATGAGGGTGTCTGATGTGTTGGAGCCAGAGCCAGCAGGTGTCTGACACAGAGCAGATGCTCCTTCCCCGGAGCACTAGTTACCAGAGCCTTCTCTGTGCCAATCACCATCTGCTGGATGGATGGAAGGATGAAGAATGAATGTCCGCTGGCCAAGCCAAGCACTGCGAGGTGCCTCCTGCATGCCCAGGCCCTACCCAGGCCCTTCCTGGAAGGGCTGCCCCTGCCTGCCCACCCTGCCATTACCTGGCCAGATGATGGCTTCCAGCAGGGTGACCCGTCTGGCCAGGAGCTCCAGCTGAGCCTGCTGCTGCAGGAAGCTCTGTAAGCTAGGAGCCTGATGGGAGATTGAGAAGAGCAGACGGTGCGAGTCTGGCCTGTGAGGGCTGGGCCGGGGAGCCAAGGGGAGTGAGGAGGTAGGTGCTGGGTGGCTTTAGAGCAAAAGCCTGGATGAGTTTCCACTGAGACCTCTGTCTCCCCTCCTAAGGTGGGGACAGGGCTTGTCTGGTTCCTCAAGTGACTAGCTAGGTGGGGAATCGTTAAGATGAATGCTGGAGTGAGTGTCTGGCTCTCCTGATCTCCTAAAGGGAACTGCAGGGCAGATTAAGAGGATCAAAGTGGAAGCTGTAAGGGGGATACTAAGGGCCAGGAGGGATTATGGGGAAAAAGGACCAGATCTGGTAGGTGGTGAATTACCCAGAGTCCCCTGTGGTCTGAGCCTGGTTCTGTCATACGGAGTCCCCTGTACTTCTGGAGTCTCTGTGACTGATTGTCTTATGGGCCTACAGGTTCTGTTACCTGGCACTGTCACCTCTGATTTCTTTAGTGCTGAAGACTGAATCTAGATCCATTACCCACACTCCTTCTGTGGCCTTGGGCTCTGACTCTATCACCCCAGAAGTCTGGCTCTGTCACCTACAATCCCTTGCTGATGTGGAGTTTGGTTTCCATTGTCCATAATTTCTTCTAAACTTGAAATCTGTCATCTCTGGTTTTGTGCAGGACAGGAAACTATATTACCCACAATGCCCAGGTCTGACCCCTGCAGTGGGGCTTGTGTTTCTAGGGCCCCCTTCACCTGTGCAGGAGATGACTGGTCACTGAAAAATGAGTAGTCTTGGCTTCTCAAGTCCACACCTGCTTGGGGCAGGCACTTTCTCCAGCCTCATGACTGGGCTCATGCCAGTTTTTTTCCCAGGAGAGCTTGGGGAAGACTGGCAGGCAGGGGCTGGGCTGTCTGTCCGTCTGTCTGTCTCTACTCACCATAGAGCCCAATCATTGTTTCCAAGATTAAAACCCTCTCAGCTAAAATCTTCAAAGCCTCGCGTAGTTGGTGCAACCCCTCCCCCTGTGGAGGAAAGAGACAGATGCAGCCGTGATGGGGGCAAGGGAGGGGGCCCTGCAAAGCCTGTTGGTGACCCATGCCCCACCCGGGACATGCACCTGCAGCCTGCACTACCTGCCACAGCCCAGGGCCCACGGACAGCCAGGACAAGACCAGGAGAGGACAGGAAGGGAACAAGGCAGGGGAAGCAATCCTTGAAGGCACCCTCAGAATGACATCTGATCCCAGCTGGCTGCAAATCCTGCTGTTCTGAGGCAGAGGGATGCCAATCAGCAGGGGCAGAATGGCTGTCCCAGAGCCTGCCTAGCCGCAGTGGAGCACACCCTGTCCTCTCATCTCTGTTGCTTAACACTAGCTGCTCTGCACGATTCCCACCACATCGCACTACTCTGTTTATTTCATTCTCTTTCAATTCACTTTTTGTCTTAAATTATCTCCTTTTTTTTTTTTTTTTTTTTTTTTTTTTTTTTTTGCGGTACCAGGGATCAAACTCATGACCTCATGCTTGCCAGGCAGGTGCTTATGCCATTGAACTAAATCCCCAGCCCCTAAATTATCACTTTAGCCACATCATAATTAACTATCAGTAAGATTAGGATAGTTGCTGATATTTCCATGCACACCAAAATGAATATAAATAAAAATTAAAAATGTTTGAGGGGCATTGCCCTCAGGAAATTGGTTCTTACAGTGCTGGCAAATCTAACTCAGGTGTGGTGGTACATGCCTATAATCCCAACACTTGGGAAGCTGAGGCAGGAGGACTACCAAGAGTTTGAGGCTACCCTGGGCTACACAGTGAGTTCAAGGTCAGCCTGAGCTACCCAACAAGACCTTGTCTCAAAAAACAAAACAAAACAAAACATCCTTCCCTCGCAAAAAAATCTGTGGCTGTGGTCCAGAACCCCTTCCCAAAAAGTGCTCAATCCTGTCAGGGCTCTGACACTCTGGCACATCCTGGTGCCCACCCTCAGAACTGTCCCCTAAGCAGTGTTGGTCTGCTCCTCTGCTTCTCAGGCCTGTCCCTCCCAGCCTTCACAGATGTAGCAGTGGCCTCAAAACTCTTTCTCTAGGGCTTCCTGGCTTTTAGGCTCCCCACCCTACAAGTGGAGGTAGTTACTGTCAGAGTCTTAAACAGCCAGTGAGCACGCTGACTTCCTCCCAGTCTGTCCTTTCCTTCTCCACGGAGCCTCAGCCCTTGCCACGCTTCCTCACTCCTTCCTCTTGCTCAGATGAAAAAAAAGTGATTTTTAGAATGCAGGTATCTCAGTTTCAGCAGAGCCCAGGATGAGAACTATGCCATTTCTGACAACATTAGTATTGTCTCTTGGAATCCTTTACTTGAACTGTATTAAGTAAAGGAATGTCTAACATGCACATTGTATAATTATAATCCAACTTTTTTTGGTCTTTTTTGAGGCAAGGATTTATTATATGGTTCAAGCTGACCGGGAACTCACTATGGAGCCCAGGGTGGCTTTGAACTCAGTGATCCTCCTGCCTCAGCCTCCCAAGCACTAGAATTAGAAGGACGTGCCATCACACTGTTTTATAATCCAACCTTTAAAGTAGCTGTTCTTCCTAAAAACATCTAATTAACTCAGAGACCTCCTAACATTTCCATTATGAGTAAGCTACTTCCTGGGGTTGTCCCTTATCCAGCTGTCATGTCACATCATATAGATTAGGCTATCCCCATGCCACCGTTGCGGCCATTTTCCAGGGTTACCAGGGGTTACAAGGGGTTGTCAATGCAACCCCTCTCTAAGTATCACAGGAACAGGATCTAAAAATGAGTGTCCTGCAAAATTGTCATTAAGCTATTCTTAGCACAGACAGTGGATAAACTGACACCTGAGCACCTTGATGGGCACTGCTTCCACAAGTGCTCCTACCAATTACTTCACCTGCACTGCATCTCACTGTGAAGAAATCAACATATCTAGATTAAGACATTCACTAAAAGACAAAGTCAGGCGTGCTTGTGCGTGCTTATAATTTAGCACTTGGAAGGCTGAGACAGGAGGATCACTGTGAGTTCAAGGCAAGCCTAGCCTATTTAGTGAACTCAAGGCAAGTTGGGATACAGTGAGATCTTGTTTCATAACAACAAAAAAATAACAACAAATAAGCAACTAAAAAAAGACAAAGTCAAAGCTGGGTATGATGGTGCACAACTATAATCTCAGCACTCTCAAAGGCTGAGTCAAGAGGATTGAGTTTGGGCCCCAGCCTGGATAATCTGAAGATTTAGTGACACACTATCACAAAATGAAAAAATGGAAGAAGAGCTGTGATGTAGCTTAAGGTGAGGCTCCGGATTCAATCTTCAGGACAGGGGGAAAAAAGGTCAAGAAAAGAAAAAAGAAGAAAAGGGCAGAAAGTTTATTTTAGACTAAAAGATAACAGAGACATGACAACCAAATGCAACAGGTCAACCTCAATCAGAGCGTGGATTTAAAAAACAGCTTTGGGGCCAGGGGTGTAGCTCAGTGGTAAAGCATGTGTTTACCATGAGGCTGTGGGTTTGATCCTCAACACTGTGAAAGTAAATAAATAAAAATAACTGGATAAATTAAAAGAACTTTCAAAGGCATTTAGGGGACAATTGGTAAAACTGACATGTAAGTTGGATTATATTAAGTGGCAGCAGGTTACTTAACTACTGTTAGTTACTTGATCATGGCAGTTGTATTGCAGTTATTTGGGAGAATATATATAGAGAGAGAGAGAAAGAGAGAGAGAGAATATATATATATAGTATATATATAAAAAGAGAGATGTATGCGGAATGTTAGGGAAGAGGTAGATGATATTTGCAGCTTTCTTTTAGATGAGTTTGAAAGATATACAAACATATAAAGAGAAAAACAGTATGTGTGCAAAATACTATTCATTGGTTTACGTAAAGGAGGAGCAGACGGAAGTCCATTGTATAAGCATTTTGGTACAGGGTATTTGAAAAACTTCAAAGTAAAAACCGAAAGGCAAGTATTAAAAAACAAAAAAACCCTCTCAGAAGGACGGCTTGCCGTGTGCACGGGTGATACCCCAGTCACCTTCCAGCCTGACCTGCATCTGTGCTCTGGATCTAAGTGTCCAGGGCCTGCTGGATACTCTCGCTGGGTCATAATACAGACATCCCACTTTTCCAGGGACAAAACTCAGTGTACTTGCTTCTCCTGGTTCTCTTTTACTATCTTAAGTCTTCCTGACAGCTCATTCCCCTTTGCAGCAAAAGCAGCACCCAAGTCTCTTAGCTCCATTGATACTGGTCTGTCCTTGCTGCCCCCACCCCCTGTTCCAGTCCCCTCAATCTCTCACAAAGATGACCAGATCAGTTGCCTACCAAGTCTCTTTCTGCTTCTTTCATGCTTCTCTCCTCTCCCAATCATTCTCCATGTGGCAATTAAAGAGCTATTTTGCAAACAAAAGTAACTAACTCACTTTCCTCAAGAATACTTCCATGATGAGCTGGGCGTGGTGGCTCACCCCTGAAATCCCAGCACTCGGAGGCTGAGGTGGGAGGATCGTTGTGAGTTTGAGACCAGCCTGGGCTACAAAGTGAGCTCAAGGCCAGCCTGAACTGCATAGTGAGACCCCATCTCAAAAAAGACACACACACACACACACACAAAAGAATACTTCCATGATTTCCCAGTACCTGCAGAACAAAATCCAAATTCCCTAATATGGCTTCTTAAATCCTAAGACTCTTTGGCATCTGTCTCTCTACTTTTCTGTCACACTGCTACTCCAAGTATTAGCAGCTTTTCAAATACCTGGGGTTCACTCTTGTCCCACGGTCTTTGCACATGGTATTCCCATTTCTGGTTATGCCCCTTTTAGGCCTAGATGGTCTCCTCCAGGAGGGTGCTACAGTGTGCTATCACAGCCAACTCAGTCTGCTGACTGTAGGTCTTCCTTCTCCTACCCCATGATGACCACTCTAAGGATGGGATGGTATATACATCCACAGTGCCAGTGGGGCCAAGTCTAGGCTTTGCCACAGATTTTCTCTGTAGAGTTGGGCCTCAATTTCTCTGTTTGAGTAAGTAATGAAGGCTTTAAACTACAGAGATAGAAGGCTCAGGCTAATCATTCAGCTCTGACCACTGGGTGTCACTGTTGAGCTACAGCCAAGCCGCGGCCGCTAAAAGCTGCCGCAAGGGGGCACTGGTGGGTGGAATGAACACCGGAGCCCTCAGAGACTCACCAGCACTGCCCCCCACATCCCATTCTGGGCTCCTAGCCTCAAAGCTTCATGCAGTTTCCAGCCCAGCAGGTCCCCTCCCCTAGCAGGCAGCAAGCAGGGGGAGAGGTGCAGAGGGATGAAGGGCAGGAAGGAGGACAAGCAGGAGTGGGGGCCCTGCTACTTCCTGGGTGGCCTGTCCCAGGGGTGGTCCTGTGTTCAAGAGCTGGTCTAGGTGGCCCAGGCATCCTGTCCCCTTGTCAGGGATCCCCATGGAGGTTGGGACTACACAGCCTAATTCTGCCTTGACCTCATCTCACCCACCTTGGGCTGGGTGAGAAACATGTTCCCAGCATGAAGGTCTCTTGAAGAGGAGAGTGAGGGATCTACCTGACCCCCCAGCTCAGCTCATGCCTACTCTGGAGGCCCTGGAGCCATAGTGGTGTTAGCAGGTGGACAGCAAACAGCTAAGAGAGGTAGCAGAGCCCCAGAAGTCATGGAGAGACATAGGGGAGGACTCGTCGTGCAGGATAGGGGGCTCCCACGGCTGTATCCATCACTGACCCCACAATCAGTAACCGAGAGGGCAGGCACTGGGGGCTGTCCACATCCTCACTAACTTGTGCCTGCCAGAAGTAGGTGTCCTGGCCAGACACCCTCCAAAAGAGCACGCTCAAGGTATTTCTCCTGTGGGGTGTCTATCCCTATTCTGTCCACTTTCCAAATGTTTCTTACGTCACTGGTTTCCAGGTCCCTGTATTGTGGAACTTTGGGACACAGTGTATTTGTCTAGGCTCCTGATCCTTCCCTCATGTATCTCCTGGAGGAGATTTTTAGGCCCTGAAATTCATTCACTATAATTATCTCCAATAATTGTACTGATTTTTAGGAGCCCACATGAATCATGGGATTTCTCAGTGTGTGGTTTCCAGGGCCCCATTCTTGTTCCTCTATGTCTCTTGTGTATGTGATCATTTCTAGGCACCCCATTTCCTATTCTTCATTGTTTCCTTTATACATAGTGGTATCTAGATTCCCTGATACCATAGTGGTGTTTTTGGGGTTTTTTTTTTTTTTTTTTTTGGTGCCAAGGATTGAACTCACAACCTCATGCTTGCCAGCAAGTGCTGTGCTACTGAGCTATATCCCTGGCCCTTCCATAGTTTTGCACGTGACAGTTTCTAGGCTTCCCTTGCCATTCATCATCATCCTACTTGTATCTAGAACCTCGTGTTATTTATAAGTCTTTGGGGTACAGTGGTATCAGGTCATCTGAACCATGTCAAACGTGTATATGATGGTGTCAAGGCCTCTCTTCCCAGACTTCCTAGATTTTTGTGTGTGTGTATGGTGGTATCTGGATTCCTAGTCCCTTTTGCTGTGGGGCCTCTGTACATCTCACTGTTTTTAGGCCTTCCTCCTATGTGCTTCATGGCTTTCCTAAGGTACCCTATCCTGTTGTTCCACGTTGACACTGTCTTCATGCTTTCCATTTTCCCTGACAGGGGAGCAGACGTCAAAGCCCTTATAGGAAGGCACGGTGGGGACAGGGGATGCAGTCTGGCCTGGGTCAACTCAAACCACCCAGTAGAAATAGACAGTCACCCTGGCCCTGAAAAGCACAGTGCAAAGGTACAGACAGACAAAGACAGATACAGAGAGCGGTGGGTCTGCTGACAGGGCTGGTCTTGCCCAGGAGTGACAGGATGAGGAGGGGGCTGGGGCAGAGAATTGCCAGGTGTCAGCAGGAGACCAGGCAGGAGAGTGGATGGGGCACTCCCACCCCTGGGACCTACTGGTGAGAGAATTCTCTCATGAGCACCCACGGTAGGAGAAGACAAGCGAAGGTCAGGGCTGGACCAGAGCTTACCCAGTGGCTCTTCTCACCAGGGTCTCCTTTGGGGCCGGGTTCTCCCTGCAAGGAGAGACAGGGACAGAAGTAAGGGAGGGAGGGAGAGGAGACAAAGAGAAAGATTGAGAGAACTACAGAGAGATGGGATAGGGAGGTAGTGCAGGGGTACAATGCTCGTCTAGCATCACACACACACACACACACACACACACAGAGAGAGAGAGAAGAGAGAGAAAGAGAGAGAGAGAGAGAGAGAGAGAGAGAGAGAGAGAGAGAGAAAGGAAAATAAAGAAGTCAGGTGTTGTGCATGCACTTGGAAGGCTGAGGCAGGAGGATCATTTCAAGTTCAAGACCAGCCTGGGTTACAAAGTGAGCTCAAGGCTGGCCTGAACTGCATAGCAAGAGCCTGTCTCAAAGAGATAAAACAAAACAAAACAACAAAACTAAGCCTCTAGGGGCTGGAGATTTTGATCACTGCCACAGTGCCGGTCAGGCAAGTGTGTGGTCCTGAGTTTGATTCTTGGTACCCCCTCCTCTGAAAAAAAAAACCAAAATCCAAAAACTAAGCCTCTAAAAGAGCAACATTATCAGCAGCTTAATTGTGCTAGATGAAAACTCAATATTCTTCAGAGGAAGTTCCCCCTCACCAAAGGGAGCTATTACATACAATTTTTCAAACACAGTTTGTACTAGTTAAATCTCCTCCCCCACCTTTTTTTTTTGTGCTTAGGAAGCCCATCTCTATAACAAAAACTGATATTTTGATAGGAAGAGTGACCTCACCTATTAGAAATGCAAAATTATGACATTTCCTGGTGTCTTGATATATACTTTTTTGTTGTTTGTTTGTTTATTAGACCGGGTCTCACTATGTAATAGTTCAGGCTGACCTTGAACTCACTGTGTAGCTGAGGTTAACCTCAAATTTGCAGTGATCCTCCTGCCTCAGGCTCCCAAATGCTGGGATTACAGGTGTGGGCCATTATGCCCAGCCACATAGGTTCTTCAGGACTGGAATTCCTGTAAACTCCCTATCCCAGAAGCTCAGGTTTTTCTAGAATCCATATCTGAGGGCAAGAACTGCTAAAGTAGAGCCAGTTCACAAAATCACGTTCCTTCTTAACTGAGTAGGCTTTTTGTTTGGCTTACTGTACTTTCTTTTTTGGAACTTAGGTCCTGGAATCAAAATTTAAAAAGAGCTACGGTATGCTAGAAGGGAGTCCCTTTGTGTATGAGTGGCAGTAAGAGCAGCCTGACCTCAAAAGATATTACAGGGAAGAAACCAGTTAGATTATAATTAGGGGGAGGAAAACCCCAAGATCCGCAGTGAATTCAGGCTGAGTCTTGGGAAGGATAAGGGAATGAAATTAGTCTGGAAATTGAGACGTAAGACTGGTTCAGTGTGAGTACAGGATATCTAAATATTCCTCAGTTAGATGCTTGTTTTTTTATTTTATTTTTATTTATTTATTTATTTATTTATTGTCTTTTATCGGTACCAGGGATCGAACTCACGACCACCTGCTTGCAAGGCAGTTGCTTATGCCACTGAGCTAAATCCCCAGCCCCTGTTTTTTTATTTTAAAGAAAAAAGAGATAAGCATAACAATGAAACCAAGTTTCAAAACAGGTTAGTAGGGCAGTTACAATAGTTGATACACTGTGTGTTGTCTTCCTAGTAGTTATTCAGAGTACACAGAGGAAGAATTGAACTCAGTGTATCTTCAACATATTATCCACATTGTCCATAGCAATAAAAAAATTACTAGACATGAAAAAAAATGTGTCCCATATTCAAGAGAAAAATCAGTCAATAGAAACAGATCCATAACTAACTCAGGTGTTATAATTAGCAGACAAGAAATTTAAAATAACTATGATGCGTATGTTAAAGAATCTACTGAAATTGATGCAATAGGTAAAGAGATACAGAATTTTGGGAGAAACGTGTAAACTGTAAATTAGAATTAAGTAGGAATTCTAGAAAAAAGGTTCATTGGATATGATTAACAGAAAATTATATACAACAAAAAACAATCAACTTGAAGATAGGCCAATAGAACAGTTCAAACTAAAACGTGGAAAGAAAAGGATTTTTAAAAAACTGGCCCGGGTGAAGTGGTGTACCACAGTACATGCCTGGCAGCATGAGGCCCTGAGTTCAAGCTCAGGCAGAAAGAAAAAATTAACAGTACCTCAACGACTCACGGGACATTATCAGGTAGAGTCCAAAAGGAGAGAAGAGAGAGCAGGAACAGATAACTCTCTTTTCTTTTTTGTTAATAGTGGGAAAGTTTCATATATACTAAAGGTAAGAAAAAACAGGCTCTGCAGAGAGAGTTTGGGCCAAGTACAAGTAGGAAAAGGGCAAAAAATAATTAAAAAATACACCCCACAATGTAGGCTGGGTTACCACAAGGCGACATGACAGCTGAAACAAAAACTTTTCCACTCAGGGTTGGGGATGTAGCTCACTGGCAGAGCACTTGTCTAGCATGCATGAGGACTTAGATTGCATTCTTGGTCAAAGAAAGAAAAAACAGGCTTGGTATGTGGCACACCAGTGCTTGAGAGGCTGAGGCAGGAGGATTGTTGCGAGTTTGAGGTCAGCCTAAACTATGTTGTGAGACCCTGTCTCAAAAAACAAGACAAAACAAAACAACAACAACACAAACAAGCAAGCAAGGAGGGAAAGAGGAAGGAAAGAAGTTTTACTATTGACCTATTTCTTTTTTCAAATTTTATTTATTTATAAGAGTAGGAAGAATTTATTGAGAGAAAGAAAGCTTCTGTCTAAGGGGAAAAAAAGAGGATCCAGAAAGTGGATTGGCTCTCAAATTTTATTTAAAAACAAAATAAACTTCCAGGTTCTGAGTCTGGCATGTTAAGAGTGTGTGAGTGTGTGTGTGTGTGTGTGTGTGTGTGTGTGTGTGTGTGTGTGTCTGTGTGTGTGTGTGTGTGTCTGTGTGTGAGTGTGTGTCTGTGTGTGTGTGTGTCTGTGTCTGTGTGTATGAGTGTGTGTGTGTGTCTGTGTGTGTGTGTGTGACTGGCTTACATCACCAAGACAAGGTGGTGGAGTGGAAAATTTCAGTGGACAGCTGCAGGCCTAAATAATTTGAACTGACATATTAGGAGTTTAGGAACTGCCACTCCATCCTGACAACTAAAACAGTGACAAAATGCAAAAATCAACAACTTGTAGTCAGAGAAGTGAGGCCAAGGCAAACTGCTAGCCCCAAACCTGGAGAGAGAGACAAGCGAATAGAGACAATCACCATTTAAAAGAGAGAAACTCCACAGAGTGGAAATCTCCACAGTTCTGAGATAGGAAAACCTAAAGCAAAATTGACAAATTTCTGAAGGTTCAATGAAGACAAGTTTGAGAGTTAAAAGTCCCAGAGAACCCAGTTATTCTCCACACACGCTACCATCTGCTCACAGAGAGTATCAGCGGTAAAGGCCATTGTGCTTCCAACAGAGAGAAAATGAGCCATTTTAAAATATGCTAGCGGGCCAGGGATTTAGCTCAGCGGTGTAAGCACCTGCCTGGCAAGCGTGAGGTTGTGAATTCAATCCTTGGTACAAACAAAACAAAATAAAACAGAATAAAAAAACTAGTATATGCTTCCCCCCTGCCCCTCAGGGATTGAACCCAGGGCCTTATCACTCAGCTACATCCTAAACAGGTTTTCTATTCTTTACTCTTTCTCTTTTTTTTCTTTTTGGAATTTTGAGACAGAGTCTCACCAAGTCGCCCACATTAGGTTCCAACTTGTGATTCTCCTGCTTCATCTTCCCAGAGTGCTGGCACTACTGATGTGCACCAACATACCTGACTCAGGACATTCTGTTCTTTTTTGTCTTTTTTTCCTTTTTATCAGTACCGGGGATCGAACTCACGACTGCCTACTTGTAAGGTAGGCGCTTATGCTGCTGAGCTAATCCCCAGCCCAACATTCTGTTCTTAGTAAGATTCGCTCTCAGGAGAAATTAATTTGCCTGAGCCAAAATGCTGGGGTTTTATTAGGGCCTAAAAAACCTAGAAGAAGGGAAATAATTCCTGTTTTCCCTAGCTTTCCATGAGGGAAAAATGAAATATCCACCCCCACCCCCTGAAACATAAAATCAGTGGGGGAAGAACAAAACCAAAACATGCAAGACACCCCCCTCCCCCTGCCATCACCACTAGTGAAGCTCATAGTTCAGGGCACAGCCTGACACACAAAATAATTATCACACAAGAGAGCACTTTTCTTCTCCCCACACCTTACCATGCATTACTATAGGTTTATTTATCGTAGTTCCTTTTACATAATATATCATGTCCATCTTTCAGTAAAGTTACAAGGCACAGTAAAAAGCAAAAACATAGTTTTGAATACTGAATAAACATCAAAACCAGACAGAAAGGGCAGTAATGTTAGCATTATCAGAACAGGATTTTATTTATTTATTTTTTGGTATTGGGGATTGAATTCACGAACTCACACTTGCCAGCAGGCACTTATGCCGCTGACCTAAACCCCCAGCCCAGGAATTTTTTAAATCTCTGATACTATGGGAAATCTTAATATACTAAGAGACTTAATAGAAAAAGTATACAACACACAAGAAGTGGCTGATTGTATAGAGAGTGATAGGAAGTTTAAAACATAAAAATAAGGCCAGGGATTTGGCTCAGTGGCATCAGCGCCTGCCTGGCAAGTGCAAGGTTGTGAGTTCAATCCCTGGTACCACACACACACACACACACACACAAACATAAAAATAAAGCGCTAGGAACCAGAGATGTTGTAACAGAAATGAAGAATGTCCTTTGATGGGCTCATTAGTAGGTTGGACATGGCTGAGGAAAAAACCTCTAAGCTTGGTAATAAGACAATAGAAATTTCCAAAACTGAACCACAAATAAATGGTGGCGGAGGAGGGGGGAGGAGAAAAGCAAGTTTAAGAATTGTAGGGCAACTACAAAAAGTATAAATACACAAATGGGAATACATGAAAGAGGGAAAACAATATAAACAATACCAGATGTAATGACAGAATTTTGCACAATAATGTCAGAAAAAAAAAAAAAAACAGACTTAGGAAGCTCAAAGAATATCGAGCAAGATGAATATGAAAAACACAAAGCAAAACAAAACAAAACCCTGATGGCAGACATATGCCATAATCAAACTGTAGAAAATAAAAGATAAAAATATTAAAAGGAGATACGGGGTGAGAACTCATTCCAGGCCCTTCCTGTCTCTCTGTCTCTCAGGAGCTATTCCTGTTTCTATTCTTTTCTTCCACTAAGTTCTCTGTCTCTGTCTCTCTCTCTCGCTTCTCCTACTTAACCTCTGTTGTTCCTTAGAATTCATTCTTCAACTTCAGGGAATACAAACTTGGCGTATGTGACATCTAGCATTTCCCTTACATCACTTTGGACGTTTGGCCAGGATATTTGGAAGGAGGTACAAGTTTGCTTTTTATTTCATGGCATCCCTAAAATATTTTCACTGGAGTACCTACCTCATGATTTTGCTCTATAAAAATTCCTTTGAGAGGTGGGCTCACTGGCAACCCATTCAGGACCCCTCCTGTCTCTCCGGAGCTATTCTTACTCCTCATTCCTATTCTCCAACAAATTTTCCTACTCTTAAAAAAAAAAAAAAAAAAAGGAGCTAGAAGGAAAAACACCTTATTTATTTATTTAATTTATTTATTGAGGCAGGGTCTCACTATGCAGCTAAGACTGGCCTTGAACTCACTTTGTAGCCCAGGCTGGTTTTCCATTTGCAATGATCCCCCTGGCTCAGTCTCCCAGTGCTGAGATTACAGGTGTGTGCCACCATGCCCAGCTAAAATACTTTATTTATAAGGTTAAAATAATTATATTCAATTTCTCCTCAGAAATCATGAAAGCAAGAAGAGGATGCAGTGTAGTATTTAAAGTGTTGAGAGAAAAGAAAATTCTCCCAGTGTGCTGAGATTACAGGTGTACATCATCACAGCTGGCTAAAAGAAATAAAATTTCTGGTTAAGCAAGGAGACAGAATCATATAAAGTACTCAATGAAAACCACAAAAGGCAGAAGACTGTGAAAGACAAAAGTTGCAACAAAGAACAAGATCAAGAAACAGAAAATAGTGGGAAAATTATGGTAGGTGTTAACCCAATTATCTCAATAATTGTTCTAGGGGCTGGGGATTTAGCTCAGTGGTGTAAGTGCTGTTTGGCAAGTGCAAGGTCCTGAGTTCGATTCTGAAAGGTTCTTGCCCCAGGATAAATTACTGCACAGTTATGGTTGTGTGGTCTACTGTGGCAGAAGGCCAAAGTGGGACCGCTTACCACTTCCTGCTTCTTCTTCAGCCCTAACTGCAACTCCCCTTCCTGTTTGCATGCACAGAGAATTCCAATCGATTCCTCACACATCATCAATTCCTTACACAACATCAATATCCGCCCCATGCGCCACTTCAATCAGAGGTCACATAACCCTCTGCCTCTCTGTATCTGGTGGAAGGAGACAGCCCAGCCGCCATGGGTTATATGCGCCTTTCCATGTCCTCAACTCTACAAATCTGTTCTTTTTGTATTTTTGCTTCTCTACTGCACCAGAATACTCTAACAGATTCCCAGTACTAAAACAAACAAAAAAACAACAAAAAAATTGCTTTAAACATTGGTGGTCTAAGGGGTGGGGGTTTAGCTCAGTGGTGTAAATGCCTGCTTGGCAAACTCAAGGTTATGAGTTCCATCCCAGTACTCAAAAATAAACAAACAAACAAAAACTGGTGGCCTTAAAATGTCAATTTAAAGGTGAAAATTGTTACAATAGCCCCCCCTAAAATAAGACACGGCTATATATTGTCTACATGAAATTCATTCTATTTTATTTTTCATCTGTTTTAGACAGAGTTTCACTCTGTCGTTTGGGCTCGTCTTCAACTCACTTTGTAGCCCAGGCTGATGTTGAACCTGCAATGATCCTCTTGCCTCAGCCTTCCAAATGCTGGGATTATAGGTATGCATCACAGCCTGGCTAAGAAATTTATTTATTTATTTATTGTCTTTTTGAGACAGGATTTCACTTTTTGGGGAGAGGGATAATAGGGATGGAACTCACAACTGCACTGCTTGCGAGGCAGATGCTTATGCCACTGAGCTAAATCCCCAGCCCAGGACAAGATTTCACTATGCAGTTCAGGCTAGCCTTGAACTCACTTTGTAGCCAAGGCTAGCCTCAAATTTGCTGCAATCCTCCTGCCTCAGCCTCTCAAGTGCTGGGATTATAGGCATGCACCACCAGGGTTGGCAAGAAACCCTTTTTAAATATAAACATATATTTAGATTAAAAGTAAAGGGACAGAGAACAATATACCACGCTGACATTAGTCAAAAGACAGAGCCTACTTCAGAATAAGAGTTACCAACAACAAAGAGAGTTGGGGCTGGGGATTTAGCCCAGCGGCATAAATACCTGCCTTGCAAGCAGGTGGCCGTGAGTTTGATCCCCGGTACCAATTTAAAAAAAAAAAAAAAAAAAGAGTCACTGTGTAATAATAAAGAGGTCAATTCGCCAAGAAGACATAAAAATCCTTAATGCAAGCCAGGGATTTAGTTCAGCAGCATAAGCACCTGCCTTGCAAGTGCTCAGTCATGAGTTAATCCACAGTACAAGAAAAAAAATCCTTAATGTATATGTGTCTAACAACAAATCATCCAAATATATGCAGCAAAAATTGATAGAATGCCAAAAAGAAACAGATGAATCCTTGAATAGTCTCTACTATTACAGTCAGAGAGTCTAATATTCCACTGTCAGAAATGAACCAAAATCTGAAAATGAGAAAGGACACTGAACTCGACAGCACCATCAGTCAACTGTTTGTAATCGACATCTATAGACAGTTTCACTTAAAAACAGCAGATTATACATTCCTCTCAAATTCAATGACATTCATTAGGATAGATCATTTAGGGCCATAGAAAAAGCCTCAACAAACTGAATTAAATAAAAATGAAAATGTAATTTACCAAAATTCATGCAATGCAGCTAAAATAGTGCCTAGAGGGATATTTATAGCATTGGATGCATATATTAGAAAAGGAGCAAGCTCTAAGACTAATAATATAAGCTCTCACCATAGGGAACTAGGAAAATAAAAGTAAATCATATCTAAAGTAAAGAAGAGAAAAGAAATAAAAATTAGTGCAGAAATTGATGTAATTGAAATTGGAAGTGAAGCTGGGTGTGGTGGCACACGCCAGCATTTGGGAGGCTGAAGCAGGAGAATTGCTGCAAATTCAGATTAGCCTGAGCTACAAAGTAAGCTCAAGGACAGCCTGAACTGTGTAGTGAGACACTGTCTCAAAAAAAAAAAAAAAAAGGAAGTTGAAAGGATTTTGCCCAAAGGGGACGCTGCAGTGGTGGGAGGTTGGGAGGTGGAAGGTCACCTTCCTCACCCCGAAGCAATTTACCTGTGGTGCAAAATAAATTCCAATGAGCTACCTGTGTATCAGTAATGCCCCTTAGGCTCTACCCCAAACCACGCGTCCCACAGAGAGAAAGCCAGACCTCAGTGGTCTGGGTTCTCTTAAAATAAAGGCCACTTTACTTTATATTTTGTCTTCTAACCATGCCAAAAACTCTTTCAGAAATTATTAGAGAAAAATCAACAAAACAAAAACCTACTTTCTTTAAGAAGATTAATAAACTCAAGTCTATAGCCAAGGTTTTTAAAATAAAAGAGAGAATATATACATTACTACTATCAGAAACGAAAGAGATATCACTGAATAGCCTATGGATATGAAACATAAAAACACTACAAATGAGGCTGGGGATTTAGCTTAGTGGCATAAGCGCCTGCCTTGCAAGCAGGCAGTCGTGAGTTCGATCCCCGGTACCGATAAAAAGGAAAAAGACAAAAAAAAAAAAAAAAAAAAAAAAAAAAAAAAAAAAACCAACAACAACAACAAAACCAACTACGAATAATTCTCTGCTCACAAGATTTATAACCTAGATGAAATGGAGTAGTTTCCTTGCCCTTTCTTCCCTTCCTCACCCCCTTCCTTCCCTTCTCTTGCAGTGCTGAGGATTGAACTCAGCTCTTTGAGCCTGCTACACAAGTGCTCTACGCTGGACTATATCCTTAGCCCACAGTCAAATTTCTTGAAAGACACAATTTTACAAAACTCATGCAATAAGAAATAGTCTGAATAGACCTATGTTTATTAAAGAAAAGGAATCAGTAACTTGGACTTCCAGGAGAACATAGCGGATAGGTAACAGCAGCTATGGAGGCTCTCTGAGATAGCCAGGTTAGAATCCAGGAAAGGTGTGGTGTGAGGAGTCCTCAGCAAGGGGAGATATACCCTGCCAACCCAGGAACGAACTAAGCTGAGAGAAACCAACTGGAAATGCAATCCTGATGCTATGACCAGAACAGATAAAATCTCAGCACTGAAGCTGGAACCTGCGCCTCTGGAAACCACGATTTCAATTTCCTGCTGCCGCCGCTACCTCTGAATAGGCACAGCAGGGATAGAGATGTGAAACCTCTGAGAGAGGGAATCAGCAAATGGAGTTGACAGAGGGACTGGCGGGGAGCTCTGCATCAACCTGGGGTGAGTGAGAGGAACGGGGACCCCTCCATAGATAAGGAGGCTCCAACAGAGGACATTCTGGGACCAGGCAGACTAGTCGGAACAGGGCGCTGCAGTGACTTTAGTCACATATTCCCCTCTCAAGTGGGATTGGTAGGGAGTGCCTGACCTGGGTGAAGACCCAGACTAAGACACAGTAGGCTAGCCCAAACCAGGTCCCAGTGCCTGGCAGTGCACCCTAGCAGTGAAGTCTTCAGTAGGTTGACCTGGAGGGGCGGGCCTAACATATGCTGCCCCAGTCTGTGTCTCCCTAGTACACTACAGTGGGTGGGAATGCCTAGCTTGTGGATTCAAACAAACTGTAACCCACAAAGAAAGAAACTGGGCCTCCTATAAACACTTATATGGAAGGAACAAAAATTATGAGAAGACGAGGCAACAAGAAAGGGTCCTCAGTCCCCAATCCTGAGAACACTGATCCAGGAAAGGTAAATGCAAAGGAGAATGAGAACAGAAAACATGCAATATCAGACATGGCACTAATAGACACAAGCGATATCTCTGGAGCCTCATAGACAAGTTCAAAAGTGAAGTATCTAACGAAGTAAGGCAAGATATAAGTAGAATCGTTAGAGAAATGCTAAGCACCACCCAAGAAAACACAGATGGGTGGAATGGAAGAACAGAAAAAAAGAGGAGGATTGTTTGATGGAGAAAATAGAGAGAAAGCATAGAATACATGAAGCAGGTTCAAAGAGATTACCAGAAAACTAAAAACTCTATTGAAAGCTGGCATAACAGCTTGAAAGAAACTGGAGGACAAGGAGATTATACAGAAACCATTGTTTATTTTCTGTTAGCTGGTTCTAAATACCCTGTAATACTGTCATTCTCTTGAATGGTTTTACATTGTCTTGATATGTTTGATGCTACAGTATAAGAAGTTATAATCAAAGATTTCAAGGAAAGAGACACTATGGTAACTACTTTTATGTTGGGATATCTTGTGGTGAAACACTATTTTGTTTAAATGGTTACATTCTGACCTGTGCTGTTTTGTTGTTATGTCCTCTTTTATCTCAATCTCCTTTTTAAATTATTTACTTTTTTTTTTTTTCTTTTTCCTTTTTATCGGTACTGGGGATCAAACTCACAACTGCCTGCTTGCAAGGCAGGTGCTTATGCCGCTGAGCTAAATCCCCAGCCCCTTATTTACTTTTTTATTTTCATCTTTTTAATTAAGGGAAAAAATAAATTAAAAATAATAGCTGGATATATTATAGTAACCCACTTTGATTTCCTATTAACTTGATTTCAAACCCTGTATTGATCTCACCATCTTGTTTTGACGTTTTGCTTGATAGTACCAAGTTTGAGAGTACAGGCAACAACTGTGAAGACAATCATATTTACTATGACGCCCATTCTGGTTTGACTATTATCTTCTTTTGAAGTCCTGTAATGTCTCCAATGTTTTTGGTTTTATTTTTTACTGTTTTGTTCTTTACTGTTTTATTCAATTTTATTATAACTGATGATAGAAGCAATTCTTTTTAAAATAGCAAGAGACATTATGGTAACCATTGTTGATCACCTTGTATTCTGTTTTTACATTATGTATTATGTCCATCCTTTTGATTTGACTGACTCTGTTTTGTTATGTCACATTTGGTTTTATTCTCTTCAAAAAAAGTAATAAGAACTGTGGGAGTAATAAAACCCAAAATGTATAATTGTCATTGTAACAAATAGAGGAAAAGAAAGTGCTCTAAAGGATATAACTGCATGTATATTTAAATGTATAAGATAGATAACCATATTACGAGTTTTGTTGGATCATTGAACAGAACTGTTTTCAGTCTCACTGTTTGAATGTCCATTTTATATGCTTTAATTTTGTAACTTGAACAACTATTTCTAAGATGACAATATGTAATCTGTTAACTAGTGATTTCCTACTGTTTATTTTTTCTGAAATTTTGTATAACTTGTACCCTTTTTCTGTTTTTTTTTTCTTTTTCTCCTTAAATAAAATTTTAAAAAAAGAATCAGTAACATAAAAACAGAGAGCAAATATAATCACATATTTTATACATTAAAACACAATTTAGACTTCCGGGAGAACATGGCAGATAGATAGCAGCAGCTTCGGAGGCTCTCTGAGAAACCACACTTAAAATCCAGGAATGGTGCCTGGCGAGAAGTCCTAAGCAAGGGGAGATACACCCTGCTGACCCAGTAACAGACTAAACTAAGAGAAGCCAACTGGAAACACAATCCTGATGATATAACAGGAACAGATAAGGTCTCAGTGCGGAAGCTGGAGCCTGCACCACTGGCAGCCATGATTTGAATTTCCTGCAGTCGCTGCTGCGTCCCAATCAGCATGGCAAGGAGAGGTACGAAAGCTCTGAGAGTGGGAAGGGGCAAATGGAGCTGAGAGTGGGACTGGCCAGGGGCCCTACATCGACCTGCGGCGAGTGAGCAGATTGGAGACCCTTCCACAGAGTAGGAGGCTTCAGCAAAGGACATACTGGGACTGGGCAGATTAGCCGGAACAGGATGCTGCAGTGTCCTTAGGCATATATTCCCCTCTCAAGTGGGACTGGTGGGGAGTGCCTGGCCTGGGTGTCGCCACTGACTTAAGACCCAGTAGGCTAACCCAAACCAGGTTCCAGTGCCTGGAGGTGCACCCTAGCAGTAAAGCCTTCGGTAGGTTGATCTGGAGGGGTGGGCCCAGCAGAGGCTGCCCAGGTCTGTGTCTCCCTAGTACAATGCAGTGGGCGGGCGCAATTCAAACAAACTGTAACCGATAAAGAAAGAAACTGGGCCCCCTATATACGCTTGTATAGCAGGAACAAAAAATATGGGAAGAGGGAGCAACAAGAAAGGGTCCTCGGCCCCCAGTCCTGAGAAACATGCAATAGCAGACATGGCACCAATAGACATAAAGCGATATCTCTAGAGCCTCATAGACGAGTTTAGGAATGAAGTTACTAATGACCTAAAGCAAGATATAAGTAGAACAGTTAGAGAAATGCTCAGCACCACCCAAGAAAAAACAGATGGTGGAATGGAAGAACAGAAAAAAAGGGGAGATTGTTTGATGGAGAAAATAGAGAAAACAGAATACGTGAAGCAGGTTCAAAGAGATTACCAGGAAACTAAAAACTCTATTGAAAGCTGGCATAACAGCTTGAAAGAAACTAAGGATAGATTATCTGAACTGGAGGGCAGGTTCGTAATATGGGAGCATGAAATGAAAAACTTCTTAAAAATAACAAAAAACCCAACAGCAATAATACATAGGCTAGAAGATGATAAGAGGATCTATAACTTAAGAATTAAGAACATAAAAGAAGAAGTAGGGACACAAACAAATGGACTACAAAAACTATTCACAGAAATAATCCAAGAGAATTTCCCTAATTTAGCAAAAGGTAAAGATACTCAGATGTATGAGGCATACAGGACCCCAGCCACCTACAACCCAAACAGAGCTACACCCAGGCATATAATAATCAAAATTCCAGAAATCCAATATAAGAACAGAATATTAAAAGCCGTCAGAGACATGAAACAGATAACTTGCAAGGGAACACCTATCAGAATTACAGCAGACTTCTCGGCACAAACCATCAAATCACGAAGAGCGTGGGGGAAATAATTCAAGCTTTGAAAGATAATAACCTCCAGCCAAGATTGATATATTCTGTACAACTGTCCCTAGAAATTGATGGAAAAACAAGGTGCTTTCAGGGTAAAGAGGAACTAGAGGAATTTGCAACTACCAATTCAACTCTACAGAGAATACTGCAGGATATTCTAAAAAAGGAAAATACCAAGATTCCAGAAAAAATGGCAGAGAGGCCACAATGAATGGAGCAGAAAGCGAAATGAAGAAGACAAACTGACAACAAACAACAGAAAAAGATCTCAACAGAAATGAGGCAGAAAAAATCGGATGGTAGGAACAACTATTTTAGAGAAAACAAGACATCGTAATAGCTAGTGCTGATTTAGTATCATCTTGTTTTGAAGTCCCATCAAGCTTTTGTTCTTCTGTCTTCATTGGTCTTAACAGGTTGTATCTTATTGAATTTTATTATATGTGATGATATAAGCAAAAACTTTTATATACAAGGAGATTATGCAGAAACCATTGTTTATTTTCTGTTAGCTGGTTCTACATACCCTGTAATACTGTCATTCTCTTGAATGGTTTTACATTATCTTGATATGTTTGGTGCTACAGTATACGAAGTTATATTCAAAGATTTCAAGGAAAGAGTCACTATGGTAACTACTTTTATGTCAGGATATCTTGAGGTGAAACACTATTTTGCTTAAATGGTTATGTTTTGACCTGTGCTGTTCTGTTGTTATGCCCTCTTTTATCTCAACCCCCCCTTTTTTCTTCAATTATTTACTTCTTTATTTTTATCTTTTTAATTAAGGGAAAAATAAATAAAAATATAGCAGGATACATTATAGTAACCTACTTTGATTTCCTATTAACTTGATTTGAAACCCTATATTGCTCTCACCGTCTTGCTTTGACTGATTTTCCCCTAGTCTGCTTTGCTTGATAGTACCAAGTTTGAAAGTATAGGCAACAACTGTGAATACAATAAGATCCACTATGACACCCATTCTGGTTGACTATTATCTTCTTTTAAAGTCCAGTAAAGTCTCCAATGTTTTGATTGTATTCTCTACTGTTTTGTTCAATTTTATTATAACTGATGATCTAGGCAATTCTTCTTAAGATAGCAAGAGGCAGTATGGTAACCATTGTTGCTCACCTTGTATTTTGTTTTTAAATTATCTCTTATGTCCATCCTTTTGATTTGATTGACTCTGTTCTGATATGTCGCATTTGGTTTTACTCTCTTCAAAAAAAGTAATAAGAGCTGTGGAAGTAATATAACCCAAAATGTGTAATTGTCATTGTACAAAAGAAAAGAAGGTGCTCTAAAGGTTATAACTGTATATATGTTTGAGTGTATAAGATGGATAACCATATTACTGAGTTTTTTTGGATCATTGAACAAAACTGTTTGTGCTCTCACTGTTTGAAAGTCTACTTTATATGCTTTAATTTTGTAACTTGAACCGCTATTTCTAAAATGAGAATATGTAATCTATTAACTAGTGATTTCTTATTGTATATTTTTTAAAGTTTGTATTACTTGTACCCTTTCTCTGTTTTTTTCTCTTTAAGCCAAAAAAATGGGAAAAAAACACAATTTAAAAAATAAAGAGAATAAGCATCAGGCCCAGATAGGGCTGCTATGGAATTCTACTAAATAATTAAGGAAGAAATTATACCAATTTTCTAATCTCTTTCAAAAGGTAAAAGTAGAGGGAATACTTCCAAGTTCATTTTTTTAAAGCACGCTAAGCATGTGTTTTATTGCTAAGCTACACAACCAACTCCTAATATGTTTTATGAGGAAAGCATTACTCTAATACTAAAACCAGACAAGGGCATTATAAGAAACCTACAGACCAATATCTTTCATGAACATAGACACTACTGCTCTCAACAAAGTAGTAACAAATCAAATTTTAAAAATGCTTTAAAAATTAACCCAGGTATGCAAGTGTGGTTCAACATTCAAAAATCAATTAATGTAATCTCTCACATTAGCTAAAAATAAAAAATGACACAATTATAGCAAAAGATATAGGAAAAGCATTTGACAAAATCCATCACTTAGTCATGATAAAAGCTCTTAGCAAACTAGGAAAAGAGGGAAACTTCCTCACCTTGATAGGAAACATTCATTAAAAAGATACCACTAATATCATATTTAACTGTGAGAAATTAGATTTTAGCAGAAAAGGGAGGAATGAAGGGAAGGATATCTCCTCTTACTACTTTTTTTTTTTGTATCAGGAATAAAATTTGGACCTCATTCTTTCTTCTCTTTTCTCTTTTTATTGGTACCGGGGATTGAACTCACGACCGCCTGCTTGCAAGGCAGGTGCTTATGCCACTGAGCTAAATCCCCAGCCCCTGGACCTCATTCTTGCCACCACTGCTTTTCAGCATCATACTGGAAGTCCTAGGTAATTCAGAAAGTCAAGAAAAGGATGCAAACTGCATATGGGTTAGGAAGCAAAAAATAAAATAGTTTTCGTTTGTAAATATGTCATCTATGTAGGAAACTGTAAAGAGTGGGAAAAAATTTTCGGAAGTACTAAGTGATTTTAGGAAAGGTATAGGATGCTGGTTGTTATATAGAAATGAATTGCTTTCCTATATTTCAGCAATGAGCAAGTAGAATTTGAAATTAAAAGCACATTACCACTCCACAAAACAAAATACTTTAGTAAAAAAAAGTAACGAAAATATATATGAGAGCTACATTAAGAAAACTTTGATGAAAGATATCAAAGAAGTACTAAGTAAGTAAGAAGTACTAAGTAAGTATCCCATGTTCATGGATGGATAGATTCAATAATGTCAAGATGTCAGTTCTTGCCAACTTGACCAATAGATATAATCCCAATCAAAATCCCAGTAGCCAGGCATGGTCGTGCACGCCTGTAACAGCAATTTGCAGGAGGCTGAGGCAGGAGAATCACTGTGAGGTCAAGGCCAAGCTGGGTTACATAATGAGTTCAAGGCCAGTTGGAAGTGCATAGTGAGACCCAGTCTCAAAAAACAAAACAAAACAAAAGAAAACAAACAACAACAACAACAAAAAAACCCAAAACAAAACCAGAAACAAATACAAAAATCTCCCAGCAAAATATTTTGTAATGCCAACAAACTGATTCTGAAGTTTGTATGGCAAAGCAAAACCCCCAAATAGCTAACTCACCATCAAAGGAAAAGAACAAAGTAGTAGCACTAATGTCTGACTTCAAGACAGCGTAAATCTACACTGTAAAAATGGTATGATACTTGTAAAAGAACAGAAAAATAGATCAGTGTGACAAAATAGAGCCCAGAAGTAGAGTCACACAAATATAGTTACCCTATCTTTGAATAAGGAGCAAAAGCAATACAATGGAACAAAAATAGTCTTTCCTAGAACTGGTGATAAAATATGAATACAAAATGTGGACATCCATTAATGTGGACATTCCATGAATGCAAAAAAATGAAGCTAGATAGCCACTTGGACAGCAGAGGCAGGGGATCTCTTTGAGCCCAGAAGTTCAAAGCCAGGCTGGGAAACATAAAAAGATCACAGACAGGGCCAGAGATGTAGCTCAGTGGCACAGTGCCTGTCCAGTAAGCGCAAGGTCCTGGGTTTGATTGTAGGTTAAAAAAAAAATCACACACAGACTGACAGAAAGAAAGACTATACATGGACCTTACAACTATCATAATAATTAACAAAAAAGTTACTCATTGACATAACTGTAAACACAAAATTATAAACCTATTGCAGAAGATAATGTGGAAGAAAACCTAGATGGTCTTGGGTACCATAACGATTTTTAGATACAACACCAAAGGCACACTCTATAAAACAAATCACAGCTGGGCTTACTTAAAACTAAAATATTCTGGTTTGCACAATGTTAAGAGAATAAGACCAACCCAAGGCTGGGAGAAAATATTTGAGAAAGACATATCTGAACACAAAACTCTGAAAACTCAGCAGTACAAACAAACACAAACAATCCAGTTAAAACCTGAACAGACACCTTACCAAACGAGGCACGCGGAGAGCAAGTAAACATGTAAAAGGATTTTCAACAACATACATCACTAATGAACTGCAAATTAAAACAACGAGATAAAGCAAAAACAACTTTCCCTAATAAAATACCACTACATGCCTATTTGAATGGCCAAAATGTAGAATAGTGAGTGAAACCACCAAAATTGGCAAGGAAATGAGCAATCACTCATTCATTCGTGGTGGGGATGTGAAGTGGTACCACCACTTTCAAAGCCTGTTTGACAGTTTCTGTTTTTTGTTTTTTTGGTACTGGGGATTGAACTCATGACCTCCCACTTACCAGGCAAGTGCTTGAACCGCTGGGCTAAATCCCCAGCCCTTGTTTGGCAGTTTCTTAAAAACTAAACATATTCTTAAGCTGGATATGGTGATGCATGTCAATGGCACCAGCTCTTTGGAAGATTGAGGCAGGAAAATCAATTGAGTACATGGGTTTGAAGTCAGCTTGATCTTTCTCTTAAAAACATGCCAACCCTTACCATATGTTTCAACATTCTTGCTCACTGGTATTTTCCAAATGAACTGAAAGCTCCTATCGACATAAAACCCCTCCATGAATGTTCACAGCAGCGTTATTCACAATTGCCCAAATTCGGAAGCAGTCAAGGTGTCCTTCAGTAGGTAAATGGATGCACAAATTGGTATATCCAGACAACACAGTGATATTCAATGCTCAAAAGAAAGAGATATCAAGCCATAAAAAGACATGAAAAGTTTAAATGACTTTTACTAAATGAAAGAAACCATATGAGAAGGTTGTACTGTGTGATTCCAACTATAAGATACCCTAGAAAAGGTAAAACTATGGAGACAGTAAAAGCTTCAGTGGTTGTTAGGGGTTAGGCAGTAGAGAAGGATGAGAAGGCAGGGCACAGAGGATTTTTTTTTTTTTTTTTACCGGTACTAGGGATCGAACTCACAACCACGTGCTTGCAAGGCGGGTGCTTACACCACTGAGCTAAATCCCCAGCCCCTACAGAGAATTTTTGAAGCAGTAAAATTATGTTGTATGATAGTAAATGGTAGAAACATTATATATTTTCCCAAATCCATGAAATACACAAAACCAAGAACCAACTACAATGATGTCAGTGTAGGTGCACCAATTATAACAAAAGTCCCCTGGGGCTGGGGGATGTCGATTGTGGGAGAGGTTGGATAGGTGTGAGGATAGGGAACCCTGTTCTTACAATTTCCTGTGAACCTATAATTGCTTTCTAAAATTTCTCTCATTGGGCCTGGGGACTTAGCTCAGTGGTACAAGCTCCTGACTGGCAAATGAGAGGTTCTGAGTTCGATCACCGGTACAAAAAAAAATTCTTTCTTAAAAACAATGACAACCCCCCCCCCCCAACAATGATGAAGCCAGGCGTGGTGATGTACACCTGTAATCCCAGCAGCCTGAACTACATGGTGAGATCTTGTCTGAAAAAAAGCAGATCAACAACCAACCAACACCATCCCCCAAATTAACCACAACAAAATCCACACAGTACATTATTGCTATTTCCATTGTGAAGATAACAACGAAATGACCAACCAAAATCAAAACAAACTTTACAGATTTAGAAATCACAGTGAACTCAATGCATACTGAACACAAAGAAAGTCACATCTAGAAAATAACAAGAGAAAGCATAGTAACTACGGTAGATCACCTAATATTGTGGTCTTATGTGTCTTTTTCACTGCATGTTTTTCTAGGAATTTGTTTTGCTGTCTTGTTATGATTTGTTTTCCCCTATAATACAGAGAGGATAGATATACATGTAGAAATTTACGCATGAGAAGATTCTTTTAAAAAACTATTTACAGAAACAGATTATATAATGCAATACATAATGAACAGATACTCTGAAGAAGAGACACTAAGAAACCCAATGCTAATTTTGTAGCATTATGATATAAAATCTAGCAATACTATTATTCACTGATCAGAGTGATATTAGTCTAGTCTCTTCAGTTCAAATATCAGCATATGTAAAGATAAGGACAGCTACTATGAAGAGAATGAGAAATGCGATGGTAGTTATTATTGTCTTCCCCAATGTCAGATCTTGAAGACTTAAAAAGCCTTCATCATCCTGTAATGATGTGATTAGTTCTATAATATGCAGTATGTATTTAATGTGTGTGAAGATGGGGACAACTATTTGGAAGAAACTAGAGACAGTGAGATAGACAGTGAAGATCTCCAGTGGACTAGCTTTGAAATCTGTATTTCTTTAAATTGTTTTTTTTAAACTGTTTTGTTCTGTTTTGATATGTTTAATCTTACCCTCTTTAAGATATAAAACAAGTGTGTAGGACTGATAACCATATTACTGAGTTTTTGTTAGATCATTGAGCAGAACTGTTGGCAGTGTCACTATTTGAATGTCATTTTACATACTTTAATTTTGTAACCTGAACAGCTATTTCTAAGATGACAATATGTAACTTATCAACTGGCAATTTCTTACCATTTATTTTTCTGTAATTCTGTATTATTTCTACCCTTTTTAATCTTCATGTATTTTTTTGTTTCTTTCTCTCTAAATAAAAAAAAAGTAACATCTAGACACATCAAAATCAATCTGCTGAAAACTAAGGATAAAAAGAAAATGTTAAAAGTCAGAGGAAAAAACATATTAGATACAGGGGAACCAGTGTCAAGTTTGTAATGAGAAATTATAGAATCAAGAAGACCATGCTGCAACATCTATAAAGTGCTAAAAGGAGAGAAGAATGTATTTTTGTATATATGTATTTGTGTGTGTGAGTGTGTACTGGGGATTGAACTCAGGGGCTTCCTACTGAGCTACATTCCTAGCCCTCCTCCCCCAACCTACTTGTTTTGGGGGGGGTGCTTGGAATCAAACTCATCACTTCCTGTTGCCAGGCAGGTACTTGTGTTGCTGAACTATATCCCTGGTCTTCCTAGCCCCTTTTTATTTTTTGAGACAAGGTCTTGCTAAGTACGGTTATGGTTTATATCTAGATATCTCCCAAGTGCCTCCTGATCAGTGTGGCTTCTGAAAGATGATTGGATTACGAGGATTTACAGCTGGCTTGCTGCTAAGAGGTGGGGTCAGGTTGGAAGAGGATAGTTGTGACAGTGTGGCCTGGAAGGGTTTATCTGCCTTCCCAGTTCCTCCTTTTGCTCTCTGGCACTTGGTTGGCATAATCCAAGCAGCTTTTCTTCTGACACACCCCTCTGCCACGCTGTTTCTTCTTTGGAGACTGCTGACCATGGGCTGAATCATAAACCACAATAAGTGCTTCCTCCTTTAAGTGGCAGATATTAGGTATTCTGTCCCAAAGACAACAGAAAGGGCTGAGACAGTCACTAAAATGCCCAGTCTGGGCTTCAATTTGTAATTCTCCTGCCTCTGACTTCCAGACTACTGAGAATCCAGGTGTTTGCTACCAGGTACAGCAAAAATGCCTTTCAAAAATTAAGGTAAAATAGTTTTCTCAGGAGACTCACATTATACAAAAAACTAAAAGAAGTTTTTTAGACTAAAGGAAAAAGATACCAGATGGGAATCTGAATCTATAGGAAGGTATAGCACATTAGAAAAGATAAATACATCAGTAAATAATACCACATTCATTCTTGGGTATCCATAGGGGGACTGGTCCTGAAATCTACAGATGTTCAAGTCCTTCATATAAAAACATGTGACATTTGCATATAAGCTATAGATACTCTCTTATATGTAAAGACAATTTTAAAAAGAATTTAAATAATGCAGTGTAAATGCTATATAAATAGCTGTTATAGTATAATGGTTACGAAATAATAAGAAAAATGTCTATACATATTCATTAGAGATAATAATTTTGTTCTCAACAATTTTGGACTCACTGTTGAGCATATGGATGTGCAACCTGTGGATAGAAAAGATCCACTGTACCTGTGTTTTTGGTTTTTTGAGACAGGAACTCCCTATGTAGTTCAGACTGGCCTTGAACTCACTATGTAGCCCAGATTGGCTCTGAACTTGTGGCAATCCTCCTGCCTCAGTCTCCTGCCCAAGTGCTGGATTACAGGCATGCGCCACCACACCTGGTTCAGGGGCACTATACTTTAATTTGTTTTTTTAACTTCTTTAAATGTCAACTAACTGTTTAGAGCAATAGTAATAATATGGAGCTGAGGATGTAGCTCAGTGGTTAAGACCTTGCCTGGCATGCACAGGGACCCAGGTTCAATTCCCAGTACCTCCTATCACACAACTGTATTACAGAGTTTATTACCAATGTAGGAAAGCAATATAAGGCAATAGTGCCACAAGACAGGAGTGGTGAAAATAAAATTATAAATGTTTTGTGTACCCTACAGTATAATATTAATTCAACTAAATTGTGATGAGGGAAGGACACAAATTGCTACTTGTAGGGCAACTGGAAAGAACATAACACGAATAACCACTGCTACAAAGTTAGGAGAGGACACAAAATGGAACCTTAAAAAGTATGCACCCCAAAAGAAGTCAAAAAGGGAAAAAAGCAAAGAAAAAAGATCAGATAAATAGAACACAAATCATAATATGACAATCTTAAGTAGAACCATAACTATATATACATATATATGTCTATCTTTACATATAAATGCAACAAATGGTCAGAGTGATACAAGAAAGACTGAAGTTATATTTTGTTCACAAAGATGCATTTTCAATATAAAGGCACAGAGAAGTTGAAAGGAAAAAGATCAAAAAAGACATACCATGCAATCGCCAAGCGTGAGAACACTAGCGTGGTTACTGTAATAGCAAATGAAGTAGAATTCCGGACAGGCAGTATTGCCAGAGATAGAGAAATTAACCCCATAAAGATAAAAAACCAAGAAATCAATAAAATCCTAAACATGGATATGCCTAATAGCAAAGGTTCAAAAACTATAAAGCAAAAATTGACCACAGCGAAGGGAGAAGTGGAGAAGGTGGAAAAAAGAGAGAACCACAATGTCAAAGAGACATGAAGAGAGAGAGAAAAAAAGAAATACAGAGCTATGGATTGCCAGAGGGACAGAGATGGACTCAGCCAGACCCTAAGAAGATGATGGGCCCCACAGATTGGGAGGAACTCAGAGAACTGAAGCACTCTGGACCACCCAGGAGGGTTAGAGGTTCTGGCTGTGTTGGACAGAACCAGCTCAGGGGCCTGGGGACGTGGGATCCTGAAGGGGTGGTTCCAAGGTGGATATCATCACTTACCTGCTGCCCTGTGAGGCCTTGGGGGCCAGGCTCCCCATGAGCTCCCTTTGTGTGAGGGAAGAAAGGAACCAAGTTAGCTGTTAGGACTTCAGAACCCTTGGGCTCCCCAGAATCCCCTCTCCAGGCCACCTGGGTACTCACTCTTTCGCCCTTTTGTCCTGGGTGGCCTGGGATTCCTTTGGGTCCAGTAGGGCCTGGGGGTCCCTGAGCAACAAGATACGGACTTAGTTTTGTGCTGGGGTAGGATGGACTGGGCAGGGGGCTGGAGGCTGGGCACTGGGAAGAGAGTCTCAGCTTGGCCTGCTCAGCCACATGGTGTTTAATGCTCAGCACACAGCGGGCAGTTCATATGGCTCAAAATTACAAGAACTAGATACTGGGCCAGATAGTCCCTTCCCAACCCACAGATGTTGCCAGCTGTTGGCCACAACCCCAGGACAAAATTTCCATTTTTCTTGGCCTTAGGCAATAATAATGCTTCTTGTTACATGAATCAAATGAGAGGATGTATGGAAAGTAGTTTGCTCAGTAAGTACTTTTTTTTTTCCCCTTGCAGTTCAGGTCGGCCTTGAGCTCACTTTGTAGCCCAGGCTGGTCTCAAACTCTTGACGATCCTCCTGCCTTAGCTTCCCAAGTGCTGGATTACAAGTGTGTGCCACCATGCCCAGTTTTCAACAAGTACTTATTGAATGACTAAATTAAATAAGGATGAATAGATGGATGAATGGATAGAAACAGGATAGGAGCATTTGCAGAATGACTCACCATGTGTCCAGGACTCCCGGGTACCCCTGTGGGGCCAGGAGGTCCAGGGGGACCTAGAATAAGACAGGATGTCCTCAGGCTTGGAAAAGAATACATTGCCAGCCGCCTTTGATAGCCACAGGACTAGTTCTGCAATCTACCAATTCCACCTTTCACACCAAGCCTGGACTCGACTTACCCATGGGTCCTGGAGGGCCAGGGGGACCTGGGGACCCAGTGAGTCCCTGAGGCCAGTGGCTGCTGCTCTCAGTGAAAGTGTTAGACAATAATGAGTCCCCTGCAAGAGAAAAAATAATGAGGGTAAGGTATAGCAGTGCTCAACTGACACCTCTGCAAAACCAGCACCAACTGTTCTATGGGCAACTGCCAGCATGGATAGGACCCCTAGGATAGACAAGGGAGACTACTGGCCCTGTAGGATTAGAAGGCAGGGAAGCCTGGGTTCTAATCCCACCATAGTCTAGTTGGTGATACCCAGAAAGTCTCACTCCATTTTGCTGAACCTGAATGTTGCCTGTTGAATGAAATAATAAAAGCTACCACTTATTGACCATCTATAGCACTCTAGGGTTCTATCACAGAGCTCTGGGAGGATGGCATTGTCACTATCTCCACTGTAGAAATGATGGGTCCAAGGCTGGCAGGAGAATGATTAGAGAGATGGAATGAATGGTGGCATGGGATAATGAAGTAATGAATGGTACCCATTCATGTGCCAAAGATCTGATACAGATGGAGTTGAACCTGGCACTCCATGCTGTGTGATCCCTGGCAACAAAGGGAGAAGGTCAGAGATGCACATCAGGGCCCAGCTTGATGGAGGAACTGGGGCCTCTGTGAGCCCAGGGTCTGGGTTGTGGCCTTAATTGCTTGAGTTCACTTCTTGCTGCCAGGACTTAGGCTTCCTGACACTCTGAGAGCTGAATTTTAGCCAGCTCCAAGCTGTGGAGGGGCTGATACTTGGTGGTTCTGAGTATGTGTGTCTGAAGCCACTCCCCAACATTCAGCTGAGTGACTGTACCAACTGATCTCCTCTCTCTAGCTGCCAATGTCCCTCATTTATGTACAAAGAACAATGATGTCTACTGGATATTTGGGTGACAGGTACTCTACACTGGACATATCTGGCACACAGAAGGTACCTGTCAGATGGTAGCAGGGACATAGATGATGGCTACTCTAGCTTTCTACACCCCACCCCTACCTCAATCTAGCAACACCCCACAGATACTCACCATGCTGGGAAATCTGGGCATAAGGTGGCCCAACAGGGGCTGGAGGGCCTGGGGGGCCAGGAGGCCCTGGTGGGCCTGGAGGTCCCCTCTCTCCAGGGATGCCTGCAGCTCCAGCCTGGCCAGGGTTTCCTGGTGGGCCCTGTGGACCTGCAATGAGATCCCAGGAGAGTATCCCAAGGCATATACAGGAGGCAAGGAGAACTAGAGCAACCTCAAGGGGCAGGACAAGGCAGCCTGGGCCACTGGGCATGACAGAAGTGTCTGGAGATAGCCCAGACCTATCTATGAAGAGCACAAACACAGAATCCTGCCTTTCGTCCCATCCACACTGGTCCAGGTTTCCTTTCTTGGAGCCCCCATCCTATCATTATCCACCATAGCAACCCTGGTCACATGGGTGGGCATTGGTGTTTTTCTTCTGCCTGGGCTTCCTCCCACTGGTCTGGGAGTTCCCAGTGGGCAAGGGCCAGGATGATTCCCAATCCTTGGTATTCAGCTCAGAGCCTGTTGAGCATAGCTGGCCAAGAAGCATGAACTGGCTGGGGGTTTAGCTCAGTGGCGTAAGAGCCTGCTTGGTCATGAGTTCCATCCCCAGCACCAAAAAAAACCCCCAAAAACCAAAAACCAAAAAAATCCTGATTTACCAAGAAGCACGAACTGAGTGAGGCAAGAGAGAGGGTTTTAAGGAGCCCAGCAGTGAGTGGGGCAATCCAGAGAGCAGAGAGCAGAGAGCAGAGGGGTCACTGGGTGAAAGGGGCCAGGCCACCTGGCTGTCAAGGTTGGGAGAAAGATCCCAACCTGGGTCCATGTGGCTGGCCACATGGCCAAGGAAGTTGAGGGAATGGATATCATTCTGGGCACTCACCTGGTGGGCCTCTCATTCCTGCGGGGCCCTGGCTACCAGCATCTCCTTTGGGACCGATGGGGCCAGGCAGCCCCCGCATACCCACTCGGTCTAGGGGTAAAGAATGTGAGGTTGGCAGCTCTGGACTTTGTTTTGACTTGCACCCCAGCCCTGGCCCCTCAGCCAGCACTTACCATCTCGAGGGAGCAGTGGGGCCCTCACTGTCTCTCTGGCTCCTGGTAGCCCTGGGGAGAGGAGGCAGGAAAGGGTCAATGTCCCTGCTGGAAGAGTCATCCAGAGTCACCTCCTGCAGCTCCACCCTGGAAGGGTCTGCTGGGGCTGACTGGCCTCCCAAGACTCCATGGCCCAGGAGCCCCGGAGACCGTCCTCTCAGGTTTACTGGGGAGATGGGAAGACAGGCCTTTGAGGTGGCAGGCAGTTCATGGCAGAATGGCAGATTCTTGCTGCCCTGATTCCCACACGGGAGGGATTCCCACCTGATCCACTCACCCTGGAGGCCTCTATCTCCAGGGCTGCCCTGGGCAGCCGGGAAGCCCCAGAGTGGGGCAGGGTCTTCAGGGGTAGGTAGGGTTGGGGGCACTGCTTGCTCAGTGACAGTCAGTATGGCCACCTGTGGAGGAAGAAGACAGGGATGGAATGGGTGCCGGGAACTCATCAGAGACAGGTCGGTAGAGTGGCCCTAGTGCGGGTGGAATGAGGCCCATTGTGCCAGTAGAGCCCACTTAGGAGTGGAGCCCTGGGCTACAGGGCCCAGAACTTCATTAGAAGTGACTGCGTGCCCCTGCCCCATGTGCTGGGAATGGAACCCACGGCCTTGCTGTGCTAAGCAAGTATTTTACCACTTAGCTACATCTCCAGCTCTGAGAAGTGACTGTGTTTTGCAAAGTGTACAATTCATTCATTACTTGCATTGTAGAAGTCATTATATACAATCACGGTCAGTTGGCTGTTCTCGATGGAGGTGTTTGTTGGCCGCATAGTTTTTTCTGTGCTCATCCCATAAATAATGTGACACCTTTCCTGGTTTGTTAAAGCTCCACAGCAATAGGACTGGGAGGATTTCACCAATCTTCTTCTCCTTCTCCTTCTCTCTCTCTCTCTCTCTCTCTCTCTCTGTCTGTTGTATGTTGGGGATTGAACCCAGGGCCTCCTCTATGACTGAGATTCTTGCTGAATTTGAAGGGAAATGAAAGAGAGGAGGAAATAGTGGAGCAAAGTATACACAGGCTTTATACATCCATGTTTGAAAAAATGTAAAAGAAAAAGATGACATCAAATGCCTGTAGTCCCAGGTACTTGTGAGGCTGAGGCAGGAGGAATGACCTAAGTCCCGAAGTGATAAGCCTATGTAACAGAGCAAGACATGAACTCAGCGGGGAAAAAATAAGTGACAGTTCTCTCTGGAAGCACAGGTGCCTGCTGCAAATGGATTTCTGGCAGGTTTTTCACATTTCTGAGTTTTTAATCTTGAAATGATTTCAGATGTGTAATAAATTTGCTTTCGAAGCTGGAAGAATGTTGGGGAGGAGACAGGCAGGGAGAGGATCCAGCAATAACCTGTGTGTGTGCTCATCTGGCTGGGCCTGGCCACACGCAGGGAGTATCGTGGGCTCTGGAGGATGAACAGGCCTCCAGGTCATCTGACTGAGGGGGCTTCTCAAGGGTGGCACTGGAGGACAGGCTGCAGAGAGCTGGTCAGGAACCAGAGGGAGGCAGGATGTGGCTGTGCAGGAAGCTGCCAGTCAGGTCCATGGACAGTGAGTACGGCAGCTCAGAGCTGGATGGTGGGAATGAGAATAAGCTGGGCATGCAGGAGCAGGAAGGGGCAGAGGACCAGGGGCAGCTGCTCACCTACCTTGGCCTCTAGTGCCTTCAGTCGCTCAGCCAGCTCTGTCACTTTGCTGCAGTTGAGACAACCTGTAGGATTGGAGGAACCTAGGTCCCTGGGTGTCCCCAGAGTCCTGGAGGGATGGATAGAGTGGAAGACAGACACAGAATGACCCCAATCCAGGAGGGAGCTGAATGCAGGACAGGGGCTGCAGGAGCACCTCAGGCTCACGGTGTACCATGCCCTGTAGGTTTCCTTCCATTCCTAAGCCTCCAGAATGGACTTCTTTCTCTCAGAGCACAATCCAGCACCCCTGTGCATCCAAAGTAACCCTTTCCCAGAAGCCAGGGCAGGAAATTTTGTTTTGATGGGTTGGGTTAGGGCTGGGCCTGCCAGCTCTGGGGACCATTCTGGATAGTGTTAATCTGAGAGGCCATCCTTTGATCCTCTCACACAAGCACAGCCCAGCTCCTTTGGCCTCCTTGGTGACATCCCTAATGCATTTATGACAGTTCTGGCCATGTGAGGAGCCTTTAGAATCTGGACTCTCTGGTCTTCACCACAGCTTCATGGGTCAGGGGACTGTCACCCCTGCTCATGCCTGAGGAACTTGGACTCACTGGAAATGTACAGTGAGTGTCTCATAAGCACAACACAAATGAGCCAGCTTCAGGTGCTGTCGCCTCCTGGCTCAGTTCCTGGGGCAGGGTAGGGCACAGGCCAGGGCCCTCAGTTTCTGCTGCTTTGAAATGAGCTGAGGTGGCATTGGTTGGGGGTGGGCAGACAGCTGTGAAGTTGAGTGAGCTGGTGATGGAAAGCACCTGGCTGGGGCCTTACACACTGCAGACATTCAGGAAAACAGATTTATATAAAAAGACAAAATTTAGGGCTTGGACCTGTATCAGAAAGAGATCAGGGGTCATGGGTCTTGGGATGCCTGAGCCCAGGTCATCCCCTCTTCTGGGGCCCTTCCTTTCTGGCTTGAAGCTCTTTCCAGCATGGGTAGTAGAGTATGGGGTGCTGTCCAAGATGCTCCACTGCTGGGCCGTGTTGGATCTTAGACAATTAACTTACTGTGTTCCTTCAGGTCTACCCCACCGCAGGAAGTCACCACCAAGTTGCTTCAGGACCTACCTGAGAAGGCTGTGGGCCGAAGCGCCATCCGCCGCATGGTGCTGCCTGACCACATGGGCTCTACGAAGCCAGAGGAGGCTGCAACTGAGGGATGGAGGGAGAGAACCTTACTGGTCTGTGCTATCTTTGCCTAGTCACACAGCCCTGCCTGCTGCTATGCAGGGGCAGACAGAGGTACAGGGAGGAGGAGCAGCTGAACTGGGTCACACCCGATGGGCTGACACCTGACGGGCTGGTGAGAGCAGCTGGCCATAGGGTGGGGACTTTGGATGAGGCTGGGGGCTTCCCTAGACCTCAGCCAGCTAGCTACACAGGTTCAGAGGTTAGAGTTAACAGCAGGCTTCTGTCCCAGTGCTAACACTTATTGACCCTTGTGTTTCTCTGGACCTTCCAATTTTCTCAGCTGTAAAATGGGATACTGAGGCTTCTGTCCCTGCCAGGATGGTGTGGAGGCCTAAAGGATGGAGACGTGTGCAAAGGGCCCACTGTGCACACACAGGGCCTGGGACACAGTAGGTGCTCAATAAATGCGGCTGCAATTTTTGCCTGCCTTGCTTTCTCTGTCTCTCTAGTGAGAAGAGCCTGAAGTGGATCCAGTTCTGGTTCTAAATGAAAACCAGAGGGAGGCTGGCTGCTTGTTCCTGGAGCCCACTTCCCCCACGCCTTGAGAGGAGCAGCCTGCCCTGGCTGGTCTGGCTTTCGGCACAGCTGCAGGGACAGGCTGGCCAAGCCAATGGCGGGGATGCAGCTGGAGGGGCTCTCCAGCCAACAGTGGCAACACTCTCCTCTGCCCCCCAGGTCTGCCTTTTAAGGTCATGAAGTGTTGTCTGTGGGGGTGTGTGGGGGAGACGAGACCCAAATAAGGCACAGGCCTGGCAGCTTGGGCTGTGGGTTGAGGCAGGGAGCACAAGGCGCCAGGAACTCAAACCAGACGGGTCCCTCTGGCCGGCCCCCAGTGGGGAGGCTGCCAGGCCCTGCTCCTGACTCTATCATGGATGGGCCTTTGCTCAGGCTCAGCTGCATCCCTGGCACATGGTCCCCAGGGGCCTGTGACCTGTTCAGGCACGGGAAGGAAATCTTCCTAGGGTGAAGAAAGGGGCGTCTCCCACCCAAGACTGGGGCAGGAATGGAGAGATGCCACTGTGAGCATGTCCCTTGCTAAGGGCTTACACAGCCTGGCTCGATCCCACGGGAAGGTAGTGACAATGGCTAAGTTGTGTTTAGTGCTTCCTCTCCAACCAGTTCCTGCACATTCTAAGAACTCACTCTACATCGCCTATTTCATTGATTGCGCTAGAGCCATATAATCTTAACAGATGGGGAAAACCGTGGCATGCAGCATCTCAGTGCCGCCTCTGCCTTCCATGTGCAGATGGATGGGTGAGTGAGACTTTTCTTTCTCCTATCGGGAAACCAAAGCGGAGTAATGAAGCGACTCATTCCCAGTCCTATCTGTGAAGTTCTCCGGGCTGGATCTGAACCCACGTAGGTCTGACTCTAGAGCCTGATATCTTTTCTTGGGACAGGGGTAGAGGCACCTGGTCCAGTGTCCAGTAGGGCTGCCGGTACTTGAGCGCAATGGCTTTGCTAGCCTTTTTTTATCCTTTTTGCTCCCAGCTGAAGATGTAAACAGTCATTTTATTATTGTTTGAGGACGGTGACCCAAAGCAGTGGCTTTAACTCCAGTCCTGTGTAAATTTAGGTTTTCTCTGTGAAGTTAGCTTCTTCCTTGCTACACTTCCGTTGTCTTCCATTTTCCTCATAGTTTTGTTTTTGTAATATGAGGGGATCGAATGGAGGGCTCACACATTCTAGGCAAATGGTCTGTCTGAGTTACATGCCTAGCCCAAACTGAATGCAGGCATGCATTTGTATTACTTCCTAGTTTTTTGTTTTGTTTGGTTTGGTTTAATAGCTCTTTCTCCCTCTGACATGTTACTGACTAAGAGCAGTTTCTCAGTTGATTGCCTCCTATTTTGCCTTTGGGTGGAACACCAACCTCACTAGGGCAGGGACTTTGTCTGTCTTGTGTGATCTCAAAGGCTACAATACAAGTTCTGTTTATGAACACACAAAGCATGGGCTGAAAATAAATTTCAATCAAGCAAAAGAAATAAAAGGCAAAATAGTGGGGATGGCGGATACAAACATCTTCAAAAGGAGTACATATGTTCTAATGTCACGTGTGGGTGTCCCTGAGTTGTTAATCGGTGGACTTGTGGCTGGAAATTCTTTTTCAACCAATTTGGTTTTGGATATTTTACAAGGAGCCAGAGAGAACAAGAAAAATGAGCAGAAACATAGCTAGGCTAGCCATACAGACAGAAAGGACTCAAAAGTAATTATGAATTTCTATTACAAAAGAGTTTAGGGCTAGCAGTACAGCTCAGTGGGAGAGGGCTGGCCTACTAGCATGTAAAAGACCCTGTGTTCAACCCTAACACCACCAAGGAAAGAAAAGTGAGTTTAAAGAAATAACAGAAGTGTCCAGAAGACCAGGGAAATGTTGATTCTGGGTTAAAGAGTCACAAAAATTACCTCAAACTTCCCTTAAAGTCTGATAAATGGATAGGGATACTTTGAAAGATGAACCAGGTTTTTAAAAGGATCCTTTCTTTATAAAGCACACAAAATCCTACTAAGCAAGAAGTGGTGGGTTGAGGGATGGTTTTCTGTAGGACAATCGTGCTCCATTCCTCCTGCTTCATTTGGCTCTAGGCAGGCTGCAGTGGGCTGAGAAGCCCCTTACCCGAGGCTGACAGACATTCCTGAAGGGCTCATCTGCCCTTTCTTTGCTGTCCCAGGAGGGGCCTGAGTCCTGGTCCCAGGAGGTAGACCTAAGCTCTACCCCAGGGCACTTCTTACCATCTGGAAGGCTCCCAGTCACCCTATACACACATAAACCATGTCTTCCCTTAATTCTTACGGCTGTGACTCCCATGTCATCTCCTCCAGGAAGCCTTTCTGGACAAACCAGGGCACCCACCAGTACCAAAGACCCCTTGACACCCTCACTATTAGGTTATGATCTTCACAGGGCCAGGCTCTCTGTAATTTCTAGTTTTGTGACCCCGAAAGCAGCCTCTTCTTTCTGCCCAGTACCAGCTCTAAGTCCCTTCTTGGGTGCTCATAACATCCCATGAAACAGATAACATTAAGAGCCAGGCATCATAGTATACTTTTGCAATCCCAGCTGTCTGTGAAGCTGAGGCAGGAAGATAACAAATTTGAGCCTAGCCTGAGCAACTTATTGAGACCCTGTCTCAAAATAAAAAGAAAGTTGAGGGATCTGGGTGTGGTGGTTTGTGCCTATAATCCCAGTACTCGGGAGGCTGTGGCAAGAGGATCACTGTGAGTTCAAGATCAGCCTGGGCTATGAAGTGAGCTCAAGGCCAGCCTGAACTACATAGCAAGATCATGTCTTTAAAAAAAAAAAAAAAAGGAAAGAAAGCCGGGGATGTAGTTCAGTACCACAAAACAAAATAAATGAACAAACAAACAAACAACACAAGCCCAGGACACAGAAGGCCTGATCTCTCCACATAGCAGGATGCAGGGACTAGATTCCTAGCCTGCCCAAAATTAGGAATTAGGAGAAGTTTGAGAGTCCTTGAGCTCCATCCCTGTGCTTCTGCCTCCATGAGAGAATCCAAGGGAAGGGACCCTTGTTTATATCCTTCCCTCTACCCCCAGGTCAGCACACTTCAGTGACCACAGGCCACAGGGATACAGCTGCCCCAGCTTCAGCCCAGGCTGCCTGTGGGAATTTGTTTTGCAAATGTAAATATTTGCTGCTGGCCAGCTGGTGACTTGGTCCAGGGTAAGAGCCACCTTGAAAAGAAACCTGACCAGGGTTTCCCTGGTCATAGACCAAGCCTTCCTCTTTGGGGTGGGTGGTTTCCACTTTATCCTGTGCCATTAAGGTACCTTGTGTCAGACTGGGCAACACACCTGGAAGCTATGGGAGTGATATGGGCAGGATACAGGCCAAGTGAGCCAGGTAGGAGCACCGAGAAAGTGACAGGCAAGGGGGTACACCCAACTGTCAAGGCTATGGGTAGGCAGAGGGTAAGAGGGAGGGAAGGTGCAGCTGGCTGTGACGGAGAGCAGGCAGGACAGTCATCCTTGCTGGGTGGGCAGGGAAGGAGGGGGCTGCAGAGCCTCCCAGATGGGAGCAGGAGTGGACAGTGGTGGACATGAAGGCTGGCTCAGTGTAGACTTCATGACTCTGAACATGCAAAGGGAAGGCCAGGCTCATGCTTGACACCTGAATATATGGTGGGGTGGGGGGAGTGCTGGCCTTGATGGTCGGAGAGGCTGGGAGCCCTGGAAGCACTGGTTAGAACCTCCTGCATCTCTTCTGAGGCTTCTGGGCTCAGTGGTCCCAAGCAAACATCACCACTCTGGTTCCCCACCCCAGAGGACAAGGGCTGTGAGGGTTCATGGATGGGAAAGGGACACTTTGGCTGAGAAAGTGGGACCAGTAAAAGGGAAATGGGCAGCCTGGCTCCAGAGGCCATGAAGACAAGAGGGTGAGCCCTGGACCTATCTGTTTTCATTGTGGGATGCTGAGGCTGAGATGGGCCGACACATTTCCTGGGATGTTTTCAGACAGGCCAAGGCAGAGGAAAGACCCCTGACTCCACAGTCAGGGTGACCTGTTTGAATCCAGCTCCTCAGGCTACTGCTCTCAACATGAGCACAGTGAGCCTTTCTGAGTCTGATTTCTGATCTGGACATTCTGTGCTGTGTGTGATGTGCTGGCACCACATGGTGGGCCAGAGTCGTACAGCCTGGTGGCAGCTTTCCTTGCCCTTGTCATTATTACCACGGGAGGGTCTGGGGCAGGGGGTACCACAGGTTGGGGAGAACCTGGCCAAAAGGCTTACATGCTGTGTGATTGAGACCAGTACCTTTCTGTCTTTATCCTCTCGGCAATGGGGCAAATGGGCAAGAGACCTGTCTGCAGAGAGCCCTAAGAAGCGGGGTGACCATTGGGATGGTTGAGGCAGTTCCACCCTTAGCAGAGCCCACCAGAGGGCTCTAAGGACTAAGGCCCAGGTCTGCAAAACGTGACTGCCGCTCTCCTACCATGGCCTTGGCACTGTGCCCGCCCCCTCTCTGCCTTTAGTACAAAGTACATTCTAGACTTGGCCCCTTCTCATTCATTGTTTCTGATGAGACTCATTGTTGCCATATGCAGCCTCAGCTAGGTCCCTCTTAGTCAACAGCCCTCCTCCTAAGGGTCTCAATACCGGCCTCACATATGCTGAGTGATCCTACACTAGCCACCTTACCTCTCTGCACCTCAGTTTCCCCATATGCACTACGGGGCTCATTGTACCTCTGTTCTCTAGGTGGTCGTGAACCTTCACTGAGACTATCCTCCCTCCCTGTCATGGTGTGAGCATTCCCATTCCACAGACGAGCAAACCAGGCAGAGAGTGTTAAGGTCCTAACTGGGTTGTACCAGTCTCATGACTCTAAAGTCTGGAGGTTCTGTTTGTTAACTGAGGAGCAGATCTCAGAGGTGGGAGTCCGGGATGCATCTGCTGGGTCAGCAGAATCCCTGGCACAAGGTGGAAAGGGAAGAGGAAGACATTTATGGAGCATCTACTATGTCATAGTCACGATTGCCACTTCTGACTTCCAGGTGACTGGCAGACAAAGGCAAGGTTCAGAGAGGTAAAATGAGTTGCCCTAACAGACAACACAGGATGACCGACACAGGGCTAGATTTCAGAAGGACAGATGCTCCCCCCTTACTTGCAGCTCATTGGATGCTGCTCTGGGCATAATCACTCATGTGATGCAACTCCATGGCCCCAAGTCAGGTCACAGCAATGAGAGGTCACAAGGGCAACTACCAGGAAAGGAAACGGTGGGTGGAGCTCAGCCTGAGCCAGCTGTGAGAGGAAGGGCTGGGCCTGTGATGGGCCAGCAATGTCTCCATGTCACCCAACTCCCCGACTCAGTCCTCAGTGGAGAAGTTTTCTAGAATATTCAGGTCTGAGCATCTGGTTATCACTTTCCTATTCTTTGCTCTAACCCTGTGGGTAGGAGAAGCCTTTCCCATCCCATCAGACACCATGCAGTGTCCATCATGGGCTTCTCCGGCACCGTGGAGTCTTCACTGCTTCGTATCATTCCAGCGGCAGCACTGAGAACCATTCTATGCTACACGCCCACTTCACAGGATGAGGGCCAAGGAGCCTGAGGTTGTCACAGGGCACACGGCAGCTTGGCTCCCTTCTTCTGAGTGGGCATGAGAAGAATGCTACCTGGATTGTGGGGCCGCAGCCCAGTGCTCTTGCACAATGATTTGTATAAAGCGTGGGGAGTCCCAGGCCCAAGGCCCCTCAGCTGGTGTGTGGCACAGCTGGCTTGGCCATGAAGTCCTGGCTGCCCCAGTCTTCAGGCTGGGACCTAATGGCCCTGCAGAAGGAGCCAGCAGACCTCAGGGTTGGCCTGGCCCAGCACCACTTCTGCCTCACCAGTGGCAGAGTCCCAGACTCAGTCTAGGCCCTAGATGCATGGGCCTAGATGCAGGCCCTAGATGCAGCTGGATTCAAGGACACACTTCATGAAGGTCCAAGACCCTGGATCTGCCTTTGAGAGGGGAACCAGGGTCAGAGGTCCCTCTGGCTGGGCCCCACACTGAGGGATTCACCCACAGCTCTTTTGTGGCCTCCCTGGCAGACACTCCTGGCTGACTGTCCTCTTGCCTCTCGGCCATTCTGCCTTCCTCTTCACTAGGGAGGAGAGCTCCAGGCTCCCGGCTTCTTATACTAATTTATGGCTGTCTCTCTGCTGGGCTGTTAGGCAGACGGACGCCTCTTTCCTCCCAGTCATCTGGTTTCTCCTGAGCTTTACCAGGAATTCTTTTCCATATCAGAACCTGCCAGAGCTCTCCCTTCCCCACTGCTTGGTGAGTTCTGTCCCCACCTGATCCCTGTGTCACTCTGGGCCTTTGACTCCTCTGAGCCTCAGTTGTCCCACCTGTAAACCGAGTCATGGTGAATCTCTTTCCAAAATCACCCATGAGCAGCACTCTCTGCTAGAGGCATGCTTCTATGATTCAGAGGCTGCATTTCTCCATGTCCCTGCTTCTGGAATCAGGATATACCCTATTACTGACAGTCACATTCCTGTGCTGCTTGGGCCCCTGAGTGTCTCTATCCAGGAGGTGCCCATGGTCTATGTTCTCAGGTTGGTTGCAAGTCAGCTCAGCCCCTTTAGGACCTTGCTTGTGACTTCAGCTCCTGGTGTCCCTGGACCTGCCACTTGTGGGATCGGCCAGGCAGTGAGAGTCACAGTAGCCAGATGGCTCTGCAAGTTCAGCAATGAGTGGTTTTCCAGGGAAGAGGAAGCCCAGGCTCTGGGGAGGTCCCAGTGGGGAACAATATAGGAATATAGTCACACAAAGTGCACACAGAGAAAGTAGATAGGTCAGGTGGTCTCTGTGTCTGGGCCATATTCTACCCATTGGGTTTGCAGCTCATTCTGTCCTCAAGGCCCTGAGGAAACGGAACTAAGCAGAAAGGGTTTGAATCCTGACACCGCCACATAGGAGTTTATCACCTGTCAAGTGGGCCCACCATCCCTACCTCTCTGACCACTGAACTGACACAGCCTTCGCCTCTATGTGGTGTGTTATCATGCGCCATGGAAACATCCAGGGGGCGTTTCTCAGGTGCCAGTATTTGGATCTGTCATGTCCCCCGAAGACTCATGTGTTGATAAAAGGTGTGTTCCTCAAGGAGGTGCTATTAGGAGGTGGTGGTAACTTTAAGAGGCCTAACGGGAGGTCTTTAGTTCACTGGACATGTGTCCACCCCAAGAGGACTGTGGGAACCTGGCTCACTGTCCCTTTTTTTTTCTCCTTCCTGGCCATGAAGTATGATCCCTCTAAGATGTGGTACCTTGCTATTGGTCCAAATCTACACAGCCCAACAATCATGGACCAGAAACTCCAAAATGTCAGCCAAAATAAACCTTTTTGCCATATTAAGTATTTTATCTCAGGTAGTTTGTTATATAGTGCCAGGTAACTGACACACCAAATTTGGCAAAATGATTTAAGATGGTGTGATTTAACATGTGAGCAGTACAAGTAGGAAATACTTCCTAAGGATCTGAGAGTCCCTGAGAAGCAAGTGGCAACCATGAGGGAACAGCAGGTACTGACTGTTCTGAGGCACATCCTGCTAAGCAGGTCTGTGCAGTGTGGGCCAAGGCATGCACAGAACTGTGCATGTGTTGTACAGCAGGACTTGGGAGCAGATGCTAACTCCTGTGCACTCTTGGGAAGCATGTGGCACACTATCATAAGGACACATACAATAGTCAGTCTTACCTTCCTCACAGCTCACTCCTGAGTGTCCAGGGCAACATCTCCACTCACGGGTGGTCACTGTCTTGTACATCACCTTGTATGTGGGTCTCACCACAGTTCTGTAGCTGAAAAAGTGTCCAGTTCAGACAAGGTCTTCTACACCTTCCTTATTGCCCTGGATGTCCACAGCCCCCAGGAGCCTCTGCTATTTCCAAGCCCCTCTGGGATCTCTCTCTTCATGTAATCTGAAATTTCAGCCAATAAGATCTGGAAACTAACTGGACAGAAAGGCCCTGCAGTCTCAGATGGCTGGTGCCTGGCCCTGATACTCACCGAGTGAAGGAATGCAGGTGCACGCTGCTATATAGCAGGAATTTCCTTCCTTTTTCCCTCAGGAATCTTTCGGGGTTTCCTCCTGATACAATGCTGCCTTTGCTGCAGCCTTTCCTAGGGTCCTAGCCTTTATCTGTATTCCCACACAACTCCACCACCAGGAAAGCCATGTGGTCCTTCTCCATCATGGCTCACTTACCTGCTCCCTGGGCAGCTCATGGGCCAGGGGCAGTTCTGCAGGACTCGCTGAAGGTAAGTTCCATTTTGCACATGGCAAGAGATGGTACGGGTTACCACATACGAGCACCAGTTTCTGAAACAGACCCAAACAGAGGAGGTTCAGGTGTCAGGTTCAGGCCCCTACATAGGACTCTGGAAGGATGAGTGAGATGATTTATGTCCTTTCCAGCAGCCCCAAGTCCCCAGCTGGAGAGACCCCTTGGGCTTTCAGGATTCTTTGGCCCCTTTTGGTGGAATCTGTACAGCCTATGGCTCAGAGATGAATTCTATGACCCTATGGAAGGTGGTCAGGCTGGGGGCTCAAGCCTTTGGGAATGAATTGCAGATGTGAGCAGTACATCTTCACCAAGGCCACCCATCTCAATCTCTTGCAAGCTAGCCACCTAGCTCACCCTTATTTCTTGCCACCCACTGTGCCTGTCTGAGGCCTTGGGAAGAGAGTCCAGAAATGTATATTTGAAATTTACAAAAATATCAACTAATCATTCAGAGAATCATTTCCAGCTTGGGGTTCAAAGGGCAAGCTCTGGGTTCAGATGGGCTCCATGTTGAGCCTCAGTTCATGAATGTTCTGGACAGGTTCCAGATATGAGAGCCTCAGTCTTTCCATCTGTGAAATGGCATGCATAACAGGATGGGAAAATTCAAATGAGCCGACACGTGGCCTAGGCACAGCCCCTGGTATGCAACAGACGTGAAAAATGGAATCTCCTGTAGTGCCAGGAACAGATAGAATGGAGGGACAGACAGCTTTCCTTGCTGTCTGGCTGTCTGTCTTTTCCTTCCAGAGGTGGCAAATTGATGAGAATGTAATTTTTCCTCCACGGCTAGTTGTTTGCCTCTGCTTTCTATCTCTGCTGCTTCCTCTCTCCCCCACTTTCTCTGTGTCTCTGTCTCCTTGTCTCCTTCCCTTCTTTCCTCTCTCATTTTAATAGAAATGTAACTATTCTGTAACTCTTGGTCTGAGTGTTCCTCCCTGTAACCAGATATAAGCCCTAGTGGTCAGGTCAGCACATGGAGATGCTGGATTCTGTCATAGCATGTGCCTGAGACACTGGAATCTGTCACAGCATGTGCCTGGGGCTCCCATGGCTATTCAGGCTACTCCCACTTTTGTGCTGCTCCCAGAAGAGTGACAGTAAGCACCTGTCACCTGTGTCATAGCTGGCTGCTAAGAACTCTACTGATCTCCTGCTGTTTTGTGGCCAAACTGAACTGTTCCTTCTGCCACTTTTACCAACCTCCAGCCTTTGACCAGAATTTCCTTCCTCCTGGACTGGTTCCAGTATGGCCCAAAGAGATGGAGAGATTTTCTCAGAGTCTCACAGCCTGATAGGACTAAGTTCTGGTTCTGGCCAAGGGCTTTCTATTTCTTTTGGCTCAGGGTGGGGGTGGGCAGCAGTTGGGGTGTTGCACGCAGTGGGCCTGGGAGGCTGTGTGATGGCTGGGACATTCCAGGTGCTCAGCAGCCCTCGGCCCGGCACGGGGTCACAGGCTCTGTGTTATTGACTGAGGCTGGGGAAGGAGAAATGGTTTCAGGTGACTTTTCTCAGTTGGGGCTCCCCCACACCTCTAGACTTTCCTTCATGACCTTGAGCCCAGGGTCAGCACATTCCCAGGCTGGAATCTTCCCTGGAGTCACAGGCCATGGCTCATGGAGATGGGGAGGAGATGGTACTGAGTTCTTTGGGAAGATGTCAGATGTCAGGCTTTCCTATCTATATTCCTGGACCCTAATACAACTCACCTTCCTGAGCCCTCATGTTCCCTCTAACCCAAGTGGAAGTGCCTTTCTGGTTCACAGTTGGAGAAAGATGTAAATACTCTTAGCATGCAGTAAGATGCTCATAATGTACAATGCAATCTGGTTTTAGTTGCCATTTGAAAACATTTTTCCTCCCCACTAGGACAGTAGCATGTGTTGTGCATCCTGGTGTCACACAGAGTAATGCAAGAATAAGGGAGACGGGGCCTGTTCTTTCACATACCAGTACAGCGGGCCAGGCACGGATTACCATTTTATTCTGCAGGACAGGAGTCCAAGAAGCCGCAGGATCCAGGATGGGAAACTACTGGATCTGCTTATGGGGTGAACATGGGAATTGGATGGAGAAAAGAGAGGACACCACCATGGGCTTGGGCTTTGAAGGTAAGAGATGGCACATGGAGAAGGAAAGGAAGCATGCTCCAGATAGTGGGCTTAGGGCAGGCGATGTCTGGAAGGGAGGGACCAATGATAGGGATGGGCATAGTGGACCCGAGGCCTGGGCTTGGGGCTATGGGGGAGCATGGAGGGCAGGGCAGATTTCCATTTTAAGACACTATGGTCAGTGTGATGTCATGCACCTGTAGTTTCCGCTACTGAGGAGGCTAAGGCAGAAACATGCTAAAACCTGAAGTTCAAGGCTAGCTGGGCAACATCGAACACAACAACATCAACTCAAATAGCAGCAACAAAAGACTCATATCCTGAGTGCCTCAGGTTCCTAGAATAGTGCTTTTGAATCTGTTGAAGTTTTGTTTGGAGGGTTAGGGCGCAAAAACTTTTGGGGCTTTGATGTGAATTGTGGCTCCTCCTCGCAAAATACTTAAAGCATGGTGTACAAGTTCAAGGGGGCTCAGAAGTACCCTGCAGCCTATGGGAAGTCTCCAGACCAACCAAGTTCTTCTTAAGTTAAGAAAGGAGAAGGGAGTAGCTGTTTGGGCCAATGAAAGCACTCCACAGAGAGGGAGATCCTAGGCAGAGAATGAACATTTCCTTATCAGTGTGCAGAAGTACACGAGCCTGCACTCATGTGCAAATGCATACACATCCAGGCATACAGGTGCAAACACATACATGGAAACACAAACGCATATGTACTTCTACTGCATGGACATAAGCCTGCACATGTACACACACATACACACACACGAATCCACAGAAGTATATACACCTGTACACCAGAACAAGTCAAATCCAGCAGGACAAGGTTACAGACAAAACTCACACACACATGCACACGTGCTTTCTCATGTGGACATAAGTTGTGGTTGTGACCCTTATATTGTCCACACAAGCACACACAGGGTAATGTACCTCTATCATGTACATATATGCACACACACACACACACACACACACCTGTCACACACCTAACAATTGGCAGATGCAGGCCAAGCATAACACAATGCTGATACACCCCCTCTCACACGTGTCAACACACAATGTGCACATCCTCTGTACCCAGTCCCTGGAACTCAGATGGGAAGGGCTGTAACTGTCTACAATGCCCTGAGCTGTCGTTTTTACTGGTGAAGGGGGTGCCAAGAAAATTATATTTTTCTTCATCTTTAATTAAAATCTCCTTAATGAAGGTCCCAACCTAGTCCCCTGGTTTACTTCCTACAAGCAAGATTTTGCTTGAAACCCCTGCTTAGGGCAGATATGGAGTTGTGGGCAGGATGGCCAGATCTTTTAAACAGGCAGAAGCCAAGTGGGGCTCTAGGTCAGCCAGCTGGTCCTGCCACCTGAAAGTCACCAGTTACCACTCCCGTGCCAGCTTTGAGGATACATCCCATTGCCTCCCAGAATAAGTTGAAGCTCATCTACCTACATTTCAAGGGTAGCAGGAGGCTTCCTGGAAAGCACGGTCTCAGGTTGCCTACATCTGCTATGGAATCTAAAGTCTACCACGGCTCCCCACTGCATTCAAACCCTGCCTCCTCCATCCTTCATCCTACATGCTGCTCACGTCCACCACACATTCATGCTGTCCCTTCTCCCTCCTCTCATCTTTGCCACTGGGGATTCCTCTACCAAGGTCCCCTTGTCTTGGCAAACTCCTATCAACTCTGAGGTTCAGGTAGGATTGGATTTGTCTAGGGGGCCACCTCAGCTATTCACAATTACCCCAAGCTTTCTAGGTTCTAAAGGGAGGGCCTGTGCAGAGACCAAGTTTAGGGATAGATAAGTTCACAGGTACTCAGAGATGTTTGCTGAAGGACTGAATAACCAAGATCAAACAGTGATTCTGGGAAGATGGAGTAGAACCTGTTTTCAGAGATGGATACTTGCTTTCATCTGTTCCCCTAGGAGCTACTTTCCCTGAGGTGTGAGCAGCAATTGGTCACCAAAGCGCCTGGTGCATGGGCAAGGACCTGGTCAGCACAGGAATTATTTTACAGGAGCTCAGGGATATTTGCTGAATGACTGAATGAGACAATATTGGCCCTGGGCAGCTGAGTTGAAGCCTTAGGTTCCCAGAAATAGATGCGGCACTCTGATATACTGCCTCCACTCCTACTGCCCCAGTGACCTCCTTCCCTGGGGTGTGAGCAGCAATAAGTCACCCAGGAGCCAGGTGAGGTAGGGTGGTGAGGTGGGGCAAGGGCAGGAGCTGGGAGGAAACCACACATTCCTCCTGTTCCTGCCACTTCTGTCCACTCGGCACCTCCTGGGCCTCCAGAGGACTCTGGGAGAAGAGAAAACAGGACAGACCAGCTCAGCCTGGCACTGGTTACCCCCACGTCCTCACCCCCCCAACCTCCACTCCCTGCCACGAGGGGCCCAGGGGACTTTGTCTCCACTGGGCCCAGGGCTGTGATCCGGAACAGTGATAGGGGCTAATTGCAGGAGGCAGCCAAGCGGGCCTGGAGCCAAGGGCCCTTATGAAAAGGAGAGGAAAGAACAGAGACAGGAGGAAGGGGGCGGGGTGACAAGAGCCAGAACCCCACAATGGGGGTGCAGTTCCAGTTTTGGCTCTGCTGCTATCTAACCTGATGGCCTTGGACAAGGCCCTGACCATCTCTGACCTCACTTTGTCCATCTGCAAAATGGGAGAGAAGAATCTCTGGAGGGCAAGTTTCATGCAAAGCACTCACTTGGTATGGTCCTCAATGTGGTTGTTTATTCTTGTTCCTAAGCTGTAATGCCACAATCAGATATAGGCCCCATAGCTGGCAGCTGTAGCCCAGGAGCTTCTCTTTGGCTTGACACCAGCTCAGTCCCTTCTTCACAAGGACAGACTGTCAGGCTCTACAGAGTTTGTTTGCAGAGTGGGAGACTGAAGCTCCCAGAGAAGGCACCTGCCTGGTTCCCCATGTGGGTGCAGAGCTGGGGTCTGAGCCCTGCAGAGGAGCTGGGGCAGATACCATTATGTTAGAACTCTCCACTCCTCTTGATCTTTGTTGCCCAAAAGAAGTCAGGACCGCAGGGTTACACAGGCCTGGGCCAGGACCCCAGTGACAATGATGGTGACTGCTCCAAATCTACAGCCACTGTGCTGAGATGACCAGTTCAAAAACAAAAACATGGGATTCAGGCTGAGAAGGATCTCAGAGGGACAGGAAGCAGCTGTATCAGGAACTAGGGCTTTGGAGGGGACAACAGTGAGCCAAGGCAGCCCTAGATAGCCAGGGGCACCCTGGTTGGGGGGATCTCAGTCTCATTACATTCCTGTGGCTGGGGGAGGCCCCTTGGATGCCTTCCCGGGCCTCCCCCTGCCCTGCCAGGGACAAAGCCCTTTTCTGCCTTTGGTCCCTTGGCTGCCAAGGGGTGCCTGGGGCGCCTGGCTAGGGGTGGAGGAAGGCCGAGGGGCGTGACATCCCCATGCTGTCTCCAGTGATGCTGGGACAGGGCCACAAGGGGAGGTCCTGGCAGCCCAGGACCATTGGCTCCTCTGGATCCAGGTCCCTCCCCCCACTGATAGCAGAAGCTGCTGTATAAAAGGTTCCATGCTGGTTCCCTGGGGGACTGTACACTCTCAGAACAGACTGCCCATGCAGGGATGAGAAAAATAAAGAAGAAAACCAAGCCTCACAGCCATAAAGTGACCTGCTTGAGGTTGCACAGTGAGTGACAGAATCAAGTATAAAATCTTGTTGCGTGTAAAGCCAAAGCTCTAAATTTCCAATTATGACCTCTAACTAAACCTTCTGAGCCCCAAGCTGAGCATCTCTTTCACTAATGCACAGGATTGTTGGGGAGGAAGAGATGGTAGATTTGCAAACTTCTTGGCCTGGATTGTGCTGTCTCTTTTCCTCTTTAGGCCCCTATCTCCTTATCTGTAAAATAGGAGGAAGAACACTGATCACATAGCTTTTGTGACACTCAGGCCACTGTGATAGTCTCTGTAAGCAGATGAGATTTCAGTCCCCAGGGACTACTAGAAATAAGGCCACATTTACAGCCCAGTTCCTACCCATGGGACCCTGGTGAGAGGGACCCAGCTCGGGAAGACAAGCCTCGGACTGGCTAGTTCTTACACACTGCATCATCATCACCATGAGATTGACACTGGGAAGTCCATCTTAGTATGTGGGACCCTGATGTCTCACTCCTATGCTCTGGGTAGGCCATATTTCCTTGTGGAGCATTGGCTTTCTGCTCAATGAAACTAGGATTTAAAAAAGCATGGCTCAAATGGAAAGTGCGAAGATTCTGGAGGTCAGAGACTCAGAGAAAGTGCCTAAAGCAACTGTGTGCTGGCTAGCACACTGTAGATGGTGGCTCTGTGACAGAAAACTTGTCTGGCCTCTGAGGCCTCTGCCATCTCCTCCAGGCCTGCCCATGTCACCTGCTTTTGCCAGCCAGTGGGGGCACTTACCACTGGGAAAGAGGAATTTCTGAAAAGAATTAAAGAAGTGAGGCTTTAGGAGGCGGGAGTCAGGCTGGCCTTTGAATGGGATGAAAAGCCCTGGAGGAGCCTAGCTAGTTCACATTGTCTGCCTTGGACAAAGGGGGTTGGTCCTCCCAAGTGGACGTGGGCAGCAGCTGCAGACCAACCAGGGGCCAGAACAGGTTCAAACACTGTCATGGAGGCCAGAAAAAAAGATTTGAATTCCAGCTTTGCAAGCCCATGAGCCTGGATGATCATGTCAGTTTTCTGGTCTCAGTCTGCTTATCTGTTGAGTGGGGACAGTTTTCTCTACCTTCTTCAAGTCTTGAAGATGATCCTGCCTTGAAAGGGCTTTTCCACCGCATCAGATCCTGGGAAGATAGATACTCCATACCATAAAGTGGCAGAAATACTGTTCTAATTGTCAGATGAAAGCAGAGAGATCAAATCCTCTTTCCCTCTCTGTGGAAAATGCCAGGTCCCTGGAGAACACTGACCCAGTGGGCTGAGTCTCCATCCAAATACTTCCTCTAAGGGACATAAATAGCCCAGGTACTTAAAAAAAAAGCCTGGAGCAAGAAAAAGGGGAGAGAGTTCCCCAAGTGTCACAAAAGGGTGTGCTGGACTTTTCCCACGTGCAGGGGGAGGGGCCCTTGGGCCAGGGGTGACAAATCCTTTCATTCCTCTCCCTCTAGTAAACTGGGGCTGAATGAGAGGCAGTAGGGGAGGCTAGTAGGTCCGGACATATGGGTAGGGGACTCCGAATCCCAAGAGCCTTGGCCAGATAGCCCAGCAGCTGGGTGGCTCAGGACCCTGCCCTACACCAATCCGGCACTGAGGTCGCGGATGCAGATCGCTTTCCTAAACTCGGGAGTGCATGCAAGTGGTGGTGGTGGTGGTGGTGGTGTGTGCCCAGACTCCCGGCTCTCACGCTGGCCTGGCAGGGGACAGGATTGGGGGAGCTCTTACCTGCGTCCAGAAAATGGGGAGCCTCCGACGGACCAAGCGGCGCCGCCTCCCGGGAACAGCAGTCCGAGGCAGAGCAGCGCCCAGGCCCGCGGGCCGCCCATGCTGTGCACGGCCGCCCCTAGCCGCCGGCCCCAGCCTGCCGTCCCCAGCCTGCCGTCCCCGCCCGCCGCGCCGCCAGCCTCCGGGACGCGCAGAGCCGGGTTCCCAGCGCGGCGGCCGAGGGCTGGCGCGGGGCAGGCGGGGCGGGGGCGCGCGTTCCCAGCCTCGCCCGCCCTCGGCGCGGCCCCCCGCCCCCTGCGCCGCCGCCAACCCGGAAGGAGCCCGGGGCCGGGCGCCCCCTCCAGGAGGCCTGCGGGTGCCCACCTGAGTCTGCGGCTGTGCTGAGCGCGGGACGCAGCTCCGAGGTGCCCTCCCACACGTTGCATATGTGGAACTGGGGCTCAGGCTCACCTTTGCAGAGGTAGCCAGGACCCCAACCTACCAGGCCCGAGGCAATGATGGGTGCTCAGCCCTTCTCACCCTCTTCACACAATCCAGTTCCTGAACCATTGTGTGGGGAGCATGTCACCTCCCCTTACCACTCTGTCTCAGTTGAATCTTCAGATCTTTCTGTGCAAGGTGCAAACGATTATCCCCATTTGCAGATCTGAATAGGGAGGCCAAGGCCCTTGTGGTTGCCCTGGGAGGCTGGGCTGGCCACATAAACTCTTTTACAGATGGACAAGATGGTATATCTAAAGCATCTGGGTAGTAGTTGGCATAGCCAGAATTTGAACCAATGTCTGACTTAAGAGGTGATAAAGTACAGGGCACCTTGACACAGGGTTCAACTTCACCATCTGGAGCAAGATAAGGGTTGGCTGAGAGTGGAATTTCTTCATCTTGGGACATGGATGAACTTCTGGGAAGAAGACTGTGTGCCCTCAAAGACGTACACAAGTGTGTGTGAACAAGTGCAATGTCCATGTCTATGTGTGTGATGTGTATCTCTGTGATAGGAGTGTGTTTGGGGCAAGAACCAGAGTTTTCAGCAAAGGAGACCTAGAACCCTCCAACTTCTCAACACAGTCTACGCTGACTGTCCTCTTGTGTTGGTGTTTGGGAGGCAGCTGCAGGGGGGGAATCTGGGATGAGTGGGGGGGGGCTTTTCCTTCCATTGCATGTCCACATTGAGGACCCCTGAGGGGAACTGCTGGAAACCCTCCCACTGAAGGGATTTGTCCACCCTACTCTTGATTCCTAGGGCTGCATCTCCTGGACTCAGACTAGCAGCACCAGGTCCTGGCCTGAGTTGGGATGCGGGAGACATCAACATTGTGCACAATTACAGGAAGCTGATGCCTTCTCCCAGGCAAATGAGAGTAAGGGCTGGGTTCCAACTGTCCCTCTGGTATCTCGGGCAAGCCTTGCCCCTCGTGGAGGCTCAGTTTCTCTTTTGTAAGGAGGACAGTTGCATGTTCCTCACAGGGATGTGGAGTGAATGAAGTTGTCCCTTGCTTCACATGGTCCCCCCAGAGCTCCCTGCTTCCTTGGATGGCATCACAACTATGCCTTGTTTTCTTCCATGTGAGATTGGGCTCTTATTAAGTGCCATCTTTCCGACCCTGAAGAACTGTAGCTTTGTGCTTCTCTGGTTAGCTCTAGATTTTAACACAGCTAGATGACTTCACCCCAACCCTGTGTGACTTTTTACTCCTAAGGGGCTATGTCCTAAAGGATCCCAGTCCTGTCTGAAGCCCTAGTCAAGTGCCCAGGATTAAAACCCATTACCCTCAAGAGCATTTTAAAGAATGGACAGGCATTGACCAGTGGCTATTGTCCTTCAGGGTTCCTTGGAGGGACTGAGAAGTGTCTGGACCCCAGGTGGGTGCCACAGAATATGGAGTTGCCACCAGTTCAGTCGACACCAACAATGTGTCTGGGATGTTCCTGTGATGAATGGCATCCACGTCCCTTCACCAGTGACACTGAACTTCAGGCAGCTGTGGAAGATCCCATTTCCCAGCAAGGGACCATCTCTGAAAAATTTTCACATCAGACAGTGCCTACTCTTGCTGAGGCTAGGATTCCTTGGTCTGGGACACTGATAAGGTATCAGATCCTGTGTCAGTGCACCCTGGTGGTTACAGCACAGACTTGGCAGTTCATAGATCTGGTGTCCAACCCAGAGTGATCACTGAGAGCTGCATGACCTGTGCCAAGTCCCTTCTCTAACATGAATTTTCTTGCCTGAAAAAGCAAACTATAGTATCTTTTTATGATTGATTCCCTTGGCTTAGGACTCCATGCTCCTTGGAGAGTGCAGAGCTCCCCATCTCCCTGTGGTGTTCTCTGGGCACAGTCAACTTCTCACCCCTTTACGGGTTCGCTTTCCTGATGGATTTTAGCCTGCTTTCTGGTCCTGTCTCCCCCTGAATGGAAACACAGGAATGCCGCAGGGGCCAGAGATTTGGTCACTTGAGGTTTCAGTGTTTGCTGAGACAGAAGAACAGGGCTGGCTGGCTTGAGGTCTCAGGGCCTGTCCCTGCATGTGGAGCCACCCCCACTGGGAGCCTGGTCCCTTCCACTGCCAAGACCAGACCACAGCAGCCAGTAACGACAGCAGCTTCCGTTTGGGAGAGCTGACTGTGCGCCAGCGCTGTGCTAAGCATTTTGCTCGCATTGTCTTTTGCCCTCTCTGCCACCAGAGAGGCAGCCTTATTGCCTCCAGGTGTGGGGCTCAGGGGCTCAGGGGGCTCTTTTAGGCCCAGGCTGGTGAGTGATGGGTGCCGTCTTGTGTGCTACCCACTAGAGCACCCTGCCACCCTTTAGCCAAGTCCTGCAGGGAGCTTCTTTGGGGAAAGAAAGAACTTGGCTCTCCTCTGGGCTTCCATCTGGGGCAAAAGAGACCAGCAAAAACACATGGATACATATGCAGTCCTGGACCCACGTACTTGGGAACCACACAGGGACACACCCAGGCACTCTCCCCCGGAACTGGCTGGTGGGGTCTGGAAATGGCAGTCTAGTGCAGATTTGCTGACCCATCCCCCAGCCTAGTTCAAACAGGAAATGCTTTTCTCCTAACAAACAAACCTGGGCTGCAGCCTTCTTCCCCTGTGACCTCCCTTTGGCTTTAGTTCAGGGTTTTTGTCCTCCTGCTGTGTACCAAGGGACACCCTCCTCAGCTGGAGGAGAGGGTGTTACCCAAAATGTCAGTACTGTTCACATGCCAGTAGCCTAGGCCTCTAATCTATAGGTGAGCAAGCGGCCTGAGGGAGCTGCAGAGCCTGGAGTAGCAGCCCCCAGGAGCCCAGGCCTAATGTCAGGCAGAGTCTGAGGCCATGAAAGGAAAGGGCCTGGAAGTACAGTTTTCAAAACTCTGCTCAAAGGGCAGGGCCGAGGGGGAGCCTTCCCAGCGCCTTCCAGGTTAATGAACTGTATGGGCTCTCTGTGCCTTCGGCTGAGGGGAGAGCATTCGGCTTGCAGCCCCTCAGCTCAGGGTCAGCGGCACCCCACTGGATTAGACTGTACAGCAGCCTCAGAGCCTGCAGCTGCCTGCTGGAATTATTTATGCTCTATGGAGCTGCCCTTCTCACCCAGCTCATTTCTTCTTTGAGAATGGGGACAGAGGCTGGAAGGGAGCGAGGGCAGGAAGGAAGCTGTCAGAAAATCATAAATTAGGGCTTTGAGAGGTCCTTTCCACCCTTCCCAGGAATCTTGAGGGGGAGAGTTCTGTATCTTTTGGGGGTGGCAGTGATGGAGGGAGACACCAGAATGACTGAGCCAGACCCAAACACTCACAGTGAGACAAGGAGGAGCTTTTAGGGTTAGGAGACCTGGATGATCTGTGTCATCAAGAGAGTCCTTTCTCTGTGGCCTCAGTTTCTCTAGCTAGAAAATGATGGTATGGGCACTCGGGAACTTTTTTTGTGATCACATTTTGTTAACTGCAAAGGAATGGAGAAATGAGAATTCTCCTCAGCTATGTACATTCCCTTTCTCAAGTACCTTTCCCCAAATCCTTCCTTTCTAATTCCAACCCCGGAACCTCTGACCCACCTGCCTTCTATGGAATCCTTTACTTCTCTTTCTATACCTCTCTTGCAACAGTGAACTAATGGGGCTTCAATATTCAGCATCTACCTGTCTAAGAGTAGGGCTGTGGGCTCATTCACACTAGGGCGAATGGTGTTTTAATGTTATTTAATGATGGGAGGATGGAGCTTTGACAGAGATTCCTCCTCATTTAAACCCTTGATCACTGGTCATAGGCTTTTTGCCTAGTAGGTGGTATTTGGTTACGAGAGACCTAAGATTATGGTCTTCAGAGTGTGCAGAGGTGTCCATCTCCCCGTCCCGATGAGGAGAAGCCCAGTCCTGCCGGATGAGCCTGGGTGGCAGCCATAAGTCTGTGAGGTTAGACGGATCAGGAAGGAGTGAAGGGCAGGAAAAAGACCAGCTCAGAGCCAAGACCCTACAGCTGCTCATCAGCTCTTCCAGTCCTGGATAAATGCTCTTTATTTCTGGGAAGGGGCTTCTGAAAGGAGTAGAACAACAAGAGTAGGGACAGCAGGGGGACAGGAAGAGAGAGAGAGGGAAGGAGAGTGCTACAGTGAGAACGGCTGAAAAGGGTGCATAAGACAGGAAGCCGGAGACGAGGGAGACAAGTGAGCCAGGGAAATGTAGGAGCAGATGGAAGGCAGAAAAAGAGACAGATTGGCAGACAGATGCAGAAAGAGGGGACTTTTGGAAGAGGACCCTGTTGCTGAATTTGGCTCCCACAGGAGCCTGGCAGGGGATGTGGTTCTGGGTCCTGGCCTCATCTGTCCCTCAGTGGCGTGCAGGCTCTGGCCTTGACCAGATCTCCACACCATTCCCTGATGGTGGGAGCCTGTCTTTCCTCCATTGCTCACCGTGTCTGGCACTGGCTGCCTGCTGAGCCCTGAGTGGGTGAGCTGCTGTGCGGAGTGTCCTCCTTGAGCTCCTGAGCTCCAGGATCCCTCTGCCAACCCTCAAGTGCAGCACTGCAGGGCTATGTATGGGTGTTTTCTCCATGCGTCTGCTCCTTGGCTCTGTCCCATCCAAGCCCCTCCCTTGTGGGATGTGTCAGTGAACTCCTTTGGGGTCTCTGGCCACCTCTCTGATTCTTCTAGTCCTGCAGGGTCTTCCCAAAGGCAAATGGAGCCAAGGAACCCTATTAGGAAAACTAGGTAATCTCCCTGCTCCCTTGAGGCTGAGAACTCACTGTGACCTGGCCTGCTTGTCTTCCCTCTGTCCCCAGACCCTGGGACCCAAAGTGTTGCTTAGTCCCTTGCCCACACTGTGCTGTCCATCAGACTGCAGGGCTCTCCCATTCTGTGCCTTCTGCCTGACCACACCCACTCACTGTTCTGGCTCAGTGCACACATCTCCCCCCTCCATCTCTAGGGGAGTGTCCCATACCCCCATCTTTGGGTCATGTGTCTACTGAGCTCCCAGCCACAGCACTCCATGCTGGAGCCATCTGTTGATTTGTCTGCTTCCTCTGATGGTTGATAAACAGGCATGATGCTGGGCCTTTTTTTTATATTCTTTTTCTAGGATTTCTAGGAAAGATACAAATCCAGAAGCCATACAAGATACATTTGGCAGCCAGATGTAGTGGCACACTCCTATAGTTCCAGCATTCAGGAGGGTGAGGCAGGAGGATTGTTGCAAGTTTGAGACCAACCTGGGCTACACAGTGAGCCCAACACCAGCCTGAACTGCACAGCAAGAGTCTGTCTCAAAAAGACCAAAAAAAAAAAAAAAAAAAAAGATATATTTGGGTATAATATACAGAAAAAAGTAATCTGATTAACTGATTAGATAAAAATTCTAATTTCCTATGCATATGAAGAGCACTTAATAACAAGTTATTAAATAATTAACAACCATGATTCAATAGAAAAATGGACAAAAAAAGTTGTGAACAGACAGCTCTCTTGGGATGAAAAGGCATTCAGCTACATTCAAAAGAAAAGCAATGCAAGTGAAAAACCACATAAGACAACAATTTGCAAAACTGATAATACTTAAAATTTATTCTAAAGTAGGTTGGCAAGGTGTAGGAAAATGTCCCCTTCACATATGTTCTCTCTGGATGATAAAATGTAAAATGTATTTCTCTTTGTTCTAGCGGTTTTACACTGAGAAAGTTCCTCAAAGCTATACTTGCAAAGATCAAAAGGAAATTAACCACAACAATGTTTGTAGTAGCAAGAAACTAGAAACAACCTAAAAAATCTATCAGTGGAGACTGGTAAATTAAGGTGCATCCAGCAGTGGACTATTATATTGCTGCTAAAAAAGATGAGGTAAACAAAATGTGCTAGGGGCATATTATAGGACATTAGCTGGACACACAAAGCAACACAGTACAGACACAATGGCACCCAGTGTAGAAATCTTGAAAACATTATGCTTAGTGCAAGAATCCAGTCACAAAAAAGACACGTCTATTATTTATATTGAATGTCCAGAAGAGGCAAGAACACAGAGGCAGACAGTGCAGTGGTGGCTTCCAGGAGCTGGGGGAAGGGGACGGATAGTGGATGTACATGGTAATGGGGTTTCTTAAGGAGAAGAAAAGGTTCTGCAGTTACACAGCAGAGAGGCTGCATGACTCCAAATAAACCAAAACCCACTAAACTGAACATGCTAATGGGCAAATTATGTGATATGTAATATACATGTATATTAACACATGCACACACTACACAATGTGGATGTGTACATATGTATACAGTCTCACATAGTGTAGCATTTCTGTCAACAACAGTAGATCGCATATGCAACACTGGTCCCATTGATAATGGAGCTGAAAACCTCCTACCACCTGGTGATGCCATAGCCACTGTAAAATCATAGCACAACACATCACTCTTGTGTTTGTAGTGCTATACTGTCAACAGACCTACTGTGCTGCCAGTTTTATCAAAGTATAGCATAAGCCAGTCACAAGGATACATGCCTGTAGTCCCAGATACTCAAGGGGCTGAGGTAGGAGGATTGTATGAGCCCAGCACTTTGAGACCAACCTGAGCAACATAGCAAGACCCCAACTCAAAAAAGGATAGCATATACAATATAGAGTACATAACACTTAATAATAAATAATGATAAATAATAAATGACTGTCACTGATTTATATATTTACTATAGTTTATTTTTATTGCTGTTTCAGAATGTCTATCTATTTATAAAAATAGCTTGGCTGTAAGGCACTCTGCTGTGAGACGCTGCGAGCAGTCTTACCCACCCTGTTTACTGTGTCTCTTGGTTTCATCCAACGCCCACAGTGAGCAGCAGACCTGTACCATGTAGGCTGGCATATATGCACTCTCCACTGTCCCTATGGGGACATGTCACTTGCAGGGCCATTCTCAGGTGCATCCTTGGTGATAAATGGTGTGTGGCTATAACTATTTCCCTACATGCTTTGCTAAGTGAAACTAGTTTAAAATATTAGTGCCACTGTGTGGGAGAATTGCAGGATGAGTTTACACACGTCAGTGGTGCACACACCTTCCCTGGTGACGTCACAAGAATCTACTACTGGACTTCCCTTCGAAAGGTGAACTGAGGAATGAGGTGGTGAGCTTTCTTTCTTTTAAAACATGTTTGCAATATGTAATGGTCACATTCACAGTGAGGGGTTGGTACACGTACATAACACATTTTAATTCTTTTTACTTCTCCTTCCCCTCCCCCATCCACAGTTAGTTTTCACTGTGAGTCCTTTCGTAGAATTAAAAAAAAGCTAATACCAAAAAGTATGCATTGCATGGTCACCCTTTGCCCTCAAAATAAAATGTGTGTGTGTGTGTGTGTGTGCGCGCATGTGTGCGTGTGCGCGCGCACGCGTGCAAGACAGAGACAGAGAGAGACTACATGTATGGAATGTCAGCCTTTTGCCCTTCCAGGCTGGTAGCCTGGGAGACTCCTGGTGCTGGGATGAGGCCTCCAGCCAGGGAGTGCAAGTAGGCAGTGCAAGCAGAGCACTTCAGGGCCAGCCCGACTCAACAGCCGCCCCTCACATGAGGCCTGAGCCCCGAGCCTTTGGGAGGCCATGAGAAGGCTCCTAAGGGCAGTTCAACCCCACACCCGCCCATGAAGAACTCTGTACCCTTGTTCTCAGGGGACCTGGCCCCAGCCTTGCATGTGCTTGGGACACTTCTAAGCACAGGCCTCTCAGAGACAGATGGGGAGATGGTGCCTATCCCCAGATGTTGCGCCTGCAGACAACCAGTGTTCCCCATCCACCCCGTACCCACAGCTGGAGCCACATGAAGCTGGAGCTGGCTGTGTCCTCGTGTGATCCCCTGGAGGATCACAGGAGAAGAGGGCAGGGAGATGGAGAGTAGGAGGGCGAGAAAAACAGAGGGGGATGGAGGCTGAATGTCAGACAGAGATGAGATAGAGAAAGCTGAATTTGAATAGCATATACAATGTAGAGTATGTAACGCTTGTAATACTTAATAACAAAACCAAAGGAGGCCAGAAGGATGGAGAGAGGGGAGCATAGACAGCCAGTTTTCTCCACTGTCTCTGAGTTTTTAATCTCTGTGACTCGAGCATTATCTCAGCCACAGTGAGGAGGTGTGGTACCCAGCAGAGGGGGTCCAGGAGGGCAGTGAACTCTCCATATCTTCCATTCCCCAAGTCAGTCTCAAATTCTGACTAGAGCAGCAAGCCAGAGAGTCAGGCCAGAGTGGGCTTGGGACTTGGCACTCTTCCCATTTATCTCCTGACTGGGGCCCACTGGCTCTTCTTTGTTGCTAGTGCCTGGCCCTGGTGGGACACAGCTTTCCTGACTTGGACTCCTCCAGCAGCAAGAAGAGTGGCCTGTGGTCAGGGAGGAGTCCAACATAGGGGCCCACCTGGCTAGGAGGAAATTTTAATCGTATCCCTGTCTTCTCTGCAGTGTGGCCTTGGTCAGCTTGCTCTCACTTTCTGATCCTCAGTATTCCCATCAGGAAAATGGGGATAATAACACTTGTCTCAAGGGAGCTGGCTATGAGGAACATTTCAATCAGGCGTGTTGAGGTCTTTGCCTGATACCTGTTCATATACTGCTCAGGAAAGGGTACCATTGTAGCTCAAAATTCAGCATTACACGTTGTGTGGGGAGTGAGACATCTGGGGAGCCTGGAACTGAGACAGTCAGGGGTCAGTCCTTGTCCAAGACAGCACTGAGGCTCTTTGCTATCACCTGTTGCCTAAAATGCTTCTACTAAACCAGTTCCTTGGGCTAAAGAAGGGGAAACCTGACCGGCGCAGCCCCCCAATGAGACAGTAGACGCTTCAGGTGGTAACAGGAACTCCCGCTTTATTTACGCGGGCTCTGGTTTATATATTCCGCCGTGACCAATCACAGGCTGCCACGAGGAAGCAGGGCGGGAATGGGACGCAGGCTCTGGCTAATATATCCAGCTGTGGCCAATCAGGGGTTGCCACAGAGTCCGCACGGGGCGAATCCGGAGTGAGCACGAGGTGCGCATGGGTTGGCTAATTTAGAGAGGGACTACTGCATTGCGGAAGCTGACATGGTCTTATCTTCCCGGGTGGGGTGTGTTGAGCGCCTGCGCCGGACAGAAACCTATGTTGAAATTCCAAACTGTTCTCTAGGAGGGACATTGTGTTTACCTAACACTAGACAAAGCACATATCCATTCACCATTCCTTTCTCGGCTCAGTGAGCAGCTGGAGTAAACAGGTGCCAATTCATGACACTCTGCCTGCAATTAAGAAGCTCTGCCACTAGGTGGCAATTTGGTTTTGCACCACTAGAGAAATGTTTAGAGGTGAGTTTCTTTCCCCGCTCCCTTCTGCATAGTCCACAAGGCACTGCCACAGTTGTTTTCAGAACAGAAAGATACAGAGGTCTTCAGGTTGGTGGAAGAGAGTGCTGTGATCAGGTAGCAATGTCTGTGCTGGGTGAAGGAGGGCAAAGCAGCTGATTTTGCACCAGGGATTCTGCCACTTTGTCTAGATTGCATTTCTGACTAGTCAAGTAGGCTTTTCTATTTAAATAGTTGTTTTTTGAGAAAAGGTCTTACCGAAGCTGGCCTCAAACTCAAAGTGATCCTCTTGCCTCAGCCTCCTGACTACTGGGATTGAACAGTACTTTTTAGAATAAGCAGAACTCTATTTTTTAAACACTTGAACATAAATTGCCAATCACTATTTAGGAAAGATACTTAAAGTGTCATTTTTGTTAGGAAGAACATGTAGCTTGTGAATAGATGCTTATGTAGCAAGTTGCTGAGAGAAGCAAATACTAAAGACTTCCTTACTAATCACAAATGGTAAAGAGTTTCAGATTTTAGTTTGTCTGTGAGATGGAATTTTATTATGTTACCCAGGCTGGCCTTCAATATCTGGGATCAAGTCGTCCTGCCTCGGCCTCCAGGGTAGCTGGAACTTCAGGTGCGCCACTGAACCTTTTGATTTCAGATGCTTTACCAAAGATTTTGTTTAGTTTGCCTTTTTTTTTTTTTAGTACTGACTGAATCCAGAGTCGTGCTCTTCCACTGAGTTCCATTTTATTTATGTATTTTTACATAAATAACACGTTTATTTTAGGGAAATTAGAAATACAGAGGAAAGAACATAAAAATAAAACCTAGTCTCTGTTCAGAGATAGTGTTTTGAAGTCTATTTCCTGAACTACGTGTATACTTACATTCATATAGGTACACATTAGATGTTTTCTTTTTATGAATATGGAACAATAAATAAAATTGTCATATCGCTTCTTCCCATAAACTTCTTCACAGTGATTTTAAAGAAACGTTTTGTGCATCTGCCTTTTCTTATGTGGTCCCAGTCAAGTTTCATTCTTGGAGATAAGATGATTGTGGCTTCCCCCTGCTTGCTCAGCCTGTGTTTTTGTTAGCCAGTTCTTGGAAGAAACTATAAAGGAGCAGGAGAGCCGTTTTGGCTCTACTCTTCTTAAGAATTGCTGAGTTAAAAAAAATAAAAAAGAATTGCTGAGTTCCATAAAATCATCTTTTGTCATCAGTAATCCCTCAGTGGCTTCTTGGTCTTTTTTAGTGGTAAACATTATAATAACAATGGAATGTTACTAAAGCAGTTTTTAAAAAGAAAATGAATCACCCATAATCCATCCACCTTACTATACTGATTCCTCAGGTTTTTATTTGAGGGTTGTTTTTTTTTTTTCCCAAAGAAAGAAGAGGTCCCAGCCCTTTGAATATATTTCACTGCCCCCACCCAGCTGAAAATTCTCCTTGCTCACTGTCCTTTGAAGTTAAAGCTGGTTTTATTTCAGTCTGGACTGAACGCTTCTTTCTTGACAGTCACAGAGGGGATCAGAGGGCTGACTTCTGCACAGGGCAGGCAGTGTCATGGTTTTCACATAGCTGCTCTCCTGTCATGTCTGTGTAAGTTCATATGAGCAAGGGAACCCTTGCAGGGTTGGGCCCCAGATATCTCTGTGGTACTTTATGGGTATGTCAACATTTTCTTCTTTCCAACTTGTCACTTTGGTGATCTTTGATGTACTACTTTTATAATTAAAAATAAAAGGTATGGTGGGGCTGGAGATGCAGCTCAGTGGTAGAGCACTTGCTTAGCATGTACAAAGCCCTGAGTTCAAGTCTTCAGCACTATAATGCACCACTGAGCTAAATCCCCAGCCCTTACCTGCCTTCTTTGGGTTAGCACTGATTTCAAAATATACCCATGTTGTAGCATGAATCAATTCTTTATTCCTTTTTATGGTTGAGTAACAATGCATTGTGTGGACAGACCACATTTTATCTCTACTCATTTGTTTTGGGACACTTAGCTTCCTTCCGCCATTTGGTATCAAGAATTGTTTCTATGAACATTCACACCCAAGTTGCTGTACAACTATATGTTTTCATTTCTCTTGGGTATACAGCTAAGAATAGTAAATATACATTTGTAATTAAAAATAACTTACAGGTTTTAAGCCTGCCTGGCAAGCCTGAGGTTGTGAATTCAATTCTCCAAAAAGAAAGAATCCAGACACAAAAGCCTATGTATTATGAGTCTACTTACATGAAATTCCAGAATAGACAAATCTACAAGGATACAAAGCAGACTGGTGGTTCTAGGAGACCGTATGAGGTTGGGGGAATGGGAAGTGACTGCTAATGAGTACAGGATTTCTTTTTGAGGTGATGAAAATGTTCTGAATTTGTGGTGATGAGTGCGCAACTCTATGACTACACTAAATGCTGTTGGATTGTACACTTTGAATGAGTGAGTTGCATGGTACATGAGATATATGTATGTCACACACACACACATATATATATACCATGCAAAATATATGTATAATTGAATCCAGAACTGCTACACCTGAGTGCTTTTTATTTTTTACTTGGAGATGTGGTCTTAGTACACTGCCTAAGCAGGACTCAGAGTTTTTATCCTCCTGCTTTAGCCTCCCAGAGTTCTGGAGTTATATTTTAACAAAGCGGTTCTGTATGTTTAAAAACACACAAACAAAACCTGACTTAGTTCTAGAAGCCTTCTCATGTCTTTACAGGATGTGATAAAAAGGTGTGACATGGTGACTGCTGCTGCCAAGTGCCATCCAGGGGGAAGGCAGACGCGCACAGAGATGATGGCATGTCTTCTCACTCACCTTATGCATTATGTCTGGCACCATGTAACTCCTGGCTCCTTCCCAAAGCCAAAATGACAATGAAAGGTAAGTGTTTTTAAGTTGATTCAGGATATGAATTGACAGCACAGTTAAAGACACTCACAAAAGAAGACTTCCAAAACTGCTGGAGAAAGTGGCAGGAACAACGGGATAAGTTCGAAGTGAGAGAGTAATTTGAGGGGAATTAATAGCAATGTACTTTTCATGGTAATAAATTGTTGAAAAATAGGGGCTAGGAATTTAGCTCAGCAGCATAAACCCTTACCTAGCAAACATGAGATCGTGAGTTCGATCCCCGGTACCAAAAAAAAAAAAATTGTTATTGGTTACATTTTTAATTTGCCTTGCATGCACACACACATGCACATATGCCTATATACATTTGGAAATAGAGACAGATGTGCAAAGGGAAAATGCTGGGAGAAAATGGCTATGTGGGAGCCAAGGAAAGCTTGAGGCTGCCAGATGCTTGGAGAGAGTCAGAAGAGACTCTCCCTCCCAGCCCTCAGAAGGAGCTAACCCTGCTCACACCTTGATGTTCAGACTTCTAACCAAACTTGTGAGATCAAAAATTTCTGTTGTTTAAGCTACCCAGCTTGTGGTTATGAAAGTCCCAGGAAAGGAATCCAGGTAGAAATGAGATGAATTTCACCTTCCAGGGCCTGTGGTACACACCAGGTGACTCAGAGGCAAACCAAAAGCTGGTATCAACCTCTCCAGCCCCCAGTCAGTCTCCAGGCATGTGAATAGGCTTGGCTACATGCCTCCCCCCAACCCCCACTGTCCCAGCAGGAGGGCACCAGAGAGGTCCAGAGCAGCTGTCTGGGATGCATTTGTAAACTTTGGCAGAGGAGTTTAAAGTTAGGCCCATCCTCGTCACTGCGGGAACTGCCATCTGGATCGTGTTTGCTGCCTCTTGGCAGGGAATTTGAGAAGAACTGTGAAAAGTGTTAGAGAAAGGGGTGACTCCCTCTGTGGCCAGGCCCACGATGGCATTGGTAGGAGAGCAGGCCCTGGAATCAGTGGTTCTTGGGTTGAATCCTGGTCTTGATATTTGCTAGGTAACCTCACATTGCTCATATGGTGTTTTTGTCTTGGTTTTCTCATTTTTAAAATGAGGGTAATATGCCTGGCAAGCATGAGGTCCTGGGTTCGATTCCCAGTACAAAAAAAAAAAATCATTAAAATGAAGACAACAATAGAATTTACCTCAAACCTTGCTACCAGGATCTAATAGAATAATGATAATAACATGATTCTTAGTGAAGAGGGGCTTTAGATCCTTTTTTACAATTTGTAGTAAAATATCCTGTCTTACTATGCTTTCTGTTGCTATAGAAGAATACCTGAGCCTGGTTAATTTATAGTTGAGAGAGGTTTATTTGGCTCATGGCTCTGGATGCTGGGAATTCCAAGAGCACAACACTGGCCAGGGCTTTGTGCTGCATCAACTGATAGCAGAAAGTGGAAGGGAGTAAGAAAAGGTGAAGGGCGGCTTTGCTTTTTAGCAACCCACTTTCAGCTGGGCATGGTGGCACACTTTATAACCCCAGCAGGCTGAGGCAGGCTGATCACAAATTTTGGCCAGGTCCGGACAAATTAGCAATTTAATGATCCTGTCTCAAAATGAAAAATAAAAAACTGCAGATATAGTTCTGTGAGAAAAAGCTACGGGTTTAATCCCCAGTGCTGAAAAAAAAGCACTGTAGTGGTAATTACGTAGTCCCAAAAGAGCATGAATTCACTCTCCTGAGGATTAGCGCGGGTCCCATGAGAGCAGCACTAATCCCTCCTAACCACTCAATCATCTCTTAAAGGCCTTATCCTCCTCAGACTACCACACTAGCAATTACATGTCATTGTGAGTTTTGGTGGAGCAGACTACATCCAAACCATAGCATGCACATAATAGAAAATTGACCATTTAACCATTTTAAGCATATAATTCACTGGCATTAAGCATATACACATCATTATGTAAGCAACACCACCATGCATCTCCAGAAATTTTTCATCTTCTCCAACTGAAACTCTGCACCAATCAAAAGATAGTTTCCCATTTCTCCTTCCCTTAGTGCCTGACAAATATCAAATCCTTTTCTTCTAAGTGAAGTGACTACTCTAATTTCCTGATGGGTGGAAAACTACAGTAGTTGTTATTTTGTGGCTAGTGTGTTTCACTTAGTGTAAACTCTTCAAGGTTCATCTATGTTGGAGTATCTGTCAGTTTCCTTTAAATTTTTAAAAGAAATTATTATTGTTTACTGTGGTAAAATATACGTGACATAAAATTTACCTTAGTAACCAGTTTAAAGTGCACAGTTCTGTGGTATTAATACATTTAAAATATTGTGCCACCATCACCACTGACCATATCCAGCACGTTTTGCATTTTGAAGCTCTGTGCCCATTACATGGTAACTTCTGGAGCCCTGGAAGCCACCATTTTGCTCCCGATCTTTATGATTTTGACTATTTGAACTCATAAAGCAGAATCAGACTGCCATTTTTCCAACTAGCTTATTTCACTTGCATAAAGTCCTCAAGGCTCCTTCATGCTGCAGCGGGTGTCAGAATGTCCTTCCTCTTTAAGCCTGAGCAACGTTTTGTCATACAGACAAACTACACTTTGTCCACTTACCCACTGACGGGCACTTGGGCTGCTTCCTCGTGTTAGCTGCTGTGAATAGTACTGTTACGAACGTGCATGTAGAAGCATTTCTTTGAGGTGGTATTTTCAGTGTTTTCGGGTATACACCCAGAAATTAAATTCTTCATTCATATGGCAATTCTATGTTTGTTTTGAGAAACTATCACACTGGTTTCCACAGTGGCAGCATCATTTAACATCCCTGCCAGGACTACACAAGGGTTTCAATTTTTCTACATGCTTGCTGACACTTCTCTCCTCTCTTCTCCTCCCCTGTCCTTTCCTCTCTTTGCCTCTCCTCTCCTCTCCCCTCCCCTTCCCTTCTGTTTCATCTGCTCTCTCCTCCTCTTCCCTGCCCTCCTCTCCTGTCTTCTTCTCTTCTCTTCTCTTCTCTTCTCTTCTCTTTTCCTCTTCTTTTTTCTCTGAACTGCAGATGGAACCCAGATCTTCACATATGTTAGGTATGCATGCTACCACTGATCTTTCACTCCAGTCCTATTTTATTTTATGTTAGATAGAGTCTCACTAAGTTGCCTAGGCTGACTTCAAATTTGCAATCTTCCTGCCTCGGCCTCCCAAATAGCTGGGATTATAAATGTGTATCGCCATGATGGGCTATTTCTTGTTGTTTTGAAATTGCTTTGTGCAGTTAAAGAGTCCTCAGTCACATAAGGAGGAACCACAAACCTGCTCTTCTGCTTATGTGGCTGAGGGACAGGTGGGTACCAGAAAGGAGGCCCAGGGGACAATGTATGCTCGAGGATACCTGATTCTTTATCCCCACTCTGGGAACCTGTAGGAGTCGCTTTACCTAAGGATCCAGAGCTCATGGACCCCTGATCCCACTCCCTTATGTGTTTCCATAGTTTCTAGCAGGAGATTCTGGGGTCCTAGGGGGAGCCCACTGTATGGAAAGAATGTGGGGAGCAGTGGCCTGGTTCTGGGCCTGGGACCTAGGCTGGGCTGGAAGAGTCAGGCTGGTTCTGGACGTGGTGCAGTGAGCAAACAGCTGTGTGCATAAATGCTACTATGTATACAAACTTGAGTCAACCCAAATGGGCTAGTAGTTGAAATGCTTGGAGGACCTAATTTGAGGGTGACTCTGTCCCTGATTCTGGGGTGATTGTGCCAGGTTCCTAATGGGACTCTCTTCCCAAATGTACTGCCTAAGAGACTCTTAAAGTTCCCAGATATGTATCAGGAATCAGGGCTGATGCTGAAGAGAGGGCAGATCCTGCTCATGCTGGACAGCAGAAGATGGCCTCCCCAGGTCCAGACTCAGCGGATGCTCCCAGAGGATTAACCTTTGTCCCCTGAGTCAGCCTTACACTGATAGATTTGGTCATTCACTGACCTGGACAGAGGATTCACCTCCCTCAGCCCCATCTTCTCATCTGCAAGGTACAGAGAACAGTAATTGTGACCACCTTAGTGGGCAGGTGAGAGCCAGTGAGGCACTGAGCAACACCGGCCTGGGCTTGGCGTGCCATAAGTAAGTGGTCTCTTTAGCACTGGAGGGAGAACTGCTGGTTGTGCATTGGGATGCCCCGCGGAAGGCAGGCTTGGATGCAGGAGCTCACTCCACTCGCTGGTTTTTCTAGAAATTGCACACAAAGAAAAGGTCCCCTTTAATGAGGATTCTGGTTAAAGTTTTAAAATTCACAGCAAGGCCACTCTGCATAATAACATGTCGGAAACACAACAATCCTTTAATCTAGAGGGAGTTAATTGCTGGGCCTAGAAATTCAGGGCACGCCAACAGAATCCTTAATTTCTTGAGCTGATGGTTTTCAAAAAGTGACTGATTTTAGACTGGCTTCTCTATGCATCAGTAAGACTCCCACAATTCAGACAAAGGGCAAGATTGTCTTGATGTCTTACTCAGTAAGAATCATTTTGTATGGTGGGTTTGAATTAATGGCAGCTCTGAATTTCTCCTGCCGGTGGAACATGGTTGACTTTAATCCCAGGAGATTCAATGGCAGCTCTGTAGCACAAGGGCATTGTGCAGGGCATGTCCTCACTCACCCCACATACGTCCACTGAGTACCCACTCCTGCCCAAGCTCAAGATCAGTGTTGTGAAGGCATGAAATTGGTACAGCCAGTTGCAAACCCAGATCTGAAATCATGGGTGCTGGTAGCAAGACTATCTTGTACAACAGCATAGTGGTAGATACGTGTCTTATACTGTATCTGCAAAAAGCCACAACAAATCCTAATAATGAGTCATTGTATGCCCATCAATCGCAACAAATGTTCCCTGGAGGATGAGAATGTCCTTAATGTGAGAGGCTGTGAGTGTATGAGTACAGGGAGCTCTCTGTACTTGGCATTCAATTTTGCAGTGAACTTACAGCTGTTTTCAGATTTTTTTTTTGTACTAGGGATCAAATTCATGACCTCACATTTACCAGGCAGGTGCTTATGTTGCTGAGCTAAACCCCAGGTCCCAGAATTTTTTCTCTAATTATAAACAACAATAACAACAACAATGACAACAACAAAATCCACTTATACATACATGGCTGCCATTTTCACTTGGAGAGTGATAGAACTGTTGGGGGGGGAAGGAGGAGGATTGGTGGTGGCTGAAAAGATAAGAAGTATGAAATATAAATAACCTTTATTTTGGGAATGCGGGGAGAGACACCCCCGACCCCCTGGGGTGCGACATCGCCACCCCAGGCCAGCGATCTCTCTGTGGAACACATGGAGTGAGGCACATAAGTAGCCTCGGCCTGGGGTGGAACCTAAGGGGCATTAGGGATGCACAGGTAGCCCATTGGTCTTAGTTTGGCGCCAGAGGTAATTCCTAAGGGTGGGGGAGACAGGAGCTTCCTGGCTTTACCGGCTACAGTATCCGGCCTGGGCCAAAACCCTTTCAGAGAGGACACAAAAATGATCAACCAAAATCAAAACAAAACCTTACAGATCCAGAAATAGCAATGAACCCAAAAGAAAGTAAACAGGAAGAAAACCACAGGGAGCCATATCAAAATCAGTCTGTTGAAAACTAAGGGTAAAAAGAAAATCTGAGAGACAGCACAATCAGCCATCATGGCAATGGTTCAAAGCTGTGCCCTGATAATCATACCTCCTTCTTCCCAGAAGCCCCTATGGCTTCTCTCTCCCAAAAGTCTGCCAAAGCTCAGGCATGTAAAGGTTTACCCAGTCCCCTGCACTCTCCCAAAATAAATCAGCTCACATCAGTCCCCAGAGCCCTACCCCCATCAGAGGCAGGCAGAACCTGCCCTTTGTCTGCAGAGAGAGCCACCACAACCTTCCTTGTGGTGACTCCCTCCGTAACCCCCCCTCATTAAACTCTTTTCTTATTTACTTGTCTCCTCTCTTTAATTCTGCACTGCTCTAGATTGAGTACAAATCACTCAATCAGAAAATCTTTAGCTGAAGCAGGAGGATCATAACTTTAAGTTCAGCCTGGGAAACTCACTGATTTAATGAGACCGTGACTCAAAATATATTTTTTTAAAGAGCTGAGGAAGTAGCAAAGGCTCTGGGTTCAATCTTCAGTACTGAAAAAAAAAAAAAAAAATCTTGAAAGCCAGAGGGGAAAAGGACATTCTATACAGGGGAAAAAAATCACAGTTCTCTATGAGAAAGAAATAACCCAGAAGACTATGAAACTGTCTCTATAAAGTATTTAAAGGGGAGAAAACTATGCAATGTAATTTTATATTCAGCAAAAATATCTTTCAAGGGTTGGGGATTTAGCTCAGTGGCATAAGTGCCTGCCTTGCAAGCGCACAGTCCTGAGTTTGATCCCTGGTACCGATTTAAAAACAAAACAAAAAAAAGAGTTGAAAAATATCTTTCAAAAAAAGGTAAAATAATAGTTGTATATAAATTGTTCTCAGGAGGCTCACTACAAGAATAATTAAAGGTTGCCTTTAGCATGTCAGTAGGAATCTGTATCAGCACAAAGACGTAGTATATTAGAGATGGCAAATACTTCAGTAGGTATGAAACACTACAGTCTTCTCTGGGTATCTATGGGGTGCTGGTAGGGGGGACTGGTTCCCCATGGATACCAAAATCTACCCGTAGCGTTGTATTTACATATAAAATACATATATTTCCCTCTATTTAGAGATTATTTAAATCACCCCCAGATTAAAATACTTCATACAATGTAAATACTATGTCAATAGTACTTATACTGGAACTTTTAGGAAATAACAATGAAGAAAAGTTTACATATTTTTGATAGAGATACATTTTTCCTCTAAATTGTTCAATTCCTAGTTGTTGAATCTGGACACAAAAATTTTCATTCTTAATTTCTTTTTTTAAAAATTTTTTTCTTTTTTAAAAATTTTATTTAAAGAAAGACTAAACAAAACAGAAAATAGGTAGAAATAATACATACGTTCAGAGAAAAAAATGAACAGTAAGAAATCACTAGTTGATGTTTACATATCGTCATTTTACAAATAGTTGTTCAAGATACAAAAATGGAACATGTAAAGTGGGAATTCAAACAGCGAGACAGCAAATGGTTCTGTTCAACTGTCCAACAAAAACTTAGTGACATGGTTGTCAATCCTATACACATACATGCAGTTATCCATAGCTTTATTTATGTCTGGATTAAACAAACTAAGGCAGGTTAAAATCATTCTGAACAAAGAATAATAGTATTGCTGGATTTCACATCATGACACTCCATGATCAGCACTGGGTACTGTAGTGCCTTTTTAAAAAAATTTAATTTAAAGAAAGATTAAACAAAACAGAAAATGGGTAGAAATAATACATAATTTCAAAGAAAAAAATAAACAGTAAGAAATCACTAGCTGATGATTACAAATAGTTATCTTCTTATAGATAGTTATTCAAGATACTAAAGTGGAGCTTTTAAAGTGGGGATTCAAACAGTGAGATTGCAACCAGTTCTGTTCAACTATCCAACAAAAACTTAGAAATATGGTTATCAATCCTATACACTTAAACATACATGCAGCTATCCATCTCTTCAATTATGTTGACATTGAATAAACCCAAGCCAGCTAATATCACTCTGAACAAAGAATAATACTATTGCTGGGTTTCACATTATGACACTCCAGGATCAGCACTGTGTATTTTAGTGTCTCTTTTTCTTCAAAGTATCGTATGTCATATGATCAGTTCTCATAAACTGTTTATAGATTCTACACATTCATGAGTCTTAACATGTGTTTCTATCCTTTCCATATTAGAGGGAGAAACAAAACAAAGCAAGGTAAAACAAAACATATTCCTATAAACACATGAAATGAATAAGACCATTGTACGAATCGTTCTACCATATTTCCTGTGTTGTCTCTTGTTATCTCCAATAGAATTGGCTATATCATCAGACATAGTATAATTGAATATGTTAGTACATAACAGTATTAATAAAAACACAACTTTGTATATAGTATAGAACTTCAAAAACTGGCAGTTATCAAACCAGAATGTGTATTGTTGAGTCTTGCCATCTTCAGTGTAGTGCCTATACTCTCAGACTTGATACTATCAATCATGTCAGTTTTGAATAAAATCTTCTCTGCCTCATTTCTGTTATGCTCTTTTTTTTTTGTCTTTTTCTTTTTTATCGGTACCGGGGATTGAACTCACGACTGCCTGCTTGCAAGGCAGGTGCTTATACCGCTGAGCTAAATCCCCAGCCCCCTGTTATGCTCTTTTTTGCCATCAGTTGTCTGCTTACCTTCTTCATTCTGTTTTCTCCTCCATTCATTGAGGTCTCTCTGTCACTGTTCCTGGAATTCTAGTACTTTTCTCTCTCTCTAGAATACCCTGCAGTATTCTCTGTAGAGTTGGATTGATGGTTGCAAATTTCCTCAGTTCCTCTTTGTCTTAGAAGCATCTTGTTTCTCCATTAATTTCTAGAGACAGTTTAGCAGGGTATATCAATCTGGGATGGAGGTTATTTTCTTTCAGGGCTTGGAACATTTTGCTCCAGGCTCTTCTTGACTTGATGGTTTGTGTCGAGAAGCCTGTCATTATTCTGATGGGCCTTCCTCTGTAGGTTATCTCTTTCTTGTCTCTAGCAGCTTTTAATATTTTGTTCTTATATTGAATTTTTGGGATCTTGATTATTATATGCCTGGGTATAGCTCTGTTTTGGTTGTAGGTGGCTGGAGTTCTGTATGCCTCATATATCAGAATATCATTTCCTTTTCCTATGTTTGGGAAGTTTTCCTTAATTATTTCTGTGAATAACTTTTGTGCCTTTGTTTGTACCCCAGCTTCTTCATTTACATTCTTTATTCTCAAGTTATAGATCCTTTTGTCATCTTCTAGCCTTTGTATTGTTACTGCTTGTTTCCTTGTTATTTTTAAAATGTTTTCCCTTTCATACTCCCAGATTGCAAAATTGTTCTCCAGTTTGGATAATCTATCCTTAGTTTCTTTCAAGCTGATTTGCCATCTTTCCATAGAGTTTTTAACTTCCTGGTAATCTCTTTGAATCTGCTTCATGTATTCTATATTTTTTATATTCTTCATCAAATGGTTCTCTCCTTTGTTTGAGTTTCTCCCTTCTTCCATCTGATTCTACTTGAGGGGTGCTTAGTATCGTTTTAATTAATTTTCTTATATGTTGCTTTATTTGGCTAAATATCTCACTTTTGAACTCATCTATGAGGTCCCAAATATATCTCTTTATGTCCACTGGTGCCATGTCTGATATTGCATGTTTGCTGTTCTCATTTTCCTTTTTTATTTACCTGTTATGGGTCAGTGTTCTCAGGGTTGGGATCTGGGGACATTTTCTTGTTGCTTCCTCTTCCCATCTTTTTTGCTTCTTCCAGGAGGCCTCAGCTTCTTTCTTTGTTCATTACAATTCTTCTGAAGCTGCTGGCTAGATGACCCTTCACACTGCAGTGTGTTAGTGAGTTGCAGATGGGGACAGCGTATGCTGGCCCCGCCCCTCCAGGTTAGTCAAGCTGCTGTGGCCTACACTACTGTATTACTTTGTGCTTCCTCCCTCTGGACCAGCCAAACCTCTGAGGCCCCACTGGGGCAGTGTGGTAAGTGTGCACCACCACTGCAGGGACTTGACCTCGAATAACCTATTGGGGTCTCAGCCCGGTCACATGACCCAGGCCTAGCTCCTCCACCAATCCCGTTCAGGAAGGGTCGCTGCTGCCCCTTGTACTTGCCAGTTCTGCCTGATCCCAGAATGTTGTCCGCTGGGGCCCCCCTATTTATGAATGGCTTTACTTCCATCACTCACCACAGGTCAATGTAGGCTCCCTGCCAACTCAACTCTCCATTTGGCTCACTGCCCCTGAACTCAATGTAACTGTGCCTCCAGTGAGTTGAACCGGCAGGACCTCGGTCAGCTCAGCAAGTCATGGTGGGACCCCGGCCAGTGGCGGTGGGACCCCGGCCAGTCGAGGCAGGGCCTCGGCAAGTTGCAGAGAGACCCCAGCAAGTCACAGTGTTGGCCAGTTGTGTCGGAACCTCGAATGGTTGGCAAGTCATTTTAATTTCTTCTTGGGATGAGAGAATTCATCTCCCTCTGTTTGGGGCTCCCCACTCTGTATTACGTTGAATTCTAAGTTGACTATCTCAGGGAGCTTCTGTAGCCAGTTGTTATCTGGTGCTTATCTATCCACCATCTTTGCTCTTCCCATTCTTAATTTCTTTAAAAATCATGTGACTGTTTAAAGTAGTAATAATGTGGAGAGCCCTTGCCTAACTTGCACAAGGAGCTGGGCTCAATCCCCTGCAAATACCTCCCTGTAGCATATTATAGGGTGTATAATAAATGTAGAAGGACAATACAAGACATTAATAGTATAAGAAAAGAAGAGGGATGTGAAAATGGAATTATATATGTTTAATGTACATATTTATACATGAGTTGTTATAATTGTAATTCAAATAACTTGTGATGAGGTAAGACACATATTGTTATTCTTAGAGCAACCATGAAAAAATACAACTAGGCATTGCCAAAAAGTTAAAGAGATAAAATGGAATTAAAAATTGCTCAATCCAAAAAAACCAATAAAAGAAGGGAAACAAGAAACAAAGAAAAAACAGGTCAGATGAACACAAATAGAAAATGGTTCACTTAAACAGAACCATATTAATAATTATGTATATCTTTAAATGTAACTGAACTCAATGGTCAGACTATTTGAAAAAAAGATGGAAGTTAATTTTTTTTTTCCGGTACTGGGGATCAAACCCATGACTACCTGCTTGTAAGGCAGGCACTTATGCCGCTGAGCTAAATCCCCAGTCCCAGTTATTTGTTTTTTAAAAGAGATTCTTTCTTTCTTTCTTCTTTCTTGATACGAGGATAGAACTCATGACCTCACACTTACTAGGCCGGTGCTTACATTGCTGAGCTAACTCTGCATCCCTTATCTTTACTTATTTGTATATTTAGTTTTTAGTGGTGCTAGAGATGGAACACAGAGTCTTGTGCATGCTGGACAAGCATGTTATCACTGAGTTACATTTCTCACTCTGAGATACATTTTAAACACAAAGGCACAAACAAGTTGAAAAGAAAAAATTATCCAAAAATATATAACATACAAACACCAAGCATGAGAATACTTGTGTGGCTATTTTAATGGCAAACTAAGTAGAATTCTAAGCAAGGGGTATTTCCAGAATAAAAATATTCAATAAAGATTAAAAGACCAAGGAAACATTGAAACTTACACGTATATGTGATTAAGAACAATGATTCTAAATACATAAAGTAAAAATTGCCACAGTAATGGGAGAAATGGAAAAAAAATGACATCAGAGTTGAATAGAAAAGGAACTATATAGTCCAGGGGACAGAGAAATGGTGGGAAAAAGAAAAAGAAATAACAGTTGTGGACACCAGACAGAGATACGGAGGCAGCCTGATACGAAGAAAATGGTGGGTCCCAGAGATAAGGAAAAATGGAGGAATGAACTAAACCAGAGGGTCAAGGCTCTGGTTGCAGTGAATACAACCAGAACAGAATTCTGGGCCTGTGGGTTAGAGGAGAAATATCATCATTTATTGGCTGCCTTGAGAAGCCTTGGGAGCCAGGCTTCCCATGAAGTCCCTACATAGGAAGGCAGAATGGAAAGAAGTTAATTAACGGGTTCTTTCTTAAGACCCCAAAGAATGCAGGCCATCTGGGTTCTCAGTCTCTGTTTCTTCTCCCCCAGGTGGTCCTGGGTTCCTTTGGGTCCAGTAGATCCTGGGGGGTCCATGAGCAACCCGATAGACCATAAGCCTATGATGGGATAAGATGGTCTAGGCAGAAGGCTGGGGGCAGAGGAGCCAGGGAGAGAGCCCCAGTTCAGCTCGGCTCTCACCAGCCTGGATGGGACAGAAGACAGGGATTCTGTGTTCATGCGCCTCATAGAGAGAGATTTCAGCTATGGACTACAGACGTCTCCAGACCCCTGGGCCCGGGGCCCAGATCGTTATCAGAAATGAATGTCTTTTGCAAAGTGTAGAAATGTCATTACACACCATCACTGCCAGCCAGGCTCACTTCTGTGGCACACAGTTTCCTGTTCACACGGTTTTATCTCTGTTCATTTCCATAAATATGACACCTCTCTTCATCTGTTAAACCTTCATGAATGTGGACAAGTGCTACTCCTGGAGCCTAGTGAATCAGGGCCTTGTGTTCTAGTAAGATTTTTGCTACATTTGGAGGAAATTAAGTAGAAGAGAGACAAGGGTAGCAAATAACTGCAAAGTTTCATGTGTCTATATACCTTTCACAAATGTAGAAGTACAATTTAAAAGGTGATAGATAGTACGTGCCTGCTATCCCAGTTAGTTGGGGGGCTGAGGTACCAGGGTAACTTAAGTTCACAAGTTATCAACCTGAGCAGCAGAGCAAGACATGGTATGAAAAAATCAAAAGACAAAAAAATGACGGCTCTCAGAGGACACGGGGGACTGACTGCTGGAAATGCATTTCCTATGTTTGACACACTTCTAAATTTTTCAAGTTTCTACATTTAGGATCTGGTGTAGTGTCCTATTTTGCATTTAAAAAACCCTTTTAATCTTGAAGTAACTTGAGATGCATAATAGATGTTTTCCTTTTGAAAGTAGTGATGGTGTTATGGGGGAGGTGGTTTAAAGGCAGAAGGTGCCATACAAGGAGGAGATTCAGCAGTGAGTTCTGGGGAGTACTGCTCATCTGGCTAGGTCTTGGCTGCACCAGAGGGACTGGGTTGGGGACTGTGCAGGAAGTTAGGAGCTTCCTCCTAACTTCAGCCAGCTACATGGGTTGTGCCTGCAGCTAAGAGATCTGTTCCCATATTAGCCTTGCTCCTCACTGACCTACGTGTCTCTGTGCACCTGACAATTTCCCCATCTGTAAAATGGGATACTGAGGCCTCTGTCTGTCTCAACCCTCAGGTTGATGTGAGGCCTGCAGGATGGTTATGTGTACAAAGGGCCCACTGTGCATGCACAGGGCCTGATACACAGTAGGTGCTCAATACATGACACTGTGATTGTTACCCTCCTTGCTTTCCATGCCCCCCACAACTTGGTGAGAAGAAACAAAGTGGATCCAGTTTTAGTTTTAAATGAGAACCAGAGGGAGTCTGGCTGCTTGTTCCTAGAGCCCACTCCCCCATCCCCTAAGAGGAGTGGCCTGCCCTGATTGGTCTGGCTTTGGGAACCTCATTTTCAGCACAGTTAAAGGGATATGTTGGCCAAGCCAATGGCAGGGACACAACTGGAGGGGCTTTGCAGGCAGCACTCTCCTCTGCCTCTGGGGCTTGCCTTTTTAGGCCCCAAAATATCATCTGAGAGAGGGGGAGTCAAGACCTAAATAAGGCACAGGCCTGGCAGCTTGCCCTGTGGATTGAGGCAGAGAGTATGGGGCGCAAGGAAATCAAACTGGGTCTCTTCGGCTGGACCCCGGCAAGGAGGCTGCTAGGCCGTTCTCCTAGTTGGATCATGGATGGATCTTTGCTCAGGCTCAGCTGCATATCTGGCATATGGTCCCCAGAGGTCTTGGACTTGCCCAGGCATGAAGGGCAAATTTCCTAAGTGAAGGAAGGTTCTCAGCCCAGCCCTGGGGACAGGGAAGGGGAGAGGTCATTGTGAGCCCTAGTCCAGCTTGGTCCTACAAGGTAGGTGATAATATTTAAGTCATGTTTAATACCTAGTCCCTCTGCCATTTCCTGCACATTCTAAGAACTTAATGCAGACAATCTGGTTATTTATTTATGTATGCATATATTTTTGCGGCACTAGGGCCATATAGTTTTTGGGCTTTTTTTTTTGTACTGGGGATCAAACTCACGACCTTGCGCTTGCCAGGCAGTGTTTATGTCACTGAGCTACATCCCCAGCCCTAAATAGTCTTAACCTATGGGGACACTGAGGCACAAAGAATATCAGCACTACTTATCCTCTGTCCCTCATGAAAAATGGATAGTGAAAGAGACTCTTTTGTGTCCTTCACTTAAGAGAAAACCATGGCAGAGAAAATCAAGTGACTCACTCCTCATGAAGTTCTCTGGCCTGGGGTCTGAATGCAGGTGGGTTTGACTCCAGGGCCTGATCTCTTTTTGTAGGAAGAAGGTCCCTTTGCCAGGCAGGAGGACCTCAGTGTCCAGCAAGATTATTAGAACCTGAGAGAAATGGCTTTGTCAGCCTGCTTCATCCTTTCTGCTCCTGGGTGTAGACACAACTTCATTTTCTTCCTCTTTGCAGGACAGATCCAAGGTAATGACCATTAGACTAGATGCTGTTTTCCCTGACAAGTTTCTGGCTTCTTGATCTCTCTACTACCTTCCCATTTGCCTTTCCTCATTTAGGACTTTTCTTCCTGTAACATGTTATCAACTGGATCAATTCCTCAGTTGACTGTGATCTATCTGCCTCTTGGCTGGCACACCAGCCCCTCCAAGACAGAGACTTTGTCTCATGCTTAGGCATGAAAAGTACCAGGCACCCAGAAGGACCTCAAGGACTTCCATCGAACTTTCATTAATGAATGCATGAAATATGCTGAAAATACATTTCAAGCAAGCAAAGGAAACAAAAGGCAAAATAATATGGAAGACAGACACAAAAGCCTTGAAAAAGATCATAAATGCTCTAATGTCATGTGTGGGTATCCCTGAGTTGATCATCTGTGGATTTGTGGCTGAGAATTTTTAAAAATCAATTTGGCTTTGGATGCTTCATGAGGAGCCAAAAGAACTAGAAAAATAACCAGAAACACAACCAGGAAAAACATGCAGACAGAAGAGGCTCAGAGTAATTTTACATTACCATGGTGAAAGGCAAGTTTAGGACTGGCAGTGGTAGAGGGCTGAGCTTCAAAGGACCTAGATACAATTCCCAACACTGTCAAGTAAAAAAAGAAAGTTTAGGAAAAGAACAAAACTATCAAAAAGATCAGAAAAATGTAGATTCTGGATTCAGGATTCACAAAAAGTATTCAAACCCTTAGCAAAACTCAGGCAGATAGACAGAAATTCTTTGAGAAATATATACCAGGTTACAAAAGAATCCTTTTATAAAGCATCCCCAGTTCCAGTAAGAAAGAAGCTGGGTGTCAAGAGATGGTCTTCTGCAGGACAAAATGTCCCATTTTCCTTGCTTCTGTTTGGTTAGGGACTTGAAGCAGGCCTCGGTGGGCTGAGAGACCCCTCACCTGTCACTCCTGAAGGTCTTCTCCCCAGTTCCATCCTTGCTGTCCAAGCTAGGCCTAAGACCAGTCCCAGGACACCGACCCCAGCTCTACTCTAGGACACTTACCTCCATCAGAGAGGTGCTCAAAACATGTACAGCAGACATATATATGACATGTATAACCTGTCCTCTCCCATGTCACCTTCTCCAGAAAGTCTTCCTGACAGACAGGGCACCCACCTTGATGCTTTCATCACTCTGCCCTGACCTCTTACAAGGCCAATCTTCTTTCTAGTCTCCAGTCCTGTACCCCCGAAATTAGCTCCTTTTCTTTCAGTCCAGAACCAAATCTGTGTCCCTTCTCATAAAATCCTAATGACACCTGATAGAACAGATGAAACCTTTGGCCCAGAGAGCAGAGGCTGCCTGTCCTGTCTGTGTAGCAGAACAACTGGTCTCAGGGTCTGAGAGTGCTCTAGACTGGGGTGTTGTGAGGATTCAAGGGTCCCAAGATCCACTGCTCATGCTTTACTCCCAGGAGAGAATCCAAGGCAAAGCTCTCTTGTTGACATCTGACTCTCAGCCTCAAGATCTACAAAATTCAGTGGCCACAGGCCACAGAGATGCAGCTGCCCCAGTCCCAGCTCATATCCCCTGTAAGAATTTGCTTTGAAAATGTAAATATTTGCTGCTGGCCAGCTGGTAGCTTTAGCCAAATGTTAGGGTCAAATCCACCTTGAAAATAAGTATGATCAGGATGTCTCTGGGAAGGCTTGGACTGTATCTTGTTTCCAGAGTAGGAATGTTTTCCTGAGGCCACCATTCAAGTCTTTCATACTTTTTGCCAGGCCGGTGACAGGCCAGAGCTATGGAAATAGTAAGAGCAGGGTAAGGCCCTTACCCAAGTGGGAGCACCAAGGAAGTCAAGGGGCCAGCTAGTACTATAGCCATGGGCTGGGGAGAAGCCAGGCTAGGTAGAGGATAAGAAGGAGGGAGGGTGAATCTGGGTGTGATGAAGAGGAAGAAGGGCAGTCATTCTTGCTAGATATGAAGGATGGGTGGGCAGATAGGTAGGGGACTGCTGAGGCAGGAGTAGGAGTAGGAGTAGGAGTAGACAGGAGATGGACAGGAAAGGACTGGTGCAGTGTAACCCTTAGGATTCCAAATCTGAAAAGTGTAGGCTGGGCTGTGCCTGGCACCTGAATGTGTGAGAGGGTCCTGGCCTTGATGGGTGGGAGAAGCTGAGTGACTCTGGGAGCACTGGCTGGAACCACCTGTATAAGTGTTCTGAGGCTTTGGGGCTGGGTTGTCTCCAGTAAACATCCCTACTCTGGTTCCCCATCATGGAGGAAGAGAGCAGTGAGGGTTCATGGTTAGGGAGGGACGCTTATGCTGAGAACAAGGGGAAAGTGAAGAGGAAGCACAGGAAGCCAGGCTCCAGCAGCCCATCTGGAATGGAGGGTAAGTCCTGGCCTCTAGATTTTTATGGGGAGATGCTGGGGCTGAGACTGGCTCCCTCCAGCCCCCTGACCCTCCAAAGGTCTGAACACATTCCCTGGGACGTTCTCAGCCATTCCTGGGCCATAGAAAAACCCTCGGCTCCAAATCATAGTGAACAGTTTCAATCCAATTCCTTGGCTAAGAGCTGCCATCTGAGCATAGTTTTCCCCTCCCTGAACTTCACTTTCTGCATCTGAACTTTCTGTGCCATGATGTGAAACACCATGCTGGTGGGTCAGCATGCAGCACAAGGTAGTGAAGGCCGTGGCAGCTTTCCTTTCACTCATTATTAAACGGTACTTGTAAGAGGTTTGAGGTAGTGGTGGTGTGTGTATATCTGAGCATGCATGCTTACATGTGTGCCCAACAGTGTCACAAGGCACTTGGTAGCTTGGCGTCCTTCTTCTGAGTGGGCATGAGAAGAATGCTGCCTGGATTGTAGGGCTGCAGCCCAGTGCTCTTGCATAATGACTTGCACAAGGCGTGAGGAATCCCAGACCCAAGGTCCCTCAGCTGCTGTGTGGCACAGCTGGCCTGGCCATGAAGTCCTGGCTGCTCCAGTCTTCAGGCTGGGACCTAACGGCCCTGCAGAGGGAGCCAGCAGACCTCAGAGTTGGCTTGGCTCAATACTGCCCCTGCCTCACCAGTAGTAGAGCCCCAGGCTCTCAATCTAGGGCCTGGATGAGTGGACGTTAGCAGCTGAATTTTTAAAGACACACTTCATGAAGGCCCAAGACACTGGATCTGACCTAGAGCGGGGAACTACGGACAGAAGACTCTCTGGCTGGACCCCACTCTAGGGGATTACCCATGGCTCTTCTGTGGCCTCCTTGGCAGTCACTCTTGGCTGACTGTCCTTTTGCCCTTTGGCCTTTTTCCTTCTTTTTTACTAGGGAGGAAAGGGCACTGTTTCAGGCTCCCAGTTTTGCATACTGTGTGTATTGGTTACTTTTCTCTCATTATTGAGACAAAATATCTGACGCCCAAAATTAGGGAACAAGTTTATTTAGCTTACAGTTTTTGGAGGTTTCAGTCCATAGTCAGCTGGCTCCAAAGCAGGGTGGTATGGCTGAGGGGGCAGTCATTCATGGAGGCCACAAAATACAAGAGTTAAAAGGCAAAAGAGGGAAAAGCACACCTTCTTCCCTCTCTTACATGGTATGTCAGCTCCTCGCCCCTAGGTGGGTATAGCACTCACATCACCAGTCCCAACGTTAGACAACAAACCAATCACAAATGCTAGACTCAGCTGCCTCCATGACTACATGAAGCTTTGGGTTGGGGGGCATTTAAACAAACCACAACATTAAGGCATGGCTACTTCTCTGCTGGGCTGTTAGGCAGAAGGACACACCTTTGCTTCCAGTCATCTGTTTTTTCCTGAGCTCTAGCAGATTTTTTTCCATCTCAGAACCTGCCAGAGCCCTCCCTTCCCCACTCTTTGGTGAGTTCTGTCCTTGCCTGATTCCTGTGTCACTCTGGGCCCTTGACTCTGCCTCTGAGCCTCAGCTGTCCCATCTGTGAACTGGGCCATGGAAAATCTCTCTCCAAAATCACCCATGAGCAACACCCTCTGCTAGTACCATGCTTCCATGATTCTGAGGCTGCATTTCCCCGTGTTCCTCCTTCTGGAATCAGGATACATCCTATTACTCACAGTCATGTTCTTGTGCTGCATGGGCCCTTCAGTGCCTCTATCCAGAAGGTGCCCATGGTCCATGTTCTCAGGTTGGTTCCAAGTGAGCTTAGCCCCTTTAGGACCATGATTGTGACCTCAGCTCCTCGTGTCCCTGAACCTGCCACTTGTGGGATCAGCCAGGCAGTGAGAGCTACAGTGGCCCAGATGGTTCTGCAAGCTCAGCAATGAGTGGTTTTCCAGCGAAGTGGGAGCCTGGGCTCCAGGGAGAACATCCTTGCTAGACATGAAGCACGGGTAGGCAGAGAGGTGGGGGACTGCAGACAGGAGCAGGACTGGACAGGAGGTGGACAGAAGAGAACTGGTGCAGTGTAGCCCTTAGGATCCTGAATTTGAAAAGTTAAAAAGTGTAGGCTGAGTTGTGCCTGGCACCTGACTTGTGCCAGGCCCTGAGTCATCCAAGCTGTACCCAGAGAAGGTAGGTGTGGATGGGAGGCAAGGGAGTCCATGTGCCTGGGACTCAGTACACATGGAGAGTGCAGCTCAGTTCATCCCTGAGGCTCTGCAGGAATGCAACCACACAAATAGGGCTTGATTTCTGACACACAGGAGCTATGTGTCCATTAGCAGCAGGATGAGTCTTACCATCCCGACCTCTTTGACCCACTGAACTTAACTGACATAGCCCTTTGCCTCCACATGGTGTGTTACCATGCCCCATGGAAACATCTAGATGAGGTTTCCCCTAGTGCTAGTGTTGGAATCTGTGATGTCCCCTAAAGGCTCATGTGTGTTTTCAAAGACTTGTTCCCAGGTTAGTGCTATTGGGAGGCAGTGGCACCTTTAAGAGGTGAGGCCTAAAATGGGAGGTATTCAGATCACTGGAGCATGCCAGCCCAGAAAGGGGTAATGCATCCATGGTTCAACCTCTCCTCACTGTACAGCCTATGGCTCAGACTGAATTCCATTGCCCAACAGGGCCTGAATGAGCTGGGAAGGGAGTCTTAAGAGATCTAAATGAATGAGTTATTGGGGCAAGAGGGGAGCAGAGCATCTTCACCAGGGTTCTTTATCAATACCTCTACTTTCCAGACTTGACCCCTGTAGGCCCCCATTGCTTCCTGCTGTTGTCAGTCAACTGAGGGTTCTTCTGCTTAATGTGGATAGAAATCATGAATCAGCAAAGCACAGTTCTGTGAGTGGCTCCAGGATCTGAGTTTTTGTATTTCTCAGTCTTTTGTGTTATAGCTCTGGGACTCTTAGTACCTATAGCCCTCAGCACTTAGTGATACAGCTCTGGACTCTAAATTGTTGATTGCTGATACTGCTGATCTCTGCCACTGCTGGATGCTGCCACCAGCTGGCATTTAGTCATTGGTTACTGTCAGATGCTGCCACTAGTCAACACCTCCAGTTATGGTTGCTGCCAGACACTGCCAATGGTGGACATTGCCAGACACTGCCCACTGTCACTGCTAATCTCTAATACTCTTCAAGGGTAGCAATTCCAAGCATAAAAATATGACCCACTCTGTCCATAGTTCTTGTATAGACAGAATCTTCTCAGCCCATATTATCTGAGAAGCAAATTTTAAATACATTTATAAGACCACCAGAGCAAAGCTTTATTTCAGTAAGACCTGTTATGGCTTGTGTCTAGATGCCCCTCTCCAAAGCCTCATGTGGTCATAGGTTTCAGAGGTGGCTGAATTTAGACTGTGTGATTGGTTCATGGTGCAATGCTAGGATTAAATGTGAGTGATCACTAAATAAGTCCACTATTTGTTTGGCACCACCCTAATCCCAGTAACCTGGATACAATACAAGGGACAGAAAGAGGACTGTCTTGCCCTTATTTGCTTGCTTTGGCTGTCTTCTGCTTACCATGAACTGGTTCTCTGAGCTGCCCCTCTGCCAGGCCAATCTGCCTTGGAGCCTGACAATTATGGACTGAAACTTCTACAAACTGTGAGTTAAATAAACCTTTTTTCTCTTAACTTGTAGGTGTTGGGTATTTTGCCTCAGCAACAAGAGAAGTAACTAAGACAGGGATTATGAAACAGCATAAGGGAATTCAGTTCACAAGAGGGACCCCCTCCTAGACCAATCCAATGAATACGACAGGAATGCTGCTTATATAGTAGCAGCAGGTCTGGTATTGGTCCACATCTGAGCCTTTTGATTGGTCCAAATTCAAGTCTGTGAATCTATTCAAATGGGTCTAAATTGAAACCTTCTGATTCAAGCCTGTCAATTGGTTCAAATCCAGTTGTGCTGTGTGATTCAAATTCAAGCCTGCTGTATTCAGGGCAGATGTCTCCTAGAGTAGGTATGAGGCATTTGGAACAGCCACAACTGTCTTAGCAACAGCTTTGGGAACATTGGGAAAAGTGGCTGCTTGTTTGATAGGTGTGTCCTCAAACTGCCTTAGCTAAAACTGGGACTCCTGCTGCTTTTGAGGAATCTCAAAGGGAGATTTGAGGACAGGCTATGTTAATCATGGCTTATTGGGTTTTGGGGATTTCAGGGATATTAACAATGGTGCAGATTCTTTTTTTGAGCTTGGGGTAGTTTTCTGGCAGCTTCTTCTGAGAGGTAGCAACAGCAGGAGCGGGTGAGGGGCAGGCACCTTGGCTATCAGCCAGGCTGCACCTCCTGTCAGTGTGTTTTGTGGTGTGGCTGTGCAAAGTAACTTCAGGGGCGGTGGGAGGACATTGGGTACCTCAGTCCTTCGGGTAACAGGAGGAGTGAAGGGAAGCGACAGGGAGGGACATGAGTCCCATTGGTTGAAGTACACCCCATTTCAGCTGTCACAGGAAAAAGGAAGAACAGGCTATCTCTCCTCCGTCTCACTGCTTCCCACCATGCCCAGATGAAGATTTTTTAAAAATATCTTTTTAAACTTATAAAATCCTTAACTTATATATGAGGGGGAAATTTTCCAACCTGGGGCTAACAGGGCAAGCACTGGTCACCTGTGCGACAGTCTGGCCAGCCAAAGCCTCTGCTGACCTTGGCTTCATGGACCCACCTGAACTGTCCCTTTTTACCATATCTCCCCTATCCCAAGCCTTTTCTAGGCTTTTTCCTCCTATTCTGAGTCTAGTGTGGCCCAGAGAGATGGAGAGACTTCCCCAGTGTCCCACAGTCTGACTGAATTAAGCCCTAGTTTTGGCCACAGACTTTCTCTTTCTGAAGGCCAGGGTAGGGGTGGGCAGCAGTTGGGGTGTTGCATGGCAGTGGGCCTGGGAGACTCTGTGATGGCTGGGACATTCCAGGCGCTCAGCAGCCCTCGGCCCTACACGGGGTCACAGGCCCTGTGTTCTTGGCTGGGGCTGGAGAAGGAGGGATGGTTTCAGGTGGCATTTCTTATCTAGGGCTCTCCCACACCATCAGACTTTCCTTGTGGCCTTGAGCCCAGGGTCAGTAGGTTCTCAGGCTGAGATTTTCACGGAACATAGACCATGGCTCACGGAGCCAGGGAAGAGATGAGAACGGAAGCTTCTGTGAAGGCATCAGAGGCCAGGTTGTGCTTTCCATATTTCTGGGCCCTAATCCATCTCTTCTGTGCACCAGCTTGGTGACACAGCAGTTGTCTTTACCTTACGGAGCTTCACTTCCCTTCTAAACAAAGATGATTTGGGCTCATCATTGGAGTATGATGTAAATATTCTTAGCGTACAGTAAGTGTTTGCTATTTATATGCTGATGTGATTTTCATTTGCATTTAGAGCAGTCTGCACTCCATACTGGAGTCCCCCCTCTCATATATAGTGCTTCTCAGTCTCACAGAGGGGACTTGAGCATAAGGGAGAAAAAGTCTGTTCTCTGTCATACCAGGAAAGGGGCCAGGCATGGATCGACAGCTTCATTTAGCATAGCAAGCACTCAGGATGCTGCAGGATCCAGGATGGGGGAGGTAGATATAAGAAAGGATGGAAGAAAGAGGTATCAGTATAGTGGGCTTCAAAGGTAGGAGGCAGTGCATGAAGAATGGGAGGAAGTATGGTTCATGCAGTTGGCCCAGGGCAAGCAAAGCCCTAGAGGAAGAGACCCATAGCACAAGTGGGTGCAGAAGATCCTAGTGGCTAGGGAGCAAGGGAGTTGTGTGGACAGAATTCCTTTTATGACATTCCCTGATCAGATGTGGTACCGAACGTCTGTAGCCCTGGCTATGTGGGAGGCTAAGGTTGGAAGATAGTTAAGCCTAGGAGTTCAAGGACTACCTGGGCAATGCAGTAAGACTCATCTCAAAAAATTAGTAAAGGACTTCTTTGGGCAGTAATGGTTTTGAGCCTATCAAAAAAAATTTTTTTTTTTTTGGTATCAGGGATCGAACTCACGACCTCATACTTGCCAGACAGATGCTTACAATACTGAGCTAAATCTCCAGCCCCCTATCAGGGTTTGGTTTGGATAGTGGGGATATAAGTGATGTGATGTGAATTGTGGCTTCTCCCACCAAAAATGCTTAAAACATGATATATAAATTTAAGGGGCTTAGAAATGCCCTGCAGACTATGTAATATCCCCAGGATAGCTGAGTTCTGCCTGAATGAAGGAAGAGTGTAAGGAAGGAGCAACCTGGGCTGAGGAAAGCTGGAGGCTCATAAATGGGAGGAGGCTCGTGGGCACAAATGCACACGTGTGCAAATGCAGACACCTACAGGGGAAATGCATACTCACACAGAAATACAAAATCAGGACAACTCAAATCCAGCAGGATAAGAAGCTACAGACATAACCTTCTTGCAAGTGTGTCTGAGAGTGTACACACACGCATGCATACATCCATGTATGACCGGAGCCGCGGGAGACAGGAGACCAAACTCGAGCAGGATCAGCTCTCAAAGTTTATTGTGTACAGTGAACCGGACCTAACAAGGTCCGCCACCCTCAACGTTGGTTCCTCTTCCGCCCGTTGGGGGCAGGAACAACCTCTTATAAGGGGAAGCAGTATCCAATCACAGAGAAGCGCGCCTAACAAGCTGATAGGCTAGCGTCACGGGTAACTGGGCAGATATGACAATTTGGCGGGCTTGTTCAGGCCGGGAAGAACCCGGAAGCAGGAAATGGGTGCCATCATAGGCGGCTTCCCACATCTCCCCCTTTTTTATTTATTAAAATAGGATGGTCTGTGGGTCCCTCCAAGGTGTCTATGACCTTGTTGCTGTTAGACACCTAGGAGTGGGCCTACCTTGTAGGCCGAGGCATGAGAGAATGTAGAGGTCTATACCCTGCTGTGCATCACCCTGTTTTGTGCATATCCTTGCGCCAGGACCATGCTCAAGGTGAGTGGTTCATTTTTTCGCAGGGCCAGGCTTTTGTGAACCGAACCTGGATGCATATAGACATTCATTCCTGCCTTCCCCCCAACCTTTGGGGCGGATGGCACTGCAGTACCCTTGGTCTCGCATCTCAATGCCAATAATTTGACTCTGGGAGGGACCCCTGGCCTTATAGGCCATGTATATCTGAGTGGAGCCTGTCTTAGGTTGACCGGGAAGGCTTTTCCCGTCTTACCCGTCATTGGCTTGCCCACTCAGCTCTTATAGCTGATGTTCTGCAATGTGAAGGAGATATGCGGCGGCCTGCTGGCCTGATGGGCCACCTGCTGCCATTTGCATGGCTGCCATAGCTGTGATCTTAACCTGCTGCTGAGTTTGTATGAGGCGATCTAACAAGCATTTAATAACCACAAGCCCCACTAGGATGGCCACGGCAATCAGGATCCAAGTAGTCAGGTTGGGCCAGGAGAACCAGGAGGTGACGCGTTCCCACAAACTGGCTATAACACTGCCTAAAGTTGATAAATCAAACCTAACTGGACCTAGTTGGATACCGTCCATATGGTCAAGTTCCTGACCGACTATGAGGGACAAATTGTGAAACTTAGGTAGGTAGGTGTCTTGCAGCCAAGCTGTCATATTTTTAACAGTGTTGGTCAAATTTGTGCGAACAGGGGTGATTAATAGGAACCCACAGAATAGAAAAGGCTCCAAACCAGACATTTTAGTTTGTAGATGGTCTCGGGTGCTGAGTGTCGGTCCCAGAAGGGTCGAGTTGACTTGTGTCCGCGGGCTTATCCTCCTGTGCTTTATCAGGAACTGGTGGGGAGTTTACTGCTCGCGTCAATCTTTCCGGGACCCACAGCGGTTCGCAGCCTGGTTCCTGTGGGAAGACACAAACCGCACCTCGGGTCCAGCTAACCACTGGATTCGGGCCCATCCATTGTCCTGTAAGGACATCTTTCCATCTCACCAGCCCTTTGTCGGCCGGGGACGGGTTATTGTGCTCCATGGCAGGGGAATGATTATTGTGATTAAGGTTTAAAAAATTTATGGTAAAGAGTGCCAATGATATTCTTCCTTTGGGCGTTAGGCCATGGCCTATTCCCTCCTTTTGTTTTTGTAAGACACCCTTGAGTGTCCGATGGGATCGCTCAATGATGCCTGGTCCTTGGGGGTTGTAAGGAATGCCATGTTTAAGAGTGACCTCCATTGTTGACAAAATGTCATAAAAATTTTGCTGGTATAGGCAGGACCATTGTCTGTTTTTAGTATATTGGGCTTTCCCCAAGCAGCCCAGGCTGCCAGGCAATGATTAATAGCGTGGGTGGCCCTTTCTCCGGGTTCTGCCGAGGCAAACATAACCTGGGAGGCAGTATCTACCGAAACATGAACATATTTAAGTTTTCCGAATTCTGGGATGTGTGTAACATCCATTTGCCAAATATGATTTGGGCGAAGTCCTCTTGGGTTAATGCCAATAGATTGTTGGGGTGAAGAGATCACACAAGCTGGGCAATACCGTACAATCTCTCGTGCTTGTGCTCTCGTGATGTTGAAGCGCGCCATGAGGGTGCAGGCATTAACATGGAACTGAGAATGGAATTTTTGGGCTGCTTCCAGAGGGTTGGGAAAGGTGAAGACCCATATCGGGCGCGTGGCCGAGTCTGCCAAGGCATTGCCCTCCGCCAAGGGCCCAGGTAAATTAGTATGGGCTCTGATATGTGAGATGAACACTTTTGAGGTTCTATTCCATAGCTGATGTTGAATACCTAGGAATATGGAGGCTACCGTTGAAGAGGGTTTAATGGGACCCGCCGTCTCCAGAACTTGGAGAGCATTTACCACATACGGAAGGAACGTCCTCCTCCTCCCCCAGAAGGGGGCGCAGGAGGTAATCCGGGAAGTAGCTCTCCCTCTAACCAGGGCAGTGCCATAGGTTGTGGGCGCCCTCTGGCGGCCACGGGTGGAGGTGGCAGCCCAGGGAGCAACTCCTCTTCCGGCCACGGCGGTGCAGTAGGGCCTGGCGCCCTGAAGGGGGCGACCATGGGTCGCGAGCTTCGGAGCCCTTGTGTTTCTCTGGAGGCCCAAAGTCAGGTGTGACTTCGGGCTCCTCCGAGCACTCGGATCGAGCTTTGTCAAGAGCCTGTCGGGCTGAGCAAAGCCCGGGGGTTTGTTCATCCGTCAGACAAGCCCTAATCAGTTCCCACAGGGGTAAAACCATGGGATCCAAGCGTCCCTCTTCTCGGGCGCATCTAAGATCCCCTCCTAACTTCTCCCATGACGGGAGGGTTAGAGAGCCCGTGGGCCAAAACCAGGGGGCAATTTCATTAACACTATCCAGAAATCTCGAAAGGGTGACCCGGTTTATGTAGATGCCTCGGGTCCGCAGCAGGACTCTTAGGGAGTCAGCGAGGGGTTTGCGAGCAGCGTTGCCCACAATGGCGAAACGAAAGCGAAACAAATGCAAAGAAAAAAAGACCGGCGTCCACCCGTGTGGCGCTCAAAATCTGTTAGGTGCGTCCACCCAACCCAGGCGATCCAGTACTCACCTGTCCCGGGAACCGCTGTATCTCACGTAGCTGATCAGGGTGAAGAGAAGAGGCGCTCGGGGCCTTCCGTTGTTATTGGGCCAGGTCCTCCGTCGTACCGCAGGCGACAGCAATCGCACCTCCCGGCCGAAGAGGCACGTCGCTGAGTCTTTTACCTTTTTCCCCGTACGGGCCACCAGATGACCGGAGCCGCGGGAGACAGGAGACCAAACTCGAGCAGGATCAGCTCTCAAAGTTTATTGCGTACAGCGAACCGGACCTAACAAGGTCCGCCACCCTCAACGTTGGTTCCTCTTCCGCCCGTTGGGGGCAGGAACAACCTCTTATAAGGGGAAGCAGTATCCAATCACAGAGAAGCGCGCCTAACAAGCTGATAGGCTAGCGTCACGGGTAACTGGGCAGATATGACAATTTGGCGGGCTTGTTCAGGCCGGGAAGAACCCGGAAGCAGGAAATGGGCACCATCATAGGCGGCTTCCCACACATGTACACACACACACTGTCTTATGTGGACACAGACAGGCTGTGGATGTGATGTGCTTGTGTTGACACAAGCACACACGGGGCCATTGCCCCATTCATATGTACATATGCACACATGTACACACATACAAATTTGTGGATACAGTTGCAGCAGGGCACTGGATGCTGATGATCTTCACTCTTACATGTATCTTTTTTTTTTAAAGTTTTATTTAAGGAAAGACTAAATAAAACAAAATAGGTAGAAATAATATATACATTCAGAGAAAAAACTAAACAGTAAGAAATCACTAGTTGATGTTTACATATTGTCATTTTACAAATAGTTGTTCAAGGTACAAGAGTGGAATATGTAAAATGGGAATTCAAATAGCGAGACTGCAAACAGTTCTGTTCAACTGTCCAACAAAAACTTAGTAACATGGTTGTCAATCCTATACACTTAAACATACATGCAGTTACCCATACCTTCATTTATTTTAGATTAAACAAACTAAAGCAGGTTAAAATCATTCTGAACAAAAAATAATAGTATTGCTGGATTTCACATCATGAAACTCTGTGACCAGCACTGGGTACGGTAGTGCCTTTTTTAAAGACTAAAAACAGAAAATGGGTAGAAATAATACATAATTTCAAAGAAAAAAATAAACAGTAAGAAATCACTATTTGATGATTATAGATTGTCTTCTTCTTTTTTTAAATTTTGTTTAAGGAGAAAAAAGAAAAAAAAACAGAAAAGGGTACAAGTTATTCAGAATTTCAGAAAAAATAAACAGTAGGAAATCACTAGTTAATTACATATTGCCATCTTAGAAATAGTTGTTGAAGTTACAAAATTAAAGCATACAGAGGGGACCTTCAAACAATGAGACTGCAAACAGTTATGTTCAATGATCCAACAAAACTCAGCAATATGGTTATCCATCCTACACACCCAGACATGCAGTTATATCCCTCAGAGAACTCTCCTTCCCTTCTTCCGTACAATGACAATTACACATCTTGGGTTTCACTGCTCCCACAGTTTTTATTACTTTTTTTTTTTTTTAAGAAAGTAAAACCAAATGTGACATACCAGGACAGAGTCTGTCAAATCAAAAGGATGGACATAATACATAATGTAAAAACAAAATACATGGTGATCAACAATGGTTACCATAATGCCTCTTGCTATCTTAAAAAGAACTGCCTATATCATCAGTTATAATAAAATTGAACAAAACAGTAAAGAGTAAGACCAATAAAACCAAAACATTGGAGACATTAGAGGACTTCAAAAGAAGATAATAGTCAACCAGAATGGGCAGCACAATGATTCTTATTGTCTTCATAGTTGTTGCCTATACTTTCAAACTTGGTATTATCTAGCATAACAGAATAGAGGAAAATCAGTCAAAATAAGATGGTGAGAGCAATGCAGAGTTTCAAATCAAGTTAATAGGAAATCAAAGTGGGTTACTATAATATATCCTGCTATTTTTTATTTATTTTTCCCTTAATTAAAAGGATAAAAATGAAAAAGTAGATAATAAAAAGGAGATTGAGATAAAAAAGAGGGCATAACAACAAAACAGCGCAGGTCAAAACATAGCCATTTAAGCAAAATAGTGTTTCACCACAAGATAATCTCGACATAATAGTAGTTACCATAGTGTCTTTTCCCTTAAAATCTTTGGGTATAACTTCGTATACTGTAGCATCAAACATATCAAGACAATATAAAACCGTTCAAGAGAATGACAGTATTACAGGGTATTTAGAATCAACTAACAGAAAATGAACAATGGTTTCTGTATAATCTCCCTGTCTACAAAAGTTTTTGTTTATATTATCATATATAATAAAATCCAACAAGATACAACACATTAAAACCAATGGAGACAGAAGAACAAAAGCTTGATGGGACTTCAAAACAAGAGGATATTAAATCAGCACTACCTATTATGATGTCTTGTTTTCTCCAAAATGGCTGTTCCTACCATCCAATCTTCTCTGTCTCATTTCTGTTGAGCTCTTTTTCTGTCATTAGTTGTCAGTTTGTCCTCTTCATTTCGCTTTCTGCTCCACTCATTGTGGCCTCTCTGCCACTATTTCTGGAATCTTGGTATTTTTCATTTTTAGAATATCCTGCAGTAATCTCTGTAGAGTTGAATTGGTAGTTGCAAATTCCCCTAGTTCCTCTTTATCCTGGAAGCGCCTTGTTTTTCCATCAATTTCTAGGGACAGTTGTGCAGGATATATTGATCTTGGCTGGAGATTATTATCTTTCAAAGCTTGAATTATTTCCCCCTACACTCTTCATGATTTGATGGTTTGTGCCGAGAAGTCTGCTGTAATTCTGATGGGTGTTCCCTTGTAAGTGATCTGTTTCTTGTCTTTGACGGCTTTTAATCTTCTGTTCTTATATTGGATTTCTGGAATTTTGATTATTATATGCCTGGGTGTAGCTCTGTTGTAGGTGGCTGGGGTCCTGTATACCTCATACATCTGAGTATCTTTACCTTTTGCTAAATTAAGGAATTCTGGATTATTTCTGTGAATAACTTTTGTAGTTCATTTGTTTGAGTCCCTACTTCTTTTATGTTCTTAATTCTTAAGTTATAGATCCTCTTATCATCTTCTAGTCTTTGTGTTATTGCTGTTTGTTTTCTTGTTATTTTTAAGAATTTTTTCATTTCATGCTCCCACCTTACAAATCTGTCCTCCAGTTCTGATAATCTACCCTTAGTTTCTTTCAAACTGTTTTTTTTTTATTTAAGGAGAAAAGAAAAAAAAAGTGAAAGGGTACAAGTTATACAGATTTACAGAAGAAAAAAATGAACAGTAGGAAATCACTAGTTAATGGATTACATATTGCCATCTTAAAAATAATTATTCAAGTCACAAAATTAAAGCTTGTAGAGTGGACATTCCAACAATGATACTGCAAACAGTTCTGTTCAATGATCCAAAAAAACTCTGTGATATCATTTTCTATCTTATACACTTAAATATACATGCAGTTATATAGTTTAGAGCACTTTCTTTTCCTCTCTAGTTTCTTTCAAACTGTTATGCCAGCTTTCAATAGAGTTTTTAGTTTTCTGGTAATCTCTTTGAACCTGCTTCACGTATTCTATGTTTTCTCTATTTTCTCCATCAAACAATTCTCCCCTTTTTTTCTGTTCTTCCATTCCACCATCTGTTTTTTCTTGGGTGGTGCTTAGCATTTCTCTAACTATTCTACTTATTTCTTGCTTTATTTCATTAAATACTTCATTTTTGAACTCGTCTATGAGGCTCCGGAGATACCACTATGTCTTTAGGTGCCGTGTCTGATATTGCATGTTTTCTGTCTTCATTCTCTTTTGCATTTACCTTTCCTGGATCAGTGTTCTCAGGATTGGGGACTGAGGACCCTTTCTTGTTGCTCCCTTTTCCCGTACTTTTTTGTTCCTTCCATACAAGCGTCTGTAGGAGGCCCAGTTTTTTTTCTTCTCTTTGTCTGTTACAGTTTGTTTTAATCCATCAGCGAGGTGTTTCCGCCCACTGCAGTGTACTAGGGAGACATAGACCTGGGCAGCCTCTGCTGGGCCCGCCCCTCCAGGTCAACCTACTGAATGCTTCACTACTAGGGTGCACTGCCAGGCGCAGGGACCTGATTTGGGCTAGCCTACTGGATCTTAGTCTGTGGCGTCACCAGGCCAAGCGCTCCCCACCACTCCCATTTGAGAGGGGAATATGTGACTAAAGTCAGTGCAGGGCCCTGTTCCGGCTAGTCTGCTCGTTCCAAGAATGTGCTCTGCTGGAGCCTCCTAGTCTATGAAAGGGTCGTCATTTCTCTCACTCACCGCAGGTCGATGCAGGGCTCTCTGCCATTCCCGCTCTCAACGCCGTTTGGTTCGCTGATTCCAGCTCTCAGAGCTTTCGCATGTCTCTCTCCCTGTTGTGCGGATTGGGACGCAATATTGGCAGCAGGAAATTCAAATCGCGGCTTCCAATGGTGCGGGATCTAGCTTCTGCACTGAGATTTTATCTGCTCCTGTTATAGCATCAGGATTGCATTTCCAGTTGGTTTCTCTCAGCTTAGTTCGTTCCTGAGTCAGCAGGGTACGTCTCCCCTTGTGTAGGACTGCTCACACGGCACCGCTCCTGGATTCTAAACTGGTAATCTCAGAGAGGCTCCATGGCTGCTGTTATTTGTCCGCCATGTTCTCCCGGAAGTCTAGATTGTCTTCTTACAAATAGTTACTCAAGATACTAAAGTGGAGCTTATAAAGTGGGGATTCAAACAGTGAGATTGCAACCAGTTCTGTTCAACTATCCAACAAAAACTTAGAAATATGGTTATCAATACTATACACTTAAACATACATGCAGTTATCCATCTCTTCAATTATGTTGACATTGAATAAACCCAAGCAGGCTAATATCACTCTGAACAAAGAATAATACTATTTCCGGGTTTCACATTATGACACTCCAGGATCAGCACTGGGTAGTTTAGTGTCTCTTTTTCTTCAAAGTATCTGTTCATTTCATCATGTGTCATATGATCTGTTCTCATAAACTGTTTACAGATTCTACACATGCATGAGTCTTAATATGTATTTCTATCCTTTCTATATTAGAGGGAGAAAAAAAAACAAAGCATGGCAAAGCAAAACATATTCCTATAAACACATGAAACAAAATAAACATATAAGACCATTGTACAAGGAGTTCTACCATGATTCCTGTGTTGTCTCTTGTTATCTCCAATAGAATTGGTTATATCATCAGACATAGTATAATTGAATAAACCAGTACATAACAGTATTCATAAAAACACAACTTTGTATATAGTATAGAACTTCAAAAACTGGCAGTTATCAAACCAGAATGTGTATTGTAGAGTCTTATCATCTTCAGTGTAGTTGCCTATACTCTCAGACTTGATACTATCAATCATATCAGTTTTGAATAAAATCTCCTTTGCCTCACTTCTGTTATGCTCTTGTTTGCCATCAGTTATTTGCTTATCTTCTTCATTCTGTTTTCTGCTCCATTCATTGAGGTCTCTCTGCCACTGTTCCTGGAATCCTAGTACTTCTCTCTCTCTCTCTAGAATGCTCTGCAGTATTCTCTGTCGAGTTGGATTGGTGGTTGTGAATTTCCCAAGTTCCTCTTTGTCTTGGAAGCATCTTGTTTCTCCATTAATTTCTAGAGACAGTTTAGCAGGGTATATCAATCTGGGATGGAGGTTATTTTCTTTCAGGGCTTGGAATATTTCACTCCAGGCTCTTCTTGACTCGATGTTTGTGTTGAGAAGTCTGTCATTATTCTGATTGGTCTTCCTCTATAGGTTATCTCTTTCTTGTCTCTAACAGCTTTTAATATTTTGTTCTTATATTGAATTTTTGGGATCTTGATTATTATATGCCTGGGTATAGCTCTGTTTTGGTTGTAGGTGGCTGGAGTTCTGTATGCCTCATATATCAGAATATCATTTCCTTTTCCTATGTTTGGGAAGTTTTCCTTAATTATTTCTGTGAATAATCTTTGTGCCTTTGTTTGTACCCCAGCTTCTTCATTCACATTCTTTATTCTCAAGTTATAGATCCTTTTGTCATCTTCTAGCCTTTGTATTGTTACTGCTTGTTTCCTTGTTATTTTTAAAAAGTTTTCCCTTTCATACTCTCACATTGCAAAATTGTTTACCAGTTTGGATAATCTATCCTTAGTTTCTTTCAAGCTGATTTGCCATCTTTCCATGGAGTTTTTAATTTCCTGGTGATCTCTTTGAATCTGCTTCATGTATTCTATATTTTTTATATTCTTCATCAAATGGTTCTCTCCGGTGTTTGAGTTTCTCCCTTCTTCCATCTGATTCTACTTGAGGGGTGCTTAGTATCTCTTTAATTAATTTTCTTATATCTTGCTTTATTTGGCTAAATATCTCACTTTTGAACTCATCTATGAGGTCCCGAATATATCTCTTTATGTCCACTGGCACTGCGTCTGATATTGCATGTTTGCTGTTCTAATTTTCCTTCGTATTTACCTGTCCTGGGTCAGTGTTCTTAGGGTTGGGACCTGGAGACTTTTTGTTGTTGCTTCCTCTTCCCATGTTTTTTGCTTCTTCAAGGAGTTTCTTTTTTTGTTGGTTATAATTCCTCCGAAGCACACTGGTGAGATGACCCTTTCCACTACAGTGTGCTAGTGAGTTGCAGACAGGGACAGCGTATGCTGACCCCTCCCCTCCAGATCAGTCAAGTGCTGTGGCCTGCATTGTATTACTTCGTGTCACTTCCCCTCTGGGTGGCAGTGGCTGGAACACGGTGGCAGTGTGTTCTCTTACGGGTTGGTGGCTGCAGCAGGGTCAGGGTCAGGGGCAGCCGGTGAGCTCCCAGTCACTCCCAGGCCTGCGGCTACAGGTCTTGCTGGCAGCCTGGAGGTATTGCAAGTGGTGGCTGGAGTGCAGTGGCACGGGGATCAGTCAAGTTGCTGTGATGTGCACTGCATTTCTTTGTCACGCCTCCCCTCCGGGTCAGTCAAACTGCTGTGGCCTGCACTGTCAGTCAAACTTCTGAGATTTCACTGAGTTAGTGTGGTTAGTGTGTGCAACCACTGTAGGGACTTGACTTCGGGTAACCTATTGGGTCTCAGCCAGCTTCCTTTTTATAGGGCAGAGGGCACAGAAAACAATTATTTTTATTCTGCAATTAAAACTTTCCCCATGGAGGTCCAAGCTGGTTGTCCATTTATTTCATAAAAATAAAAATTTGCTTCAATCCTCTGCTTAAGAGAGAAATAAGAGCTTGTGGCTAACTAGCCAGACCTTTTATACAGAAGGGGACACTGAATCCAGGTGAAATTTAAGGTCAGCTGGTCACTTCCTCCACCTGAGGGTCACCATCTCAGCTATTTTTCTCCCATTGCAGGGGTGGGGGAATATCCTATGCCCAAAATTAAGAAAGGAAACATTTGTTTAGCTCACAGTTTGTGGAGGTTTCAGTCCTTTATCAGCTGACTCCAAAGCAGGGTGGCATGGTACAGGGGCAACAGTTCAAGGTAGCAGAAGACAGCAAAACAACAGGAGGAAAGGTGGGGAGGAGGAACAAACCTCTTTTTCTCCCTTATATTGTAAGTAAGCTACTACCACCTAAAGTGAGTACAGCATTCACAGCATCTCTCTTGCCCTCCTCTTGCACAGAATTAGGATGTTTACGAAGTAAAGACCCTGGCTCCCTGCTGAGCCCTTAGTTAAACTTCTAAACTTCTCAAGTTGACACAATGTATCAACCATTATAGTCCATCCAGTCAATGTGGTCACCAGATACATTTCTTTAAACCCATCTCCAGTTATAAAGAATTGTTTATTCTTATCATTTCACCACTTGAACATTATAATGCAGGTTTAACCATCCTTAAAGTCTGCCAACGTTATATTACACTAGAACCATAACCTTTTGTTCCTGGCCCCCCCAAGACTCATGCACATTCCTTTATGCAAAAAGCATTTAGTCTTGCATCTGTTGAATTGTTATTTCCTGGTTCCTTGTTATTCTTTCTTTTTGTGATCACTAGCTGCAGTCCTGTCTTCACGGTCTGAAAGTCTATCTTCAGTTTTGTTCGAGCAGTTTTGCCAACTTTCAGTGGAGTTTTTAATTTACTGGATATCTCTGAATCAGTTTAATGGTTTGTAATTCTTTCCTATATTGTTCATTCAAGGTTTCCATCATTTTCCTATGCTACTCTCTCTCTTTCTTTTTAATCTATGTCTTCTTTAGATATACTCAGCAATTCTTTTATTATGGTTTTCATTTCTTCTTTTACCTGAGATATTATTTCTGATCTGATTTCTTTTATAGCCTCATGATGTTGTTTCTTGACTTCAGTTGCATTTGTTTCAGAACTTTCAGGTGTGCCAATTCCTATTTATTCTATGATTATGTGTCCTTGACTTGTTCTGTGCAGGCTGGAAGTCTGAGATTGCATTTTGCTCCATTGTCTTGATACTTTCCTGGCCCACTGGACGAGTTGGTTGTAGGGTCCCAGGTGCTTCCTGTGCTGGCTGCTGACCTGCAGTGCATGGGAATGGGCCAGACACCTGGATTTCTCTGAACCTAGGTTCCTGGGGAGGTCGTGGGGTGCAGGGAGGACTTCTCCAGACCCACGTGGCTACGTAAAAGCTTCTTTGATGGCGACAGGCATGCAGGGGCATGACTGGCTGCTTTTCCTGACCTGTGCCCATGACTGGTGGGGAGGTTCCTCCAATGGTGGCCTACAGGTGTGTGGGGGTGTTACTGGCTGTTTCTCCCAGCCCATGCTGGATACCTGCAAGCGGGATCCCTGATGGCAGCCTATGAGCATGCTGGCATGTGGCTCACTATTCAGATTTTGAGTCCCGGTCCAGATGCTCAGGTGGGGTTTGATCTCCACCTCAGTCACTCATAGTAATACTGAGCTTTAAAGGTACAAAGGGAGGGTATGGGCAGGGACCTTGTCATCACAGGAATCATTTCACAGGAGCTTAGGGTTGCTTGCTGAGTGACTGAATGAGAGAAAATATTGGCCCTGGGCAGCTGAGCTGAAGCCTTAGGTTCCCAGAAATAGATGCAGCTCTCAGATACCCTGCCTCCACTCCTACTGCCCCAGTGACCTCCTTCCCTGGGGTGTGAGCAGCAATAAGTCACCCAGGAGCCAGGTGAGGTGGGATGGTGAGGTGGGGCAAGGGCAGGAACTGGGAGGAAACCACACATTCCTCCTGTTCCTGCCACTTCTGTCCACTCGGCACCTCCTGGGCCTACAGAGGACTCTGGGAGAAGAGAAAACAGGACCGACCAGCTCAGCCTGGCACTGGTCACCCCCACGTCCCCCACCCCCCAGCCTCCACTCCCTGTCACGAGGGGCCCAGGGGACTTTGTCTCCACTGGGCCCAGGGCTGTGATCCGGAACAGTGATAGGGGCTAATTGCAGGAGGCAGCCAAGCGGGCCTGGAGCCAAGGGCCCTTATGAAAAGGAGAGGAAAGAACAGAGACAGGAGGAAGGGGGCGGGGTGACAAGAGCCAGAACCCCACAATGGGGGTGCAGTTCCAGTTCTGGCTCTGCTGCTACCTAAACTGATGGCCTTGGACAAGGCCCTGACCCTCTCTGACCTCACTTTGTCCATCTGCAAAATGGGAGAGCAGAATCTCCTCTGGAGAGCAAGTTTCATGCAAAGCACTCACTTGGTATGGTCCTCAATGTGGTTGTTTATTCTTGTTCCTGGGCTGTGATGCCCAGTCAGATATATGCCCCATAGCTGGCAGCTGTGGCCCAGGAGCTTCTCTTTGGCTTGACACCAGCTCAGTACCTTCTTCACAAGGACAGACTGTCAGGCTCTACAGAGTTTGTTTGCAGAGTGGGAGACTGAAGCTCCAAGAGAAGGCACCTGCCTGGTTCCCCATGTGGGTGCAGAGCTGGGGTCTGAGTGCCTTGCCTTGGCCTGGGACAGAGCTCTCCACTCTCTCTGGTACTTGGATTGTCAAGAGGAAGCCAAGACTACAGCAATCCAAGCCCTGTGCCTGAACACCAGTGACACTGAAGATGATGGCTTTAACTGCGATGAACAGTTGAAAGAAACAGGGACTCAACCCAGGAGAAAACATAGCAGAGCAGGGAGCAACTTCATCAGGCCCTGGGGGGTTGAGGGTATTCATATGGAGGCTCCCTATTTGGGACAGATCTCAAGTCTCTTCACATCCCTCAGATGCTTTTCCAGGCCTCCCCCTCCCCAGGGACAAAACCCTTTTCTGCCTTTGTTCCCTTGGCTTCCAGCGTATGACATCCCCATGCTGTCTCTAGTGATGCTGGAACATGGCCACTGGTAGCCAAGGACCCTAGGCTCCTCTGGATCTGGGTCCCTCATCTGTTGAATACCGGTGACAGCAGGAGCTGCTGTATGAGAATTTCTGCACTGGTCCAATCTACTGGGTTGTTCACTTCCAGAACAGACTGCCCAAGAAGCATCTGAGGAAAAGAAAGAGAAATTGAGACGTATGGTCCCAAAGTGACCCACTTTAGATCACTCAGTAAGTCATAGCACCAGAAATAAAACCTTGTATCCAAAGTCAGAGCCTTGAACTTCTTACTTTAACCTAAAAATTTTCCCAGGCGCCCTAAACTGACAACCTCTTTCCTTCATTTGGAAGGGCTATTGGATTGGACTGGATCACCTTTTTCTCTCTTGGCCTCTATCTCCTTAGCTATAAAATGGGGGAAAGCACTATCCAGTTGGCTTTTGTGATGCTCAGATTGAGACAGAAGAGAAGCTTTCAACTTTCTCATGTTTTTCCATGCTGGCTGCAGAGGGGGATGTGGTTGGCTGGTAGCTGTAATGTCCCTGCCCCTTGCCTCCCTTTGCATCCCCTCACTCCATGAATGGCCTGGAACAAATTGCTTCAGGGTCCTCCCTGGCTATCAAAACCAACCATCTTGTTCGATCCAAGATGAGTACAGTTAGTCAGTATGATACACTCTCCCAATTCCTGCTGCTTCAGAGCATACTGTTGCCTTTTTGAAGAAGGAAGAGGGCACCCTGGAGTGGCTAAGATAGGGAAAGGAGGGATCTGGGACCTTTATTTTCATATCCAGCATTCCTAGCAAACTTTCAGCCCTGCCCCTCGCTGAAATGAGCCTGCAGCTACTGTATAAGTAGCACTCCTCGGGTTTTAGTCTAGGAGGGCTCCCTTCTATGTACTGACTCACCACGTGAGAGCCAGGCCTTGTTAATGTCACTTAAACTCACTTTGGTATTCCTGTAAACCGGCTCATGATTTATATCTTCAATAGTATGGGTTCCAACAATCCATAAATCTGTTTGGGATTGTTTTTTAATCCTAAGTGGTGTGAACAGAGTGGTTGTTTCAAAAGAAAGAGCAATAAGCACTCAAATTTGTTAACATTACAGAGCTCCAGAGACCAGCCAAAGACCAGTGGCAGAGCCAGCACCTGGTAGAGCTGACCTACACTGTCCAACACAAGCTGGCAGTTGAAGGTGGCATCTGGCTATGGCAGAGATCAACAGCTGGGTGTGTTAACTGTTGGCATCTAACATTACCTGGTGTCATCTAGTGCCATCAGGACTGTTAGCACAACTTCACTTTGCCAATTTATGATTTTCAGTTGAATCTCACAAAAGAACCTTAGGATGATGGGGAACAAGTCTACTGTGACAGCCTTCTGCACACAGATAGGGTGATGGCCCCCAGTGAACACCAGATACCTGCTTCCCTCCATGAGTCCTGTTCCTACCCAGAAGTCTCTGGGTGAGAGGAGCCCAGTCTGGAAGGGCTGGCCTCAGGCTGGCTGGAGAAGAGGTCAGGCCTTGTAATGTCTTCACTGTCACACTGAACCTGACATGGGGAAGTCCAAGTTCATCATCTCTGAAATTGTAGCACTCATGCTCTGGGTAGCTCATATTCTCACACAAAAGTGGCTTCCTGCTCTGTAAACAGGAATCTTTAAAAAAAAAAGCATATATCTCCAACAACAGGTGGGAAGATTTTTGCAAGTCAAGATTGCAGGAAAGTGCCCAATCCAAGTCACCTCTGGCGAGCACACAGGTGATGGCTACGACAAGCAGTGATAAGAAGTCCGACCCTGCCTCAGAAAACTGCTCTTCTGGCCTCTGATGCCTTGGCTGCCTCCATCTTCCAGGCCTGCCCAGGTCGCCTGCTTTTGCTAGCCCAGTAGGGTCCTGTTGGCCTTTGACCACTGGGAAGGGAGAATTTTGAAAAGAACTGAGGCCATAAAGATTGGAGGCCAGGTTGACTTTTGAATAGGATGAATAGCCTTGGAGAGGCCTGGCTACTCCGCATTGTTTGCCTTGGAGACAGGATAGGGGAGGGCTGCAGGCAGATCAGAGGCCAGGGCAGGTTCAGACACTGTCATTAAGGCCAGAAAGACAGATTGAGTTCCAACCCTTCAAGAAAATGAGTCTAGATGATTGTCAATTTCTTTCAGTCCTTGAAAGATTAATGACACTATCTTTTTTAAAATTTTTTTTATTTTTTGTTTTAAAGAGGATAAATCCTTGGAAAATAAAGCAGAATAAAACCACCCAAAATAAACTAGTATAAGTGATACAAGACTTCAAAACTTTATGAAATCAGCAATAGTTACCATTTTTTTGTCTTCAAAATAGCTGCAGATACCTTTGGACATAGTAAAAATCAAACAGAACAGAATAGAAGAGAAACAATAAAAACAAAACAAAAGACTTCAAAATAAGCTAATAGTGAATCCAAACTGGCTACCATAATATATCTTATTATCTTTTAAACAGCTACTCCTGCCATCAGATTTAGCATAATCAAAACAAAAGAGAATATAACCCAATCCAAGAAAATGATGAAAATGATACGGTTTCCAGGTGGGGATCACCTCCTGGTGAGGCCCTGTTCTGTCTCCCTGGCAGTCCACAAATGGCTATGATGACACTAAAGGGTCTCACAGCACTAAGTCTTGCTGGGTACTTCAGACTAGCAGAGAGAGTTCTCTGCTGTTAAGGGCTGTTAGGAGAGCAATAAGAAGGTAGAATGCTCTGTTCCTCTGTCTGCAAAATGCCAGGTCCCCGGAGAGTCTCTGATAGGGACCGTTGCACTGAGACTCCACCCCAGTGGTTTCTCTAGGGGCTATAAATAGCTGATGTGCTAAAACAGGACAGAAGCCGGAAGAGGGGGAGGGAGTTCCCAAGTGTCCCTGAGGGATGTCCTTTCCCATTGCAGGGGGTGGGGAGTGTTTGGGCCAGGGTGACAGAAATCCTGATAGGCTTTGCCCTCATTACATCCCTTTCTCTCTGATTGGAGCTGAAGGAAAGGGAGTGGGAAAGGCTGTCAGCCCTAGACACATGGGCAGGGAACCCTGCACACCCAGGAGCCTCCACCAGATATCCCAGTAGCTGGGTGGCACAAGTCCCTGCCCCAACCTGGTTTGGCACTGCGGTGAGGGACACAGTTACCTCACCAAATCCGGGGAGTGCGTGTAAGTATGTGTGTTCCTGGACTCTTGGTTCCCATACCAGCCCAGCAGGGACCAAGATGTAGGGAGGCTTTACCTGTGTCTGGTAAACAGGGCACCTCTGAAGGACCACATGGTGTGCTGCTTCCTGGGAGCACAGTCTAAGGCAGAGCAGCACTCAGGCCTGCAGATCACCCATGTCACCCTCATCTGCCACACCACCAGCCTTCCAGAAACACAGACTGGGTTCCCAGCATGACAGGGGAGGGTGGGAGTGACCCCTACCCCACTCCCTGCACTATTGCCAATCTGCCAGGTACCCACTGGAACCCTCAGTCTGAGTTCTGGTCTAAGTGGCCCCTTAGAGGCAGGGTGCCAGTTCTGAGGTGCTTGGGAACATGACAACTGCTATACATCCCTTAGTTTGGAAGCCCTGATGTCCATTTGTCACCCATCAGAGACATCTTGAACATAGAGGGTCTTGTGCCCAAGTAAATGAGCCAAGGATGCATGGTTTTGGGGTGAGCTTGCTTCAATGTGGAGACTGTGGTAGGTTTAAAAAGAAAGTGATATAGGATCCCAGGTACAGAAGATCAGCAGGGGTCCAGCAGGTTCATAAGAAGGACCTGACATACGAGGCAAGTATCTTGGTACATTCTTTTTTTTTCTTTCTTTAAAATTTTATTTAAAGAGAGACTAAACAAAACAGAAAACGGGTAGAAATAATACTTTCAAAGAAAAAATAAACAGTAAGAAATCACTAGTTGATGATTGCATATTGTCCTCATACAAATAGTTGTTCAAGATACAAAAGTGAAACATACAAAGTGGGATTCAAACAGCCAGACTGCAAACAGTTCTGTTAAACTATCCAACAAAAACTTAGTAATATGGTTATCAATCCTATACACTTAAACATACATGCAGTTATCCATATCTTCATTTATGTTGAGACTAAACAAACCATAGCAGGCTAAAATCACTCTGAACAAAGGATAATAGTATTGCTGGATTTCACATCATGACACTACGGGATCAGCAGTGGGTACTTTAGTGTCTCTTTTTCTTCAAAGTATTTGTTCATTTCATCATGTATTATAAGATAGTTCTCATAAACTGTTTATAGATTCTACACATGCATGAGTCTTAACATGTATTTCTATCCTTTCTATATTAGAGGGAGAAACAAAACAAAGCCAGACAAAACAAAACATATTCCTATAAACACATGAAACAAAAAAGACATATAAAACCACTGTACAAGGAGTTCTCCAATGGTCACTGTGTTGTCTCTTATTATCTTCAATAGAATTGTCAGTTTTTAGATGGGGGGGGGCAATCTGCTATTTACCTTAATGGTTCCGAACCTTCTCCCTCCTGGACTTGATCTCTAGTTGTATTCCTTTACCTATTAAAACCTGTCTTTCCAACCTATCTACAAATACTGGTTGAGTTGCCCCTATTACTCTCTGGTTCTCTGTCACATAGAGCATTGTTTTCTCATATTTGCTTTTTGGCCCATAAACCCTTTTTCAGGATAATTATATTGCCTATAAAGAGCATCTCAGTGGACCCTACCTCCTGATCTACCATGCCTGTGTTTCTCTCTTTTTTTCTTTTTTAGTGTATCAAGACCATCTATATTAGAGATTATAGCCTACTTTCTCTGCCTCATTTCTGTTGTGCTCTTTTTCTGCCATTAGTTGTCTGCTTTTGTTCTTCATTCCACTTTCTGCTCCATTCTTTGAGGCCTCTCTGCCACTGTTCCTGGAATCCTGGTACTTTTGTCTCTCTAGAATGTTCTTAAGTATTCTCTGTAGAATTGGATTGATGGTCGTAAATTCCCCCAGTTCCTCTTTGTCTTGGAAGCATCATGTTTCTCCATTAATTTCTAGGGACAGTTTTTCGGGGTATATCAATTTGGGCTGGAGGTTATTTTCTGAATACTTCTCTCCAAGCTCTTCTTGATTTGATGGTCTGTGTCAAGAAGTCTGCTGTGATTTTGATGGGTTTTCCTCTATAGGTGATCTGTTTCTTTTTTCTGACAGCTTTTAATATTCTGTTCTTATATTGAATTTCTGGGATCTTGATTATTATATGCCTGGGTATAGCTCTGTTTTGGTTGTAGGTGTCTGGAGTTCTGTATGCCTCATACAGCTGAACATCATTTCCTTTTCCTATGTTTGGAAAGTTTTCCTTAATTATTTCTGTAGTTCCTTTGTTGGTACCCCTGCTTCACATTCTTTATTCTTAAGTTATATATCCTCTTGCTGTCTCCTTTGTATTGTTACTGTCTCCTTGTTATTTTTAAGAAATTTTTCCTTTCATGATCCCATATTGCAAACCTCTTCCAGTCTGAATAATCTATCCTTAGTTTCTTTCAAGCAGTTTTTCCAGCTTTCAATGGAGTTTTCTATTTCTTGGTAATCTGTTTGAACCTGCTTCATGTATTCTATGTTTTCTTTATATTCTTCATCAAATGTTTCTCTCCTTTTTTGTGCTCCTCTATTCTTCCATCTGTGTCTTCTTGAGAGGTGGTTAGCATTTCTTTTATTAATCCACTTATAGCTTGCTTTACTTGGTTACATATTTCACTTTTGAACTTGAGGTCCCAAAGATATCTCTTTATGTCCACTGATGCCATGTCTGATATTGCATGTTTTTTGTTCTCAATCTCTTTTGTATTTGCCTTTCCTGGATCAGTGTTCTTAGAGTTGGGGGCTGGAGACTTTTTCTTGTTGCTTCCTCTTCTCTAAAATTTCTTCCATACAGACATATAGAGGAGGTCCCAGTCCTTTTCCTTGTTGGTTATGGTTCTTTTGAAGCACGCTGGCTAGGTAATCCTGTCTACTCCAGTGTGTTATTGAGGTACAAACAGGGGCAGCGTATGCTGGCTTCTCCCCACTGGGTCAATCAACCTGCTGAGGCCTTCACTGCATTAGTGTGTTCTGCTCATAGGGAATTGGTTTGGGACGGCTTATTGGGTCTCAGCCAGGGATGTGACACGGGCCAAGCATACCCCACCAATCTCGTCTGGGAAGGGAACAACTGACTGAAGTCACTGCTGTTCCTTGTTTTTACCAGTCCTGCCCAATTCCAAAATGTCAACCCATTGGTGCTCCTTTCCCATGGAGGGGTTTTATTCCTGGCACTCACCACAGGTCAATGCAGGTTGGCTCTGTTCTCCATTGGGCTCACCGATTCTGACTTCAGTGTGACTGCAATTCCAGTGAGTCAAAGCAGTGGGAATTCGGGTGTGCAACAGCACAGAATCTTAGCTGCCTCAATAGTAGCCCTGGGACTGCATGTTTGACTGGTTCTTTCGCTTTAGTTTCTTCCTGGGTTGAGAGGATCCATTTCCTTCTGTCCTGGACTCCCCACATTGTGTTATTTTGGCATCTGAGTTGTCTGTCTCAAGGAGCCTCTGTATTCTGCTCTTATCTATCCGCCATCTGCTTTTTTTTTTTTTTTAAAGGAGAACTCTTCCCAAAAGCTCCCAGAAATCTTCCTCTCAACCCTCACTGGACACGATTTTCTATCTTGGTACATTCTTGTATCAGCCTTCCCAGTTGACTCTACAAACTCATTGCCTCTTTTGTGGACTCTATTCTCTTCCCTCATGTCCAGTCTCTGCCCAGCATAGTGGTCTTTGGTTCATGGGGAACATGCTGGAAGAGGCAGAGGTGCTGAGGCATGGAGTAGGTAGCACACAGCACTGGGACACCTGCTATGTTCAAGGGTAGAGGTTAGATAGAATGAGGTCCTCCAGGGTTCCTCCCAGGGTCCTATGGGCCCAGGCCCTACTGATTCTGGGAAATTTGCTGCCCTCTGTGCTTGGTTTTCCTCCTGAAAGTAGATACCACTGACCCATCCATTCTACAAGCATTCAAGGATCTGTTCTAGGGGCTGGGGATCACTGATGAGCTAGTGTTCACAGTACCATGCCTTACTGGAGCACAATGGCTCAATGTCACAGCAATCAGTGTGAGTACACCATGGGGGCTGTGCAAAGACCCAGGATCATGGAGCTGTAAGGACAGGGGGACTGACTCAAGGGAAGCTGGGTAAAGCTGAGGTCTGAGGAACCAGCCCTATGGAGGATAAAAATGGGTAGTACCATGATGGTCTGAGGATCATGGCTTGATGGGTACATGAATAGACCATGGGGAGCACCTTGAGCCCATGGTCTGAAGCCTCTGAAGGGTCACTGAAGATGACTGAACCAGGGTTGTCTAACAAGATGGGGCTATCTGTGGAAAAGTGGGCTTCAGTGACCTGGGCCTGCTGCCCTGGGTGTTGTTCTTTCAGGCTTTTCACTGAGGTATTTTCCCATCTGTCCAGCCAGCCCTCTGTGCTACGGGATTCTACTCTACCACCAGTTCCTTCATGGGAAAGATAAGGGGCTTGTGTCAGGACCTCTTCTGTGCCTAGACCTTGAACACTCACTGGCATCAGAGTTCACAGCATCAGACTGCAATGTTTGGGACCCCCAGAGAGCTCTGCTCATGCCAAGGCCCATTGGGTGAGCCTGAGAATGCGGGCAGAGTCTTCAGGGCCAAGACCACAGGTGTGATTATGGCAAATGTGTATTACGGAGTATTGAGAGTCCAGCCGAGTGTCCTGATTGTCTGTCTTAAGAGTACGGTGGAAAAATAAAAGACAGAGACTAGTATAGTAATACATCAACGGCTGGGAAGTCAATGTCTCTGAATGGGTCCTCCTCCACTCCCAAAGCAGCCACTATTTATTAGGTGTACACAGTGATAAATGGGGCTAGAAAAGGATTACAATTTGACAGAAGACTCAGAGGATATAGATGGTCATATGCTAAGAAGTGTCAATGAAAAATCTCAAACAGGAGGTACTGATAATCCTAAGCCTCCATTTTATCATCCCTTAGGGAAGTATGCAAAGTTAGCCATTGTGAATTAGTGGTCCCCAACAATGGAGGTATGAGTGGGACAGTTCTGGGAGGTCAGCAGAAGGACAGGTCAACAGGGGAAGGCCAGGCCTAGAAAAGTGTCTCCGTTACTTTCCTAATAGCTTAGATACAATACTTGACACATACCACTTTAGGGTATACGGCTCACAGTTTAGAGGTTTCAGTCTATGGGTGGCTGACTCCAAAGTAGGATGGCATGGCACAGGAATATGGTAGAAGAATAATGCTCACAGCATGGCCTCCAGGAAGCAGAGAGTGCAAAATAAAGAGAAGGAGAAGGAGGAGGAGAAGGAGATAAACTCTTTCAGGTTTTGCCCCCACTGACCTACCTCTTAACTACAAGTGAATTCCCCTGTAATTCAATCATCTTCTACAAGTCCTGTCTATGATTGCATGTGACTTTATATAAACCATAACAGAGGGCTTCAGAGACAAGGCACTGAGGACTTTCTCTGGGAATAAGATTTAAGCTGATTATAGATGTGAGAGACAATGGGAAGGGCAAGGGGCTGTGTGGTGAGAGAAGTGGACGGATGTGGGCAGGAGTGCTAGAAGGGCAATTCTAGGGTCTGAGTATACCCCATTTCTCCCAGGGGTCTTGGGATTGAGATCTTCTCAAGGTGGAGGCACAGCTTATGGGGGGAATAAATGAGCTGAAATGCTTTTGTTTTTCCTGTGTTAAAACCTAGGTTCCCATAAGATTGTCCAAAGTGAAGTGAAGAGAAAGGGGCCAACGCGGCAAGGTGTGGTGGTGGTGGGGCAGCTGGTGATGTCAAGTGGAGGCCACCTCCACCACAGGACGCCAGAGGATCACAGGATGCAGGCACGCTTTGTGAATATGCCTATCCTACTCGGTAGTCCAGTCTTTCAGCTCCAGCAGGGATGTCATCCCTTGACACAGGCTAGGACTGCAGGAGAATGGGATATAGTCAAAGCCACACAGGATTGTGGAACATTCCAGGCCATCAGTGGTGCTCTCACTTCTACTGGGCTGCAGAATGGCCACAAAGTGAGGTAATTCAAGGTACTTCTGAGAACTGGTTGGATTATTTAGTATCAGTTGGCCACTCCTGTCCTGCAGGCAGCACTTGAAGAAGCTGAAGTCAGACATCTTGATGTTGATGTCTTTGTCAAGGAGAATATTTGTCGATGTCCGCTCCCGGCCGGCAGGAAGGACACACGACAAAGTCTGGTAGTGGACAACCTTTTTTTTTTATTTTCCTTTTTCGTACAGCCTGCCCTGGGTTCTCCCAGCTGAAGCCTCCTCTGGTCCGCTCCCCGCGGCTCTTTTTGGGCTTTTACTTCTGGGCTTCTACCTGGCTTCTTCTTCCGCCCAGGGGTGGCACCGGTATATATACGGGTACAGTGTCCAATCATGTTAAAGTAAGCAAGGCAAGCTGATTGGCTAACATCATCAGTTGCCAGACAGACTATATTGTTGAGCGGGTTGTTTACGCGGTAAGCAAGAAACTAACATATTCGATGGGAGGGGTAATCTACCTCAGGCTTTGCTCTTTACCACAGGCCGCACGTCCGCCGCGCAAGGCGAGCTATCACAGACGCGGCTCCCAACAAATATTCTCACATTTGATGTCTCTATGGACAATATCTAGATTGTGGCAATATCTGACAGAAAGGAGAGTTGATGGAAGTCTTTAGAGCATCAACCTGTTGCAAGGGTTTCACATGGCCATAATCATAATTACCTAGAAAAGTAATTTCTCCCGGAAGTCATTGGGCTTTTTTGTAATTGATGGTCATGAATGCCACATTGTGTCTAGAGTGTGCTGATCTGATTTTTGTGTATAGCCCCTCTCCCAAATGTAGCCTCATTGCTTGAGGATGACAGTATCATTCATGGTACTAGGAGTGCCCAGTGCCTCTGAGACTGCTTTCTGTATCTTTGTGGGATACTGGGCAGCAGCGACCTCAGTTACACTGTGGACAGAGAGTCCTCTGGCCTGGCCAGGCCTGCTGTCCTTGCTTCCTAAGAGGCTAAGACTCTAGGATAGAACATTGAGTATTGTCTTCTGGGCACCTTTAGTGGGTGAAGTCACAAAGGAGAAGCGCTCCAGGGCATAAGAATAGTAAAGAAAGGACCACCACAAAGGAGATAGTGACCATGGGTGGAGGGAGGGAAATGAGCTACAGTGACCCCACCAGGAGGAAATTTGTCCTTATTTTTTTTTTCTCTCCTGTTAGCTGTTGATGCTGTCCATGTGGAGAGTCTGCAGGGACTCACAGCAGAGAGGAGAAGGGTGTGGGTGAGTGAAGAGAGGCAAAGACTCCCAGAGCAACTATCACTGTAGCTTGGGGAGCCCGGATTCTGCCCTCCTGCTGCATAGTTAGGCTGGGCTTTTCATTTCCTTATACTTTTCTCTCTCCAACTGAACATTTCCTGGTCTGTCTCTTAGAGTGGTTCTGCAGGGGGATGGATGGTAGAAATTCTGCTCCTGGCTAGGAGTTCTTTCCAAGAAACCTTCCTAGCCCATAGGCCAACTGTACTCTCAGGGCAGAGTGGGACTGGGAGGACAAAAGGCTGTGTCTAGATCCCATGCTGAGCACTGGCAGCTGCTCTGTGGAATGCTCTGCAAGGAGCACACAATCAGCTAGGGCATAACTGAACAGGGACCTTTTTTTCTTGCTGGCAGTTAAGATTCCTCTGTGGTGACACCTTTTTTTTAAATTGGTACCAGGGATTGAACTCATGACCGCCTGCTTGCAAGGCAGGTACTTATGCTGCTGAGCTAAATCCCCAGCCCCTGGGGTGACACCTTTGTGCAGCACCTGATCTAGGCCACATCTTGGGGGAGCAGGAGCTCCTGAAGTTCTGGCTTAAACTCGGGTTTGACTTGGACTATATCTGCCAATACAGTGAGCTGTCCTCTCACACTTGAGGCCACGTTAACACTCCTAGTGTTACACACTGGAGTTCTGGGACCCTCAAGGGGACATTTAGGAATGAATTGGGGGGAATGGAGGTAGGGCAGGCTGGGCTGAGTCCCCACTAATTCTGGTTTCATCTTCACCTCATATCCCAGCCATAACTAGCCCTGCTAGATTTGTGCATATTGCTGGTGATCCTTTTCCTGGACAGCTTGTATCTTACTCCTGCTAAAATCACCTCGTCTGTTTCCTCCCTGTTCATGATGCAAGATCTGCACTTGGAGCTTTCTTCCCAGACAACTTAGCCACATGTCTGTCCAGTGCTTTCTACTGTGCAGATGTGGCTTCTCATCCTTCTCCAATATGCAAGCAGGTGCTTTCTCCAGAGCCCAGCTGCTCCAGTCTCTGAGATCTGGGCTTCCACTTACTCCCTGTGGCCCTACTCCATTATGCTATTTCTTCATCTGTTGAAACTTTCTCAGCTTTGTGTGTTGATGAAGTCATACCTGCTCTTTTCCTTATAGAATAGACTCTCTTTTTTCATTCTGATTGTCTCTGGCCTTCCAGTTTTCTTCTTCTTTCATTCACAGTGGTTTGGCCTTTTAAAAACCACCTTTGCTGGGTGTGAGGGTGCACATCTGCACTTGGATGCTGAAGCTGGATGATTGCGTGTTCCAGGCCAGCCTGGGCAACACAATGGGGTCAAAGCCGATAGCGAGGTCCTGTTAACCAAACCAAACCAAACCAAACCAAACCAAACCAAACCAAAATATCAAAATGAAACAAAAAATGAGAGAAAGAGAAAAACCAAAACATTTTGGTGTGCATTGTGATAGGTAAACCAAGGTGCCATCGAGCCACCCGAAGCCGGCGAGGTTGAAGCAAACAGCAGTAACTTTATTGCAGACGTGTGCAGTCGGGCCAAGAGCTAAAAGACCGCTGGCCGCGAGTGAAGGGAGAGGGCATGTTTTACAGGTGAGTTTAGCTAGGGGACGTGGAAGGTTTTGTTGAGAGGGAGATGTTGCTGAGAGAGGTAAACATTTGGGGGCTTTCCAGGAGAGAAAGGGTCAGAGTGGGTACAGGATGTTATCGGCGGTTTTTGGGCATCGAGCAAGCATCTCCTGTGGGTTCCCTATACCAGAAACCTGGGGTGTGAGGCACTTTCCTGTGAACAAAATGTGAAACATGGGTAGTTTTTTTCTATTCTGTTTGGGGCGGGGGACCCAACCGTGGAATGTAATACACTGTTGGACACAGTAGCAGATCTGGGCCTGTAGGTGTGAAGACCCTTGGAATCTCAGGGTCCTGTTTCACCCCCTAGGCTCCCCGTGGCCCCTCTCTATTCCTCCCACAAGCCCGCCCACTCCAGTAGCCTTTTGGGGGAAGAGGAACCCTTAGGAACCCTGGCTCAGGCTCCGCCCCTGACACACCCCCTGCTTAGCCAATGGCAGGCCTCATCGTGTATCGCCCCGCCCCCTCAGTCGGGCCCGCCCCTCAGCCCCAGCTCCCAGACCTGAGGCTCCGCCCATTTGGGGGCCCTGCAGATGGCGGCCGTGGGCCCCGCGTCTCGGAGCTTTGTCCTGGCCCGCGGTCCTGCTCGGCGACGGTCCGCACTCTTCCCCGACCCGCTGGAGCCTGTGAGTCCGACCCAGCGGCCCTGAGCCGGTCTCAGTCAGGTCTCCTCCCAGGGCCACCGCACTGCGACCGGCCTCCGCTGGGACGGTGAACGGACCATAAACGTGACCGAGGCTGACGGCGGCGCTGTGCTCAGGGTCCCTGCGGCCGGAGGCGCGGCGTGGAGGGGCGCCGTGGCGGCGGGGTCAGGCCGGGGCGGGGTGGGGCGACTCAGGGCGGGGCTGAGCTGTTGGCCGAAGCGTCGCGCCTGGCCTGCAGCGCCTCCCGCGTGGCCGCTGGACCGGGTCGGGCTGGAGGGCTTCGGACCTGCAGCAGCTCATGGAGGCACCTGTTTTCACAGGCGTCGCCTGACTGCAGCCTCGTGCCAGCCTTGTGCCAGCCTTGTGGCCCTGGGCAGCAGTGTCATTCACTGAGGGGCTGCCCAGCAGAGGGCCTTAGTTCAGAGCCCGCCCCCAGAGGAGTTAGTAGGAATTCGCCAAGCACCCTGTGCAGGCCGTAGAAACACTGCAGCGGTGCTGGACATTTAGGGGCATCCCAACGTTGTGATGAGATTAAATGCTTTTGGAACACTCTGTGGAGGTTGCGTGTTTACATCTGTGATGGGGTATCAGAACCGTGACAACCAGATGACCCTTTGTACCTATTTTGGCTTCCCCTGAATTGCACCGAGAACTTATACTAACATCAGGGTTGACTTATCCATTAGACATAGATAAAGGGCCACCACCATACTTTTAGGGTCTGGCAAAAAATGGTTTACAATTACCAAGGAAAACCCTTTTTATATTAAAATGTCTTAATGTACATGCATTAGTATAATTCCATTTATACCAATGCAGTAGAAACTAGGATTCTGAATACATTGAAGTGCAAGTGCCATAACGGCAGAAGTGCGCAGAGACATCTGTCGGCAATATCAAGGCTGAATGTGGGAGCTCAGAGGTGAGCACCTATCTGTGATGCTCTAGCCGGGCTCCCAACCTGGACACGCAGCTGCATTTGGCTCTGTGCCTTTGTCATTTGCATGGAACATCTGCCTCTTCCCTAATGTCTGCTTGTGGCCAAAGCCCTGGACCTGCGATTAGCTCCTTTTCTTCTCGCTCTCCCTCTCCCTCTCTTCTTCCGCTTCTGCTTCTCCTCCTTTCCCTTCCCCTTCTCTTCCTCCTCCTCTTTTTCCTCCTCCTGTCTCCTCTCCACATCTTCTTCTGCTTCTGCTTCTGCTTCTTCATCTTTTTGAGACAGGGTTTCACTATGCAGTTCAGGTTGGGCTTAAACTCACTTTGTAGCCCAGGCTGGCTTCAAACTCACAGCAATCCTGAATCAGTTTCCTTAGTGCTGGTGTTACAGGTGTGCACCACCACACTCAGCTTTCTTATGATTAGCTTCTACTGAGACTTTTAAAAAAAATAATAGGAATACTATGTAGGTCACATCAGGAGGCATAGGAGTCAATTCTGTTACTGGTGATGTTGAATTTGATCAGTTTGATAAGATAATATTGGCTAGATGTCACTATTGTGAATACTTTCTCCTTTGTAGTGAAATGTGATTTTGAATAAGCATTGAATAAATTAATCTGTAGAATGATGTTCAAGGTGTTCTCCAGAACTTTTTGACCCAGTTGTTTTCCCATCTATTGATGATTTTTTTCTGAATTAATTATAAGTGATAGACAGCTTAAAAATAGCAATTTTTGGAGCTAGCCATGGTGGCACATGCTTATAATCCCAGCACTCGGGGAGGCTGAATCAGGAGGATCATAAATTCAAGCCCATCTTGGGCAATTTAGCAATTTGAGAGATTTAATCTCAGAAAAAAGAGGGGAGTGGGGAAGGAGAGCAGGCTGAGGATCTAGGTCAGTGTGAAGGCTTTGGGTTCAGTCTGTGGTACAGAAAACATGGCAATTTCTGTACTTGTCACTATATTTAATAAGTGGTTTTCTTTTATGAAGAGTTTTCCTATTTTTCCTTATCCCTCAAGTTCATCTTGTACTTTTCCTGCCTGTTATGGTTGAGATCTAAACTGTCCCCTCGAAGTCTCATAAATGATGGAAGGTGATTGAATCATGACATTCTATTTTTATCAGTGGATTAATTCAATGATGAGTTTATAGCTGAAGTCACCATCAGGGTTCGGGGGCTGGTTGGTCAGTTAGTGGGGACTGACCTAGAAGTGTGTCTTCTTGTCCCTTGCTCCTCCTTTCTCTCTCTGCTTCCTAGCTACAGTGAGTTGAGCAGCTTTCTCCTGCTATCCCCTTCTGCCATACCATTTCTGCCTTCAAACCAACCACCACGGACTGATTCCTCTGAAAATGTGAGTCAAAATAAACTTGTTCTTTTAAGTGACAAATGTTAGGTATTTTGTCCCAGCGATGGGAAAGTGACTAATATAGCACGGAAGTTCTTTCTCCAAGGATGCCTGCTCCCTTGGGGCAGTGGTGTTGGAACACCAACATCTGTGTTTTGGCTGAGCCCATTGCTACTGGGGTTTCTAAAATGATGTCAGTGGATAGAGATGGACATCTTTTTTTACACGTTCATAATAGTGCCTATATCACTACCTGTTATTGTAGTTTGGATCTAAACTGTCCCCTAAAACCTTATATGTTTGAAAGGTAATTAGTTAGAGGCAGATCATTGGGATCATGATCTGGAAGGGTATTTTTTTTTTGTACTGGGAAAAAACACATGACCTTGTGCTTGCCAGGCAGGTGCGTATGCCACTGAGCTAAATCCCTGGCCCCTGGAAGGGTATTTTGATGTCCTTGATTTTTCCCTTTTCTTTGTTTCCTGGCTCCATGACATGATTAGCTTTCTCCATATGGCAAACCCTTTTGCCATGCTGTTTCTCCCAGAGCCAGCTGACTTATGAATTGAAGCTGCTAAAATCCAATGAGCCTAAATAAACCTTTCCTCCTTGAAGTCATGAGTGTTACATATTTTGTTCCAGTGAAGAAGAAGATACCTACTAAGTCAGAGTTGTAATTTTATATGTTTTTAGATCAGAGGTCCCCAGTGTCAGTCTATGACTTGTTAGGAACTGGGTCACACAGCAGGAAGTGAGTGGTCAGTATGTGAACAATGCTTCATTTGTCTTTACTGCCGCTCCCCATTGATCACATTATTGCATGAACTCTAGTAAGATGAGTGGCGACATTAGATTCTCATAGGAGTGTGAACCTAATGTTAACTGCAATTGTGAAGGATCTAGATTGCATGTTTCTTGAATGAAGCTAATGCTTAATGATCTGAAGTGGGTCTGAGGCAGTGATGCTAGCACTGGAGAGTGGCAGCAAATAGAAATTTACATTAACAGTGAGGGTTGACTGCACAGAGATCACAATAAATCAATTGTTACAGTCAGTGACAAGTGATGATTAATCTGCATCTAGTGGCAGGTTTTACAGTGGCAAGTAAGTTGATGTACTTCAATTGTCCAGCTGCATCTGGTGGCAGTCTTTTATTTTCTACAAATGGATATCCAGTTTTCCCAGCACCATTGTTAAAAAGGCTGTCTTTTCTCCAGCATGATTTTGGCTTCTTTGTCAAAAATCAGATATTTCTAGATTCCTGGAATTTTTTATGTCTTCTTTTGTATTCTATTGGCCTGTGTGTCTGTTTTTGTGCCAATAACTGTATTGCTTTTATTATTATAGCTTTGTACTATAACCTGAAACACAGTATTGTGATGTCTCTGGTATTGCTCCTTTTGCTCAGAATTGCTTTGGCTATTCTGAGTCTTTTCTGATTCTATAACATTTTTGATTGTTTTTTTCTCCTAATTCTATAAAGAATGTTGTTGGTTTTTTTTTTTTAAATTATCTGCTGAGTCTATCTGAGTGGGGAACACAACCATGCAGAACTGCTGGCCTATGAGCAGCTCTCTCACCAGCTTCTTACTGACCTGGAGCTGCACTTCATCTGGCACAGGAATGCAACCAGTAGTATGCCTTGGGGAGTGTTGGTGACCAAACAGGAAACATGATAGACTAGATCACACCATCACCAAAGGCTATTTGCAAGTCCACAGCACAGGGTGGGTGCTAGTGAATGTTCTCAGCTGGGCCATTCCTGGGAAAGGTAAAGGTAAAGGTTTAGCCACCAAGGTCACCAATCTCAAATGACTCTGGAAGTTGAATGAGAACACTGAGGTAGGACTGTGTGAGAGAGCAATGGGTGTGTGTGGTACCACATGGGATTAGGAAAAGTTGTGGAGCCACGCAGCCCAGGAGGCCTGGGGATCTCGGGCAGGTCAGAGGTGGACAAGAGTAGGCCTGGCAAATGGATGATGACAAAGGTCCTCTCCTTGCCACAAGCCTTACTGACTGCCTGTGCCTAAGCACTGGGTCTTGGACTCCTAAATTGGAGGCCCTGCCTTAGCTGAATCCTAGAGAAGAAGACCCCTCTTGGGGTTCTCTATGCTTATGTACACTTCATGGTTTATTTGTTGGTCAGTAATTAAGACTTTTGCTATGAAATAAAAGAAAGCTAAAAGAACATAGTCAAAATAGTGGATTGACAGATTTTACTTGTTCCTGGCACCTATGCCTTCTTCAGCTCCTACCTGCCTACTTTGTTTATGTGAGCGCAAACTACATGCCATGTTCTTCCCCACTCCAAGGCCCTCACCATCACTAGATGCTCGCCTTTTCCACCTCAGCTCCGGAGGAGATGGGATGCTCTTTACCTTTGGAGGTCTCGGCCAGCCTATCCTCCATCCTGTCTTCATTCTTGGTCCGGTGCTGGGTTTCAGCTACCAGCTTGTGGTCAGCTTTGTACTCGGGCCTTGAGCCTGGCCTGGTGTCTAATTTATACTCAGCCCGATACTTGCCCTCCCCATCCCTCTTGAGTGAGGCAGAAGACATGGCTTTGGGCTTGGGGAGCTGCAGCCACGAATGACTGAGGATCTCGTCAATGTGCAGCCGCCGGTTGACATCTGGTTGCAGGATGCGAAAGATGAGGTCCTTGCACTCACTGGACAAGTTCTTGGAGCGGGGAAAGTCTACCCGGTGCTCCTTCTGGGTGCGCAGCATCTTTTTGATGTTGGAGTCATCATAAGGCATGCAGCCGCAGACCATGATGTAGAGGATCACACCCAGGCTCCAGATGTCATACACCTTGGGCTGGTATGGGATGCCCTGTAGCACCTCAGGGGCTGCGTATGCTGCTGAGCCACAAAAGGTCTTGCTGAGGATAATGCGCCCACATGCATCCCGCACACAGCGCTTGGAGAATCCAAAGTCAGACAACTTGATGTTGAAGTCCTTGTCAAGGAGAAGGTTCTCACACTTAAGGTCTCTGTGGACAATGTCTAAGTCATGGCAGTACTTGACAGCTGAGGCGAGCTGGCGGAACATCTTACGTGCCACATCCTCATGCAGGGCTCCTCGACATTTTATGAATTCAAGGAGGTCCCCCTGGACGCCAAGCTCCATGACAATGTAAATCCGTCCATCAGAAGTCTCAAAAATCTCATAGGTCTTGATGATGGAGCGGTGGTTGACAGTTGCTAAGATGTCCATCTCCCGAGGAAGGAATCTCTCCACAAAATCAGTGGGTGTTTTCTTGCGGTCGATAATCTTGACCGCCACATTGAACTTGAGGCGCTCTGAGTAGGCAGATTTGACTTTTGCATAGGAACCCTTGCCCAGGTTGATTCCCGCAATGTAACCCTTCTTTTTTAGGACTGCGGCATCGTCCATAGTGCCAGGAACGGCTGGCGCCGCCGCCCTCTACACCCCCTCCCCACGCCAGCCAGCAGGTGTCATTTTTCCACTATGAGGGGTTCTCTGGCCACGCTGGGCCTGGTCTTAGGGCAGCGGAATGCTTAGCATTGTCCCCAGGTGACTTCAGCAAATGAAGTCATAAAGCCAGGATGCCGGAAGTGAGGACGGTATTGGGGGTGCAGGGTTCCTGGAACTCTGGAAGCCAGAGCTGGGCTAAAAGGAGCAACCTTTCCCTCGCCTGCTGTAAGGAGGCCTGCACCCAAGACTCTGGTAATGCTTCTTGCTCCCCTTTCTCACTGCGGCTTCGTGCACAAGCGAGGCCTGGGTGTGGGTGGCTTAGGCCCACCAGAGTGTCAGTTCCATGCCTGTTTCCCTCACCTGACCTTGGGAACTAACTTTGCATTGGCCTTTGTCCCACAAGGGTCAGTTCTCTGCAGCTTCTTCACAGTATGAAGAAAAGCTCTTACAGAGATGGTTCTTTCAAGCTGGTGGCATCTACCCTGGTCGAGCCGAGCCAGCAGTGTTTCTAAGCCCAGTGAATGAAAGCAGCTCCATGTCTTTTCCTTGAGCTAGACAGAGCCAGGCAGATGAGATGCCATTGCTCTGGTGAGCAGGAGCATTTTTAGGGATAGGAAAACAAGCTGTACTGAGGATACCCCAAGTGCCCAGCTGAGCAGCCTAGGGCCTAGGGTAGGCAGATGCACATTTCAAGGGGTAGCAATGGCATGCAGGATAGGCAGAGCTTTGGCCAGATGGAGCAGGTATTGAGGCACCTAGGCAGGAAAGAGCTTCTGAGTAATACAAATCAGGAGGGTTTTTTCTCCAGATGACAGGCAACCATTGCACAGTCCAGTCCCATTTTAAAATGACAGCTTGCTGAAAGAGAATAATTGGGGTGATTGTAGAAGTCCCTTGAGGGACTTGAGGCGATTGTGGAAGTCCACTTTCTTGTGGAAGTGCCTTGGTGCAAGTCCCAAGAGGCTGGGCAAAGGAGGATTTTTTGCTTTGGCAAATGGTACCCTTCCTAGGTACTTTGCAAGCCCTGATTTCCATTTGTCATTGGTACTTACACCCTTTGCTCATAGAGAGATGTCTAGATAGATGAACTAGGGTTGCCACGCTCAGAGGGAGAGCAGGAATGTCTGTTTCTATATGAGTGGTGGTGCTGGTAAGTTTCAGAGAGTACGTGATGCAGAAGTCCAAGTGTAGAGGATTAGCAGGGCTCCATCAAGAGCACAAGAGGGACATGGCATGCTAGGACCCTGTGTCATCTTTGGCAGAGGCATAGTGATGTGAACACACCTGGAACAGGTAGGACGTGTCTTGTGTCTGGCAGCTAGAGTTTGCCCACCAGGCTGAGAGACAGGATGGTCAGAGTGGATGGATGAGCCCATACTGACCACCCTTTAGCAGCATCAGACTTGCGGGTCTCGTGTAAGCTGTGTAGTGTACTGGTGGTTGACGGCTTTAGCTCAATACATTCCTTTTCCTCAGGGTTTATTTTCTCCATAATGGCCAGAACGTCCCTCCTTGTGTCTCAGGAAAGGCTAAGATTTGGTGGCCAGGGCCCAGGAGCATAACACCTCTGTCCTCTCCCACATCCCTTGCACTCCCAGTGCCCCATCTGATGCACCCCTCTAAGTGTCAGCCTTCTCAGCTGACTCCAAAAACTCTTTCCTCCTCTGTGGTGCATTCTGCTCCCTCGTGCCCTGCCACTGCCCAGTATAGTGTGGTCTCTCTGGTTCTTAGGGGACATGCCAGAGGAGGCAGTTATTAACTTGGCACAAGCAGAGCTTCTCGGAATAGAGTGGGTGGCTTCAACCACCACTCTGTAAACCCGGGGAGAGTACAGTGTCTGAGAGGCAAGTTCACAATATGATTTTGGCACATGTGTGGACGAGAACCTGGGTTGAGGGACAGCTCTGGGAGACCAGCAGAGGAAGGATGAGTCAACAGGAAAAGGCCAGGCCTGGCAGGACCTCCAGATACTGGAAACCTTCCTACAGGGGTGGAAACCAGGAGTGGGTTTAGGAGGAGGCAGTGGGAGGAGACTGTGGGAGGCAGGGAGAAGGGCAAGGTGTTGTATGGTCAGGCGGGTGGACTGTCTGTGGGTGGTGGTTATCGGGAGGGCAAATCCAGGCGCTTGAAAGACTCTGCTTCTCTCAAGGCTCTGGGGTTGGCATCTTTCCAAGGCGGATACAGGCTGGGAAACAAGGTGAGTTTGAGTGCTTTGTTTTGTGTGTATTAAACCCTCAAACCCCCTGGGGGCTGTCCAGACTAAGGTGAAGAGAAAGGGGTCACTGTGGTAAGGTAAGGACTGCCTGGACATGCATAGGCAGGGCAGGCGGTACCTGGGAAGCCAATGGTGCCAAATGCAGGCCACACCCATTGCAGGATACCAGTGGCTGCCTTTTTTGCCCACAGTATCCAGGCAAACGCTGTGAAGTTGCCCATCTTGCCTACTCACCAGGGTCAGCTTTTTAACTGTAGTAGGAACTGGAGGAGAATGGGATGTGGTCAAGGCCACGTTGGATTATGAGACATTGTGGGCCATGTAGCAGAGCTTTTCCCAGGTGGGATGATTTCAGACACTGTTGAGAATCAAGTGCCTGTTGGTCATGAGGGAACTGGTGGTGGGCAGGGAAGGAAGCAAGTCACCCAGCAGGCGCGGAACCTCAAGGAGGACCGACAGGCTGTTTGGCCTTCCCTCAGCAATCTCCCACCAATAGCCTTGTGTAGGTGGATAGGGTTGATGATTACTTTGCTGCTTGAGATCTTCAGGTCCAAATACAGCCCGACTGTTCTGTGTCTCCCTTCTCTGCCTCTGTCTTTCCTCTGTTCCTTTTGGCACTGATGGATCACCCTCTACAAGCAACATCTTCCTCACTCTGCTGTCTGCCTCATTACTCAGCTCTCTGCTCAGACCCCTGCCCCTCTTTGTCTCCTCCAGCATCTGTCCCAGGCTCTGACTGGTGCAATTGGGTCAGCCTGCGCTAACAGTTTGGGCTGAGCCCCGCGGGATGTGTTTTCTCATGAGTAAGAAGCCAGAGAAAACCAGAACTGCAGTCACCTGAGCAAAACATTCATCATCTTGGTGTCTGCACTCATATACAGCACTGACAGATGCTTGTTTAGCAGTATGAGCCAGAGCGGGCCCAAGACCGAAGTCAGCTGGACAGAGAGGTGAATTCAGTGATTTATTTGTTCATTATGAAGTTCAAAGGGAGGCACAAGAAACTAACAAAAATAATCTGGGACTGTCTCTCTTCTTTGGATTGTTCTTTGACTTCTTTCAGGCTCAGGCTACAAGACTTGAGCTCTACTTCATTCCCTGATGTCTCCCTGACTCATTAGCTGTGCATTCTGCAGACAGCTGCTGGTGGTGAGGGGTCTCCTCTGTTTTTCTGGTCAGCTGCTTGCTGCTGAAGCTCAGGATTTCTGACTGCCTGACAACTTCCACCTTATCTTTTCGATGTTTTTGTCTCTGTCTGTGTCTCAGGCTGTGCCTCTTCCTCAGGCTCCAGCTTGGTAGCAGACTTCCCCTCAGAGCCAAGTTCCAGGGTCTCTGAAGGCTGGACCTGGGGATGTTCTTCCAGTCCTTGTTGATGGCTGCAAAAGATAGGCTTTGTGCCTTGGGCTGCACCCAGTAGTGACTGAGAATCTCATCAATGTGCAGCTACCAGTTGACATTGGGTAGAGTATGTGGTAGATGAGGTCCTGGCATTCATTGGTCAGGTATTGGAGCACAGGAAGTTGTTTTAATGCTCCTTCTGTGAGAGCAGCATTTTCACTGTGCTGGAGCTGTCGTGGGGATGGGGCCACAGACTATCATCTCTTAGAGGATCGTGGTCAGACTCTTGGCTCTTGATGTCAGATGTCTAGAGCCAGTGTTATTGGATGGAGGCTCTCAATGAGCTTCTTTCAGGTTCTCAGTGTCCTGAGCAAAGAATTAGACAAGACTCAGCAAAGGCAGCGAAAGTGTATTCATCGAAGGTAGAAAAAAGTAAGCTCTGCTGAGAGAGAAAAGACCAGTGGAAAGGCTCACAGTGGCCCAGAAGATAAAGGGAAAGACATCTTTTATATTTAAATTCCTCAATTATTTCTTTTATGCAATTAAGGCATTGGGAAAATTTCCTAGGAAACATTCACTTAGCATCATGCTGTGAACTGTCCCATCAAAAAACTCATTTGGCTTTTTGTTACATATAAAAGAAGGATCAGGAGTAGTGTCTTTTGATTGGCTGTGTCCACATGTAAGCAAATGATTGAAAAGAGTATCTTCGGATTGGTCTTGTGAAATCACCAGATTTAAATGTAGAATTGAAAACAGTAAGTTTCTGTTTGGTCCAAAATATTCTTATTTTGATTAGTTCTGTATACAGTGATAGTGACATCAGTGCTCCTTGTCTTGCTGAAGGAGGTTGTACTGTATAACACCTCCGGGACTGAGTATGCCAGCAGGTCTTAGTCAATGTCAGTTGGCCATTACCACCCTGTAGACAACACCTGGAGAAGCTAAAGCCAGACAACTTGATGTTGACATCTTTGTCAAGGAGGAAGTTCTTGAGCTTGAGGTCTGTGGTTGATGTAAGTTAGGAAATACTTGACTGCCAAGAAGAGCTGAGAGAACTTCTTGCAAGCAAAACTCTTTCAGGACTCCCTGGGTTTTGATGAATTCAAGAACATTACCCTGGCCTTTGAGCTCCATCATGATGTAGACCTTGCGTGATACCTCAAAGACTTTTTTGGTTTCACTGATGGTTCCATATCATCATGATCCCAGTTTCCCTTAGGAGGAATTTCTCCAGGCTGACCTTGGGGGCTTTTTTGCAATTGATTATTGTGAACATCATGCTAAACTTTAGGTGTCCAAAATAGACAAATTTGACTTTTCCCTTTTGAGCTCTTTCCATAGATTATACCCATGGTATGGCCTCTTTGTTTGAGGGTGTCCATTCTGTGCACAGTGCTGGAATACCCAGTGCCTCCGAGGCTGCAATCCTTGTAGGGCCAGTAGAACTTCAATTACACCGTGGATAGAGTCCTCTGGGCAGGCAGGTCTGCCGTCTCTGCTTCCCTAAGAGAACAAAGCTCTAGGATAGAACATTCAGCCTGGTCTCCTTGGTGACTTCAGTGTGTGAAGTCACAAAGGAATAGTGCCCCAGAAGAATGAAGCCATGAACTGGGCTGTTTGGACTTGGAACCATGTGGATCTGCCAGTGAGCGGGAGCAAAATGAAGGTCAGCAGAGTGGCCTTCTGCTTGGCTTGAATTTAAGGGAGGAGGGAGCCGGGACCGCATGTGAAGCAGTGGACTGATGATTGCAAACCAGGTCATCCCAGGGATCCCAGGGCAGGGGGCCCTATAAGTCAGGATGACAGTAAGAAACAGAAGACTCAGTCAGTTTAGGAGACTCTTTAGAAGGATTATTTTAGGGATACTTTATGAAAGTGGGGAGCAGGGGAGTAGGGAACTCTTAAAGGTAGTTCAGGTGCCCTCAGTAGTAACAGAGCCCTGGACTACATGGAAGAGGAAGGTAATAGAGGAGTATGGAAAGAAGTCCTCTGAGCAATGTGGTGACCTCGGGAGAAGGCAATCATGCAGGTTTCAGGGCTCCCTGGGATTTGATGAATTCGAGGAGGGCAACCCCCACAGAGACAGAGAGGACATCCCTGATCTCTTCCCTCTCTTCAGTTCTTGATGCTGTCCCCAGAGGCAGCCTGCAGGGACCCAGAGCAGGGTTGAAAAGGGTGTGGGTGGGTCAGCAGGGGCAAAGACTCCCGGTGCAGCCACTCCTGCAGCCTGGAAAGCCAGGCCTCTGCCCTCCTGCTGCATGGTTTGGCTGGACTGTTCGTCTCCCTCTACTTCTCTCTCCCCATCTGAACTTCTGCTGGCCTGCTTCTCATACAGTGGCTCTGCAGGGGTGCGACTGGCAGGAGTTCTGCTCTTGGCTGTGAGGTCCCTCTTAGGGACCATCGCAGCTTGTGGGTCGGGCTGCATTCCCAGGGCTGGGAGACAGAAGGCGGGTCCAGATCCCACAACCGAGTACGGGCTACTGCTCCGGGGAACGTTATATGTGGACAACAAAATCAGTCAGAGCAGTGCTGTACAGGACCATATTTCCTGCTGGCAGTTGAACCCTTGCATGTGACAAGTGCTTTATGTGGTACCTGCTCTGGGCCAGGACCCGGAGGGGTAACAGCACTTGAAGAGCTGGCATGGCCGCAGGGCAGGGGCAAAGGTGGTAGCTATATTATTGGTGGGAATGTAAACCAGTACAACCATTACAGAAATCAGTATGGAGAGTCCTCAAGAAAACTAAAAATAGAGATTCTGTTCAATTCAGGTGTAAACTAGGAAATAATTTTGATCGTATTTGCCTAGAGAGAGTGAACTGCCCTCTCTTACCCCTGGGGCCACACTTGTCACCCCTGGTGGTATATGCTAGAATCTTGGAATCCTCAGGAAGACATTCAGAAGAAGGTTAGTGACATAGAAAAGGAAGCTGATCTTTCTCTTTTTTTTTTTTATCTAAAAGGGGTGTGATTCTCTGGCAGCTGTCAGGCCCCTCACTTGGCTCCCCCTTTCCCTTCCAGGGTGGTCTGGGGCAAGTAACCCCAGTGTCATCCTGAAAGCTCGGGGTGGTTTCCGGGGCCCTCCAGGCCCTACCTTAGAAGCCTGTGTTGTTGCAGCCTCCAGAAGTGGTAGCTGCAAAATGACCGCTGTTGGGAAGGCATCAGGCCCACTGCTGAGTCCCGGGAGTCCTGGAGCTCCAGGAAGCCCTCACCAGCATGGTTGTCCCTCCTCTTGCTGTCATATGATAGAGACATCTGCATGAAGAGTGTGTTTAGGATCAAACAGCCTGGCTTGATCACCCAGTAATCAAAGTAGCAGGATGCTTCTGCCACTCTGGTCCTTCAGGTGGCTTGGTTTGGTGCCCTGTGATTCGTGAGCAAGTTTTTCTTTTCTTCCTCCAGGGAACCTAAAACTAATTAGAAGTAGCTTTAAAATTGTGAAGTTTTTATCTCTGCCTTCTTCTTGCTTGAGATGTTTTTCCTTCTGTCTCTCCGTTAAGGGCTCACAATATTCTAAAGGCTTTCCTCTTGGGTACCTAATTAATAATTAGGATTTGATCAGCCTTTTAGTTGTGGTTTCTGAAGAATTAATCTTCCGGGGAATGGAAAGAAATTCCTGTAGGAACAAATTTCCATAAGACATGGAACACGAGTTGGCTATGTGGCCTGATGGTTTGTCCTGATGAATTGTTGACGTGGAGGGGCATCCATTCTTTTTCCTACTGAAGACAGAGTTTCAAATAGGCAGGGATCTCAATTTATTAGATTTCCCCGCATTTACCTCTCCCTGTGTCTGCTTTGTGCTTATTAAGTGCTGTGTCTATGCTTTCACACCCACACCCACCTCTCAGACAGCACCCACTTCTTTGGTTTGTGGCTTTCACTCCTTGGGCTGTGTTCTCTGCCATTGTCTGGGGAAGTGCAGATGGGTGGGGTGTTATTCAGTGTATTATTTTTTGTGATTTAGTCTGTTGCTATTGTCTCTCTCTCTTTTTTCTTCCTTTTTAAGACATCGAGGAAAAAGAAGGGTTTTTTCCTTTGGGATTTGGTTACTGTAGCTGTCTTATCCCAGCCAAAGAAAAGTAGCAAGTCTCAGTAGGGTCTTTTTGCCACTCATCTTTGCAACCCTTCCCTCTGATAAGAGTCTTACCAAAATATGGGAGTCACAGAAAGCATGGCAAATAACACACTGTTAGTATGCTTTTAGCTAACTGGAAAAGTTTAAGGAAGAAAGTTTAAAGAAAAAGAACTGACTTTCTTTTTTGTAACATGGCCTGACCTCAGTATCAATTGGGGAACAAGATGTGGGGAAAAAAATCCTTTAGTCATCTTACAGCTAGATTTGTTCTGAAGGAAGGAAAGCAAATGGGGTGAAGCTTTTTATGTCCAAGCTTTTATGGCTCCATACTTGGATAAGCATTTGAGTTTTTACCTTCCTCTCAAACTCCTACCCCTTCTCCCAGTTGGCTAGTAGGGAGCCTCCTGTCACTCCACCTACTTTAACTAAAGTGCCTGCAATCCCAGCAATTGGTGAAAAAGCACCCCCGTATATTTCTACTCCCATCCTATAGTCTCTGCTAGAAGAATCCAGTCCCAATAGCACTGGGCATGGAGTTCCCACCAACCTGACACTACCTCTTCTGGGTGAAAATGAAATGAACCTGAACAGTGTATGTACCTTTCTCTGTGTCTGTCTTAGGCATATGTAAAGAGAGGTTTGATTCTCTGGGGATCCCAACTACTTTACTGATTAAAGGGCTACCTGACCTTTAATCTGCCCTTGGTGACATTTAGGTATTGATCTCACTGCTGTACAGTGAAGGAGACAGTGAGGACCAGGACTAAACACAAAGTTGACTTTTTATTTTTTAATTTTATTTTAAAGAGGATAAAACAGAATAAAGCCAATCAAAACAAACCAGTGTAAATGACAGAGGACTTCAAAACATTATGAAAACAATAATAGTTACCATAATGCCTTTTGATACCTTCAAAGTAGCTGCAGATAACTTTAAACATATTAAAAATCAATCAGAGTAGAATAGAATAAAAACAAAAACAAGACAATAAATGCAACATAGACCTTCAAACTCAATCCAACAAAACAATGGAAATGATACAGGACTTCAAAACAAAACCATAGGGAATCAGCAACCATAGGGGGTTGCTATAACCCCCTGAAATAGATCCCCCTAGATGCCACACTGCGTACCACTATCCTCTGAACAGATGATCAGATTGCTGGCTCTAGACCTGCAATATCAGTGAAACCAACATCATATCCTGGCTCCACTCCTAGGCGGGTGTAGCACTCACACCACCAGTCCAAGCGCTAGACAGTGAACCAATCACAAATGCATAATTACATGAGACTTGCGGGCCACTGACATAATGCACAACACAAAGACTAGATAGAAACACTCATTCACTTACTATCCCTTTAGGTTTGTGAAGCTGGTACTCTCAGCACTCTGCCTGCAATTAGAATGTTCTGCCACTAGGTGGTGCTGTGGTTTAGCACCTGCATAGAAGTTGGATTTTTTTTTTTTTTTTCCTGCCACCCTGTGTGATCTCGGATGCATTTCTAGAAATTGTCTTTTGAGTATGAAAGGGGATACAGAGATAGTCTTTTCGTTTGTTTCACATCTTTTATTTTACATAGTGGTTACACAGGTTAATAGGTTTCATTTTGGCAGATTTGTTCATGTACACAGCATTCACTGACACTCCCATCATCCTCTCTGCCTGGTCCTCCCCTCTAGGTTCACATTTTGTGGAGGTTGCAATGTATATTACATTTTTTTATTTTAAAAAGAATACAAACCAAGCAAAACAAAACAGAATAAAGCCAATCAAAACAAACCAGTGTAAGTGACACAGGACTTCAAAACAATACAAAATCATCAATGGTTATAATGCCTCTTGTCTTCAAAATACCTGCAGATACCTTCAAACATAGTAAAAATCGAACAAAACAGAACAGAATAGAACCAAAAAACCTAAACAATGAATGCAATAAAAGATTTCAAAACAAGGTAATAGTAAATTCCAAATGGCTACTATAATGTATATTGTTATCTTTGAAATAGCTGCCCATGACATTAAATATAATAAAATAAAAATTTTAAAAAATAACAGAATAAAACTCACCCCAACAACAGATGAAAATGATACAGGACTTCAAAACAAGATGATATGGAATTATCAATGGCTACCTCCTTCAGAAGGAGATCCCCCATAGATGTTACATTGTGCATTGTTATCCTCTGAATAGATGATCAGACTAGCAGCTTTAGACCTGCAAAGTCAGTGAAACACTATAAACACTAGAAGCATTGAACTGTATTTTACCTCAGTAGCTATCATTGCAGCCTGTGTTTCTCCGGATTAACCAGTTGCTTACAGCAGAGTTGGGGGTTGGCTCTTCTTGTTTCCCAGCCTGCGTGCTGGAAGGTGCTGGCATCTGTCTCTCTTCCTTCAGCGGCCTGCACATGGTGCAGATTCACAGGGAGGGCTTGCTTCTTGGTGATTTCTTGTCCTCTTCCCCCACAATCTGGGAACGACCGCCTAGTACATGTTTTGATCATATCTATTCCTCTCATCCACTCTTGCACCTCCCTTCCCCTCCCCTATTTTCCTTTCTACTTTCCTGTGGTTTTAGATTGCACATATTAGAAAGAACCTGAGATTGTGTTTTTCTGAACTGGGTTTACAAACATTCCTTGTTTAACAACCCATGTGTTTAACGACAGCTTGGATTTAGGATACTGTGCTGTGCAGACTTTTGTTGCATCTTTTTTTTTTTGTACAGTTCTGTACATTGTTTTTATAGCGCCTCACTGTCTTTTTTGTACAACACATTTTGTTTACAAAATACTGTAACTTTTGCTTATTGTATGATATTATAATTTTATATTCTGTTATACACTAAAATACAAGTAAGAGTTATGCAAATAAAGTCATCAAGTTGGAGTTTCTTTTGCCAATTTTTAAAAAATTACAGAATTGGCTATATTCTTTTTTTCTTTTTTGCCTCTTCTCCCTCTTGCTTGAGGCTTCAATTTTTTACAAGCTGTGCCTCCTCTGACCATTTCTTTGTTCTCATATATTGGAATGTACACACTATATACATTTCATTTAGTGACCAATTCATTTAACAACTTGCTCACGAGAATGAAACAGCTATTAAATGAAGAATGTCTGTGTTTTGTGCAACATGGTCTCCACATCCTTCAAATAAAAAATTTTGTTCTTTTCTATGGCTATCCAAGGCTCCATTTTGTATATGTATCACACTTTCTTTAACTGTTCACCCTTGATGGGCATTTAGGCTGGTTCTATATCTTGGCTATTGTAAATTCTGCCACAATAAACATGGGTATGCAGAATGCTGGTTTTAATCCTTTGGATATATACTAAGAGATGGTGTATAGCTGAATTAAACAATAGCTGTAGTTTTAGCTTTTTGAGCAACATCCATACTGACTTCCTCAGAGCCTGTACTAATTTACATTCCCAGCAGGAGTGTAGAAAAATTTCTTTTCCCTACATCTGCACCAGCATTTATTGTTTAATGTATTCTTGACTGCCATTATGACTGGTGTGAGATAGACTCCCAACGTGGATTTAATTTGCCTTTCCCTAATGGCTAAGGATGAACCTTTATAAATGTACTCATTGGCCATTTCTACTTCTTTTGAGAAATGTCTGTTCAATTCATTTGCCCATTTACTGATTGGGCTATTTAATCTTTTGATGTAAAGCTTTTTTTTTAATATTTCCAGATATTAATCCTCTGTTGCAAGAGTAATTGATAAATAGTTTCTTGCCCTCTATAAATTGTCTCTTTACTCTATTGATTGTTTCTCTTGCTTTGCAGAAACTTAAAATTTGATGCAGGACTATTTGTTGATTATTTACTGTGCTCTTGGAGTTCTATTTAGAAAGTCTTTGCCTGTGCCTGTGGCTGTAAGTGTGTCCCCTCTATTGTCTTTAAACTGTTTTAAACATTTTCAGGTTCTTATGGTTAGATGTTTGATACATTTCAGTTCATTGAGTGGGAGATGAGGCTCTAGGTGCAATTTTCTGTAAGTGTATATTCCATTTTCACACTGCCGTGCGTTAAAGAGGCTGTCTTTTCTCCAACCTACATTTAGGCTTCTTTTTCCAGAATCAGATGGTTGTAGTTGCACAAGTGTATATCTATGTCTCCTTTTTTCTTCTATTGTTCTGTGTGTCAATTGTTGTGCCAGTACCATGATGGCCTTGTAGTATAATTTAAGGTTAGGTATTGTGATGCCTCCAGCCTTGTTTTTGCTTAGCATTGCTTGGTTATTCTGTGTCTTCTGCGTTTCCATATGTCATTTAGAATTTCTTTTTCTAGTTCTGTAAAGAATATAATTAGAATTTTATAGAGATTATATAGAATGGATAGATCACTTTTGGTAACTGACAATGTTAACTCCACCAATCCATGAACATGATAGGTCTTTCTATCTTTTAGTGTCTTCTCTAATTTTTTCTTCAGTATACTGAAATTTTGATAATAGAAATCTTTTACCTCCTTGGTCAGATTGATCTCCATGTATTTTTTAAAGCAATTATGAATGCAACTGTTTTCTGATTTCTTTCTCAGCCAGTCCATTATTGGTGTGTAGAAAAAGGTATTGATTTTTTTATGTATTGATTTTATATCCTGCTTCTTTGCTGAATTCTCTTACTGGCTCTAAAATTCTCTTGGTGGTGTTGGGTTTTTAAAATGTAAGATCATACTATCTGCAAAAGACAGTCTTTAGATTTGCAAAAGAGTTCTGTTATTAGCTAACAATATCTTCTCTGAGTACAGGATATGACAATAGCAGATTCTATGCCAGGCATTCTTTTACCTCTATCTCGATTATGCTTCTGAGTAGACTAGTAGGCTTTTCTATTTAATAGAAATTTTATAATAAGCAGAAATGTTGTTGGTTTTTTTTTTTTTTTAACATTGAGTATAGTGAGGCCTGATGGCGCATGCCTGGTGCTGAGGCAGGAGGACTGCCACAAGTTTGAGGTCAGTGTGGGCTACATAGTGAGTTTAAGACCAGCCTGAACTACGCTCAGAGTAAGACCCTATCTCCAATAATAATAATAATAATAATAATAAAAACATAAGATATTGAGTATAATTTGTTACCAACCACTGTTCATATGGGGATGGGTATTAGGATTCTCTAGCCTGAAAAGCATAACACTGGGTTCCACAAACACATCCCTTGCTTTTCTACTGTTAAGTTTTACTTTAGCATAATAGTAGCCAGCTGTGCATCTCAGTACTCTTGCTTGAAGGAAACAGAAAGAAATCTTTGTGTTTACTCATTTAGCATGATGAAAGACAAGGTATATGTATTGTGCAAAAGTGTCAAACCAGGATTTTTACCAATATTATGCTATCTAACAGATTTTGTATATGCTTACCTAAGTGTCTCGGAGGATGTAATATACCCACACCACTGTAGGATTTTTCTAAAATTTTCTTTTGATTTTTCTGGTAGAAATTCAGTACAATGGCATGTGAAAAACCAGATTTCCGATTTTGTTTTTGTTTTTTTTTTTTTTTTTTTGGTATCAGGAATCGAACTCACGGTCTCACGCTTGCCAAGCAGGCACTTTCGCCTGCTGAGTTAAACTCCCAGCCTTCTTTCTTTCCTATTTTGGAGGAGGTCAAAAGTGAATCATCAGATTACTCAGGCATAGATGATGAAGATGACCCATTATGGTAAAATATATGTTTTCATAACAGAGGAGGGGTGTGGGTAGGTGGTGATGATCATGACGGTGATGATGATCATAACTTTGATGTTGGCTATGTGAGCCAAAATTTTTGTGACAGGGAAATGGAGCAAGAATCAACTGAAACCGACACAGGGAATGCAGATCTCCTTTATTCTGACAATGAAGAGAATAGAAATGCGAGTGCATATTTAACTAATCAAAACCAAATGAAATGATCCAATGTTAGAATTAAGTCTGAAAATATATTGGGAATCTTGGCACAGGAAAATGTATTGGACATAATGCCAGTGCTGCCATTTGAGTTGGCAATTATAACAGATGAAATGGTACAAAGTTCTGTGAAATACACAAAGTCTGAAATACAAAACATTCCATGTACAACAATAGCTATGTTAAAAAATGTACTTATTACGACACCTCACTAGCTCGACTGAAAAAGTTCATAGGTCTGTTGTCCTTATCGGGAATTTTTAATGGTAATCACAGGAATGTAAAAGATTTATGGAAAAATAATGGGTCAAAATAAGGCAAAAAATTTATGCCCTTGTAGATACAAAGACTTATTATGCTTTCAATTTAAAAATTTATTCTGGACCTTAGCCATTAGTAATAAATTAAATGATATTGTGAAGAGATTTGTTGATCCCATTTCCCTTAATAACACGAATGTGATATTTGACAGTTGGTTACCAGTTTCCAGTTGATGTTACATTTGCTAACAGAGCACAAGATGACCAGCTCAAAAACTGTACACAGGAACAAAGCAGAAATTCCAAATGAAATGTTGCAGTTTCAAACAGAGAATTGTATAGTACAACCTTTGGATTTCAGAAAGATTTTCATTGATCTCATATGTGGCAAATAAAAACAAACTGATATTCCTGATGTCAACATTGCACCATGATAGAAATATTGAGAGAAGCCTCAACAAAACAGAAGCCTGAGATGAAAACTTTCTACAACATAACCAAAGGCAGAGTAGATGTTGTTGATGAGTTATGCAGCAACTGTGGTATCACTCACATTGGTACTGGCCAATGTTTGCATTTATATTTTTTCTTTTTCTTTTTGGTTTTTTTTTAAAGAGTTTCTTTTGTTATTTTTTTATTTAAAAAATTTTTTTATTTTAAAGAGATTAAGACAAAAGAGGACATAACAAAGCAGATCAGATCAGAACAATGCAAGTAACAGCATTTTACCACAAGACAACCCATAATTAACAATAACTACCATAGTGTCTCTTTTTTTTATCACTAGTTAATAGATTACATATTGTTATCTTAGAAATAGTTATTCAAGTTACAAAATTAAAGCATATAAAGTGGACTTTCAAACAGTGAGACTGGAAACAGTTTTGTTTGGGGCTGGGGATTTAGCTCAGTGGCATAAGTGCCTGTCTTGCAAGCAGGCAGTCCTGAGTTCAATCCCTGGTACCAATAAAAACGAAAAAGAAAAAAAAAAAAAACAGTTTTGTTCAATGATCCAACATAACTCAGTAATATGGTTATCTATCTTATACACATAGTGTCTCTTTCTTGAAAAAGGGTTTTACTATGCAATTTAGGCTGACCTTAGACTGACTTTATAGACAAGGTTAGTCTCAAACTTGCAGCAATCTTTCTGCCTCAGCCTCCTGAGTACTAGGATTACAGCTGTGTGCTACCATCCCCAGATTAATGGTTGTGTTTCACTTGATCCTAAGCCTGTGTGGCATAAACAGCTTGATAATTTACAAAGAAGATAACAAATGAAAAATACCTTAGAGAAACATTCTTAGATTGGGACTGGAGCTTATAAGAGATCATTTACAGAAGAGGAAAATCGAAATGTTTTTCCCAGGGAACTATGCCAAAAAAATTTGGAGCATGCTGATGAGCTGACAGGTGCATAGGAAGACACATTATCCCAAAGACCTACTATAACAACAGGAAAGCCAAAAAATATGTTGACTGTGCTGTACAAGATAGTACAGGAAAACAAAACATACGTGCTACCAGTGCCAATGATACTTGTGTAGGGAACATGCAATTTTCATGTGTGAAGACTGCCTTGATAGTGATGCAAAGGTTATTGCTGTGGTAGGCTCTTGTTTGTGTTTATACTGTAGTTCACATGGCTGTTTATTTCTAATGTTATCTGTTAGGTTTTGTAAGCAAGTACACAGTTAATGTGAAAATGTTGATGTTTATTCTGAACATGTAATACATATTAAGAATTTAATACTTCACTTTTTAAATATTTTATGTTCCTCCTAACTACATATTGATAATATAATAAGAACTTCTTGACAAAACTTCCTGGCAAGATCAGAGAGATGTCAAGTACATCTGACAAAAACAGTAGGAAGGCAAAACACACTGCCATCAGTGTAAACCGTGTGTGTGTGTGTGTGTGTGTGTGTGTGTGTGTGTGTGTGTGTGTGAAATGTGCTCTTGTCACGTGTGGTGACTGCGTTGGTTGTGATAACTGAGGTAAAGTTTTGTTTTTGTAGAGTGCTATTGGTATTTTCATTGTAGTTCATATAGGAATTTACTTCTGTTCTTTTTTAGACTCTGTACATCAAAACCGATAAATGTTTAGTCGATAGTTGCAAAGAAAAAATATACTTAAACTAAAAACATTTTTGATGCTTTTTATAAATACTCCATAAATACTAAAAGTGCAACATTTTATCTTTGTGACATTTCTCCTTTTAAGTACTCATTGTTTAATACAATAAAATACAATTAAAATTAATAATTCATCATTAGAAATATTCTAAAGAATAACCATGGGCTGGTGATTTAGGTCAGTGGCATAAACACCTGCCTGGCAAGTGTGAGGTCACAAGTTTGATCCCCAGTACCACCAGAAAAAAAAAAGACAATTGAAACTGGAACTTGTAAGAGATCATTTACAGAAGAGGAAAATCAAAATGTTTTTTCCCAGGGAATTGTGCCAAAAAAATTTGGAGCATGCTGGTGAGCTAATAGGTATATTTATGTAGGTATATTTCTGTAGTATGTAGTAGGTATATTTATGAGACTTTGTGACAAAAACTGTATTATGTTCTGTAGGTTAGAAGAACAGAATCAATATAAAATAAATGTGTGATTATATAAGGCAGTTTATTAGGTAAACTTACAGGATCAGAGGCAGGAGAGTCCACAATAACCATTTGCGCCAGGTAGCTGGAGGATCCAGTAACTGCTTAGTTCAGGAAAATGAAAACTGCAGAACAGGAGAGATCAAGGATGCTACACCTGTCAAAGGTCAAAGGTCAAAGATCAAGGACCTGTCATTGTACAGGATGGTCACTGGTGTGGGTCTGCATTGGAAGGCTGAAGAAGCTAGAGACCGATGCTGTGAATGGTGAAGACTGGAGGTCTTCCAACATGAGCACACTTCCTTCTTTTTCTCTGCCTGCCATCCAGGGTGCAAGCCTATTGATTAATGGCTGCCATATCTGGCGTGGGTCTTCCTCCTTTAATTTGCTGGCCTACATGTCAAACATCTACAGGCACAGCCAGAACTTGGCTTTCCTGATCTCCTAGGTGGTTCTTACTTATATCACACTTATTGGTCACGGGATGCTACTAAGAACAATATGGAGAAGAAATTTGGACTTTTATTTGTTGTTTTTGACACAGAGTCTCACTGTGGTCCCAAACTCCTGGGCTCAAGTGATCCTATCTCAGCCTCCAGCATTGTTGGGACTATAACTTGTATCGTCATTCCCTGTAGAACTTTAGATTTTTTTCACAACAGTTTTCTCCTTCCCTCTGTTTCCTTCCTTCTTTCCTTAGTTGTTGTGCAGGGAATGGAACCCAGAGTCTCACACTGGACTATGTCCCCAGGTTTCATTTCACAAAGTCTTGCTAAATTGTCCAGGCTGGTCTTGAACTTGCAATCCTTTCTCCTCAGCCTCCCGAGTCCCTGGGACTGCAAACATGTGCCACTGCGTACCATTTTTATAGCTATCTAATGTATCTATCTGTTTATAACCTAATGACAGTGTTTTACCATGTAGCTCAGACTGGTCTTGAAATTTTGCAATCCTTTTGCTAGGATTATAGATGTGCATTATCATACCTGGCTTTTTCACAATAATTTTGATTTTGAAAATTAAAACATCTTTTTTCCCCTGCTTACCTCTTATGCCTCTTTTTGCCTCTGTCCTTTTGTGCTTTTAGGCAAGTCCCAGTTCTAACGATGATGCAATTGTAGCTTCCCTCAGGTCTGCAGCTGTCTGCTCAGCCTCTGATTTAGCAAGCCAGTTCTTGGCAGAAACCATAAATGAACAGGAATGCCCCTTCTTTGCTGCATTCTGTAAAATCTTTCTTTGTCATCAATAATCCTTTAGTGCCTTCTTATTCTTTTTAGTGGTAAAACATAGTAACAATATAATATCATTAAAGCTGTTTTTAAAAAGAAAATGAGTCACCTGTAATCCATCCCCTTAATATACAGATTCCTCAGGCTTTTGTTTTCAGGTCTTTTTAAAAAAAAAAAAAAAAAAAAAAACCTCTCTACTACATTTTTTGTCAAGGAACGAAGAGGCTGTAACCCTTTGAATATCTTTTCTTGTCCTCACCCAGCTGAAAATTCTCCTTTTCATACCTCATTATTTGTCCTTTGAAGTCAAAGCTGTTTTTATTTAAAGTCTGCACTGAACGGTTCTTTCTTGACAGCCACATGCAGGATCAGAGGGCTGCCTTCTGCACAGGCTGAGAGGTATCACAGTTTCCACATACGCGGCTGCCATGTCACACCCGTGTATATTCACATGAGCAAGGGAACATATGCAGAGCTGCATCCCAGATGTCTGCATGCAAATTACGGGCAACAATATTTTAGTTTCCAACTTGTTACTCTGGTGATCTTTGATATATCATTTTTGTAATTAAAAATATATTTTGGGGCAAGGGGTATAGCTCAGTGGTAGAGCATTTGCCTAGCATGCACAAGGCCTTGGGTTCAATTCTCAGCATTATAGAAAAGAAATAAGTGAGTTGTCATTGTTATTGTTGTTATTATTATTATTAGTCTTTTTGAAGCAGGGTTTCACTATGTGGTTGTCAGCCTTGAATTCACTTTGTAGTCCAGGCTGGCCTCAAACTTACAATGATCCTCCTCCTTTGGCCTCCCAAATGCTGTGATTACAGGCATGGGTCAACGTGCTTGGCTACAATAAGTTATTTTTAATTTAAAAAATATGTTTGTACCTGGTCCATTTCCCTACAATGAAGAGGGGCAGCCAATGTGGGAAGTGCCTGGGACCCCACAACTGGTTTGTTGGGAGGAACACAGGAAAATGTCAAGATGAATGAGCAAAAGGCATTCTCAGATGTCCAGCCTACACAGCACAAGTCTGGGAGGTGTAGGAAGAAAATGAAAGTTGTACACCTGAAATTTTCAAAAGGATAGCAACTGAAGTAAAGGAACAACTTCCTGAGATCGTAAAAATAATCAGATCAGAAATAATACCTCAGGTAAAAGAAGAAATCACAAACATAGTGAAAGAATTGTTGACCATCTAAGGAAGACATAGATTAAAAAAAGAGGAGCATAGGAAAATGATGAAAACCTTGAATTAACAATATAGAAAGGAACTGCAATGCATGAAATGGGTTCAAAGAAATATCTAGGAAATTAAAGTTGACCAAAGCTGACAAAACCACTTGAAAGAGACTGAAGATAGACTTTCAGACCTCAAAGACAAGATTGCGGCTAGCAATCATGAAAAGAAAGTTCTCTTAAAAATAACAAGGAACCAGGAAATACCAATTCAATGGCTGCAAGATGATGCAAAGAAAAATAATTTGAATGATAGGTATCAACAAAAAGCAGGGGTCAACACAAATGACATAAAAATACTATTTACAAAAGTAGTAACGAAAACTTCCCAAACACGGGAAGAGGATCTGGCATACAGATAAACAAGGCATATAGGACTCCAATTAGCCATAACCAAAATAAATCTACACCCAGACATATAATAAGTAAGATCCCAGAAAATCAGTTAGTTCCCAACTTGTCATAGAATATTAAAATTTGTTAGAGAAAAGAAACATTGCCTATAATAAAGAAAAACCCATCAGAATCACAGTAGACTTCTCAACACAAACCATCAAGAAGAGTTTGGAGTGAAGTGTTTCAAATCCTGAAAGAAAGCAACTTCCAACCCACATTGATGTACCCTGAAAAACTACCTTTCAAAATTAATGGAAAAATAAGATACTTCCATGATAAAGAACAACTAAAGGAATTCATGACCACCAAACCAACCCTAGAGAGAGTGCTGAAGGATACTTGAGAGAGATAAAGATGAACACACATTGTCTGTTCCAGGAACAGATAAGCAGAGGGAGATCACCAAACAGGACAGGCAATTGAATGAAGGGGAAAAGGGTGGGCCAACAGCAGGAGGATAGCAGGGCAGAGATGAACCAATGCATGCCGGTTGTAACCATTAACGTAGATGGCCTCATTCACCAATAAAAAGAAATGGAGAGTGAATCAAAAAACAAGATTCATCAACATACTGCATACAAGAAACACATTTAACTCAAAAGGAAATTCATAAACTAAAATCAAAGGAGAGAAAATAATTGTTCCATGCAACAGAAGACCAGAAAAAAGAAAGGCTAACTTGCCCATCAACCACAGAATGGATAAGAAAGATACGATATTTTTGTTTGTTTGTTTTGTGGTACCGGGGATGGAACTCATGACCCTGCGCTTGCCAGATAGGCACTTATGCCGCTAAGCTAAATCCCTGGCCCAAGATATGGTATTTTCATACAATGGAAAAAGCTACCCAGTTATAAAGTGGGATAATCTGGAGTCTCTTCTATGTAAATGGATGCAACTGGAGAGCATCTCATGAGTGAAATGGTTTGGATTCAAATGGGTGAACACTGAGTTATCTCCCTAGTATAATACTGAAGAGTTAGTGGGATCCAAAAAGCACAGTAGATATTATGAAAGTGAAAGGGGAGGAAATGCCTAGAAAAGGAAAGTGGCAACCACTGTTAATTTCCTATTGTTTTGAATTCCTGTTTCATTTTCATAATTTTGCTAGGTTTGGTTTTATTGCCTTGTATTGTTAGATATCACTGTGTCTGATGGTAAGAGCAGCTATTTTGAAGATAACAGGATGTATTATGGGAACGATTGTTGATTTTCTGTTATCTCGTTTGAAGCCCTATAATGCTTTTTGTTTGTTTGTTTTGATTGGTTTAATTATGTTTTGTTTTGTTTGATTTTATTATGTGTGAAGGTATCGACAGTTACTTTGAAGAAAATGAGAGAGATGGTAGTCATTTTTTATTTACTTTTGTCGTGTTTTGAAGTCCTGTATCACTTGCATTGTTCCATTCTGATTTGCTTTATTCTGGTTTGGGGGGGGTTAGTTAGTTTTATTTTCTTTAAAATAAAATTATAAAATTTTCTTAAAATTTCAAAAAAATTAAAAAATATATATATTCACCACCTGCTAGGTGTACACCCAACATAAATGAAAGCATACCATCCACACAGAAACTTGTGTGTAAATGTTTATAGCAATCAAAAAGTTTCATAATAGTCAAAAAGTGGAAGGAAACTAAATGTCCCACAACAAATGAGTAGAGACAAAATGTGGTCTATCCATACAAGGGAATAGTATTGAAAAGAAAGGACCACTGATACCTGCTACAACATGGATTACTTTGAAAACATTATGCTAAGTAAGAGAAGGCAGACACAAAAGGCCATGTATTGTCTAAGTCCATATATGAAGTGTCCACAGTGAACAAGTCTACAAAGATCGGAAGATGACAGGCGGTTGTCAGGAAAGGGAATGAGGTTGAGAGAACAGACATTGACTGTTATGCTAACGGGAAAGTTCTTTCTGGTGTGACAAAAATGTTCTAAATCTGATGATGGTAATATTTGCACAACCCTGTGACTATGCTAAATGCCATGAATTGTACACTTTACATGGGTGAGTTGGGTGGTATATAACGGTGCTGGCAAAACTTTCAGAGCTTTCAGTGATACAAATAGTCTGCTGCAGCAGTGTGCACTACAGGTTCGTCACAATCTACATCTATATAATGTTTAAGCAGAATTTAAGTTTTTTTTCTTTAAGACAGGGCCTTGCTATGTTGCCCAGTGTGTTTGGCTTCATAATTCAAGATTTTAAAGGTGAGAAGAAAATATGCCCAGGAGTCTGAGGAAGGAGATATTTTCAGGAGAAGGAGGTGGAGGAAAGGTCTTGTCTCCTTAAAATGCCACAGGATCCCCACTGGGAAGCGGCCATGGTACAGTGAGCAAGTCGGACAAGGGTAACATGGCTGAGTTCCTAGTCTAGAGAGCAAGTGAATCCAACCACCATTATAATCTGGTGCAATAAGCTGTGATAGTGACAGCCCAGGGGGCCCTAACAGCCCAGGTGCCATGGGAGGTTGGAGGAGGATAGAAATAGAGGCTGTGGGTGAGTAGGATGCTTCCAGGTGAAGCCTGAGGGCTAGGGAGAGGGAACAGTGGGGACAACATGGGGGAGGCCTGGGACAGAGAAAGCTTGGATCCAACGGAAGCTCAGGGTCTTAGTCACTTTCCTGGTCACTAGGACGAAATATCCAGCATCCACAGTTTAAAAGAGAGGTTTATTTGGGCTCATGCTTTTAGTCAGTAGTTAGCCAGCATGGAGGGAGGAAGGCATGGTGGAGGACCTGGGTAGAGGAAAACTGCTCATGTCACAGGGGCCAGGAAGCAGAGAGAGAAGGGAGGAGCCAGGGAAAAAATAAGGTAGATGAGGACCCAGCATAATATTTTTATGAGCCTGCTTTTCCATTGGATGGCACTCAGCAGCAGCACTTATCACCATTTGTAAAGACACAGAACTCCCAACACTGCTTCAGAAAGTGGCAAGGATGTGTGTCTGAAAACATGGAGGGGTATTATGTGGGGGATACATGGCAACGTGTATTTTAAGTATTCAATGTGTATTTTAAGTATTTTAAGTATTGTGTGTTAATCACAAGGTATTTGAATACACAGACAGGCGTGTCTAGAGGGGAGGTGGTGGGGAGATGCTGGGAGAAGATGGCCATACGTAAGCCACATAGTACCCGCCAGAAGCTCAGAGTCACAGAAAAGATTCTGTCTCCCAGCCCTCAGAAGGAGCTAAGTCTGCCCAGGACTTGATTTTCAGACTTCTAGGCACCCAAACTGTGAGACCACAAGTTTCTGTTGTTCAAATCACCCAGTTTGTGGTTATGACACTCCCAGGAAAGGAATCCAGGTAGGAATGATATGAATACCACCTTCGGGGCCTGCGGGAGCACACCTGGGGCCTCAGAGAAGAAGAATCAAAAGCTGATGTCAAACTCTCCAGCCCACAGTCATTGTCCAGGCCTATGGCCAGGCTTTGTGACCCCTTTGTACCCCATTACCCCAGCAGGAGGGCACCAGACACTTCGAGAGTAGATGTCTGGGATACATTTGGAAACCCTGGCAGAGGAGTATCAAGTTAGAGCCTGTCCTGCTCAGTGGGGGAACCAGCATCTGGATCCTGTTTGCTGTCCCCTGGCAGGGAATTTGAGCAGAAGTGTGGAAAGTATAAGAGGAAGAGAGACTCATTCTGTGGCCAGGGCCCCCAGGACGGCAGCAGGGAGATGGCAGGACCTGGAGTCAGTGGTCATGTGTTGGATTCTGCCTTTGCTATTTCCTGGGCAAACTCAGGCCCATCATGTGCCCTCTTTGTCATAGTATTTCTCATCTGTGGAGTGAGTACAATAATGGAATTTACCTCAACATGTTGCTGCCACGATTCAATTGGATAATGCAAATACCAGGATGTTTAATGAAGGAACACTTTAGATTCTTTTTTATAAATTATATCTTCATCTGTTTTCTGTTGTTCTGACAGAATACCTGGGCCTGGCTAATTTACACAGGAAAGCCGTGCATTTGGCTCACAGTTCTGGAGGGGTGGTAATTCTAAGAGAGTGGCACCAGCTAGGGCTTTGTGCTGCACCGACCCATTGCAGAAAGCAGAAGGGCAAGCAGCTGTGTAAGAAAAGAAGGAAACAGGAAAGGCATCATCACTTTATGATAACCTAGTCATCTTCCCATCACTGAGAAACAATAACCAAACCACCCACCACTTAAAAGAGGAGAAGTTCATTTTGGGTCATGGATTCAGCCCATGGGCAGCAGGCTCCAAGGCAGAAACAGGATGGTCAGGGAGCAATGAGGAAGAAAAGATGTTCACATCGTGGCAGCCAGGAAGTAAGCAGAAAAGGCAGGATCAGGGGCGCGAGATATGACTAGCGTGCTCACATAAGTGGAAACATCTCCTGTTGTCTTTCTGTGGCCATCTCATTTCAGTTAATATAATGTCCGCAAGGTTTTTCCCTGTTGCAGCATGTATCAAACTGCCTTTAATTTTCTTTTAAAGCATGAGGCAGCTGGACATGGTGTGCACCTATAATCCCAGCACTCTGGGAAACTGAGGTAGGAGAATTGCACATTCAAGCTCAGCCCGGGCAATTTAGTGACTTAGCAAGAACCCGTTTCAAAATTAGAAATAAAAAAGGGCTGCAAATTTGGCTTAGTGTGAAGGCTCTGGGTTCTATCCCCAGGACCCTGGTATGATTTTACTGTGATTAACAAAATATATATATATATATATCATAAAAGTTACCATTTGAATCACTGTAAATATAGAGTTCTGTAACCTCAAATATATCCAAAATATTGTGCCATCATCACTGCCGTCCATCTCCAGAACACTTCTCATCTTGAAGGTCTGGACCCATTATCATTCCACTTTCGGTCTCCATGATTTCGCCTACTTGAACTACCTCATATAAGTAGAATCATATGCTACCATTTTTCAACAGGCTTGTTTCACTTAGTATAATGTCCTCAGGTCTACTCTACGCTGAAGCATGTGTCAGAATTTTCTTGCTTTTTTTTTTGTCTTTTTGAGACAGGATCTCGCTATGCAGTTCAGGCTGGCCTTGAGTTCACTTTGTAACCCCGTCTGGTCTTGAACTCGCAAGGATCCTCCTGCCTCAGGCTCCCAAGTGCTGGGATTACAGGCATGAGCCACCAGGCCTGGCAAATTTCCTTGCTTTTTACAGGTGAGTAATATTCTATTGTCTGGACAGATCAAACTTCGTTTATCTATTGATAAACTCATGGGCGCCTTCCTCATTTTAGCTATTTTGGATAGTGTAGCTATAAACATGTATGTGTAAGTGTCTCTTTGAGACCTGTTTTCAATTTGGTGTGCGTGGAGGAGGGGGGAGGTGTGTGTACCCAGAAGTGAAGTTTCTGGATCATACGGCAATTCTGTGTTTAATTTTTTGAAGAACCGCCATTCAGCTTTCCATAATAGCACTATTTTACATCTGTTATGCTTTAAATCTGAAATGTCCTCCAGAAGTCTTGTGTGTTCAGCGGTGAGGCTTTTGAAGATGATTCGATGGTGGAGCGATACACGCACCATGGATTAATCTAAATGTGTTGTTGGAGGTGGGGCTGTTTGGAAGTGGTGTGTCATCGGAAGGGTTTATCTCCTTCCCTGGCTCTTTTGGGAATAAAACCCAGGAGACACAGAACAAGAAATCTTAACGTGGTAGTTTTAGTTTTTCTTCTGCCGAAGGAAACAAGCATATGGCAGTGAGCCTACGTGGAACAAAGGAGGTTCCGCTCTTTTATCGCAATGGGTCGCTGACCTCTTCCCCATTGGCTGGGTAGAAGGTTCACAATCTGCCCTGATTGGCTAACTCAGGTGGTGAGGAAGGAATCCGAAAAGTTATTGAGGAGGAGGAGGAAGGGTCTGCCGCGGAGGAGGAAGTGGCGAGTAGCAAAGGAGGAACGCAGATAATAGAAAGACCCGGCTCCTGATAGCTATCCCGGGTTTATAGCTGTGTTCTCAAGGTTTGAACTAAGCAAACCCTGGTGTGCCTAGGAAGGCTGTTCAGGGGGAGCCGGAGAGAGACAATAGTTTAATAGTACAGACAGAGCTTATTGTCTTCTGCAGCTCTCACCTCTCCCTGCTTCCAGGCTGCCATGCGGTGAGCAGCTTTCCTCCACTGTAATGTTTTTCCTTGGAGCCACCCAAGGAACCCTGAACCATTAGCCAAGAGCCTCTCCTCTCTAAGCTGTGGATGTTGGGTACTGTGTCCCGCAACTGTAAAGCCCACTAATAGGACATTTCACCAGGAGAAGGGTTCCAGTTTCTCCATGTTTTCACCCACACATTATTTGCTGGATTGATTGATTTGTTTGTTTGTTTTGTGGTGCTAGGGGTGTGTTATGGATTAAAAACTGGTGGTCATCTTAACACCAGCTGAATTAAATCGGCATGGCACTGACTGCAGATGGTCCACCTTAAGAAAGTTGCCAGCATAAGTAGAGACATGGAGAAGAAGAGCAAGGCATTGGGTGTTCTCTTAAATGTTGCTGTTTCGAGCTGTTGACTAGCTTCCTCAATATGAGTTCAGTCATTATCATCCCAGGACTTTGGAACCTTGTTGGTGAGAGTGGCTGTGGTTCACTTTGGGGGCACTTTTGCTCCTTACATTGTGCATCGCTTTCTGGCTGTGGGGAGAAGGTGTGTGCTGTTTAATCTCCAGGAGAACTTGTCACCCTGGGTTTCTGGTATGTACTCAACTGTTTTCACTGTTGGCGGAGCTCAGGACCTCCTTGTCACTGAGGATGGCTGTGGTACTTTTCAGGGCAGCCCTGATCCTTATTTTGAACATGATTTCTCAGCTCCAATGTAGAACCCTCAACCTACTGGCACAGCTCCATCACCCCGCTGGCATAGACTTTCTGGCTTCCACCACTGACCTTTGGACCTTCTTAGCAGATTTGTAAAATAGACTGGTGTGAGTCCTTGTGGGCTCTAGATCTACAGTTGGACTCATGGGAAGCATTGTTATGGGCTCTTAAGTTTTCAGCTGGACTCACGCAGGACCTTGCATGAGTCTTGTGGGATCCAGACCCTTGGCTGAATACTCTGGGTCATTAGTGTTGTGGGCAGATTTCCTGCACTTTTTGTATTTAACTCTGGGTGACCATCATAAAATAATACTATATATTCTGTGTCCCAGTTGTAATTGTTCTCCTCACACCACCTGACCACAGAGTACAGCCCAGGACTTCACACGTGGCTGGCAAGTGCTCTTCCTTGGGCTATGCCCTAATTGTTTTTTAATTTTTAATTCTGAGGCATAATCTCACTAAATTGTCTAGGCTGGCCTCAGACTTGCAGTCCTCTTGCCTCTATTTTCCAAAAGCAGATGAGTGCCATCATGACTGGCTGTTTACTGGGGTTTTATTTTCTTTTTTTAAACAGAAATGGGGTTGGGCATGGTGGCGCACACCTATAATCCCAGCCCTTGGGAGGCTGAGGCAGGTGGATTGCTGCAAGTTCAAGGCCAGCCTGGGATACGAAGAGAGTTCAAGGCCAGCCTGAACTGTATAGTGGAACCTTGTATCAAAAAGACCAAATGGGATGGGGGAGGGGGGGGGGAGAATGAAAAGAAATGGGTAAGATGGTATGCTTTCTTTTTCTGAGACAAATATTATGTGCTGGTTTGTGCTGTGGAAAGCCCTCAGCTACCTCAGTGAAGCACAAAACTTTCCCTCTGCTTGTGTAATTGAGGGCCAAGGTGGCACCAGAAAGGAGGCCCCCAGGGGTTCCTTAGCAAACCTCTGGGTATTTGAAGAAGGCGTTTTTCCTAGGGATGCCTGGCTCATGGGACCCGATGGAATCCTCATGGAATCCTTTAAGTATTTGAACAGTTTCTAGGAGACCTCAGGATTCCTCGGGCAGCCTACTGCATGGAAAGGAGGTAGAGAGTGGTGGCCTGGATCATGACTTTGGACCCACCTTGGACTGGGGAACTGGGCTGGTTTTGGGCATGTTTGGGTTAGGACAAGCTTTCTTCATAATTGCTGTATATAAAATCTCTGGGAACCAAAATGAGGGAATTTCTGAAATGCTGGGCAGATCCAGGCTAATTTGGGGGTGGTTCAGCCAGTTTCTGACAGAGGTTTTGGAAATCTCCGCCATCAGTGGTTCTGCTGTCAATATAGCCAGTCTAGACTCTGCCTGAGAGAGCCCCCAAATTCCTATAAATACAGCATGGGAAGGGCCTAGTACTGGGGCGGGGATAGACCCTGTTTGTGATGGATCACAGCGGGTAGCCTCCCTGAGCCTGGAACCAAAAATGGAGCCCTTGTTTCCTGGTAAGCCTCACGCATAGCTAGGCTGCTCTCTCTGGCCTTCTCCCCAGCAGAGCCTCCCTCCCAGCACTGAAGCTGCTCCGGACACAACATCATGGGATGGAATAGTTCTTGAATAACTGGTGGCCTTGGAGTCAATTGTTTGCCCGACCAACTTCACCATCCAGGGAGATGGGGCTACCACGGAAAGTGGCAGGGCCACATATGCAGCCTGGACATTGGATAGAATTAAGTTCCCTGCTGACCTGGAGAAGGAACTCACCTCCCTCAGCCCCATTTCCTCACCTGAAAAGTACAGAGAACAATAACTCTAGCCGCCTGATACGGCATGTGAGACCCAGTGAGTCACTGAATCACATCCAGCCTGGGCCTGGCTGCTGTGAGTAAATGGCTCTGTGACCAGTAGGAGTGAGAATTGCTGGCCAAATGTCCATCGGACCTTTGCAACATGTCCCTGGATATAGCTGTTCATTTTCTACCCACAGGTCTTTTCTAGAAATTGCACACAGAGAAAAGATCTGTGTTAATGAGGATTCTGGTTAAAGTTTTAAAATTCACAGCAAGCCCACTCTGCATAATAAAGTGTCAGAAACACACAGTCCTTTAATCTACAAGAATTAACTTTTGGGCCCAGAAATTCGGAGCATGCCAACAGAATTCTTAATTTCTTGAGCTGACAGTTTTCAAAAGGCAGCTGATTTTAGACTTCTTTCTACGTGTCAGTAAGCCTCCCACAGCTCTGACAAAGAGCAAGATTGTCTCAGTGTCTTACTCAGAATCATGTATGTGGGGTCTGAATTAATGACAGCTCTGAATTTCTCCTGCTGAGCAGAATGTGATATACTCTAACCCCCAAGAAATTCAGTGGCAGGTCCATAGCCTGAGTATCCCAGCATTGTGCAGGGCAATATAGGGCAAGTTCTGGCTCATCACCCACATGGTTCTTTTGTGCCCATTCCCTGTCCGAGCTCAGGTTCAGTGTTGTAAAGTAGGAAGTGTCCAGCCAACTGTGGACACAGATGTTAGCTGAGGCCACAATCAAGAAACTGCAATTGTTTTTTAAAGAGAAAAAAAGCATAGAAAAATAAAAAAAGCAATCAAGCAAACAAATGAAAAACAACAACAAAAAATAGTGACACAGGATTTCAAAACAAGATGATATGAATTTAACAGTGGTTGTTATATTGCATATTGTTATCTTCAAAATAGTTGCTCAGGTATAACTGCAGTTATGAGCAACATTACAAGTAAATGATGCGAAGGAATGGGGCAAGGTAAATGAAGTAGGTGGGAATAGCTAAGGTAGATGGCAGGGCTTGTGGGAGGTGTTAGGCAAGGAAAAATCTTTGTAGGCTCAAAACCGAAGGATGAGGGGAATTAATGAGAGAAAAGCAAGAATATTGGAGTTCCTGGTTGTCAACATCTGTAAAGTTCCCCTGGTAGGGAGATGTCATTAGAGGAGACAGGAACTGTTTTCAAATTGCTGGTAATGGACTGAGGCACTGTGGAACAAAAGAAGAAAAATCATCACCATCATGGCCCCATGAAGCTGGAGGCTAATAAATACTTCACATGGGCTTGTATACACTGTGCAGTGTGCTATATCCAAGGGAATACTGGCCTCTTTTAGTTGGTGCAGATTGAGAGGCAGGAAATAGACAGGTGAGGGTATACACCCTGACTCACACAATCTGGCTTTTTTGGCCCAATTTCCTTTCAAGAAAGGAAAGGCCACTGTCTGAAGGAAATGTTTGTTTAGCTTACAGTTTGTGGAAGTTTCAGTCCATAATCAGCTGGGTCCAAGGCAGGGTGGCATGACACTGGGGCAACACTTCAAGGCAGCAGCCAGAGCAAAAAGGAGGAAAACAAGCCTCTTTTCCTTATATTGTACACAAGGTAGCCCCCACCAGGGTGAGTGTAGCGCTCACAAAATCTTTGTGTCCTCTTCTTACACAGGATGAGAATATTTACAAAGTAAGGACCCTGGCTCCCTGCTGAATTTCTTAGTTAAACTTCTGAATTTCTCAAGTTGACACAATGTATCAACCATAACAGCTGCCAACTCCTCAACATAGGCACTTCATTATTTTGAAATTTATATCAATGGTGGGGAACCTATGACATGCATGTTGTTTGCTTTTAAGACAAAAGATATTGATGTTTGAGTTGTTGCTTTCTAAACTAAAAACCTCAGTGTTGAGGTTTAATTGCAATGTTGACACTTTGTGAAAAACAAGTAGGTTTTGGGTTGCAGTTTGGGCACGTATCTCTAAAAGGTTCACCATCACTATTAGATATCATCTTGCATACTTTATTTTAAATTGGTTTGATGAGGTATAACAATAAGAAGTGAACTTCCTTTTGACCTGGCATCGCTTGCAGCACAGGTTTGGAGAACACACCATTGTGTGACATATGCAAAGTTCTCCCCAGCCAGAGGCTGATGGGACTGTTGTTGCTCTGTGCTCTGCCACCACTGGCCTCCATACCAAGGTAGACTGAGCAAATCTTTTACTGGCATGAGACCAGAGCCTGAAATAGTCACCTTGGAAAGCTTCCAGGTGCTGGGTGCCATGAGAACAGTGAGACTGAGAGAAACCAGAGGGTGGAGGCAGAAGGACTAGAAAAGTCCAGCACTGGGGCAAGAAAGAGGCAGAAGGGGCAACCCAGGAACCAGAGAGGGAGAGCTAGAGATGCCAACCACTGGGTAGACTGGGATGGAATGAATGATCCTGCCTCAAAGTAACAATTCCCCAGCATGGGGCATGGAAGGAAACAATCCAGAGGAAAAAAAATCAGAGGGCTGTGGCATCTGGAACCTTCAGGCTCCAGGGCCAGAGAGAAGGTGCCTGGTCCATGGGTGCTGGGAATGTGTCCTTTCTCATCCTGAACACTATGTGAATCATGGGCCTGGGAGAACCTGGGATAGCAGCTGCACAGGTGAGAATTGCAGAGGACAGGTGAGATAGCTCTGGAGACCGCAATGGGGACAGAGCTGGGGAGCCTTCAGGTGAGACCTGTGGGGGGAAGCCGTGCTAGCATCCTGCAGCCATGTCCTGAGAAAACTAGACAGTCCTGAACATGGCAGTCTGAGACTGCAACACTGCCAAGCTGTCCTGGGATAGTCACCCTGACAACGTAACAGGGTTCTTTCTTTCTTTCTACTTTTCTTTTTCTTTCTTTCTTTCTTTCTTTCTTTCTTTCTTTCTTTCTTTCTTTCTTTCTTTCTTTCTGTTTCTTTCTTTCTTTCTTTCTTTCCTACCTTCATTTCTTTCTTCCCTCTCTCTGTCTTCCTTTTCTCTTTTTGTTGCTTGTCTGTCGGTATCTGGTTCATTTTATTTGGGTTGGTCCTCTCTCTCTAGGTACATGTGTGGATAACTGAGAATTTAGGTCACTTTTCTATGATGTCCTATGTTCTAGTCTTACATATCCCACTATAAGTAGCTGTCTTGCAGAGATATCTGAGAAGGAGATTGTCGTGGCCAGCCAGGGGTGACAGCAGGAGAGGGAGTCTCTGGACATAGGTGAGAGAAAAGCAGTACCTTGAGTCAGGGGCTGAAGAAAAAAGCCTGACATGAAAAGAGGAATATACTGGCTCAAAACCCAGTGTGGGGGGCTGAGGGGAATTTGGGTCATTCTTGGATCGTGGAACCTCCTATCCCCCAGGTCCCATGAACACGCCATATTGAGAGAGGATCTCACTACCTGGGGGAGGGAGCCAGACCCTCAGTCCCACAGTTTTTTCCAATCTCTGACTCCACCTCCCTCCCTCTGCATCCCCCACCTCCCACAAGGTTCCCCTCAGATTCCCTCAATACTAACCCTTTTCTCCAGCTATAAACATAACCCCAGTGGAGCCTGACCTTCTGTTTCTTTTTTATCTATTGGTATTTTCTGCTTTATCTCTCTTCTAGCTGAGTAGGCTCTCAATCACTCTCCCCTCTCCACCAGAAAGAGGTTCACTACAACCAGACATGCACAAACCAGGACTTTAGAGAAACTGAAAGTAGGAAAACAGTGTATTGGACAATACATGTACATACTCAGGAATTTGAAAACAATAATGCTCGGCAATCAACCAGTGCCCGTGAGTGGTGGAACTTGGAGGAGAAAGGAGGTTTGGCCAACCTAGAAATAATCAGTCACCCATTCCTCCCACACTGTGAGAATGCTGTGCTGGTGGGACAATCAGTGCCCTGCCCAAACTTGCTGAGAAATAGTCCTGGGGAGCCCACAGCACCCCCTTGCTGGGAGCTGCAGAGGGCAGCGGGTCATGGGACTGCATCAAGCCCACAAATTAGAAAGTGAAGTTTTTGAGACAATGACCAAAAAAGGACCATGAGCAGGACAGAGTAACACCTGGTCAGAAGGCTCTGCTTATGCACTAGGCAAAAGGCTTGCGGAGAGAAAACATGGAGCTGATCGTGGGATTCGGCCTGCAATCAAAGGAGTGGAGCTGAGAAGACCCTGGTAGGAGTCGACAGAGAATCTGATGTGGGGAGAAATATGCCACCTGTGTCCTGCCTCAGACTAACTGGAGTGGTCAGGTCTTGGGACAGAGACAAAGGCCTAGGATTAAGTGCGTCCAGAGCACTGCTTGCAATGGGAGGCTGGCCTAGAGGAACAGCTGGATTGGCAGCTATGTGCTCAGAGGTTGGCGGTGAAGCAAACTGGGTGAGGGGGACCACCCCGGCAAATGAACCCAAGACTGTAGGGAACAAGGGACTGTGAAGAAACCTCAGGTTTGAGCTTTTGCAGCAGCAAGAGGATTGTTTTTCAATTGTTGCGTCTTTATTGTATTTTAATTATTTTTTGTTATTTTTCTCCTCTCCCTCCATGGCTCCTTTTCTTTTTCCCTTTGTCTTTTCCCTTTGAGTCTTTTTCTTCTCTCTTCCTCTTCTTCTGGCTATCTCCCTACATTTCCTCTTGACTTTTATGTCTTTCATCTGCTTTATGTGTACAAAAGATGCATATATGTGCAAAAAAGAGTCAGAATTGGGGGACTTCCTGAGAACATGGCGGACAGACAGCAGCAGCTACTGAAGGCTCTCTAAAGGCTCGGCTCAGAGGCCAGGAATGATGCGGACTAAGGAGATACGAACCAGTAGAGATAAGCTCTGCTGACTCAGGAACGAACTGGGCTGAGAGAATCCAACTTAGGATACAGTCCTGGCGCTAAAATAGGAACAGAAAAATCTCGGTGTGGAGGCTCGACCCCGCGCCATTGGAAACCGCGGTTTGGATTTCCCGCCGCCCGGTGGCTGGCTGCCTCCACAGCGGCTCGGCAAGGAGAGACGCGCAGAAGCTCGGGAACGGGAGTCTGCGAAAGGAGTCGGAAACAGGACGGACAAGGAGGAAAACTGACTGGTGGCGAGGTGAGCGAGAAACTGACCCCCTACCACAGTTTGACTCCAGCGGAGGTTTTTCTGGGCTCGGGCAGTCCTGTAAGAGCAGGGCGCGGTGACAACTCCAGCCGCACATTCCCCTCTCGGACGGGATTGGTGAAAGGTGCCTGGCCTGAGTGACGCTGCTGGCGGACTCCCTAGGCTGGCCTAACCCAGATCCCAGAGCCTGACAGTGGCCCGGAGGAGCGACCGACTCCCTCGTAGGCTGCCTCCTCCGCAACTCCCTGGGGCGCAGCGGTGGGCGGGAACAACTAGCCAGCGCAATTTGATCAGGCTGTGGCTGACAGGCAGGGAAGCCGGGCCTCCTATGTAAGATTGCATTTTATAAGGAACAGAAAATATGGGGAAGGGAAGCAACAAAAAAGGCTCCTCGGCCCCCAATCCTGAGAAACAGGCAATAGTGGACACGGCACCAATATACATTAAGCGCCATCTAGAGAGCCTCATAGACCAATTCAGGAATGAAGTTATCAATGACCTGAAGCTAGAAGTATGCAGAATAGTTAGAGAAATGCTAAGCACCACCCAGGAAAAAGCAGATGGTGGAATGGAAGAACAGAAAAAGAGGGGAGAATTGCTTGATGGAGAAAACAGAGAAAGCATTGAGTATGTGAAGCAGGTTCAAAGAGACTATCAAGAAATTAAGAAGTCTATCCAAGACTGGCATAACAGCTTGAAAGAAACTAAGGACAGACTATCTGAATTGGAGGGCAGACTTGAAACATGGGAGAATGAAATGAAAAACTTCTTAAAAATAACAAAGAAACACACAGCAATAATACAAAGACAAGAAGATGATAAGAGGAGCCATAACTTAAGGATTAAGAACATAAAAGAAGAAGTAGGGACACAAACAAGTGAACTACAAAAGCTACTCACAGAAATAATCCAGGAGAATTTTCCTAATTTAGCAAAAGGTAAAGATACTCAGATGTATGAGGCATACAGGACCCCAGCTACCTACAACCCTAACAGAGAAACACCCAGGCATATAATAATAAAAATTCCAGAAATTCAATACAAGAACAGAATATTAAAAGCTGTAAGAGACAAGAAACAGATCACTTACAAGGGAATACCCATCAGAATTACAGCAGATTTCTCTTCACAAACCATCAAATCACGAAGAGCATGGGGAGAAATAATTCAAGCTTTGAAAGATAATAATCTCCAGCCAAGATTGAGATATCCTGCACAACTGTCCCTGGAAATTAATGGAAAAACGAGGTGCTTCCAGGATAAAGAGGAACTGGGGGAATTTGCAACCACCAATTCAACCCTACAGAAAGTATTGCAGGATATTCTAAAAAAAGAAAAATACAAAGAACCCAGAAATAGTGGCGGGGAGGCCACAACGAATGGAGCAGAGAACAAAATGAAGAAGACAAACTGACAGCTACTGACAGAAAAAGAGCTCAACAGAAATGAGACAGAGAAGATTGGATGATAGGAACAGCTTTTTTTGGAGAAAATGACATCTTAATAGGTAATGCTGATTTAGTACCATCTTGTTTTGAAGTCTCATCTAGCTTTTGTTCTTCTGTCTCCAATGGTCTAAACAGGTTGTATCTTATTGGATTTTGTTATGTACGATAGTATAAGCAAAAACCTTTTAAAGACAAGGAGATTATACAGAGACCATTGTTCATTTTCTGTTAGTCGATTCTAAATACTCTATAATGCTGTCATTCTCTTAAATGGTTTTACATTGTTTTGATATACTTAATGCTACAGTATATGAAGTTGTACTCAAGGACTTCAGGGAGGGAGTCAATATGGTAACTATTTTTGGGTCAGGATTATCTGGTGGTGAAACACTATTCTGCTTAAATGGTTATGTTTTGATCTGCCCTGTTTCGCTGTTATGCCCTCTTTTTTCTCAATCTCCACTCCATTATTTACTTTTTTATTTTTATCCATTTAATTAAAGGGAAAAATATAGCAGGATATAATATAGTAACCCACTTTGACTTTCTATTATCTCGATTCGAAGCCCTGTATTACTCTCACCATCTTGTTTTTGACTGAGGTTCCTCTATTCTGTTTTGCTGGATAGTATCAGGTTCGAAAGTTTAGGCATCAGCTGAGAAGATAATGAGATTCATTATAACGCCCATTCTCGTTGACTTTTATCTACTTTTGAAGACCTACAATATCTCCAATGTTTTGGTTTTGTCGGTTTTATTCTTTACGGTTTTGTTCAATTGTATAACAACTAATGATATAGGCAATTCTATTAGAAATAGCGGGAGGCATTATGGTAACCATTGTTGATCACCTTGTATTATGTTTTTATATTATCTATTATGTCCACCCTTTTGACTTGACCGATTCTGTTCTGTTATGTCACATTTGGTTTTACTCTCTTCCAAAAAAGCAATAAGAACCGTGGGAGCAATGAAACCCAAAATGTGTAATAGTCATTGTACAAAAGAGAGGAAAAGAAAGTGCTCTAAACTATATAACTGCATGTATATTTAAATGTATAAGATAGAAAATGATATCACAGAGTTTTATTGGATCATTGAACAGAACTGTTTGCAGTATCATTGTTGGAATGTCCACTCTACAAGCTTTAATTTTGTGACTTGAACAATTATTTCTAAGATGGCAATATGTAATCCATTAACTAGTGATTTCCTACTGTGCATTTTTTTCTCCTGTAAATCTGTATAACTTGTACCCCTTCACTGTTTTTTTTTTCTTTCTTTTCTTTTCTCCTTAAATAAAATAAAAAAAAAAAAGAAAAAAGAGTCAGAATTATTTGGTACTATTGTACCTTTCAAAGGTGTACTAGGGTAATCCTTACCGAAACTGACATAGCAGATCCAAACATAAACCAATTACTAACAGGTTCTGATAATCAGTTTTTTTTTTCAATCTGTAATTACACCTCTTGCCCTCTGCATCTGCCATCCCATTCCCACAGGTCCCCTCAACACTCTTTTCTCCAGCTAGAGTCTGACCTCCTGTTTCTTTTTCATCTATTGATATTTTTCTTATTTATCTCTTTTCTGACTAACCTATCCATCCTTTTCTTTTTTCTCTCCCTCCCTCAGCATCCCAATATAATTATTGATAGCAGTATAGTTTAGTCTGTAAAGGTCACTGATAAAAGGGTGAAACTGTTAAAACAAGTATTTGTGTACATTATTGATGTGTAGCTGATCTTGTAATACTGGTAGTAATTCTTCCCTTGTAACACAGTGTCCAGGGTCCAAGCATATTTAGCTGAGTAGGTCAAGGAGGTAGACAATACTGAGAAGCAAAGAAATCCAAGATCATGTCAGTGCAGACCCTAGCTGAAGAGATCTCCATACCTTATGTTTCTTTTTTATCTAAAAAGCCACAAAAGCCACACGGCCTTTCCATTCTAGTTGATAGTCAACCCACAGTGCACACATACAAAGAAATAGAAGCATAAGAAAAGAAGGACAAGCCAGGGACTTTGTTCAGGGGCTTAAGCACTTATCTGGCAAACATGAGGTTGTGAGTTCAACCCTGGTAAGAAAGAAAAAGAAAAAAAAGCAAGGCAATATAATGACTCCTCAAATTCTCAACTTTTCCAAAGCAGATCCAAGGAATACTGGTGGAGATAAAAGCAGGACTCAGTTGGCTGCATTACTTGAAATGATCAAAGAGGAAAAAAGAAACTTGGTGACCTAAAAAATGATACAATCAAACAAATACTGAACTTAAATAACAAACTGACCAATGAGCTTAAAGAAGATTCAGTAAAAAAATTAAAAGAGCTAACCAAAACAATTCAAAACATGAATGACAAATTTACCAAAGAATGAAGAGTCCATAAAAAGATGCCAAACAGAAATTCCAGAAATAAAGAAAGCATGAGCAGCCAAAGTGACTGATGTGAGGGAAGAATATCAGATCTAGAAGACAGGCCAGATGCATGAGACCATCTATGCAGAGATACATTAAAAATAGAGGAAAGAAAGTTGATTTCAACATTGATTAGATGATGCAAAGAAGACTAATTTAAAACTAATTGGAGTTATAGAAAACTCAGAAAACAGCACATACAAAATTTTTTACAAATCTGTTTACAGAAATCCTAGCAGAAAACATTCGAAGTGTGGTAAAATAATTCAACATACAGGTAATCAAGGCATACAGAATCCCAAACCACAACCAGAAAAATATTTCTCCAATACACAAAAATCTAAGAAGTCCAATACAAGGACAGAATCTTAAAAGCCATTAAGGAAAAACAATGAATCATTTAAAGGGTAAATCCATTAGGATTACAGCAGATTTCTCAATCCAACTCCCCAATCAAAAAACACAAATAAACAGGATCAAAACAAAACCTAGTGATATGCTGCCTAGAAGAGACATACCTAATCCAAAAAAAATCCATAGACTAAAAATCAAAGAATAAAAAACAGTATTTCATGCAACAAGATCCTGAAAGCAATCAAAATAAACAAAGTAGACTTCAAAAATGATCAGAAGTCTAAATAGTCTAAATCCTCTTAAACTTTTAGTTACCTATAATCCTCATAATACAAGGTGATCAACAATGGTTACCATAATGCCTCCCGCTATTTCTAATAGAATTGCCTATATCATTAGTTGTTATACAATTGAACAAAACCGTAAACTTTTAGTTACCTAAATCCTCTTAAACTTTTAGTTACCTATAAAAAGAAATGCATATCTTGTTTCCCTTATTGATGGAAACCTGTAAAATTAGAAATGTAAAGGTTTGTGGAAATATGATTGGAGTACGAGAAAAGTAAATACATAAATTTTGCTTTATGACAACTGTTATACATTAAATAAAATAGCTTAATTCTTTCACAGTTTTTAAAGGCTTTCATGAAGAGTTTCACAATTTTAGTGATACAGTGTTGATTATAGTGCTTCATGTTGTTATTATGTGTAGATAATACAGAATTCAATTGTTTCCACCAATTGTACCCATTAGCAGGTTATTTTTTTGAGTCAGTGTAGAGCTCCAGAAGAAATTAGAAATTAAGAACTGTTGTGAAGTTTGGAATTCTGGCAGAACTTAATAAACTTGGGGATTAGTCTTATATTTATTAAAAGTAAAGTAAAAGGAGTTTATTTCCCAAACCTCTACAGTGTTTTCTTGGTATTAACAGAATTCTTGTAAAGACAAATGGGCTGAAGGACTCTTTTAGTTAATGGTTTGTGTATATCATTTACTATTCTTGGCAGGTAACTATGAGATCTGTGAGTTGCATAATTTAAAGATGTAGCTCTGTCACAATTATAAAGACCAAAAAAAGACAATCAGGCTTTGTTGGCACTGAAATAACATGGTAAGAAAGTTGGCAGTGGAAAGAGTTCAGAAGTAATTAAGAGTATATAAGTCTCGTTTTGAGAGAGGTGTGTTTAGGGTTTTTAGTATTTTTCTGTTATAGTTGTCATTTAGAGACATGGCTTTTTTTCTTGTTTGTGGAAAAAAGGTTGCTACTTAATTTGGTTCAAAGTAATTTTATTTTTTTATTTTTGGTACTAGGGATTGAACTCATGACTGTGCGCTTGCAAGGCAGGAGCTTAGGCCACTGAGCTACAGCCCCAGCCCCTATTTTACCATTTTAATACTTCCTTCTTGAGGCTGTTTTCTCCTGAATGTATCTTAATCTATTACGGTTGAACTGTTATTTAAAACAAGTAAAATATTCTAACCTCAAATTTAGTAAAAAGTGCTATGTATTTTGATACAGTTATACAGACTACTTGCATTGGTGACAATTTTATTATGTCTAGGAACCTCTGAATGTGTTGCTCAGATAAAAACTTAAGTGGTATTAACCTTAAACTCATGTATAAAGGGACACAATTACTGTATAGTTGGATGGAAAGTTATCAAAGTTAATAAAAATGACTATTGACTTTTTAAAAAGTGAAAGGAAAAAAGAAAACACTCATATCAATGCATTTAGAAAGAAAAAACGTAAAATCACATGGACACTGCAGAAACGCAGTTATTCTACCAAATTTGAAAAGTAGTACATTCTACTAAATTGAAGAATCCAGAATGGGTAGATTCCTGAATACACATGGTGTGGGTCACAGATTAACTTAACCGGTTTAACCTTAGGCTACGCCAGGGACTTTGTGCTCTACTGGGCCATATGATTGTTTGTTCTGGAGGAAGTCACCAACGCATTGTGTTTAAGGAAATAAATGTAGGACCTTAGTGTCAATGGAATGCTGCCGGGACAACACAAGATGCTTTGCCAAGATGTGTCCAAAGGAACGGTAAACATGAAGGCCAGGTGTAGCCAGAGATGGTCCCTGGGGTGGTTAAACAAGTCACTTACCTGTGCCTTACCCTACCATTTCTCTTTTCTGCTTTTCATAAAAGACTGAGAAAATTGTAACTGAGGCTTCAGTCCTAGAGACTGTGCCCCTGTCCATCCCGTAACTTTGTCTCTCTCTTGTTTTCTTTTCATCCACTCCACCTCGTTTTTGGGATTTGTCACCTTACAGAAACCAACAACATGGATTATCAAAATGGATCCAGAAGATACAAAAATCCTGAATAATCCAATAGCAGGCAATGCAATTGAACCAGTAATAAAAACCAAAATCTGCTAAATTATGAAAGTCCAGATCCCAACCGATTCAAGAATTTTAGGGAAGATCTAACATCAGCATTCCTCAAACTCTTTAGTAAAATACGGCCAGGTGTGGTGGCACACAGGAGCCAGAGATAGGATTGCCATGAGTTCAAGGCCAGCCTGGGCTACAAAGAGAGTTCAAGGCCAGCCTGAACTGCATAGTGAGACCCTACTCTAGAAACTAATATAAATTAAATACAAAAATAATAAAATATTATATATTTATGCTTTTTTTTTTGGTCTTTTTCCTTTTTATTGGTACTGGGGATCAAACTCATGACTGCCTGCTTGCAAGGCAGGCACTTATGCCGCTGAGCTAAATCTCCAGCCCCAATATTATATATTTAATAAATAATAAAATATTATATATAGCTCAGTGGCACAGTGGACCTTTGCAAGCACAAGGTTCTGTGTTCAATTCCTAGTACCCTCCCCCCAAAAAAACATTGAAAGAGGAGTGTTGCCAAACACATTTCTGAACTCTAATTATCTTGATTCCAAAACAAGACAAGGATTCAATTAAAAAAGGAAACTACAGGCCAATCTCATTAATGAATATAGATATAAATATCCTCAACAAGATATTGACAAACAGAATGAAACAAGTCATTAAAAAATCATATATCATGCCCAAGTAGGCTCCATCCCACGCATGCCAGGATGGTGTTATGGCTGCTGTGTAGACGTCCCCCTCAAAGCCTCATGCAGTCATAGGTGGGGCTTTTTCAGAGACGGCTGAGTCTAGAGTATGTAACAGCAGGACAGACTCATGGTGCAGTGCTATGCTTGAGGGCACTAGGACTAAGGTGTGAGTGCCACCCACCCTAAGGGGTCTGGGTAGCAAGACAAGACAGGGGATAGAAAAGAGCTGTGGTGTTGCCTTTAGTTATTGGCCTACCTTCTACCCATAGTGAAGTGTTCTCTTGGATGCTTGTCTGCCTGCCACCCTGCCTTAGAACCAGCAGATTATGGAATGAAACCTCTGTAAACTGTGAGCTAAATGAGCCTTTCCCCCTTTAACTTTGGGTGGCAGGTATTTTGACTTAGCAATGAGAGAAAAGTAACTAAGATGGATGGTCCAATACACAAATCATTGAATGTAATACATCACACAAACACAAGCAAGGTCAAAAATGACGTAATAATCTCAGTGGAGGTAGAAAAAGCCTGGACAAAAGCCAAAATTTATTCATGATAAAAAAAAGATATTCATGATAAAAAAAAGATAAAAAAAAGAAAATAAGTATTGAAAAAATAAGTATTGAGGAAACTTATCTTAATCTTTTTTAAAAAATTTTATTTAAGGAGAAAAAGAAAAACAGAAAAAGGGTACAAGTTACATAGAATTTCAGAAAAAATAAACAGTAGGAAATCACTAGTTAACAGATTACCTATTGTCATCTTAGAAATAGTTGTTCAAGTTACAAAATTAAAGGATATAAAGTGGACATTCAAACAGTGAGACTGCAAACAGTTCTGTTCAATGATCCAACAAAACTCAGTAATGTGGTTATCTATCTTATACACTTAAATATACATGCACGTATATCCTTTAGAGCACTTTCTTTTCCTCTCTTTCGTACAATGACAATTACACATTTTGGGTTTTATTACTCCCACAGTTCTTATTACTTTTTTTGAAGAGAATAAAACCAAATGTGACATAACAAAACAGAGTCAGTCAAATAAAAGGATGGACATAATACATAATGTAAAAACAAAATACAAGGTGATCAACAATGGTTACCATAATGCCTCTTGCTATCTTAAAAAGAATTGCCTATATCATCAGTTATAATAAAATTGAACAAAACAGTAAAGAACAAAACCAATAAAACCAAAGCAATGGAGACATTACAGGACTTCAAAAGAAGATAATAGTCAAACCAGAATGGGCATCATAATGAATCTTAATGTCTTCACAGTTGTTGCCTAATACTCTCAAACTTGTACTATCAAGCAAAACAGAATATAAGAAAATCAGTCAAAACAAGATGGTGAGAGCAATACAGGGCTTCAAATCAAGTTAATAGGAAATCAAAGTGGGTTACTATAATATATCCTGCCATTTTTTTATTAATTTTCCCTTAATTAAAAAAATAAAAAAATAATAATAAAAGGAGATTGAGATAAAAGAGGACATAACAACAAAATAGCATAGGTCAAAACATAACCATTTAAGCAAAATAGTGTTTCACCACAAGATATTCTGACATAAAAGTAGTTACCATAGTGTCTCTTTCCTTGAAATCTTTGAGTATAACTTCATATACTGTAGCTTCAAACATATCAAGACAATGTAAAACCATTTAAGAGAATGACAGTATTACAGGGTATTTAGAATCAACTAACAGAAAATGAACAATGATTTCTGTATAATCTCCTTGTCTATAAACATTATTTTGTTTATATTATCACATATAATAAAACCCAATATGTTAAGACTGATGGAGACAGAAGAATAAAAGCTTGATGGGACTTCAAAACAAGATGATATTAAATCAGCCCTAGCTATTATGATGTCTTGTTTTCTCCAAAATAGCTGTTCCTACCATCCATTCTGTGCCTCATTTCTGTTGAGCTCTTTTTCTATCATTAGTTGTCAGTTTGTCTTCTGCATTTCTCTTTCTGCTCCATTCATTGTGGCCTGTCTGCCACTGTTTCTGAAGTCTTGGTATTTTCCTTTTTTAGAATATCCTGCAGTATTCTCTGTAGAGTTGAATTGGTGGTTGTAAATTCCCCTAGTTCCTCTTTATCCTGGAAGCACCTTGCTTTTCCATCAACTTCTAGGGACAGTCGTGCAGGATATATCAATCTTGGATGGAGGTTGTTATCTTTCAAAGCTTGAATGATTTCCCTCTCATGCTCTTCATGATTTGATAGTTTGTGCCGAGAAGTCTGCTGTAATTCTGATGGGTGTTCCCTTGTAAGTGATCTGTTTCTTGTCTCTGATGGCTTTTAATATTCTGTTCTTATATTGGATTTCTGAAATTTTGATTATTATATGCCTGGGTGTAGTTCTGTTTGGGTTATAGGTGGCTGGGGTCCTGTATGCCTCACACACCTGAGTATCTTTACCTTTTGCTAAATTAGGAAATTCTCCTGGATTATTTCTGTGAACAGCCTTTGTAGTTCATTTGTTTGTGTCCCTACTTCTTCTTTTATGTTTTTAATTCTTAAGTTATAGATCCTCTTATCATCTTCTAGCCTTTATATTATTGTTGTTTGTTTCCTTGTTATTTTTAAGAAGTTTTTCATTTCATGCTCCCACATTACAAATCTGTCCTCCAGTTCAGATAACATATCCTTAGTTTCTTTCAAGGTGTTATGCCAGCTTTCGATAGAGTTTTTGGTTTCCTGGTAATCTCTTTGAAACTGCTTCATGTATTCTATGCTTTCTCTATTTTCTCCATCAAACAATTCTCCCCTTTTTTTCTGTTCTTCCATTCCACCATCTGTTTTTTCTTGGGTGGTGCTTAGCATTTCTCTAACTATTCTACTTATATCTTGCTTTACTTCATTAAATACTTCACTTTTGAACTCGTCTATGAGGCTCCAGAGATATCGCTTTATGTCTATTGGTGCTGTGTCTGATATTGCATGTTTTCTGTCCTCATTCTCCTTTGCATTTACCTTTCCTCGATCAGTGTTCTCAGGATTGGGGGCCGAGGACTCTTTCTTGTTGCCTCCTCTTTTCATATTTTTTGTTCCTTCCATACAGGTGTATATAGGAGACCCAGTTTCTTTCTGGGTTACAGTTTGTTTTAATTTTGCTGGCTTGGTGTTCTCGCCCACTGGAGTGTACTAGGGAGACACAGACCTGGGCAGCCTCTGTTGGTCCTGCCCCTCCAGGTCAACCTACTTGAAGGCTTCCACTGCTAGGGTGCACCATCAGGTGCTGGGACCTGGTTTGGGCTAGCCTACTGGGTCTTAGTCCGTGGAGTCACCCAGGCCAAGTGCTCCCCACCAATCCCACTTGAGAGGGGAATATGTGACTGAAATCACTGCAGTGTTCTGTTACAGCTAGTTTGCCCAGTCCCAGAATGTCCTCTGTTGGAGCCTCCTATTCTATGGAAGGGTCCCCATTCCTCTCACTCACTGCAGGTCGATGCAGGGCTCCCCACCAGTCCCGCTCTCAACTCTGTTCACCGATTCCTACTCTCAGAGCTTTCGCGTTTCTATCCCTGCTGTTCCCATTCAGATGCAGCAGCAGTGGCAGGAAATTCAAATTGCGTGGGTTCCAGCTTTGGTGCTGAGATTTTATCTGTTCCAGTTATAGCACCGGAATTGCATTTCCAGTTGGTTTCTCTCAGCTTAGTTCATTCCTGGGTCAGCAGGGTATATCTCCCCTTGCTTAGGACTCCTCACACTGCACCATTCCTGGATTCTAAGCTGGCTATCACAGAGAGCCTCCATAGCTGCTATTATCCGCTATGTTCCACCTTATCTCAATCTTACAGAAGCCATTTATGGCCATTTGTACTTTGTCTAAAAGTATCTATTCAATTGCCAATTTTTTATTAGGTTTTTTATTTTGGGGGTATGATTTTTTTTAAATCTTCATATATACTGAGTAGTAGTCCCCTATCTAAGGAAGAGCTGGAAAAATTTTCCCATTCTGTAAGTTGTCTCTTCATTCTGTTGGTTGTTTCCTTTGCTGTGCAGAAGACTTCATTTGATATGATCCCATTGTCAATTTGTTATACTACTTCCTGTGCAACTGGGGTTCTGTTCAGAAAGTTCTTGACTATACATATCACTTTAAGAGTTGCACCTACTTTATATTCCAGGAGATTAAGTGTTTTTGTTTTAGCATGCAGTAGTTCTTTGATCCATTTTGATTTTAGCTTAGCACATGGTAAAAGATATGAGTCTAGATTCAGTCTTCTGCATGTGCATAGTTGGTTTCCCCAACATCATTTATTAAAGACACTGTCGTTCTTCCAGAGTATGTTTTTAACTCTTTGGTCTAAAATAAATATTTGATTTTGCTTGTAGTTGCTTCTGTGTGATCTGTACTGTACCACTGATCACAGGTATATTATTGTGCCAAGACCATGTTGTTTTTGTCACTGTAGCTTTGTAAAATAACTTTAGATCTGGGATTATGATGCATCCCACATTGCTCCTGCTATCCAGGATTTCGTTTTCTATTCCAAGTCTCTTCTGCTGCCTTATAAATTTTAGGATTGTTTTCTTCAGTTCTGTGAAGAATACTGTTGATATTTTAATTGGGATTGTAGCAAATCTGTATGTCAATTTGTAAGTATGGTCATTTTGGCTATATTGATTCTGTTTATCCAAGAACAAAGGTTATATTTCTATTTTCTGGTGTCTTCTTTTCTGTTTGCAGAGTGCTGTAATTTTCATTGTAGAGGTCCTTTACTTCCTTGGTTATGTTAATTTCCAAATATTGAATTTTTCTTGCTGCTATTGTGAATGATATTTTTTCTATAATTGTTTATGTTTCTCTGATCTTTTATGTCCATTAGTACTTGCTTTATGAACTTGGGTGTGCCATCACTCAGTGCATATATGCTAATAATTTTTATTTCTTCCTGTTGAATTGTTCCCTTAACCAACATGTCGTAACCTTCTTTGCCTTTTCTAATCAGCTTTGCCTTGAAGTCCACTGTGTCTGAAAGTAAGATAGCTACACCTGCTTTTCTCAGGTTCCCGGGCCATGAGACATTGTTTTCAGTCCTTTGATTTTTAGCTTCATTGTGTTGAGGAGTCTGATGTAATCCTAATGGGAGTGCCTTTAGAAGTGATTCATACAGAAAAAAAGGACACTGCCAAACAAAATATCATTATTCTACTTTGTTCTGGGAGACTGTTAAAAAGCCCATGATGGACTTGAGGCCCTTTGACACACTGGGTGATGTATGCACACTTCTGCACTAATGAACTGTGGATTTGATCCTGAGCAGATCACACAAGACCTTATATGGCCTTTCTGGGGGTTCAATCCATCAAAACCAGGGTTGTGTGCAAGCCCCCACTTTGAGTGCTGGCATGTATACTGCTTACTGTGCTCTTTTTACAAGAAAGCAAAGGGAAGCTCAACTGTAAGGATGCCAGAAGGGTCAGAAAGGTGTTGTAACCAAGAGAATAAATCAGATCCTCTAAAACTAGGATTTTTGAGAAAGAGATTAGGTACTTCTCCAGCTTCCTCAGCTGAGAGGGTAAAACCACCACCACTCCCAACCTAGACCTGACACAGCAAAGGATTCACCACTTCCTCCTTGTGGACTCAAGTTTGGCCAAATCTATATGTGGATGTTTTTCTTGCTTTTTTTCTAATCCAGCTGTAATTTAGAGCACTTCCGTGCACTTGAGAGGGGTGGACTAGCTGCTTTCCTAACTTGGCCAAATTGTAAATAAACTCATTCTTCCATTTTTATGAGTTTCTGTTGTTCTTGGTTGTGGGCAGATAAATAACATGGATGCAGGCCTAACAACTCAGCTGTTTGTAGGATAGTGAGCCATGAAGGGACTAGCTAGGTTAGACTGACCTTTGAAGCTTCCATGGTGTTGAAAGACCTTCCCAGTCCTCATCACAGTCAGAGAAGTTTGTATTCATAATCCCATGGAAAAGTTATTGGAATTCTAGCAAGTTAATTCCAATATACCACTTCTAGCACAACTCATGGTGTAAATAAAAACACAAATATATATCCAAGATGATGGGTAGCAAAGGGGTCCTAAGTAACAACTAAGCAGAACAAAGTCTCAACCCAGGGCGGAAGCTGTGAAGAGGGGCGTGGCTTTGGGATGAGTGACTGTGAGCATGGCCGGAAGTATGTAAGTGCTGTGAGCTGGGCTTTGTAGAAGATCTGAAATCACCCCTGCAGTATGCAGACAGAAGGATATGCGGAAAGGGTAATCAACATAACATAATCTGAGGTCGTACCTAATGTTTTGGGGTCAGTGTTTTAGCTCTGCTGTGTAATTTTTATGCCCTGGTAAGTTATAACCTCTTATTTTGAGGCTCAGTTCCAGCCACCAGACAACATGGAGTGTGGCTCTCCCTCCTGCGTGGCTCACACATGCATCTTGAGAGCTCCAGGGTGGGCAACACTGACTTATTTCCTTTCTTCAAAGACTACACATCAGCACCTTGGCTAGACTGATTTGCATTGCTTAAAGCCAGTTGAGGGGATAAGGAAAAGTCCTAGCCAGCTCCATTCATATCAGTCCATGGAAATAAGGCTAGGTTTAGCCAAGATGGAGATAATTGATCTTCCTTCAAAGAGCCACAAAGGAGGTCCTCCACACTGTGGAAAAATAGAATTTGCGGAAAATGAATTTTTAGGACTCTATAGACCCAAGTGTTATAAACCCCTTATACAGTCTCAAGAGAAGAGCACACCCAGCCTTATCATTCCTTTTCCGTTTCTTTGGATATGCTTATGAACTTACCTGGTACTTCTTTATTTTATTTTGTACCGAGAATCGAACTCAGGACCTTGTGCTTGCCAGGCAGATGCAGTGCCACTCAGTTATATCCCTGGCCATCTGGTACTTCTTGAAAGTCAAGATTGGGATTGTCTCTGGAACTTCATCATAAAGTGATTTTGGGTTCAAGCTTCTTGAACCATTTTTCTGGCAAAGAAGCTCAGATTGTGGATTTTGTTTGCGGTCAGTGTATTCAGAAGAGACAGTAGAAGGCTTAGAGAAACTTGTCTGTGTTTGGAGATCTTTGTTTTGATTTGCTTCAAATGGAAAATGCTTGGGGCTACCTTGGAGCTTCCTAGAGAAATCTTGGTTATCTGTGACTTAGAAAAATGTTTATTGTGATGTAACATAGTATATATAACTGCAATTTGTGTGATTTTTACAATGTATAAGTGTAATTTGCAGGGTAAAAGAAAACTTTTAAAAGTTAGATTTTTTTTTCACTTCCTCAGATCTAGGGTAGAAACCACCACCCTCCTCAGTACAGAGGACTGAACAGAGCACACTGATCTAGCCCTGGCCCCAGGAGGTCAAAGTCCAGCTTCCTTCCTAAGGGAAAGGAGGAAGTCGAATGTGGCGGGAAGGATTAAGCAAACCCGCTGTTACCCATTGTCTCATGGTCTCCCCTTTCCCCTTTCTTCCTTCCTATAAAAGGCCCCTGCATACCTGGACACAGGGAGCTGGTGATTTACAGTAATATGAGGCCCCTCTGTCTCCTCAGAGCTAGCTTTGAATAAAGCCTTTTTTCCTCTCTTTTTTTCATCAAAAATCCCCTGGTTTGTTTGGGAGCAGTACGCAAACAGATCTGAGCATGCAGACCTGAATGGCCAGTAACAAACGTGCACTGTGACCTAATGAGGACATTGTCAATATCCTTTGGAGTAACTGGCTGGAATTATGTTTGTGGCAGCTTCCTTTTGCCCTTTGGAGCTCATGGCTTCTCTAAACTGCTGAAGGTGAGGAAAGGAATAGGTGAGGAAGGATAGGAAAAATAAAGCTAGTGATATCGGGGAGCGAAACTCCCAACCTGCTAGATGTCCAGTACGAGTTCATGTTCTCTAAAATTGAAGAATGATTTTAGGAACAATGGAGGTTGCGAGCAGAATATATTTATTGAGAGAAAGAAAGCTTCTGTATGAGACAGAAGGGGTCTTGAGGGGATTGCCAAGGACTCTGTCTTTTCTAGGGACTTTTACAGAGTAAAACCACAAAGTGAGGCAGGTCCAAGGTGGGGAACTCGCAAGGCAGGCAGGCAGAAGGTGAGACCGAACTATGATCAACCAGTAAGATGAATTGTGCAGGTAAAATTGATTAAATTGGTGACAAGCCGGGAAGCCGGTCATGTAGCAAGCAGGTATGAATACAGACCTCTTCCCACAGGGAGTTGGGATGGTGACTCCTGGCTTCCTCAGGGTGATGGAGACCTGTTTAGGGTATCAATTCCTGATGCTTATCTTTAGGAAGTATGTGAGTACGTTTGATTTATTTTTTGTCTTGAGGCCTGGCCCATAGCAGAGGTGTCCGTCCCCCCACAGTTGCAAGGTATCTGGGTTTCTGCACTGGCTCCTTCGAGGGCCTAACCCTGTCTCACTGCCTATAACATTTCTCTCCTACCAGTTGCCTATATCAATAGGTAAAAAAGAGACAAGGAAAAATAAGATTTTAAAATTGTACTTTTTAGAAAAACGACACTTTCATGACACAAAATTATTCAGGTCCTTTTCCCCTCAAAGAAACTCACTAAAAAAAAAAAAAATTCCTCAGGTTTTTAAAGACACAGTAGTTGGTCATAGTGGCATGTGCCAGTAATCCCAGCATTTGGGAAGCAGAGGCAGGAGGATCACCATGAGTTCAAGAGCAGCCCTGGGCTTCAGAGTAAGTTTGAGGCCAGCCTGAACTACATAGCAAGATTCTGTCTCAAAAAACAAAACAAAACAACCCCACAATTAAACCCAGATCTATGCTTTGCACCTGTAAATCATGCTTTTCATCTGCAGAATGGATCATCCCCTTTGCTTTCTCCTGTAAAAAGCACTTCTACCTATTAACACATTCACACCAGGGCTGTAATTTGTATCTCTTGCTGCTGGACAGCTTGAACCACTGGTGCATGACTGTCCAGTGCGTTACTATATCGCCTATACCACTGGTGATACAAGTAACCTGGTGGGAAACTGAAATCCTTGAACTTTCTGTGGTGTTAGTTAGCAGGGAGACCAGGGAGCTAGGGCCAGAAGAAAATGAGTGGGAGTTTTCTCACAGCTCTAGGGGACAGGTGCTATTCCTCTGCAGCAGTAGGGGAGGTACGTGTGCTCCTTATGTGTCCCGTGGGCCTACTGATGCAGACGGGGAGAGCAGATTGCGTTACAGTCAACTGAGTTAGATAGAAATATTATAGGCAGTCAGACAGGACTAGGCTCTCAAAGGAGCCAGTGCAGAAGCCCAGATACCTTGCAACTATGGGGGCCACAGACATCTCCTGCTGTGGGCCAGACCTCAAGATAAAAGATAAAGGGGCTGAGGATTTAGCTCAGCGGCATAAGCGCCTGCCTTGCAAGCAGGCAGCCGTGAGTTTGTGAGTTCGATCCCTGGTACTGATAAAAACAAAAAAGAAAAAAAAAAGATAAAAGATAAAACAAATGCACCCACACACTTCCTAAGGATAAACATCAGGGATTGATATTCTAAATAGGTATCAATCACCTTGAGGAAGTCAGGAGACACTAACCCAAACCCCAACATGAAGAGCCCCTGTTCTGTTCTCAAGCCTGCTTGCTCCTTGACTTGCTTCCCCCTTGCCCCTGTTTTAATCCATTTTACCTGAGCAATTATACTCACGATCTTATTAGTTGACCGTAGTTCTGTACCACCTGATACCCACCTTGCAGTCTCCCATTTATCCCCACTTTGGACCAACCTCACCTTGTGGTTTTGCTCTATAAAAACTCCTAGAAAAGACAGTCTTTGGCAACCCACTCGAGACCCCATCTGTCTGTCTCTCTCTCAGACAGAAGCTTTCTTTCTCTCAATAAATATATTCTGCTCTTAACCTCCGTTGTTTCTAAAATCTATTCTTCGGTTTTAGAGAACACGAACTCATACAGCACATTTAGCTGGTTGGGAGTTTCTTTCCTCTGTATCAATTGTGCCAGGATTGATGAAGGCTCAGGTCCAGCCAGTCCCTTCCCCTACCCAACCAGCAATGCCATGCCACAGAGAGGGAAAAGAACAAACTTTGTCCTGCCACATTCTCAAGGGACAGACCTGTCTCAAGTTCAAAGCATGCTCAGAAACACAGCCTCGCTCTATGACTCTAGGGGTAGTGTAGAATCTCTGTTAGGTCTAGAAGTGGACAACTTGCCATGTGATGTCAAACGGTGCCATGCAACTTCTCTGCTGAAAATGCAAGTCCTAGAGATCCTAAATTCAGTTCCAATAAAGAACTAAAGAAGGGCAAGGTTTAGTATGATAAAGACAGTTTATTAGGGGGAAAAGATGGAAAAGAGAGGATAGACAGCTGACAACTCATGAGCTTTTATTTTACCTCTGCTTCCTTTTATTGGAGACTAGTGTCACTCCCATCCCCGCATGGGCCCTTGTCAATATCTGAGCTGTTGCCGTGACTGTCTTTGATCTTAACCTAGGCCTCTGAGTATTTCTAATGAATATGTGAAGAGGGAGGGTCTATAGGAAGGCAGCTTACTTAATGATTAAGGGGACACGTGTACATGTGTGTGTCTGGTATAACATTACACTGATGTTAAAGCAAGAATATACATACACACGTTTACCAGTAGGGTATGTGTGTGACATTAATAGGAATCTTTATTTATTTATTTTTTTTAAATTTTATTTAAGGAGAAAAAGAAAAGAAAAAAAACAGAGAAAGGGTACAAGTTATACAGCTTTACAGAAAGAAATAAACAGTAGGAAATCACTAGTTAATGGGTTACATTTTGTCATCTCAGAAACAATTGTTCAAGTTACAAAATTAAAGCTTATAAAGTGGACATTCCAACAGTGAGACTGCAAACAGTTCTGTTCAATGATCCAACAAAACTCAGTAATATGATTATCTATCTTATGCACTTAAATATACATGCAGTTATATCATTTAGAGCACTTTCTTTTCTTCTCTTTTGCACAATGACAATTACACATTTTGGGTTTTGTTGCTCCCACAGTTCTTATTACTTTTTTGGAAGAGAGTAGAACCAAATGTGACATAACAGAACAGTCAGTCAAATCAAAAGGGTGGACATAATAGATAATGTAAAAGCATAACACTAGGTGATCAACAATGGTTACCATAATGCCTCCCGCTATCTCTAATAGAATTGCCTATATCATTAGTTATAATAAAATTGAACAAAACAGTAAAGAACAAAACCAACAAAACCAAAACATTGGCGACATTATAGGTCTTCAAAAGTAGATAATAGTCAACCAGAATGGGTGTCATAGTGAATCCTACTATCTTCACAGCTGTTGCCTAAACTTTCGAACCTGGTACTATCAAGCAAAACAGAATAGAGGAACATCAGTCAAAACAAGATGGTGAGAGCAATAAGGGCTTTAAATCAAGATAATGAAAAGTCAAAGTGGGTTACTATAATATATCCTGCTATTTTTAAATTTATTTTTCCCTTAATTAAAAGGATAAAAAAAGTAAATAATAAAATGGAGATTGAGATAAAAGAGGGCATAACAGCAAATCAGCGTAGATCAAAACATAACCATTTAAGCAAAATAGTGTTTCACCACAAGATTATCCCGACATAAAAGTAGTTACCATATTGTCTCTTTCCTTGAAATCTTTGAGCATAACTTCGTATACTGTAGCATCAAATATATCAAAACAATGTAAAACCATTCAAGAGAATGACAGTATTACAGGGTATTTAGAATCAACTAACAGAAAATAAACAATGGTTTCTGTATAATCTCCTTGTCTATAAAAGGTTTTGCTTATACTATCATATATAATAAAATCCAATAAGATACCACCTGTTTAGACCAATGGAGACAGAAGAACAAAAGCTTGATGAGACTTCAAAACAAGATGATACTAAATCAGTATTACCTCTTAAGACATCATTTTCTCCAAAATAGCTGTTCCTATCATCCAATCTTCTCTGCCTCATTTCTGTTGAGCTCTTTTTCTGTCATTAGTTGTCAGTTTGTCTTCTTCATTTTGTTTTCTGCTCCATTTATTGTGGCCTCTCTGCCGCTACTTCTGGATTCTTCGTATTTTCCTTTTTTAGAATATCTTGCAGTATTCTCTGTAGAGTTGAATTGGTGGTTGCATATTCCCCTAATTCCTCTTTATCCTGGAAGCACCTTGTTTTTCCATCAATTTCCAGTGATAGTTGTGCAGGATATATCAATCTTGGCTGCAGATTATTATCTTTCAAAGCTTGAATTATTTCCCCCCACCCTCTTCGTGATTTGATGGTTTGTACTGAGAAGTCTGCTGTAATTCTGATGGGTGTTCCCTTGTAAGTGATCTGTTTCTTGTCTCTGACGGCTTTTAGTATTCTGTTCTTGTATTGGATTTCTGGAATTTTAATTATTATATGCCTGGGTGTTACTCTGTTTGGGTTGTAGGTGGCTGGGGTCCTGTATGCCTCATACATCTGAGTATCTTTACCTTTTGCTAAATTAGGAAAATTCTCCTGGATTATTTCTGTGAGTAGATTTTGTAGTTCATTTGTTTGTGTCCCTACTTCTTCTTTTATGTTCTTAATTCTTAAGTTATAGACCCTCTTATCATCTTCTAGTCTTTGTATTATTGCTGTTTGTTTCTTTGTTATTTTAAAGAAGTTTTTCATTTCCTACTCCCATATTACAAATCTGCCCTCCAGTTCAGATAATCTGTCCTTAGTTTCTTTCAAGCTGTTATGCCAGTTTTCGATAGACTTTTTAGTTTCCTGGTATTCTCTTTGAACCTGCTTCATGTATTCTATGCTTTCTCTATTTTCTCCATTAAACAATTCTCCCCTCTTTTTCTGTTCTTCCATTCCACTGTCTGTTTTTTCTTGGGTGGTGCTTAGCATTTCTCTAACTATTCTGCTTATGTCTAGCTTCAGGTCATTAATAACTTCATTCCTGAACTTGTCTATGAGGCTCTCGAGATAGCGCTTTATGTCTATTGGTGCTGTGTCTGCTGTTGCCTCTTTCTCAGGATTAGGGGCCGAGGACCCTTTCTTGTTCCTGCCTCTTCCCATATTCTTTGTTCCTTATATATGCAAGCATATATAAGAGGCCCAGCTTCCTTCCCTGTCAGCCACAGTCTGATTGAATTGCGCCGGCTAGGTGTTCCCGCCCACCGCAGCACACCAGGAAGTTGCAGACCAGGCAGCCTATGCGGGGCCCACCCCTCCAGGTCACCTTCAGGAGCTGGGACCTGGGCTGTGCTAGCCTACTGGGTCTCAGCCAGCAGCGTCATGTGGGCTAGGCACTGCTCACCAATCCTGCTTGAGAGGGGGATACGTGGCTGAAGTCACTGCAGCGCCCCACTCCCGCAAGTCTGCCCGGTCCCAGAATGTCCTCTGTTGGAGTCTCCTAGACTGTGGGGAGGGGACCCAGTTTTCCCTCACTCACTGGAGGTGGATGCATGGCTCCCCACCTGTCCCGCTCTCAACTCTGTTCACTGATTCCCGTTCTCAGAGCTTCTGTGTGTCTCTCTCCCTGCCGAACCGATGTAGACGGGGAAACCCAAATCGCGGCTTCCAATGGCGTGGGCTCCAGCTTCCACGCGGAGGCTATATCTGTTCCTGTTATAGCACCAGGATTGCATTCCCAGTTGGTTTCTCTCAGCCCAGTTCATTCTTGGATCACCGGGGCATATCTCCTCTTGCTTATGATTCCTTACTCAGCACCATTCCTGAATTCTAAGCTGGGTGTTTCAGAGAGCCTCCGTAGCTGCTGCTATCTGTCCGCCATGTTCTCCCGGAAAGTCTAATAGGAATGTTTAGATGGGTGTTTCTGATCACTGGCATTTTCAGGTGGGTGAGGAGAGCTGGCTTTCTTGGTAATTTTGTTCCCTGGCGCCTCTGTCAAGTCTGGCTAGCTTTTGTCTCTTTTGCCTTTTTAATTAACCTATTTGCGAGTCTACCTGTGAGGGCTTTTGGTGGTAGAGACAGAAACTGCTCTTAGTAAGTTTCCCTATTAATCTTTTTTTAAAATTTTATTTAAGGAGAAAAGAAAAAAAAACAGTGAAAGGGTACAAGTTATACAGATTTACAGAAAAAAAAATGAACAGTAGGAAATCACTAGTTAATGGATTACATATTGCCATCTTAGAAATAATTGTTCAAGTCACAAAATTAAAGCTTGTAGAGTGGACATTCCAACAATGATACTGCAAACAGTTCTGTTCAATGATCCAATAAAACTCTGTGATATCATTTTCTATCTTATACACTTAAATATACATGCAGTTATATAGTTTAGAGCACTTTCTTTTCCTCTCTTTTGTACAATGACTATTACACATTTTGAGCTCAATGAGGTCTTTATCTTATCTTTTCCCTGCTACCTGTCCCTGTACCCCATGGGTTTTTCCTTCAGTGGCTGTCACCTCCGGACACTTTGATTTTTTCCTCTGTCTCACCTGTATGTAGGCGGGAACCTCCTTCCAGTGGTCCCAGCTACAGTGCAGCTCCTGTTCAGCCACAGAAGGGTGCTGCTGAGAAGTCTCAACAGTAACAGGGGTCCTGCCCAGACAGAGGGAAAGTATGTGCCCCTCCGTGTTCCACCAGCATAGAGATGCTGCCAGGAAAGAAAAATGGGTCACACTCTGGTCACTGAGTTACCATCTGATAGAACTGTGGGGGACCGGCGGTGGCTGAAAAGATAAGAAGTATGAAATATAAATGACCTTTATTTTGAGAATATGGGGAAAGACATCCCTGATCCCCTGGGGCATGGCATCTCCCCCCGGGGTCGGCAATCTCTCCGTGGAATACGTGGAGTGGGGGCATACATGTAGCTTAGGTTAGGGATGGTGCCTGAGGGGCATTAGGGATGCACAAGTAGCCCATTGGTATACTTTTGGTGCCATAGGTAAATCCCTAGGGGTTAGGGAGATAGGAGCTCTTTGGTTCTAGCTGAGGCTTTCCCAGCTACAGTGTCTGGCCTGGGCCAACCTTTTCACCATCCACAACAGTGTCCAAGTCCAATCAGCTCCCCTTTTTTCTCCCCAGCCAACAGCTCCACACCATGCAAGGGAAGGTGAGGCAAACATTCCCCCACCTCTAGGCCATGTTATAGGCAGCTAAGTTAGGTAGAAATATTATAGACAGTCAAATAGGGCTAGGCCCGGGAATGAGCCAGTGCAGAAGACCAGACACCGTGTAACTGTGAAGGAGACAGACATCCCCCACTGTGGGCCAGACCTCAAGATAAAAGATAAAACAAATGCACCCACACACTTCCTAAGGATAAACATCAGCGATTGATATTCTAAATAGGCATCGATCACCTTGAGGAAGCCAGAAGGAGCCACTAACCCAACTTCCAGCAAGAAAAGCCCCTATTTTGGGTTTCATTGCTCCCACGGTATATTTAAAAGTATAAGATAGAAAATGATATCACAGAGTTTTATTGGATCATTGAACAGAACTGTTTGCAGTATCATTGGTGGAATGTCCACTCTACAAGCTTTAATTTTGTGACTTGAACAATTATTTCTAAGATGGCAATATGTAATCCATTAACTAGTGATTTCCTACTGTGCAATTTTTTATTCTGTAAATCTGTATAACTTGTACCCCTTCACTGTTTTTTTTTTCTTTCTTTTCTTTTCTCCTTAAATAAAAATTAAAAAAAAAAAAAAGAAAAGCCCCTATTCTGCTTTCATGCCTGCTTGCTATTTGACTTTCTTCTTCATTTGTCCCAAATTTAATCAGTTTTACCTGAGCAATTATACTCATGATCTTTTGGCTGACCCTCACCTCAGGCCCACCTTATAAATCCTCTCTCTCTCTCAGACAAAAGCTTTCTTTCTCTTAATAAATATATTCTGACCTTAACCTCCATTTTTCCTAAAAGTCATTCTTCAATTTTAGAGAAGACAATCTTGTACCAGACATCTAGTAAGTGGGGAGTTTCTTTCCCCTATATCAGCCATACACCTAAGACGAGCGCCACCTTGGCTTTTCAACTTGAGCCTGTAAGAAGGGCTCCATTTCAATCACCTGCAGCTATTTGTGGCATCCACTGCAATGTTCCTTGGTCCTAGAGCCATTTCTACTGAGGCTTCATGGAAGTTATGTCTCTCATTCCAGCTTCCTCTCTCCACTAATCTTGCTTATTTTTGCCTCTTCCATTTACCTCAGCCTGTGTGCTTTTTAGTTACTATAGACAGGGAAATCTCCAAAGTTTAAAAAAAAAAAAAATCCCCCATTAGTTCATTACAAATATATAGCAACTCCTCTAATACAAACTTCTTGGGGATGATGTTTTGAGTAAAAACCCAGCCCTTGTCTATGACTTTGTGACTCACTATGCAAGATAAAAGCAAAAATTTTGAAGGGGGCTCAATGACTGATAACAGCTATATGCTAGGACAAGGAGGTTTGCTTTGCTCTGGTTCAAATGGCAATGGGACTTGCCAGTGCTATCAAATCCTGGAAAAAATTGGGGCAGAGTTGATGCCTATCCTTGGAAAAATTGGGACTGATTAATATTGATATAGGGGAATGAAACTCCCAACCTACTATGTCTGGTACGAGTCTGTATTCTCTAAAATCAAAGAATGAATTTTAAGAACAACGGAGATTAAGAGTAGAATATATTTATTGAGAGAAAGAAAGCTTCTGTCTGGGAGAGAGACAGAAAGGGTCCCGAGTGGGTTGCCAAGGACTCTGTCTTTTTCCAGGGGCTTTTATAGAGTAAAATCATGAGGTTAGATGAGTCAAAGAGAGAATGGGAACTTGCAAGTGGGGATAAGGTGGGACAGAACTGTGGTCAACCAGTAAGATTAATTGCTCAGGTAAAATTGATTAAGTTAGGAACCAATGGGGGAACGAGTCACTACTAAGCCGGTATGCTTAACAGCAGTGACTCTTCCTGTTGGGGTGGGATGCTGATTCCTGACTTCCTCAGGGTGATAGAGGACATTTGGACTGTTCATCATTAGGATATAGTTCTATTTGCTTTGCCTTTTGCCTTGAGAGCTGGCCCACAGCAGGAGGTATCTGAACTTCTGCTCTGGCTCCTTGGAAGGCCCAGCCCTGTCTGGCTGCCTGTAACAATATTGTTGTGGTTTGATCTGAAATGTCCCTCAAAAGTCTCATGTGTTTTGAAGGTGATAGGGTCATGGAGACACCATAGCTAACTTGCTGGGAGGATGTGGGTCTTAGCAGGTGGTGGTAACTGGAGATGTACCTGCAAGAGAGCATGTTCCTCCCAGGCTCCTCCCTTCACTCTCTGCTTCCTGGCCACCATAATGTGAGCAGCTTTCCTCCACAGCAGACCCTCCCATGTGCTATTTCTGTATTTGAGCCTGTCAACTCTGGACTGAAACTGTGAGCCAAAATAAACTTTTAATTTGCGGATGTGGGGTATTGCATCCCAGTGACAAAGTAACAAAGATCAATTTTGGTAACAGAACTGGGTCACTGATATGATTACCTGACCATATTGTTTAGCAGCATTTGAAACGGGTTTGCAAGAGGAATTTGGAAAAATTTGGAGATGCCAGTCAGAGAAGCCCTAGAATACAATGAGCTAGTCTTGATGGGAAATTCTAGTTGGAGCTGAGAAGACCAGAATGCTGATAGAAATACACACAATAAGGCCAGATTCACAAAGTTTCGATTGGGAACGAAGACTGTTGTTGACACCTTGTATGTTATTCTCTCACAGAAAATGTGTCTAGAGGGTGGGGGATTTAGCTCAGTGGTTCAAGTGCTTGCCTGGTAAGCACAAGGTTGTGAGTTTGATCCCTGGTACCAAAAAAAAAGAAAGAAAGAAAATGTGTCTACATTATGCTTATGTCCTAAGACTTTACTGAGAATGAATTTAAAGGTGGTAGACTAATTAATCTGGAAAAATAATTTCAAGATAACCCAATTTTCAGGTTATGGCATGGGTACTGCTGGCGGCTTTCAGCCAAATTTACATTGTGAAACAGGAACAAAAAGCTTATTTGATAAACTTTCAGTTTCATCAGAAATAAAGTACCTGCAAAGTTAGAGCACAGAAGAGCATGGTAGTTGAAAAGATTAGCCTTAAAAGTAAGTGAATTACTTTGTACTGGGACAAATAGAAAGGACTCCTTTAGGTCCTCTCAGAAATCAGCAAGGCACCACTGTTATGGCTGATACACTGTGTCAACTTGACTAGTTTAGAAGTTTAACTGAGAGACTCAGCAGGGAGCCAGGGTTCTCACTTTGTAAATATCCTCATCCTGTGCAAAGGAGGGCAAGGAGATTTTGTGAGTGCTACACCCACCTGGGGAGGTGGTGGCAGCCTGTGTACAGTATTAGTCAGGAGAAGAGGTTTGCTTTCTTCCTTATTCTCTGGCTGCTGCTTTGAATTGTTGCCCCAGTGCCATGCTACCCTGCCTTGGAGCCAGATAATTATGGACTGAAACCTCCACAATCAGTGAGCTAAATAAACCTTTCCTTCCTTATTTGGGTATTGAGTATTTTGTCTCAGCAATGAGAGAAAAGTAACTAAGACAACCTTCCCTGGTTTAAAAGTGCAAAAGGAAAAAATCTTTACTTTGAGAAGACAATCCCAGAGAGGCCAGCTCACTCCAGGTCAAATGTGAGTTTCCCTGAGTTCAGCATCCAGACACTGGAAGACCTCTGAATTTATTAGAGAGACAAAACTTGGCACCACGTGATGGTGCTTTTACAGGCACAGAGAATGTAGGAGTTGTGGGATCAGGAAGGCTTCCACTTAGATTTCAAAAGGTTTGGGCATCCAAGAAGTTCGGCCCTAAGAGAATAGTGTGCAAAACTTTGAGACTGAAGATAAAAGTGCGGTGGAGACCTGAGGACCCTGAGAAGCTGGAGAAACCATGAATAAGGAACATTGCCTAAGAAAGCTGCAGGCAGTGAGCAAAGGGACCCTGATGGAGAGGCCACGGGAGCTGCAACTGTTAAAACTTCAGAAGTGGGGTTGCCCAGGTTGTTTGGAGCACATGGATAACCACAACTTGCCCTGTGTGCTGGACACAGAGCTACAAAATTTAATGCTTCCTCTGCTGGGTTTCAGTCTTGCTTTGGTATGATTTCTTTATTCAGGTTATTTGCCAATCTGAACAATATGTAACTTTGTTAAAAATTTTAAGGTACAACATGGGTTGCTTTCTATATATTAAGTATATAAATTTGTACTGTTTTGCGGTATGTATACATATATATTCTAATATCTTCATTCTCATGAATAATCTAAAATAAAAGAAGTAAATAAAATTGGATTAATATGCTTATAAATATAACTATATCTGAGTCATCAGTTACTAAATTCAAGTATTCTTGACTTCTTAAAATTAAAAAAAGATATGTGGGACTATGAAATGTGTTTTCATAAATTATTAATATATACATATTTAATATTGCTTTTTTTTTTTTTGGAGATGAGGTCTTACTTTGTGGTTTAGGATGACCCTGAACTCATTATGTAGCCTAGGCCTGCCTTGAACTCATGGTGATCCTCATGCTTCAATCTCCTTATTGCTGGAATTACAGGGTACACCATCACCCAGGTAAAATTGCTTTCTTAAGTTGTCTAAAATGTCATTATATAATTCTATATTAAAACATACAAGGCCAGACATGGTAGTACATGACTGTAATCCCTGCACTCAGGAGGCTGAGGCAAGAGGATCACTGCAAGCTCAAGGCCAGCCTGGACTACATAGTCAAACCCAGTCTCAAAAAGACCAAACAAAAAGTATGTGTGTGTGTGTGTGTGTGTGTGTGTGTGTGTGTGTGTGTATAAAGTGTGACAAAAATATACAGGCAATTATTACTTTTTTTAATAATCACATTCATCATAGGGAACTTGTACCTCCCTCAGTTTTGTTTTGTTTTTTGTTTTTTTCAGACAGAGCCTCTCTGTGCAGTTCAGGCTGGCCTTGAGCTCACTTGTAGCCTAGGCTGGTCTTGAACTCTCAACGATCCTCCTGCCTCAGCCTCTCAAGTGCTGGGATTACAGGTGTGAGCCACCACGCCCAGCTAATGATTACTTTTTAAAATTTCATCATAGTAAACAACATATGATCAGAAAAGAGTTCCTCTAACTTCAAACACACTTTTCCATCATTCTTGTTATTTTTTTGATACTTTGTTTTTTTAGCCTATGATTTTTACATCTGTATTTTTTATTAGGACACATTTACAGTACTTAATGTTTACATTTTTGTGGTATGGAGTTGGATATATACATAATACACCTGAATTCCTTTCCACATCCACTTTCTCTTCCTTTTTTCCTCTTCTTCCATCACTTGATTCTCTTCTCATTTGAGAAAGATCTATCCACTTTCTATCATCTTTTAGTTTGTTCTTTATATATAATTTAGGTTTCTCATATAAGAGAAACCATACAATATTTAAACTTATATGTCAGATTTATGTCACTTATTATCATGGTCTGAAGATGCATCTTTTTTCTTCCAAATGACTCAATTTTACCTTTCTTTATGGTAGAGTAATACTCCCTTGTGTGTAGACACATTTTCTGTTGATGGATGTATAGGCTGCTTCCAAGATTTAACAATTATGAATTGTGCTGCCGTAAACATGGGTGTGCATACATCACTGTAATATGATGTCTTTAACATTTTCAGGAAGATATCCAGAAGAGGAATATCTGGGTCAACTGGAATTTCTAGTTTTAGTTTTTGAGGCATCTTCATTCAGCTTTCCACATGGATCTACTAGTTTATATTCCCACCAACCAAGACGGAATCTCAGAGTTGTTTTATTTGCATTTCTCTAATACTCAGTGATGTTAGACATGTCTTCAATATTTACTGGTCACATGTACTTCTCCTGTGAAGTGTTTTCTCATTACTTGCCCATTTTTGGGAGTAGGGTTATTTTTGAGACAGGGTCTTACTATGCATCTGAGGCTGACCTCAAACTCACAGTGATCCTCTTGCCTGAGCCCCCAGAGTGCTAGGTTTACAGGCATACACCACCACTCCCAGTGCTTGTTTTGTTTTTTGAAACAAGGTCTCATTATGTACTTGAGATTGGTCTTGAACTCATTTTGCATGCCTGGCTGGCCTTCAACTAGCAGAGAGCCTCCTCCCTGAACCTCTAAGTGCTGGAATTATAGGCATGTACCACTCCACACAGTGACTTGCCCATTGTATGTTGGAGAGTCTACACTGTTTTTTTAGTTCTTTATATATTCTAGATATTAGTCCTCTGAGGAATAGCTGGAAAAAAATTTTTCCCATTCTGTAGGTTCTTTTCACTCTGGTGGTTGTTTCTTTTGATGTGCAGAAGTTTTTTCATTTGATAAGATTTTACTTGTTTATTTTTGGTACAGTGTCCCAAACAATCAGCATTCTGTTCAGAAAGTTCTTGCCTGTTCCTATAACTTTAAGACTTTTCCCTATTTTATCTTCTAACTGCTTTGTATTTCTGTTTTAGCATGTATAGTAGTTTTTTGATCCATTTTGATTTTAGTTTACTACATGGCAAAAGATAGGAGTCCAGATTCAGTCTTCTGCATGTGCAGTTTCCCTAACTTCATTTATTAAAGGCACTGTTTTACCCCAGTGTATGTTTTGACTCCATTGTCTAAGATAAAATACTAGATTTTGCTTGCAGTTGCTTCTGCATTGTCTATACTGTTCTACTGATCACATGTATATTGTTGTGTCAATACCACGTTGTTTTTGTCATTGTAGCTTTGTAATATAACTTCAGATCTGGGACTGTGATGCCTCCCATTTTGTTCTTGTACCCCGGATTTCTTTTGCTATTCTGAGTCTCTTCTGCTGCTTTATAGATTTTAAGATTATTTTCTCCAGTTCTATGGAAGAATGCTGTTATTATTTTGATTGAGATTACAATAAATCTGTATATCAATTTTGTAAGTATGGTTTTTTGTCTATATTGATTCCTTCTATCCAGGCACAGGGCATATATTTGATTTTCTGATGTCTTCTTATCTTTGTCTTTGTCTTCTTATCTTTGTTTGTAGAGTACTATAATTTTCATTGTAGAGGTTTTTCATTTCCATAGTTAGGCTAATTCTTAAGTATTTAATTTTTCTTGTTGCTATTATGAATGATACTTTTTTCATAATTGTATTCATGTTTCTCTGATCCTTTATGTTCAGTAGTACTTGTCTTATGAAGTTGGTTGTACTGTTGTTCAGTGCTTATATGTTAATAATTATCATCTCTTCCTGTTGTATTATTCCCTTAACCAATATATAGTGACCCTCATGGTTTCTTTCGATCAGTTTTGTCTTGAAGTCTGCTTTTTGTGAAAATAGCATAACTATACCTGATTTTTTTTATTACATTCAAATTGCATGGAACATTGTTTTCCATCCTTTGATTTTTAGTCCATCAGTTTCTTTGGGGATTTAATGTGTTTCTTGTGTACAGTATACCATTGAATTTGATTTCTTGATCCATTCTACCAGTATGTCTTTTGCTTGGGGATTTGAGACCGTTTACATTGAGAGTTATTACTTATAGACATTGATTTATCTTGTTTTTGATTCTCTGTATTTCCCTTTGCATAACTGCTTGTCCTACCTAGTGTATTCATTCTATTAAACATTTGTGGTAGTAGCTCCATTGTCTCTAGTAGAAATAAAGAAGTTGAGGATTTTTCAGAGTGCTGGTTTGATGGTCATGAATGTTTTTAGTGCTGTTTATCATGAAAATATCTAGTTTCTCCATCAAATTTGAAAGATAGTTTTGGAGGCTATATTAGTCAGAGTTGGAAATTGTTTCAGGGTTTGAAACATCTCACTCCAAGCTCTCTTGACCTTTAATGTCTGTGTTGAGAAATCTGATGTAATTATAATGGGTTCCTTTACAAGTGATTCATTGTTTTTCTCTAACAGCTTTTAAAATTCTGTTCCTGGGCTGGGCATGTGGTGCATTCCTAATAACCCTAGCATTGGGGAAGGTGAGACAGAGGATCACTGGGTTATATAGTGAGTTTAAGGCTAGTTTAAACTACACAGTAAGATTTTGTATTTAAAAAAAAAAACCTCTGAGCTGGGCCTGGTAGCTCACACCTGTCATCCCAGCACTCAGGAGGTTGAGGCAGGAGGAGCACTGCAGATTTGAGACCAGCCTGGGCTACAAAGTGAGCTCGAATACAGCCTGAACTGCATAGAGAGACCCTATCTCAAAAAAAAAAAAATATTCTGGCCTTGTATTGGACTTCTAGGATTTTGAATAAGAGAATGTGTCCTGGAGAAGGGTTTTTTTTTTTTTTTTTTTAATCATGGCTGAGATTCTCTGTGTCTCATTTGTCTGTATGTTAGTTTCCCTTATTTTGAAAGTTTTGATGTTATTTCAGTAAACATGTTTTTTATGCCATTTGTTCTGTCTTTTGATTTTTTTAAACTAATTCCAATCAATCTTACTTTTCTTTGCATTATCTAGGAGCTTCTGGATACATGCTTTCTTGTAGTTTTTACCAAAAACAGCCTTGTATTCTAGTTATGACTCTCTGTCTTCATATTGGTCACTTCTGTTGCTTGTATTTGCAATCTAATTTTTAAGCACCTGAAATTCTATTTGGCATACTTTTACATATTCTAATTCTCTTCTACGCCTATCATTCATGGTTTATATCATTTTATTTAGCTCTTCTGGCTTTTATTAGTGCCTTCTGTAGATTTGGTGATCATTTTGTTTACTTGACCCAATATCTGTTTATTTATTCTTTTTTTTTTTTTTTGTACTGGGGCTCAAACTCAGACTTTGTGCTTATCAGGTAAGCACTTGAGCAACTAAGCTAAATTCCCAGCCTGTGTTTATTTATTGTTTTCTGTGAGTTTGCTAAATGCCTTATGATCTGTTTTGTTATATTCCATGATATCATTTCAAATAATTCAGGTGTGTGAATCTTCCTCTTCAATGCCTAATTTCTATTTCAAAGTGCCCAATATCTAAAAAACATTGTAATAATGAGGATTAAGTCTTATAGCTACCATTTCAAGAATAGTGTAACTGACATTCTGAGTATTCAAAGTCAAGGCTTAGGGCAAAAAATTAAGGAAGATAAAAGGGCTAAAATGATAGTTAACATTTTGACCCTTCACTCTGAGAGCCCAGAGCACTCTGAAAGAGCCCTTAAAACTCTGGTGAGTCATTCAACCTCCTGAACCAGCAGATTATTTGAGCCCTGGAGGACAGGAGTCAAAGTCAACTAATGAGTGTTCTGCATAGAGGAAGGTGGCCACCTGGGTGGTATGCTGTGAAGGCTCTGGGTTCAACCCCCAGTACCCTTCCCTCCACCTCAAAAAAAGGAAGGTGACTAAGAAGAGAACACCCCATGCTTTCAAGAATAACTATATGGTATAACAAGACTGATCCATCCTAGCAGATAATGCAGCTAGTTAGAGGGAGAATTGGGAGATGCTTTTCATCTGACCCCAAAAGTAACAGCCCGGAGGAGACTTGACCAAAAATAAAAAAGATTTTATGAAACAGATCTAACTTTGACTTTGTCTTAAACACCTATCAAAAAAAATAACCAAACAGTAAAATAAAATAGATGGTAATAATATAAAAGCAGAGAGAGGTGGGCTACAAAAAGGGCTCCAAACTGCACCAGCTGTTACTGGCAGCACTCAACTGCACCTATAGTGTCTCAGTCTATAGCCACAGAAGGTCATGAGCCATTCCAAAACTGTGGCCTCACGTTGTCTTAGTATATGAATATTATGTTATTTTAATGTACTTTCAAGTGCCCCTCATGTAATGATCTGAATTCTTATGTACATCTGTCTATAGGATAAAAATGTCAATATAAATATTTCAGCTACTAAACCATGTTACTTTTGTAGCTTTGTATGTTTGCTACCTGGAATCAGTCACTATAAAGATCTTCAAGTCTACAAAACAGAAGCCGATCTCAGAGTCTGAGACTTGTAATAAGAGTTTTAATGGACCAGTGTTCACATAAAATATAGAAATCTTTATTCCCTAGCCACTGTTACATTTAAAATTTATTTTTTCTGAGCATAATTTTTAATAATTACAAAGATGGAAAAATAAGCTCAGGAGGTGAAACAAAGATGGCAGATAGATAACAGCTGGCTACAGAGGCTCCTTGAGATAATCAACTTAGAATTCAACATAATACAGAGTGGGGAGCCCCGAACAGAGGGAATTCAATTCTCTCATCCCAAGAAGAAACTAAGGTGAGAAGAACCAATCAAACATACAGTCCCAGTGCTATTATTGGAACAGCTAAAGGTCCAGTGTTCCTGCCACAGCAGGCAACTTGCCGAGCCATCCAAGGTCCCGATGCTTCGACTCACCGGAGGTGCAGTCACACTGAGGTCAGGGATCAGCCAGCCGAATGGAGAGCTGAGCTGGTGGGGAGCCTGCATCAACCTGTGGTGAGTGATAGGAGTGGAGCCATTCCACAGAAAGGGGGGCTCCCATGGACGACATTCTGGGACCGGGCAGGACTGGCAAGTATGAGGGGCAGCAGTGACTTCAGTCAGTTGTTCCCTTCCTGAACGGGATTGATGGAGTGAGCTAGCCCTGGGTCATGTGACCTGGCTGAGCCCCAATAGGTTATCTGAAATCAATTCCTTATGGTGGCAGAGCACACTAATGCAGTGAAGCCTCAGAAGTTTGGCTGACCCGGAGGGGAGGCGGTGCACAGTATACAGTGCAGGCCACAGCTGCTTGACTGATCCGGAGCAGAGGGGCCAGCATAAGCTGCCCCTGTTTGCAACTCACTAGCAAACTGCAGTGGGAAGGGTCATCTAGCCAGCATGCTTCAGAAGAATTGTAACCAACAAAGAAAGAAACTGGGGCCTCCTGGAAGAAACAAAAAAGATAGGAAGAGGAAGCCACAAGAGAAGTCCCCAGGTCCCAACCCTGAGAACACTGACCGAGGACAGGTAAATACAAAGGAGAATGAGAACAGCAAACATGCAACATCAGACATGGCACCAGTGGACATAAAGAGATATCTTTAGGACCTCATAGATGAGTCCAAAAGTGAAATATTTAGCTAACTAAATCAAGATAAAAGAGTAATAAAAGAGATGCTAAGCACCCCTCAAGCAGACACAGATGGAAGAAGGGAGGAACTCAAAGGAGAGAACCATTTGATAAAGAATATAAAGAAAATACAGAATAGATGAAGCAGATTCAAAGAGATTACCAGGAAATTAAAAACTCTATGGAAAGATGGCAAATCTACTTGAAAGAAAGTAAGGATAGATTATCCAAACTGGAGGACAGTTTTGCAATGTGGGAATATGAAAGGGAAAACTTTTTTAAAATAACAAGGAAACAAGCAGTAACAATATAAAGGCTAGAAGACGACAAGAGGATCTATAACTTGAAAATAAAGAATATGAATGAAGAAGCAGGGGTACAAACAAAGGAACTACAAAGGATATTCACAGAAATAATTAAGGAAAATTTCCCAAACATAGGAAAAGGAAATGATATTCTGATATATGAGGCATACAGAACTCCAGCCACCTACAACCAAAACAGAGCTACACCCAGGCATATAATAATCAAGATCCCAGAAATGCAATATAAGAACAGAATATTAAAAGCTGTTAGAGACAAGAAACAGATCACTTACAAGGGAAAACCCATCAGAATAACAGCAGACTTCTTGACACAAACCATCAAGTCAAGAAGAGCCTGGAGCGAAATATTCCAAGCCCTAAAAGAAAATAACCTCCAACTCAGATTGATATACCCTGCTATACTGTCTCTAGAAATTAATGGAGAAACAAGATGCTTCCAAGACAAAGAGGAACTTGGGAAATTTGCAAACACCAATCCAACTCTACAGAGAATACTGCAGGATATTCTAGAGAGAGAGAAATGTAGTAGGATTCCAGGAACAGTGGCAGAGAGGCCTCAATGAATGGAGCAGAAAACAGAATGAAGAAGATAAGCAGACAACTGATGGCAAAAAAACAGCATAACAGAAATGAGGCAGAGAAGGTTGGTTATAATCTCTAATATAAATGGCCTTGATACACTAAATCAAAAAATAAAAGAACCACATGTAGAGTAGATCAGGAGGCAGAGTCCACTGAGATGTTATTTATAGGAAATATAATTAACATGAAAAAGAGTACATGGACTGAAAATCAAATATGAGAAAACAATGCTCTATGTGACGGAGAACCAGAGAGTAATAGGGGCAACCAGACCAGTATTTGTGGATAGGTTGGAAAGACAGGCTTTAATAGATAAAGGAATACAATTAGAGATCAGGTCTAAGAAAGAGAAGGTTCAGAACCACTTAGGTAAATAGCAGGTCCCCCCCCCAATTTAAAACCAAGGGTCTTAGTCAGACCCCAAAATGCACAGTGTACCCTGGGGAAGTGAAAGAGGAGGGACAGTCTTAAAAAAGATGGCAGAAGATATTGTTTATAGTGTATCAGGATTTAAAACCTACATTATTCACACCACTCTACTTAGATAGATTTTTATTCTATTTTTTTCTTTTTTACTGATAGATTTTATTCTGTCCCAGTTTGTCTACTTGCATTAGATTTGAGGGCACAGACAGCTATCCCAAAAACATCAGGATATAGCACAGTAATCATCTTTAATTTCCTATTATCTTAATCTGGAGCCCTATATGACTTGTACTGTTTTATCATGACTGATATTAGGTAAATCTGGTTTGTTTGATTACTGTTTGGTATCGATAGATTTTATTCAAAACTGATAGGATCGATAGTATCAAGTCTGAGAGTTTAGGCAACTACACTGAAGATGACAAGACTCTAAGACACACATTCTGGTTTGATAACTGCCTGCTTTTGAAGTTTTATACTGTATACAAAGTTGAATTTTTATTAATACTGTTATGTACTGCTTTATTCAATTATACTATGTCTGATGATATAGCCAATTCTATTGAAGATAATGAGACAACACAGGAACTATGGTGGAACTCTTTGTACAATGGTCTTATATATGTCTGTTTTGTTTCATGTTTATAGGAATATGTTTTGTTTTGTCTTGCTTTGTTTTGTTTTTCCCTCTAATAAAGAAAGGATAGAAATACAATGATGCCAGAAGTCTTCAAAAAGGAAACAGTTTTTGTCCCAATATTTTCTAACTTTTTAGTGATTTTTCTAAAATTGGAAATGCTCTCAAATTCAAGGGTTATGTACTGTTTTTATTTTCTGTTTTATTTTGCTTTGTGTTTTTCTGTTTTTGTTTGTCTGTTTGTTTGATAGGATCTTGCTTTGTAGTTCAGGCTGACCATTAACTCTCTGTAGCTCAGGCTCGCCTTGAACTTGTAGCCATCATCCTGTCTCAGCTCCCGTGTTCTGGGATGACAGGTGTACACCACCATTCCTGGCAGCCAAGATGTTTTTGTCTCCTTTGGTATCTGTTTTTTCACCACTGTTATCCTTTTATTGTCTTCCTTTACTTCTGCTTTTGACCTTTTATTTCCTTCTTGTCTTCAGTTCTAACTTTCTTTGCTCCTTTTTCATGATCAGCAAAAATTCCCGTCATCCTCAGAATCTGAGAATTCTTCATCACAAGCTGATGTTCTGGTGCTTGAATAGAATTGCCTTGTCTGGGTCTTCTCCATCTCCCTCTCCACTGTCCTCTTCAGCAGCATCTACTTGTATAGCATGCATGTGGACACTAAGATGCACGAGGTAACACACACAAATCTTTAAATAAAGGCTGTTTTATCTTTCCCATAGATTCTGGAGTGTTCTGGTTTGTCATGTTTGAAGGACTAATATGCAGTTTCAAGTTCAGTCCAAAATATTCAAAATAATCATTATGTGGCAACATTAGGAATTTCACAATCAAGAGCAATTGCAGTCTCACAAGTCCAACATCGAGTAACATCGTGGATTGCACATCCAGCTCCCCCAGGCATCGGTGATGCTAAGTTAAAGGTTTTGAACTTCTACACATTTAGCATGACCTTCAACCAAATTGAAGCAACCAAAGCTATCACCAGATAGAACCTGTGCCACACCGCTAAATCACAGCACTAAGCTGGTTGACACACTTCCATCACTTTTGAGGCAATAGGATTAAACATCCACGCATAAGACACATCATCTATACCATCTCTCACTGGAAAATTGCTGGGAAAGTAGACCCCATATTTATGGACTGACATGGAAATGGTATTTACAGGATCTGTTGTAAAAAGTTTATTCAATGTCATCACTACAACATATAAGACTCTCTGATGACACTTTAGTGGCTCAAGGATGGCAAGCACAGTCTCCCTAACATAACAGAATCCTGATGCTTCTGATGTTTTTGTGTGTTGTAATCTACCAGCCCAGTTAACATCCTTATCAGTTTGTTGCTGGTTTAAATTCGCAGCCCCTGCAAATGAGCCATACGTGGAGAGCTGACAAAATTCCGAGTCCATCAAACACTGGGCAATCTTCCCTACATTAATCTGCCTCTGCTTGTTATATTTGGATATGTTATCTGGTCAAATGGACTGTAGAAATTTGATATACTCATCATTATGGTATTTTGTCATTTCTTTGGCAGTGGCTTTATAAGCCTTCTTTTCCCTTGTGTATCTTGATTTTCTTTTTCTGAAGAGCATAATTTCATTTATGACACATTTCTTCCACAAGACTTTCAGACTGAACACTGGTTCAAATTCCCTCTTTTCTAAATCTCTCAATCTCTCTCTCTCTCTAAATATATAGTTCCATTTTTTCTGTGTAAATCATAATTTAACAGCAAATTATGAGTCATGTAGCTTCTTTGAGGTTTCATGGGGTGACCTTGTCCATAATAGTAACTTGCAGTGTCACCTTCCCAATGTCATATTAGTCCTTCAAACATGACAAATTAGAACAAGCCAGAATATATGGAAAAGATAAAACAGTGTTTATTTGAAAATTTGTGCATGTCACCTCATGCTAGTAGTAACTGACTGTTTTCCTGACGCCTCCTTGACTACAGGCCACGGGTCCTGGCCACCGCCACCTCCCACTGCTGCTGCTGCTGCTCATAACTAAAATTTTAAAAATTAGACTTTCTGTTGACAAAATAGATAAGGAGTCTCTATGCTCTTGTACTCTATCTCTTGTACTTTGGTAACCTCAACACAAATAGGGGTTAATATTACAAAATAAAGGCTATGCTAGATGCTGCCTAATTTTATCTAATTTCTACTATTTTGAGAGTCTTTATTCATCTTTCAATTTTTGGTCCACGCTTGTTTCACATGTAAAATTTATATCTGTCAGACTTCTGCAGTTCCAAGTCAAGCTGATGCTCATCTGCACTGTTCTTAAAACAAAATATTATGCATGTATTACTGACAGCCTGCAGATATGTCTTCTGCATTGTAAGACCTGTGTTCCCAAAGTAACGCAATGTTAGACTCGGTGACTTACCGATTCCCAATTTCCCAAAACAATGTGACTGCCAAAGATTAACGGTTCTTGGAATAACAAAACCCTATCTTCCCATGTCTTCCTTTATGTCCATCAGGACAAGACTTGTGATCCCTGGCTAGACAGAGTCAGTACACCCTCCAGCTTGGAGCAGCTGTAAGAAGATGGACCTTCAGCCCCTCTGCAAACCTCACGAATAAAGAACTTTGGTGTAAGGGGTGGGGATGAAGTAGAAGAAAAGAAATACAGATGGATAAAAAGGAGACAAAGAAAATTATAATTTTAAAATTGTACTTTTAAGAAAAACTGACTGCAGCTTCAAGACATGAGAGTCACTTGGCCCAATTTCTCTTCCAAGAAATTCCTCAAGGTCTTAGTTACATAAGCGTGGACCTGTGCTTTTCACCTGCCACTGCCTTTCCTTCTGTCCTATAAAGTGTGAATGGGCCACTGCCCTTCACCTGTAGAAAAGGCCACTTTCATGTCTAAATGGAACCCCTTTCCCATGAATCTCCACTCCCCAAAACACACAAACATACCCAAGTCAAAGGTACAATTCGCTTCTCTCTCAAAAGCTTACACTCTATTTTCTTTCATTGGGCATTTTTTTAAAAAGTCAGCCTAATAAACTTCTTTTATCTTATTTCTGAAATGTCTTGCAAATTGTTTTCCTGACAGAACGCAGCAAACTTGGCAACCTGGCTCACGGCTGGGGTGTGTCCAGATTCCCCATCTCCACTTTGGGGACCTCCCCAACTCCGCCAAAAAAGTCACTTGATTTTGGTTCTGCATGCTTGAGTGCTGTATGTTACTTTGCTACCCAAGAGGAAAAGTTGTTCACTGGAGAAGGCACCTAGCTTGACACCAGGTGCCTGTGCAGCTTCCCGGGTGAATGTTGGTGAGTGATTTCTCTGGGTTTGTATTTTCTTTCATTTTGAGTGACTGACCTTGATTTATTCTGAATTGGTGTCTGTATTTGACATTCTCTCATCTGTTTCAGAGTATTGGTCAGAATTTCTGTTTGCTGGCAATTATGTGTTTCATTTTTCTTTCTCTTGCCACTCTTCAATTATCTGACTTTGCCTCAATTAGCATGGACTAAAGACAAATGGGGATGCTTGGCTTGGCTTTGTGATTGCTTCAGTGGAGAACATTTGATGCTCCTAAATTATTGTTGTTTTTGCTGCTAGGGAGATCTTAGGCAACAAAGCAAAGAACAAAATGTGTAAGCCGCTGGGTAAATGATATAGTATGTAAAATCTATCGGAATTTAACAAAATGAGAAATGTTTAAAAACTTGTGATAAGGGCCAGGGATTTAGCTCAGTGGTATAAGTGGCTGCCTGGCAAGCATGAGGTCATGAGTACCACCAAAAAAACAAACAAAAAAAAAACTGTGACAAGAGTCATTTTAAAAGTATTGAAAACCTATGATAAATTAAAGCAGGGATGAAAGTCTTCTTTTTTAAATTTTTATTTTAAAGGGGGCAAAATCAAACAGAACAAAACAGAACAGAACAGGACATAAAAAAGTAATGTAAGAGATAGTAATTTCAAAGCTAGATGACCTGAGATCTTCACTGTCTATCATATTGTCTCTTGTTTTCTTCAAATAGTGTCCATGTCTTCGCATACAGAGAATTCATATAAAACAACATAGTATAAAACTGATCTAAACAGAACGAGGAGGGCGATTTAGATCTTCAAAACCAGACAATAGGGAAGTCACCAATGGCTATTGTAGAGTCTGTCCTTCTCTTCAAAATAGCTGTCCGTAGTTTCATGTATATTAAAGTTCAACAAAACAAAACAGGTGGAGGGGAGGGGTTGCTTGGTTTCCTGGCACTCCATGGGGTCCCAGCATGGCACAGGTCCCAGTAAATGCTGGTGGCTCCCATCCTGGGCCACCAGAGCCTGCCACGCTCACAGGGATGAAAATTGTTAGTAGCTCGAAGTCAGATTGAAAGACCGTAGGCCATGTTCCTTTGAGATATAAACTCCTTGTGTAGTTTTAACTAAGAATTGAAATTTTACCCATGCAATATTAAGATTAAGAATTGCTTAGGGCTATGAAAAAGGGTAATTAATCAGCAGTAAACTTTTTAAAAGCTGGTAAATAAAGAAAGTTAAATTATTTATTTATTTATTTTTGTCTTTTTGAGATGGGGTTTCTCTATGCAGTTCAGGCTGGCCTTGAATTCACTTTGTAGCCGAGCCTGGTCTGGTCTCAAACTTGCAATGATCCTCCTGCCTCAGCATCCCGAGTACTGGGATTACAGATGTATACCACCATGGCCCACATAAATTTAAATCTTTTTAATGTAAATTTGTGTTCACATGTCTATAATATGCTGTGTCTACATGTGCCCTGATGTTTATAAATTGTTTACATGGTAGTGTTCCCGGGTAGCCTGCTTTTAAAAGTGACTTACCAGGCTCTGGGTTGGTCATCTCTCCCTCTGGAGTTGGAGTCCAGATTCTTCTCGATTTGAACGATGAATTGGACAAAATGAGCAAAAAGAAATGAAAACACAGTGGCAAAGTTTATTAGAGAAAGGAAAAGTGAAGAGTCGGGGAGAAACTGACTTTGCAGAGCAAGTTTGGTCGAGTAAAGAGCAAAAGAGATAAAAGCAAAAATAAAAGTATACGCTGTTTCCCAGTGTGGGCTTGTATGGAAAGTTACAGTAGCAGGTGCTTCAAGGCTCACTTCTTCTCCGATGCTGTCCCAAATCTCAAGGAAACTTGGGAAGACCTAATGTGGCTCCTGGGAGACAGTGCTGGGATCCCACATCTCAGGCTGGTGTCAGGACTACATCCGTCCTCCCGAGCACCTGCTGGGAGTTCTCCAGAGAAGTTCCTATGCAGGGCTTTGGCACTGGTCTCGCACATGTTCTGCACATGTGTGCAGGATCTTGTAATTAACAGGTGACACCTAATTTCCCAGGCAGCTTTGCCATGTTCTACTCTCCTGTCTCAGTAGCGAATTAATTTAAACATAAAAGAACACTCATTAATTAAGAAAGCATAAGCCATTATTTCACATGGCTTAAGCAAATCTCTGAAAGACACAGTAAATGTGTCTTCAGAACTGTTAGCATGCAGTTCTGCTTGTGTTGTTAGCCAATTAGGATTACATTTTGGATGTTAGAGATAGTATGTCTTAAATACAGCAATTTTTGAATCTTTTTCCTTCTCTTTTTTTAGGCAGATGGTTAGACATTAGCAGGCCTGAAGGTGGAAGGGGAGGGAGTTCAAAACACCACGCTCTGCCAGTTGGACTAAGAAACAAAAGACTTCAGTGTATAATATATTTATAAGCATTTGTTAGGTCTCATACCTAAAGCGATCCTGCAGAGCACAATAACATTTTTTTTTTTTTTTTGCATTTTAAGGGTATCTACTATCTGCATTTCTTCAGCTACCTGGCCACTTGGCCACCCATTTCCACAGAACGGCACACAGCATTCCCGGGTGCCGTGGCCTACACCCAACGCCAGCAGATAAGGGAGCACCCTTTAAAAACCATCCCTCCTTGCACTGAGACCCAGTTTAGATTCTTATATGATTAAGGCCTGGCTATGAACTGGTTTAAATTCTTTTAAGATTAAAGACCCTGAGGGAACACTGACCACTAAAAGAATGAGGAAGACATTTTTGAGATATCAACATTCTGAAGGATTGATAAGCATCATCCTCACTCACTCCCTAAACCAGAGGAGAAGCCTTTGTGAGCATAAAATGGATCCAAATTCGTACTTGAAGCAGATGTCTTTCTGGCACTGCCTGCCTTCTCACTTGAAGGTGTAACTCTCTCCCTGTCCACTTACAATAAACTCTAACCGTACGTGCTTCTGCGCTGGGTCTTGACTAAGTTCTTAGGTCAAGGGCTCCGTAACGGCCCCTCAAAGCCTCATGAGCTCATAGGTGGGATTTTTGGGAGGTGACTGGATTGCAGGGGTGTGACACTCATGGATTAGTCCACTAATGAGTTTATAGCCCCACGTGATGCTGGGAGGAGGTGGGTACTAAGAGTGTGACCTGGCAGGGTGTCTCTCCTCCTCCTTGATCTCATTCTCTGCTTCCCACTAGCATGCCATTTTAATATAAAGTTAAATATTAGAAATTCAACTCAGTCAAATTAAGGAAGCAACCTTAAACCTTTATACGTATTAATAACTTATGAAACACATTTAATAGGCAAAATATACTCTTTTTTTTTTCTTTTTGGTGGTACCAGGGATGGAATTCATAACCTCACATCTGCCAGAGGCAGGTGCTTATGCCATTGAGCTAAATCCCCAGCCCAAAATATATTCTTTTATAAACTTTAAGAAGCCAAGAATATTTGAATTTATATCTAGCAATTGATAACGTGGATGTTGAGCATCTAGAAGTATTTATATTTATTAATATTAGCAATTATTTTAGATGATTCGTGAGAACTAAAGCATAGCACAGTTAACATTTGGAAGCTATGTATATAATATCCTGAACCAATGAAACACTTAAATTATTGTACGTTGGAAATAGGGACACTGTGTTTATAAAACATGTTTTTAAAGAGAAACATTATTTTGATTGGCTAAAAACCTGGACAAAAACGTACCATCAACTTTGAAGACATCTTCACCCTTACCAACCACTCTAAATTAGCTCACTGGTAAGCCAGTGAACAGAAAGCATTTGGGCTATGAGTGTCCACTGATCTATAAACCAGTTTAAGTAAAATTTTCAGAGGATAATATATACTTGAAAGTTAATGCACAGAACTAAATCATAAATCATTTTATATTATCAAACTTAAAGTTTTTTATTTGTAAGTTTTTTATAAGCTTTTGAACCTAGTAGGACTTTTGTCTTGTTTTTTGTTAGTGCATGTTCGTAGTACAAGTGTTTACATTTCTTGTGGAGAGCTGATGCATGGACATAACATAATCTTATTGCCTTTTTTCATTCCTTTCCCTCCCCCTCCCTTCTCCCTCCTCCATCTCTTGACCCCACCCCTCTGATAAAGATCTAGCTTCCTGCTTCTTATTGAAGAGCATAGTAGTTGTTTATCCCCTAATTTTTTTTAACCCCCTAATGTTTTAAATGAGTTTGGGTATCCTTGAATATTTGTATAACTAGTTTTTTGTTTTGTTTTTTTCTTTTTCCTTTTTATCGGTACCAGGGATCGAACTCATGACTGCCTGCTTGCAAAGCAGGCGCTTATGCTGCTGAGCTAAATCCCCAGTCCCCTGTTTGTTTGTTTTTTAATGGAAAGGAATAACAGAGCCAGAAGTCTCTAAGGTAAAAAAATAAAAAGTAAAAATAAATTGACATGTGCTCCAAAAAAATTTTTTAAATGAAGCAGCTGTATGTACTTTAACCAATTATTAAAGCAGATTAGCAAGCAAAGAAACAGACCACAAAACATATAGAATACATAAAACAATTACATTAAATCAGAGTGCGCTCATATTGGCCATGCTGAAATATAATGTTTTTCTTTTTTGGTTTTAGGTTTGTAACTATAAAAGACTCATCAGAATTTGTTATTAATTAGTGCCTCTTTTTAATGTAAGTAATAACAGTATTTTTAAATATGTTAGGCTACTTTGAGTATTTTTTTTTGTTGGTTAACTCTATAGACTTATAACCAATAAGAGTCAAAAGGAGAAAGAAGACTCATCAATTGTGAGATGGAAACTTTTTCCTCCTTATAAAATTGCTTTTTATTTTTTTAAATTCAGATTTGGAGAAAAGTCACCATTCAAAATCTTTTATCTATAACTGGTCCCAAGTTTATAAAATATAACTGAAAGGTGACATTCTGGGGACAAACAGAGTGACCCATAATTATTTAAAATGTATAATATGCCTCTTGTGTATTTTTGGAGAGAGAGAAAAAAAGAAAAGATAGGATCCTAGTTAGGTCCCCAAGGTCAGGCTGAGCGAGCCACCCACCTCCCCCAGGGTCACACCACATGTGCAGCCAGGCCCTAAACAAGGGCAGGCCACAGCCCGCCTCACTTCAGGGTCATCCTGCGCAGGCAGCCTGCTCCATCCCAAGACCGCGCTGTGGGACGCCCAGCCCACACAGAGCTCAGGCCACACACACAGCCGCTGGGGGTCACACTGTGTGTGCAGTCTACCCTAAACCAAGGTCACACCGCAGCCCACTTCATCCTGGGGTCACGCAGTGTGTATAACCTGCCCCACTTTTTGTCAGGACTAACCTCGGTGTCCCTGCCAGTCACAGAAAAATCTGCTGCTCCGGGCCAGAACAATCATCTTTGTTTGTGGCACATACCTATCAACTGTTAGGAAAGCAGGAGAAAGCAGTTGTGCTTTTATTCAAAAATATCTTCCAAAAGATCTTTTGAGCTAGATGTTATTGGGTAGCTCCCTCTGTGAATAATTCACCAATTAAACATTGCTAGGTTTTGAGTTGTTCATTTGTCCTTCTGGAGTTAGATTTCAGGTTTTCATCTGAAACAAAGAAGTGAATGAAATGAGCAAAAAGCAGTGGCAAAGTTTATTTGAAAAAGGGAAAGTAAAGTGTGAGAGAGAAACAGGCTCTGCAGAGTGAGCTTGGATTGAGCAAAAGAAGAAAGAGCAAGACAAAAGTCCACGCTGGGGAGAGCAGGGCGGGCTACATTGCGGAGAGCCGTGATAGCAGGGTCTTCTTGGCATCTGTGACCTTTGTACAGTCCAAATCTCTAGGAAACCCCTAAGAGCTTCTGCACCCCTCGGGGTGATGTCAGGTCTATGCCACCCTATTGAAAACCTGCTCAAATTCCCACAAGAAGCCCACATGCAGGCTTTGGGCACTGTTCTGTGTGTGTGCTCCAGGGCACACCTACTTCCCCAGCCAGCCTTGCCGCGCCCTAATCTCCCACATCATAAGGACTTGTGACATATAAAACTCATAAAGGGTTTACAAAGCCTGGAGATCTCAACAGCTACAAATTCCATATAATTTTGAATAAGGAGATAAACTCAAGGCCAAAATTATCATGAAAATATAACAGAACCAAATAGGATGGAGAAAGAAAGCAAGCTAGCATTAGAGAAGCAATCCCAAGAGGCTCTAGGACAAACCAAACCAAACCAAAGCTAAAGCCTGGGCTGGACAGGCAGCCCCGGTAGACGGCTGAAACAGAGCCCTTCTCACAGACCTGTGGGCCTGGCCTATCAGCGGGAAAACACAGAGCCACACTTCCTCTCGCCTCCCCATGTGGTGGGACACACTAGAAACTGTCCCTGGAGCTGTGAGAAACTTCCTGAGTTCCCCAGCTCCCGCTGATCCCTTTCCCCTCTAACTCCCTGCCTCTTCCCCATAATTAATGTCAAAAAGAGTGAAAACATTTGAGCTCCCAGACAAAATGCTCAGAGTGGGAGGGAAGAGGCAAGAAGGTGACTGGGAACGTTTTAGGGGAGGAGAGGAAGAAAAAAAGAAAATCAGTAGCTCCTATTGGTCTGAATTCACAGCTGCAGAAGTTTGGAGACAGACAGAGAGGCAGCGACAGAGAAAAAGAGACAGAAAAAGAGACAGAGACAGAGAGGTGAGAAAGAAGGGTAAAAAGAGAGAAACTACACTTCCAGAGACAAGGGGTTGGGGGAATTGAGGAAGAAGAAAATGGAAAAACCTTCGGCTGGGCTCAGTACCAGGTCGTTGTTCCAGTGCCTTTTCCCTCCTGGTTGGCTCAGCAAGAGAACATGTCACTCCCTGGACAGGGTTTGAGGAAGTCCCCAAACCCAAAATAAGGAATCTAACCCGCACTTTTTGTAGAATAAACTTGCAGGTTGTTGAATCCTGTGATAGAAAAACAGTCTTCAGGACTGCTCAGTAAGAGGCACGGGAAGGGCTTTGTTAGGCAGGAAATTCAAAGCACACACTTGAAGAAATAGAGTGTATTCTTTGGAGTATCTTCACCTGCTTGTTTATTTTAGGATCAGGTTTTTGCTCTTTGTTTTCTCAATTAGGCCAAATCTATGGATTTCTATTATTTCTAAACAATTTTGGGTGTGATGCACCTAAAAATCAGTGCACACGTGACCAAGAAAATGCGCTGCAGATCGCACGGGGTAACTTGGACACAGGCCCAAAAGTTGCAGTCTTCTTAGAAGTATAATTTTTAATTATGATTTTCTTGTCTCCTTTTTAACCTATATTTTTTTCCATCCTACCTCAGAAAGGAGACAAGGGAAGTTATAATTTTACAAATAAAAACTGCAGCTTCAGGATGCGAGCCAGTTGGTGATTTTTCTTTTCTCCCAAGGCACAGTGAGCTTGGATGACAAATCCTTTTCCTTCCCTGCGAGTGAGCCTCCTTGACCCGCGAACAGATCACCTCTAGGAGTGGCTGTTACCTTTCTGTGAGCTGCGGTCCTTTTCCCAGAAACCAACAGCCAGGACAGAACTTCCTGTAGTCCCATAAACTCAGGAAGTCTTCAGTGTCTCAGGAGAAACACAAGTGTTCAGGGTCTGGAGAATAACTGTGTCTCTCAAGGACCTGCGTTGTTTCTCAAGTGCATAGTGTTACTTTTTTGCCTAATTCCTTTATGCCTCCCAGGCTCAGCTGACCCGAAACTTCTTCCTCAGACCGGGAGCCTTTAGGGTCCTCATGTCTGCCTCACACGTCACTGTGAACCCTGTCTGGTGGCAGTGGCTGCCTCAGGGTCCTGAATTAATTCAGAATGTTTAATTTTCGTGTTTATTTTGAGAAAGATCTAGAAATCTCTTGGTGCCAGATCTGGTGAAGTAGGTGAATAAGAAAACACTATAACGTTTTTATTTGACAGAAATCGCTATTATTCAATGAGTATTATCAAAACTTCTGGTTAATGTTAAAATAGTTATTAAAGTAAAAGACATTTCCATTAATCTCCCTCAAAATACCTATCCCATCACTCTGGGCATCAAAAACGGTTAAGTTTTTGTTTTTAATTTAAACATTCATTTTGTATTTTATGATCATACCTTGAAGGCGTGGGATGGCATCTAGACATTACGTTTTCACTGTAAATGGACCACCTGTCCAGCTGGGTGTGGTGACGCACACCTATAAATGCCAGCACTTTTGAGGCTGAGGCAGGAAGTTGCTGCAAGTTCAAGGCCAGCCTGAGTTACATAGTGAGTCCAAGGCCACCCTGAGCTGTGTAGTGAAACTCTATTTCAAAAAGATGTAATGTGTAAATGTTCTTAGTTGATAAACCGGAATTCATTCTTGTAGTCTGCATCTAAAAATTCTGCAGTTTTGTGTACCTAGGAAATTCTAATGGTTACATATTACAGGTGCAGCCTAATTACTAAAAAAAAAATTTTTTTTTTTTTTTTTGTATAAGGGATCGAACTCATGACCTTGTGCTTGCCAGGCAGGCACTTATGCCACTGAGCTAAGTCCTGGCCTAAAGTATAATTCTTGATATTTGGCATTATTAAATGATGTGCTATCTCTTTAAATGGTAATTCATATTGGTTGGCAGAAAAAGAACACTTAGTGCATTTCTAACAGAACTAAACCTGTCTCACGGAGTGGTTTCTTTGATCAACCTGATTCCGTTGTTTCTGAGTTCAAATCAGCAGTGCAGACAGGATTTGCTTTGTTCTCCTTAGTTTTGCATTCTCTTGTAAACTTGTAATATTGTCTGCCAGAGTTCTACTGTTTTAAGGTTCTATCACCTACAGAACAGCTGAGATTAAATTTGGCGATGTACTCTAGATAAATTTAACCTAAGAACAACTGTTTCTAAGGCTCTTTTATTGCTCGAATTCAGCTAAAAAGGGTTTTAATCACTGACTGCAGGTGTCTTTCACTTCCCCTCCCTTTGAGACCTGACCCAAGTGACCACCGGGAATGCTATCCTAGCACCAAGGGACAACAACCGGCAGATGGTTGATTGCAGAGCCTTCGGGGAACAGGAAAATATATTCAGAGGCAAGCGAGGAGGAATAATTGTCAGAGAATCAAAAAAAACGGCCTGTGTCAACCCTACCCCCCAAATAAGCAGAGCTACAAAGATTACAGAAAAAGTGTTTCATGCATGATTGCCCAAAAGAAAAAGCCCTTCCAACAGGTGCGGCTGTTAGATAGCTCCTGACTTTGATTCCCTCTTGTATTTGGCTCCCAAGAGCTTAATAGCATTTCTCAGGCCCACGCATCTGGCTCCTGCACTTCTGCTCTGGCTGTCTTTGATGGAATCTATGTGACAGTCCAATAAGAGATGACACGGCATACCTGAGACCCCTCAAGACCGAGGGCTTGACCAAACCAAGGGAGAGATGTAACCGAGAGGAAAGGTGAATCCTTTAAAATTAAGATTAAAAAAAAAAAAACTAGCGAAGTCGCTTCTCCAGCTTCCTCACACACCGCCCCTAGGTCTGACGCCAGGAACGTCAAGGCTTCCTGCCTCCTGGGCCAGAGCTTGGTGCAATCTCCACATGGTGATTTCTTGGCTTCCGTTCTGCCCCCTCCACAAATCAGAGTGCTTCTGTGTACTGGAGGGGAGCACACTAGCTCCCCTGACCAAACTGCAAATAATTAAATTTATTTTTCCTTTTCTATTTTTCTTTCTTTTAAAGACAGTGTCTCTCTATGCACTTCAGGCTGGCCTTGAGCTCACTATGTAGCCCAGATTGGCCTTGAACTCACAGTGATCGTCCTGCCTCAGCCTCTGGAGTGCTGGGATTACAGGTGTACACCACCACACCTGGCAATTTTTCTATTTTTAAAAGGAATTTTCTTTTACTCTTGCTCAGGTGGGTGAAGAAACTCAGAAACCCGGAAGAAGGGGCCAAGTTCCAGGCCCGACCAAGCCCTCTGGGTGCTGCCTCCTGTGAGCCACACAGCTGTGAAGCACGGTCCTGAGCTCAGCATTTCTGTCCGAGAAAAGTGAGGGAGGCATTCCTGCTGTGTGGTAGATGCCATCAGCCCCCAGCCCCGAGGCCCCAAAGCCTGGCTGTGTTTGGCTGGCAGGTCCCTCCGGGCTGCTAAGACCAGAATCTTGAACTGCCTTCTGCGGATGAAGAAATCCCACCACTGGCGGGAGGCAGGAAGCCAGAATGGTGGTATCAGTTACTTAGCATAATCTGAGGCAGGAAGGAAAGAGGAGTTAAAAAAAAAAAAGCCTTTGATCTTGGTCTCTTGGTTTCTCAAAAGCTCCATTTCACTGGGACTTGGAGTCAAGAGAGGATGGGCATCTGTAACATCTGCAGATACACTGAGAGTTCTTAGAATGCTATTAGGTCGGCGATGAGTTAGGCTCTATGCAGGCTTCTGCCAGGCTGTGCCAGAGCCCAAGGTCTAGTGTGGAGCTCCCATGCCTGTGCCCAAATGCTGAATCAAAGGAGCGAATGACCTGCAGTGGATATAAAAGGAAATGTGACCCCGAGTAGGCCAGCACCCCACCGGTGGTACAACCACAGGCTTCATGACAGCAGAGACCACATTTATGTTTCATGCCTCTAGGGCCCTTGCCCCAAGCACTAGGGCAAACTGCTAACAGATGGCCAGTATGTGTGAAAAAATGAATCGTCTGGTCACCCAGAGGCAGAAAGCTGAGAGGAGTGTGTGTGTGTGTGTGTGTGTGTGTGTGTGTGTGTGTGTGTGTAGAGTACATGTGTGCATGCAAATGTGGAGTGTGCACAGGTCAGTTTTATATACTTGTATGGTATGAACATGTGTGCATGTGTGATAGCTTTTTAAGTGGTGATTCTGTCCCCTTGTAACCGGACACAGACCCTCCTCGGGCTCTCTACCCATTCTGGGCAGCAGCCTCTCGTCTTGGGCAGAAGTGAGGAAGTGCTGGATGGAAGCAGTGGCTCCTCTGCCCTCTGCTCATCGTGGCCTTCCAGGGACAAGGCTCCCAGAGTCTGTAGGACAGCAGAAGGAAGATGCCAGTTTCCTGCTTGACCTGGCTAAAGGACAGAAACAACACCTTGCTGCCTAGAGTTCAGCATCTAATGGGGCTTTTCAAACATTTCTGTTGGTGCCTGCTTATATCACCCCAGCTCTGTGCAGAGCTCAGGCACATTGACGGACAGCTGAGCTCACATCTATTTAGTGAGCTTTACATTAATGTGATAAATACCCAACAAAGTCAACCTAATCAAAGAAAGATTTACTCTGGTTTATGGTTTCAGAGGTTTCAGTCAGTGGTCTTCTGACTCCAAGGCAGAAACATCATGGTGGAAATGCTCAACCTCATGGCTCCCTTGTTGTAGAGGAGAAAAAAGAACCAGGAAAAGTTATGCACTTCAAAATCACATTCCTGGTGACTTCCTCTTACTAGGCCTCACCTCCTGATAGCCTTTGAGGGTATTCATTTATCTATAGGTTAATCTACTGATGCAGCTAGCACTTGCATGATTCAGTCATGTCTCTAGGTATCTCTTAATCCAGGCTGTTGGCAATTAAGATTAACTGTCACAACACCAAAGGCTGCTACTTTTTGGTTATTTGGTCTTCAGCAAAGTTTTCTCTTGTGAGTTAGGGAAAGCATTTTTATCAACCCTGTCAAGATAAGCAAATGAGATTATGCTCAGTCTTGGAGCCCATGCTCCAGGGTAGCCAGATAAGAGGCTCCATCACCATGCCAACTACTGGCCGTTTTAGGATTGGATCTTCTAGTCAAACCCTCACAGCCTGGGCTGATACCTAGATGGTAACTTTATGGGAGGCCTTAACACAAAATTACCAAGCTAACCTGCTGCAGAATCCCTGGCCCAGAGAAACTAGAGGACAGTAATTGCTCACTGTTTTATAAGCTGCTAAATTTTGTGATAATTTGGTATGCACCGAAAGATAGCTAATATATGTGTGATGCATACAGGTTGGCATAGGCAAGCATGCAATAAATGACAGCAAGGTACTTTTATTAATCACTCTGGAATCATGCTTTGTGACTAGGTTGAGTTCACTGTGCAAGCTTCTTATGTTTCAAGTCGATGCAATAAAGAATTCTATCAGATTGTCCAGTGTTTGGAACCGTCTTAGACTTGAAGAGGGTCTCCATACCACAACCAATAGCCTTCTTCATTTGGACACAGTGTATTTCCTGCTTTGTGTGATGTCTCCAGTGCTGGCTCTATTTTTAAAAATTAAGTCATCTTGAATGAGTATCTCCTTGTGTGTAAAGTGGAGGCCGCTGAGCTGGGAGTATAGCTAAGTGGTATAGCACTTGTCAAGCATGTATGAGGCCCTGGGTTCCATCCCCAATACAGGAAAAAAAAAAGGTAGAGACCCCTAAGATTAGGAGTAAGCTCCCTGTCTTCAGTCTCCCCTCTCATTTTAACCTAGTGTCCGCATCTTTTTACTTGGGTTCCTGGATTCATCTTCCCCTCTGCCATCCTCAGTGCCACCCTGCTTTCACACTTCTTTCACGGTTTGTGCAAAACGTCTCGCCATTGAGCACCTCTTTTTCCTCTGAATAAGTGGAATCTGAAATCTGTGCCTCCTAAACATTTACACCTGAGCTCCTGAAGAGCAAAACCCTCCTGAACTGACTACATCCCCTTTCCCCCTCCAGACCCATTTCCTGTGGCCTTCCTGTCCTGTCCAGCTAGAAAGTGGCCCCCCTCAGCAGCACCCATGCTCTGGAGGAAGGGACATTTGGAAGAAAGCCTGCTGTCTCAGTCCATTTTCTGTGGTTGTCACAGAATACCCAACGGTGGGTATGGCACTTTACAAGGAAAGAAGTTTGGCTCACAGTACTGGAGGTTAGGAAGCCCTGTGAGGTCAGCAGAGGACTTCTAGCTGTTATGCATGGTAAACAGTGGAAAGTCAAACAGACACATGCACAAGACACAAAGACAAAACCCGAGGGGCAGCTTCACTTTATAACAACCTGTTCCTACAAGAATGAACTCACTTCTATAAAGAAAGGCATCGATCTGCTTACTCAGGTTCCACTCCGGTGACCCAAACATCTGCCACCGCGCCCTGCCTCCCGACACAATGGCAAACATTTCAACCTGAGCGTCAGCGGGGACAAACTGTGTTCAAGCCACAGCCGCTGTTCTCAACACTGCTAGGTAATTTGGGAGGCTCAGTGAAAAGGAACACATGGACCCTCTGATTGGAAAATTACGGAGACTTTTGAAAAGGCAACAGCCAGCACTAAGTGTGGGGCACAGGCCACGTGGCTGCAGAGGTTTCACACCCCGAAGCTGGCTTTTCTGGCCTCTGAAACTTTTCTAGTCACCATTTCCTGCTTTCTTAGAATCTTCCATTGCCTCATTTGCTTCTCTCCTTCAATCTTCACTTCCCAGTTGCTGCTTCCCTGCAGAGCTGGCCAGGACTTCCAGCAGACATGGCCATTTTTGGGAATATTGGGTTTCTTCTGTCTGCGGGACACTGCCTCTTGCTCTGGCACTATCTTGTCCTTCTTTGGCCATATCTTGGGTATTCATTACAGTGCCAGAAAGCTGATTGACACAGAGACCTTGGCATGAAATCTCTGTGAGTTTCAGTTTCCCCAATGAAAGGATGCAGAAGCTTGACCCTTTGGGTCCTCCATCCTCTCATGATGGGATTCTGGGATCATAATGAAGTCAGCTGACAGCTGCCCCCCTTACTGCCTCTGGCTGCACCAAACCTGATTGTGATCTCTCTGTTGAGCTCCACAGGATCAAATGAAATGACCCTAGGTGTGCAGCTTAATGGGGAGAGTACTCCTCAGGCATTCACAAATATTCACCTTTAAAATAGCCAACTACCTGCCATCAGCAACTTAGTGCAGTGAAAGGCCTTGCTCCTTCTGGCTCTGTGTACCCCTAACACCAAAGTCTCATACTAGCGATTTGAAGAATGCTCTATCTGCTCAAACCCTTCTCCAGGGGTACATCCTCACTGTCTAATTCAGAGTTGTAAAGAGGCAAATGGAGTCCTTTCCAGAGAGCCTTCAAGCCGTTGAAGGCCCATCAAACATCAAATTATAGTGCAAGCCCTCATCAGTTATCCCCCCAATCTGCTGCAGACCTACTGGCAGAAGATCAGATGCCCCAATCGCTGAGGGTTAATTACTGACTTGGCGCCCATCTACTTGGTAAGAACTTGCAGAAGACTTTTTTTTCTCTTTCCAAAGGCATGCATATTTGCTCAGCGGGTTGTGGGGACGTTTATTTTGTAGTTAAAAAAGAAGTCTTTGGGCTGGAGGTGTAGATGTGGGGTGGCCCTGAATACTTCGCTGGACCCAAGAAGAAGCTGCCTTTGGAAGGTCCCTTTACTCCCAGCAGCTGTCTCTGGGTCCCTCAGAATGGGGTAGGGTGGTGGCGCAGGCGATAATGGGTGGCAAAGAGCACAGTCGCTCCAGCCATGCCCCATGTGACTTTCCCCAAGTGCTCCCAGGCTGTTCTGGAAATACACACGCCAGCATTTCGACTGATTTCCTGAGTACTGTGATGGTGAGAATCTTACTCTTTGTATTTTGTGCTTTCCAAGTTGCCAGTTTCTGCAGAGCTGACCAGGACTCTAAAACAAATCAAAGCACATTTTATTTTCAGAAGTAGTCCATGTGCTAGGAATACAGCTCAGTGGCACAGTGCCTGCCTGGCAAGTGCAAGGTCCTGAGTTCGGTTCCCAGTACCAGGAAAAAATGAAATAAAATAAAAGTAGCATATGTGGTTCATGCATGCACATGATTCAAGCCACATGTAAATACATAAAATGGGAGCGCTCCTACTCCTCCCCGTCTTCCTCTTGTTTCAGAGTTGACCCCAGTGAGTGTTAGATATGAACTTTACAGGGCTTTTCTTGTACTTTGCAAACACATAAATGTATAATATTTTGAAAGATACATTTTGGGACATACATTAGTTCCAGCTGCTTGGAGGCTGAAGCAAGAGGATCCACTTGAGCCCCAAAGTTCAAGATCACCCTGGGCAACATGAGACCCTGAATCAGGAAACGGGGTGGGGGCGGGGTACCATACTTATGTTTTGTTCTGTGTTGTGGTCTCTTCACTCAGGATGTTCTAAATACGTATCTGTAAGTGTACTAGATTAATTTCAAATGCTAACAATTTCACAGAATGAAGGTAGAATAATCTACCCTGCTGATAGACTGAATTCCTTTTGTAAGCTGGAATGAAGACACTTAAGAAAATGCTCTCTCGGGCTAGAGATGTAGCTTAGTGGCAAGCACGAGGGCCTGCCTGAGTTTGATTCCCGTTCCCCCTCCCCACAGTCGCCACTATTGAGCCTTAGGGGCTTAGGACTCTGGAGACTTGACCTAGAAGAGTCAGGGTGCTGCTGAGGTGTCACGATGATAGAGAAGCTTCTGGGTCAATGTTCTTTTTTAAGCCCTCGAAGCCAGGAAACCCATGACTTGACTTGCGAGAAAGCGGCGGTTCTTTTCGCACCAGGCCTCCGATTTTACCACAGGGCGGCGCTAGTGAGCAAGTCTGCGACGTGCTGGCTCCTGCAGGGAAGGAGAGGGGTACAGGAGGCAGGGGCTGGGTTAACGCAGAAAGCACAGGAAAGCCCGCTGCGAGCTGGTCCGGGGATTTACAGTGCTTGTCTACCCAGCTGGCACCTTGAGGCAGCTAGGAGGACATCCAAGTTCTGAAGTGACAGAAAACAAAATTCATCCGCCATAGGCAGCGATCAGCAATGAAGGCTTATTTTCACTCACTGTAAGTCCTTGAAAAGGAATACAGCAGAATCTTGTGTAAAATGGGGCCACGTGTTGAATGTGGGGGCGCTGGCGATGACAGGGTGGGAGGTGGGGGCTGTAGCTATTTACAGGAACGAAGTAAAGTCCACTCATCCGAAGTCCCCTTGTGATTCAGCTCATTTGCACAATCACTATGGGCCTGGCCCTTGTTACTCAGTTGTTCCCAGACATTCTTAATTTACTGCTAAAAGTCATTAAAAACAGCTGAACATGGTGCCATGTGTCTACAGTCCCAGCACTTGGGGAGGCTATCCGGGAGGCTGAGGCAACATGGCAAGTTCGAGCCCCAGCCTGCACAATTTGAAGAAAAGCTGTCTTAATACAAAAAATTTCACAAGGGGCTGGGAATCTAGCTCATTGCAAAGACCCTGAGTTCAGTTCCCAGGACCAGTGGGATGGGGTGTCATTAAAACATATTGAGGACTCACAGGCCAGTGACTAAACCCAAAATATTACACAAATGGAGATTAGGCAGTCTAAATAATTTAAGGTCTAGGAAGAAGCAATGGTAGAGCTGGCATTGAGCCCAAGTCCCCATGATCAGATCAGAGCTCAGTCTCAGCATTTCCCTGACCGGGAATCATCGGCTTACTTGGTGAAGCCAGATCACTTGACCAAGTCTCTCTCCACAAGATGTGACATGAAGCCCACGCTTTTTTGTTGCTTTGCATGTTGCTGCCTTCCTCGCCCCCAGCTTCCAGACCCTACAGTCCTAACCAACACATAGGTGCAGCTTGGAGTTTGCTTCTGGGGTGGGGAGTTCCAAAGTCTTGGGCTCAAGTTAGGAAGACAGGGATGGAGAAGCAGTGACCGGATGGTGATGGTGAAGTCCATCAGAATAGCTGGTGTTTGCATCAGCCTGCAGGGGCCTCCAGAGTCAGCTTGCACCAAGCTGCAAGTTACACCCAAACTGTCTGCGTCTTTACTAAGAGATTCAGATGCTGAAACGTAGCCAAGCAAGGTGGCATGCAAAGCGGGCAAGCCTTGGCCGCCCTACAAGACCGGGAAGAAAGACAAGTTTCTAAGAGACTCACTCCACATGGGAAAGGAAGAAATGTTAGCCTAGCGTTTGGCCAAGACTCTGGGGGATGGTTCCAACTCATGAGTCTTAGCAAAGGAGAATAAGAAATTGCTGAGAGTGGCAAACTGTTTATAATTAAGAGAACCTGGGAGACATAAAGCAATGTGAGGCCGACAGCTGTCCTGGATCTGTGGCCTCTGTCCTTGGAGCTGCTGCACAGGACGGGGGAGCAGCTCAGGAAACAGCTGCTCTCCCCCGCTGTGCAGACTGTGTGGGCGGAGTGTGGGAGGTGGGGCTCCCCCTTATGCCAGGTCCCGGGTGCCACCACGACTGCCTCAGGGTCCCCCTTCCCACTCTTCCACCAGTTTTCCTTCCCTTCTTCCATAGTTCAAACTCCCTCAAGGAAGTGGATAGTGGGAGTGGGCTCAAGTCCTGACTCTCTTGCATTCTGAAAGAGTTATTTAACCCCTCAGAACTTCCCTTTTCCTTTCTGATAAATGGGGATAAAAACAATGCCTGATCCATACATTGCTGTGAGGATTCAATTAGATACCAGTGAAAAGCAGTTAGTGTGGCACAGGGGATGACAGAGAAGGGCTTGCTATCTGTTTTTGTCTGCCCCTAAGCTAGCAATGTTTTTTTTTTGCACTTTTTGTCAGGAAAGAAAAAAAAAATATCTAACAGTTACTACAGAGGTACGTCAGTTCACGAACTTACTTCTTTCCATGATTCTGGTCACAAATTGAATTAGGTGAGAAGCAAAGCAAATTTCCTCATAAGATCAACATTGGATCTAATCATTGAATTTGCTTCAGTTTTCAGCCAACTCAGTTTGCAACCAGTCACGGAAAGAACTAAGTTTGTGAACTGGGTGAGGTACCACTGTATTTTGTGATATGTGAAAGTGTTGTCCAATTCAAGTTTTGCTGTCCATCAAGTTTTACCACAACACGCTGTGTTCACTTGTTTACGTGTTGTCTGTAGCTAATAACAAAGGACCTGGTGGCCCCGCGTCATCTCTCACTCCTCATGGGGTTGCTTAGATGGCTCCAAAGAGTGTGGTGACACCACTGTCATGGATCTCAGTGAATGATCACCCCCAGTAGAGCTTGGGAGAACAGAGACCAAATATGAATTAATAAAAATGTTTCTATTTAGGCTTGCACGGAGAAAGTTTGCTGACGCCTGGTGTCTGACAGTGAGTGGTCAGTGAGATGGATGCCTGGTTACTATAATTATTGTTGTTACTGTGGCCCTTTTGGCCTCTGACTTTCAAATGACTATGTTCATGGCTTAATGGAAAGATCATAAACCTCAAGTGCACAGAAAGGTTTCTGGGGATCTCTAGACTTCCAAAATTGTTGTGTGAAGTCGTATGTCATCTCTTCTGGGGAAAGGGCTACCTGTATTCATCTGGTTTCTTTATCTCTAAATAGGTAAAGAAGTATAGGTTTGATGCCTTCTTTGCCCCAGGCAAATTGATCTATACTTTCTCCTGGGTACCTGGAGGCAACATCTGTGAGGACACTACCACCTCCCCATGTGGTGGGAAGGGCATAGCTCTGAGTTGTCTGGCTTGGACTGAATCCAGGCCCTTCCTTCCACTGGCTGGACCCCTCCTTTGAGCCTTTGTTTCCTTACTGAGTTGTTGCAAAGACGAATTCAGTAACAATGGTCCATCCAGTGCTTGGCGAAATGTCTGGCACCCAATAGAAACTGCAGAAATGAAACTTATTATTACTGTATTAGCCTTGAATACTCAAAAACATTCCTCAGCTCGTTCAGACCTATACAAAAAGCTGCCCTAGCCAGGTGTGGTGGCACACACCTGTAATTCCAGCACTCTGGGAAGGTGAGGCAAGAAGACTGTAAATTCAAGTCCAGCCTGAGTTATTGTCTAGTTACTTTCCTCTTTACTGGGACAGAATACCTTACACCCACAAGTAAAAGGAGGAAAGATTTATGTTAGCTCACAGTTTGTATAGATTTTAGTCCAGAGTCTGCTGGTTCTAAGGCAGGGCAGTATGACACAGGAACATGCAGAGGAGGAACAGTCCATGGCGTGGCAGGCAGGAGGCAGCCAACCTTCCTTCTTTCCCTTTTTATTCTATTCAGGCTATGAGCCTGTTGGTTGGTGCCACCCACAGCCAGTGTAGGTCTTCCCTCTTCAGTGAACCCACCATCCACATCCAGAACTAGGCTAAACCAGTCACTGGACCAATCCAACATCACTCCCACGATCCAGCTGTCTTCCAAAAGCCCTACCTATGAGCATATGAGATTTTGGGGGTTGTAATGGTTAACTGATTATATCAACTTGAGTAGGAGAAGTTCAATTAAATTGGTTTAGCAATTCCACAGCCTAGTGCAGCTTGTTGCATAGATGGTATAAAGGGGAAATGAAGGATGGATATGCTTCTGTTTCTTTGAGGGAGTTTTTGCTGTCACCTTGGACATCATCTCCTGGCTTCCAGTGCAGACTCTTCAGCTTGCAGTGTAGACCCAGTGGCTTCCTGATGTGGCCTCACACAGGTGAAAACAGTTAGCTCCAGACCTTCAACTGAATCTGTTGGTCTCATGTGCAGACACCCTCTGCACGTTTCCTCATCTGACTCTGTGGGTGGCCACTGTGAGCCACATTTGTAAATTCTTATATATTTGTACATCTTGTGTTATAGCTGTTTCTCTAGTAAACACTGACTGTACAGGGTATATTTAGATATAACCTCTAACAGCAAGTTAGTGATTTAGCAAAGCCCTGTCTTCAAATATAAAATAAGACTGGGAATGTAGTTCAGTGCAAAGACGCTGGGCTCGATTCCTTTTTTTTTTTTTTTTAATCTCTAATAGTAGCACATGCCTGTAATCCTAGCTACTCAAGAGACTGAGGCAGGAGGATCACAACTTTGAGCCAGCAGGAGCAACTCAGTGAGACTTGCATCAAAATTAATTAATAAATAAATAAAAGGCTAGAGTGTGGCCCAGTGGCAGACTGCTTTGTTAGCGTGTACAAGGTTTCCTGGTTTCCATTCTCTACTGCAAACCCTGAAAGACAAGAGCCAGGGATTTAGCAAGTGCAAAGTTGTATGTTCTAACCCTTGTAAAGAAAAGCAAACTGCTATTTTGGTTAAATAAGAGATTTGAATTTCTCTTGCATGTTCCTCATGTATATTTTTATTTTTTCTATTTTTTAATTTTATTTTTAAAGAGGATAAAACAGAATAAAACCTATCAAAACAAACCAGTGTAAGAGATAACAGAACTTCAAACCCTTACAAAATCAACAATTTTGATGTCTTCAAAATAGCTGCAGATAACTTCAGACAAGGTAAAACTCAAACAGAACAGAATAGAAACAATAAAAACGAAACCATGAATGCAATAAAGGATTTCAAAACAAGTCAATAGTAAAATCCAAAATTGCTATCATAATATATCTTGCTATCTTTGAAATAGCTGCTCGTGCCATTGAATTTAACATAAAACAAACTAAGTAAAACCCAACCCAACAAAACCATGAAAACATTATAGGACCTCAAAACGAGACCATAGGGAATCAACGATGGCTACAACCTTCAAAAGGAGATTCCCCCCAGATGCCACACTACATACCACTATCCTCTGAACCTATGATCAGCCCACTCGCCCTAGGCCTGCAATGTTAGTGAAACACCAAAGCACCACAGGCATCCAATTGCATTTCACCTCCATAGCTACCATCATATCCTGTGTTTCTGCAGGTAAGTTGCTTATGGAGTAGGGTTGGGGTTGGCGTTAGTATGGGGTCTGGCTTTTCCCAGTCCGGTGGTGGTGCTGGTCCCCAGACTGGGCCTGTTTGCTGATGTGCCTTCTTTCTCTCTCCTCTCAGTCTATGAACAGCGCTGACTCATGGGGAGAGGCTTAGGACCTGCTGTTCCTGGTCTGGCAGTGGCTCACGCATGGTGCTGGTTCCCAGACTGGGCTTGTTTGCTGGTGTGCTCCTCATGTGTATTTTTAGTGCTAACAATTTAAGCAAGTTAGCCAACTAAACATAATCAATACACAAAGTAGCAGGCCTCCATTTATGCTTTTATATACTCAGTGGCCTCATTTAAACAAGGCCAATGCAGATGCCCTTAATTGTGAAATAATTGAAATCTGCAGTTTCGGTAGCACCCTGTACCATTTCAGGCTTTTCTCAGGAGTGAGGACCTCATTTCCCCTTAAAGTGTTTCTCCTGGAGCCACATTCCCCAGCCCAGCTACCCCGAGCTAATAGGTTCATTCCCTGGCCCAATGGGAGGGAATGGGGCAACCCTGCAGCCAGTATGTCCTAGAGATGGGTCTCCTGGACGAGTCTAGCCCATCCCAGCACTGCCCACCTCCAGGCGCAGGGTGTGGACCCCTTCAGCAGGGGCCTGGTGGCTCCAGACAACAGCTGGAGACCAGAAGTGAAGACTTCCAGCTACAGGCAAATGTTACGTTTTTTTTTTGTGGGTGAAGTATTTTATTTCCAAAGTGCCCCTTTCAGCTGAGCAAAAACAACCCCCTGTGGTGACCCAACCCTGCCACAGAGGAACAAAAGCTTTCCAGTTCTCTGAATCCAAGAGACTGTACTTCTATACACACATGGCCCAGTGGGGAGAGGAGATTGCTATGTGACTCTCAGGCTTAGAGACAAGGTCACCCTTGTGCAGCCCTTTCCCTCCACACAGAAAGAACAGGCTCTGATTACCTGACAAAGGATGAAACTGCTGCTATCCTGGTGCTGGCTCCTGGGTAAGTTTGACAATATAATGTCAAGGGCAGTGATCCCAAAGTGGGCCTGGTGGCATGCACCTGTAATCCCAGCACTGGGGAGACTGAGGACCAAGGATCACTGTGAGTTCAAGGCCAGTAGAACTATAGTGCAAGACCCTGTCTCAAAAAGCAAAACAAACAAAAATGTCAGTGGTCCCTAAAGTCCATGCAAATGGGTTGGGGTGCTCTCTTCCTGGAACCATTGTCCCATAACCCAAAAGGGATTCTTTTGACAGAACAGCTGAAGGTTCTGGCCACATTTATTTATTTTTCTGTTGCTGCCCGATTTGTCTCTAAGAAATTCACCAGCGAGGCCACCCTGTTTGTTTTCCACCAGCCATTTCCTGCCATTAAAAATATTTTCCTTCATGGAAGGAAAGAGCTTCTGGGAAAGAGAAGGAAGTCTGAGTGAAAGTAAACACTCAAGTGAAACCAGACATTAAAGGTGCCGGCTGTCCTGCTGCAAGGGTGGCTGGGAGTGGAAGCTGGGCCGGGACAGGAGGAGATGGGAAGGCGCACGCCTGTTGCAGAAAAGCACCTGGGTATCTGCTGTGTCGTGCACACATCCCCTGCCATACACCTGTCTGTCCTGTGACAGATCTCTGAGCTGAAACAGCGCTTGCAGCCCAGTAATAAACAAACCTGCATGGACGAAGGAGGCAGATAGAGGAACTTCGCTCGTACAGCTATGTGTAGACAATTCATTGCAAAAGAGATGATTGTAGCCAGATTTCTCAGACAAATGAAAGCAGTGGTCAGACCCTGGTGGGCACTGGAATTATCTAGGAAGCTTCCCAGGGAGGCCAGTGTGGTAGGTGTCTGGGGCAGGGCCCAGGCACCCTTTTTTTGACCAAGCACCCTGAGAACTACACTTGGAAACATATCCATGTCAGAGGTGATAGGATTTTTTGGTTGGACTGACCTGTTTCTCTTTTATCCTACATCCCTATACCTAGTAAACCTGGCTGGACTTAGGAGACTAACTGGCCAAATCAGGTCTTTCAAATTTGGAATTGGAACTCAAAGAAATGGCAGTGTGTGTAGGCCTGAACCAGTCAGGTCAGAAACTGTGCTCAGGGATCCTTGGCTTCAGGGAAGCCGCACCCCAGCCTAGTCCTGCTCCTTGTCTGAGCTCTTACCCTGCTCCCATCTGGCTTACTGAATGCACGAAGGAAATTTTTCTAAACTAGAATCTGTATCACTGCTGTACTACAGCCCTTCCAAGTCTTTGTTTTATTCTCACAGGCCTCGAGCTAATGAAGGGGGATCTAAATCCTAGTAGTCTGACTCCAGGGCTGTGCTCTCAACTGAGTTCTCACACGGCCTTGCTGAGCCCATTCCCTCAGCAGCAAACAGGGGCAGCGGTACCCACTGGAAAGGAACGTTAGGATATAAACACCATCCAACAGTAGAATTCCTCATGTGTATTGAGCCACACACACCTGTAGCTCCTATGAATGTTACAAAAAGCAAAAGGTTGAGCTGGGTATGGTGGCCTTTGCCTGTAGTTGGGAGGTTGAGGCAGGAGGCTCACTTGAATCCAGAAGTTTAAGACCAGCCTAGGAAACACCGCAAGACACCCTTGCGGTGGGTGGGGAGAAAGGGAGGCGGAAAGGAAGTACAGGTTGCTCTGAGAGGCAAGGCCAACTCCACTTGGGATAATCACTCAAGTGTATTAGATACATTTACATTGTCTCTCCTAATCTTCACAGCCTCCAGAGGTACAGACTACGATTTCCAGGTAGATAACCTGAGGTTGGCCTGGCTCAAGGCCAGGGCAAACCTTGACCTCCAAAGTGCTCGCAGTGCAGAGTGTTGACTGGGCAGTCCCTGTCGGACTAGCTCATATCAGCTACACTCAAACAGTGACAAGAGCTGAGAAAACCTGGAGATGCTCGGGGTGGGGGTGGGGGGGAATGAGCCAGGGGCGAGGCCTGGTGCTCAGGAAGCGCTAAGAATCTCTTCCCTACTTCCCTGTGCACCATGTGGTCTCTGAACAAGCTCTTAGAAAAACAACAGCCCAGGGCCCACTACTGTTTCTACAACAATGAGAATATTTATTTTCTCCAGACAGTAAAAATAACATTTTTCTCTCTTTTGTAAAAGTACCATTACATTCCATTTTCTTAAATAACAAAATCCTAAAAATATATATTAAATTGTATACAGTGCATCACACTTCATTTTATATTTTAAAATACATGATGTTTCTATTTTATTCTCAGAGTTGCATATTAAGAGCATATTTACAAATAAAGCCTTGTCATCAAAAGTCAAAATCCCGGTTGGGAAGTGACTTTGGATGTGGGAAGGTCCTGGCGCCATGTGAACCTCAGGGAAGGCAGCCCCTGCACAGGCAGGAAAGGGACCTCCTAGGACACTTTCCTTCTGAAGCAGGAGATTCCCCTCTGATTACCCTCCTCCACCCTCCTGGTATCCTGCTCCTCAAGGCAGAAGCCTGTGCTATGGCGCCCAGAGATCTGTCTCCCCTGAGCTGTCCAGCCTGAGAGGAGCCAGCAAGAGCTGGAAAGTTTGAAAAACATCCCACACCAGGGCAGGAGGGACCTGGCCAGGAGGTAGAACAGTGAGGAAGGTAAACAAAGACATCAGAGAAAACGGTCAAAAGTGTTACAAACTCCCAAGGTAGTAACAAAGCCAACATCAAAACCAAAGAGGGGATCTGAAACCCAAGAAGGCCCCAGATGACTCAGCTGTGGAGTGGGTCTGGCCTGGCTCTGGGAGGCTGGGTCTCGAAGGCTGTCCACTTCTAAGTGCTTGTTAAGATTAAGTGCATGGTACCCACAGGGGCTGGGTGGTGGCCTGTTGTGTGCCCTGTTGGTCAGACCAGCCGCCAGATCCAGATCCAAGCGGGGTCAGACAGGCTCCTGGCTGAGCTGACTGGGGTGGCACCAGGCCCAGGCACGCCTTGGGTTCAACCTGAGGGCCAGGACAGCTGTTCTTGCAAGTGCTTTGATCTTTGTGGGCTGCTGGCTGACTGAAGTCTGAAGCTGAAGCCCTCAACCCGGTCCTGACTGATGTGGGGAAGGCAAGGGGTTCATTCCTGCTTAGTGTCTGCTTTGCAATGAATTGGACAAGCAGGGCAGCCTTTTCTGAGGGACCAAGGGCAGTGAGACACTGCTAGACACCAGGTAGCCAGACCCCAGCCAGCTGAGGTGCAGTCATCACAGGAGCAACACATGGGTGATGCACATTCAAGGCCAGTGGCACTGAAGTGCACAGGGCTGAGGACGGTGCACAGCTGCGCTATATCCCCTCTGGAAAGGCTCTGGGCCCTCCACTCCTCTTTCAAGGTCTTCTGCTGCACTGTTATTTACTTCCTTGAAGTCACCAGTTTCCAGTTCCTTCCAATCCCTCTTTTCTCCTAAAGGTGTTTCTTAAAAGGTCAAGAGCCTTTTCCTGCAATGCTCCTGAAAGCTCAGCTGAGATCATTTTACTTCTCAGGTGTTTACTCACCACAGGGAGGCTGTGGACATGCTCTGAGGCTGTGGCCAGGCGTTTATGGTGTTTGGCTTAGGTTAATTTGCAGCCCTCCTTCTCCCATGCTGTCTTGAGGTGGGTTTGGGTTTCTTGGGACTGCTCCTTGGAGAGGATGTTGGTCCTGGAGGCACTGGACTGTGCTCAGGCCACGCAGGAGCATCACCTGTGCTTCCTGGAGTCTCTGAGAAAGGGCTACTCCAGCTTCATTCAGACAACACCTAGGCTGGGGCATGGCCTGTGCCCTGAGATGTGAGGAGGCTAGGTGACAGGGTGGGTGAGTGACCTTCAGGAAGCCCAATACCAGTGATTAGCATCAGCCCAAAGCAACTGAGAAAATCCTCCTGGCCATGCCAGCCCTTCCCAGGGATAAATTCCACATTGCGTGGAGTTATTCACAGCACAGGCTCTTTGTGACTGCCCACACCTGACACCAGCATTTGACAGATTCCACAAAAGCCCAGAATAGCCTAGAGGGGAAACTGCACATGTCAAGTCTATTTCCAGTGGTCCCATTGCGCTACAGGCCTCTGTATCTGGACTCAGGGGCCTGTGAACAGCTGCTTCAGGGTGAACACCCTTTCTAGATCAAAGTAGGAAGACAACACCCAGCAGCCCCAAGTCCTCAGCAGCTTTGCATAGGGCCTGGACAGTGCTCTGCCAATCTGTGGACACACTGTCCCTTTTCTCTTCACTAATGCCTCTCTACTTACTGGTTCTGAATGTCTCTCCTGGACTCACGTTGCCAAATCTCACCTCTGTCAGCAGACTAAACATTCTGTTTTCCTGGGAGCAGCCAAGCGCAGATGGGTTGCTAGAATCCCAGGAAGGCCACAGCAGGCAGTGGCTTAGGGATCTGAGGGAGGTAGGCTCAGAGCCAAGGAGGGCACCTGAAAGGGCAGAGGCACACAAGCACCAAGGCTTGAGTGCCTCTAGGAAGCCATGCTGCCAGGGTCATAAGCGGCTCTTCTCAGCTGCTATTGACAAAGCCTGCTTCTAGATGGTGGGACCTCTAAATGAGAGATTTATTCCCACAACCAGTGGCCACTGCAGCTGGAGCTCTCAATCTTCAGGCCTATCCTTAGAGGATCTCTAGTTCCCAACCCTCCCTTCTCACCCGGGTCTGGGCAGGTCACCTCTCTATGTGAAGAACAATGTGGCATGGGGCCAAGGGTAATAGCTCTCTCCTTCCCCACAGAATCACACATTATCCTACTGGGTTCCAATAAGAAAGTGCAGAACACACAGTCCCAGGGTGATTTTTTTTTTAACCTTCTTTTAAAGTAGGATCTGCAAGCCCCATGTCTTATACAACACTGCCTAAAGGTTATGCCAGTCTTTATCCTCCCTGTTTTGAACTGAGAGTCAGCTGAGAAAACAGAGAGCCTAAGACCTGATCAGGTTCCACAGGACCATGAGCAGCCCTGCGGCCGGCCCAAATAAATCCAACTCACAGCTGGGTGCAGTGGTATACACTTATAATGCCAGCTATTTGGGGGTGCTGAGGCAGGAGCATCACAAGTTCAAGGTGAGCCCTGGCAACTTAGTGACAGTCTGTCTCAAAACATGAAAAGGCCTGGGGATGTAGCTCAATAGTAGAGCATTATCATGTGTGAGACCTTGGGTTCAATCCCCAGTACTGCCCCCTCACCACCAAAAAAAGTCCAATTCCCAAAGGAATTACTGAGTGCCTATAAACACTTCCAGCAGACTCTGTAACAGGAATAAATAAGTGGATATTTCCTATGTCCACCCCTCAAACTTGCTCTGTAGCTCAATGAGTTACAGAAAGATATCTCCAGAAAAAAGCATGTGTGTGGAAGGCATCAGGTTTGGCATGAATGGGGGTCACTAGCTCTTTCTAAGGCCCTTTGGACTACAGCCTTCCTAGTCCAACACTCAGACAGCAAAGCTCCAGAGTCAGTGTAGAGCACCATCCCTCTACAATTTGGGGCTGCTAATGCCCAGGAGTCCATAATTGTGTGGAATCAGGCCAGCCCTCAAGAGACCTGAGAATTCTTCCAGCCTGGCCCTCTCCCAAACTGTACAGACCAGAGAAAACTGATCTGTGTGTGGACAAAACAGAGCAGAAAAACTCAATATGCACGAAACCTACCCACCACCTAGCAGTCATCTAGAATGTACCTGAGCCCAACGCTAGCTGCCACCATCTCTGTCATCTTGGCCTCCCCAGCTGACACCCCATTGCTAGACCAGAGAAAGATGCAGGGAGGGCTAGATGCTGGGCCCTGAGTCTGTCCCAAGTGCAGCTGATGAAGCAAGAGGAATCCGGGCTCCCCTGCCCCTGCAGCATGCTGCTCCTTCTCAGTCTCAAGATGGGGGGGCAGGGAAGAGCTGGTCTTTGTTAGAGGAGAACCATGGCAAGGTTGAACCTGGCTGCTTTCAGTCCAAAGAGGACCTCATGTCCTAGGCATGATGGGATTTTAGTCACTCACAAGGGGATTACGGTCATCTTGTTGACTCTGACCCTTGAGCTTCTTCTTAAAGATGGAAATTGACGTAGAAGGCTTATAAAAAATGCTCCAGATTTCCCCGGAAGCCCCTGGTTGACGGCAATCCCTAAGGTCCCCTGAAGCAGGAACACGATGGGATCTGTCAAAGAAAAACAACTTAATGTTTCAAATGGATCAGAACAAAGCACCCCATACAATTTTTCAACTCATGAGGCATCTGTACCTATGAAACAGAATGCGTCCAGTGAGGCAGGTCTTAGGCAGAACCTAACGGCTTCCTTTAAGGATCTGGAGGACTACTGTACAGATGTAATGTGGCCATCAAGGAAGTGCAGCAGGCAGATTCCTTCTTGGAGTAACATGGAACTAACTTACTTATTTTCTCTCTTTCCCTTTCTCTGTCTCTTCCCTTTCTTTCCCCTTCTTTCCTCCCTTCCTCCTTCTCTCTCTCCCTCCCTTCTTTCCTTCCTTGTATGATGGGGACTGAACCCAGGACGTTATGCATTCTAGGCAAGTGCTCAATCACTGAGCTATATTTCAGCCTTAAACTCCCTTTTTCAAAATTTTGAGACAAGGCCTCACCAAGTTTCCCAGGCTGACCTCAAGTTTGCAATCCTCCTTCCTCAGCCTCTGGAGTAGCTGCAAATGCAGGTACATGCCACCATATTTGTCAACAGGAAACTTTCTAACTGCCAGAATTATTCTAGTCTGGAAAAGGCTGAGCTGGGAGATTATGAGTTTTCAAATTTCTCTTCTTTTTTTTTAAACAAGCACACAAACAAACAAATGCCCTATCTTAGCGCACTTAGCTAAAATAGGATAAAGGCAACCTTTTTCTGCTTGAAGTAGAAACCTGCCTAATTCCAGCTCTGCAACCCTTTAAGCTGCTAGGCTAGGAAGCTACAGAGGGATTTCAACGTCAAAAGGGAGTTAGGTACCCTTTGTAAGGGTACGGTCTCAGCCGTGCTGAGAGATGCTGGACCTACAGAAAGTGACCTGTATTCTGCTGCAAGGAACATGTAGACAGGACTATGCCTGAGAAGATTCCCCAGAAGACAGGAAATTGTGACTTTTAAAAACATATACATGCAGTCAGTCCTCTGAATCCACAGGTTCTCTTTCTGTGGATTCAACCAACCATACATGAAAATATTTGAGGGCCTGGGATATAGCTCAGTGGAACAGTGTAAGTCCTGAATTCAACTCCTGGTATGTGTGGGAAAATATTTGAAAAAAGAAACTGCATCTATATTGAACATGTATAAAGGCTTTTCTTGTCATTATTCCTAAACTGTTATTTTTTTTTTTATTTTGTTGAGACAGGGTCTTGCTTTGCAGTTCAGGCTGGCCTTGAACTCACTTTGTAGCCCAGGTTGGCCTCAAATTTGTAGTGATCTTCTTGCCTCAGCCTCCCAAGTGCTGGAATTACAGGCATGTGCCACTACACTCGGCTTTGATAATCAATTTAGTATAACAACTATTTACATAGCATTGACAGCGTATTAGTCATTGAAATCCACTGTAATTGAGAGACGATTTAAATTTAAAGCATGTGAGAGAATAATGTGCCATTTCTATGCCATTTTATGTAAGGGACTTGGGTAGCCAAGGAGTTTTGTATACACTAGGGGAAGGGGTGTCTTGGAATCAGAGTCCCACAGGTACTAAGGAACTGTGTGTGTGTGTGTGTGTGTGTAAAAGACATGAGAGTGAGAGTTAGTAAACAATAGTAAGGACAATATTTCTGCTGAAGGATTTCATGTCTAGGGTGCAGATGTCTACGTAAGGTTATCACAGTGTGGTTAATGTATGGTAAATGAAAATGTCAAGAAATTGGGTTTTTACTGGACATCAGGAAGGCTTTCTAATGAAGAGAGCCAGGGCTTTTACTGAACATCAGGGAGGCTTTCTAATGGAGAGAGCCTGGACCAGGAACCTCAAGAATGACAGACTTTGGGTCTAGTAAAAATAAAAACAAACTTTGCTCTGTCAGTAAACAAGTATCAGTAGCATATATAGTTGCTCTTTCCTAGAAGGTAGAACTATTAAACCTAATCAGAAAAATAAGGAAAGGAAATATTTTTTCCCAATATGATCAGAATTGAAGGAGAAGGGTGTATAAGTTACTTAAATAATTGTTTAAAAATAATTACCAACAGATACTAAATGTTAGAATTTTCTCAAGACTGTTTCCCAGTTTCTAGAAGGCCTAAGGAAGAGGCATGACCTTGTCCTAGAAATCTTTACTCTTACATAAAAAAGTTCTATAAGGAACCAGCACAAGTAGAAAAAATGGAAACTGTTGCTATTTATGCCAGGATTGTTTCAATCCTCCCTGAAACCATATCCTTTGGACACAGGAGCACACATGATCCCTCCAACCTTAGTGAGGTTTGTCCAGTTGTACATTTCACTCTGCAGAGGAGGAGGAACCTCTGTTACCTTATGTTGCTTAGGACTCAAGGCTTTGGAATCATGTTCTGATGTTACAAGTGCACCCAGACAAATGAAGCATAGGAGAAAAGGAATGCTGAGCCTTCCCCTTCCTGGAATCAGGCAGTCTCTTATACTCACTTGAGTGTGACGTGCAGAAGTATCTTTGCCACAATGGCTGTAACTGTAAGGATGAGGAGGGTTGCCAAGCCATATACTGTCCATCCTGCAATTGCAAAAGACAGTGTTTACTGATCCTGACTGTGCTTTAATTTCCAAAGGAGGTCTGCAGCTGAGAGGTGCAGATCCAGTTGAAGAGCTCTGCACAGGTGGGTAAGCAAAGGTGGCAATGGAAGCAGCTGAGCTGGGCTAAGCATGGAGTCTCTGGCTTTCTCAGTGCCTTGTTCTAGAAACTTCTTTGGGGTTGAGGGAGACAGTACAATTAGTATGATGAGAATCAAAGTGGGGGTACCACTGATGGTTACACAAAATCTGTGGTCTCAATTTTCTCATCTGAGGAGTGAACTGTGTGACCTATCAAGTCCTACTGGGCCCAATGATGTAGAGTAAGTGCTGGAGAGGCCTGCCTCCTTGATCTTCTGCGAGTTAGGGAATAAGTGTGAGAACCTCTAGGCTAAATCATCACTGATAGCCGTCTCCAGTTCCACTGGCTCAGCTAGAGGTCACACAGCCAGAACTCAACCTGTCTCTAAAGAAGAAGACCCAAGAGCACTTTTGTTTCTGTAACCACCCACCAAGAGCGCTACCTTCCACTCTGTGGCTGCCAGCCCCTACTGCTGGTGCCCAGGAACTGCTACCTGGGACAGTCTGCGATGGATGGCTGGGGCTGGTGGTGATTACGTAGAGAACTTTAGAGGAGTGGGCAGCGCTGACACTGAGGTTGGCCTGCTCTGTGATCACCTCAGCCAGTGTCTGGTTGACAGTGGGCCTCTCCTGCAGGAGTTCTTCCTTGATGGCTAGAAGATAAAAAGGGATTCATGAGGGAAAGCCAATGGAAACAGTGAAAAGCTGTGAAGGAAGAGGGAGGCTGGTCATGAAAAGAAGACCTTTATTTTGATTTAATTCTGGGTGCAATCACTTCCACTGATTCCTCTGGCCCCAAAGCAGAACCTGTGAGGCTCTGGCTCTTACCCTGTAGGAGGCAGAAGATAGGGGCTGTCAACTTCTAATTAAGTGACTTATCTCCTTGCAGACACCTGAGCATGCTTTGGTTTCCCTACTTTCTGCTTTGTAGCTATCTTTCTCTCTCTTAAAGATTCCATTCCTTCCTATCTATAGACTTAACCTGTTCCTCAAGACTGCCCCATGTGGAGGGCAGACCTCTCCTTAACTATTGTTTGTACCCACCATCTAAACCCTTCTTGGGGTTTGTGATTTAGGACAAAGGCTATGTCTCAATACATGTGTTCTTGGATGCTGGCAGAGTTGTGCCTGGCACACATGTTCACATTAGAGGGGTACAGGGTGTGACTCCACTTTAAGAGAGTTGGAAAAAATAGTAAATAAGTCTTTGGGTTTGGCTGGGATGTCTAGAGGTGAGTGTAGATCAAATGGTCTCTTAAAGGCCTTCCAATTCTGCCAGTCTTAGCTCCTTCTTTTAGTTATTCCTTTAGCCTTCCCATGAAAACTGTCATTATAACTACTAAAATAGCAAAACTGAAACATAAACAAGTTGTTCAATGCAGTGTAGGGAATGTGCTGTGCATTGGAATAATCTGGAGTTGAGTCAGTAGCTCCTGTCTCATTGTACTCAACAAGAACTGTTCAAGATTCAAAAGTCATCCAAGTGGAAAAGAGAAGCCTGAGACACAAATGTCCTGAGGTGCCTGCCCTCAGTAAGAATGTCTTACCTTGGTATAAAACAGCAAATCCCTGGGCTTGATTGATGCGATCGGAGAAGAAATACAAAATGACGAAATCCAGAGAGACATTAAAGGACAGAGGTGGGCGATTCCTCCCATTGAATCGGACCAGGACACGGTGGGTATAGCCGTCCAGCAGCTCCACCATGTCTGCAGAATCCCTGATGTCAAACAAGGTGAAGTTGAAGTGGATGTGGGAGGCTCCTGGGACCCGAATGGTCCAGTAGCAGACCCGCCCCGTGGCATAGGTGTCAGGAAAGTCAGGAGAGTAGACCACAGATGTCATGGCTGAGTAGTTTCCTCCACAGGCACCGACAAGAGCTGCAGAACACAAAAAGATAGCAGGCCTAAAGGCATGCTCATATAGAACATTTCCTAAAGAGCATGGTCCCATTTGTGATATTGTTCTAATCTATAAAGCCAGACCATCTTAGATTTCAGGATCCAATCACAAAATGAATCACTTAAACTCTGAACAAATGAATGTGGCGATGTTTGTGATTTTGCCCAGAAGACCTTATATTTAGCACACAGCATAGTGCAACAGCCTAGGTTGGGGCCAGATTTGAGTCAAAGAGTCTGGGGTTAGGACTGATAGTTTCACCTTCCAGACCTCTCCCTTCTGTTTTCAGGCAAGGGCTACCATCTGCTCCTGTGTCACATGATGGCTTAAGGACAGATAAAGCACATGAGAACATTTGAACCTCTTGGCAGGGGAGGCATGAGGTGAAGGACTTTGTAGCTGCTCAGATATCCTCAATACCTTACAGGTACAATGGCCACACTCATTTCTTCAAGCAGGAAGCTGTGGCGCAAGAAAGGATTTTCTGCGTAGAAAAAGTACTAGATTCCTATCACTCTGTATTGGATATATCTGATTTCTCCGAACTCCTGTTTATGACCTGCAGGATCTAAGAAGGAGACACAACCATTTCCTATCTTAAGGGATAAAATGTAAGCAAAATATTGATAATGAAAGGGAGCAAATATTGGGCTGCAATTTCAAAAGCACACTTTGGCTGGGGATTTAGCTCACTGGCATAAGTGCCTGCCTGACAAGCAAGAGTTTGTGAGTTCAGTGCCCAGTACCAACCAAACAAAACAAACAAATAAACAAGCACGTTTTGGAGTTTTGCTTGACTTTAGAATGTACATAGTGGTAAGAATATACTGCTGGACTGCAGGTGCAGTTTAGGGGTAGAGAATTTACCTAGTCTGCATAAGCTTCTGGGTTTGATTGCCAGCAGCACACACAAAACAAATAAATAAAATAAAATGAAATAAGAAAGACTATACTGCTTTCTCATTCTATGCAGCTCAAAACTGAGAAGCTGAGGTCTTAAGCTAATAGAGGGAATTTAATCTTCAAGAGTACAAAATCCCTCCAAACAGAGTGAGACCTGAAGATGGTTTCATCTTCGACAGAGCCTGGGAGGAAGGGTTAACAGCCACAGGAACAAAAAAGAAGAAAGCAGCTAAAATTACAAAACAGAAGTTTTGAAGACTGGGTGTGGCTTGCCTCTTGGTTGAGAATAATGGGGAGCAGTAGACACAATGAAGCTTGCATCCACTTGCAGACCTCCACAGAGCACTGCCAAGGAGACTGCAGTCAGATAGCTAGCCAGGGTCCCCCTCAGTGGCACAGGTGTGCAAGAGGTGATAGGCTGCCGCAGACGAACAAGCATTAAACAATGCCTTCTTGCCATACACTCCTCTCAAGGATGCAGCAAACCCTCCTGCTTCTAGTATGACTGGCAAGGGGTTTCAAGGTAAAACACCCTTTGCCTCTGTGAAAGGAAGTAGGAGACTCTTTCATGGCAAAACCAGGCAAAAATCCACTGCTTCTAGGAGAAGAGCAGAAGCACAAGTCATTAGCCCCTGGTTGCCTTCAGTTCTCTTGGGCCCAGGATCCTGCAGAGTATAGGTCTGCCACACTTGGAAGAGACAACACATCTCTCTCTTTCCCAGGATCAACCATTGACCTAAGCAGAGTCTGACTTCCACGGAGACAAAGGGTACAGGAATTCTGACAAGGCCACATCCCTGTAGCCAAGGACATGTGCTAAGCCTGAGGATGAAACAGAAGAAATAAGAGCCCTCTTTCACCTCCCCACAAACATAGCGCCAAGTAATAAGTAACAGCAGGGAGAGGAATGAGGTGGAGAAAGAGCCCTTCTGTGCACAGACTTTAGGAATTACTCAAAGCTGAGGGTGAAGCTGAAACACTGACAAACCCCACTCTCCCTTGCCCACTCCCATACTAATGTATTAGCAGGCTATTGCTAGAGCGTCTGAAGCCTTATGTACCTTGAAGCAAATGTTAGAAGCAATGAAACTCAAACTCTGCTCAACTACTAACAGACTGGCTTTGTCCCTGTCAGGTATAAATGCCATTTACCTTATGTTTACCACTTCCTACATAGGACATATGGTATTCAATAGAAAATATACCAGCACTATGTAGGAGTGGTAGGAGCTGAGGCAGGAGGATCCAGCCCAGGCTACTCAGTGAGATCCTGTGTCAACTTGGGGGCCTGGGGTGGGTATGGTGGCTGACACCCGTAATCCCAGCACTGGAGAGCAAAGGCCGGAGGATCATTGTGAATTCGAGACCAGTATAACCTATATAGCAAGATCCTGTCTCAAAGTAATTTTTTTTTTTTATTGGTACCGGGGATTGAACTCACGACTGCCTGCTTGCAAGGCAGGTGCTTTTGCCGCTGAGCTAAATCCCCAGCCCCAAAACAAAAACATTTTTTAAAGGATAGGGATATAGTTTAGTGCAAACATTCTGGAGTCAATCCCTAGTACTGCCAAAAACCCAAAATAAAACAAAACACTATCTAAAAGCAATAAAGAAGCAGAACAAGACTTACTGTCAAGAAATAATTTTTGAAGAACCAGACTCACAAAGGACTCACAAGTTGGAACTATCAGAGACTCTATGACGAATATAGATGGACCTAGAAAGCCTCACATACTCATAGACCGGGTTTATAGCTGACTAGCTCTTAGGAGGTAGAGTCCTAGGAGGTAGGTCACTGGAGGCATGACCTAGAAGGGTTTACTTTCAGCTGGGCATAGTGATGGAGGCCTATAATCTTAGCAATGGCGGTGAACAGGGGCACCGATTGAAAGTTGGAGTCTAGCCTGAGCTACAAAGTTGAGTTCAAGGCTAACCTGTACTACAAAGCAAGACCTTATCTCAAAAGAGTAAAATAAAACAAAAGGATTTACTTTCCTCTCCAGCTCTTCTTTTCTGTTTCCTGTCTGCATGAGTTAAGCAGTTATTCTTTCACCATGCTCCTATACCATGCCTTCCTGCATTGGAGCCAGCCATCTATGGACTGAAATGTAAGCCAAGATAAACTTCTCCTTTAATTTGAAGGTGGTGGGCACTGTGTCTCAGCAATGATGAAAGTATAATTTTGGTACTAGAGAAGTGGGTCATTCCTGTGGTGCTACTTGACCACATAGTTGAGATGCCATTCGAATTTATTTGTTGGAGAAGTTTGGAAAGGTTGGAGATGAAAGCTAGAGAAGCCCTAGAATGCTATAAGTTGAGCTAGATGGAAGATTCCAGTCAAAGCTCAAAGCTCAAAGACTGGAATGCTGACAGTAATACAGATGATAAGGACCAGGTTCAAGAGGTTTCATTTGGGGAGGGAGGATTGAGAGGAGGGAAATGGGACATTAATAAGAATTAAGATGTGTTATTTACATGTACTATTGCATATGTATTATTTACATATGTAAATAACATGTGTAAAGTACATGTAAATGAATGTAATCATGTACTCTCTGCAATGAATGTAATCATGTACTGCAGATACATATTAATAAAAATTAAAATTTGAAGGAAAAAAAGAAGTTTCAGTTGAGAATAAATATTCCATTGGCAGCTGGACTCCAGACCATGTATGTTATGAAAATATATGTCTGATGAAAATTTCATCCATATTTTGCTCATGTTCTGAGACTTTGTGGAAGACTCAGGTTAAGGGCAGCAGAACAATTAATCTGGTAGAGGAAATTTCAAAGCAGTTCAATGTTCAGGCTGTAATATGGATACTGCTTGTTGCTGTTAGTCAGGTTTATAGTGAAAAACACAAGCAACAAGCCCATTTTAAAAGTCTTCAGTTCTGACAGAAAGAAATTTCCCACAAAGATAGAGCAGAGGAAAGCTTGGTTGCTGAAAAGATTAGCATTAAAAAGAAGTCAAGTACATTACACAGGACAATAGGAAAGATGCCTAAGAGCATGAGAAGAACCAGTCAGGTCCACCCATCACAGGCTCAAAATTGTAACCTGAAAGACTTCGCTTGGAGAAGAGAGCCACAGGGAGACTCTGCTTGAGAAAGAAAATACTGCCTGGGAAATTTGTTTACTGGGATTCAGTTCATCCAGGCCCTTGGAGACTTCTGCAGCCTTGATACAAGGGAACTTGGCTACTGCTCAAGCCAGCAGCAGACTTTCGCATTATTCAGTTTATAGGCATGCAGAATATAAGAATTGTAGGGTCATAGAGGCTTCCACCTAGATTTCAGAAGAAGGCCTGGAAGGTCAGACAGGGCAGAATATTCAGCTTTGAGAGTGAAACTGAAAGTGCAGTGCAGATCTAGGAAGTAAATGACAATAATATGGAACTTCTGTTGAGGAAAAGCCACAAGAGATGAACAAAACCAGCCCAAAAGAATAGCTGTGAGTTGCAAGCAGGCAGTCATGAGTTCGATCCCTGGTACCGGTAAAAAGGAAAAAGACAAAAAAAAATAGCTGTGAGTGCTGCAATTACTGGCAGTGCCATTAGGAATGGGCCCACAGGTACTTTTAGGAGTTCACATGTCCCCACAGCTTGCTGTGGGTGCTGGACATGCAGCTAGATTGATGTTTGTCAATCTTGCTTTGGTCTTATTGGTTTCTGTGTCCTTACTTTTCCCATTTGGAATGGGAATGTTTACCCTCTGACATTATATGTTGGCAGAGTTTAATTTTTTTTAAAAGGGTTCATAGCTAAGAGTTTGCTTTGAGTCTCAAAGGAAACTTTGGACCTGGACTTCTCAGTAATGCTGAAACTGTTGGGACTTTGGCAGCTCTTAGAGCTGGTCTAAATGCACTTTGCATAAGGTGATTGCATGTATCTTTTATGGTTCAGCATGGAATATTATGGTTTTTGGAAGGTGGGGCTTCTGGAAGGTAAATGGATTATGGGGGCTTATAGCTGACTTGCTCTTAAGAGATGGGTTCTGATATGAAGAGGCTTATCACTAGGCAAATGGCCTGCAAGGATTTATCTCTCACCAGCTTCTCCCTTCTCTGCTTCCTGTCTGCCATGAAATGAGCAGCTATTCTTCTGCATGCCCCTGTGCCCTGCCATCCTGCCTTAGAGCCAGTCAACTATGGACTGAAGTATGAGAATAAACTCTTCTTCCTTTAACTTACAGGTGGTGGTTATTGTGTCTCAGCCACAAAGAAAGTAATGAAGAACCTCAGATGCTTTGAGAGTAATGATGGAAACAATAAAGCCCAAACCCTGCTCAGCTACTGACAGACTGGCTTTATTCCTGTCAGAAGTAAATGCTACTTATCTTAGCATCTACAACTCTTCTACACATGGCATATGGTAGTCAACAGAAAATATACCAGCACTTTGGTGGGAGGCTGAGGCAGGAGAATTCCAAGTTTGAGCCCAGCCAGGACAACCCTTCTCAAAATTAAAAAAAGAAAGGGGCTGGGGATGTAGCTCAATGTGGAGGCCCTGGGTTTGATATATAGTACTGCCCCCGGGGGGGAAAAAAAAAAACAGAAAAAGAAATGAAGAAATAAAGAAAGGAAGGGAGGAAGATGGAGGGTAGAAGGGAAGAAGGAAAGAAGGAAGGCAGGAAAAGGAAGGAAGAAGGAGAGGAAAAATACATTAAGAAAAAATACATAGAAACAGACATTACACCTAAAAAAGAAAAGGTTGGAATACAAATTATTTTCAAGAAATAAAATGACTGATATAAACTGAGGAGCCATAGATTGTACAGTAGACCATGTTCTTGCTCTGTCTTACAAGCTGTGATGTACAGGAAGTCAGAAAATGAACAACATACTCGCAAGCTGCAAATCACATTTACCCAATATCAACTGTCAGTACTGATGGTTGCCTTTGAGAAGAACAGTCTTCTAGAGTGTGATGTTACAAAAAAATAGCTGCAAAACTGGATGTCAACAAATTGGTGATAAAGAACTGGTTTAAGAATCAGCATATGAAATGGAAGAAAAATCAGCTAAAAGTGGAGCTAGAACAGTGGAGCTAGATGTTCTAGTGTCATCTAGAACATCTATCTACACAGCATTTTTTGGAAAATGAGAAGGAGGTCCCACAAAAACCTGTTACAAGTACTTTATCAATTTCTGTGACTTCAGATGACCATAACCATGACCCACCCTCCGAGAGTAGGATCACCAGTGAGAAGGAGCCTCTGTGTTTTGTTCATCATTGGACAGTCTGATGACATCTGGGATCAGTATGTGGAGGACTAGGGCATTTCTGACACATACAAACTTTTAGAACTGTATGATTTGCCTGGGGAAAATGATTCTAGCAGTCTAGATACATCTCTCTCTCCAGTGTGCCTGCAGTGAAGTGAGCATGGCACCGATTTGCAGGGTGACGCGACACCTACAGCAAGTCCACGTTTTCAAGCACAGTTACCAACTGATTTGAATGTATCTATAATAGAGCTCTGAGGACTTGTCATTTCATATAAGGAAATAAAAGTAGCTATCTCACTTTCAAAAAAATAAAATAATCACAGAGTGAGATTTATAAAGGGCCCAGATGTTGGAACTGTTAGACATAGAGACTCTACAATGAATACACCAGTAGCTAGTAAAAAGCAGACAACAGCACTGAACACACCTGAAATTCAATAGAGATATGGAAACTATAAAAAAGTCAAATGTTAATACTAGAAATAAAACAAATAATATTAGAAAATGAAGTATCCTTTTGACAGGTTTATCAGCAAACTAGGCATACAGGAAGAAAGAATCAGTAAATTCAAAGAAAAATCAATAGAAATTATTCAAAATAAAATATGGAGGTAAACAAACAAAAAAGAACAAAGCATTCAACAGCTATGAGATAATATTGAAAGGTTTAATACATATATAACTGGAGTTTCAGAAAGAGATGAAAAAAAAGAGAACAAGGCAGAAAAAGTATTTGAACAAATAATGGCAAAAAATGTTCCAAAATCAATTAAAAGTGGCAAAACACAGATCTAAAAATCTCAGCAAACACAAAACAAAAAACAAAGAAAACATAACAAAATGTATCATAGCCAAATGCTAAAAACCAAAAACAGTCTCATGTTTGGGAAGACAGAAAGTGTAACCTGGTCTTTTCTCACTGTTCTCCGATCTCTTCAGAGAGAAATCCTGGGCCTGTCTATAGTCACCATCATCAAAGTTCTCAGCCTATCCATTAAGGATTCCCACAAGGGTGTACAGTACTTGAGCTAATATTTAAACCATTTTACTCTTAGTAGTTGAAACTACAGAGGTTAATTCAGTGATGTTGCATCGTGCAGGGTGAGCTGAGAGTTGAAGAACTGGCTACAATTAAGGACTCCTGCCAGGCCACATACACCCTGGCCCCTCAAGACTGGAGCAGGCAGCACTAAGGAAGCCACCCTTCAGTGGATGCAGCCAGACAGGGCAGCTTCTCCATTTGCCAACCTGGATGGTGTAATGGGCCATTTCCCTTTTCTTACCTTCCCTGCATTCCCCAAATACTCTATTTAGGTCTCAAAGAGGGGATGAATCATAAAGCCAGTGAAGACTTTACCCTCTGAGCAAGCTCCCTAGTCTCAGAAGAGGTGACTCCAGTGGGTTTTCTACAAAACACAGGCCTGAAGGCTGGTTTTGGATCCTAGTTCCTCTCCTAATCTCCCTGAGCTGCTGCCTGCCTCCTGCCTCTGGTCTTTATGGTGCCTACCAGCCTTTGCAGTCAGCTTTAGTCCCAAGCTGACTACAAAAAGACTGGGCTCCTCACTTGCTGCAGTGTCAAGAAAAACTGTGATTATTGGCACGCTCCACAGGGCTACCCAAAGCTTTATTCATGAATCTGGATTTGGGGAGTCAGGGGAGGAGATGACTGCTACTGTGCATACTGTTATCTTCTGAGAGCCAAGATCCAAAAGAAAATGGTACTCAGATTTTTGTGATATACATGTGCTCTGATTAAATGTTTATAATTTTATACTGAAGATGGAATAAGCATTAGCACTTCAACTGTGTATTTTTTCTGTTTTTCTAGATTTTTAAGCCAGGATCCTTTATATATCTATTTTAGGGCACAATTACAAGTTTTATGGCAAACCATTGGTATTGTTAACATTTTATGGTCATTATAAATACATAAAAATTCTACTAGTCCCCTTATTCTTCTATACTTCCCTTAACTCTGGTATACACCAAAAAAGTGTCTACTTTCCTAGTTTTATCATTATAAAAATAATAAAAGTATTTTGCTAGTACATAAAAAAAAGAGAAAAGACAGCTTCTGCAGAGCTGCATGAGGGGATGATTTGATAATAATCAGAACACTAACACAGTCTGTTTATAGCTTTTGGAACAGTTATTTGGATCTAGTTTATTCTTGTTAATAAAAGGGATTCTAGCTGCTAAAAATAAGAAATTAAAACTGATTTAGCTAAGCTGTGGAAACAACCTAAATACTTCTCAACAGATGAATAGATAAAATATGGTATATATACACAATAGAATATTATTCAGCTATAAAGAAGAATGAAATCATGTCTTTGCAGGAAAATGACTGGAACTTGAGGCCACAATGCTGAGTAAAGTTAAGTTATATATCTTCTTTTTTCTCTTATATGTGAAAACTAAAATGTTAATTAATTAATTAAAGAAGAAATGATGGGAAGTTAGAACGCAGACTTTCTGGAGTTAGAAAAAGGGGTCAGGGGAAAAGGAAGTAAGAGAGACAGGAATAAAAACATAGAAAATAATCAAGATTAGTTACATGTACGTATCGATTCTCCAAGATGAACAATCATCATGTACTGCAATCTTATGCTAATTAAAAAATAACTTGGAGGGAAAAACCCTGGGTTTGAATCTTGGCTGTGCCGCTTATTACCTGGGACAGTTTACATCATCTTTTGATCTGTACTTTTCTTATCAATAGGGCTGTTGCAAGGGTTAAATAACAAAATACATAAAAGCATTCAGGATCAAATCTAGCACATAACAAGCACTTCATAAATGTAATTATTTTCATTATACCTAATTCATTTTTACCTTCCTTGATGTACTTCCAGTATCAAAGATGATATTTACTCATGTGACTGACTTTAAACCAAACTATTTTCGCTTGGCTTCTCTAGAAGATGATATACTAAATAAAATATAACTGTATTTGCAACATAGCAGATATTGAATAAAATGTGCTAACTAAAAACTATCGTTTTCGATCAACTTTTTTGCTGATCAAAAATTCACCATTCTAAACATTTTTAAGTATACAATTTAGTGGTATTTGGTATATTCATAAGGTTGAATAACTATTACTGCGATCTAATTCTTGAAGATTTTTTAAAAATTTTATTTAAAGAAAGGCAAAACAAAAAAATGGGCAGAAATAGTACATACTTTCAAAGAAAAGAAATAAACAGTAATAAATCACTAGTTGATGTATACATATTGTCCCCCCACAAATAATTATCAAGATACAAAAATGGAACATATAAATGGGAATTCAACCAGGGAGACTGCAAACAGTTCTGTTCAACTACCCAACAAAAAATTAATATGGCTATCAATCCTATACAGTTAGACATATATGCATTTATCTATATCTTCTTTTATGTTGAGACCAAACAAAACATAGCAGATTAAAATCATTCTGAAAAAAAGATTAATAGTACTGCTGGATTTCACATCATGACACTCTGGAATCAGCACTGGGTACTGCAGTGGCCCTGTCTTTCCTTCAAAGTTTTTGTTTATCTCATCATGTGTCATAAGATCAGTTCTCATAAACTGTTTATAGGTTTTATGCAAGCATGAGTCTTAACATGTATTTCTATCCTTTCTATATTAGAGGGAGAAATGGAACAAAGCAGGACAGAACAAAACATATTCCTATAGACACATAAAACTAAAAAGACATATAAAACTTCTGTATAGGGAGTTCTACCATGGTCACTGTGCTGTTTCTTGTTATCATCAACAGAATTGTCTGTATCATCAGATAAAGTATAATTGAATATCAGTACATAACAATTAATAGAAATATAACTTTGTACATAGTGTAGAGCTACAAAAACAGGCAGTAATCAAATCAGAATGGGTATCATAGTGAATCATTGTCATTTTCAGTATAGTTGTCTATACTCCTCAACTTGATACCAGCAACCTAACAGTTTTGAATAAAATCTGTGAATAATAAGCATCAATCAAACAAGTCAGATTTAACTAAGATCAGTCATGATACAACAGTATAAGTCATACAGGGATCCGGATTAAGTTAACAGGAAATTAAAGATGACCACTGTGCTATGTATCCTGTTATCTTCAGGACAGCTCTGTGCCCTCAGATCCAGTGCTTGTATACAAACTAGGACAGAACAAGTTCCATCCAAGCAGAGTGGTACGAGTAATAAGGGTTTTAATTCCTGATACACTATTAGCAATATCTTCTGCTGTCTTTTTTAAAGACTATTTCTCCCCTTTCACTCCCCCAGGATGTACTGTGTATTTTTGGGTCTCCCCAACACTCTCGGTTTTATATTGGGGGGCCACCTGCTATTTACCTAAGTGTTTCTGAACTTTCTCACTTCTGGACTTGATCTCTAGTTGTATTTCTTCACTTATTAAAGCCTGTCTTTTCAACCTATTCATAAATACTGGTCCAGTTGCCCCTATTACTCTCTGGTTCCCTATCACATCGAGTTCTGTTTTCTCATATTTGATTTTGGTCCATATACCTTTCTTCAGGTTATATTTCCGATAGAGAGCATCGTGGTGGACCCTATTTCTTGATCCATTCTTCCTGTGATTCTCTCTTTTTTCCCTTAAGTTAGTGTATCTAGGCCATCTATATTAGAAATTATATCCAACCTTCTCTGCCTCATTTCTGTTGTGCTCTTTTTCCATCATTAGTTGTCTGTTTGTCTTCTTTATTTCGCTTTTTGCTCCATTCATTGGGGCCTCTCTGCCACTGTTCCTGAAATCTTGGTGCTTTTTTCTCTCTTTAGGGTGTTCTGTAGTATTCTCTGAGTGTTGGATTGGTGGTTGTGAATTCCCCCAGTTCCTCTTTATCTTGGAAGCATCTTATTTCTCCATTAATTCCTAGGGACAATTGTGCAGGATACATCAATCTGGGCTGGAGGTTATTTTCTTTCAAGGCTGGGATTATTTCGCCCCACACTCTTCTCAATTTGATGGTTTGTGCCGAGAAGTCTGCCGTAATTCTGATGGGTGTTCCCTTGTAAGTGACCTGTTTCTTGTCTCTGACAGCTTTTAATATTCTGTTCTTATTTTGGATTTCTGGGATCTTGATTATTATATGCCTGGATGTAGTTCTGTTTTGGTTATAGGTAGCTGGAGTTCTGTATGCCTCATATATCCTATATTTGGGAAATTTTCCTTAATTATTTCTGTGAATAGCCTTTGCAGTTCCTTTGTTTGTACCTGTGCTTCTTCATTCACATTCTTTATTCTTAAGTTATAGATCCTCTTGTCTTCTAGTCTTTGTATTGTTACTGCTTGTTTCCTTGTTATTTTTAAGAAATTTTTCCTTTCATGTTCCCACATTGCAAACCTGTCCTCCAGTTTAGATATTTTATCTTTAGTTTCTTTCAAGCAGTTTTGCTAGCTTTCAATGAAGTTTTTAGTTTCCTGGTAATCTCTTTGAACCTGCTTCATGTATTCTATGTTTTCTTTATTTTCTCCATCAAACAATTCTCCCTTTTTTTTTTTGTTCTTCCATTCTTCCATTTGTTTTTTCTTGGGAGGTGCTTAGCATTTCTTTAATTATTCTATTTATATCTTGCTTTACTTGGTTAAAATACTTCACTTTTGAACTCATCTATGAGGTCCCAAAGATATCACTTTACGTCTATTGGTGCTGTGTCTGATATTGCATGTTTGCTGTCCTCATTCTCGTTTGCATTTACCTTTCCTGGGTCAATGTTCTCAAGATTGGGGACTGAAAACCCTTTCTTGTTGCCTCCTCTTCTCATATTTTTTGTTCCTTCCATACTGGTGTATATAGGAGGCCCAGTTTCTTTCTTTGTTGGTTTTAGTTTGTCTGAAGTGCGCTGACTAGGTGCTCCCACCCACTGCAATGTCTAATTCTTGAAGATTTTCACCATCTAAAAATGAAAATCTGTACCCTTTACGCAGTCAAGTCACTCCCCATTTAGCTCTTCTCCTTAGCCCTTAGTAATCACAAATCTGCTTTTTGTTTTTATGTTTTTTTTTCCAGTTGGGACACTACATAAATGGAAACATATAATATGTTACCCTTCACATCATTTTTTTTTCCATTTGGGATAACGTTTTCAGGTTCATATATGTTGTGGTATGTATTAGGACTTCATTTATTTTCATGGCTGAATAATATCCCATTATATGGACATACCACATTTTGCTTATCCATGCATCAGCTGATGGACATCTGGGGTGCTGCATTTTGGCTACTTTGAATACTGTTGCTATGAACATTCATCTGTTATTTTTTGGCAAATACATATGTTTGACTTTCTCAGGGATCTAGTAGGAGTAGAACTGCTGGTTCATAAGGTCATATATGTTTCATATTTTAAGGAACTGCCAGATTGTTTTTTCCCCCGAGTCTTTTTTCTATTTTTAATTTTTTTATTTTAAAAAACATCAGAAAAGAAAATCAAAAAGCAAAAGAGATAGACAACAACAACAAACCCAAAACAATAACAATGTAGATTTTCAAAACAGAATGACAGAAATTTAACAATGGTTGTTACATTGTATATTGTTCTTTTTTTTCCCAAAGAAAATTTTTAAAAAATAGAAAAACAGGAAAAGAAGGTAGAACAATACCAAATTCAAAAAAAATTTAACATCATAAAATCGCTAGTTGGTACATTACCCACTGTTGTCTTAAAAATAGTTGCCAAAGTCACAAAATCAAAGCATAAAAAGTGGCTAGACACTCCAACATTGACAGTGCAAACCTTTCTGTTCAATAATCCAACAGAAATTCAGTAATATGGTTATCTATCTTACATACTATACATACCGTTTGTCATGGTTTATGTCTGTGGCCCCCAGGCCTCATGAGTTTGCATTGTACATTTGTGATTGGTTCATTGTCTAGTGCTTGGATTGGTACTGTTAGTGCTACATCCACAAAGGGGTGGAGCCAGGATGTGATGTAATGGCAGGAAGAAGGTGTGTCTTGCTCTTTTGCCAGTTTTGGCTTTGCTGTTTGCAGCCACCATGAACTGCGGCTCTGCCATGCTACCCTGCCTTGGAGCCAACTGAGTATGGACTGAAACCTCCAAAAACTGTAAGAAATAAACCTTTCCTTCCTCAACTTTGGGCTTCAGGTATTTTGTCTCAGCAACAAGTAAAAAGTAACTAAGACACCGTTATACCCTTTAGAGCACTTTCCTTTCCTTTCACTTTCACAATATCTGTTATACTTTTTGGATCCCATTATTCTGTCAGTTTTCACTATTTTTTACACTAGAGAGACAATGTGATATTTATTAATGTGAGTCTTGTTTATTTCACTAATGAGGTTATTCTCAAATTGCCTCCATTTACCTACAAAGGCCTCAAGATTATCCTTTTTATAGCTGAGTAGTATTCCATTATATAGAAATATCATATTTTTTTCATCCACTCTGTGGTCGATGGGCATTTTGGTTGTTTCCAAGATTTAGCCATCACAAATTGTGCTGCTATGCCAGATTGTTTTATAGAGCAGTGGCATCTTTTAATTAATAATACGTTTGATTTAAAGTATAAAAACAGGTAGCAAGCCCACAAACTTTGCTCCTGTTTCTCACTAATCCAAAGGCTTGCAGACAGTGTAAATCTTGGCAGGTGACTGACCTTCATATCTTACGGGTCTACTCTACAAAATGACTGTTATCATAACAAAACCTACCTTGATGGGTATTATGAAGACTAATATGATGACAAGAAATCTTAATTCTTATGAGGTACTCAATAAATGTTTACTTCCTCTTTTTTTGGCTTAAAGCTATAGCAGAAATTTTGGCAAACATACTCTCTTAAGGTGTCAAGGTACAGAATATTCGTTTGATGAACTCGAGGGTGATGTGTAGTGCACAGTTATCTGCCAACTAAACACTACCAACTTACCTTGAACATTATACACAGTTTGTCTTTGCCACAACAGGATACCAAACTGAACATTTGTCTTGACATTACATCCTAGGATGTACAGGAAGATACCAGTAGTCTTCAAGAGGGCATAATTGGTTTAAAGGATCAATAATTGGCCACAAGAGTTCTGCTTACTCTTTCTCCAGACCACAATCCATACACTTTATAACCTGCAAAGGCTTTGGTATAAATCTGGGTTGGGATATATAGTTACTGTAAGTATGGCTAATTGTGTCCCCACAAAAGCTATGTTCAAATTCTAACACTTGATATCTGTAAATATGATCCTTTTTAGATATAAGGTCTTTACAGAAGTAACCAAGTTAAGATGAGGTCATATTAGGTTGAATTCAATAAGTTTCTTTCTTTTTTTTTTGGTGCCAGGAATCAAACTCATGACCTTGTGTTTGCCAGGCAGGTGCTGTACTGCTGTGTTCTCCACCCCATAATTGGTGTCTTTATAAGGAGATAGTGAAACATGGATGCACACCAAAGAATATGGCTGTGTGAAGAAAACAGACATGGGGTGATGCAGCTATATGCCAACAAACGCAAGGACTGCAGGCAAACACCCAAAGCTAGGAAAGCCTCCCTAAAGCCCCAAACAGAACACAGTCCTACCTTCATGTAGGGCCTCTGGCCTCCAGAACTGTGAAAGAATAAATTGCTGTTATTTTAAACCACTCAGTTTGTGATACCTTGTTATGTTGGCCCAAGAAACTAATATACAATGTGATACTTTCGCTCAAAACTGAGCCACTTTACCTGGTGGAGATGTCAGGAGTGGATCTTCTCCTAAGTTCCAAAACACACTATAGATATTTTCATAGTAATCTCATTGTTTTTCCTGCCTCATTTTATCTGCCTCATTTGTGATTTTCTTTTCTACCATCTTTAAAATAGGGTGCTATCCTGGTATTGTGACTCTCATGAAGTCTCACTACTACTGAATAGGTGTGAGTAGGTTACAATAAGGACTCAAGGAGCTAAGGGGTAAGAGCATGGTATTGGAGAGATTAATGCTGGAATCACAACCAATTAGGAAGACTCTGCCCTAGCTGGCCTGTCACAAAATTGGCAAATCAGAGAGGCAGTAGATCAAGCCAAACTCAACATCAGCCCTGGAAAAACAACTCACAGGATCACTGTATTCCCACATGCATTACAGTAAGACACAAATCCCCAATGCCCAAAAACACATTAATCAGGCTTGGAAATTGTATTAAAATAAGATGATAATAAAGCTGATATTGAACAGGCATATCCATGTAAAACTGGAAGAATTATCTTTTCTAGGTTGTCTAAGCAGCACCCCAAAGCACTCAGCACAACTGTAATCTAGCACTTGTTAAACATCCACTTTTCCTTTTAGAGGATAGGCTGAGCCTGCATGTTTGTGCTGTATCCCCAGGGTGTAGGCAGTTCCTGGGCTACCTTGTGCTCCATATATATTAAAAAAGTGAATGAATGAGTACATGGGAGGGAGGAAAGAAGGATAGAGGGAAGGGCGGAGGGAGGAAGGAAGGAAGGAAAGTTCTGGGTTTTAGGCAGTGACAAGCACAAGGCATACTCACTATCAAAGAGGATGATCCTGCCATCACCCCCACAGGGCTGGGTATGATCCCCGAAGCAGACGCTGTTGCACTCAGTGCTGGCTGCCTCCCCATACTTCCAGTAATCAGGGTTGTTCCCACAGAAGCACGCATAGCCTGACTCCATCCCAGCAAACTGCCACAACAGACAAGTAGCACATAGTGAGTGTGGTCAGCTGGCCTGAAGGAGCTTGGCAGGTTGGCCCCAACAGTCAGCTTCATCTTCCCAGGCCACCCTTCCCCTGGAACTTTTCCCTGGTCCCACTCTACCAACACTTGATTCCAAGCTGATGAACTGCACACCACCACACACCATGAATGTGTTTCCCTGTCAATGAGTATTCCTTTTTTAATGCTTGTATTTCTATAGTATTTAATTAAGTTTTAAGAACTTAATACTACTTTCTATTGTGTTTAAGTTTTACAGGCAGCACACACCTGTAATCCCAGCACTCAGGAAGGAGGCTGAGGCAGGAAAACTGATATAAGTTAGAGGCCAGCCAGGGCTCAAAAGTGAGTGCAAAGCCGGCCTAAACTGCATGGTGATGAGACCGTCTCAAAAAGACCAAAAAAAAAAAGTTTTAAGGGAGAGAAAAATCCTGTAAACTCAAAATATTAATAATAAGTTAAAAATTTTGTTGACTGTTTACTACATGCCTTGTAGCAAGTGTTTCACAGCAAATCCTCATAGAAAAATTAATACAGTCCCATTTAAAATTTGGATTTCATCTTTTGTATTAACATAAAATACATTTTAGTACAGGGTCCTTTTTTTTTTTTTTTTTTTTTTGTACTGGGAACTGAACTCACAATCTCACGTTTGTCAGGCAGGTTCTATGCTGCTGAGCCATGTCCCTGGCCCTCAGCATATAAATTATAACATATGTACAGATTTGTACAATCACAAGTATAATCAAGGTACAGAATAGCTGCATCATCCAATATTCTTCTTCATGCTATTGCTTTATAGGCCCCAGTCATAAATCCTCACAACCACTGACCAGTTTTCAACTACTACAGCTCTGTTTGTTTGTTTTTTTTAAATATACTGTAATATCATAGAATCATGAAGTATGGAAACTTTTGGGACTATTTTTTTTTTCTCTCAGCATAGTGTCTTTGAGGTTGATCTAAACTGATGCAGGTAATGATAGCTCATTCCTTTTTACTACCTAACAGAGTGTACTATGTGAATACACTACAATTTGTTCATTTATTAGACTGTTTCTGGTTCTAGTCTCTAATGCTGTAACTATTTGTATGTAAATTTTTGTGTAAACATAAATTTTCATTTTTCTAGGGTAAGAACTAAGAATGAGATTGTGGGGTCATATGTTAAGTATATGTTTCACTTTCTAAGGAACTGCCAAATTTTTCCAGGATGACTGTCCCATTTCACATTAGCAACAACAGCATATAAGAGCTTAGTTGGTCTGTTCTTGTCAGCACTCGCTATTACCAGTGCATTTTATTTTAGACATTCCAACTGGGGTGCAACTATATTTCACTATGGTTTTGATTCATATTTCTTTAATGGTTTAGGACGCTGAATATCATTTAATGTGCTCATTTACTATCAGTGTATCCTCTGTGACGTATCCAGGTCTTTTGCACATTTTAAAATTGTGTTATTTGCCATTTTACTATTTGAGTTTTCACAGTTCTTCAGCTATGCAAGTCTTTTAGTATTTTATTGGGATTGCATGAAATCTGTGTATCAGTTTTGGGAGTATGGCCGTTTTGACTACACTTGGTTCCGCTATCCAAGAACACTTATATTTTCTGCTATCCCCTTCAATTTCCTTTTTCAGAGTACCAGTTTTCTTTTCTTTTCTTTTCTTTTTTTTTTTTTTTTTTTGGTCTTATTCGTTTTTATCGGTACCAGGGATCGAACTCACGACTGCCTGCTTGTAAGGTAGGCGTTTATACCACTGAGCTAAATCCCCAGCCCCAGTTTTTGTTTTTGTTTTTGTTTTTGTCTTTTTTTTTTTCCTTTTTATCGGTACCAGGGATCGAACTCATGATCGCCTGCTTGCAAGGCAGGTGCGTGCCGCTGAGCTAAATCCCCAGCCCCAGTTTTCTTTATAGAGGTTTTTCACTTCCTTACTTAGGTTAATTGCTAAGTATTTAATTTTTATTGTTGCTATTATATAAATAGCACTTTTTCCTAACTCCTTAGTGGTTTCATTATCAATGTACAGAAACAATACTGATTTTGTGTTGATTCTGAGTCCTGCTATATTACTGAATTTGATTGTTAATTTTAAGAGTCTCTTGGTGGCTTTCTTGAGGTCTTCTATGTAGAAGATCAGGTTATCTGAAATAGTAATTTGACTTCTTTCTCTCCTATACATATTCCTATTATTTCTTTTTCTTGACTATTGCTCTTGCTAATGTTATTCCTAAAAATAGAAATAATGTTTTGAAAACTGTATTAAAACAGAGTAGAGATAATGACCATCTTTGTTTTATTCCTGATTTTCTATTTTTTTCCTTTGGTTATTTAGACTTTCAATATGATAACTAAGAAACCACTGCTTAGTTGAAGGTCAGGTATGTTTATACCTGTATTTCCCTAAAGGTTTTATAGTTTTAGTGCTTACATTTAGGTTTTGATTATTTTTAGTTAATTTTTACATATAATGTGCAACAGGGATCCAGATTCATTGTTGTTTATGTGGATATCCAATTTTTTTTTTTTACTTCTTTTCAGTACCGAGGATCGAACTCACGACCTTGCGCTTGCAAGGCATGTGCTTATGCCGTTGAGCTAAATCCCCAGTCCCAAATATCCAATTGTTTTGGTACCATTTGTTGAAAAGACTATCTTCTTAACATTAAATGATCTTGACATCTTTGTTGAAAAATTGATCATCCATGTATATTTTTATTTCTGCATTGTCAATTATATTTTATTTATTCATGTGGCATATTTTATTTCAACTATTAGTACTTTTTTTAGTATAACTTAATTTTTGCCTGAGATGAGACAAAGATAAAAGTTCATTTTTCTGCCTAAAGAGCTTCACTGTTTCTCCAGAAGCATTTATTGAAAATCCATTCTACCACTGAATTATTCAGCCACCTTTATCAAAAGTCAATTGCCCACGTAAGTATAGGAAGTATATATTTCACATTGTGAGCAATTTTCTCAACTAAACTTTGTTATTATAGCATGAAAATAGCCACAGATAATTTGTAAATGAATAGGCATGGCTATGTTTCAATAAAATTTTACTTATAAAAGAAAAAGAAAATGGGCTAAAGTTTGTTGACTCAAAATCCACATGACTGTTTTTATGCCAACACCACTTGCTTTATAGAACATCTTCAGATCAGAATGATTCCTTTTTCAACATTATTTTGGTTATTCTTTGTCTTCCCATATAAGAAATGATATAAGGATGGAGTTTCACTTTTCTTCATAAAGAATCCTACTGTTTCTCCAAGAATTTATTGAAAATCCTTTCAACAAATTTTAGGATCAGTTTGTCAGTTCCTTTCAAAAACTATATTATGATTTTGATCAGGATTGCACTGACTGTATAGATAAATTTGAGTTTTTCAATCTTTGACAAAGTTCTATATCTCCATTTATTAAGATTTTATTTTTCCCTTGTAATCTTATATAATTTTCAATATATAAGCTCCCAAAATTTTTGATAAATGTATTCCTTTTATAAAACAGTTACTCAGCTGGGCATGGTGGCACATGCCTGTAATCCCAGCACTCGGAGGCAAAAGTAGGAGGATTACTGCAAGTTCAAGACCAGCCTGCGCTATGAAGAGAGCTCAAAGTCAACCTGAAATACATCAGGAGACCCTGTCTCAAAAAGACAAAAAAAAATTTAAAAAATAAAATAAAATTAAAAAGTTACTCTTAATCAGGAAGAAATTCCCTTTTACTCTTAATTTGCTGATTTGTATTATTAGTGAATTCTATGTTTTTTCAAATGCTTTTGCTGTATTTTATTTTGAAATAATTTCAAACCTACAGAGAAAGTGCAAGAAGAGTAGGAATAATTACTCTATTCCCTTCATCTAGCAACTTCATTCAAGCTGGCAATTGCCTCAATCATTCCTTATAGAAAAAGGATCCAATCCAGCAGTAGAGGTATTTTTGTTGTCAATTCTCTGTCTTCTTCCTTCTGAAATAGTTATCAGTTCTTTTTGACCTCTGCGACATAAGTGTTTTTAACTTAATTTTTCTTTTGATACAGGGACTTACTATGCAGTTCAGGCTGACCCTGAACCCACTATTATAGCTGAGGCTAGCCTCTAACTCACAGCAATTATCCTGCCTCAGCCTCCCAAATGCTAGGATTCAGGCATGTGCCACCATGCCTGGTTACAATAAGGTTATTGAAGAATAAAGATTAGTCATTTTATAGAATGTCCTTTGTTATATATTTACTTGTTGTTTCTTCATAATTAGATACACACTATGCATTTTTGGTACACATAACACCAATGTGATCTCAGGTTCTTGTTCTAATGGGTTAGTACAATATCTACTTTTTATGATAGCACTGGTAATATTAAATTTGGTCACTTGAGTAAGGTAATTATGCCAGTTTTCTCTACTGTAGTACTTGTTTTCCCTTTGTAGTTAGTAGGTATTTCCTAGGGCAATTCTTGAGGGTATATAAAGTTTTACTCATTAGTAGATGAGGATTTAGAATATTTACATATCTTGACACTTGGTTTCTAAATCAATTACTACTATGATGGTGAACAAATGGTGAATTTCCAAATTTAATCATGTTAGGGTTTAGATCTAAAACGTTCCCTAATGTCTCATGTGTTTGGAAGGTGACTAGATCATGGAGGCACTATCCTCACTAGTGTATTCACTCATTGATGATGAGTTCAGTAGCTAAATGTGCTGTTAGTACAGAGGACCTGGTTTGTGGATGTGATTTGGAAGGGTGTGTTCTTGCCCCCTGGCTCCTCCTCTCTTTCTCTTTGCTTCCTGGCTGCCATGTGCTTTACTCTGCCATGCCTTCCATCATGCTGTTTCTGTCTTGGAGCCGGCTGACCACACAATGCACCCAAAGAAACTGTGAGTCAAATTAAACTTCTCTCCCTTTAAATTATGGATGTTGACTATTTTGTCTCAGCAATGGGAAAGTGACTAATATTCATTTTTTCTCTATTTCTTAGCTAGTATTCTCTGAGAAAGAATGTTTTTCTTCTTATTCACCAATATGGATTTACAGATTTTTATTTTATTCAATGGGGCATATTTACTATATTATCATCATTATTTAGGAGTTCAAATTATGTGAGATTTGGCTGGTCAGAACTCCTTCAAAGTGGTTTTCGTGTTCCTGTGGCAACTCTATATCATTGTATACTTTCCTCTAAAAGATATTTCAGGCTCATTTTGCATTTTCTCAGAACTAGCCCAATAATCAGTAATTTTCTCTAAGGAGCTTCTTTTTAGCGAAGAATACTATTTAGAAACCAGATCTGGGTGCTAAGGATACTACTCTCTGCTGTTAGTATGTCACCACTCTCAGGCCCTCTTAGTGGACAGAGCTTAGACATGTATATGTACACACACACACACACACACACATGCACACACATTTTTCTGTCTCCATTTATCCAGAACCATGCACCTATACTAATCCAATCCCTACCCAACACTATATACTTTATTGGAGTTTTCAATATATTCATTCATATGCCTAAGCACTCAATCATTTGATCATGTTGGGTCAACTGCCTTCCTTAACCATTTGTCTCAATAAGCCCTTAACTCTGAAAAATTATCTTCCTTGCTTGGCATTGGTTAAAAGCCTTTAGATAGGAAGGAAAAAAATGAAAGGCGAAAGGGAAAGTGGGTGAGAAAGATGGAAGGAAGAAGGAAAACAGGAATCTTTCCCTACTTTTCTGATATAACAAACAATAGCATTATTAAACCTTAAAGGTTAAGGGATGAATTTTTTTTTAAAAAAAAAAAAGAATGGATAGGAAGAAAAGAAAGCTTTTTAAATTGGTAAACTGGCTAGGGCCCAGTAATTTATTAAGAAAGTAAACCACTACTTAGGCTTATTGTCAGATTTTCTGTAAATACAGTGATATCCCTGCTCATAATACACAAGGGCATGAATACATAACTCAGGGGGTCAAACAAGGATGCTGCTATATATTAGAAATTTTCCTCCCAGTCCTTAAACAAAAACATTGCCTCACCCTCCTGAATCCCAAACTCACTCCTCTAATTCTTCCTTGGCAAAAGAAGTACAGTTGTCTGATTTGACAGATTTTTGAAAATTATATATATTTTTAAGTTACTTCAGCAAAACACACTTGGATCTTTAGCTTTTTCTACAATTATATATCCAAAGGGCCTTTACCTTGAACCTCTGACTCCGACAGAAACTGATGCAGGTCTGGATGGTGAGTTTGTTGGATGTTTTACTGGTGCCAGTTAGAGGAGGTGGGTTTCCATGATCTTTGTAGCAGCCAAGGTTTCCAGGCACTAGAGAGAAACAAAAAGAAAAAAGAAAATTTCATAACCTCTGGCTGTGAAACAAGAAGGAAAAGCAATCTGTGCCAGATACTTTCATCTCAGCCAATATTTCTACTCCTGAGGTACAAATAAATAACAAGCAACAAGCTTTAAAAGTAGAAGACTCAGTATTCTCTGCTACACACGTTTTTCTTTACTTTGAAGAGTACTGGAGACCCAGATCCCTCTTTAATGAACTCTAAGACATTTCATTTTACCATGTCAATATTGATAGGATTTAATACAGAAGAGAACAGGGAAACAGTTTTCTAAAAATAGAGAAGTTATAATATGTAAATCATTTCACAGGTACTAAGGGCAGGAAAAGTCCCCAGAAGCCCTTACTCTATAATTTGCACTCAGATCCCTTATTTCTTAAAAAATATCATAAGTGGGTTTCCCTAAGGTCTCTTGGGGGGATGAATTAGTTTCCTATTGTTTCTGGAAAAAATTACCACAAACCTACTGATTTGTAATAACATACACTTACCATATTCTAGTTCCGAAGGCCAGAAGTATTACATGGATATTACAGGGCTAAAATCAAAGTGTCAGCAGAACTGAGTCCTCCTGGAAGCTCAAAGGAAGAGTTTGCTCCTTGCCTTTTCCATCTCCTAGAAGCTGTTCATGTTCCTTGGCTTGTAGCAACACACCCCCTTCTTCTGCTCTCGGCTCTTTCCCTCCCTCTGCTTTCACTGTCACAACGCTTTCTCTGACTCAGATCTTTCTGCATCTCACTGTTACAAGGATATGTGATCACACCATATATATGGATAATGCAGGAAGATCTCTCCATCTCAAAATGCTTAAACATATCTGAAAAGTCCCTTATATTATTGAGGATCATACATGCATAGACTCTAGGATGTATGAAATAGATATCTTTGGGGGGCTGTTATTCAATCTACCAGTAAGCATATTAGTGTAATATAGCCACACACCAATGTTTTGGTTTAGTCCAGTCAGAAAAAGAAAAAAACATTCTGAGAATAGAGGGGCCCAAAACTAGGTACCAACTGTGATAGACAAAGATAGATGTCAATTATCCTATTAACTAAATGCTTGATTAATTCTATAACAAAAGATTATGCCAGGCATGATAGTGTACACCTGCAATAGCAGCACTTGGGAGGCTAAAGTAGGACTGCCACAAGCTTGAGGCCAGCCTGGACAACCCAGTAAATTCAAGATCAGCCTGAAACTACAAAGCAACACCCTGTCTCAAAAAACAAAACAGAACACCACCAACACATACACACTTGGTCTCTGCTTAATTCCTGCCCCCAATCCTTTAAGTTTCCTGGGTGATTGGGACATCTTCTGTTCTAATGAGGCAACTTTTAATGGCTTCCTGGCTAGCTTCAGGGTGGGGACCAATCACCAGAAAGACCATACCATGAAGCACTTTTAGGTCAATTCAGAATATTATCCAATTCCAAAGTGATAGCCATGCAATCTTGAATAGATAAATAGCACAGTCCAATTTAATAAATTCTACCTCAACATTAGTGTAAGCATACAAATATATAAGCATATAAAGGGTTTGGGGATTTAGCTCAGCAGTGTAAATGCTGCCTGGGAAGCACAAGCCAATGAGTTTGATCCCTGGTAGTACAGGGGGGGGGGGGGAGAATTTATAAGCGTGTATGTGTGTCACACATATACATTTAAAAGTTTTCTTTGGCCATCTAACCAGTTCATTTTAAATTGGCAGAAAGTACCACTACTAACCCAAATATTCACCCTCCCCCCCTTCGCTCAGTGGTTACCCAAATTCCTTACGTCACACATGGTTCAAATATAACAAATGTGGCTCACCACTCAAATGTTAAAATGCGTCTTTCGGAAACAAACCAAATCTCTGTAGTAGCAAATGTAAACACAATAGCTCTAAGCAGTGGCACTTCTTTGTTCAGTGGGGGCCTGGCTTGGGTATGTCTGGGTTTCAAAGTTTTAAACAACTGCAGAAAAAAACATTTCTAGACAGGAGCAGCTGATTTAAGCTGAGTTTGTTAAAGGGATCTTACATATGGAAACCTGAGCCATGCATTTAATGGTTGATCCCTGGTAGTACGGGGGGGGGGGGATTTATAAGCGTGTATGTGTGTCACACATATACATTTAAAAGCATTTAATGGTTCTTAATAAGAACTACTTGATTGTGACTATCTTGGTCATTTACTCTAATTTTTTTGTCTCAGTTATTCCATTGTGCTCACAAGTAAGCATATTATTAGTCCATAGAAAGCCCAGGCATATACTCATGAACATTAAAATTGGACATAAGCAAGACCATGGGTTGTATTAATGCAGCCGGAACCTATAAGCTTTATTCACAACAATTCAGTGAACAAAGCCATGCAGCATGCTTCGCAATACAACAGGGCAATGACATCCCAAAACACACCACAAAGTAGATCACTGAGATCTGACTGTACTTCTCTGCTATTGTAATGTCTTTGAGCATCAGTGGCCTGAGGCGTTATCCTTGCTCTGCAGGTATAACATTGACCAAATACTCTTCCTAAAATGTCATGTGCATCTGTCTGTGTCTCTCTACCTGTGTGCTGCCACTTTCCCAGATGAGGCCTCCATGTTCTCCCCCTTAGACCATTATAGCTAGCTCTCCTATTCCATCTCCTTTTCTGGCTTACCTACTCTACTCTAAGTAGCACAATGCAATCAAAGTAATTCTTTTAGTACAAGCTAGGCAGGAGGAATGACAAGTGTAGAGGACTTGGGAAAGAATGACATTGTCTTTGCTGGAACAGTAAAGATTGAGCATGACCAGTGATGGGAGAAGGAAAGGGAACAGCAGCTGGAGCAGTGTGTGAGCCATGCCTCAGACCCATAAAATCCCCTGGATGCCACACAGAATCAAGTCCAGATCTTCTCACATGGTATACAAAACCCTACTCCATTTTTGCTGTTTCTCTTTCTTTTTCCCACCCACATAACCTCTCCCTCTTCCCTTGGCTAACTTCTATGAGAAGGCCAAATTGCGGTACATTTGCAAGTTTGTAAGGGTACCTTGCTCTCTGGCCTCTAAATTTTTATACCAGCTGTTGCCCCTGCTTAAGATACTCTCCTTAAGCCTAAGATTTAGCTTGAGCACCACTTTCCCTAGAAAGCCCATCACCCTCTCATGCTCTTCCCCCTCCCCACAACAAAAAAAAAAAGAGAGGTACAGTCCCTGGTTGTGTGGTCCTCTAAGGGTCTATGCTGAGGGTTTTTTTTGTTTGTTTGTTTGGTTGTTTTTTTTTTTGTTGTTTTTGTTTTGCTTTTCTCCTCAAATAAACCAAAAACAACTTAAAGGCAGGACTATGTCTTCTACCAGTCACTGTCTTAACAGGGATTAAAGTGGTGCTAGTCACATAGCAGGTTCTCTGTGACTCTGCTGAATAAACGAGTTGAAATCATGGAGTGGGTAAAGGTCCTCCTCAAGCAGTAGCAAATGAACAGGCAGGCAGAAGTGAAAGGCAGAGATCATCTGCCTAACAGTATCCACTCAAGGCTAGTAACTGAGATATTCACTCCTTCCTGCTCACTGTCTTCTTTGGCTACTTAAAAATATTCTGAATAACTGAGTTTCTCCAAGGTTAATCTTAAAATAAAATTTTTCTTATTTCCTTTGCAGGAAACCTTTCTAAAATGCATTAGATGTTTCTTAAACAAATTTAAAATAGCTCATCTTATAAATTTTTCTTTGTGACCTGAAATCATCAAATATACTTCACCAAAAAGGCCCAGACTGGTGTGCTTTTTTGTTATTGTTTCTGTCGTTAGTTAATTTGTCTCCTTGTTTGCTGTCTTAGCTTGAGTTGCTGTCTTCATATGATGGACTCTGAACAATCTCTGGTTTCTTTTCAGTAAAGCCACTAATGCCAAAGGAGGTCTCACTCTCATGAACTCATCTAAATTTAGTTATTTCCTAAGGGTCCTGTCTCCAAACACCACAGCAGAGGTTAAGGTCAAGATACATATTTTGGGGGCACACAAATATATGCAGTCCACAACAGTTGCTGTTAAGGCTGCTGACACCATAGAACATTGTAACTGAAAGGAACCTTAGAAGCATCCATTTCATCCTACTGTCAGTGCCCAGAGTCTTTGTTTATTCTTTTCTTAATCTGCTACTTTGCAGGCTTAGGACAAACCTACGTAGCCTATCAGAAAGAAAAAATTATAATACACACACACACACACACACACACACACAGATGCCAGATGTGGTAACATATGCCCATACACCTAGCTACTTGGAAAACTGAAACAGGAGGATCATTTGATCTCATGAGCTCAATACCAGTCTAGGCAAAATAGCCAGACCCCGGGTTTTAAAAAAGAAAAGAACAGGGCTGGACATTTAGCTCAGTGGCACAAGCGCATGCCTGGCAAGCACAAGGTCATGAGTTTGATCCCCGGCACCAAAAAAAAAAAAAAAAAAAAAGTTTCTAAAAGATGGAACGTATTCACGCTTCCCATTTTCTGCCATCCCTATTGTAGTCCATTGTTTTTCCTTGCTTACTTCCAAGTACTGGGCAATATTCTGAAGCACATATGTGTGACCATCATGAATCCAGGAGCAGGCAGAATTCTGCAGTGAGACAAACCCCACAGGATATTCTGGTCCCTCCAACATGGCCCTTCTAAACTCAATTTCATCAATATTAGAAAAAGAACAATATGAGCCCTCAAAGGGCTCTTGTGAAAAATGAGATGATGTGAATAAAATATCACAAGCCTTGGCAGGGATGATATGTGCTGAATAAAGAAAGTTTTTTATCACTATATATAATGAAGCTTTCATCATTTACCACATAAACAAAGATAATTTGCTGAGTGATAAAAAAAAGTAAAGCAGCATTGATTTAAAAGGCAAAATCAAATGCAGTCACCTCAGGAAAGGTTTTTTTCTGGATATTAAAGTATTAAACTCTTAACCTCTTTATCACATACAGTGCATTTCATATAAGTTATCTAACACAAAGCACTAGCCCATTCGGCAAGGCAGGACAGATGATACTACTACTACTGGACAAAGAGGAAACCAGCTTACCAAGGTAAGAGCCTTGTACAGGGTTATACAAGCTATATCTATGAAACAGAGTCCTAATTCATGGGTTTTTCCTTGATCGTTCCTCTTTTTATTAGGCCAGGTGAGCTACATGAAAATGATTCCCTGAGACTCAAGAATAAATATTTGTTTTTCTTTTTTCTTTTTCACAGTGCTGGGGATCAAACCAGAGCTTCCTGTGGGCTAGCCAAGTGCTCTACTGGTGAGTTACATCCCTGGCCCAAATCTGACCTCCTAAACTCGTTGGTCTCTTGATGTTCTGTGCAGGAGGGCAGCCACTGAAACAGACTCAGCCTCAGAGGAGTGCCACTACTCTCTGACTCCTACTGGAAAGTGCAGTTCCAAGGCTCGCCAGAGAAGACTCGTCATTTGTGTTCAAAAGCATTACTGGTCAAATGAGTGGATTTCCAGATCATGTCCCACCCTCAGCTCTTCCCAGAAGCAGGGAAGAAAAGTCCATTTGAAAAGGGATATTTGTTCTCTGTCTGTCTCTCTCATTTTTTTTTTCAAGTTTCAAGGCCACTTTAAAGTCCTTGTGGCTTGGTCATGCATTTTTCTTCTTACCAGAGTCACCACTTTCAATTTTTTAAGGAGAATCATTCCAATGTATAAATGAATGCCTTGTTTATCATAGTTGAATCTTCAAAACTCATCACAATTAATTATAGAAGCTTCCCTTTGTCTTCAAGGAATATGTTGAGCTCCCCCAAAGTTAGCTGAAGTCATAGACAATACCAGGTTGTATACATACTGATTTTTCCCCTACACAAATGTATACAAATTTAATGCCTTTCCCATCTTGACTAAGCACTTATCACACACTGTAATCTATTTTTGCAGTTTGAAGTGTGACAGCACAACTAATACAATCTCTTTTTCCTTCCTTGTGATCTCACATATTGAAGATTTATTTTACCATAGATTTTAGCAACCTCAATATGAGATTTTTTTTTCTCTTTAAGTCAGGAACATTTACCTTTTCACTTAAAGAGAGAATTTTACAAATCTGAAGAGATTTATATATCTCTTTTATATATCTGAATTGCCAGCCTCACTATTCTTGAGCTTTTAAGCAAAATTGGGGATACCTGAACATAAGCATTGGCATTCTGTGACAGTTAACCTGACAACTGAAGTGACCATTATGAGATGAATAAGAGTGTAATGTAAACAGTGTGGTTACTTTGGACAAAGAGGAGAGACATATGCCAGGCAGGAAAGAGTAGAGCAGTAAAAGATTTTACTATGCTATTTAAAATGGTACACACTTTAAAATTTATGAATTGTGTCAGCTGTGGTAGTACATGCCTGTAATCCCAGCATCCAGGAGGGTGAGACAGGAGGACTGCCATGAGTTCAAGGCCAGTCTGGGCTACATAGTGAGTTCAAGGCAGCCTGAACTACATAGCAAGACCCTGTCTCACAAAAACAAACAAAACACTCCAAATTTTATGAATTTTTTACTTCTGGGATCTTTCTTTTTTCCTTTATATCTTCCTTCCTATCTTCCTTCCTATCTTTCTTCCTTCCTTCCTTTCTTCCTTCCTTCCTCCCTCCCTCCCTCCCTCCTTCCCTCCCTTCCTTCTTTCCTTCCTTCCTTCCTTCCTTCCTGGAGTTTTACTTTCTTTTTTTCCTTAGGAGACAGGGCTCCACTATGTTGCCAAGAGTGGCATTATACCCACAGGCTCCTATCTCAGCCTCCTGAGACTATAGCTGTATGTTAGAGGCTGTAGATCTGCAGTCTTTAATATTTCCAGATCATGGTTGGCCACAGGTAACTAAAACTGCACAAAGTGAAGTTGTAGATGATGGTGGAGTACTGTATCAGCATTCTCTACCAATGTTCAGAATTCTTCACTAAGAAAATATTTTCAAGGCAGCTGAGGAGAGAGTGTCTTCCATTCAAATTAATCAAATAACTATTATTCTTTTATTGTCACAAAGAACTGTCGGGAAGCAAATAGGCAGGTTTATTAAACACTGTGCTTACAGGGGCTGGGGATTTAGCTCAGCAGCGTAAGTGCCTGCCTTGCAAACAGGCAGTTGTGGGTTTGATCCCCAGTACCGATAAAAAAAACACTGTGCTTACAACTGTAGCCTCATTGTTAAAGTGCCACACATACCTCTATGGTGCCACACATACATTCTCTAAGAACCACTTTCTAAGAAAATCTGTTCCCAAAACTGCTGCTAGCTGGAGACAGTCCTAAAGACCTCATTCTCAGGCCACTGGAACCACCAGATTCTCTCTCCCTGAAAGCTGAAATTGGGATCCACTTAGTGAAAGACAGGCATTATATTTGTAGAGATCTGTCAAGAATAAATCTTCAAAATAATCCTGGGAGGCACAGACGAGGACAGCAAGACTCAGAGAAGAATCCTTTTGCCTAAAACTATTAAGTGAATAGTGATGAAACCTAAGCTAAGGCACTGCGAAGCTCATATTCTATTTACTATCTTGTGTTATGTCTCATGGAAAGAGATATGACTTCATAGGATCAAGAAAGAATATTAGTGAGCACCTGTTCCGGCCTCTGCTGTGGTAGGTGGGGGAAAAATGTGGAAATACGTATCTCTTTTTAGTGCCTACCAAGGAGAGTCTTACAAGAACAATCATAAACCCCAACATACTTCTACAAATAAACCTACAATCAAGTAAAATAAAGGCACCAGCTATGCAAATGCAGATTTGCTACGCAAATGCAGATTCCAGAGAAATCTTTCAATCCTCTTCTCTAAATTAATCTCTCCTTCACTGAAATTCCAGAGTACCAGTTTCTATCTTTAAACAGCTTAATTGGGAAAATAAAACTACTTACAGAATTCAAGAATAAACAATATTAAAACAGAATACTGACAAGGCCAATTTAAGCAGTCTAAAGGGGTTCGACTGAATAGAAACATTAAGTAACTATAGATGAAAGACAGTATCAACAAATTGCTTGATATAATTTATATGATTCATGTTCCTTTCAATTTTGCTTTGACTGGAGGAATGTGGGAAGATTCATTTTAGCTATAAAACATAAATAATGCACAGAGCTCTGTCTTTTGAGAGAAGATGAACTCCAACCTACAGTAGTAAAGCACACTTTTGGGGGAAGATGCAGAGGCCTGGGCAAAATTGCTGGTGGAGTGTTCTGTGCAGAAGCTCCACCCCCAGAGTGTCTTTGCCAGCTGAGAACAGCTGGGCAGGGAACACCATAAAGCAGCTCAGCACTCTACAGAGCAGCTCTGCTGTGCAGCAAATGCTCCCTGGATACCATTGCAGTCTCCTTTGCTCCTGGGGCTTGGGATTTTCCAAATCCAAAGAATAAAAGAAAACGATTTAGAGCTAACAGCATGAGCTGCAGACTTACTGTCGCCATCGAGTTAATCCTTTGGTTTCCACGATGTCAAAAAGGCAATCTCAATAATTCGGCATACTATCTGAATTTCAAACTTTAATTCCCAAACAATCCACAAAGAAAATTCTGAAGAATGACCTCAACAGTAGCCTGGATCCATCCCTCTCTCCCTGTTTTCAAGGAAATAAAGGAAATGGCGATGTACTGAAGTACTAGAAGGAAAAGACAGTGGTCTGGTTATCAGGAGTCCTAGATTCAGGGTATAATCCTCATCAAATTACTTAATCATGTAGCTTCATTTATCTCATCTGAAGAGTAGGGGAGGAATGTGGACATACCCCCTTATGATTGCTAAAAAGGTTAAGTACAGAAAGGTTAAATATAAATAAATGTAGATATAAATGCTTATAATTGATAGGTATTCCACAATAGCTGAAACACACTAAAAACCAATGCAAACATCAAAGTGCAAATGGGGTTGAAAGAAACAAGACACTTTCTACAATAGACAGATTGGCTTCACCACTACTGCCTAAGTGCTCTTGACTTTCTACTCAATCTTATAATGCACCTTTCAGAAACTCTTTATTACGGATCAAAATCAGAAGCTTTCAAACCCTATTTTTGGGGGCTGCATTTTTTAAAGGCAAATACTAAACTCTGAGGAATGACAAATCATTTTTTAAAAGGGCAGCATGTTATTAAGTTAAAAGAACTTGAGCCAGTGAAGTCATGAGCTGAGATCGACTTGGGGTTCCATATGGCAGAAATGCCACTGCTGGCACACTCTCAGAGCTAGTCCATGTGAATAATACAATCACTAAGGAATGTCTCGTGGGTTAGAAAGGAAAAATTTCCCCCAACCCCTTAAAGAGGCTTAAGAAGCTATGGAGAAATGTCCTCTTCAAACCCTTATCCCCATTACCTCCGCCTCATCACCATCTTCCTGATCCTACTTGACCATAAAACCCTCCATTGTCTGAATGTATCTTTTCTATCTGTCTTTGTCTCTTATTCCTTGCTTCCTAAATAAAGGCAATAATTCTTGCTTGGATTTCATCAGGGAGCATGTGTAAACCAGGGTGTGTGAACATGTTAAGAACAGTTTTGCTCCCTTTGCCTCCATGCCTCTCTACCCCATTAAACCCTAACAGCTACAAACTCAAGATCTACTTAGAGTGTGGTTCTGCAATCTTATCATCTCAGAAATTTGTCAGCAAGGTAGAATCTCAGGTGCATTCTAGACCTGTCGCATTTAGAATAAGATCACAGATGAATGCATATACCTTAAAATTGAGATGCCATGTGCTAACATCCCACTTCTTTCAGAAGTCCTCATTGATAACCAGTGGCCCTGGTCTCTTATCCTGACTAGGCAAATATCCTCTTCAATGCTCCCAGCCTTTTGGTCACTTTACTATAGTTTTTTGTTTTTGTTTTGGGGAGGTGGAACCAGGGATTGAATATGTGCTAAGCAAATATGCTACCGCCGAGCTAATGTACCTCCCAAGCCTTTTAAAATTTTTGAGCCAGGTGTGCAGCACATGCCTGTAACTAGCACTTGGGAGGATCACTGTGAGTTCAAGGCTGGCCTACACTACATGGTGAGTTCAAGGCCAGCCTAAGAGGCCTAGGTTAACTAAGTGGCCTAGGCTAGCCTCAAACTTGCCATCCTCCTTCCTCAGCCTCCAGAATAGCCAGAGTACAGGTGTGTGCTGCCATGCCCAGGTACTACAGAGTTTTATATGTTTTCATCTGTGCATGTATCTGTCTTCTGTCCTAGACTGTCCTAGACTGAGGGCTTGCCACAGACTGCAGGTCCCACCATTCCTGTATCTCCTATTTTGTAAAAGGTCTTATGTATGGTCAAACTGAAGAAATACAAATTGTCACACTTAAAACTTCTAAATTCATTAAAAGTTCTTGCGATTTAAAACTAACAAGTAATTGTAAACTACTTCAATAGTAGTTTTAATAACTTTAGATAATAGCTTTATTAAATTTAATAATAAAACATTAGTGAACTTTAAGAATGAATTCAGATACATATGAGCTATATATAAAACTAGTAAAGGGCTGGGGATGCAGCTTAGTGATACAGTGCTTGCCTAGCATGCACGAAATTCTGGGTTAGATCCCTAGCACTGCAAAACAAATACAATGTAACAGTTTTTATTACGGGTGTATTACACGTTTCAACCCAGATACTCTGAATATGACTTTTATGTATTTTTAAAATACTATGTATTTTATGTATTTTTAAAATACTTTTATGTATTTAAAATACTATAAAATTATTTTTAAAAGTATTTTTGAAAAAAATAAATATGTTTGAGACAAGTCTAGCCTGTAGTCCAGGCTAGACTTGAACTCACAACGTAGCCTAGGCCGGTCTCAAACTCTTATCAATCCTCCTGTCTCAGCTTCCCAAGTGCTAGAATTACAGGCCTCGTAAAATTTTCTCTTTTAACAAAACTTTTGAACATACACAAAAGTAGATAAGAATTGTAACTATAACATTGTCTTTCTAGTGTAAAAAATATTAATAAAAAACTGAAAGAGTAATAGGATCCAAAATGTACAACAGATACTGTAATAATGAAAGGGAAAGAAAGCGCTCAAAAGAAAAGAACTGCTTGTAGGTATACACATATAATTGCATGTATGTTTAAGTGAACAAGATAGATAACCATACTCCTAATTCTCTGTTAGGTCATCAAAAAGAATAGTTTTGCCGTCATTCTATGATTGCCTGTTCATTTTTTGTGCTTAGATTTTGTAACTTGAACAACTACTTCTAAGATAACAATATATATTAACTAGTGTTGATTTCTTACTGTGAATTTTTTGAAATTCTTTATTATTTCTACCCTTTTTTGTTTTGTTTTTTAAAAATTGAAAAAAAAGTAGATAAGAATAATGAACGTATTATCTAGCATCAACAAAGTTCCACTTTTTTTCTTTGGTACCAGGATCAAACTCATGACCTCACACTTGCCAAGCAGGTACTTGTGCTACTGAGCTAAATCCCCAGCCCAAAAGCAAGGGTTTTTTGTTTTGTTTTGGTATTGGAGATTGAACTCATGACCTCATGCTTGCCAGGCAGGTGCTTAAGCTGCTGAGCTAAATCCCCAGCCCAGCAAATTTCTACTTTAAAAAAAATTCTTGCGTCATCTATTTCTCTTAGCCCCGCCTACTCAGCAACTCTTTGAAGAACTGGTTTGTTTTAAAATGAATCCCAGATATAATGGCATTTCAAACAAATATTTCATTTTGTATCTACAAATTTAAACATCCCTTTATTGCTTTTGTTTTTCAGACAAGGTCTCACTATGCAGTTCAGGCTGGCCTTGAACTCACTATGTAGCCTAGGCTGGCTTCAAAACTGGAGTGATCCTCCTGCCTCAGCCTTTCAAATACTGAGATTATAGGCATGTGACACCATGCCCAGTTCATGTCTTTACTATAGCTAATAAAATTAACAGTAATTTTGTAATATAATAATCTATATCCAAATTTTCCTGTTTGAAAACTGAATGTATATAGCTAGATTTTTAGGTGAATGTTTTTTAGCAAACAAAAAATAGCTTTTAGAGATGAGAAGGTGGCTTTCACCCTAAGCAGCTACATTAAAAAAAAAAAAATTAGCCCTAAATGTCATTTGTAATTATTCTCCCACTTGCAATTACATTATTTACTTTTCAAAACCCCCATAAATCTTATAAAGAAGCTACAGGTAAAATAAACTAAAAGCCATGCAAAGGTCCACCTAAGCATGTCCCTCAAAAACAACAGAATAAAAGGAATTACATTGGCAAAGATAATAATTTAACAAAAGAGAAATATGCAAAGGATGTGAGGCCAAAGGATTTTCCCCCTAAAAAGCCAAACCAACAGGACTTAGCCTGAGAGTGGGATCTATAAAGATGTTATATTGATGATGCTGGAGTTTACTTTTAAAATCAGTACTTCTCTTGAGTTCAGTTAAGAACTTGCAGTTTCTGAGGAACATAATGGCAGAAGCACATGAGAGACAAGTCCAGTTACTTCAGAATTATTCTCTTTTTAATAGTAAGTTCTGAGCCATGCTCTGTAGGTCAACAGTACTGTTCAAATTTCTCTCTGCCCATTTTTGAATCTTACTTCATCTCTGCCTTCTGCTTGTTGCAGCCCTTTTTGGGAACAGAGATTCCAGTCTCCACCATTGAATGGTCCACCATTCAATCCAATTCTGCTTTGTCCGTCAACATCATTTCCTTAGCTCCTGCTGGGTCTGTTATATTCAGATATGAATTTTCCAGGAACCTGATCATGTCACAGGCCTTTTCCTTTATGACAAGTTGAGGGCTAATCATGAATAGCAGGCTTTACACAGATGGTATTAGTCATGAAATCTATGACTCCGCATCCAAAAAGAAAGCAAAATTTGCCTAAGACAGGCAAGCTGTATCTCTGTTAAATCCACCAAGCAATTACCAACGCCTCTTATTGCAAAAAGCACAACAATTTTTCCTCAACTATATTAATCAGACATACCAGAAGCATCTGCCAGATGCAAGGTCTAAAGTTTGGCTTGATGGGGAGCCCAGTACCGACAGGGTGAATTAAAGGATTTTCTAAAGGACCAGAGCTAGACACAGTTTGTTCTCCATCCCACAGACTGAGTACTTCTGAGTTTGCATTCCCATCTTCTGCAAGTCTCCCTGCTCACACCAGCTGAGCAAGTATCAAAGGGCCACAAGAAATAAAAACAATACTTAATTTTCTGTTTCTGAGATAGTGAGGGATACTCAGCAAATATTACAAATTAGATATACTTGGTATTATTTTGCTATAATTCTCTCTTTTGGAATAGTTCAAATAACCATATGAATCAGCTATTATTGGTCCAAATTACATTTTAGAAATACAAGTTGAAGATTATCTTTCTGGATAAAAATGCTCAGACTGAAATCCCTCTTCACCATCCCCAGAAGAATGACACAGACTGGTAGTAAAAGACCATCTTTGTGTAGAACAAATGGACCGAGGAAAATCTGCTTTCCTCTCCCTTGCCTCTTTCTTCTTTATACAAGTAGAGCCAAATGAGATGTTTTTTCATTTTAAAAATTTGATTAAGCAGATTGAGCAAAAGCCCATTATTCTGGTCTTTGTAGTTTTCTCAATTTGGGGACTGAATTAAGGCACACTTGGGTTGGAAGGATGGTGAAGCTGGGCCTAGCTGCCAGGCGGTGGAGATGTTTGGAAGTTTGAGTTTACAGAAGCAAATACAGGACCTGCAGCACTGGTCCAGATGCCCACTCCCTCTTCCTCTCCCCCTCCCTCAGCCCTACCCACACCCTTTTTTTGTAAGTACTGGAAATCAAATCCAGGGCCCCTGTTGAGCTACATCCTCAGCTATTTTTAGGTTTTATTTTGCAAGAGGGTATTGCTAAGTCACTAAACCGTCCAGGCTGGACTCAAACTTATAAACTTCCTGCCTCAACTGACCTTTCTTTTTTTTTTTTTTTTTCCTTGAGGCATCAGATTTCAGAGGGTTGCTCTAGGCCAAAGCAAAAAGTCCTAGGTCCCACATAAACCTCTAAGTCACTCTGAACACACAAGCCCCATGAATCTGAGGGATACAAGTTAGCACAGCAAAAAGCAGGCTTAAGTAATAAAGAAAAAAAATAAGCTAAAAGTCTGGTTATAAATGAGCTGTCCTTTTCTTCAGCGTTACAAAGGGGGCCACTCTATTCCTTTGGCACATTTTAAAATATATTCTAGGGCTGGGTATGTAGTACAGACTGGCCTTGAACTCACTACGTAGCCCAGGCTGGTCTTGAACTCATGGCAATCCCCTCTTGACTCAGCCTCCCAAGTGCTGGTATTACTGGTCATGGGCCAACATGCCAGCCACATGTTTTATCTCTCTCTCTCTCTCTCTCTCTCTATATATATATATATATATATATATATATATATATATATATGAAATCTACATTAGTAACTTTGGGGATTGAACTCATGACTTCATACTTGCCAAGCAAGCATTTATGCACTGAGCTAAATCCCCAGCTACATTAGTAACTTTTTAATGCAGTCAACCTATTCAGGGCTTTGTATCTGTAAGTTCCATATCCACAGATTCAAGCAACCAAACTTAAAAATATTTGGGAAAAAAATAAAAAAGTCCTGCATGTACAGTAAACCTGTATAACTATTTTTCTTGTTTATTCCCTAAACAATACTTTATGACAACTATTTATACAGCATGTATACTCTATTAGATTTTATAACTAATCAAGAAACCATTTAAAACATACAGGAAAATGTGCCAAGGTTCAGTGCAAACACTATTCCATTTACACAAAGGACTTGAGCATCCTCAAATTTTGGTGCCAATGGGGATCCTTAAAGAGATCCCTCTTGGATACCAATAGATAACTGTAGTATCAGACTTGGTTTTAGTTTCTATTCTTAAAGGTTTCCTAAAACCTCTCCAAAATATTTTCTACCTTGTTTTAAAGTATTTTTTTAAAGAGTTCCTCTACCTCATATACTCTCTGAGGACCAGGTATCCTTTTGCCTTTTTACTTTCCACATATTGAATACAGGAGTGAATGAAACTGAAATCAGATCTCCTGGTAAAAGACTAAAGAAACTGGATTGCTTATTACCATTTAAAATACTATCCTTTACGCTAATGTGGATAAAAGAACTACCATATGGGCTATATGATATTTAACAAGGTTTTTTTTTTTAACCAAGTATCATTTTTCATGGGAGCTGTTCAAAGCTAAGACTAAATAGCATTAATTTCACTGTGCTGAAACAGGTTCATTCCAAATATCCATCCCCCTCCCAAAAAAAGTAAAGAACACCTTTTCTCCCCCAATAGCTTGCTACTGAGCTGTTACCCTCTCTAGCTATAAAGCATCAGCATGAGAAAATTTAACAAAAAGTAGAAATTTCAGTTGCCTTATCCATCTGAAAAACACTCACTGAATGGGGTACGGAAGAAATGAGTACTGGTATTCTTGAAAAGTCTCAAGAAATGAACTGAAAATCCTTAGACCAATGGCTTCTCCTTGCACCTACTCATGAAATCCTTGGGCCTGAACTACCTGGCCTCTGGTGGAGGACCCTAGTGCTCGGGTCCTGTAAACCATCAGATAAGCAGAAGTCTTACTCTGACAGGCAGGAATCTCGCAGTACTTCCAGTACACCCCGTCCTCATGCTCTGCCACGTAACACCAGGGGCTCACATCTCCATCTGGGTTTCTGTTGGGGACAAAAACACAATCAATGACACTGCTAATGTTCAAGTAAGCGCAGAGCTTTTCAGTTTTACATTAAAGGAATCAGGTTCAGTGTTATTTCTAATGATAGGTATATGTCTGAATGGCATCTCTTATCAAGAAAGAAAACACGGTAATGCTATGAGAACAAATCTTTCCACTCTGACATGTCCTTCAGTGGTTGGGGAGAAGTGAGCAAAGGTAGAAACAAATTCACTATGCTATGATGAGGATCACTAAAACAATCATGCCAGACGTTTGCCCACTACATTTGAACATGGAAATTCTGATAGCTGAATAAACAACAGATGTTTTCAACACTGCTGATGAGAATGTAAACCAGTACAAACATCCATGATGGCAGTGAATAATAAAAGCCAAAAACCCCCAAAAGATACAAATTCTCTGCTCAGTAATTTCCTCTTTTTTAAAAAAATTTTTTTATTTTAAAGAGATTAAGACAAAAGAGGACATAACAAGTAATTTCCTCTTTAGAAATTTACTCTAAGGAAATCTTTACTTATAAAGATCTTCAACAAGTATTTTTACGATATAAACATGTTGGCAATAGCAAATACCTAATAAAAGTATTGATTAAACAAATATGGAACATCCACACAAGGCAACACTAGATAGCTAATGAAAATGTGTTGTGGAGGCCCTCTTTTATTAATATGGAAATATTCACAATGTTTTATGTTTTACTTTGTTTCTAGTTTATTTTTAAATTTATTTTTATTAGTTACAGGTTTGCAGTACATAATGTTTACATTCACTGTGGGGAGTTGGTACATGATATGGCACAAAAAGTATTGTTTTGCTTTTTAAAGGCATTTATAAAACCATAGATGACATAATCTTGTGTTTTGAAAAAACATATTTAGGGAAAGACATACAATAAACTTTTCAAGTTATTTATTTCTAGCTGATGAGTTTATTGGTGACTTTAATTTTTTTCTTTTCTGGTATTACTTCCTCAAGTGAATATTCCAGTTATGTGATTTTAAAACAGTAAAGTAGAAAGGCCATACTTCCCAAACTGTAATACAGATCTAATGCAATTCTGATCAGAATTCCAATAGCATATCTCATAGAATTAGAGAAAACAATCCTAAAATTCATTTGGAACCAGAAGAGACCTAGAAAAGTAAAGGCAATTCTGGGCAACAAAGGCAAGACAGGAAACATCACGATCCCTAACTTGAAATTTTGAAATTATATCAGAAAGCTACTGTGATAAAAAAGCATGGTACTGGCAAAACAAACAAATAGACTCAAAGATCAGTGGGACAAATTAGAAGATACAGAAATAACTCTGGACATACTCAGCCAGTTTATCTTTGACAAAGTTGTCAAACATATTCATTGGAAGAAAGATAGCCTCTTCAATAAATGGTGCTAGAGGGGCTGGGGGTTTAGCTCAGCGGCATAAACACCTGCCTTGCAAGTGCACAGTTGTGAGTTCGATCCCTGGTACAAAAAAAAAGTGCTAGAAAAGTGCTCATGTTGAAAATTTAAAGTTGGACTCATCTTTCACCATGTACTAAACTATATCTGAAATGAATCAAAGATCTAAATATTAAAACAAAAACATTAAATCTGCTGGGAGATAGAATAGGTAAAACTCTCAAAAACACTAGTGTAGGCAAAGACTTTATGAATAAACCTCGATTGCACAAGAGCTATCACAAAGAATCTATAACTGAGATCTCATTAAAAAGTTTTTGCACAGCAAAAGAAACCACCAACAGACTGAAGATACAACCCAAAATGTGGGAAAAAATGTTTGCCAGTTGTTCCTCAAACAAAAGATTACTATCAAGAATACATAAAGAACTCAAAATAATCAGACCTCCCAAATTTAAAGACCCAATCCAAAAATGGGCATCTGAGATGAATACATACTTTTCAGATAAAAAAATACAACTGCAAGTAAATATATGAAAAAATGTCAACATCACTAGTCATTTGATAGGTACAAATTAAAATGACACTCAGATTCCATCTCACTCTGGCAAGAATGGCTATTATTAAGAAATCATTCAGCAACAATTGCAGGAGAGGCTGTGGGGAAAAAGGAATGCTCCTCCACTGTTAGTGGAAGTGTAGAGTGGTACAAACACTGTGGAAATCAGTATAGAGATTTTCAAAAAATTAGGATTGGAGGTCCCATTTGACCCAGATATTCCCTGCTGGGTATCTTCCCAGAACTAAAAACCTCAGTGATATATATGTGCACCATGTTTATAGCAGCACAATTTGGAATAGTTAGATCTTAGAAACAACCCAAATGCCCATCAATGGAGGAATGGATAAAAAAAAATACGGTCTTTTAATATAATGGAGTACTACTCAGCCAAAAAGAAGGATAAACTGGAGTCTTTTTTTAGGTAAATGGATGCAACCCAAGACCATATCATAAGTGAAATAAACCAGACATACATGTGTAAACATCATATTATCTCCCTAGTATGAGAAGCTGAAAGAATAAATAAGATCCAAAATGTACACTAGATATTGTAAAATGGGAAGAAACTGTTCAAAAGGAAAGAGAAATTGGGATGGGGAAGAGAAAAAAAAAAGAAGAAAAACAGGAAAAAATACACACACAGGATTGTTAAGATAGTTACACTACTAATTTCTCTTAGTTCATTGGAAAGAAAGGTTTGTGATAATATTGTTTAGGCAATTAGATGCTTATTTTGTACTCTAAAGACAACAATATGCAATATATAACAATTGTTACTCTCCTATAATCTTTTTTTGAAAATTTGGTGGTTTTTCCTCTTTAAAATAAAATTTAGGAAAAATAAGAAAATAAAGTAAAATTCATATAATATATGCCACTGGCAAGTTTTCACCAGAAGACTAGTCTATTCATGTTTGATAGAAATGGGTCTTACTCCTTCCCCAAAACACTAACCCTCAGACAATTCTGAAGGAACCACATGCCAGAGTCTGAGTTAGAACTCAAGATCTTGTCATCCTGGTACTAACTTCAGACATGACAATAATATTTTTTAAAATATTTGCTTATACATTTGTAAGTGAGAAGAGCTTGGAATAAACACCTTTTAAGATTTTCTCAGCCCAGTGATGTCATGAATCTAACAGACAACACTGATAAAGCTGATCAACAAATGGCAGGAGCTACTGGACACACAGAAAAGCTTTGCCTCTCTTCACCACTTTCCAAGCCACTTTTATTCAGACTCAGAATACTGGAAACCTGATGCTTTGGGTAGGCCGGAAATGGGCATAAAGACCCAGCAGTGAAGAGTTTTGGAGCAAACCCTTTCAGGCATGTGAAGGATAAACTTATTGTGTAGCCTAAAAGATAAACCTTCCCCTGGTACAAAGGGTTCTTTTATTTCTTGTGCCCAAAGCCAGGTGGCAGCGCCCCTCTGCTCTTCCCCAGCCTTTGCCTTCTTCTCTAATCCAGATACCTAGAGTACAGCCCAGGGAAGGGCGTTTCCGTCACTCACCGACTCAGTGAATGATGGGTTTGAAAAGCTGCACAAAATAAACATGGTGTTGGGTGTCAGCTGAGAAATCAAAGTAAGAGAACTTGTACAAAGCTCCTCTTTAAACAGTTTTCATTGTCATTTTCCTCCTCTGTTCAGTGTTCAGCTTTGATGTAGAATTGGGTAAAGCCCTTAGAAAAGAACTGTTTATTACCAGTGTCAAAGCCATTTTGAAAAGCATCAGAATAGCTTAATAAAGAGCAACCATATTCATGCTTACTTCTGTGCAGGGCTAAAATGAAAAGACTGGACTCTGATGTGATAATAATCAACAATTTCAGTTACCCTTTTTAAAGTATAAACTGGAAATTCAGGTCTGGTACATTCCATCAAATCAAAGGAGAGTGTTGCAGCTAACCAAGACTAAGGAGAAAGGTATATTTACTGGTATGTTTCTGGGAGAATGTGAGCAGACATGGTGCTATTAGGGGGAAAAAAAGATTTTTAAAAAATGAGTTTCATGGCGGCTGGGGATTTAGCTCAGCGGCATAAGCGCCTGCCTTGCAAGCCAACAGTCATGGGTTCGATCCCTGGTACCCATAAAAAAAAGAAAAAGACAAAAAAAAAAAAATAAATTTCATATAAATTAACTCTCATTGGAAATTTAAATTTTTCCTAAAAGTCAGACTGAAAAGCAGCTCTTTTGAGAAGACTTGCTTAGTAATTCAAACCAACAGAGTAAGTAATAGAATAAACTAACAGCCTACTACCAAGAGAAACTTTATGGGGCTGGAGTATAAGTAGGTGATAGAGCACTTATCTCACAATCGCAAGGGCCAGGGTTTAATTTCCAGCACTGAAAGGAGAATGAGGAGGGAAAGGTTAGAATAAGGTGGAAAGAGATGAGGGGAGGAGGAGGTAGCCTGCATATAATCCCTGTCACTTGGAAGGCTGAAGCAGGAAGATCTCCTGTTTAAAACCAGTCTGGGCAATTTAGCAAGATTCTGTCACAAAAAAATGAAAGGAAGGGAGGCAAGGAAGGAAAGGGAGGGAGGGAGAAAATGGTATATATATATATATATATATATATATATATATATATGTATATATGAATAAGAGAAAAATATCTATGAAAAAATATTTCTCTTTCTAAACATTTTACTCAACTCAATCATTCCTATGAATAGAAAGAGTAGAGAAAAATAATATACTAGACATAGAATAAGGTTATTTTTTTTTTGGACCGGGGATTGAACTTACAACCTTGCACTTGCCAGGAAGGTGCTTATGCCACTGAGCTATGTCCCTAGCCCCTAATTTTTATTTATGCAAAAAATTAATATGTATAACTTCAAAAATGAGAGAATTGGTTAATGACAATTGGGAGCATTGTAACTTCAATAATAAAATACAAAAGATAGAAAAAGGGGAAGTAGCACATATAAAATGATGGGACTTGGTGGGGAGAGTTTTTCGGGAAAGAGGTAAATAGGAGACTTTAAACAGTAAATATCTGCAGAATTTGAGAAATTTTTGTCACATGCACATAATAACAATTTTTAAAATATACTAGTAACTATGGGGCAATGGTCAGTTGATACAAGTTAGAACAGAAGGAAGGAGGTGAAGATGCAAGGATAAAGAAAACATGGCCTGCAGGCCCAGTGACTGTAAGTCAACCATGAGGACTCCTATGTGTTAGCAAAGGTATGTGGAAGGCAGAAGGTAAACAAAACAGATCTTGCAGTGCAGGAATATATGTGTTGGGTCAGCTGGGTCAACAGTGCCATATGGTTAAGATGCCAGTGGACAGCAGAAACAGATACAGCATGGAGCTCAGCAATAGTTTTCCCTTGTCCTAATGGCTCAAGTTTTTGTTTTGTCTTAATAATGATTCAGTTCAACACACTGCTAAAGTATGAGTTATTTTACAGTGATCTTGGATATAAATATCTAAAAGCTACAAACAAAACTGCTTAGAATTTTTGCTGTTGTTCCTATATACCAGTGATTCTTAACTTGTTTTTGATCACTGATAACTTTTAGAATCTGATTAAAATCACAGATCATTTCAAGCAAATCATGAATATATATTTGAAGCACCATGAATGTGAAATCAAGAGCTCCTAGAAATCAAGTACATTGGTGAGCACAGGTAGTCTCAGGTACTAAGGAGCTTGAGGCAGGAGAATCACTGAGTTTGAGATCAGCCTGGGCTATGTAGTGAACTCAAGGCTAGCCTCAACTACATGGTGAAACCCTATCTTAAAAAAACAAAAACAAACAAACAAGCCGCTGCTAAAGTCAATCTTTTCTGTTTTTTTTTTTTTTTTTTTTTTCCCTGACACAGGGTCTCACTCTGTAACCATTCAGGTTGGCAGTGAATTCACTTTGTAGCCCAGGCTGGCCTTGAACTCATGCACCCTCTGCTTCAGCATCCTGATTGCCAGGATTACAGGTGTACATCACCATGCCCAGCTATCACCTCCTTTCTCAGAGATGAGTAAATGATCAGAGAGGGCATGAATGCTAAAATTAAGGCAGTTAAAAGAAAGCAGTAGACAGTGGGAGAGAAAAGAGAGAGGGAGACAGATAGACAGAGACAGATAGACAGAGACAGAGAGACAGACAGAGAGACAGAGCTATGAGGGGGCAATTTTTAAACTAGTATCAAGAAATAAGTGCAACTCATGATGTATCATGATTTTTTGAGTTGGCCAAAAAGAAATAAGGAAGGTCTCTCTGGTCATGAGCAGGATTGGAAGGAGTTGGAAGAGACCACAGATTTTAACCACTATGGCCCCATCTTACCTGCAATAGTTATGTTCGCCTAGGCCACCCTCCCCATTGGGGTATTTCAGAGTATTATATGGATGCTGGAAAGTCTCGTTCCAGAATAAACATGGCTTCCCGCCTTGCAGTGCTGTCCAGTTCTGAGTTCCCCTGTAATCTGCACCATTGGCTGTGAAACACTCTAGGAAAAAGAAAAGACAGAGCATACTAATTTTCTGGCAACATTTGAAGTCTCCACCCTCCCTGGTTGATGTTTCATGTTTTGTTTGGACCAAGATAGAATTGGACAATATCTTGCTGGATGCTGGACACCATGCAGTTAACAGTGCTGGGGTACGTGAATCTAAAACAAGGTCCTGAAAATTTGAGACTAATCTTGGCACTAGCCTGTAGGAATAGTAGGACATTTCTTCCTAAAGTTTATAGATCATAACTAGGGAGCACAACGTATTGAAGCTCAAGAAGTACACCAGGAAACCCCTAAACTGAGAACAGTCAATAACAGCCATGCATTTGGAATTCTGGGTACTTGGAGGGGTCACTGTTCTTGCCATTGTCTCAGCATGGTAACTAGAACCAGGTCAGCAGCTGTAACTGAGCTCTCCCCTACAGTCTGAAAAGCTGCACTGACACTTGGATTTAATAAGATCACTGGATTCAGCAATTCTTTGGAATCCCAATCACAGAAATCTGGGAATGACTCACATTCCCTGGTAATGAGGAACAGTCCTATCCATGCTGTCTAAAATAGAGGTGCAACAAAACAGGCAGTCAATCCCAGGGAACAAGGGCTAGAGCCGCACTTTTTCTTACCCCTTTCTGAAATTCTTTCCCATAGGGTGCATAAAAATGGTCTCAGGTCTAATTTCATAAGATGACAAATCCTTGCAGGTATAATCATGTGCTTCTAAAATCTGCTTTTCAGACTTTGGGGGGATGGGCACTGAGGCTGACAGGCTTTCCCCCACATATTGTATGCATTAAGCTCACAGAGGTTCATGAAAGAGGCACAGTACAAAGAGAAATTTTAAAAAATTAGCTTAGTTGAAACTGACAGAAGCACTTCAAACACTCCTTTAAGATGTTTCACTAGAAACTTGACAATCTGGGGGAGTTAGACTAATAATCTTAGCTTTATTTTTTTCCTTCTCCTGGCACACGATGACCTGTAACTTTTGGTATTGAGAATTCTAACATCATCTTCCACTGGAGAGTATATATACAAATTGTAGCCTAGTAGGTTTGTGGGCAATATGAACACAAGTATCCTGGAAGACATTTCTTTTAATAGTTAAAAACTAGCCAGGGAACATGTCTTCCAATATACCCTTCCTTCCACCATCCAGCCCCTGTCATTTGTCTGGAATGGCAGTGTTTTTCTGGATAGACAAAATAATTTGGAATTCTAGGCTACATAGAAAACCCTACAAATAAAATATCATATATAGTATAACACTCCTCTTATAATAAGTGCAACTCATGATGTACCATGATTACTATCTACCAACAGTCTACAAAAAAGATGCCAAAGGTAACTACAGGAGGCAGCTCAGCTTAGCATAACATACACTAAACCAAGAGACCGGGCCTTGGCTTCTATTCTTGCACTTGCTGCTAACTAGCTATGTGTCCTTGAGCAAATCACCACCATAGCATCCGTTCTAATATTTACATAGGGTTTTACTGTGTGCCAAGTCTTGTACTAACAGCTTACAAAAGTTCACTTACCACCAATCCTGTAGAAAGGAACCCTTAAATATGTTCTACAAAGGAGGCAACCAGGGCACTTGACCACATCCTATGTCTAGCAGAATCCTTCAGTGTCATCCTTACATGCCCAGCACTCCTTTACCCCATTTTCATCTCATTAATAAGTCCTGTTGACTCTAAATATTTACCCTGAAACTGCCTTCCCCTCCTCATCTTCAGAGCCAGCATCTGAGTCCCACTTATCATCAGAGAACAGTTCAGGTCCCACAGTTCCCTTTTTTGATCTACAATCCATTCGCCATACAGAACTCAAAGACAGGAGGAGAACAAAAGCTCTCAGAACAAAACCCAAACTCTTCATCGGCATTTGTGAGGCCTCTTCCCCTTTCTTCCCATGGTAGCCACTATACTGGTCTTCTTTTAATCCTGTGAACACACCATGCTATTTCCTGCCCACATGTTCTTCCTCTAATACTTCCCACTGTAGATTGTTACCTCCTCTAAAAGCCAACCTATCTTTTCTACTCTTTTTTTTCTCACCTTTATTTACTTCACAGAACTTACTAGCATGAGGAACATATGATCAGCCTTCTGTATCTAGAGGTTCCTCACTCATCAATTCAAAAAATTATGGATGGAACATATTCAGGAAAATAACTGCCTGTATTGAACATGTGCAGACATTTTTCCATGTTATTATTTCCTAAGCAATATAACAAATATTTAGACAGCATTTCATTGAATTAGGTATTATAAGTAATCTAGATATGATTTAAAGTATACAAGAGGACACATATGGATTACATACAAATACTATGCCATTTTATATAAGGAACTTGAGACTATCAGTTGAATTTAGTGTCCCTTGGGTCCTGGAACAAATATCCCTGGGACACTATGGTACTGATAAAAACGAAAAAGACAAAAAAAAAAAAAAAAAAAAAAAAAAAAAAAAAGACTATTTATTGAGAGCAAGAGCAACACAGAATAAAAGACAGAGAGAATAAAATATAAATGAATGTGGTAGGTATCACATCAGAGCCTTACCCCAATCACAAGGCTAGAAACCCAAGCTAGATAGAGTGGGACCTGGGAACCTGTATTTCTAAAAAGCTGCCAGGTGATTCTGCTTCATTACCAGATTTGGAAGTCATTAGACTAGATATTTGTTTTACTTTTTGGTGGTGCTAGGAAGCAAAACTGGGGCCTTATGCATGGTAGACAAGAGCTTCATCATTGAGCCATATTCCTGGCCTTAGACTAGACAATTCTGAGAATATCAAGCAAATCTTTGCCAATTGCTAGAATTTTAACTGTCATGTGTCAATACAATCTGTTCTTACACATCAAAACATCAGGTTGTATGCTTTAATTATAATAAAATAAAAAGTGAATTTCAGAAGAAAATGATAAGGAGTGACCCAGGAGCCAGAAATGCAGGCCAATCAATGCGCAGCCTTGGCAATACACAGCAACATGTTCCCAGAGGCTCAGATGACTTGATTTGTAATACAAAGGAATGTGGCAGCCATCCACACATGTGCCAGTCCTCATGAATGGGGATGAAATGTCATCTGAGAGCAGGAATGGGAAAGAGCAGGCCTGTTTGTTTCAGTCTGTTCCTCAGACCTAATCTTATTCTCAATTCCACTGGGGAAACTGAGGCAGTGTATTATATTTTAATCATTTTATGTTTATTTACCAAACTTGCCAGTAACTATCAATTGTGGAGAAAAAGCAAGAAAAACAAATGCTGTGATGGTGAACCTCTGATATGTATGCCACAGAGAGCACACACAGCCCTCTAAACAATGAAGTCATGAATTGTATGAGTTGTTTTTTCTAAACTAAAACCTGTGTTCAGCTTTAATTTCAGTGTTGGCACTTTGCAATAATAAGCAAGTTTTGGGTTGCAGTTTGGGCATTGAGTGTCTAAAAGGTTTGCCATCATTGAATTACAGTATTCTGGATGAAAGTTATTTGGGCATCTTGAATGCATCATAACACTAGGATGTGTACTAGGTAATGAGGACCTTGCCTTTCTTGTTTTCTACTGCTATGAAATACAAGCTTTGTCTATATAAGAAATGGTTTAACCTATAGGGGAAAAAAGGAAAACTTACATGGCCCTTTGTATAATCACATATTCAGAGAAAGAGAATAAGCGAAGGTATAAACCTAATATGTAGCCTACTATTCATTAATTCATCAAATATTTATTTAGTACTTTGCATGTGTCTGACTCTTCACAGAACTGGGACCACAGTGATGAACAAGGACCCTGTCCACTACTCATGAAGCTCACATGCTAATATGGGAGAGCCATGCATACTAAACCAATCAAAATTAACATCAGGTAAGTGCTATAAGAAAAGATGATCTTGGAGAAGAGCAGGTATCTGAATTGAGATGTAGATGAAGGGAGGAAGCAAACTCTATGAACTGAGAAGGACACAGCGAGCACAAATGCTTGGCAGAGTTGAAGAACTATAAAGTTGCTCCTCTTACGTGACTGAAGGGGGCTATTATGTAGGGAAGGGCAGGCAAGGCCAGGACTGCAAGGGTCTTCAGGGTTATGTAAACATGATTTTTGCTTTTGCTCTAAGTATGAGGAGACACCATTTGCAAGGTTTTTGTTTTGCTGTTTTGTTTTGTTCTGCTTTGGTTTTTTGGAGTTATGGATAGAACCTAGGGCCTCACGCTTGGCAGACAAGTGTTCTGCCACTGAGCTATACTCCCAGCCCTTTGGAAGGGTTTGAGCACAGAAATCACATAATTTGACTTATTTGAGGGTGTTTTGTTTTGGTGAGTGTTTTGTTTGTTTAATTGTTTGGGAGGTACTGGGGTTGCACTGAAATGTATCTCCAGCTCTTTTTAAAATGTTTTACACAGGTAAGAGTCTAGCTTTTGGGAAGAAGAAATACAGAGAGGCAAAAATTAGGCCAGTTAGAGGGTTACCAGAGAAAGACAGCTAGAAGGAATGCTAAAATCCTAGGTTCTATTTTGTTGTCTTTTGATTTTCTGAGACAGGGTCTTACTATGTAGTCTAGGCTGGCCTTGAACTCATGATGTAGCCCAGACTGGTCTCAAATTCATGATACTTCTGCCTCAGCTTGCCAATCATCAGGATTATAGGCACACATCACTCTGCTGGGCTTATAGCATTTTTTTAGTGATGGGCATTGAACACAGAGCCTCATCTAAACCCACATCACTTTGTGAGAACCAATGGAAAACAAACTAAACCCACTTGTAGTAATAATAAGTATAAAAACCATAAAAGACTTCTGGATTATAAAAAATTTAAAACTATAATAAGGTGTTCTTTTAAATAATTAAACTTGACATGTATGAAACAGTGATAGGAAGTAGCAATTAATCTAAGTAACATTCCATTCTTTAATAAAGTTGAATATAGTATCCAAGAAGAGGTATAACAAGGTTATTCCTAATTACAATGCTAGAGTTTGGATCTTAAATGTCCTTTAGTCAGGTGCGGTAGTACACACCTGTAATCCAACTCTCTGGGAGGCTGAGGCAGAAGGATCATGAATTTGAGCTCAGCCTGGGCAACTTAACAATTTAGTGAGATACCGTTTCAAAATAAAAATAAATTGGGCATGAAGTTCCTAGGTTCAATCCCTAGTACTGAAAGAAAGGAAGGAAGGAAGGAAGGGAGGAAGAAAGAAAGGACAGACAGACAGACAGACAAAGGATTAGCTGGACATGGCACACACTGGTAATCCCAACATTCGACAGACTTAGGGCAGCAAGGTAGCCATGAGTTCTAGGTTAGCCTGGGCTACACAGTGAGTTCAAGGCCAGTCTAAACTACATAGCAAACATAGCTTGTTCTCAAACAAAACAAAACACAAAACAGTCTCCCAAAGGTCAGGTGTTGGTCCCTAGCTCAAGTCTGGAACAATGTGACTAGAAAAGACCGATAGCTAAAAATCTCTTCCATTCTTAAAATTCTCTCATTTTATATACTTCTCTAGTGAAAATAATAATTCTATGGTAAAAAAATAAATAAATAAAATTTGCCTCCCATGTGGTCCTCCCTCTGAAGAGGCACTTAGGCTATCCTTTGCCTAACAGAAACTATATCTCTTTTTTGCTTATAGGAACCTTTCTTTCTTTCTTTCTTTTTCTTTTTTCTTTTCTTTTCTTTTTTTGAGACATCACACTTTGTAGTTGAGTCTGGCCTTATGCTTACTGTATAGCCTAGGCTGGCCTCAAACTGTCAGTGACTCTCCCGCTTTAGCCTCTCAAATGCTGGGATTACAAGCATGCACTACCACAGCTGGCTAAGAAACTACACCTTCAACAATAATAAAGTAAAAAAAAAAAAATAATAATAATAATAAAGTCACAAAAGGAAAAAAAAAAAGAAAGTAAACCTAAAGGTTAATAAAGATTTAAAATTCACACCACCTAGACTGGTGTGGTGGCGCATGCCTATAATCCAATACTATGGAGGCCTATGCAGGAGGATCACTGAGAGTTCAAGGCCAGCATATACTGTAAAATGAGACCTTGTGTCAAAAATTTTTTTTAAAAATTTAAAAATAAAGAAAGATTAACACCATCTAACCATACCTTATTTGGGTCTTAACTGAACTATAAAGAGGTAACCAGGACATTTGAATACTAACTGGCTATTTGATGACATTAAAGAATTATTATTTTTAAAGGTATATTATGATGTTAAGTTTTTGAAAATAATAATTATCATTTAGAGATATATACTGAGTTATTCACAGATGAGATGATGTCTGAGATCTGTTACAAAATAACCTAGGCATTATATGATAGTGATACATGCATACTCATGATTATAACAGAACAATTCATAATAGCTAAATCTTGGGCGCAGCTTTTATGTCCATCAATGGATGAATGAATAAAGAAAATCTGGTATTACACACAATGGTGTACTATTCAAAGATAAAAAAGATAAAATTGAATTATCTATAGAAAAGTTTAAATTTGGAAGACCAATGAAAACACTTCAAGGAAGGGACTTTATTATTAAATAAAAATATAAAAAACCAAGTAACTATTGAGGTAGAGAAGGTCCAGAATGCAAGGGCTTGGGTGCTACTCTGTGCCCATCTGGCTCTCATTTTAAGATCCTCTCCTACACAAGCAGAGCCCACTGGAAAACTTGTCATGGTTGTCACTGTGAAGTACATGTGTTTTTGCCAGGAATAGCCACTATGAATATATAGTAATTTCAATTTATTATGTAAAATATTGTAAATACAAATAATCATTGAATTGATGCCCAAAAGAGAGCCTTTTTAAAAAATTTGCTTTTTCTTTTATGGTGCTGAAGGTTGAACCAAGGATTTCACAAAAGCACAAAAGTTTCTACAAAATAAGCATGTTCCCAGCCCTAACAGCTCTTAAGAAAAAAAAAAAAAATGACTACTAACCTATCAGCATCTAACTCTGTAACAGATACAAAGAGATTAAACTAACCTTAGTTTAAGACTCAAGATAGGGCTTGGGATTTAGCTCAGCAGCATAAGTGCCTGCCTTGCAAGTGTGTGGTCGTGAGTTTGATCCCTGGTACCAGTAAAAAAAAAAAAAAAAAAAAAGACTCAAGATAGTGAGAAGCAGAACTCAAAGAAAAACATTTCATTAATTAAGTAAAATACTTTGATTGGATTTTATTGCCAGTACCAACCAAACATAGTCTATTACACTATGATAGGATAAGCCATTTATCTACCAATATAATACATAAATACAAATGGATCAACTTCAGGTATTTATCTATAAAAGCTATCTCAATCTTGAAACAGAATTTCATACTAGGAAGCTTTTGCTCATGGATAGCATGAGCTATTCAAAGTTTCAAGTCCAGCTTTCTGACAGATAACACCTCATTCAGTTCATTAAAATTCAGCTCTAAAAAACAAAAAGTAAACTATTCAATGCTAGGTATAGAATGGATAGTATTATACTCCTGTAGGAACAAGGGGATCTATAAAACAAGTGACATGGTACCTGCAACAGATCTTAGAGGTTTGATCATCTTAAACTGTAATTGCTCAAAAAGTACCTATCCCTGCTTCCAACAGCCTGTGTTCCTCAATAATCTTACCCTCCACCCCAAGTGCTGGTAATCAAACTTAAGAGTCTCGTGCATGTTTGGCAAGCATTCTATCGCTGCACTAACATTCCCAGATTTCCAGCCCCTCACCCAGTCAGCTGTTCCTTTTTTTTTTTTTTTTGGTGCTGTGTATTGAACTCAGGGCCTTGCACATGCTAAGCACATGCTCTACCCCCAACTCCACGCATCTTACCTTTGTACCCTCAGTAACTACAGACCACACAGAGGGTGCTGGCAAATGTTAGTGGAATGTGGGAAATAGACAATGGGGAGTTGGGAGAGGGGGAAATCTGTTACACATTCTGAGTGCCCAAGTTTCCTTACCAATTTATGCTTTTAGGTCAGCTTCCTGATCTAAATCATTCTTAAGAAGTTCCAGGAAATTTTATGTGAATCAAGTATTTGAAAGTGAAACACTTGTTATTTAAATAAGAGGACTCTGCTATTGAAAGGCAATCAATAGTAAAGTCACATATAATGGGAGAAACAGTCTACCCTATTTTTAATGAACATATATTTGTTATTGTCTGAGTTCACATTAAGTATGAGATGAATGGTTCAAGTCCACACCTTGCCTATCACTTGAACATTCCTATTTCACACTACATAAAGATCTCAATCAGATTAAAAAGAAATCAAATAAATTAATATAATCCAGCTTGTGGACAAATCTTTTTTTTTGTCTTTTTCTATCGGTACCAGGGATCAAACTCATGACCACACACTTACAAGGCAGGTGCTTATGCCGCTGAGCTAAATCCCAAGCCCCTTTCTTTTGGACAATTTTTACCAGTACTGCCTGTCATCTACTTTTAATGTCACATGGCAAGAATCTTCCCCAATAATGGAGTCCTGGAGGATAGCCCATGGTCCATGGAAGCCAAGGTCTGGGCTTTTTAGCTTCTCTTAGCTGATATGGATGGACAAGCAATACAGGAGTTCTTCAGTGGAGGGAGCTTATTGACAGGTAGATAAAGTATTTACAGGGTACATCCTCAAAATAAACTCTGAAGCAAGAAAATTGTAGGCTTATTTCTATGATCTGTTACAGGGATGAATTTTGGTCAGAGAGGTTGGGCATATAGTAGACATTTCATAAGTACTTGTTAATTGGTTCTAACATAAAAATACAATCAAGAAACAGATTTCAGATGTTCTGGCCAGAAAGACAGTTTAGGATAGAAGGACTCATTGCCGTATTGGTTTATAAACATGCAGGAAATGTCAGTGCTACTATCCTTAGCACTCAGAACAGCAAAAATAAGGTATAGTGGACAACAGAATAAAGTTGATTATCCAAGGTTTAATGTTTCACATAGCATTTTATAAATCTTGAATCAGTTTGCCAGATTTGACTAATAAAAATACAAGATTCTCAGTTAAATATTAATTTCAGGTAAAACTATATATTTTTTTCTCCCTAATTGCTGAACAATTTTAAGTATTTTATTTCCAAATATTGCATTGTAGCAGAAAACTGCTCCCCATGCCAGTCTGTCAGTTGTGCAGGTAACAGCTCCTATTACTTCTTTTTTTTTTTTTTTTTTTTTTTTTTGGTACCAGGGATTGAACTCACAACCTCACACTTGCCAGGCAGGCACATAAACCACTGAGCTAAATCCCCAGCCCTCTCGTGTTACTTCTATCTCCTAGAAATGGCTGGTCACTGTGATGCACATTATAAGATCCAATCAATAACTGCCAAATATTCTGTTTCTCTATTTTCTGCTTGCTTATCCCATATAAGCCCCAAACTACCAAGGATCCTGATATTTTGGGAATGATCCAAATCAGTGCCCATCAACATAAAATAAATCTACCTCCAAATTTTCTGCTTGTCATAGCATCATGAGACAGAATTACACTAAAAAGTTATTGGTATTTATCTGCAATTCAAATTTAATTGACCATCTTATATTTAATCTAGCAAACTCTAGAGAGACTAAAAAGAGTGAATCACAAACATTCCACTGAGGTTTCTGAAACACTGTCTACACAAATGCTAAAGTAGCTTAGGTATAGATACTGAAGAATCTACTCTCATAAGAGTGAAAAAAGACATTGATCAGAGTTGCCTATTCTAGACCACGGCAAAAAGCAATACAATTAGGACAGCATTTCTCAGCCTCAGCACTACTGACATTTTAGTATGGGTCATGGAGGATGGCTGTCCTGTACACTTTACGATGCTTAGTAGGATATCCTCTCTAGTTTCTGCTTGCTAGATAGCTGATAGTATCCTCTCAACTGTGACAGTCAAAAACGCCTCCAAGTATTGCAAAATGTCCCCTGGGGACAAAATCTCCTTCTGTTGAAATCACTAAGTTAGAAGAAATAGTCAAATAGAAAGTGTCACATCCATTAACCAGTGGTCATATAACAAAAGATTGTTCTCAGGGGAGAAAAATAGCTCCACCCAGAACCCTCCAAAGCCATAACAGGGAGGGGAGGGCCTCGTCATTTCACTTAAGACCATCAGATAAACCCTTCATATGCCAGAAACTCCAAAGAGCAATCTTTGCAGACCCAAGCCAACCAAGCTCCTCATGACCACACATACATCACAGCAAGAAGGGCAGCCTATCCGGTCTTTGAAGATGTTCCTTTTAAGTTAACCTCCTTCCAACCAAACTTTTTCCAAATCTCTTCCTGCCATTTGAAAGTTGAGTGATTCTCAGCTGAAAAGGCCTGTATACACGAGGTGCAGATGGCAGCAGTTAGAGCCCTCACCAGATGCTGCAGTCTCTAATTTGATTGAAAGGATATAATTAGACAACAGAAACACTTTAATGAAAGAGCAAAACATGGAGGGAGGGAAGGATTGAAGGCCCTTAACTGATGCCAAAACACCCACCAGTAATAGAGGCTTTGAGTCTGGGGAAAGGCAAGGGGAAAGCCCCTTAAAAAGACAGTCCCCATCCTGTTTATTTCCCCATAGACACAGAAATAGGGATTTTATTATTGTAGATTTCCACTGTATTTTATGTGGGAACAATCTGATTAGAACCAGAAATGTCTTCGGAGGAACATCAAAGAAAAACAAATATGGCTTCTGTGGTCATTATTAAAAATATTTTTACCAGCCCAATAATTTTCTTTGAAGATGAATTTTTATAGATTGAACAGCAGCAAGTAATTTACATACTGTAATGGGATTGGTTAACAATCCCTACTGTGTTAGAAGAAAACTATTGGTTGCCATATTGTCCTCTGATTTTAAGACACTAAGGAAACTGCACACCCATTTAATATATCTGTTTGGAAGACACAGAGAAACCACACAAGGTCAGTTACATATGCTGATAGCTATAACCATTATGAATCATCTTTAAAAGTTGCCTACTCTGTTTTTACAATTTCCTAACTTTAAAACTTCAAGTATGAGTATACTGTTCTGGTTCTAACCAATAATCTAACCAAACTGAAAGAAATGCAGCCCTCAAAAGTCTAAGGTTGCTAATGTCGTGTGACACTCGGGCTTGGAAACAGCCACCACAGCTTCCTCAGTCCACTAAAAGCAAGTTCCCACCCTTGTGGTAAATTGAACAATAAAAGTTGAATGCTCCGGCTACTTGCCACAGATTAAATCCATGGTGGGGTACACCAGAAGCTGGGCCCAGCAGAAGACAGCCCTCAAGGGTCCTGTTGTACAAATGGGAGGGAGAGCAACAACTCTGCCTATGAGGTGGCCTAAACCTTTTTGTCTAGCAAGGTATTTCTTAGCACCCAACTTCATTCTTCTTCCAATTGATACACATCCAGGCTAAGTGGTTATATACTTAGAAAGATTTTAGAATGATTCCTTTGGAGGAGGAGAAAGCAAGTTTCAGTACAGTAGTTATTTGTGAGATGTAGGAAAAAAAAAAAAAAAAACTCTGACATATCTATAATGACCTCTCTCGTGTTCTTGTTTGGTCTGAATCCAGACAGTGTCTCCAAAGTTGAGGTCTGGGGAAAAGGCACTGCCATCTTCAAAAGAAGGCAATAAGAAAGGGAGGAAAAATAGTGACATCAGACTAATCATTGGAGGTGAATACTTCCTGGAGTCTCAAGGTCAAACCGCACAGGGAAAAAATGTCAGTCGTCTTTCTCACCCCTGTGAGGTGCACAATGAGCCAGCCAGAAACTAACCTCCAAGTGGCATTTGGGGGCTTGAGGAAATCTCACTTTACTACCTATGCAGCTAGTTTTTTGAAGACACATTCAATTTCTGCTAGGTTGTCCTTATTCTGGAAGCAAAAATTCAGACAAAAGCTACTGATCCAAACTTCCAGCCTCTCTTGAATGTTTTGCATTAAATGTTCCACAGTACAAACACAATCAATTTGGTATGTTTGTTTCTTCAAAAAATGTTTTAATTAAAACAAAATAATCAGCCACGCCAAGCACACTGTTGCTCTGCAATGACCACTTTATATATGACAACAGACCATAGCAATAAAAATTAACTGTTTAGGTAATTGATATAAGTTTGTTTCCTTTCTTTTTCTTTTTCTTTTTCTTTTTTTCTCTCCTGTTTGTTTTTCTATGTCTCAGGGCTGGTGCCACCTGCTGCCTGGGCTTTCCTCTGAGAAACAGATCTCTCAACGTTTGTTCCAAGCAACATCTGCAGGCACAGTTGAACAATCACACTAAAGGCTAATTGCAAGGCAAGCACTGTTGTCCTTATGTTGTGCACTGAACCACACTGAATGCCCTTTAAAACCTTTTTTAAATGTCTAATTAAAGATCCAAATGTATGTGCATGAACTTTCCTTCACTGGTATCATTTGTTTTTTCTTTTCTTTTTTTTTTTGAGACAGGGTCTCACTATGCAGTTCAGGCTGGCCTTAAGCTTACTTTGTATTTGTAACCCAGGCTGGTCTCAAATTCACAAAGCACCTCCTGCCTCAGCTTCCCGAGTGCTAGGATTATAGGTGTGCACCACCATGGCCAGCTATCCAGTATAATTTTTTAAAATCATGATAAAATTTTAAATTTATCATTTATAAATTGTCATATATATTATATATATATATATATATATATATATATATATATATAATATATATGTATTTTTTTTTAAGATGGGGACTCATTATCTCATTATGTTGCCTAGGCTGGCCTTGAACTCCTGAGCTCAAGGGACCCTCCTGCCTTAGTGTCCCAAGGGGCTGGGGCTACAGGTATACATCATCTGCATCTTTTGCTTTTTTGTTATTGTTGTTGTTGTTGTTGTTGTTTCTATTGCTTGAGATTTCCCATATGTATCTTAAAGTTAATCAACAGTAAATGGTAAAAGGTCTATTATCTAAAAGCAAGCCTCCTTGTCACATTTTACTGACCCATGAACACTGAAAAAAAAAACCACATGAACCTAGAGCAGGACTTGGGCCAAACCTAGACTGCCTGTTTTATGTATGGCCACAAGCTAATTTCAAAAGGATAATACATTATGACATATAAAAATCATATGAAATTCAAAACTGTCCATAAAGTTTTATTGGAACACAGTCACACCTATTCATTTATATTCTGTCTGTGGCTGCTTTTGCCCTACAAAGTCAGAGTTGGCTGAGTCAGGAGAATTGTGATGTGTTCAAGGCCAGCCTAAACTACACAGCGAGATAGTTTCCAAAAAAAAAAGATCAAAAATAAGAACAAAAAAAAATCCATGACCTGAATACCACAAAGTAATCTATTTTATCTTAACCATTTATCACTTTTGGCCTAACTGTGCTGACCCGTAAGTATTATCGATAATATCTATACTTAGTGTACAACTTGCTCTTGATTAGCAGTAAGCCTAATATAGTAATTCTTTCTTGCTTTAAGTCAGTGATGGTGAACTTTCAGGGGTTTTTTTGGGGTTTTTTTTTTTTTTTTTTTTTTGGTACCAGGGATCAAACTCATGACCTGATGCTTGCCAGGCAGGTGCTTATGCCGCTGAGCTAAATCCCGGCCCCAGAACTTTCAATGATAACAAACAGACTTCTGTGGCACACGTGCCATAGATTCGCCACCACTGCTCTAAGATGTACAAATTCACTGCATATCTCAAACATTTAAATTATTTCTCTAGGGGCCAAAACAAAATTTTCACAAAAGGATTAGGGTTCTCTGATGCCAGGTCAAAATGGTGTTTCATTTTGAGCATGCAAGTAGCTGATAAGAATGTTGGTCTGCTTCACTCCTTTTGCTTCCCAGTATTAGCATTATGAAGTCCTGAAAAGGAGCAAGAGTCTAAGATAGAGAGAATGATACTCTTGCTGTTAACTAATCTCTTAGGTTTTATGGCAAGACATACTACTGGCTAATGAGACAAGTTCCAGATGAAGTGTTAAGGAAGAACAAACATCAACTGTTATATTTATAAAAGGCAACTGTAACCTGAATGGGTAAGCTCTGTTGATGCACACCTAGCAGACCTAAGGTTGCAAAATCCCCAAGGGAGCTGTTTGCCTTGAGCAATTTGCCTTATGCAGAGAACTCAAGTAATGCAAGCCCACTGAGCCTGCACAGCTCTCCACTAAAGGTCAGTACATCCCACAGGAGAACCCACTACTGACAGCCCATTGGCCCCATGATCCCACTGCCTTCCTCCCTCAGAGGACAATCTAGATTCCCCCTTTAATGGCAACCCTCCTTCTTATCAGTTGTAAAAGAAGGAAGAGAATGGAATGAAGGGGGATCATTCAGGGTTGCCTATACACTGTAATTAGAAGTAGCATTGATGGGGAATGAGCTAACTGTTTCTATAAAGTCAGCATTCAAAAATGCAAACCACCAGTAATTTAAATATTACAAAATTGTGCAGAATATAAGTATTGGAATAATTTTTTCCATCCACAAAATTTTAGAGAAAATTACAGTATTACCAAATATGAAATGGCAGGCTTGGCATATCTTCAGCCTAAAACGTGTTTTTTTATTGGAAAAGACTTTTAAAAACTAGTGGGTAAGTTCTTGACAGGATGTGATGTAGAAGAATATGTGGTATGTCTCTAAAACTACTTCTGGAACTAGAGAGGAAAAGTCTCAGAAGTACCAATGGACCACGACAGTTAGAAACCAAGCTAATGAGACTCTGAATTAAGAACTTGGGCTACTTATCACAATGGTTATTTGCCCTTATCCCAGACTCCTAAATAAATCACCCTAAGATTTAGGGTTTCAAATACATAAAAGTCTCTTGTTACATTTGACCTAGCAAAGCAGAGGTGATTGGAGAGATGCCACTTTCCAACAAACAGAAGCACAGACTTGGCTCGCTGAACAATTTTCAGAGCTATTATTCTGCCTTTTTTAGAGGAGAATTCAGTTTATTTCTACTCATACTTCTCCTCAGAGGATATTAAATCCTGAATACACAGATGGCAAAGTGGAGCTAAGGGGTTACTAGGTTACAGTTATGTTGACATATCCTGGCTTCCAGAATGTCCCTCCCTCTCTCCTCATATACAGCAAGCAGCAGAAGTGATCAAATTGTAAAAGTCTCATAGAAGGCAGCGAACACTCAGAAATTACTTACTGAGCCTCAGGTTTACAATGTGTGGAGACCTTTGTTCTAATGATCTAAAAGTGCTGCCTTTTTCAGGGATTCATCAGGCAGGAAGTTTACAGCATTCCCAGGGTAAATGAGGTTTCTAGCACCTGGTGAACTTCAAAGCATTATAAAAAGTATTATTAAAATATGCTGATTACCTTTGTACACATGTTACCAACACTATCATTTAATCTTTCACAACACTCTGCAAGGGAATTATCATCACACGAATCACCCCTCTAGCTTTACCGATGAAGAAACTGAGGCTCAAAATCACACAGAAAAATAGATCACCAAGTCCTGGCACTAACCCAAAGTTGGCAAGTAAATGAAGCAACTCTCCATTTTGGGGGTGGGGGAGACTGGGTCTCACTATGTAGTTCATGCTGCCCTTGAACTCATTATAGCTCAGGCTGGCCTTGATCTTACAGTGATTCAACTGCTTCGGTCTCCTGAGTGCTGGGATTACAGGCCTGTGCCACCACACCAGGCACAAAGCAACTCTTGAGTTTTCTTTCACCAGCAAAAAATCCTGTCTTTCCAACAATGCAGTCTGTAAGTTTGAGTAGAGAACCCAGAGCATGGTTTTTCTACTCAAACAGACCTGTAATGAAATCTTCCCTCCCTTTCATAAATGTCCCATGCTCAATACCCAAACAACCTGCAGAAAAAGTTAACTGGGCCAGGCAACGCCCTCTTGCTTGCTCTTCAACTTGGAAAGGATTCTGCTACCAGGAAGATGTGTGAAAGCTAAGCAAAATCCCAGCTTCCATTCTGACCAAGAGCCCCACCTCACAAGACCTGCTGGCCTTAACTTGCGAACCAGGAGCCCGAGCAGGACAACCAGTTTAAACTGTGGTGTTACCCAGGCCACAGGACTCCACTTTACACACTCAGCACCCTAAGCACTGCAGGGGAAGTTTCCTACCACCCATTCCTTTTCTTTCTCTTGTGCTGGACAGTCACCTGAATACTAGTGAAGTTCAAAGAGGTCTCAAGGGCAAGGAGATAGGGGGCGTTCAGGATAGATACAGCCGGTCGTCCCAGGACCCCGACCTGCCTTTAGCAGGGCCAACCAGGTAAATCAACTCCGCAGCTCTGAAGGCTGAGTTATAGGGTCGCCAAGAGGGAACAGCTGGGGGCCCGCAGCTCCGCGGGTAGGCGGGAGGCAAAGGAGCTTCACAATGAGGCTCGGAGAAGGGGTCCTGGTCCGCTGGAGGTGACTCAGAAACTTAGAAAGGGGGTATAGAGCCTTGAGGCGGGGAGCCCTCCTGCACTGAGGGATGTCGCTGAGGGACTCGGGGACGGGATCCCGGTGGGTAGCGGGCCAGAGGGGCATCCGGGCCCTGGGGAAGCTGAGTCGCCAGAGCTTGGCGAAGGGGTCCCTGGGGCACCGAGGCGGAAAGGGAGTCCCAGCCGGGTGTGGGCGCGGTGGCGCCGAGCAGCACCAGGTCTCCCGAGGCCGGGGGCTCAGGGCCTCGCTGCGGGGCTCGGCGAAGGAGTCCCGGGGCGCCGAGGCGGAAGGGAGGGGCCCCAGGCGGCGGCCCGCGTTGCCCCTCGGACGGGTTCCGCGCTGGGCAGGCGCCGGGGGTCGCTCACTCACCGGGTCCAGGTCCGGGTCCGGGTCTAGGTCCGGGCGCGGGCCGGGCCGCGAGCGTGAGCGCCGCGGCGGAGAGCAGGGCGAGGCGGGCGGCGGGCGGCGCCATGGGCCGTCAGTGCGGGGCCCCGGGGCGCGGCCCGGGGGAGAGGGGGCAGCGCGGGGAGCCGGGGGCGGCCATGGGAGCCGGACGCGGGGCCAAAGTGTGGCCCCGCCCCGGCCGCTTGGCTACCCCGCCCCGGCCCGCCCTCCTCAGAGCCGCCGCCACCGCCCCGGCTGCTGCGGGCCCGCCGGGCTCCGTCGGGAGGCCTGAGGGGCGGAGTCGACGGCACACTATGGCCCCGCCCCTCGCCTGCCACTCACGCTCTAGCCCCGCCTACCTCTCGCACCTTGACCCGCCGGCTGGGCGCCCTATTTGCCTGAGCTAGGGGTGGGGCCACCAGGTGAGGGGCGGGGCCTGGGCCCAGCCTCCGAGCCCACTTACTGAAGTTCCGCGGGCCTGAAGCCGGCTGGGTTCCCGTTGACCCCTGCTCTACCTTCCCTCGGGTCGTGACCCACATGCGGGCTCAACCACAGAAGTAATAATTAGAACAGCGTTTGAAAACCGCTTTTCCCTGTTCGGAGCATCGTAGTGAATAACAAAAATGTGCTTTGGAAGCAGCTTTTCCAGGTTCACAGCCCACTGAGTCACCTGTAAGACCTTGGACAGATTAAAAGAAATACAACTCCTACCTCGCATTGCCTCTTGTGTTAAATGGGGTGGGAGAGTAATAGCAACTGCTGTCCAAAGCGGTTGTGCTAAAATGAAATAATGCATGGGAACTTTTATGCACGCACAGTAGGGTTTCAGAAAATGTGAAGTTCTTTTCTCCATGCCAAGTCTTGCAGTCACAAAGGAGGCACATAATAAACTCTGGTTCTGAATTCTATCACACATCTTGTGTCAAATAGAGCAAGTTTCTTAATTAGTCTTGAGCCTCGGTCATCTGCAAAATAGGAACCATAAAAGGCCTTCACAGATTAGATGAAACAGAAGCAAGTAAACCTCCGGATGCAAAGCCTAGAAAATGAGTGGGACAGTGCTGCTTGTTTTACAGCATGAAGGACGAGCTGGCTTGAATTTTGAGGCCCTTTGCCTCCCCAAGTCTTTCCCAGCCTCACCCGGGTCTGTCCTAAGCCTGTCTTCTTCCCTATACTCCCCTAAGCAGAGGGATTTTCCTACAGTTTTGTCTACAACGCCGCGGTGACGCCCAGAGGGACAGGTTTGGGCGGCGCGCCGGGCGCTTTCAAGTCCTTGGTTCAGGGCTTGCAAGTGCGGACGTGCGCCCAGTGCAGCGGCAGGAACAGTTGCCCTCGTGTGCCGGCTCGCGGCGCCCAGGGGCCGGGCGGTGCCGACCCCCCGGGCTCCCTGGCCTGCCTTGCTACACCCGCTGCTGCGCCACACCGTCAGCTCCCAAAATCCACAATCCCCCCAGTCATACCCACCAACAAACAGCCAGCTGCTCCCAAGGCGGGGCCCCAAGGGAGCAGCTACCTCCCAGGAGGCCTCTCCATCCCTCCCCACCCACACGACCCAGCGCTGTGGCAAGAAGAATCTTGTTCAGTCATTTGTTTTCACTGTCATTCCTGAGTTCAAGAATCCTCTGGGCTCCTTACCGGAGCAAGGAGACACCACCACTAATCAACCCACCTGGCCACACACTCTATCCTGGGGACACACCCTCCTAAATCTCCTCAGATTCTTGCTCAGTCTCCATTTTCTCCAAGATTTCCGATCCTGCCTTGAGCCCTCCCAGACAGCATTTTCAAAAACAATGAAATAAAGTGCAAATGGAGCCATCAGTACAAAGCAAACTGAATAAAGTTGAACCTTCTTCCTTGAACAAATAAGAAATATGTCCATCAGTGAGGACATAGCCATCAACAAGACAGGCCCAAATCTCCCTCCTGGAAACTTACATCTTTGTCAACCCGTGGAAGGATCTCAATGTGTGTATAAATTTCAGACACCCAAAAGTACCACAGAGAGGAGGAAAAACAACAACAACAAAAAGTTAGCAAGATGATCTGTAGATTATTTTAAATAGGACTTTGGGGAAGGACTTTAGCAAACATGGGAAATAATTTTCTTCAATTCATTAGAATCGTTCCCATCCCATCGTCTATTTCGGGGAGAAAATAAAAAGGGGCATGAAGGAGGTTCAAAACAAGGTTTATCTGGCCCACTCTGGGTGCTCTAGCCTTCTAATAGAAATGCCAGACTATTCTACCTGAGTAGGAAGTCACCATTATCAGCCTTCTATCCTTCATTTGGTTTTCCTGCCCTTGAGAACAACCAGGACCAGCTACGTAATTTGCACAGCAGTAAGAAATAAAAATGTGAAGTCCTTGTTTAATCTTATTAAAAATTTCAGGATGGTGACAGAGCTTTAAAGCAAGGGGACCAGTGTCCATACACAAGTGGCACAGCCATAAAATCAGCCCCATGTACAACAGATCTCAGAAAGTATACAAAGTCCCACCCCCTCTTGTGCCCTAAGAAGCATTCCTCCAGCCTGCTCCCCCATTTTCTTTTCCAGCTTAAAGTCCAGCACAGGTGACAGAACCAGTGCACAAGAGGCTAAAAATACAGCTGAGTTTGTCTAGGTCATGGCACTTAAGGTCTCAAGGTCTTTTGCTCAGTTATGTGGTCCTGGCCTCTGGCAGAGAGCAGCCTGAGATATTCATTTCAATGCTTTGCATGCGTGGGACATTTAGCAGCTTCATTTCATGGAAAGAGTGAAGACACTAACTGTGGCCACTTACAGTCTCTAGTCAGGCATTCCGTGGGTAGCAAGATTTGCCAAGAAACTGTGACACCTAAATGGTTGGACTTTGTGTTAGTGTAAATCCTTAAAAACCCCATTTGGGATTACTTCTGCTCAAAGGACAGTTGTGTCATGGAGAGACCCCTGGACTGATTATAACAATAATACCAAATATCTAATGAGGTTTTTATTAAGTACTGCACAGTGTATCGTCCTATTTCACATAATCTTTGCCACCCCCATGGCCCCATATAGAGGGGTTAAGTGACTTGCTCAAAGTCACATAGTGGTGGGACTGGGTTTTGAACCCAGGCAGTGGGACTCCAGGGATATGCTGTTAAATACTATGCTAAATAGCCTCCTTATCTTCATAGGGTCCTATCAGTGAGTGATCTAGGAGTGCTACTAGAATGAGTAGACAAATGAAAGTGAGTCTTTCTGGTAAGCACACAAGCCACTCGGGGTCCAGGGAGAGGAAAGTCGGCGTCTCCTGAGAATCTTCCATGCTGGCACTTGGACCAACCAAGAAATCAACCAGCCAGCCTTTCTGGTAAACTGCATAAGTTGCACAGGTTCCAGGGAGAGAAAGGTCAGATAGCATGTCCTGTGAGCCTACCGGCATGCGGGCTAAGAATCAAATACCATCTGTGTGTGCAGGGGCCCCAAGCAACCAGATAGCTCAGAGGACAGGCTGAGTTGCTAGTAACTAAAGTACATAAAGCAACTAGCAACTAAATGCTTGTATTGCTTGGTTGATTTTTTAGGACGGGGGCCAGCAATCAGAGCATCTCTTGGGAGGATGACAGTATGCAATATAGCAAATATGGGGGATTTCCTTCTATCTTGTCTTTGAAGTCAAATAATTGTTTTTACTGTTTTGCTTTGTTCTGATTGTTTTTGCTTTATTCAACATTCACTTGATTGGTTTTGTTTTTGGTTTGATTTTGCTATACCTGATGGAATGGACAACTATTGTAAAGATAACAAGATATACTGTGATAGCAATTGTTTTCCTGGTGTCTTGTTTTGAAGTTCTGTACCAATTTTGGTGCATTGTTTTGATCAGCTTTGTTCTGTCTTTGTTGGATTTTACTATCTTTAAAATAAAAAAAATGAGAAGACACTAGCTAAAAATTTAAGGAAACTTAAATAGGAACACAGTAAAAAAGCAGCAATAGCAACAACAGGAACAAAAAAACAAAACTCAATAATCAAGATAAATATTATTTAATAATAAATATACAAATCTAATAAATATATAATAAACATTAAATGCAGTATCTTTTAAAATATAAATGAACACCCCAAAATCTACAATGAAATACATCAACTTTTTTTTTTCAGTGTTAGGAATTGAACCCAGGGTCTTACATATGCTAGCTAAGCACCATACCACTGAGCTATTCCCCAGCCCATTATCAACATTTTAAATAAAGACAGGATCTGTAATCCTGATTTTCCTTTGGACTCAGGTTTGATTCAGCACAGAATGCTTACTGATCCTGTCTCCCAGGTTTCTGACTGAGGTATCTAGTGATGGAAACTTTGAGAGAAGTAGTAATTTGCTTGTTTGATGGGGTGAGAGAAGAGAAACAATCTGGTCTTGAACACAGTGAATTAGAGGTAACTGTGGAGTGTCCTAGTTGGACAATTTTGGGTTGGAGATGGGAGTCATCAGCATTCCAACTCAGGTGACAAATGGTGAAAGGACAGGCAGACATCATTTCACATCCTTGGCCCAAGATTGGTACATATTCAGCACATGTGGTCTAAATCAGTGACCTTCACAGTTTGCATCATAGTTCAGGAATCTTTTCAAATTCTTTCTCCAAAGTTTTTCTCTTCAGATATGCCTCAGATATGTTCTCATAGGGCATAGAAATTAACTGCTTGGGTATTAAAATAAAAACATCTTCTGAGGAAGTGAGAAATAACAATTTCACAACTATTCCATAAAAGGGGAAAGAGAAGAATTCATATACATGGGTTCAATTTCTTCTTGACTAGCTGATTCTCCAGACAGAGAATAAGAGCTGAAAGACTAAAGAGAACAAATAAAAGAAAAAAGAAAGATTATAGGAGCTAAAAATACTAGGAGGAAAAGTTTGGCTAAGCATCAAAGGCAGATGTATTTCCAAATAGAGGTGCTAGTTTAGATATATTAGGAAGCACAACTCCCAATGATGGGTGGAAAATAAAGGTTATCAGATTGAAGTCAGCAAAATATAAAAAAGCTTCATATGAGCATCAAACTTAGGAAGACTTTCATCAATATAGTAGTCCAACTATCTCAACCCTATGAGCTAGCCAAGGATGGAAACTCTCACCATGGTTTCAGATTCCTGGACCAAATAGTCTTTCCAGCCTGAATTTATAATTCTTTTTTTGGGGGGATAGGATTCAACTCATGACTTTGTGCTTGCCAGGCAGGCTCTTATGCCACTGAGCTAAATCCCTGGCCCTGAATTTATAATTCTTAACAACTTTTGAGAGAACACTCTTTGCTGATGTCTAGTTTTCTTACTGTATCCTCCACTGCCCACATCCCTTTCCATCTAATGAAACATGAACTGTTCTGGGACACTCCCAGAACCACCAAACAGGAAATGTAGCTCCTGTCCAGTTACTACTTCTGTGAAGTCCATCAGCCTCACACATCTGTAGTGTAGATGGATGATGAGAAAAGAGACGCTCGGACACCCAAGCCAGATCAGAAATATTCCCGCCTTCAAGGGGCTCACTGTTTGGCTTCATAAACCTGAGGGACCTAAGACAAAGAGAATGTCAAATATTTGATTAAGTTACCGAGACCATAGGCAGTAAGGACTAGAGAGAAGGTTAGATGAATGAATAGGCTACAATATTAACAAAGTTAAGAACCACATCATCTACTTATTTTCTGCAGACAATATTCCCCAATTCAATTTGGGCCACCCCAAAGGCAGAAAGCGCAGAGATTTTTTTTCTTTTCCTATCCCAGTGCAAGAATGACTTACTAGGTACTAACTATGTCCATCAGAAGTTATGCCAAGTACTTCATTTACTCCATTCTCACTAAAACCAATGGGTAGGCACTATTACCATCTTCATTTGACAAATAATGAAACTGATCTATTTGCTCAAAGAGGGAGCCTGCCTCAGGAATTTGGATAGACCTGTGGGTCAGCCCTGTGCCAGGTTATTCCATATGCAAAATATGGAGTCTGACAGGCTAGAGTGCAGAGGTGCAAGTGATAAAAGGATAGATAAAACTGAAGTTGAGACATGGACCTGGGATGCCAACTTGAGTAAAACAATTCTTGAGCCCAGAGTCTCAAAACAGAGGACTAGGACTGGGCCAAAAAGGGTGTGTGGCTGGACCAGAGGGGAGGAAAGGCCTCACAGTGATAACTGTGAATGATTCAGAGCAATGGCTGTGCAGATTTCACTGAGTTCAGTCTTTGTTGATTACTAAGTGTGGGACCTGGAGTATGGTTCTTGAACAGCTATATCTCAATTTCTTCATCTGTAATGTTGGGATGGCAACAGTGCCCACACTCATAGGACTGTAGGCCACATTTCATGACACAGTATTTATAACATTCCTAGAACATTGCCTGGCCTTCATAAGCATTGAATAAACACTAATTTTCTCAATATAGTAAAAATAGCACAAGTAAAGTTCCAGCCGGAGTTGGTTCTAAGGATGGTGAAGGTCATTATAGAACACAGTCTGTTGAAGTAAGTTACACAAAATAGGGAGAAGGCAGAATTTGATCAGGTTGGAAGCCTATTAAGAGTGCTGCCTATGTGACCAGCTTGGTACAAAAAGGAGATTCAAAGTGCTCTTTACAGTCACAGCTGTGTCAATTGGTATTGAGTCAAAAACAAGAAAGCAGATAAGATAGATGAGAGTCTGGAAGAAGGTGCAGGAAAGCCAAACTCAAGACAGGGAAAGAAGCTGGGCATGGTGACACACCTGTAATCCCAGAATTCAGGGGTGCTGAGGTAGGAGGATCATAAGCTTGTGCCCACTCTAGGCAATTTAGTAACTTAGTAAAGCCTTGTCTTAAAACAGGAAGGGAACAAAGAGGAAGGAAGGAAAGGGAAGGGAAGGAAAAGGAATTAGGGATGGAGGGGAGAAAGATGGAAGGAAAAAAAAAAGGAAGAGGGGGGCCAAAAAAACAAAACAAAGAAACAAAAAAGATGGGGAAAGACAAGCAAAAGAGCTACTCCAATGATAACTTTCCAGCACCATACTTGCCTTCTATCTCTGCTAGATAAAATTTAGATGCAGATGACAATTTTCAGGTAGCCCAAGAGCATGCTGCCACCTCCCCAAATTTACCAGCCCTGAGAGGATGCTCACTTGCCTGCCCAAGCGCCAGACATTTGCAAACTGTTCCTAAAGACAAATCCTTTCCAAAGCCCCACTCTAAAACTGATCCACCTCTTAGGAGGTGAGGCCAGGACTCGTCACTGAATGAGTGTCATTGTCTTCCCTAGTGTCTGTGGGTCCAGATGCGTGGGTCTGGAGGTGGTTCCACCACAGCCTGTGGTGTGGTCTGCCTGTAAGCTTTGACTCACTCTAGGGATAACACTCAGAAATTCAAATAGGTAACACATGTGATTCCAGGTGTTCCTGCCAGACTCATGCTTGAATTTTCCATCATTTCATTCTCCTCTCCCTAGGGAGGGAGGCTCCTTGAGCATTTTGCATTTGAAAAATCAAAACCAACAGGACCAGCACCTGATAAGGAGCAGGGTATTGCTCAAGAGTTCCCAAGAAGAGATGTCTTTGTTCTCCTTTCAAGCTCTTGACACTGCTAATGGCTCTAATTACTGCACTGCCATGGGATGTAAAATAAAACCACATTCCAGAAACCATGTAAGTCTCTTTCGGAGAGATACACAGGGAGAAGTGCCCAGGATGATAGGAACGTGTTCTCTCATTTCTGGTCCCTAAGTTTGGCAGCTATCATAAGAATTTAACAGTACCTTCTTTATGTGCATAGAGAAGGGTTCTTTTGCACATGCAGAGATGCATCTCACTACCTGTAGCCACAAATTTGGTCTGCATATTTGACACTTCATACAAAGCATGTTTCTTAAGAACATTAGGATTTAAAAAAAAAAAAAAAAAAAAAAAAGAACATTAGGATTTTTACCCAAGCCACTCTGGTGAAAGTGAGGACTTCAGAAGTTCCTAAGGCTACGTACAACACAACAGAACTTTCTACATAATTTAATTATAAAATCTGATGATGTAACACCCACCCACATCCACATCACAAACCAAAGTGACATCACAAATACTAGAGATAATGGCTCAAAACTGCCTACATATGAGCAATTTATCTATACATGACTTAGGCAGAGAAAGACAGGTGACTAGAAATATTAAAACAAAACAAAAAGAGAAAAGAAATACATATTTCTTTCCCCTACTAAGCTAGCTAAAATAAAATTTAAAGCAACTGAAATATGGTAAGGTGATTTTATTTTTACTTTTTTGTACTGGGAATTGAACTCAGGACCTTGCATTTGCCAGGCAGGTACTTTGCTGCTGAGCTGTATCCTTGGCCTTGGTGATTTTATTTTTTATAGATGAAATTTCTTAGCCAGGTCTCTTTTAAGTATGTGATTGTAATCTATTCAAATTGTTTTCTTGTTCTTGGCTAGTCTCAGGAAGTGGAGACAAGTATAATTTAGGCTGTACTTGTGCCTTTATGCAATATTCTTCTCTTTAGTGGCTTTTCTTGGCTTACAGCAGTATGGTTGGAAGGTGTCTCCAGGGTTTGGCAGGATTTACCTGCTGTCATTTCTATTTGCAGTGTAAATGAGTTGTGGCTACAGTTTATATAGGAATTTTTGGTGACCCTCCTTCCTATTTCTTTCTGGCTACAGATTCCCTTATTCTTCCAGCAGACAGAAATTGTCTTGTATTCCTAGTAAACCTTCTCTTGCCCGACTTCCTACCTCAGCATGTTATGTTCTTCAAGAGTTTAAATATCACAATCTCGTAAAGTTTCTCTTTCTTATTTGATATAAAAGGGGAGAGGTGTAGCAAAATTTTAAAAGATCTATGTGGAAAGAACATCTCTAAAAAGATGTTAATATTTATACTTATGCTAATAATAGAATTAAAAGTAGATTTGCTAGTCTCTGCTTAAGAACTGCTTGTTTTATTCCTCCCTTGCTCCCCATAATCCTAGCATCGATCCTATGTGGGAAGTGGCTCCAGCATGGCAACCTATGGACTTCGACAGTCTATTTTACTGAATACCAGGCTCCAGGACTGTTATGTTCTCTCTCCAGCTCTCACCAACATCTGGATGGCTAGAATGTGTGCAAAGCAGAACATTCAGGCCCCAACGTCAGGTACTGCCTCTTGTTGGGAAGTGGTAAAGAGTCCATTAATCACCAGCTCATTCTCCCTGGTTAAACTTGTGCTCAGAAGGCAACTGAAAGATAAATGCTGCTCAGTACCTTCCAGGTTTGGAGAAGCAAAATCCTTGAAGAGATTAAGATCTACAGACAATTCAACAACAAAAGCCACCCCGCTGGCTAGGATAAGCAGCTCCATTAATTTCAAGAGCAGGCGGCAGGTGGGGCAGGTGCCAGGTTCACCTGGGCACAGGAGGCCAGCAGGAAGCATCAGAAAGGTAGGCAATGGCCAGTAGTGGAGCTTATTTGATGGGGAGAGGAAAAAGGTAAAGCTAGTGAGCACTTAACATCTAAGAGAAGTACAAGTGAAAAAAATCCTGAAGTTGAAGATAGGGCTGGGATGGGGGGGGGGGTGCCAATGATGGAGCACAGAAAGTACCGGAGAGCTGGAGTCATGCTATTTATTATAAAGAAGAGTGAAAGGGCTTCCTAAACACAAACAAAAGGAATTTGACAGAGAAGGAAATTAAGGGTGAGAAGGCAGGCCAGGCTATGGGTAGCGTGTCTTTGCACACATATACACATCCGAGGTAAGCCATAGTTTCCACACAGACAGCTAGCTTGGCTGATCTGAGTGAAGGCCAGCAGAATGTCTTGGAGTTAAGAGTTCAAGTCCCAACTCTGGCTATAACTGAGGATGACTTTGGGCTAATCTCTTTGTGTCTTGATTTTATCATATAAAATGGCCTTTCCCTCAGAAGGCTCCATAATTAAATGAGTTGCTACATGCAAATGGCTGTTGAACAGACCCTGGCACCAAATAAATAATTAGGATCCAGACTGGCATTAAGCAGATGACAGCTGTGGTTAACAATCTTCTAGCTTTGTGGGCTTGAGCAAACCAATTTCCTTGCCTTTAAAGTTATCTCTTACTGACCTTAACAGTCTACAGGGAATACACACAGCAGTGTACATAAAGGAATTCAGAAAACTAGAACACGCTAGACAAATGTTGGTTGTTGCTATAACCAAGACTTTGAGATACAAATCCCAGATAATTATTCTGAGCTCCCTTCTCAAGTTTTGGGTTTGACATCTCTGCTTTCTTCCTGGCTAGCGCAAAGAAAGTTCAAAGGAGAAAAAAGTAACTGCCAGCCAAGATCTTGAGGACAGATATGACAAACATGTGGCTGCCACCCAACCACTACCCCGGGACAGTGAGTTGACAGCCTGGAAGGGGCAAGCATCACTTCCTGAAACCCAAAAGAGACAGCAGCTGTCAGAGGATGCTCTAACCATCCACGGCCTCCCTACAGAGGGTTACAAGGCTCTATACCATGCTGTGGTGGAGCCAATGCTGTGGAACCCTTCAGGAACCCCCAAGAGGTACAACTTGGAGCTGGGCAAGGCCATCAAACAAAAGCTTTGGGAAGCTCTGCGCAGTCAAGCTGCCACCCTCAAAGTTGCTCAGAAGGACCTCTAGCCAGGAGGGAAGTGGCTGGGTGAGGGTCCTGTGCCCAAGAAACAGCCCAAATTAAAATGAAAAACAAGAACAGGAACACATGAGTTTAGGATAGTCTCTGCTAGATGTCTGAAAAATAAGTACAGTTTTGCACCTTCCATGCAATCTCAAGACTGTTTTTCAAGGAAGACAAAACAGTTATTAAATTGCTCAAGACTGAGGTCTATTTCCATACAGTTTTGGTAATTTACATATGACAGAGATAGGGTCCTACCATACTGACAAGGCTGATCTCAATGATCCTCTTGCCTCAGCCTTCTGTAGCTGGGACACAGACTTGCACCACTATGCCTGGCAAATGATTCACTAATTTCGAGTTGTATGTTTGGAAGTTTCTTTTTTTTTTTTTAAACCTACAGGGCCTGTGGATTTTTGTTTTCAGACAGGAAAAGGCCTGGAAGATGAGTTTATATCCAATCTGTCTTCCTTATTTCAAGAAAGTGGACCACTAGGCTTTTGCTGTTTTTAGAGCAGGGGTCTTACTAAATTGCACAGGCTGGTTTTAACTCCAGATTCTCCTGCCTCAGCTTGTCAAGTGCTGATTATAGGTGTATTATTACCCCAGCAAAACTCCTGACCATTGTTACTGTACTACTTTTCCTAGTTTCCTCCATATGCTCTAAGCAGAGTTGGGTGTGGCAGTGCATGCCTGTAATCCCAGCGCCTGGAAGGCTGAGGCAGGAAATTTGCTGTGAGTTTGAGGCCAGCCTGGGCTATATGGCAAGTTTAATAAGGCCAGCAAGAGCCTATCTCAAAAAATAAAATGCAAAAAACCAAAAAAACATATGCACTAAGCAGAAAGTCTATCAACATTGCAAGGATTTAAGCTCCCCATTTTTAGCAAATGTTCTCCCATGACACCGCAGAACTTCCCAAAGCTTAGACTGTGTTGACAGGAGAGGAAAGTGATAAGGATACTTTCAAGTGTAAACTGAAGTTCAAAGCATTGGCTAGGTGCAGTGGTGCATGCCTGTAATCTCAGCACTGTGTGAGACTGAAGCAGGAGGACACATAAAATTAAAGGCTAATCTGGGCAACTTTAGAGACCTAGTCCTGATCAAAACAAAATGAAACGAAAAAAGGGTGGTGGTGGGGATGCAGTTCAGTACAAAGACTCTGGGTTCAATTCCCAGGACTGGAAAAACAACAACAACCATTAACCAAAAACAAAAAACTCCCCAAAACAAAAAAACAACAACAAAAAAATCACCACTGGTTCATACAAACCTCTTCCTTGTAGAATCTGAAGACCTTGACAGAATAGAACAATGACAACATATAACACATACTTGATAAAATTGTATTTTCTTTACAGTCATTTGTACAATTTGTTACAAAACGATAGAAGACTACAACTTGTTTTAAATCATTTTTGGTCTGTAAATATGTAAAATCTGTGTGCAATTATCATGTATTTACAGGGCCTTGTGTTAGTCATTTTCAATGATTATTCCAACAATGTCACACTCTCAACATAAGACATGGCTTAAGATAAATATATTAGTAAATAAATATTCTGAGAACATATTTCCATAAATGAAATGTGCTGCTATACATATACAGAATATACATAGTTTTCTAGCTTTTAAAACATTTTTAAAAAATGGTAATGTTGGAAAAGGAGCCCTTAGACCATTTTGTTACAAAATCTCTACAGCAAATCTTTATAAAATATTTTAAGTGCTATGGGAGAAATTTTAAAGAAATTTAAATAGTGCCGTGTTAAACCAACACAAGAGAGTTTACATAAATAGGAAAAGGCAGCTCTGTTGAAAAGACAATACTCTTGATTAGCAGTTATTTTTTAGACTTCATTTTGAAAGCATGAACTTTGAGACCTGAAGGATGTAGGAAAGAGTCTGAGCAGTAGGACAACAGATGGAACTTAATAAAGTAGTTTGGGCTTGGAGCAGGAAAGTTAAAGCCAGCTTACTGAGTTTGTGTCCACAGAGGTACCTTGGAGGTCAGAATGCCCACACTTCCACGTTCAGCTGGTTCTAGAACTCCAGTTTACATGGCTGTCTTATACCCAGGACAAGGGCACAAGACCATGCCCTATCGTCACCTCCCCATTTGGGGGACAGAGTGGTACTCAGTGGAAAGTGAGATGCTGTTTCCCTGGCTATACAACTACCACACAGCACAAAGGTGCTTGTTATCATAATTGGAGCCTTCGAACTTCAAAGACAGTTCATTTGATTAAAATATGATGCAATAAGATAGTTGGTTATTTTACTTGTGACCTTGTTTGATGAGCCAATTCAAATTTGAAAGATGCTTGATTTTTAAATTTTTCATTTTTGCTGCTTCCATTGTAAAGTACAAAAATTAAATGTGCTTCTTATTATTGTCTACAATTAACAGTCTTTCAAACGAAAACTAACACATTTATTTTAACAAGTCCATTGGCAGTAAATTCTCTCATCTATTTACTGCTTAAAGTTATTCAGGAGTGGTTTTCTAGCCAGGGCTAAAGAAAGCTGCTTTAGGAGTAGGGTTTCAAAAAAGGAAGATAATACACACTCTGGCACTAAAAACAAAAAAGCAAAACCACAAACAACAAAAAACTCAACAATGAGAAGTTGCTTTTTGCAGCTCATGTTAAAAGTCATGATCCACTCCCCTCCCTAAAACCATGTAATGCAAGCTGTTGTTCTTAGCAGCTGCCACTCCTGGCCCCAGAAATAAAGGCGGCCCTGATCTCATGTCAACCACTTAGGAGCTTCTCACACCCTTACCAACAGGTGTGCTGGGCACAGCCCAGGGGAGCAACCCCCCAAGGAAGTGTACCCTAAGAGGCTGTAGGATAAATCTCACCACTCTTGAGTTCCTAAATAGCAAATGGCTTGGATCAACAATGGCTTGACGTTAGGATTTCTGTTAAATCCTGGCTAGGAATAATTTCCTCATAATAGGTTGGGGCCTTGAAAGTATTCTGAGATCATGAGACTTTTATTCAAAATGTTCCAGTCTGGACCCTGGGCTGACTTCCTGAGTGCACCACTGGAGAGGGGTCAATAAGTCTTCTGATACCCCAAGATGACCCCTATTTCCACCTACAGAAACCAGGTCCCAAGGTTCCGATTCTCAAATGAGCTTTTAGATACTCAATGGGCCATACTCTTTCAGATGGCAACAGCTATCTGCTACAGGGGAAAAAAAAAGTGATCAGAAGAATTAGTGAACACAAGGGGCTAACGTGACTAGTTTCCTCTAAGAGGGAGGGAATTAAGAACAAGAAGGCATACACTGGACAAAAAGGATGACAATCCCTGATCTGTAGTTTTTCTTGGTACTGGGACTTGAACTCAGGACCTTGAGCTTATGAGGCAGGTGCTTATGCCACTGAGCTATATCCCCAGTGAAGTAGTTTTAAGTAGTCTCTCCCTTTTAAACATGAAACACCTCTTAAAAAATGGTTTGGGTTTTAAAAACTCTCCCTACCCTTAAAAAAACAAACGCTGGAAAAATATACAAAAACCTACCCTTTGGGTCTAAACTACCTGATAATCTGTCTCATGGAGAATCAATATATAGTAGTGCATTATTAGGGAGATAGATAGTAGACATCTGTAGGTGAGATGAGCAATTTCAGCCATGAGACAGAAGGCTGAATAACCCTGAAGTGGGGCTTCTGTGGGGAAATGGGCTGGGAGAAGTATTCAAAGGGAACTCAGGGCACCCTTTCCCCATGGGGTCTGAACCCCTACCCCAAGGAAACAGCAGCCAAAGGTGCTTGGCTTCTCCCTCTACAGAGGATGTGCACAACGGTGCCCTTCTCCAAACGGTAGTGTGCTGTGGGTACTCAGAGCAATCTCCCCCAGCCCCATCAGATACCAAGGCCACAAACACTACATTCCTTCTGGGTGTTTGCCCATACTCCCTGTTTCAACTATTTCTGCAGCCAGTGGTAGGAAGTTCAAAATATATTTCCAAAGGAATCTAAAGTCAAAAACAGAGGCAGAGCTTTCTCTTCTCTGCCCCAGGAGTTACAGTTCAGGTCAAGGACCTCAAGAACACTGCCCTATTATGATCTGGGCCTCTGCCAAGATCAGGCTGTGAACTTTTGTTTGGGATAACCCAAAGGGACAGACTGAGGATACTGGGCAGAACTGTCTTTGTCATGCTGAGGCTTGTGCAGCAATGGTTTGATCCAGCTCTCCAGTGCTATAGACTTTCTGGCCTATTCCCAGCCATTTCCATCACCTGTTCTAAAGGTGTAGGCTGAAGAGGCATGGCTTCCAAGAAGACCTGACATTGTGTACATTTGGATTTGCCATGAGAAAGACACAGCTTTGCATTGTTCCTCAGAGTTTGTACCCATAGTAAATAGCTTTACTTCAAGTTTCTGATTCATTTTCTAAGGCAGGAATAGCCCTGAGCTTTTGAAAGGCCTGAGCTCCCTCCAGGGAGACAACAGTATCTACACATGATGCGGTTCATTTAATGCAGCAGTGATTTTTTTTTTTCTTTTTCAGCAAAAGTTGGTGGTTAAGTTCTTTAAAATATATATTTAAATAACTTTTTACATCTACATATATCTTTAAAAAAAGACAAAGCAGAGAACTCAATCCCACACACCTTGTAATCCCAAGCACACACTTTACAAAATAGAATAACATGTTATCAAAAGAGGTGAAGGACTCAGAATTTTGTCTGTTGGTTTGTTAATGGGAGAGGAGACTTTTGCCACAGGTGGCTCACATTTTGGGTTGAACGGAGGGCTCTCTTTATTACCACTTTTACGTGTTTGTCAAAGCTAAAAATCTTTTTTTTTCCTTTTTCTTTTTTTTTTGCAGTAAGTCAGAGTCCAACAGTTCCCAACTTTCAGTAAGAGTTCCTTCTGAGCTCAGGCTCCCATGCCGCTGCCTTCTGCTGGGCAAGATCCTGGTCCTGGGAGACAGAGGGAGAACAATCATCAGGGGAGAAAGATGGCACTGCAGGCGTTGGGCACAATGCATAGCAGCCAGACAAGGGACTCTACTATCCCTATTCTCTGTGTACACTAAACAGGCCCTAATAGTGATAGCTTGCAGTAGGGGGTGCATTGTGTCCATGATCAAAGGCTGAAGCAGGCCTCTTTTTCCAAGAGGGGCTCAGTCTGTGCTAAGAAACCATCTGCTGGGGGCCAGCCCCTCTTATCTGGATATACAGAACTTTCTGGAAGTCCTTAAAAGGCATAAAATCATAGCATACAAAAAGTGATCTTAAAGGAGTGTCCAGTGTGTGTCAGGCACACCTGCAGGTATTGCAAACAGCAAGGAAGGCTCCCCTCGCAGTGTACAGATCTCCCCACAAAGTCATTCCAGTGAGGGATCTTGGCTAGGGGTTGAGGGTCACTCAGATCTGGAGGACTGACCTGAAGGAGAGGTGTAGAGGCTCGGATGAGCTTGGCATCATAGTGGATTGGGGAGAGGCTGCAGGGGGCTAGAGTACAGAACAGGCACTGGTTACATGTGTAGGCAAGGGATCACATAGAGCTGGGTTAGTTTGTTTTTTTGAGACAGTGTCTCCCTATGTATTTCAGGCTGGACTTGAACTCACTATGTAGCTCAGGCTGTTTTTGAACTCATAGCAAACCTCATGCTTTAGCCTCCCAAGTACTGGGATTACAGTATGTACCACCACATATGGCTTTAGTTCACATTTTAAAGATCCTAGATAATGACAAGTCATTAAAGAGTTGTGTAGTGTAAAGACATCATTTTTTGTTTTAAAAAAGGCCACTCTGAGAGGCTGGGGATTTAGCTCAGTGGCTTAAGCACTTGCCTGGTAAGTGTGAGGTTGTGAGTTCAATTCCTGGTACAAAAAAAAAAAAAAAAAGAAAGAAAGAAAGAAAGAAAAGGAAAGAAAAAGAAAAAGGCCACTGCATCGAAAGATAAGGCAAGCCCTATGACAGGAGACTACCTTTGCCTTTGCCTAGAAAGGAATGGGGATGGAATGAGACGACTGAGGGGGTGGTGTGCAGAAAAGCTGATGTATCTGAGATATGCTTTAGGACATGAGTGCTGCAATGGACATAACAGGGCAGGATGCATGTGAGGTGTGCTTGGTAGAGACTGAAGAGATCATGGAAAAAGGTTCAGTGGATATGAAACAGAGGAAAAGTGGAGATGATATTATTATCATATACAGATGGTGTTTGATACCAAGGGCATGAGAAGGGCCTTCCCATGGAAATGCCTGCTCTTACCTGCAGCCTCAGCACCTGGGGCGTTGGACTTCTGAGTGTCTGGCGGGTCACTGGGGAGATTGGACCTGGTGGCACCTGCCTCCTCTGGAGGACAATCAGGCTGCAGTGGCACATCAGCCTGGTAGAATGGAGCCTGCTCCTCTTCCTGGGCTGTCCCCAACCCCCTGGGGGGCCGCAGGGCATTCAGACCCAGTGTCCCACCCCAGGGGCTGAGGCTATGAGTCCCTAGGCAGCCTAGGGGTAGGCCCAAGTCACAGTCCACATCCTCTGGAATGATGGGGATGCGCTGGTTCAGGTCCTGGGCCCCTGGGTAGCAGCTAGGTGGGGGCTCCTCAGCAAGTGTGTACTGCACGGTCACCGAGTAATCCTCAGTATAGCAGCCGCTACCCCCTCCACCACCATGGGCCACTTGTTTCTCTTCATAGAAGCAGCAAGGCAGGCCCTCATATTTCACCCCATCTATCCTGGGCAAATGGTCTGGGTGAAGACCAGACAGGCTCTGGGAGCTTCCTGGCTGTAGCTCCCCTCCAGTGTGGCTGCAGCCCTCATGAAGGGGGGCACTCAGGAACAAAGTACTGCAACTGCCAGGTGCTCCTACTCCAGGCCCCAGTGCAAAGGGCTGAGGCTCACAGCAGCAGACACATGATGGCCCCTCTCGGGCCCCCTTCCAGGTCCTCCTGAGGTCCAGGGCAGCCCCGGAAGAAGCCTCAAGCCCCACGTCTGAGGTACAGCTAGCAGGCCCCCTGTGCTCCAGGGAGGAATTACTGCTATAGTTCATCTCCAGGCTACAGGTGGACAACTGGTCCCCGGAGGGAGAGGCAGGGCCTGGCCATGGCTCTCCCTTTCCAGCACCATGACTATGTGCTGCCAGGAGCTCCTCGGGTGGTAGGGAGCCCTCAAGGCACACAGCAGGCCCTCTGTTTGAGCTGCCTGAAGCCCCTGTCTCGCTGGTATGACAAGGACTCCGGCTGCGGTAGATAAAAGGGTCATAGTCACTGCTGAGAGAACTGCGGAAAGTGGAGCAGCTCCCATACACGCCCTGGTTGCTGACCTCAGTGCAGTCCACCACAGAGTCACTGGAGGAACAGTGGCACTGGCCAGAACTGCTGCTGCTGTCACTACCCGGGCAGTCGGCTAGGTAACCACTGCACATGGAGCGGTGGCCATGGTAACAGCTGAAGCTAGACATGCTGCCACTCTCCAGGTGGGAGGGTGGGGCCATGTGTACCACAGTGGGAAAGAGAAGGCTGCTGCCCCCACTGGATGGGAAGGCACGGGACGGGCCTCTGGGTGGGAGGGTAGGCGGGGGTGGGCCCTCCTGCTCCGGGTAGCTGAGGCCCTGGAAGTAGTAGTGTTGATACATGGTCTCATACTGGGAGAAGCAAGTTGCCTTGGAGAAGCTGCGGCTGCTGTATTTGGGCCTGCGGAAGCCGTGGGCTGGTGAGTATGCTCGATGCTCGAGGCTGCAGCGATGAGCAGCCAGGGTGTGGTCCAGGTGTAGGGGTGGGTAGCCACTAATATAGGTGGGGGTCTGTGGAGAATAAAGGCTCTGCTCCCCATGCTGGTCCATGGATAGCAGTGTAACGGGGTTTCCGTGGGAGTCCATGGTTGTCCTTGTGGGGTAGGCTGGGATGGCGTTGGTCCTGTGCACACGACCAGGATAATGTATTGGTAAAGTCACCCTCTGCTGCCGACCACGTGCAAGGTTGCTCGTTTCCACATACATGGCACCTGGGCTTCCCTTTTGTTCTGGGGAGAGGTAGAGGAAACAAGCATATTGGTGCCAAGATCTGGAGGCATGAAAAAAGGCTATATGCCAAGGTGCCTATTCTTACCATCCTACCACATTCTAAGCTGTCATCAAGGTCAGTTAGGCTGGCAAACGGACAACATGCCTCTATGAAAGGTGGTCATTTCTGCAAGAGCCCGTTTTTCATCTACCCACTGCTCTGGCTGATAAGGGTACCAAGAGGGATGACAGTGCCTCCTGCACTGCCCCATAACACAGAAGCAATATCTTACATCTGTCACAGTACATCTATCATCTGTTATGATCACTGGGAACAAGCCTACGATCTGGATATGAGCAGGTTATCATTACTGTCATCCCACAAATGAAATTGGAGGCTTCAGGCATGGAGAGGTAGGGAAGGGTCACCTACCTGTTTAATATAAAGCCTGAACTTGAGCTAAGGCGCTTCTTTTTCTTTCTAGATAGTGTGAGGAATAAAACCCAAAGCCTTAACACGCTCCCCCCACCTCAAAAATACTCAAGGCCTTGAGTATGCTTAGGCACATGCTAAACTATACTCCAAGGCCCCTTAGAGTGGTTCTTAATGTCAAGCTCTTCTCAGTGTTGTTCAGCCAACTTACATGGCCACCATGCCTCGAAGAAGGCAATGTTGTGGTGGTTTTGCAAGCTCCTGAGCCCACGGTATGTCACATACTTGTTAGACACGTCGTAAGGACAGTGCGTAAGGACAGTGTCCTCTGATGTAACTTTTCAGCAATGACTGAGACAAGTGACATTTACCTATGATGTTGTGCCGACAGTGGGGACAGGTGTGGTGCTGCAACAGCCATGGATCAACGCATTTCCTGTGGAACCGGTGAGTACAGGGGATAATTCGAAGCTCCTTGGGAAGAGGGAGAGAGGACAGAGCCTGAAGGGAGGGCACAGGGGCAGAACAGGGCAGTTCTGCCTTGAGCCCCATACCTGCTTCCTCCTGCAGAGCCCAACATGTACTGAGGAGTCCTGTTCACTGTACTGGTGACTTCCTGTTACAGTTTGGATCTTAAGTATTCCTCAAAGGCCCAGATGTTTAAAAGCTTGGTACCCATCCTGGCACTACTGAGAGGTCGCTGGCCCCTGAGGGGGTTTGGAGGCCCCAAACTCCTCTTTCCCTTTTTCATGATCTGGCTGAGAAGTAAAAGGTTTTTCTCTACCATGTGCTTCTGCCATGATGTGGTGCCTCACCATAGGCCCAAAGCAATAGGGCCAAATGATCATCATCTTAAACCTCTAAAACAGTAAGCTGAAATAAGCCTTTTCTAAGTTATTTCAGGCATTTGTTATAGTAATGGAAAGCTGACTAACATACTTCTCACTCTCTTCCCCATTTCCAGTTATAGGTCAACTCCATTTCCTGAGGCAAAGCTCACAGACAGTTTCTATGGAGAAGAAAATTGTCTGCCATATCCCTCAGTGTTAAAAGAAGTGGGAACAGCACATGTAGCTCCCTTTGAGTTGGGAGGATACACATTTATTCATGTCTTCATATAGAAAAACTAAAGCCTTGTACTAATGATATGAAGCCTAGGAACTATGAACAGAGAGAGCTAGGAATATCCCACGATATTATTCATGTCTTCAAGTGGGATTAGGGTTTGCCTCCAAATTGTGCTAATGGAGACAAGTAGAAAAAAAGATGTCTGAAACTTGCGGCAGAAGGGTAAATTCTCCAATCCCTTCTGTCACTGGACCATACAGAGCAAATGCAATGGATTTTTCTGTGGCAGAACTTCCTATGGAGTTCCCAAGCCTGAGCATCCTCCAAGTTTCCTAATTTCACTTTATCTTTTCATTTTCTGACCAGTCCCACACATAGTAACATTCAAATTAATATCTAATAATGTGCCCGATATGATGCCAAGAGGTCTACCTCCAATTTCTCCATAAGCTTCATGATCACCCGGGAGGGTAGTCAGTGTCAAGCCCATGTCACAAGTACAGACACTGAGAATGAAGACATTTTTCTATGTTCACAAGGTTAAGACTCCACCTGGGCCAGGGTTAGAGCTGAGGAAGTCTATCCCATGGCTCATGCAAGAAGTTATTATTCCAGATGCTTCTGTAAAAACTTACATTCATTCAACAGTTTAAAAGCAATGGAATAGTTTTATCAAAGGCACATCAAACGCCTAAAATTCTCAAGTGGTTTGCTCCTTGGTCCCCAAAACTGTGGATGTACCTATTCAGATAGAGATTTTCAGGTACCAACCAAAATATTGCCAATAAGTGATTATGATAAATAATCTATGCGGTTCATGGTCCTATTCTTGCAATTTTTCTGAAGGATTGAAACTTTCCAAATAAACAGTATTGGGGGAAATCAAATCTCTTGTAAGTAAAATCTTTGCAAGTAAAATATACCAATTACTAGTTACTAGAGTTTTCAGAAGAACAATTCAAAAACAATTAACAAGTGCGAATGATCTTAAAACCAGACATTTCCTGACATACATTTCCAGTCAAACTTTTGCTTTTTTTTTTTTTTTTTTTTTGTCTTTTTCCTCTTTATTGGTACCGGGGATTGAACTCACGACTGCTTGCTTGCAAGGCAGGCGCTTATGCCGCTGAGCTAAATCCCCAGCCCCTCCAGTCCAACTTTTGAAGTCACCTACATTTAGTGTAATCCTCTAGAAAGTGTTGTGGTCCTCACCACAATCTCAGGAGAAATAATGATAACATCACAGGTCATCCACTATCACGTGCAGTTGTCCTTGTATGCTGCTGCAAGGCTATGGGAAAAGACTAGTTCTGGGAGCTTCTGTTAGTCTGCCTTCTGTCTCCCCTCCCACATCAGGTTCTGCGCCTGCCACTACCTCTCCATCGGTGTACTTCTCCAGGCAGATGGCACAGTCAGATGTGGAACTGCTGCTGAGGGTATCCAGGGCCCCACAGCTCCCCTCTCGGCGCCCCTTACTCTTTGAGTTGAACTTTCTGGTTTCCATCTTCTCTAGAGCCTGCACAGCCAGCCTGTTCATGGAATTCTGCATGACAGAACATGGTCAGTATTAGAATCTGGTACACATAAACAGTAGTGATCAACCCAAGTGCCATGACACTTAATGAGCTGGGACAAATACTAAGCTCCATCCAGCCACAACAGACTTCTGAGACATCACTCTGAGATATCAGACTGCCACAGTATGTATTTTCCAGACCTCTGGAGTGCCCATGACATCAGTCTAGGCTTTCCTCAAGTGGTCTTGCCTTCAAAATGAAGGCAGAAATTTCCTTCTATTACTTAACCCTACTGCTTCCCAATTCTGTAAGACCTTGCTCTCCACTAAAGGTTCATCCTAGATGTTGAAAGAAGCTGTGAGGGTAAATGAGACAACGCATGTGACCTTAGCCACAGGCATACAGGATGTAGTGGATAAACACTGGTCCCTGTTCTGTGGGGGTGGCCTTTCAAGCCTCATGAGAACTTAAGCATTTTTCCTCTTGCAAGACCACTACCATGTGCAACACTATCTCTCTCCTAAGATGTCACTATACCACACATCTCAGAGTTCTGCTTCCTGTTCCTCCTTACTATATTCTGCTCCCAAATCTTTCTTACAAGTACACAGTGATGTGCTGATTGGAGCATTTCTGTGGCTACTCTGTTTATCCAGAATCACTCAGGGGGCTTATCAGATGCAGACTGGATTTAGCACATTGGTGCAGGGCCTGAGACTCTGCATTTATACTCAGCTCAAGTGCTACTGATGCCCAGGGCTGTCTGAGAAGCAAGACAACAAAGCCTACTGGAACATTTATGTAAATATTTATTCTGATAAAGTATCAATAATTAAGGGCTTTTATAGGCCTGGCCTTCTGAAACACTGAAGACAGTGGAAGACTAGTTGGACACTCAGACCTACATACAGTGGGTTGACCAGACAGACTCCTGACTTTCACCAGCAACAAGGAAACCAGGTCAACATTCTGGAATTGCTTTAGGGATTACCTGACGTCGCTGATTCAGCTTGATTCTGACAAGAAAGATGAGGGAAGCTAAGGAGACAAGCACAAAGAAAGCCAGGAACATGCCCATGTCGAAGTACTCGATGGGTTGCTAGAACAGAACACAAACACAGTTAATCTCAGCCACTCTTCATCTTGGTAATGGGCACACATGGGCTGTTGGCCCTAGTTGGGACAAGGATTGGCAGAGTGAGGCAAGAATCCCCTCAGTATGCAGCAAACTCCTAGAACTCAGCTCACATAAACACAACATGTTCTCTGGGCCCGGGTAGTGCTCTGGTCTGCTAGGGTTGCCCTGCAGTGCTTTCAGCTAGACCTCCCAATAGTCAAGAGAATTCTATTCAGAAAGCCTAGTTGCAGGCTTGGTGGTGAATGCCTATAATCCCAGCACTCGGGAAGCTGAGGCAGGAGGACTGTTATGAATTTTGAGGCTAGCTATGGCTATATACCAAGTTCAAGGCTAGCCTGACCTGCATAGTGAGACACTGCAAAAACAAAACAAAAAACCAAACCAAACCAACCAGCCTGGACACCCATGGAATAACACAAAGTTTGTTGTAACCAGTAGGAAAGGCCTTTCCAAATAAACACAAATAATCACATTTATAGGACAAAGGAGTAAGTGCCATGTTTTGAGAGAACAGTGATTACTAACCATGTAATTAACGGTTTAAAACAACTCAGAAAATTGTGTGCTGCTTCCATAAAAACAACTTCTACTACAATGAATCATACTTACCAAAGTGGTTTTTCTTCCTTTAAAAACAGTCCAGCAAGTCAGTTCTACAAACTCCCCCTCCAGTTTTAGTTCCTGCCTTTTCCCTCACATCACACTAGCACAGTGCTTCTTCCCACAGCCTGAAGCTGCCTCATCTGAGACACTCATTTAGTCAACAGGAACAGAGATTTGCTAATGGGATGCTCTGTGCATTCAGACACTTAGCACATGTGAAAGAACCATTCTACATGTGAGCATTCCACTATTTGGGAGGGGGAAACAACTCTAGGAATATGGGGCACCAGCTCTAGGTTCCTGGAATCTTTCAATATGAGGTTGGGGAGAAGATGACAGGCATGTGTTAATGGCCCGAAGTGTCCCTTCAACACACTGAAGAGAAGCTTAAGTACTATTGTCAGCCATGAAAGTCAATCCCAGTTGAAAGCTAACTTTTCCACACTCAACCATGAGTTGGGCTGTCTTGATAAAGTAATTTGCCCTCTAGGAAGAAGGGTATAGTTTCCTCTAGTGCCTAGGGCAAATAGAGGGATGGGGCATGGGAAACCAAATGATGAGTCTACTCCTTCAGTTTTCCTCAGTGTGCCTCTCAGGGGGACACAGGGCAGGAGGACACATGAAAGGCTACCAAGAAGAAAGCCAGGTGGAAGAGACCAGACTGACTTCTTAGCACAAATCATCTATTTCTGAAACATCAAATTTTCAATGGAATATAGGTGAAATTTCTTCCTGGCTCCTGCCCTGTAGAACTCAACCTGCAGAAGAAACCTAGGGTACACTCATATTTCAGACAGAAAGAAAGCCCAAAGCCTGAAGGAATCATAGGCATAGACAGTGGTAGGGAAACTGCTGGGCATGGGCTGGCTAGCTTGGACACTCACTCGAGGAGGACGGTGCTGGATCCTTGCTCGAGCCACTTTCTGCTTGTTGACAATGTTCATCAACTTGATGGCATCTGCACCCTTCACATATACCACTGGTCTCTTGAGTGGATCTTCTGAGCCTTGGTTTAGCTGAAGAAGAGAGCGCTCTGGTGAAAAGATGTGTTAACTTTAAAAAGTAAGAGAGACAGTGGGCTGGGGATGTAGCTCAGTGGTGGAGTGCTTGTCCTGGGTGTGAAACCCCAGCACTGGAGGTGGGTGGGGGAAGGCAAGATAAAGAAAAGGGCTGAAGGAAAAGAACATCAAATCCCTGTCTGAAAACCTTTGAAGCCTGAGGGTTCCCAGAAGAGCAAGGATAAGTATAATATTCGTTGTAAAATAGGTTGGGCTGGCTGATACCTCAGTAGAGTCTTTGAAAATGTCTCCCAATCTCAACTCCCTGGCTCTTAACTCCCTTCGGGACAGCTCCCTTGGGTATAATGCCCAAACACAGACATCCTACTTCAGCAAACAAGAGCAAAGGCTCCAACGTGAAGGTGACATAGCCGTGGCCAGTCAAGCCAACTGAAGGAAGTGACTCTCTCAGGGAGACTGCAGGATTAGTATAGGTTTACCTGGTCAATGGCCTCTGGGTTTTCAGATACATCAAAGATGACTGCAGTAGCTCCCCGTTGCACTGCTCGCTTGGCCTAGAGGAGCGAAAAAGTTAGTAGGCAACTTTGGTCCTCTTACTTTCCTAACGGTGGCCTTAGGGAACAGGTCTGTGCTCAAACACAGACCTGACAGCAACAATCTTATGTGACTTTGTGCAAGTTACCCAACTTTCTTACACCTCAACTTTCTCATCTGTTTAAAAAAAAAAAAAAAAGAGGATAATGCCATCTACCTTGTATATTATCCAAGCAGGTGAGTTAGAGTAAGTAGAAGCAGATAATTCGTTATTCAATAAACCTTTGTCTCTCTAATCAGCCCAAATATTAAAAACAAACTATAGACAAATAAGCTTCCCAGTGAGCACAGAGTTAGTTTTAATATTTTTCTGCTATGAACAGAGCTTTTGGCAAGCAAAACAAATGCCTTTAGTTCATCTCTTGCGGTCCTTTCTTCCATTCCATGTTGTCTAGTTAGAATAACATGTTGACTATCTCTGAATGAACTTCAAAATGGCCAATTTTAGTAAGTGACACAAGTTGAAGACCTTTGGAAATGCGATGGGTAGGGGAGAACCTACAAGAAATAATTGTAAATGGGGATTTAGAACATTTGGCTGCCAAACCTGGCTGCACATCAAAAACCACTTGGGAAGTTTGTAAAAGCAGATTTCCTGGCTCAAACCACAGAGACTGATTCAGCAGGTCTGGAGTCAGGCCCAGGAAACTGAGTTCTATAAGTTTTCTAAAGAATCCAAATTATTCAACCATTTGCAGAACTATAGATCAGAGAGATGAGACTAGAAAGTTCAAAAACAAATGAGAAGTGACAAGGTTCTTTTTTTGAGGGGTGGGAAGCATGAGGAGGATTCCTTTCCTAATTAACCTTCTAATTTCATGTCCAGCTAAGTGAGCAACGGGGTAGAAGGTGTAGAAGAGTAAGACATAAGGCAATAAGATATAATTGCTTTTAGGAGGCTAAATCTTGTTTGGGAGATGATTCCACTACAATATGTAGGAAGAACAAACTCCAACACTGGAAAGCTATATGATGGGTAATGACGGCTTAGAGGTCAACAGAATCACTGTGAGTCCAAGTGCTTAAGAGTAAAATGTGATTTCTTTCCACAGGAATTGTCAGTTTACGGATGTGAGACAGCACCACAGCTAAGAACCTGGCTGGACCAATGACTCTCCTGGCCCACCAGAGGGCAGTCTCATCCCATAGCTTTTAAGCAACTCTGGCACATGATACCAAATACATAGGACCAAAACCAGCTTCAGGGACAGCACACACCTCAGCAGTTTAAGAAGCCCTTTATCTCAGGGTACTATGCTCAAGAATCTGTCCTTGAGCAATGGGTTCTTATTTTTTCAAATTGAGATCAAATGTATTTAAAGTCTCTGCCTATGGTGCCTCTCCACTGTTTTAGCTCAAAACTGAGTATGGAAATTAGCTTTCAACTGGGATTGACTGACAATAGTACTTAGGCTTCTCTTCAGTGTGTTGAAGGGACACTTCTGGCCATTAACACTTGCCTGTCATCTTCTCCCCAACCTCAAATTGAAGGATTCTAGAAACCTAGAGCTGGTGCCCCACATTCGTAGAGTTGTTTCTCTCTCCCAAATAGTGGAATACTCACATGTAGAATGGTTTTTTCATATGTGCTAAGTACCTGAACACACAGAGCATCCCATTAGCAAAGCTCTGTTTCTGCTGACTAAATGCATAGAGCCATTCCTGGACAAATTACTGAATTTCCTTATCTTTGCCTCAGTCTCTTCATCTATAAAAGGAGAATACCTATGGCATTATAACTGATGTCTCTTCCACTTTCTAGTCTTGGCTGTTCAACTGAGAATCCAGAGTACTGCAATCAACCTATCACCTCTCTCTGGCAAAGGAACATTGGTGGCACAGCTGAGAAAGAGGCAAAATGGCTTTGCTCTTCTCTTCCATGAAAATGTTTTGTTTTGAAGGCAGGATCTCAGCAATTCTCAGTCTCTGGTACTGGGATTGTAGGAGAGTGCTGCCACACCTGGCCTCTCCCTTAAAATCTTTAGGCCCACAGACCTCTGCGTAGGTCAACAGCTTGTGAACCACAGAGGTAAAAATGAGCAAGTGCTTAAATTTTCTGCTCAGTTCTTCTTCACAAACTCTTCCACAGATCAGGAAATAAATAGAATTCTCATCCTTTCTTTCTGCCGCAATCTTAAGCATATCAAAGAGCATCTGCAGGGAAATGTGTGCTCATATGTGTCCTGATGGGGAATACCTCCCACTCTGATGCTGGTGCATCTGGAGAATCTGTCAGCCTTGGCATGAAAGGTTACATATGACCAAGGGTAAAGATGATTTCCTGGGAATATGCCTCAAGGAAGCTACAGAGCCAAGTAGCCTCCCTCAGGCTTCCAGGCTTCCCTGCTCCATAAGAATGTGGAAGTCTGAAGAACTTGGGAGACTCCAGATGGGACATGATCCTCTTTTTTGGTGGTAATGGGGTTTGAACCCAGGGCTTCATGCATGTACTATATCCCCAGTCCCATAAAAGAAATTTTAAAACTCTTTGAAACAGGTAACAAATGTGTGTAAATCCCATTTGTGGCTTAGCTTTAGACACACTTCAACCAGGGTAATGTACAGAATCCAAGGACAAATACTGTATTTAAGAAAATGCTTAATTCTCAGTCAGTTTACTTTTAAAATTATTTTAATGTAAGCTGCTATTAAAGTAAATTTGTATTTCTTACACTTGCCAAGACTGGATAGGAGGGGAGTCCCCAGGATCCTACTGGGAATTTGCCTGTTAAAACCCAGCTCGGAATTTAAAATAGGCTGTGAATAACCTAAAATGACACCTCTATTATATTATATTATTTCCAAAGCAAATTAGGAAACACAGAACACTGATTAATAACACTGTCCTTTTGGCCCCACATTTTCATTTAAAAACTTGCCGCAACCTTTATAAACAAATTTTCATAAAAATATAGTGAATGCTGTCACTAAGTGCTAGCCAATGGAAAGTCAGGCTCATGAAAACACCATAGTGTTCTAACTCACTTTATTCATCGGATCTAGCACTGATGACTTCTGGGTTTTTCCCAAGTCAAAATGACCATGAAAGGTAAACTTTAAATTGATTTAAAAAGCCACAATAGCAAACTAAAGACATGAAAGAGGACTTCCAAAACTGCTTCAGAAAGTGGCAATCACAATGAATAAGTGTTTAAAGTGAAAGGGAATATGCTGAGGGGGGTTTGCAATGTGTCTTTTACTGTAGTAATTTTTTAAAATCCTAAACACTGCATTTTTTATTATACCTCATACTAGTCATGTGACCACCAGAAACTATTTTACAGTGTCACATTGTCCAAAATTCTCAAAATAAGGCTCTTTAAAAGAAAGAATGCAAAGGATGCAACTTGGTGGATGTGGCTAGGTGAAGGTCACTGGTAAAATGGGTTACACTAATAGGCAGTTATCCTGAAAACCACATAAACCAGAGTAGAAGGAAAAGCAGGAGAAGGCTGGGACAACAGAAGAGAGGTGTAAAGTCTTGACAGAGCTCAAGAAGCAGCCAGCCAAAGGCCTGGCCTGGGTGACCTTGGCAGGCCCTTTCCATAAAATTATCTTCATGTCCTTTATCAGCTTTGCAGGATAGGGCAGGTAGGACCAGTCTTTGCTGTGCAGAAAGAAGCCTGGGGGTAGAATGTTAAGTACAAGGTTGTCCTGGTTCTTTATCTTTCCAAGACTGCAACACCTAGGGGCAGACAATGTCTACAGCCACTAAAAACAAATAACAAAAGAGCAAACATCTACCCTTAGTACCCAGGGCTATACTGAATTGCCACTTATCACTCCTATGGTAATTCAATAAATATTTATTAAAAATGTATGAAGCCAAGAGCAGTGGTGCATGCCTGCAATCCCAGCACTCTGGGCAGTTGAGACAATAGGATTACAGATTTGATCATAAGTATAGGCAAGTTTGTAAGACCCTATCTCAAAAAACACCCAAAAAAACAAACAAACAAACAAACAAAAAACCGCTGAGGATGTAGCTTGGAACAGAAGTCCTGGGTTTATTCTCCAACATGAAAGAAAGAAAAGGGAAGTAAAGGAAGGAAGGGATGGGAAAGGTACGTGTGTGGAGAGGGGAGAAATAGCAGATAAATGAGCCTCCAACCATATTTTTTGGTTACTGCCAATAAAAAAGAAAGTGTTTCTATCAATAAGACTAAGCCTAGAAGATCCCAATACAAATGAGGCACTCTAATGAGAACAGTTATCACCACTGTAAGTGGGAAAATACAAAGCCTAGAGTCTAGAGGCCAGAAACTCCACTTAGGAATGCATCTGACCTCCCTGTTGGATGCAGTAACACTCAGACTTGGTTTTGGACCTCAGACTCACCCAACACCTGCTCCATGGAGTCTCTGGAAAAGATTCCTTTTTTGTTTGTTTACCTGTCCCTTCATCAAGTATGGATATAGTGTCTCCAGTGGCTAATCTTTACTGTATGAATATGCAGAAAGAGTATAGTCTTTTTTTTTTTTTTTTCTTTTTCCTTTTTATCGGTACCGGGGATCGAACTCACGACTGCCTGCTTGCAAGGCAGGCGCTTATGCCGCAGAGCTAAATCCCCAGCCCCAAGAGTATAGTCTTAATAGGAAATAACCTACAAGCTAGCAGAAAATCTCCTATGTACCCTATTTCTTTCTTTTTTTTTTTTTTTTGTCTTTTTTGTTTTTATCGGTACCAGGGATCGAACTTATGACTGTCTGCTTGCAAGGCAGGCAGGCGCTTATGCCGCTGAGCTAAATCCCCAGCCCCTTGTATCCTATTTCTAATCATAGGACAATCAACAAAATTTGATTTTTAGAGCTATTGTGAAGACATGCCTTTGACATTTTATGGGAAAGTCATGACATATTGAGGGATCCAACTAGAATTTTTTGATCTATATTAAATATAACCTTTCACCCGACTTTTTCTAAATACTTATAAAGCTTCCAACAAGTTGTTAAAAATTCTTTATAATATGTATCTAGTGCTGAGGATAGAACCAAGGGCACAGTGTATGCTAGGAAAGTGCTTTACCACTGAGCTATATTCTCTTTTTTAAAAATTTTATTTAAAAGGAAAAAGAGAAAAAACAAAACAAAACAAAACAAAGCGGTGTAAGGGTACAAAGTAATACAGAACTACAAAAAACAAAAAAACAAAAAGAAATCACCAGTTAATAGATTATACATTATTGTCTTAGAGATAGTTGCTCAAGTCACAGTATCAAAGCATACAAAGTGGACATTCAAACAGAGAGACTGCAAACAGTTGTGTTCAATGATCCAACCAAAAACGTTAATATGGTCAGCTATTTAACACCCCTAAACACACTTGCAGTTGTATCCTTTAGAGCACTTTTTTTCCCCTTTTTTTTACAACAAAACACTGAGCAATATTCTTGCCCCTGCAAATATTTTTACTGACAGTGATATTCTTCATGTTCTCTAACTTAATTGTTCGTGTATTTTTCTTCTTCCAATATTTGTGCTATTTCAGTTTTTAGTTTTCTTGGTTTTTTGTTTTTTTTTTTTTTTTTTGGAGACAGGGTTTTGCTATGTAGTTCAGGTTGGTCTCAAATTCATGGTGATTCTCTTTTCTCTGCTTCCTGAGAGCTGGGATTACAGGCATGCACCACTACATCTGGCAGAAATAATCATTTTTTATCCAAGTAAACATTCATGTGGTGCTCTCCTTGGATATACGAACAACTTGACCCAAAGCTGTGTAGTGGACATAATTGTATACTGGAGTCCCATTGCTTCTCATGATTTAGCAACAGTCTCCTGCTTTAGCTCGGATCCCCATTTTCTTTTCCAGCCATTTCCAGAGCAGAGTACACTGCTCTGGTTATCTGTGGGTCATTTCTTGCTTGGACAATGTGAGTGCAGATGTCCTTAACATAAATCTACTCTTCATATAGTCCTTACCTTTCTACAACTTGGGCTCCTTCCTCAAGCAGATGTACCCTGGCCTCCCAGCCCAGGGGCCAAGTAAAAATCAGTCTTTTGCCCTTACCTGCACTTCACTGCTTGTAAGTTACACTGATTCTGTCTTCCATACCCAGCCACTTTTTCTATCTCTACTCCTGCCATCCTGCAACCTGTGAGTCACAACCACATTCTTCCTTGGGGACTCCTGGCCCACACTGCCCCAGGGCAGCAGAGAGGTCTTTCTAAGTCTTGGACCTGACTTCCCTGTTCTCCTCAACCATTCCTGCCCGGTTCCCGGTTCCCAGTCTAGATTTGATCTCCCTGTGCTTACTGCTTCCAAACTCATCACTTCAACTCTAGCGCTCATTACTGAGCTTCTCTTCTATTAATTCTCTGAACTGACTCCCTGCCCACTGAAGTATGTACTTACGTCTTGCCCATGGCTCATCTGTACCTCTTCTAATTCTCTTTCAGCAAGAGTGGGCGTGTTCTTCCTATAGATGAGATTTTGGGCAGCCTTCCTTCTGGTTCCACACTGCAGCACACATGACATTATGCTATATTGTTGACTTCAAATGCTTCCCTCACTAGAGGGCAGACTGTGGGCAAGCTTCTTTTCTGCTAAATTCTTAGAAACCAGCAAAATGCCTGGCACTGGTAGATGGCCAAGAAATGTTTGTTGCTGAACCTAAAAAGGATCAGCTTTTACCAGAGGGGTAAGCATCAGAGACCTGGCCTTGCTGCTCCCTGTACCCACTGGAGCTCCCTCCTGATCTCCTCAGTCCATCACCTCTCAATTGATCAGATTTTCTCTACTAGATCTTCCTGAAACTCAATATTCCTCCCACTTCAAATTTTTAAGATTTGGATTCTTATTGACCACACTGTATTCTGCTATTCTATTTGTTGACAGGCTTTTTTTTTTGACTGGTCATTACCTTTAAAATAGGCATTTTGTCTCTGATCAGCCTCAACCTGAGGCACTCAACATGGCCTGTGGTAGATCTTGCCAAGGCTCCAAGGCTTCTGAGCCTGCTCATCTCCAGGTCATAGCTTAAGAACAAACAACTTGTGCACTCAATCGTGTTTTTCCTCCTCTTTGAAGGAACCAAAGGTACCTTCATCAAAGAAAAGCCAGCCAAGAAAGTCGTGGTAGCACATGCTTGCAAGTATAAGCACAATTGGGGCAACTGAGACTTAGCAAAACTCGGTCTCAAAATAAAAATAGCTCAGTGTAAAGGCTTTGGATTCAATTTCTAGAACTGCAAAAAAAAAAACAGAGAGAGAGACAGAGAGACAGAGACAGATAGACAGACAGACATATGACTTTTCTTGGTCTAGAAAAACATAACCTGCAACGGGCAGAGGAGAGCAGGATCTCATCTCTGTTCTCCCCACCAGGTGCGAAGATCTGCAGCATGCTGGCAACAGAGTCTATGTAGCTTCAAAATTCCCTAACTTAATGGCGGCCTAGTTTAGGATAATCAGAGACTAAGTCACTAGTTTGAAACATGCATCCACCTAAGTCCTACACTACAGAAATGCAGGACAGCAATGATAGGTCCTGTTTTTGTTACTGTCGTTGCTGCCACTAAGCCTGCACATGTGTTCAGGGAGCGGTGAGGGACTGTTCACACTGATGGAGACCAACCAACCAGTCCCAAGGCTGGCTACGCCCAATGCCCACAGGTCTCTTTTCAGCAGGTCCTACCCTAGCCCAAAGAGTTGGACTCACTGGGTTCTTTTATGCCCCAGCCCCAACCCACAAAATAGATTTTAAACCCTAACTCCTCAATTTTTCCTTTCCTCCTCCCTGAATTCTTCACTTAGTAGTGACCACCCAGGCACCAGGCTTGCACATTCTGGTCAGCTTCAGGTCCTGAAGCATGAGTCACTGCATGACACGGGACACTCACGCCAGGCAAGGGGGCTCACAAGGCCAGTCTCACCAAAGGCACTGTTTTCCGACAGAAACCTTTCATTCCATAGGAAATGAAGTCACACACCAGAGCACATTGGTAAACGGTGAGAAAAACCTGGTGCCAAGAAGGGGAATGTTAGAAACGGGGAGAGAAAATACACACAAATCATCAACAGACTCAGATCTTAGGTATTCTGTACTGGAAGGAGAGGGAGGGGCAACTTCCAAAAAAAAAAAAAAGTGGTTTCTTTTAAAACACATACAACATATACAATTTTATCAAGTGAAATTTATAGGGCATTTTGCTAGTTTTCTTTTAGGACTTGGAGTCCTTAATTCACTGCCTAAGGGAGACCAGCACAAAAAAACAGCCCCAAGGGTAAAGAGGGGGGTAGCAAGGGGCGGGTTACCAGGCAGGCAGGGTCACTTAAGGGGGTAGGAGATGAGGGTGGGTGGCACAGTGCTGCCTGCTCCTCTGGCTCCTTGCTCCGGAGCTTGGCTGCAGCCTGGCCTGACCTTCCAGGTTTCCCTGGCAGGAGATCAAAGCACCAAAGCCACAAACACAGCTCAGAACTCTGAGGCCCTGCGGCCAACACCCCCCTAGTAGTCCCCCCTACAGGGTTCCTCCACCCCCTGGATGCCTCCCTCTGCCTCTACCCTTACTCTTCAGCCCATCCCCCCATCCCAGCCTTGCTTGTCCATGCCCCACCCCTCATCCATCAGCCAGACTTTGGGGTGTGCCCCCACATCTGGCTCTCTCTAACCCTCACAAGGAAAGTGCCCTCCCCAACAAGTTGGCCAACTCCTCTCTACCAGGAGGATATTTCTTGCCATAATTAAAGTCATTAAGCCTCTAAAAGCTCCAGAACAAAGATGGTACATTTTAAATCATAGTTAATATTATGCTGATCTATTTAGGAAATACGTAGCCGGGAGAATTCAGTGGCTAAGTTAGTGGTTAAAGCTGCCTAAGTTTAAACAGTGTAATTTATTCTTAAAATATGTAGCAGCCCCCACTTAATTTCTCCTCATTAAAGAAACAGACAGAAGAGGTGTAGTCCATAGAGGTGTCAGAGGGAGCCCCTGTAGAGGTTGGTACCCTTTTCACAAGCAGAAACTACTTGGTGTCAAACGGATATGTATTTCCCTAGATCTTAATCTTAAACATAGACTTTTAGATCAGTTCCAAGAAACACAATGATCCTCTTTGTTTTAACACCTGACAAGGAGCACCAAAAGCCCAAGAGGGTTGTCCACACCCTCATGTTCCATCCACAGTGCTGGGTGAAGAATGTTATGGAAAATCTGCTACGGAACTGCCTATGCCTGGAAGAGAAATTTGGAAAAAACTGGATGTTGTTATCTTGGACTTAGTTTCCCAAAGTCACACTTCAGGCCAAATCTTATAAAGTCAGCAACTACAGACTTCAAAAAAAAAACCATTGCCTTCTATACTTGTGGTAATTAATTAATATAAACAAGTGTTAATTAGGTGGCAGAATTAAGCTTAACAAGGAACAACAGGACCTGCAAAGTCTCAACACCCTAGAGCTGTTATCTGGAGTATGTGCAAGTGGTGGTGATGCTGCTGCTGAAACAGGACTTCTCTAAAGGTTGAGCTCTCAGCAATGATCTTAGTTCTGACCTCTGGCCCACTGAGGAGGAAACTGGGGGAGTAGGAAAATAACCAAGCCTACGCCCCACCCGCAGAAGATGACAGTTCAATGTTTATGGAATGGAATCCCAGTAGCAATATTTTTCTTAAAAGTTTTCCAGTTAGTTTTTAAATTCAGGTAGGAGGCCAGGGATATATAGCTCAGTGACACAGTACTTGCCTGGCAAGCACAAAGTCCTGAGTTTGATTTCCAGTTTAAAAAAAAAAAAAAAATTCATATAGGGCAGGGAACCACTGATGTAACCCCAAAACTGCCTAAGGCCCCTTCTAGAGTCAGTGTCCTAATGCAGTTGGACTAGTAGAGCCCAGAGCTACCTAATTGGTACCCGTAACAATATTTAAGATGAGGAAAAGGGATGTATTATAGAATTTCCAAATCAGGTGGTAAACAGATTTTTTAAAAGGCTTACTTTGATTGTATAATATTCTTATTTTCATGAAGGAGGTATATTATCTGGATAAAAACTTCTGTATGCCTGAATCAGCGCTGGTGCTAATATTTGTAGAGCTTGGGATAAGAACTAACAAGCCCCTGAATACAATATACAGTATCTAGCCCTTCTATTTTAACATACACACCTTCATAAAGCCTCAAAGGATATGGTCCAGATGAGACTTCCCTAATTCTTTGGAGTTCTTTAGGTGAGCATGTCAGTGTGAAATCAGTTAGTCCTCAACCTACCTGCCAATTAAAGGGGCTTAGGCACATGCAAAAGGGCACCCCAGCCTTTGAGGCCAAGCTTTATCTACTCTCCGTTGCAGCCTGTCCCTAAGAAGATGGCCCTAGAGCAGAGGGCAGCAAGAACTAGAAGCCAGCAAAGGGGACTTCCTTTTGGATTCTTTACCATGTGGCCAGAAGTTTTAGAATCTTAAAGCATATTCCACCGAGGGGCAATACTGGCTAGAAGCATGAGGTTCTAAGAAGAGAAAGTAAGGAAAGGACAGTACTCATTACTGTACAAGGCAGGGCCCTGAGTACTTTCGTACGGAACTGAATCTGTTCTGCATGGGAGGTGTCACTGACCCTCATTTTACAGCTGGAGGCTCCAAGGTTACATAACTTGTCCATGGTCAGTGGACTATGAAGCAGTGAGCTGACATTTGACCTGTCTCTCTCCATAATCCCAGGCCACAGAAATAGTCAACTAGTTCCAAGAGTTTCTAAAATCAGGGTTGAACAGCTGGGTGTGGTGCTGCACATCTGTAATTCCAGCACTAGGGAGGCTGAGACCCGCCTGGGCTACACAGTAACATCAAGGCCGACCTAAACTACATAGGGAGTCCTTATTTCAAAACAAAACAAAACAAAATGAAGTGTACACCTATGTAAACACGAATGCTGAAACTCCAACTACTGCATTAACAGATTATGTAACTGTGTATTTCCTTGTACCACCGTAAATTCCACATAGTTCTCCTACCCATTTGGACTCCCTTGTCAAATGTCATGCTGCTCAAATAGTCAACACAAGGAGGGCTTTCCTCCCAACTTGCCTATCATATTGCACCATATTTACTCCTGGGAGGAGGTGATAGGGTAAAAATTTTTCCTGTTTTTGTACAGGCTAGCAGCTTGAAAGATCCTATGTCAGAGGCTATTTCATTCAAGGAGTTACATCTATTGCCATTTTGGTCAATGCAAGCTCATAAACAGTATAATTTTCACCCTTTATACTTCTTGAGGATCTGTTTCAAAATGGTCCTCTTTGTGACTTGTGTTGATCCCCTTTATCTGAGACTTCCTATTGCCACAGCAGCGTTTAAGAAATGATGCTATTTTATTATCCTTAAGCCCACACCAAGACCATTCTAACAGCCACAGAATCAAATCTCTATCTCTAGGAAAGGGCAGATGCACCTCCCTCCCCAGTCTTACTATTCTTATCTGGGTATAATCAGTTTGCTAATACCCCCCACAAATGTGGCCATGAGTCTTGAGGAGTAAGAGCCTGACAGTCTAGGACAGGAGGCCAGGCTGGACACCCAGTCTCTTTTCTTTAAAAAAAACAAGTACCACCACAGAAGAATGGTAGGGAAGGAAGCTACTACTTCATACTGTTTGTGTTGGAATGCTGGCTTATCTTACCACCTTTGTAACTATAAGCACGTGATGACCTTTTTCTGCTTGATTTCCTCATCTGTGCAGTGGGCATGAAGAAGACATACTTTCATAGTTGATGGGAGGACTAAGAACACATACTAAGTCCCCAGGAATGATCATACATATATTTGCCCCTTTTAAGCACAACACCTTCTCTATGTGTGTCTGTTTTGGGCACCTGGTCCCCTTCCTTTCTGCTTGCATACAAGACTGTTTTCTTAGAAAGAGAGTAGAGATATGTTTTGATCCCTCTTGCAGATCCAAAACCTATGCAAAACAGGTAATCATAAGAGTCATTATGAAGTTACCTTCTGTGTTGCAATTCATATACATGCACAAATATCACAATGTAAGGCAAGAAATGATGCTATGGCATGAGAGAAGCAGGGTGCTGAGTGGGTGTCACGCAGGTGGCATACAGGAACACTGAGGGAGCTGGTTAATACTTCTCCCTGGAGATAACTGAGGGGAGCTGGCTGGTGGCACACCAGGCCTCTGTAGGTCTGAAAGCTCCTCAGGTCAAGTTTGAGGTGTAATTAAGACAGACACCTACCAAACCAAAATCCTAGGGAGATCAGACAGGGAGAGATGGCAGGCTGGGAATGCCCTTTTACTATTGTTTTGAAACAGGATCTCACTAGGTAGTCTGGACTGGCCTTCCCCTCATTATGTAGCTCAGGCTAGCCTTGAACTTGCAGTGATCCTCCTGCCTAAGTCTCTCACTGCTGGGATTACAGACATGTGCCACCACAACTGTTGGGAATGCCTTTCTTAACCCAATTTATCAATTCTTTTCTCCTCCCCCTCCTCAAATGGACAAATTCCTTTCTCAGCTGTATTTCTGGTTCTTAATGACAAGAGAAAATGTACTTCTGAGGCATTAAATATTTGAGCCTTTTTGTGATGCCTGCCCTCAAAGCAGAAGTCTAGGTCCTTCACAAAGGCCTCATGAGCGGTTACTAACACAGGCATCCTAGTCACCAGCTTCTGCTATAGCAACTGGAACCAGCAGGCATGCAAATGAGGGAAGAGATAGCTATGGGCCTAAAAGCAACCATTCCAAATGGAGTTCCAAGGCAGATGCCTGTATCCTGGATCCAGGCTTTTAGTTTCTATTCCACAGGTGCCCTAGGACTTTGCACAGGAGTCTCTAACTCTCTAGCAGAGCAAAGTAGTAAAATGTAAGTTCCAGAAGGATTTTTTTTTTCAGTAACAGGATGACAAAACAAAATAAAGATGAGAATCTTGAGGATACTATTTTCAATTTTAATTTTGCTTTTCAAAAACACATTCCTTCTTGAAATAAGCCTTCAAACATGCTCTAGCTGACATTACCATGTCACAGAACTTGTGTGTAACCTTCCAATAGTCACTTCTCTGCAAAAAAAATCACGACACCTTTGTCACTAGGAATACTTTTAATGATACAGACAGGGGTACAACTGCCTATAGCAGCTGAGATCATGGGTTGTAAAACACAAACACATAAAGGCTGTATTTTAGGTCTAATTCAAAGAACAAGTGCTACACTCTTACTTGTACATGCCAACAAGTAAAGGTTGTTTTATTTGTTTTATTCTGCTGGGGTTTTGTTTGTTTGCTTTTGAGACAGGGTCTCAATATATAATTCAGGCTGGCCTTGAACTCACAGCAATCCTCCTACCTCAGTCTCCTCAGTGCTGGGATTACAGGTGTGTGCCACTATATCCAGCAAGGTATTGTACTGTATTGTATTGTACTGTAGTTTTTGATACGGGGCATTGAACTCACAATCTTGCACTTGCCAGGCAGGCATTTGTGCTGGTAAGCTAAATCCCCAGCCCAGTTTGTACACTCTTTATTTTTTTCCAAATGTATTTCAGTCCTGGCCTCAATAAACAGTAGTTATGGTGGAAGGGGAAGGAAAAAAAGTGGAAACAGACATCAAACTGGCCTTGCTCAGCCCCAGAAATGATGCTAGCTTGAGGGAAAGATGCTCCTGGGCATCCCTTCCAAATGTGCAGGATACAGCGACAATCACCACTAGGACTCTTGCTCCTAGGTTCACGCCCCATCAAAGTCTCTTTGGGCTGTGAAGCAGAGAATAGCCAGTCTACAGGATTAAACAAATGGAGCTAGGTCAATTAAAGAAACAATGGATCAAGCTCAATTCTATGGCTCCCCTTGAAGGGTACACAACCCAGTTCTGAAATGGAGATTGGATGGGTGACATGGTATGAGCTGTTGTGGTCCAGAAGGGGCTCAGGCCAAGCTTCCAGAATGAAGAGGAAGAGAGGGCCAGCCAGGAGTGAAGACACGAAGTGCTGGTAGAGACAGCAAACCCTGCAGTTACACCAGGTAGCATGTAGGGTAAGGTGTGCCAAGGTGACACTGGGTACATGGTGATTTTGTATCACAGTACACTCACATGGCCAACACATACACCTTCCCACAGATTAGTGCCTACCTGCTCTCTTAGTAGCAATCGGCAGGCCCACAGTTTAGTTTCTAGTGCATGACATCTAAGCAGTCCCTGTGGCTTTGGATTACTCCATCAGACCTCAATTCGTTATCCTGTCAATGACACTTCAGCAGTGCTGCCTGGGAGCCCTCCCTGAGTAAATGTTAAAACATCTACTCAGTACTGGTACTCATCTCCACCAAGAGATATATAGGCAACTATTGTCACAGGAAGGCAGTGTGACAGACTTTAACTGCAGAAAATGGGAGAGTGGGAGTAAGTTAACATCTTTAAAAGTTATTACAATGTAAGAGACTATGAGCCGCAGAAAGGTGGAGCTGGGCCGGATCACTTCCTTTGGTCAATAATAAGTAAATGATTCTGTCATTAAGAAAAGAACTTCTTGCAAAGGAAGAGCTTAATCCCAGGAAAAGGAAAGAGTAAAAAGGTTACATTAAGTGAATCAAGGATAATCTCTATCAATTACCCAGAGCCTTTCCTGTTGGGAAAGTCTCAATAGAACAGGAAAAGACTTGGGTTATGATCCAGGGTGCTTATGTTTTCTTTTACCATGCAGGAGTTTGGCAGTTTGGTTGTGGGTATGAAGACAGAGGTAAAACTATAACAGCCATGTAACCCTTTAAAGCAGGCAGGTAACTGCAGATTATGCCCACTTTGGTTGAATAGGCAATCAGATATAAGGCAGGCATGAGACACTAGCTGCCATCCCTTTAAGGGTAAACAAATAAAAATATATATCCTTCAGAGGGCTAGGATACGTCACAGTAAGTCAAAGCCAGAAGGACATCAAACCACTCCCTTTAAAGGTAAGAATTCTGGTCAGATGGTCCCACATGGAATAACCAATCCAATTTCATCTGGCAGCAGAGCTTATGTGACATACTCAAAGGACATAAGTCTGCTTCTGCTGCCCTGGGACATATGTGGCACCATAAGGAGACTGAATCTGCTTTTGCCAGTCCAGGAACATATGTAGAACCCTGACGCTAAGCCTGCTTCTCCTGTCCTAGGAGCCAATTAAAGAGTCTCTATAGTCTCTGTGCAAAGTGACAGAGGCGCTCTCTTAGGCAGCAATGAGCCTAACTGAGGTTTATCTGAATCAGTTAAATATCCCGTAGTTCTGGGATGGGATGAAAACATATCTACTCTCACATCTGAAATTTGCAAAAGGAGGATATAACTTCCTTGTGGTAACAAAATACTAGCACGTGGGGAGGGTGTTTATAGAGTCAACTGCATCCTGTCAGGCATGCACCTCTACTTCTTAAGAGTCCTGCAATGCCCATGTTTTTGTTTGTGGAGAAAATCAGAATTCAGTGGAATCCAATGTTAATTTTTCAAAAACAACTTTGAGGTATACTAGTATAAGGTGTAAACATTATGTGTATTATTTCAAGAAATCATTATTAGAACATTCCTATACTAAGAAATCTGAAGCCAAGTACTTAAGGAAGAACTGGGGATTGAATCCAGGGCCTTGTACATGGTAGGCAAATTTTCTACGCCTGAGTCACAACACCCAGCCCCTATTTAAGGACTTTTTTATTACATGTACACATGTATATAGTATATGATGTTTACATTCCTTATGGGGAACTGGTAAATAATACACCTTAATTTTTTTTTTCAGTCTCCCTTTCCTTCTCTCGCTCCCTGCTCTGCCCATCTCTTGATCTTTTTCCTTTTTTCTTTTTAAACCAAGTTTGCAGCACAGAATGCTTATATTCCTTATGTGGAGTTGGTACATGTACATAATGATGCCAAGGACCAAACCCAGGGCTCTGTGCATTCTAGACTGCTACTATGCTACTGAGTTATAGTGCCAGCATGGTTAAGGAATTTTTAAAAAACAACTTGCTAAAGGGAAGTAGACTATAAAGGACTTGTTAGCTGATGAGCGTATGATAGTTTAAAAGGGAGATATAATCTCTAAAAGAATGTAAATTAAAATGATTTCAAAGGTAGCAATTGAGTTCACTTAATAAATCTTAGTGAGAACTTTTGCAACAATAATTTCCTCAGCTTTCTACATTTGCTTTTAGCTAGATAGAACATTTATATAACTCAAACTTATAAGATAGACAGCCACTGTTTTTAGCAGGGCACCCAGCTCCTGCAGTCATATAACATTATGAAAGTGTATTTCATCAAGGTAAGATGATGGGCAGGGACCAATCAACATTCACCAACACTAGCTCTTCCCATATCCTTCAGCTATACTTCAATTTTTGACTTACAAGAACATGTATCTGGAAACAGGGTCTGACAGTCAAGAGGATGTTAGGTTTGGGGGTCATGTTAACAGCTAACAGATGAAGTTATAGATTAACTCATCACTACCATTAGTTGGTTAATGTACAATTCACAGGTAACTTCAATAGTCCTGGCCCATGTTCAGAGTAAAAACAGCAGCATTCTCTTTCTTAGTTATAATTTAAAAAGTTATAATAAAAGAAGTCAGAATAAAGACATGTATCAATCATATAATATTCCATAAAATTAATTCACATAATATTCTATAAAATGCAAACTAGGAGAAAGCAGATCATTGTTGTGTAGGGGTTGGGCAAGAGGGCAGGACAGGGAATGGACTTCAAAAGGGAATGAAGTGTTTCTGGAAAGTGCCAGATATGCTCATCTTGATTTTGATGGTTTTATGGGTGTATGTGTATATAGGTCAAACATTAAATTTTACACTTTAAATATATGCTGTTTATCACATGTCTATTATACTTCAATAAAGTTTTTTTTTTTAGCAAAAAAATGGATAGGAGGAAAACCTACAACTATTCTTTTCCATTGCGACTGTTATTGCTTAAAAGCAAAACTATTATGTCAAACACTATCATGTGAATGTGGTTATTTTCAGTCAATATAAGAATATCCTAAAACAAGTTTTAACAATTATTCAGACTGAGCAAGCCAACATTTCCTATATTTAAATATCTAAAACAATCTTGGTATTTTAAATCTGTCAATATGGATGAATGAGTAAGTCTGCCCAGCAGCATGGAGTTCACTTGGCCTCTAGAAAGATGACAGATCCCAGATCAGTATACATGAAAGAATACTTCACCAAGATAAGGATGATTGTGACTGCTTCCCATAGTCACAGGAGCCTCATAACTTGTGGGATTTTTCTATTTCTGATTCTTTCACTTAATAAATACTGTGAGGCAAATCATTTAATATCTGAACCTGTTTCAGTATCTACACTGGGGCAATGATAGTAAAATAGTTTGTGGGTGTAAGATGCTTGGCACAGTTCAGGGATACAGTAGGAATAGGTTAAGAGCAGCTATGATTACTACTCTTGAATCTAAGTCTTAAATGAGTAATGTCATTTAGGCGCTGACTGATGCAAATCATACAATGGTACTATGAGCAAGAGGACTCAGGTTTGAGTTTGAAACTGGGTACTACCAGTTTGTTTAGTGATCACTTTAGCATCGTTTTCATGAATGAGAGTGGTGCTATTTTTTGCTGCACTACTTTTATACTTCTGTTTTTGTTTGGAACAGAATTAAAATAATGTTCACAGTTACATGTATCTATAGTATTTTAGCTACTCAAAATCTTTGGTTCTTCCTAGTTGAACTGGAAGTTATATAACTGATGCAGAGAATTAAATATCTCCTTCTGCCCAGAGCTACAAGAAATTCATACCTCTTGGATCTTAAAGAAAATAATTGCTCTATTTTGTAGCATCACCCAGCAAGACAGATGTTTATTTCTCCACCCCTTGAAGCAAGATTTCCTTTGGCCAGTGGGATACTAACAAATAGAATGCAATCAAGCAGAAGAATGGAAAATAAAATGCCTGTGCTGTGGACTTGCTCTCTTTTGCTGCTTGGAACCTGGAGACCTCCATGTGAAGGAGAGGGCTGGTATACTGGTTGAGAAGAGGGAATAGCTATCTCAGATGAGGTCCCGAATTTGCATGAGAGACCATTCAGCCCCAGCTAACCAACAAGGTCAGCCATGCTGGCCCAGACTGGATTTACTCAGCTAAGCAACAGAATTATAAGGAGATGAAAACAAGTGATGGTTTTAAGGTACTAAGTTGTTTGGGTTTTTTTGTACCAGGGCTCAAACTCAAGACCTTGAGCTTACCAGGCAGGTGCTTACACCACTGAGCTAAATCCCTGGGTACTAAATTTAAAGATAGTTTGTTACATAGCAAAAGCAAACTGATACAGCTTTGTTAAATGCATGTACAAGGTTATGCTCCTCACCTGCCATGCCCTCTGTGCTCTGCCACCATCTTATTTATACTGCTTTGCACTTCTCTTTCATCTTCTCTTTTTCTTTTTTCTCATATATTCAGCTTCCCTTTATTGACTACTATACAGCCTCAGTCATTTTCCATTAAGTGCAGTGCAGGACCACCTTTCTCTTCACAGCCTTCTTTCCTGGACAAGTTCATTCTGGACTCTGGGTTCTCGATCTGTTGAGTTGACAACCTTCATCTGTATCTCTGATTCATTTTTTTCTGAATTACAGGGTTCCAATTCAACAGTCACCAAATTCTTCCTGAGAATCTAGAAATCATTATACAAATCTAGAAACCCAAGTCTCTTACCCTCCTCTTATAATCCCTTCCTCTCGCTCATCTAATTTGCTCAATTCTACTTCTTCAAAGGGTCCCTTTTAAGTAGGGCGTCCCTTTTAAGTGGGGAAATTCCTTTCAAATGGGCTCTTCCTGTGTATCCTTACCATTATGTACAATTTTCCTGTCTTCAACTGTGTTGCAGTTCATTCCATATACTATCCCTAGAGTTATCCTCTCGCCCTTTGCAGATTTGAAAGTCACCAAATTCTCCTCAGCTCCTCATATAGTAATGTTTAATAAGATGGCCTACTTTTGGTGGGCTTTATTTATTTATTTATTTTTTGTATTGTGCATTGAACTCATGACCTCACACTGCCAGGCAGTGCTGGATTGTGTGAGTTCAGACCATCCTTGAACTTGCAGTGTCCTAGCTCAGCCTCCTAAGTGCTGAAGCCAAGGTATGCACCATCACACCTGGCTAAGACTCAGCCTAGTTTGCATTCGGTTGATCTGGCCTCCCTCTTCTTCTACTGTCTGCCTCCAAGTAACTATATTCCAGGAACATTCTTCCTCTATTTCTGAAAAATAAAAGACACACAAACATCTAGCTTTTGCTCAGTTTATTTTTACCTCAGCTGCTCTCTTCTTTTCCCATGGACCCTTCTCATGCTCAAGAAAACAACCCTTCTCTGAAATGCCTTGCCCTTCTCTTTCACAAGGTCTCTTCAGTAATGTACCCTCTATGCAACCCCATCTTAAGCGTGTTTATCATGCTCATCTTGGCTTCGTGTTCACATGTCCTACAGGCCTAGGGTACCAATATGTGTTTGTCTTTGCATTCCCTATAAAGTCCCAGTTTACACTTGCTCTACCACTTGCAATTAACAATAATAATATTCTCTTCCATTCTCAAAAATGTCTTAGCAAGGAAAGACAATCATACAACCATTCTTCTCTATAGCGTTGCTGTTTTACGATGCTTGAAACAATCAGAGGCATAAAAGAAGGCTGCTAATCCAACCATATTGGGTTCTGTTTTATATTCATTGTTTGATGGTAAGAAAATATCAACCTGTGTTAACACATGATTCACTCAACCTTCCAAGACAAGCTTAATGGTATTCCCCCACCAGCAGGTGAAAAATTGTGCAATGGAAATCACAAATTCAGATGCCCGCAGAGGCCACATATAAGACTGATAGCAAGGGATATGACACATTAGTGTGAGGACAGAAGAAAGTTGTATAGACTAAGCTACACAGGATAGGACATGCCTGCTTGCCTGGACTTAACTTATAGTCAGCTTGGGTTTCCTTTACCAGGAAGGCTGGTAAGGTAGAAATATGAATGATTGTATTATATCTTCCAACTGAAATGCTGGCAATTATTTTACACTTAAAACAATTTGCAAGTGTATCCACTTAGCAAATGCCTCACATCTTTGGTCTTCATAAAACCCAGACCTCTGCCTAGAAAACGTCCTGCTTTCAAGAATGGAAATGAACAAGAGGGCTCATATCATGCCAATCTGTTTCAGCCACTTACAAGTTCTGCCCCAAAGACCACTTATGCTGGTAAAAGGTTGCTACCTCAGTTTCATCTAAAATATCAGGTGCAGACCGTTTTAAAAAAAGTGTTACTTTTTCTTCCTCTTTCAGGTCTCTTTGATGAAAATGTGTTGTGGAGGTGGCTTTAATGAACCACTGAGCACACACCCTTGGATACCAGTGGTGGTCTCCAGCTGAAGTCACAAAGTACTGAAATAGATTCTCACTCTACTTACAACTCCTCCCACCATAAACCAGATCCCTCAGCCGGGACAATTTTTTTGGATTTGAATATGGAAACATTTCATTCTAAACTCCTTGGTTAATCAGTAATCATTCTTAAACACCATAAGGTCACATTCACATTAAGGACAAATACAATTCTGTTTCCATGGCTTCTAATTTGCAAAAAATCCCTGACTTTAAGCTCTACTCAAGTCACACTGGGTCCTTAAATTAACCATCTCTGAACAAGTGAAAGGATGGCCTATTTAGGATCTCTCTATCATAATTATTCAATGTTAGCAAAACTTTACTTAGTAGACTAGATGCTAGTATTATTTGCTAGAGCTTCCACCTCCTACTGTAGCAAAATCTTGTTTTCTCATTTACTTTTTTAAAGAAGAAAGTTCTTACAACCCATCTCTAAGCTTTCAACTTCCTTTAATGTGGTCAAATGCAGCTTGAACTTCCCAAATAGATCTGTCATGGGTTAAGATTAGGGCACTTTGAGCATCTGGTTTCTAGACTTTCATGTGAACATGAGGTCAAGGCATTGGGCAGCTCTGCATGAACTGTGACAGTGACCTTCACCAGTATCAGAGACATCATTTAGAAATGATCCCTTAACCTCTTTCAACATTACTTAGTTCAAGGTATAAAATATGAGCCTCACCAACCATGTCTTGATCAGTTTTTCTTCTTTTTTAAATCTCGGGATGCTAGAGATTGAACCTGGGCATTGTGTATGCTAGGCACATAGTTGCTGTGACAACAATGAGAATCCTAGCCAAAATCTCGTCCCCAGAAATAGCTGAGAAATTCAGTCTAATTATCATCATTGGTTTTCTTACTTTTTGAGTTGTGTCTCTGTCCATTTACTAATGCTATATTTGATATCACACAGTCCTCTAAAGACACTTTTGTTACTGTCTTACATGCTCCCTACAGTTCTGCAACCTGCTTGAGTTAAAAAGCGTGGGTTTTATAACTCTTGAATATGATAGTGGGACCTCTGAGTCAAGAGCAGTTCAGCTGTGTAGCTGTTACTACACAGAAGCTAGGCCCACAGATCACTGTGGAGCAACTTCTTTTTTTTTTAGTAGGAATTTTTTTTTTTATTATTTTAAAGAGTTTAAAGCAAAAGAGGACAGAACAAAGCAGATCAGAACAGAACAATGTAAGCAGCACAGTACTTCACCACAAGACAACCCAATATTAACAGTAGCTACTATAATGTCTCTTTCTTTGAAGTAGTTAAGCATACCTTCACATACAATAGTATCAAACATAACAAACAGTATAAAACCATTCAAGAGAATGAAAGTATTACAGGGCATTCAGAACCAAATAACAGAAAACGAACAATGGCTACTATATTATCTCCTTTTTCATAAAAAATTTGTTTACACTATCACACATATTAAAATCCAGTAAGATACATGATAGAACCAAAGGAAACAGAAGAACAAAAGCATGGTAGGACTTCAAAACAAGATGATATTAAATCAGCAATGGCTGCAATAATATCTTGTTTTCTTCAAAATAGATGTTCATATCATCACACATAATAAAATCAAACAAAACAGAGTAAAACCATTCCAATTAATGAATGAAAACAATATAAGGCTTCAAAAAGCAATGTAATAGGGAATCATGATTACCAAAATATCTTATGGTAACTGCTTACCATTTCTTACACTAGGGAGGCTATACGGTATTTATACATGTGAGTTTGATTTATTTCGCTTATGAGTATGGTCTCAAGTTGTGTTGAGATATTTATTTATAAATATCTCAATGTGATCATTCTATATAGCTGAATAGTACTCCACTGTATGAAAATACCACATCATTTTTACCCATTCCTCAGTTGATGGACACTTAGGTTGTTTCTAAGATCTAGCTATTACAAATTGTGCTGCTATAAAAATGGGTGCACATATATCACTGTGGTACAATGTTTCCAGTTCTTCTGGGAATATGTCTAGAAGTGGAATAGCTGGGTCGAACGGGACTTCCAATGCCAGCTTTTTGAGGAATCTCTAGACTGACCTCCACAGTGGTTGCACCAGTCTACGCTCCCACCAACAGTGCAGGAGAGTTCCTTTTTCCCCACAGCCTCTCCAGCATTTGTTGTTGGTAGTTTTCTTGATCCTGGCCATTCTTTCTAGAGTCAGATGGAATCTTAGTGTTGTTTTAATTTGCACTTGTGAAGCAACTTCTTATTGGACAATGTTCTATCACTAAACTACAACCCCTTCCAACACTTCTTCTCTTCATTCAGTACCTGAATGAGGAAAAGTCTAGAAGAAAGATTATGAACCCAAAGCAAACACCAAGATTTCAGTTATGTAAACTTTGGGCTTGTTATGCTATATTAAGCTTTAAAATAATCCAAATGGTAATTTTAAAGTAATTACTAGTAAAATAAAAATTGTTACATATAAATCCTTTTATATCACACGTATTATGCAACTTTCCAAGCGTTTAAAAGCAATTGTCACAAAATAGTCAAGCAGATGATATTTAAAAAGATACCTAAAATCAAGCAGCTAACTTTCTGTAAGGCCTGAGTGCCTTCCTTTACTATTTAACAGATGCTAATGCTTGTATGTCAGCAAAGTGCTGTTTGATGAGCTTGAAAATGACAAGAATGACAGGAAGCAACAGAGCACACCCCACGCAGCAGATGTTCTGAAGAACAGATGACAGAGCAGAGGTAGGCAAGATCTAACGTGCAAAGTAGTATGCCTAATATCTCCTTCCTTTCAGGAACCTTGATGTGGCACACTTGATTCATGGCAGTCTAACTGGAGACTCCCCCAACTCCTTATCAGCAGTGTATAAAACATTGCCTGGGTTGTCGGTCTTTAAGAAATGTATGAATGAATTTCAGAGACAGTTTGCTTTTCTCCCGAGTTACAAAATGGAGCCACTTAAGTTTAAATTAAGCTCACTGTATTCTTGATACCATCAGGTACAGTCAGGTATCTGTTTCCTATCCAATAAGAAGTTGCTCCGCAATGATCTGTGAGCCTAGCTTCTGTGTAGAAGCAGCTACACAGGTGAACTGCTCTTGACTCAGGGATCCCACAATCATATTCATCAGGAATTATAAAACTCAAACTTCATAATCTAAGCAGCTCAGGTAGTGGCTGCTATTGGAAGAACTGCAGGAAGCATGTAGGACATTAACAAGTCTGTAAAGGACTGAGTGATACTAAATATGACATTAGTAGGGCAGAGGCACAACTAAAAAAGTAAGAAAACCAATGATGATAATTAGACTGACATTTTTCAACTATTTCTAGGGACAAGATTTTGGCTAGGATTCTCATTGTTGTCACAGCAACATTTGGGATAATTATGTGACTTAACCAGCAACATAAAAATGACCACAGCAGAAGGAAAAAATTATGGGAAAAGATATTAAGGGAACAATATTAAGATTATTAACTTCTGCAGTTTTCTTTTAGCATGGAGACATTTTTAGTATTAGCAAGGATAAACAGTTTTGGGAAAGGCTTCTACCAGTATTCTGTGATACCAATGGTTGCTAATATTAGAGAATTGTACTTACTCTAACTACAGCCCCAGGCCTAATCCACCCCACCCACTTCATCTTACTAATATGTTAAAACAGCACTGCTATAAGTCCATTGCTACTGAATTTATTCCATATACTTCATGCTTCTACACTCTACACAGGTAATCCAAGAATCTGTGACAGACTTTGGTTTTAGACATCTGAGACTCCTTTCAAAATCATTATCATCATAAGCTTAGCAAGAAATGACCCAAGCTATTCATAAGGTGCAAATGCAAGTTGACAAACAAATTAACAGGGACTTCCTCCCAACTCCATTTCTTTTGATACAACTTTGAATTAGCACAACTCCGCAAAAACTTCAAGTAACAAAAAATAAAAGTTGCTACTGTCTTCTGCCATCTAAGTACTCACAAAGATCAACAGAATAAAACCAAAAACAGTAATAATGTTGTGTTGCTTACTGATTTAGAAGGATCAGTTTGGCATCTACGCAATTAATTTTCCTTGCTGTCCTGAATAAACCTGTTTCCTAATAGCTTTAAGTAATTTTTAGAAGTCCTTGAAGAGTAAAACAAGAATATGAAGGTGGAAGACAGATAGTTATCCAGAAGGGATACTCTTCACACTTGTTATTCATTTTGATAGGAAGCAAAAAGTCTGGCTACTTTTCTCCAATAAGACAAAGTGGCCTACCTACAAGCATAGAGCTGAAAAAGAAGTATCTTGGGATTCCTTGAAGTCTAACTGTTTCACCATCTGGATGCAACAAAGAATCACATGGACAGCTAACAAGAAAAGAAGGCCCTGCCAAGGCATCTCAGAGATGCTGTTCTCCCTTACTTCTTTACATTTTGCTCACTCTTCTGTTCTCCTTTGGAAATGAAGACACTTCGTTTGCAATCTAGGGCTGGATTTAAGTGTTTTACAGGGTAGGAGCTGCATAAATCCCAACTTAGCCAACAAATTTCAATTGGTTGGCTGATCCAGGTGACCTAGGCACTCGGGATCAGCCCAAGGTCTTTGTTTTGGATTAAGCTGGTTGCAGGGTCTCCTGGCTGTGGTGGGCCCACATTGTTGGCTTGTTGCTGCTTTCCCAAAAGAGGATCTTGTTACAAAGAGAAGCTGGAAATTTCTTTGCACACAAGCAGAGACATGGCGTCCCTGCAAAGGCCCCAGGGTAAGGATTAAAGAAAAACAAAATAGAAACCCTTCCATCTCTAATTAGGGTCTTCATTTGCCAAAGTGCCATTCCCCAGCAGAGGATTTACATTCAGGCCATTGCTTGGAGTTACTTGGAATACATCTCCCAGCAGGTCAGTTCCTTGGTTCAGGCTCCTTGGAGCCAACAGTTTCTGGTTACTTGGAGGAGTGCTGCCTGCATATTGTTTTAACTGGCCTGGCTTCTGCAGCCAGTTTAGCTGGGTGAACAACCTCCCATTTAGAAACTAAAGATAAAAGCAGAGTCTGGTTTAAAAAATCTTTTTAATTTTTTTTAAACTTGGGAATTATAGGTTTTGCAGCAAGCATTATTTCTCTTGTACATGCAGTGTTTCCCCCATCACTCCACCTTGGTTTTCTGCCAGCAAAGGCTGCATCCTGGAGTTCAGCCAGCCAACAGTCCCCACTTCCTCACCATTCACACCATGAGGCTGGTGGCAATTGGCCATGGAGACAGACAGCAGCTCCCCAATTGCAAGAGGTTGACCAAAGAATAGTGCAGCCAGCTTGCTGGACCCCTGCGGCCAGCCCAAGGCACCTCCAGTTCCTTATCATTCTTTGTGTGCACAAAAACACATCTTCTAATGCATCAAAGACCCTGGGAACCTGGCCCAGGAAGTAAATTATAAATGGAGGCCAAATAGGAAAATGTGTGTGTGCAAACGTCTATGGATTTAAAAAGCTGTTAGATGAGAATGAATCCAGGAGATCAGACAGCAGGGAGAGTAAGACTGACAGAAAAAAGAAAAGAGGAAAAAATTGATAATCTAGACTTCATCAAGAGTAGGAACATATGTGCTTCAAAGTATACTATCAACAGTGAAAAGGCAGTTGATAGAATGGGAGAAAATATGTCAGGTGAGATCACATGTCAGGTGAGAGATTAATACCTAGAATATATAAAGAATTCCTAAAATACAGCCAAAAAAAAAAAATCTCATTTAAAAATGGGAGAAAGACGAATAGTTCTTTTCCAAAGAAGGTATACAAGTGGACAAAAAGTATGTAAAAAGATGTTCAACATCACTAATTGTTAGGAAAATATAAATCAAAACCACAATGAGATACTACTTCATACCAACTGAGATGGTTGGTACAAATAAAACGGAAAACAACAAGCAGCAACTGGATACATAAAAGCAAAACCTTTGCACATTACTGATAGAAAAGTAAAGCAGTGCACTCAGTGTGGAAATCAACATGGTGGTTTCTTAAGCAATTAAACATACAGTCACCATATAATGTAGGATATAGAATATAGCTAAAACAATTGAAAGAAGGCTCTCAAAGAGACATTTATATACTCAAGTTCATGGTGGCATAAATTATAATGGCCAAAAGGTGGAAACAATCTAAGGATTCATTAACAGATGAGTGAATAAACAAAATGTGACAATATACAACAGAATGTGTGTAATTCAACTACTAAAAGAAGGAAAATCTGATACATGCCTCAATACAGATGAACTCTGAAGACATTTCCTAAAAGAAGTCAGTCGTGAAAGAAAAAATATTATATGATTTCATTTATATGAAATGTTGAGAACAGGAACATCCAGAGAAAGAGAGATTGGTGGTTGCCCTGGAGATGGTGAAAGACAACAAAAATGGGAAACTAGTGTTTAATCGGGATGAAGTTTAAGTTGGGGAAGATGAGAAAGTTCTGGCGATAATTGCACAATAATGTGACTATATTTAGTGCCACAAAACTGTATGCTTAAAATGCCGAATCAGTTATGTATTTTATGTATGTCGTATAATACAAACACATAGCAAACAGTCATTTGTGGTTCTGATGACTTGAGCCCAGTGCCTAGCACAAATCAGGCAAATGTTCTGAAAGAGCTATACTCCTGGTTCCTTAATCACAACTTTTAAAAGGTTGGGGTGATGCATGGTGAAAGAATTAGCAACATGGGGCTGGAAGAATTGGAGACTTATTTCTGTTTTCTGTTGATTAGCAAATTCTACCAAGTCCACTTTGATGCGTACATGTGAAAATTATCTTAGATTTTGACTTTTAAGATCTCTAATACCTTACAAAATTTTGCTCCTCTCTTTTACTTAAATTGCTACACAATGGCACTCTATAGGAATACCATAGAAATGTCCAGAAATAGGCCAGCTATTTCTAGGCATAAGTACATCCTGTTCCCTCTATGACGATACTGTTCCCTTCCTCTCCATCCTCTTCCCCTCCACTTCTTCCCTTTAGATCTTCTTAACTCTCTCTGGGGATGTTTTCCTTTATCAAGGCGATCTTCTCTTGCCTGTTCAGACCCTCAGGCCCAGTTAACTGGTTCTGGGGCAACTTATGTTCCTGTTGGCCCCACTCCTGGAATTTCCTCCCTCATCTCAGCTTTATTCTAAGCTGTTAAAATTTTTTTTTTTTTTTTTTAATTTCAGCACTGGAGACTGTACCCAGAGAATGCTAGCCCCCTTTACCTTTTTATTTTGAATAGGATCTTGTTAAGTTACCCAAACTTGAAATCCTCCTGCCTTAGCCTCCCAAGTAGCTGGGATTACAGGTGGGTTCCACCACACCTGGTGCCAGCTGTTTCTTAAAAGCTTGAATTTTCACCTCCTTTGTGGAGCATCAGAGCTGACATACTATTGGTCTAGAAAAACTTCAGGAAAAAGTGATGTCTAAGCCAAAATGTGGAGAACATCCTGATTGCCTCCTCATTATGGCCCTATGGCACTAGGAGGGTGGCTAAAGCAATGTGTGTGCACACCAAAACTGCCTGCTGAATACTAAGGAACCAGAGCATCCAGGGCAAAGGAGTTATTGGATAGCTCTAATTTGAGACACCCAATAAATTTAACATCCTGGACATGTCTATATCTTAAATTAGAAAACCTAGCCCAACAGCTTTATAAACCTTCTTAATTAACAAAAAGGATTAAGTGGCTTAGATCAACACAGTCACAGGAAACAGAAGAGACTTGAACTGGAGAATGAGTTGTGAGTGATAAGAGCTGCTACTATCTCTAAACTGTCAACAAGGACAGTCACTTGAGTAAATGATGAAAAACCACAACTCTTTTCTAAAGAACCATAAAATTCAAGTCAAGACCACATACCCACCTACAGCAGAGATCTAAATGTAACCTAGTCTGCCCCACACCTTGTCCTTTTAAGTTCTATTCTGAGAACATGCAAAAAACAAAATGGTAGTCATTAATTCTGCCCCCAAGCTAAATAGGTTTGACACTGAGGAGAAAAAAATAAACCCAAGGAAGTCTAAGTGAATCAGAACTTAAAGCCTCTCTTTCTTATTTTCAAGACACACACTTGTGAAAACAATGGAAGATAGACTGTGTAAATGAGAAGGGGGAGAAGGGTTGAAGAGAGGGAAGATGAATGGAAAAAAGGGGAAAATTTAGATGTGTTATGTATAGGTATAACTCCCTTATAAATGCGATCAACATGTATGACAAATATATACTAATAAAAAGAGTGAAGTTTTTTTTTTTTTTTTTAAAGGACACATACCTAGCATCTAAGAGAGCCAAAGTAAATCATGCCATTACTAATTTCTCAAGTTAAGTTAGATAAAGAATCCTGGAAGAACTATAGTTTATAGCATGGAACGAACGACAACATTACCTCTAGGAAAGCATGCACAGAACACCTGGCAAACTTGTCCCCAGAAGACTCCACAGCTATGTAGCCACAGCTAGACCCTGAACTATGGGTCTTCAACCTCCATGAGTCAGAACACAGTTCAGAACACATACTCTGTCCACCAAATGGGGCATTGTGATGATGACATTTTTCAACATAGAAAAAATTATTCCATCCTTTTATATATTTTCTTAATATTTAAACATAAATGAGAGGTACTACCTCAGATATTTTTGCTAAAAGGAAATAAAACAAATGTCTATGGAAGGGGTAAATGAACACATAGAAAAGGGAAAGACTGGTAATAAATTAAGACAAAGCTCCCAAGTGCTCAACTGCTGAGAAACCAGGCATCTAAATTTAATTAAACTTTTCTTTCTAGATTGTTCACAAGGTGATCTGACAACTGCTGACAGCCTTTCATTGGAGTCAGGAGTCCTCGTTCCCAGAGCTCACTGGAAGGAGCAGGAGGCAGCAGTGGGTAGTCCTTCACTTCCACTCACCAGTGTGCCAAGACCAGCTGCGTGACCACATACGTTATTTAAATCATTCTGCAACCTCCTCCCTGCATTAATAAGACAATCTACTACCATTCCCTCCTGGGATAGTGTGAGAATACCTGGCGAGCAGTGTGTGTGTAGGGATACAGACAGGTACCTATTATTGTAAAAGCCAGCAGCATTCTTCATTTCTCTTTTCACAAGCATGCCAACTACAAAACTTCCAGGGCTCTGAATACATGCTTCAATAAAACGAATCCTTGGGAATGCAGGAATTCCTGGGATAGGACTTTCTCAAAATCTAGCCTTAAAATATTACTGATAAAAAGAGTATTATTTTGGCATAACAAAACTGTAAGCTGCACATCCGCAAAATCTGGAAACTTTTTTCAGAAGAATGAGTTAAAATTAACACCACACAAGCGAATCTCCTTTTAGTAATATACAAGGTAATTGGAAACTGCCTTAGAATTCCCATCATCACAAACACAGAAAGCCACATGGCAAAATATCTTTAGGAATCACCTGCACTCCAACATCAAGAAAGGGAGAGGGGGCTGGAGATTTAGCTCAGCGGCTTACAAGAGAGGCAGCCTAGACTGATAAGGAACCAGGAATGATAAGGAAAGTAAACATCAAGGCAAAACAGCCTAGCCAAAAAGACCTTGATCACAGTAACACTGGGGAATACAATTTCCTACACACATTCTCTGCAACACAATAAGCTCAAGGCAAAAATTAACATGGTGAACTCCAAGCTGGAGGGCAAGCTTGAAATCTAAGATCCAGTCTTCATTCTAGAAGTATCATACAGCAGTTTTCCAAGATCACTAAATGACTGCTTCTTTTTCTCTCTAGTCAGATGTGGGAGCTTCATTCCCCAGCACTGTTCAACGAATATGTGAAACCAAATCTCAACAGCTCAAGCATCCCTGCCCCTTCAAAGACTGAACGGTGGGTCCATCCTCCTCTCAGCTCCAGAACCAGGCAGCCATAGCTACCTTTCCTCTGGAACCTATACCTTTCCCAATACAAGTCATCGTCTCACCCCTAAAACAGGCCACTTCCCTGATAAGCTCAGGCTTTGCTCTTTTCTTCAATTTCAGGAAAGTTCCTAAACAGAAGGATACAGGAAACAGTAACATTCTTTCACCAATCTATAATCTTTACACCCTATAAAGTCCGCCCCGGGGCATATGAAGACTCAGATGTGCACATCCACACGCTTTGCTGAAGGGATATTCCCATGAGGCTAATCAGCCTTACTTGGCAGAGGCAAGGTCCACCTGGCAAGTGCAGGTCATAGGTCTGGCTCAGAGGAGCTGCTGCTTATTGTACACTTGCCTGGGGCAGGCAGCAGCAGTGCTGGGAGGGGAAAGGTTCCCTTTGAAGCACATGGCGCTAAGAACTTCCCAGTGACCATGGAAACAGGCACAGTGGGTTCCCAGTATGAGAACCATGGAAAGCAGCAGTGACTCAAACACAAAACACATAGAGTCTGAAAAGCTGAGACCCAGAGGGGCCAGGGTGAGGGGCAGGCAGCCCTAGGCTGGCAGGAACTGAGCGGCTCCCTGTAGGAGAATCAGGCCAGCAGGTTCACGGGATTTCCTTTTCATTCCTGAGGCTTTTTGTCACTGGCCCTTAGGTCCTATTCAGCACCTCATCAGATCAGTAGAGCCAGGGCTTTCTTTGCCTGGCCTGCTGGCAGTGGGGCCTGGAACCAGGCAGGAGGTGATCAAAGGAGCAGCCACCACCCACCTTCCTCCTCCACCCGCCCTCCTTGGGATGAGGCCCCACAAGGTGATCTAGTAGAAGCTACTGCAGGAGGGCAAGGAAGAGAGGCAGCTTTTATGTTTGACTCTCTGTTGAAACAGACACAAAGCACAGAGTGAAAGGAGACACGCAACTAGTAGGTCAGAGCTCCTTTTGGGATGCCTCTATTTTTAAACCAAGCAAAACAGAAACCATCTAGACTGGAGTGCTTGGGGTGCATTTGGATACCCAGATCCTGGGCCCAAAACACCAGCAGTCCTGCCACATGCTGTTTCTGAGTCCCCTTTCATAGCTGTCTACTTCCTGACTCTTGAGATGGATGAAGTTACACTGAAAAAGTCTCCCTGTTATCTGAGAGTATTTGAGACACTGTGCCTCATTTCTTCATGGTTTCTATTTAAAAGGGTGAAAAAAGGCTATCTGGGATTTTATTTTCCTCCAATGAAGAATAGGAAGCAATGTGATTAGTGTCTGTTAAGGAGATCTTTTCTCTTGGGCCAGACTAAATCAAAGTCAAACAGTGTCCAACTTGGTTCAGGGCCAGACCCAGGGAGAGACGTAGGCCCACTTCTCTGGCAGGCCTGGCTGTTGGTGAGTAGGGCAGCCTTCACCCCTGACCAGCCTCTCTTGAGGAAGGTGGTGTTTGGACAGGCCTGTAATTTGAGAAGCCCATTAGGTGCATTCTCCTTTTCTTACCTTTGTTGGGCTGCCAAAATATTTACTTGACTTCTTAACTCTAAATCTCTGAAACACACCTGGCTTGCCTAAAACAGGCAATTTTCTCATTTTCTTTTATTCATAAAAGAGATTCCAAGCTAAGCAAAGCTGACAATAGCACAGAGGGATCAAAAAGAGGGGAGGGCTGGCAAGACACAACTTTGTATAACTCAGTCATTTCTTAAATGAGTAGACACTGGATTTGTCTTTTGCATATTTGGGTGGTTAGGAATGGCTGGTTATTACAAGGGCTGTGTGAATGGCTGAAAGCAATTCTACAGGCAGTCCTTTCACAAAATAAATCGATTCTATTTTGACTTTTAGGGAAGAGTTCATGTCTATTTCCATGCTGGTAGTCAACTGTACCTACTTACTTTAATGTAACTATTCTATAAACTATAATGTAACTATTCTATAAATATAGAAATTATAATACCAACAGTGGGACTGAGAACTGTATAACAGGAAAACAAGGTGCTAAAGCAACAAGCAGAATTGGAAGTGTTTCAGATAAACTTCAGATGACAGAAAAGACCAGTAATCGTGACACACATACAAACTTCACAGCGTTCTGTCATTATGCAAAAGAATTTGAGAAAACTGAGAAAACTGTCTCAGGTCTAGTAAGTATGAACCTACCACACAACCAATTTATTTTGCCATGTGTGCCTGTCCATCAGCTCTTGTTTCAGCTGGGTACATACCTGCCTTCTTCCAGAAAGGCTGCACTTTATGGACAAAAGTCAATGAAAGATCCCTGCATTGCCTATTAGTGTTTTTAGGAGCACAAAATCATGGCTAATGACTCTGCTCCACAAAGACATCTACACCTCCTCCTAGGAACAAGGGTTCAGCCATCAGGGAAATTATTTCCATTCTGGTATTTATCAGCAAAGCTTTGAAAAAAAAATTATTCTGAAAGCATTTTTCCAGACCTTGAACATTCTAAAATGTCATCTTCAAACTGTTCTTTTCTCCAAGGTACTAAAAGCAGAGCCAGGGTAGAAGGCTTACAGACAGCTGTCACTTGCCTACATCCTTTCTGTAGCAGTAAGTTCCAAAACAGTGTTTCTATTATCTTTATTTTGATAAACTATCTTGTGTTCTCTTACTTAGACCTGACAGACTATAACTTTACTCTTGTTATAAATCAGTTCCCCGAAAGCTGGTTAGCAGGAACATCTACATTCACAGGTATTGTCTGGATTGTAAAAATGTGGTTGGTCATTTCTTCTGGAACCACAGTTGTCTAAAAAGGGAATAGTCTGAGCAGAAGCACTTCTATCTTTCCAAATTTTTAACCAAGCCATTCAGCTACTAAACTGGAATAGAAGAAGCATGCCAGTGTTCATGTGGAGACTACCATGGTTCAGATGTTCCAGGTAAAGTCAAAAGAATCTTGGAAGGTAGGTCAGGACAGAGATCAGTATTATAGACAGATCAATGCGTACAGATCTTCTATATACTTAAAAGCATTTAGGTGGGAAAGAGAGAATGAATTCTTCATTGGAATTCCAGAAAGATCTAAAATATATGACCACTATCATTAGCCGGCAAGGAAATACAGATCAAAACCACAATGAGATTCTACCTCATACCCAGCAGGACAATCAAAGAGAGGCAATAACAAGTATTAACGAAGATGTAGAGAAAGTGGAACCCCCAAATACTGCTGATAGGAAATAGTGCTACAGCCACTTAAAATGTTTTGGCAGTTTCTTAAAAGGTTAAATATAGAGTTATCATTTGATTCAGTAATTTCACTCTTAGGTACACAGAAAAATGAAAACCTTTATCTTATATAAAAGTTGTACACAAATGCTCACAATAGCATTATATATAATAACCAAAAAGTGGAAGCAATCATTGTCATCAATTGATAAACCATGGTACGTCCATACAATGTGATAGTTAGTCACAAGGAAAAGTGGGAACCAAAGGAGAGGGGAAAAAAAGCATTGATACATACTACACACTTATATAAACCTTGAAAACATTTTGGTAAGTTAAAGAGACTTGATTTAAAAGACCATATAATATATAGTTACATTTATAAGAAATATCCAGAATAAGCAACTCCATAGACAGAAACAAGATTACTGGGTGTCCAGAACTGGAAGGAAAGCTGGAAGGTAGGGATTTGATTGCTAAAAGGTAAAGGATTTCTTTTTGGGGTTTCAAAAATGTTCATGAATCTGATAAGGGACTTGTAATAAGGCTATACAAGGAGTAACTGGGCTATATAAGGAACAAGAAAATTTTCTAAAACTGTAGTGATGGTTGTACCATTCTATGAATACACTAAAAACCAATGTATATGTTTTTTCTTGAAAACCTTCACATAAAACAGTCTGAGGAGGCCTTTGTGTTCTGTTTCTATATAAAATCCAACTGTCTAAAAACGTATTTGTGGGGCTGGGGATTTAGCTCAGTGGCATAAGTGCCTGCCTGGCAAGCACTAGGTCTTGAATTTGATCCCCAGTATGCACGTGTGGGGGTGGCGTCATATTTGCATAATAGAAATGGGCAGAAAAGTTTTGATGATGAAATAATCTTAGGCAATAAGAAGCTGAAGTATGTTTTGTGGCTGATTTACACTGTAATATATCTTTCTAATATTAACACAACAAAACAAAAAATATTTGAGTGTGCCCACACGTTCTTGGTGGGGTGGAATAAAACTTGAACTGGCAATTATGATAATGAACACAGATTCTGAAATCAATTCCCAGTGCTGACAGAGTTTAGGGCATAGATACGATATAATGGGTAGAAGGAAGAGGATTAATTAGAATATCTTAATGTAAAGTACAACACAGATAGACATTCACTTCATTGATTCACAGGTAAATTTTTATAAATGTGTTTACATGCATAGTTCACTTAGCTATGGAAACATATGCTTTAAAAAAAAAGAAAAAAGAAAAAAGGTGTTGTACTAGCCCAACAAGGGACAAATTGTAACTGTAGTTATATTGATCCTACAATAGAACATAGAACAGAATACATTTCTAAAAGAAGGGGAATATACAGAATGAAGGAAATAACCTAGCAGGTACTGGGAGAACTTTGAAAGACACTACTTATCCATTCCTGATACTACATAGTAAATTGTTTTGAGTGATTTAAAGGTATAATATATTGAAAGAAAAACAGCAACCAGAAAAAGCAAAAAAGGATGATTTTAAGTTTACAAAGCAAAGAATAGAATGAGCTTCAAAGCAACAAGAAATTATGAAGGAGTGAAGATTATGTAACAATTTCAAACTTCTGGAGGCATGATGGTAATTACATCTCTGTAATTCCAGCACCCAGGAAGCTGAGGCAGTAGGATCCTGAGTTTGAGAATAGTTTGGGCTACACAGTAAGACCTTGTCTCAAAAACAAAAATTGAACACACGTAATTTTTGTGTATCAAGAAAAGCTGAACAAACAAAATAAGCAAGTAAAAGGGCTAAGTAAACATTCCAGGAGAGGGGTTGTAGCTCAATGGTAGAATATTTGCCTATCATGTACGAAGCCCTGGGTACAATCCCCAGCACTGCAAACGACAAACTCCAAATGACAATGAATTATTTTAAAACTATATTAAGCTGGATGTTAGGGTATGTGTCTATAGCTATATGTATATATAGCTACTTAAATGCCTGAGCCAGGAGAATCACAAGTCTGAGACTAGTCTGGGCAACTTAGCAAGCTCTTGTATCAAAATTAAAAAATAAAGGGTTGGAGATATTGCTTATTGACAGAGAACTTGTCTAGCATTTTTTTTTTTCCCCAGTACCAGGAATCAAACTCATGATCTTGTGCATATGAGGCAGGCACCTTGCCACTGAGCTATATCCTCGGCCCACTGCCTAACATTTTTCCAATCTTTAGCACCCCAAACAAACACACAAACGTTATATTAAGATTTACCCATAAATTTGTGGAAAAGAATACACAATTGATGAGAAGAAACTAAGTTAGCATATAGAAAAATGCTTAGAGTTTAATATTTGCTAGGTATCATTTGCTTTGCAAATGAAAGCAATGAAATATTACTTTTAATCTTTCAAATTAGTAAAGGAAACAAATTAACAATAATTGCTAAGGATGGTGGCATATTCCTGTAATCCCAGCTCTAGGGAGGCTGAGGCAGGAGATTGATGTGAGTTCAAGGCCATCCTGAGCTACACAGCAAGACCTTGTCCCCATAACAGCAGCCTACTTTCAAAAAAGGTTCATAACTTTACCTATAGTATCCTCTTGGAATATTATCCGAAGGAAATAATTTAAAGTTGGGGGATCTAAAAGCCACCCTATACAAATAAAGATTTTAGTTTAGTTTACTTATAAGGGTTAAGCATAGCAGCAATCTTGAACTCTGGGGAAATGTCATCACTAAATCTTTTAATGTTGTATGAACAACTATTACAATTATATATGATGAAAATGATAATAAATCAGTAAAATGACTAGCATGTATCATTTAATTTAAAAGGGCCAGGACATCATTTTTACATTTAAGAACTACATTAGAACATGTGCTCGGGAAAGATTTAAAGGGAATAAATGCAATTGAGAGCATTTATATTAAACAGAATTAAAGATAGTTTTCTTTCCTTGTATTATTAAACTCTTCATAATTAATTTGTACATGTAATAAATACTTTCTTAGTGTCTACTATATGAGCTAGATTCTATTACTGGCACTAGGATATAAAATTATAATAGATATGGGTTATACTACTGACACACTTAAAAATAAGACAAAGAAAGGAACCAGAAAATTTTGAATAGTAATTGAAATAGTAAAATACATGAATGCTATAAAATTTGAATATATCCTTAAAATTAGAAGTCATAGGGGCTGGGGATTTGGCTCAGCAGGCAGTCATGAGTTCGATCCCTGGTACTGATAAAAACAAAAAAGACCAAAAAAAAAAAAACAAAAAAAAACAAAAAAAAACAAGTCATAAAAATGTTAAGATTTTTATCAGTTAGAATTTAAAATAGAAAAGCACCAAGAAAAAACCTGATTTTTATAAGCCATCTGCTATAAATACATGCAACATAAAGTATGTAAAGCTGAACAGTTTAAATTTCACATTCTTTTCCCCGAGGTACATTTAAGAGTCAATACATTTATGAAAACTTGTACCACAGGTTAATACAGAATAACAAAAGCCAAGTTCCTTTACACTGCATGAGAAGTAGCACAAATTCTTTAGGTTAACTAAAATTGAATACAACAACACTTAGATTGGAATGCATTGAAATTATTACTTTTATAACTAGGAAGGAAAAAAAATCATTCAACATGTAGCCCAATATGTTCCTTGTACCTTTTATCAAATAAAATATGGTACTTTTGAAAATGAAAGATAACAAATGGCATTTTTCTGAAGTCTGAGAGTCCAGTGACCAAGGCCAGCATACAGGTTCTCTCCCATGCCCCCATTCCTTTCTCTACTGCACAGGTGTTATACAAGTACACCTCTGGGAACCTCTTGGTTACAGACTATTTGTCTTCAGCTATAAAAGCCTGTCTGAAGCTGGGTGTCACAGCACATACCAGTAACCCTGACACTGTGGGATGCTGAAGCAAGAGAGCCACAAATTTCAGCATGGACAATGTAGTGATTTTGTGAAACCTAGGGGGTGAGGGGGTGGAGTCTGAGACAGAGAGACAGAGAGACAGGCTGGGGATGTAACTCACTATCAAGTCCCTAGGTTCAACCTCTAGTTGTATACAAACCCATTATTTGTCCAGGGGGAAGTACAACTCACACTTTCACAAGAAGTAGGGTTTTTGTTTTTCTTTTTTCCCTTTTTGGTGATACTGTGAACTGAACCCAGGACCTTTACACTGAGCTACATCTACAGCAGCCCCTTTCCTCTTTTCCCCATTTTTTACTCTGTCTTTCCTGAGTCACTAAGTTGGCCTGGCTAGGTTCAAACTTGTGATTCTCCTCCCTCAGCTTTCTAGAGTGCTGGAATTACAGACGAAAGCCAAATGCCCAGTTAGATAGCTATTTTTGATGAGCTTGTCAGATGGCCTGTCATGCTGTCTGTCTCCTGTGTTCTAGGATAACCTCACTGTGGCCATAGCTTGGAGATAACCAGGTTTCCCACCCTAGGAAGTGGCCAGGCATCTCAGGTTGGCACATTATTTGTTCCATTTATTCACTCTATCTTGAAAATTCTCTTAACCCTACCCAGCTAATTTCAAATAATGTTTTCAGCTAGAGTTTTACAGCTGTAAATGTCTCTTGTGTAGTTTTTTTTTTTTTTTTAAGTATTGTGTTTGAGCAGTCTTTTAGCCATGAGGTTCCCAGAAGATTTAGGTATAGATGAAAAACACTCAATTAAAAGTTTGTGACAGAAGGAAAAATGGTATTGCCTGAGTTTTTCCACTCATATCATGCCAATCTTTTTCTCTTGATCTAATTTTTTTTCAAACTAAGTTCCTTTCTTGCTTTCCTTTTTAACCAAATAAGGGAGACATTTACTCAAGTGTTCCTCAAAATAAATCTGCAGAGCTTTCAAAACTTCCTCAACAAGAAACCCACCTCATCTCATATTAGCAAATGTGCTCCTATGTGCTGGGAAGAAATAGGTTGGGGGGGAGAAACTAAAATTTGTTGAGTTTCTAAGCACTTGTCATATATGATTATAATTATTTTAATAATCACAACTATCGTTACAGAAGGGGATAGGGAGAAAATAGGCAAAGAGAGTTGGCCCAAAGTTACTCAGCTTTTGCTGAGTAAAATTATTGTTTGTACCTAGGCTGTTCAGCTTCATGGCTTAGCCAATGATGGCCAACTTTTTAGAGCTTTAAATGATACAAACAGCCCACATAGATTCGCCACCACTGGCTTAGGCTCTCTGCATCCTTAACACGGAAACACAAAAGAACATGCCATGACAATACTTTACCACTTGTTCTACAGAACACAGCATTATGGGCACCATGGACTTGTCATAAAAAAGAGCAATGGAGCAGAGAGGGAATAAAGAAGCAAGAAGTGGAATATGAGAGGCCTTTTTTAGGAAAAGAAAATTTATGTATCATCATAGAACAGAGCTTTATACCTCAACACTGTTTACAAGATTATTCTCTTTTTCCTTTATTCTTTGTGGTAGGAGTTGTCCTGTATACTATACAATACTGAACATGTTCCTCTTAGATGCCAGTATCACCCGACTCCCCCAAAATTTTTGTCTAAAACTCAAAATCTCTCTAGCATTGGTCCTAGTTAATTACTCAATAAGACTTTAAAAGGATAGACAAAAAAGGTCTCAAGCACTTGCAGAATGCTTCCAAGCATGCCAAAAGCATGAGGTATAGGCACAGCTCCCTGAGCTCGGGATGTGATAAACACCTACTTGTTGACTACAGGAGGCCTGGTGAGGCTAATGACTGTGATGTGGAACAACTGCTCTAGATCCTAGAATAGTCAGCTATACCTTCTCTTTTTATCCCCAGCAGATCTAACTCAACTTTAGTCTCACGATCTCTCTTGAGGTGGGTATCTCATAGTCAGGAGTGCAAAGCTAGGCTTAGGTAAAGGACCAGGGCACTCAAGTATCCCTGGAAATATTTATCTATAACCAAAAATCCAAATGAGAATGGTATGCTGAAGGTTAAGCTCCAACACCCCAATACCTGTACACACTGTAAACAACTCTGCAAGGATTTAAATTTAGTTTAGTCACTCTTAACTATTACAGGATTCCTATCCTCCCAGCCAGCCTGGTGGGGGTGGGGTAAGGGGACATGACTTCCTGTGACTGTTTTCAGAACATCTTGGTTACCAAAGTCTTTGTTCTTTACAATGAAGTTCCCAAGACACTCTGAGGTCTGGATGAGGCTTGGTAGATTGAACACAGAGATCTAGTTATCTGAAACCATGCCATGGTTTCCTGATGCTCACAAGAAGTGAGATTACAGAACAGCTTGCTATTCACAATATAGCCGTTTTTCTCTTTGCTACCCTACTAGCCATGCTACTTCTACAATGCACATCTGCCCACATATGAAACAGAGAAGGGCAGAGGGCAAACATAAGTTGTCCTCAACAATTCCACAGGGTTGAATCTCTAAAATGTTAAAAAGAATTGATGTCTAGGTCCACTTAGTTCTTCGGACATCCAGCAGCAAAGTGTAACTTGATCTCCCCCCTTTCCATTCAGCCTAGATATCACTGCCAAGTGAACATCCTTAAAGCCAGACCCTCTGACATGGTTCATCAAAAACCTTCAGTGGCTCCCAACCTAGATAATCAAAACCAAACTCCTTAACCTGAAAGCCTTTTTCTTCCTCAGCAATTTTCAATGTCCCTTGAATAATATCACATTTCCTTTTTTCTTTCTTGTTCTGGAGATTCTGCCCCCTCCTTTCCCTAACATCTCACATTCTCCCACTTTTGTGTCACACAGCCCCTCAATAAAACCTACTGACCTCTCTGTAACCCATGTGGACTAGCGTTTCCTCATCACAATCAACTTCTATATGCTAGACAAGAAAAGGTCTTGCTTTACGGAGCACAGAGGAACCAAGAAGTCCTTCCTTACACACTCTGAGTGACTCAGTACAAACTGAGGATATTACCCACCAGCTTGTGACTACAGAGGTCCCACTTAGGGAATGGCAGTCAAGCACTGTCCTCTACCAGCTCTCTTCTGGAAAACACATCTCATTCCCTCTCTGTACATGAAAATGGGAAACGCTAAATTCCAGTGTATTTCCACTCTCAGAACACAGCTCATCAGCCTAAAGATAAGCATCTGATCCAAGATGGGTCCTTGTATTCATCAGATTTCCAATGACTAGGTCAAACTAGCTGACCCCACAACTTAAAGGAGGAGAGGTTTAATTTGGCTCACAATTTGGAAGTTTTAGTACATGGCTGACTGGCTGGCTGCGAGGCAGAAGTGATATGGTGGAAGGGCATGGTGGAAAAAAACTGCCCACCATAGCAGCCTGGAAGCAGAGAGGAAAGGGAGGAGCCAAGGATAAGAATACACCCTTCTAGGTCACACTCCCAGTGACCCATCTCTTCCAACCAGGCTCCTACCAATTAACAGCACACAAAATACTTGAACTCACCCCCAATGATCCAATCACCTTTCAAATACATGAGTCTACTGAGTGACATTTTTATATCTAAATCATAATGTTTATATCTAATGCTAACCCTAACCCTAAACCATAATAACTTGAGAAACTTTTTTCTGCAATTTTTTATACTCAAAACAAAGTGCATCAGACCCAGAGATATTGGGGGTTTGTGCCTCCCAACAAGTAGGCAAAGGCAGCAGGGAATACAAAAGATGCACAGAGAAGGGGAGGGAGCCAGCTGGCTTTGGAAGAACAGCAGCACCCAGACAAGGCTTCTGGGACACTGCCCAGGACATTGAGAGCAAATTTCCCTTTTCTGTCAATGGAGCCTGACAGAGATTCTAACCATGTGGACCCAACAGTCGCGATCAAGCCTGAACACACTGAAAATGGCATACAATTATTAAGAAAAATTGGCCAAGACAGAAGAAAGGGGAATGATACAGTACCAATAAAGGAGTAGACTGCTCTTATTTCATATGTCAGCTCTTATGAGCTATTTCAGGTTATACAGAAAACCTCTCTGGGAGTCAATTTCTTCACCATAATAAGAGAATGGGACAGGATGATAATAAATGAAGAATCTAGATATAAAGCTCCCAGCACACTGTGGGCACACAACACAAGATGGTTGCTTGTACACTCTCATCAGGCATTGATATTTGTAGAGCCAAGAATATCTCCCAAAACCTCCACAATGACAAAGGCAGCAGTAGTACTCTGTCACAAAAGAGTAGGTCATGGATAACTGAAGTCACCTTTGTAAGGTCACTCAGCCAAGGCAAGGTCACTACGACATGAAATCCCCCACCTTTCTTATACTTTATTAACTTCCTCATACTGTCTTCTTAAGCCCTGAAAAGAAGCATGTCTGATGAACATGCTATCTTTCAAAACTCTCCTTAGGAACTGCTCTAACCTGGAGGGCTGGGACTAGGTCTATTCTGCCTGGAGATACAGAAGAGGACCAAATGGCCTTCACTAGAAAGACCAGCATATTTTGTGTTTTGGAGCAACAGACGCTCTTATGGTTGCTGGGTTATAGGAGCTAATTATTTAAAATCAGCCTTCTAAATTCTTTGCAGTTTCTTAAAATGCTTAATAATGGCTGAGTAGAAGGGTTAAAATGCATGCTCCGAGCATGAACATAGACTCTTTGCACTTTGGGGATAATTTAAAACCCTTACTTTTCAATGCAAGCTGCCCAGAAATGCCAATTTTGTTTTCATTTCTTAGGACTTAAAATGTTACCAGTAATGGAGCCTGTCCTTCAGTATTGTAACTAAAATCTCAACTAGAATATTGAGGAAAGATTTATAAATATGATCCAGACACTCAAAATATGAGAAAAGCAAGGGCCCAAGAGAGTAGCCTCTTTACATTTAAGTGAAAAAGCAAGGCCCAGACTGAAGAGACTTGCTCTTGGCCTTGCTGGGCACCCTGGCCTACTACTTGGTGGTGGTGGTGGGGAGAGGGCTGCCCACACCCCAGTTCTGCCTCTGCCTCCGTAGTAGATCTTATAGTTTGTACCTTACCCACAGAATCGAAAGGAGAGTCCTAAGTCGTTTTTCTCTCATGAGGTTATAGTGTTGCCTGAGTTTAAACGTGCTCAGCAACAAAACAAGGTAATGTTTTATTTTTTGCTTTTATTTGAACTCATGGACTTTTAAAAAAAGGTTTTTTTGCCTATTTCTGTTATTTCAAGGTTTTTCCCTGTGGTATTTTCTGTGGATGGGTAGGTGGCAAGGATAGTTAACAGATAGGGAGAGTGGGGTGAGAGGGGTCTGTGTCTAGCCCTCCATTATTCTACAGACTTTTGGGTGGGGCTGGGGGAGATACCAGGGATTGAACTCATGACCTTGAGCTTGCCAGGCAGGCACTGTGCCACTGAACTATTTCACAGCTTCTATAGACTTTCTGAATACCTGGCCTGCTATGGCTGACGAGGCCTCCCTTCTCTAGTTTTCAACAAGTCTCAGCAACAACCCAGGAGTCCTCCACCCCATCCACAGTTCAGTGGCCTAGCTGTACTTCTTCCCTAAGCCTTTTTAACTTTTTTTCTTTGCAGGGGATTGAACCTAGGGCCTTATATATGGTAGGTAAGGGCTCTACTGTTGTTGGTTACTTCTCTAGCCTTCTTTCTATGTCTTTTGTACCTCTCTTTGCTGTCTACCCCTTCTTCCTATAGCCACTAAAAATGAAGAAGTAGAAGGAAAATCATGCTATCTACAGGAAACTGAACTGTCTATAAGGATTGCTTTGCCACTCTTTACAGGGAAAGAAAGAAAGAAAGAAAGAAAGAAAGAAAGAAAGAAAGAAAGAAAGAAAGAAAGACAGACAGACACAGCAAAGTTAATGAAAATAAAGTTGAAAACAACCATTTATTTATTTATTTACACCAGGTTTTGCTTTGTAGTTCAGGAGAGTCTCAAACTCATGGTGATGCCTCTTGCTTCAGTCTCCTGGAGTGCTGGGATTACAGGCTGGGAAATATAGGTGTGCACCACCACACCTGGCTAACAATCACGTTTTAAGAAGATGACAGACAGAGACAAGCAGGGAGATTTTAGGCGAAAATGAAACTGTCTTATTTTGTTTGGCCCCAAGCAAGCATTTCTGCTAATGATTTAAGTGTCAATTTTAAGCCAATGGCACTAACTAACCATAAGCAGATGCTGCCTTGTCATCCTCCCAGACTTCTCAAACAAACATGGAGCTGCCTGCTGCTGTCAGCCAGGTAGAACCACAGACTTAGTTCCTTGCCCTCTGCATTGAATTATTATTTGGTGAATGAATAAACCTAAAAAGTACTTAATGACTTAATATATATCTAAGGTTTCCATTGCCCTCCCTCTTTCACAGGCCACCAAGCAAACCACACAAACTTCTCCAAGTAAAACCATAGCATGGATATCTCAGGAGGGGCGGAAATAATAGGGTGTCCCTGTGAGCACTGTTTCAACCCATTTATTGACAGACATAAAGATGGAGCCTTAACAGACTGGGGCAAAGTAAATAAAGACAAAGAGCCCAGTGCTACATAAAAACAATTTAAGTACAGGAGAAAACAGTCTCTATTAGAAACAAAGTATCTACAAGAAACGCATTATTTCTACCCTTTGGATGCAACTGGCATTTTTCCTAGGAGTGTAACTACTCTTCCACCACCATTAATTAGCTCTGGTTAACTATTCAAACAATGAAGTATCACAGCCTAAACTACCTAAACCACCTTGATTCAACTTCAAACTGCAAACCAAATAGGCAGTAATTCCTCTAGGTTTTCCACTTTTCAATAAAAAGGCAAGGAAATTTGATAAGTGCTCTCAAAACAAAAAGGTCATAAAAGCCACAGATTAGATGTGTGAAGGACTCTGGGGTCAGAAGTTATTTAGGAGACATTGGCAGAGGCTTCTTTGGGTCCCTCTGGGTCTTTGAGTCAAAACCACTCTTCTCTTACTTGATCTCTTAAGAGGGCCTAAGATGTAAGGCACTAGGAGAAACTCCCATGCTATTCTAAAAGTCTTTGCCATAGCACCTACAAGTGCAACTTTTGAGAATATAAAAAATATTAGGACAATAACATTACCCTTAAGGGATACTACTTTTCCCTCAACCAAAAATTCAAATAACTTTCTCTGCACCTTTCCTTTTAACAAAATGATCTACTTTAAAACAGACTGTTACCTGTTATATTTTAAGGTCCTTGATGGATGGTTTTCCAAAGTAAATTTATTTCTGCCTTACGTTGCAGTCAGAAGTAATGTTGACCTTCTTGGCTAAAAAAGTCTTTTTTAGTACTTCTAAATGGGGTGACAGCGGCCAATGGCAGTGAATGTTTTTTGAAGATTTACTCTAGCACAAGGCATTTGCATCTCATCTCACCTCCTAACCACCCTATGAGGTAAGTTCTAAACAAGACCATAATTGCTGTCTACCATTCTAAAACCAAAAAAGCTCTAAAACCTAAGAGTTTTTCCGTAATTTAGTTGGCAGCAAAACTTAATGGACCTGAACTCATTTGAAGGCAAAGCTGCTCTAACCTAACATGAGTTACTTAGATTTTAGCTTTCTTATTTAATGTGAATATCCATATGGTTTGCTATACAAATATGAAGGAGTATGATTACTAAGTGTTTCCCCAGATTCCCTAGAGATTACCTAATGGAAAACAATTCTCTCTAAGCCCCCAAATCTCATAATTATGAAACATCTGGCCCCAAGGGTGTAAGATAAAGTACTGAAAAAGTCTATTATAAATCATTTTATAGACATGGAACAGCTTCCTTGAGGGGAAGCAATTTTCCCAAAGCCACCAAGGAGACAATAGATAAAGCCAACTGAAGCTGACAGCCTTCTTCTGAACCTGAACCCACGAACATCATTAACAGGCTGCTGCAAGACATGTCTGAGTCCTCAACTCTCGTAACTTCAGCCATGACGGACAACTGGGTTGAAATGGCTCTTCCCCATACCCAACTACAGTGGTACCTCAGTTTACAAATTTAATTTATTTTATAATTTTGAGGAAGACGGCCGTGGTCCTATATATTTGTCACCTGATACAGAATTTGCAAACAGAAGCAAAATTTTGCCAAATGTTTTTGTTTGCAAACCAAAGTGTTCCTGAACCAAGGTATTACTGTATTTGAAACATTGGGGAAATGGTTGAGTGAAAAACCATTTAGGTTTTTTAAATTTTGCAATCTTGCAAAATTTGCAATTTTGCAACTAGAGTGACAATTTGGAGGGCTGGGTGCTTACCTTGCCCAGGACAGTGAGGCATGGTTTTGGGTCCAATTCTGGCTGTTCCAGCTTCACCACTCCTACCCAGCCATATTCATACAAGTCCTCCTCATCATTGTTATTACACAGGCCCAGCGGGTGCATCTAGGAGACAAAACGGAAAAAAAATTTTCAATAGGCCAGCTACATTATTTGCTTGGTTCATACTGTGTACTTCTTACATTCCAGCCAAAAGCAGGCTTGAAACTTTAAGGCAGGAACAGTTTTATCAACTTTTGAAGAATCCTATTTTAAGACAATAAGCAGAGCATTAAGGAGAACACAAGAACACAATTAAGTTACCATACAAATATATTTCATAGATGCCTTCTCTCAGATTTCTAAATGGTAGTCATTCAAGGTGAAAAGGTAGTGGAGTGGGGAACACAACTCCCATATAATGCCAATCTAAATTGCTGTGAAATATCATAAATTTAAAATTAAGTACCAATTATAATGACAGCACCTAGGTTAGAATACAAGACTGGCTTCTAGACTTTAGCAACACATTTATTTCAACTTATAGAAGAGGACCTGAAGGACTCTATGGAAAGACAACTAGAAACCAGGAGAATCACAAGTATAACTAAGAGGATACAGAAGACTATCCATGGCTAATTGGAAATAGATGAAGTATTTTGAGGTCTTTTTAAAATTCGCAAAGCACAAAATTAAAGCTAGCGTAGCATCATCAAATGTTCTCATGTAAGCGATCAAAAACCAGAGCAATCCTAAGAGTCACGCTCACAGTGCTATCACTAATTGTAGCAGGCCCTAGCATCCCTAAAAATAATCTGGAAATTCAAAATCTTGTGGATAAATGTGACTTAACAAGAAGTTGATGCACTCAGTACCATGTGTCCTAAGCTTATTTGTAAGTAGAAGATACATCTTAAGATCTGTGACAAGTTAAAAACCCAGGAGACCTATGAATCCACTGTAGACAAAGTAACAGACCCCAAAGACATTTATGTCCTAATCTCCAGATCCTGTGAATAAATTATCTTACATAACAAAAGATCCTTTCAGATGTTATTAAGTTTCTTATGGGAAACGTTCCTTGGGTTTTCAGAGGAGCTTAATGTATTACAAGGGTCCTGAAGAGGAAATAAAAGAGGCATGAGAGAGAGACAGAGATGTGACAACAGAAGCAGAGACCAGAGTGATATGCTTTGGACATGGAGAAGCAGACCACTAATTAAGGAAAGCAGGCAGCCTCCAGAAGCTGGAAAACCAAGGAAACAGATTGTCCCCTAGAGCTTCCAGAAGGAATGCAACCCTGCAGACTCACTTTAGACTTCTACAATGTAAGAAAATTAATTGTATCACTTTAAACCACTATATTTGTAATAATCTGTTATAGTAACAAATAAGAAACCAATATACCTACTCTCTCTTTCTCTCATTTTACTGATTAGAAGAAAGGTTCAAGGTAAGTGTTTTGAAGCCAGATGTGGTGGTGCACACCTGTAATCCAACATTTTGGAGGCTGAGGCAAGAGGATGGTTACAAGTTCGAGACCAGCCTGGGCTACACAGTGAACTGAAGGCCAGCTTGTTAGAGAGACTGACTAAAAAAGACCTCCCCCTCAAAAAAAAGGCAAGTGGCATACCTAGAGGCCAACCTGGCCCTTGGATTGACAATTTGGTGCCATCTCATTTTGCATGATTACTTTATAGGTCCCTTTCTCTGAGAGCTGCCACCTGACAAGAGAGAAAAACCAAGACAGAAAATCTAACTTATGCTCTATTTGAATGCAACGCAAATTTATCACACGCAACAAGAGTTGCTAGAATGTTTGGGGGAACTCTGTGCATCTGCTGAGAAGGGAAGACTCATCAGGCAAGCCAGTTATTCTAAGCCTGAGAAAGGGTTGCTAAGAGATGACATGAAGGGGGAAGAAGAATGACAATACACAGTAGAAAAGGTCACAGTCCACACAGAGAAGGCAAAGAGAAAGGCACACACTAGAAAAGAATTTGGATCCAAAGCAGTATCACAGGTCCTTTGGCAGAACAAGGCACAGTGAAAATGGGTATTTAGGAGGTGACACTCCTTGAGACAGAAGTATGCCTGAACTCCAGAGACAACAGTGAGGGGAGGACAAAGAATATAGCTCAGAGATGAGAGGTCCTTGGCACTTGAATTTCATAGCACAATGTACAAGGAGTTGCGTAAGCCCAAGGTGCTAAAAGGTGCTGCCGGCAGCTGTTTTTGCCACGGGCCAAGTACCCCTGAACCTCCTGAGAATTTCAAGAGACAAGATGGGGAGGTGGGAAGGGCTCAAGGACCAATGAAAGTTCTACAGTACATAAATCTTCCTTCTGAGAAGTCCCTCCAGGGCTTTGGCCCATCTAGAATGTTCTACTGTTATTAAAGGGATGAGTAGCCTAAGACTAATGACTAGAAGGAGGAAAGAGATGATAAGCCAATTGTGTCATCTCTGATTTCTAGGAAAAGGTTTAAGGTTCAGTTCAAGCCATCATGATTTCTTTTTTTTTTTTTTTTTTTTTTTTTTTTTTTGGTACCTGTGATTGAACTCATAACCTTATGCTTGCCAGGCAGGTGCTTATGCCACTGAGCTAAATTCCCGGCCCCAAGCCAGCATGATTTAAGCACGCTTCCTGAAAACCCAGGTCCCACCCTAACAATGGTACACACATTTCTGACCTTTTTTCTAATGTATCTTATGATACTTTTCACTTGGCCACGTCTGTTTTTACACCGATTACTGCTTTTTAAGTTATCCAGTATATTCTGGGTGTCTGGTCAATGATAAAGAGCAGTTTTGAAGGAACAGTGATATCCAGGTCAGATCTTTAGTGTATCTTTACCAAAATTTTACTAAAGAAAGGAAGCCCAGAACATATGACCATATATTATACGGGTACATTTATATAAAATCTGCACTCCTGTAATCCAAGGACTCAGAAAGCTAAGGCAGGAGGATTGTTGCAAGTTCATAACCAGCATGGGTACAAAGTGAGCCCAAGCCCAGCCTGAACTGCATAGCAAAAGACAAAATAAGTAAATAAATAAAATAGATAAAATTTAAAAAATGTTCTAAAGAGGCAAATCCACAGAGAGAAAGCACACTAGCAGTTGCTATGGGCTTAGGGTGATAAAATGGAGAGACGTTTAATGGGTATACAGTTTCCTCCTAGGGATGATGACAAAAATGTTCTGGTACTACATGGTGGTAAGAAATGTACAACATTGGGAACATATTAAATGTCACTATATTGTACATCTTTATATGGTGGATTTCATATATATAGGGGGTACTGGGGATCAAACTCACAACCTCGTACTTGCCAGGCAACTGCTTATGCCACTGAGCTAAATCCATAGCTTCATATGCATTTTAACCACAATAAAAAGTTTTTTTAGAAAATACAACAGCCAGGCATGGTGGTACATGCCTATATTCCCAGCACTTGAGAAGCTGAGGCAGGAGTATGATACCATGGGTTTGAGGCTAGAACTGCTAATAGTGAGATCCTGCCAAAACCAACCAAACAAACAACTAGTACTAAGAATTTACTTGGAAATCACCACAACCTGCCTACTGTTGCCCAAAACTAACTTGAGACCCACAGTAGAAGACACTATGGTTTCCATCCTTCTAGAATTGAAGCCAGTTACAGCAGCCCTTCTAGACATTGTGTTCTGCAGAATACTGGCCCAAGAAGATGAAAAACACCGTTTTTACACAAGCAAGTAACACTGAGAATTATTTCATACGAACTGTCAAGATCTACATTTATAAATGAAAGACTTGCAGAAGACTTGTTTATAAACAAAAGGTTTTCAATCTTTAACTATCAATTCCTCCTGTGATTTATTACAATGTTCATTTCCTTCTCTAATTCACTGTAAGATTATTTTGTGTTTAATATGATCACATGATTTCATGGGACATACTTAAACCCACAGTAAATATGGTACAAAACAAAGCCAAATGTCCTCAGATGCTGACTATCCATGACATAAAAAGAGTAAAGAGATGGGAGGGCAGTCAAGGACTGGGAGGGAGAGAAGGCAAGTACTGGGAGGGTGGCAGATGTGGAGAGGGACAGCATTAGTGCAGGAAGCAAGAGCAACAGAAGCCTAAGTTGAGGTCTGACCCATTGCAACAACCATGAGGAGAAAGTCTGACCAGGCCAGAATTCATGTCGTAAAGAAGCAGAACTTAGAGCCACTGCCAAGGACGTGTCAAGGGCACATTCCCTGGGCATACAGAAACCTCAACTATGCAAGTAAGCATCAAACACACCCCAAGAGTCCCTGAAGATTTGTTGGTGTCCTTTCAAGTCCTTGAGCTGCTCTTCACTATGGGCTCTTTCTTTCCCCTCCTCAGCACTCCCGTTCTTCCTTTCTCCGAGACTCCCCTATCAAACCTTCTACTGGCACTGGTGTGACAGTTAACAGCTCAACACATCAGCCTTGTCAAGGGTGGTGACTTCTGAACAGAATCAAACACTTAAAAAGCCAAAAGGAAGTCTTCTAAAGTACCAGTGAGTACAACCAATTGCTGTGTGTTTCTTTTCATGTGAAAGGTAAAGAAACAACCAAAATAGGGGTTGGGGATTTAGCTCAGTGGCATAAGTGCCTGCCTTGCAAGCAGGCAGTCGTGAGTTCGATCCCTGGTACCGATAAAAACGAAAAAAACCACAAAAAAAAAAAAAGAAAGAAAGAAAAGAAACAACCAAAATCATATCTCCATCCTAGCCTACCTCTCTCAAGTTAATTAATTATCTTTTAAGAGTTTTACTTTTGTTTATCCTGAGGTCCTCAAACTTGCTACTTACCTTTCTCAAGCATAAATGACTTCTTTGAGCCATCTGGCAGGGATAATATGGTAAGATTCAGGCTGCTGTCAGCTTACTCCTGACACCAGTATCAGCTTCCAGAAATGCTTGCCATCCCAGACCTCCAGCTAAATACACCGCAGACTTCTCTTTAGCCAAGGAGTTCATACTGAGTGCAGGAGAATGTTTTACAGGGAAGTAGAAGCAGTCACAGCATGAACATATCTATGTGTGATGACCTATCATAATGGGTAGAATCTTCCAGGGAAAGTCACTAAATCCAAATGAGTAGGCCATGTCTAGGAAAAGTGAAGCAGGGGGCTTTCCCACCCAATGAACATACACTAGGATACTGCATTTATGTATTTTAATTTTTAATCCTTACAGCTAATAAGCTGCAAACTGGAACCAGAAGTCAAAAAACAAGGCAGAATGGAATGAAGGCCACTAAAGTCATATTATTAATGTGAATAACTGAAGCTCACGCAAAGCCAATGGCAAACTAACCTAGGAATTAAAGACGAAATATGCATAAGACAGTCCACAGAGAATGACCAAAGGTTTAAGAGATAACACTGGGAAAAGTAGGAGTCCCTCACTTGAAAAATAATTCTGTTTTTTTTTAATCAGAACCGGGGATCGAATTCACGACTGCCTGCTTGCAAGGCAGGTGCTTATGCTGCTAAGCTAAATCCCCAGCCCTGAAAAATAATTCTTGATGAAGGATACTATATTCACATTCTCAGATAATTCTGCTGAAAAGTGTCCCAATGTTGCCCTCAAAAGGATCATTGTGTTTTTTCTCAAAAATCAGTACAAGGACTACAGTCACAATTTAACTTGTTAAATTAAAAAAAAAAAAAAAAAAAAAAAACCTGCTGGGCATAGTGGTGTACACCTGGTAATCCCAGCACATGGGTGATTGAAACAGGAGGTTCACCTTGAGTTTCAGGCCAGCCTGGGCCATCCAATGAATATAAAAGGCCGGTCTGAACAACAAAGCAAGACCCTGTCTCAAAAAAATCAAATCTATAATTTTTCATTTCATTTTTCAAGATATAGCCTCAAACCTGTATTTCTATTATTTACTAAGAAATATTAGGTCTTAAAGATATTCCAAAAGACCTTTTCTAGATAACAATTATATATACAGAATGGAAACTTCTTATACTTGAAAGTCAAATACTTTCTCAAAGATTCAGCAAGGCAATCGCTTCCTCAGTACTCCAGTCAGCATGTGAACACCATACTTCCTAATTCACTCATGCTACACCAGCCTGTGACATTCAGACACTAAATACATGTAGGACCCATGTGCTTCTAAATGCTTGCTTACTCATTTAAAATTAATCTGAGGATACTTCAGTGTAATTGTTCAAGCATATTAACACTGAACATTTAAAAGCTAATCCTTTCTGAGTTTACTTAAAATGTTGGGATGAAGAGAGTTTACCTAACTTGACACTGAAATTTAAAAAGTTTTTTGCCTCTCTCTCCTTTTTGACAGTAGTGGGAACTGAACTCAGGAAACATCAAGCTACAACTCAAGCCTTTTTACTTTGTAAAATTCTGTAGAGTCTCGCTAATTTGTTCAGGCTGGCCTTGAATTTAAAATAAAATAAACCCAGGAACCTCAAATGGAAATTGATAAAGACTCTACTAAAAACTTTTTTCTTCTTTACTAAAAAATGGAAAGACAGTCTGAAATGAGAGGTAAGCAAAATTCCTGAGATGGCTACAACTAAAATATAAGGACATAACAAGAAATATGACCTGTGTTATAATTTGATCTTGAGCTACTATAATAAGAACTTTGGGATGTTCAATATCTTGCTTAAGTCATTTAAAAGAAAAATGTCCAGTTAGTCCTTTATTACGAGCTGGAACATCATTGTGTTTATGAAATATTTTATTTATTTTTTGTTTTAAAGAGAATAAAACAAAAGAAAACAAAGCAAATCAGAACAAAACAATGCAAGCAACACAATAAATACTTCACAACAAGACAGCCAGTCATCAACAGTAGCTACCATAATGTCTCTTTTCCTCAACATAGTTGATCATACCTTCATACACAATATCAAACATAACAAAATACTATAAAACCATTCAAAAGAATGAAAGCATTATAGGACTTCAAAACCAAATAACAGGAAATGAACAATGGTTACTATAATATCTCATTTTCCTAAAAAAAATTTGTTTACACCATCTCACATAATAAAATCAAATAAAACACAGCAGGATAGAACCAATCAAAACAGAAGAACAAAAGCATGGTAGGACTTCAAAACAAGATGATAGTATATAGAAATGGTTGCCATGTCTTGTTTGCTTCAAAATAGCGTTCATACCATCACACATAATAAAATCAAACAAAACAGAATACAACCCATCAAACCAATGAATGAAAGCATTATAAAACTTCAAAGCAATATAATAGGAAACCATGATTACCATAAAATATCCCAGTATATTCAAAATAGCTGCCCCTACCTTCTGACAGCATAAAATCTAACAAAATAAGACAGAACAAAGCCAAACCTTAACAAAATTGTGTAAACAACGTGAGTGTTCAGGATAAGACAATAAGAAATTGACAGTAGTTTCCACCTTTCTCTCCCAGGTGTTTCCTCCCCTTGGCTCTTACATTAACTGTTTGCTTTGGGATCCCATTAACTGCTTGTTTCTTATGCTAAGGTTCACACGTATGAGTTCGAACTGTTTTGGCCATGAACATGATTTCCAGTTGAGTCCATTTACCTACAGGAGCCTTGAGATTATTCTACTTTCTAGCTGGGTAGCTTTCCACTGCCTGAAAATACCGTATCTTTCTTATCCATTCTATAGCTGATGGGCAAGTTACGCTTGCTTTTTCTTTTTTTCTGGTCTCCTGTCACATGGAACAATTGTTTTCTCTCTTTTGATTTTCAGTCTATGAATTTCCTTTCCAGTTAGATGTTTCTTATATACAATATATCTATGAATCTTATTTCTTGATCCACTCTCCCTGTTTCTTTTTATTGCTGACCTGAGGCCATCTACATGAGTGCTTACAATCAGCATACACTGCTTTGTCTCTGCCCTGCTATCTTCCTGTTGTTGGCCCTCCACTTTTCCCCTTCATTCAATTGCCTGTCTTGTTTGGCGTTCCTCCTCTGCTGCTGTTCCTGGAATCATGGTCATCTTTATTTCTCTCTAGAATATCTTTACCACATTCTGTAGGGTTGGTTTGATAGTCATGAATTCCTTCAGTTGTTCTTTATCATGGAAGTATCTTATTTTTCCATCAATTCTGAAAGATAGTTTCCATCAATTTTGAAAGAAACATATGTCTTTCAGTGTTTGAAACACTTCACTCCAAACTCTTCTTGACTTGATGGTTCACATTGACAAGTCTGCTGTGATTTTGATTGGTTTTCCTTTATAGGTGATCTGTCTCTTTTCTCTAACAGATTTTAATATTCTGTTCTTGTGCTGAATTTCTAGGATCTTGATTATTATATATCTGGGTGTAGATTTACTTTGGTTATGGCTAGCTGGAGTCCTATATGCCTTACTTATCTGCATGCCAGATCCATTTCCCATGTTTGGGAAGTTTTCTTCTATTACTTCTGTGAATATTCTTTTAATTTCATTTGTGTTGACCCCTGCTTCTTCACAGATACCTATCACTCTTAAGTTATGCTTCTTTGCATCATCTTTTTTTTTTTTTTTTTATTTAAGGAGAAAAGAAAAGAAAGAAAAAAAAACAGTGAAGGGGTACAAGTTACACAGATTTACAGAAGAAAAAAATGCACAGTAGGAAATCACTAGTTAATGGATTACATATTGCCATCTTAGAAATAATTGTTCCAGTCACAAAATTAAAGCTTGTAGAGTGGACATTCCAACAATGATACTGCAAACAGTTCAATGATCCAATAAAACTCTGTGATATCATTTTCTTATACATTTAAATATACATGCAGTTATATAGTTTAGAGCACTTTCTTTTCCTCTCTTTTGTACAGTGACTATTACACATTTTGGGTTTCATTGCTCCCACGGTTCGTATTGCTTTTTTGGAAGAGAATAAAAACCAAATGTGACATAACAGAACAGAATCGGTCAAGTCAAAAGGGTGGATATAATAGATAATATAAAAACATAATACAAGGTGATCAACAATGGTTACCATAATGCCTCCCACTATTTCTAATAGAATTGCCTATATCATTAGTTGTAATACAATTGAACAAAACCGTAAAGAATAAAACCGACAAAACCAAAACATTGGAGATATTGTAGGTCTCAAAAGTAGATAAAAGTCAACGAGAATGGGCGTTATAATGAATCTCATTATCTTCTCAGCTGATGCCTAAACTTTCGAACCTGATACTATCCAGCAAAACAGAATAGAGGAACCTCAGTCAAAAACAAGATGGTGAGAGTAATACAGGGCTTCAAATCGAGATAATAGAGAGTCAAAGTGGGTTACTATATTATATCCTGCTATATTTTTCCCTTTAATTAAATGGATAAAAATAAAAAAGTAAATAATGGAGTGGAGATTGAGATAAAAGAGGGCATAACAGCGAAACAGGGCAGATCAAAACATAACCATTTAAGCAGAATAGTGTTTCACCACCAGATAATCCTGACCCAAAAATAGTTACCATATTGACTCCCTCCCTGAAGTCCTTGAGTACAACTTCATATACTGTAGCATTAAGTATATCAAAACAATGTAAAACCATTTAAGAGAATGACAGCATTATAGAGTATTTAGAATCGACTAACAGAAAATGAACAATGGTCTCTGTATAATCTCCTTGTCTTTAAAAGGTTTTTGCTTATACTATCGTACATAACAAAATCCAATAAGATACAACCTGTTTAGACCATTGGAGACAGAAGAACAAAAGCTAGATGAGACTTCAAAACAAGATGGTACTAAATCAGCATTACCTATTAAGATGTCATTTTCTCCAAAAAAAGCTGTTCCTATCATCCAATCTTCTCTGTCTCATTTCTGTTGAGCTCTTTTTCTGTCAGTAGCTGTCAGTTTGTCTTCTTCATTTTGTTCTCTGCTCCATTCGTTGTGGCCTCCCCGCCACTATTTCTGGGTTCTTTGTATTTTTCTTTTTTTAGAATATCCTGCAATACTTTCTGTAGGGTTGAATTGGAGGTTGCAAATTCCCCCAGTTCCTCTTTATCCTGAAAGCACCTCGTTTTTCCATCAATTTCCAGGGCAGTTGTGCAGGATATCTCAATCTTGGCTGGAGATTATTATCTTTCAAAGCTTGAATTATTTCTCCCCATGCTCTTCGTGATTTGATGGTTTGTGAAGAGAAATCTGCTGTAATTCTGATGGGTATTCCCTTGTAAGTGATCTGTTTCTTGTCTCTTACAGCTTTTAATATTCTGTTCTTGTATTGAATTTCTGGAATTTTTATTATTATATGCCTGGGTGTTTCTCTGTTAGGGTTGTAGGTAGCTGGGGTCCTGTATGCCTCATACATCTGAGTATCTTTACCTTTTGCTAAATTAGGAAAATTCTCCTGGATTATTTCTGTGAGTAGCTTTTGTAGTTCACTTGTTTGTGTCCCTACTTCTTCTTTTATGTTCTTAATCCTTAAGTTATGGCTCCTCTTATCATCTTCTTGTCTTTGTATTATTGCTGTTTGTTTCTTTGTTACTTTTAAGAAGTTTTTCATTTCATTCTCCCATGTTTCAAGTCTGCCCTCCAGTTCAGATAGTCTGTCCTTAGTTTCTTTCAAGCTGTTATGCCAGTCTTGGATAGACTTCTTAATTTCTTGATAGTCCCTTTGAACCTGCTTCACATACTCAATGCTTTCTCTGTTTTCTCCATCAAGCAATTCTCCCCTCTTTTTCTGTTCTTCCATTCCACCATCTGCTTTTTCCTGGGTGGTGTTTAGCATTTCTCTAACTATTCTGCATACTTCTAGCTTCAGGTCATTGATAACTTCATTCCTGAATTGGTCTATGAGGCTCTCTATATGGCGCTTAATGCATATTGGTGCGGTGTCCACTATTGCCTGATTCTCAGGATTGGGGGCCGAGGAGCCTTTTTTGTTGCTTCCCTTCCCCATATTTTCTGTTCCTTATAAAATGCAAGCTTACATGGGAGGCCTGGCTTCCCTGCCTGTCAGCCACAGCCTGATCAAATTGCGCTGGCTAGTCGTTCCCGCCCACTGCTGCGCACCAGAGAGTTGCGGAGGAGGCAGCCTACGCGGGAGTCAGTCGCTCCTCCGGGCCACTGTCAGGCTCTGGGATCTGGGTTAGGCCAGCCTAGGGAGTCCGCCAGCAGCGTCACTCAGGCCAGGCACTTTTCACCAATCCCGTCCGAGAGGGGAATGTGTGGCTGGAGTTGCCACCGCGCCCTGCTCTTACAGGACTGCCTGAGCCCAGAAAAACCTCCGCTGGAGTCAAACTGTGGTAGGGGGTCAGTTTCTCGCTCACCTCGCCACCAGTCAGTTTTCGTGTACGCCTCCTTGTCCGTCCTGTTTCCGACTCCGTTTGCAGACTCCCGTTCCCAGAGCTTCTGCGCGTCTCTCCTTGCCGAGCCGCTGTGGAGGCAGCCAGCCGCCGAGCGGCGGGAGACCCAAATCGCGGTTTCCAATGGCGCGGGGTCGAGCCTCTACACCGAGTCTTTTCTGTTCCTATTTTAGCGCCAGGACTGTATCCTAAGTTGGATTCTCTCAGCCCAGTTCGTTCCTGAGTCAGCAGAGCTTATCTCTACTGGTTCGTATCTCCTTAGTCCGCATCATTCCTGGCCTCTGAGCCGAGCCTTTCAGAGAGCCTTCAGTAGTTGCTGTTGTCTGTCCGCCATGTTCTCCCGGAGTCCTTCTTTGCATCATCTTGAAGCTGTTATTTCCTGATTCATGTTATTTTTAAGAGATCTTTCATTTTATAATCACTAGCTGCAATACTGTCTTCAAGGTTTGAAAGTCTATTCTTGGTCTCTTTCAAGCGGTTTTGCCAGCTTTCAACTGAATTTTTAATTTCCTGCATCTCTCTTTGAATCTGTTTCATGCATTGTAATTCCTTTCTACATTCATTCAAGTTTTCCATCATTTTTCTATGCTCCTCTTTTTTGTCTATGTCTTTAACCTGTTAAACAATTCTTTCAGTATGTTTGTGATTGAGACATTATTTCTGATTTGACTGCTTTTACAATCTCATGAAGTTGTTTTCTTACTTCATTTGCTATCTTTCAGAGATTTCAGGCGTGTGACTTCCATTTTTTTCCATGATTGTATCTCCCAGACTTATTCTGTGTGGCCTAAAGGTCATAGTTTGCCTTTTGCTCCTTTGTCTTGACATTCTCCTGAGTTCCTCCCAACAAGCTGGTTGTGGGGTCCCAGGCACTTCCCACATTGGCTGGCCCTAAGCAGTGTAGGGAGATGGGATAGGCAACTGGGTTCCTCTAATTCCAGATTTACAGGTAGGTAGTATGGTATGGGGCAGGCTTCTCTACAGCTATGCAGCTACACTGGGGCTTCGCTGATGATCAGGGGTACATGGAGGTAGGGCTACTTCTCTCAGCCTGTGTGTCTACACTAGGACTTCCACAATGGTGGCAGACACACACGGGTGTGTTTGTCTGATTCTGCTAGTAGATGCTGGCTGCCTGAGGGAACCAAGGGCTTCGAATGGTGCCCTTGGATGTACAGGCTTACACGGCTGTGTGTTCCTGCTCCTGCTGGCTGTCTGCAGGAAGGAGCCTTCCAGTGGCAGCTCCCTGAAGGTGAAGGTGGATCTGCTGTTTCTCTCTGCCCACACTGGCCACTTGCAGGATGTGGCCTTTGGTGGTGGTGCACAGCAGGCAGAGGTGGATCTGTCTGTCTGCTTTGGCCCGCACTGAGCATGTGGAGGAAAGGACCTTCCAGTGGTGGTGCCCAGCAGGCAGAGACAGGTATTCTCCTGGTTCTCTCTGTCCGTGCTGGGTATGTGGAGGAAAGGGCCTTCTGGTGACACTGCCCGGCAGGCAGAGGCGGGTCTTCTCCTGGTTCTCTCTGACCACACCAGGTGTGTGGAGGAAAGGGCCTTCTGGTGGCACTGCCTGGGAGGCTGAGGCAGATCTTCTGGTTCTCTCAGCCTGTGTGCACTGGGCACATGGAGCAAAGGGTCTTCCGGTGGAGGTGCCTGATAGGCCTGGTTCTCTCTGCTCGTGCTGGGTGTGTAGAGGAAAGCTGGGACATCATTGTAAAGCTGTAATTCTTGCTCTCTTATTCTTCATTTTATCCTAAAGGATATTTGGGGATAGAATTATGCAGTCTCCTGTGTAAGTCTCATTTGTGCTTCCTTAAGAGGAATATGACCTGGGCAGATGACTCCATTTCTATAAATCTCAATTTTTTGTTTCATCTATAAAAACAGGGGCAATAGCATCTGCATCAGTGAATCACTCAAGGATTAAGTTATTTAAAATACTGGTATTTAAGTATAGTGTATTTTAGTCAATGAGACAGTCCTCTCCACTTTTTCTGGACTGTTATGATCATTTGTAGTTTTTTATGCCTTTGCCTACAATGCTCTGTCCTTCAAGACCAGCTTAAATGTCACCCCTTCTCTAGAACTTTCTTTAATGCACCCATACAGCTAAGTAATTTCCATCTTTTTGATCCCAAACAGTCTGGATGGTGCATCCAGAGTTTTTTTCTTCTTGCCCCTCATATGGGCACCTGTTTCTAGATTTTACTGTGTTCACCTTACTTAAGAGATTTGTAATCCACAGATGCTCAATAAAAGACTGCTGGCAGAACAGCCTGTAGGCTCTTGGAGACTGGCCTAGTGGCATGCCTCCTGCTTTTTTTTTTGTAAATCACTTGAGTTTCTGGTTAACTGAGTAAGGGATCAGGGCAAATAGATCATGATTTAATCAAATTGGCCAATTTTTGCCCTTCCAGTGAGCCAGTAGTAGCCATGTGGGGACTAGGAGGAGAAACACGAGGCCAATTCGTCCCTCCTGTGTACCAGCAAGCTGGGAGGCAAGTATACGCCGCCCCCCCCCCAAGAAACCAGCTGACTTGAAGGAACACAGGCTGAGTTGATAGCAAATGAGGTATAAAAACAATTTAATGGTTGCACTGTTTGATTGACTTTGCAGGCCTAAAGCCAGTAGTCTAGAGGATAACAATATACAATATAGCAATATGGAGGATTTCCTTCTGTCTTGTTTTTGAAATCCAATATTGTTCTGTTTGATTTTATTATATCTGATGGTGTGGGCAGCAATTTTAAAGATAATGAGGCATGATGGTAGCTATTATTGATTTCCTATTATCCTGTTTTGAAGTTCTGTATCACTTTCACTATTTTGTTTGATTGACTTTGTTTTATTGATTGGTTTTATTCTCTTTAAAATAAAATTTTAAAAAAGACAATCAAATTGTTGCATATACCTTAAGACCATGTTCTTATTGATTACCAAGTCATCGAAAACATTCCCAAGACAAAAAAAAAACTAACAATGGCATAGGAGCAAAGGCTATTATTCCTTGGACCTGCTGTGAAACTATAGCAGCTTGAGCACACAGAAGCCACAACACTTCTACACAGAGAAGCCTTGCTCAGGAATGCCTCAAAAAGCAAGTGGAAGAGGGAGGGAGAACAAACAATGTCCTCCCCTCCAAAATCCAAAAGTCTCAAAGTTTCCCAGGCATGTCCAATTTCAGAAGCTGCTGTCAGCAAAAGCAAAAAAAGAGAATAAACCGAGGAAGAAGCCAGCATGGGATGTAGACACAGGGACTCCTACAGAGAGAGATGAGAAATAAGGAGCAATCTCAAGATAAAAGCTATGTAACCAGCCTGTCAAGTAATCTGTCCAGATGGGACTGGTGGATGGAAGCTACTGGCAGATGGAAACAAACTCTGAAGTCATTCACTACCCAGTGGGTGTGCTGGTAATGAAAAGAGTTTATAGTTCTGAATAAGAGAATGACAGATGACAGTTACACAGCAAATAAAGTAAATGAGGGTGGAGAGGGAGAAATGACAAATCATTAATTCCAGAAAGAAACAAGCAACTACATTAACTGTTGACCACAGTTGGGATATAGTTTGCATGGTCCAGTCCAGACTTCTAACAGTCACAATAGTGTAAATTCCACTCTAAATAATAATTGCTATATAACTAAATTGGGAGAAATGTAAAATGAAGGAGGGAAGAGAGGTAACAGTCAAAACCAACATTCTACGGCAGAAAGCCAAAAAGACAAGTTTGAAATGAACTAAAAATGTGAAGCAACAGTATAAGCATAATTCACAGTTTAAAAATATGTAGAATTCATGAAAACAGAACTATTAAAAAATTGAAAATTGGTGCCCCTGGCAATAGGAGTTGGTACTATCATGGCAAATGGTGGAACAGCAGAATGTTCTTTCTTACAAGTGATGTACTTTTTGTCTTTCTATGAACATAACGCCCCTTATTCTGATTTAAAAAAAAAATCGTGTACTGCTAACAGAAGTCTCTTCCTCAGGTGTCTCAGCAAATTCTACGGGATCTCCCCTCTGAAAAAGGGGAGGAATTTTTAACAGGCTCAAAAGAGACCCACAAGTACCCTGACCAAGACAGCAGACACTCGAAGGAACACTCCTGGGATGGCTGTTCTGTAAGCCATCCAGGAACTAGGCTAGGAAAGGCTGGAACAGGGTATGGGAGCTGACTCAGGAAGACACAGTAGAGAATGAAACAGCAGCTTTCATCATCCTTATAAGCAAAAATAACACCCAGTTTCTTTCCAGACAGTCAGATCCTATGACTTCTACAGGAGTCACTGAACATCCTAACCACTTTTCCAAAAAAAGGAGCTGCCAAGGACAAACTGCCGATAAAGTCAATGAATGTGCCTTTGGTATTAAGTATAAAACAACAGATTTTAGGTTGAAATATGAAAATAAACTTTCTTCAAGTTTCTCATAGCCCAAAAAGGTTGACTACCATGGTTACACTGTTCTGTTAATGGACAAAGACCTATGGGAACTTCTAAACCAAAAGACTACGTCAGGCAAGGTTACGTATCTGGAGAAAAGCAACTATGCTCCCCTGAGTATGATCCATCAAGCCAAGCTTTGAAACCAAGACTAGCTCTTTAAGCTCTCAATACAAAATCCTTGAGATATACTGGTGCACTTTCCACATGTCTGAAGGGCAAAACTGAAACCAGGGCTGGTGGTGCTTTTATCCAAGGTTACACTATCTCTACACTCAACTGAGTTTAAAATAACTTCAAAAGGGCCGCCTGCTTCTAAGTGGGTTACTGTTACACAGAAGCCAAACATTAAACTAATAGGAGGACAAGACATTTCACTCTGTAATATTACCTCATGAAAAAATTCCTGGGGATTTAAAAGAGAAACTTCCTTCCTTTTGTCCTTTTGCCACTAAGGCCAAGGTAGGGTGTCACTAGGGTACAGAGTTTCACATCAAACAGTTCAGACCTTTTCTTAAAGGTGTGGTGGCTAGGATCAAGATTTACAATTTATATGAAGGAACAGAAAAGGATAGCTCCATCCATTTTTCTCTTGAAGCAATTTTTTCTTCTACATACAAAAAACAAACCAAAAAATGCGACAACTTTTAATTCTCTGACCCAACAAACTAAAAGCTCTTTCTGTATGTAGGATCTAGAAGAAGCTGAATGTAGGTGCTTACCCACTCTGATCGTGATAGCAATGACAGTAACGTACTGGGGACAGAAACTGTCCCAGGCACAGATAGGGAGACAGCAGTGGCTTCAGTTTCATGGAAACTTCCAAATTAAAGTGCCTGAGGATTAATCCACCACTCCTCTATTGAGGATTCCAATTTTAGAGTGAAAAAAGGTATCTTACTAGGGTTCCTTTGTTCGTTCGTTCTTTTTTTTGGTCCTGGGGATGGAACTCACAACCTCACACTTGCCAGGCAGGTGCTTATGCCACTGAGGTAAATCCCCAGCCCCCATATTAGGTTTCTTTATACCAAAAAAAAAAAAAAAAAAAAAAAAAAAAAAAAAGTAATGATGAAGACAGCATGGTAGAAAAGGTACACAGAAAATTTTAAGGAAAGTTAATGTGTACAATAACAATTATTTAAAAGTCGTGTCTGAGCCAGGAATGGTGGCACATGCTTATAATGTCTACACTCTTGGAGACTGAGACAGAAGGATCTTAAGTTTTAACCCCGTCTGGGCAACTTACCAAGAACCTGTCTAAGAAATAGAGACAGAGACAGAGGAGGAGGAACAGACAGATGGATGGACAGACGGACAGATGAATGGAAAGGAAGGAGGGAGGGGCAAAGAGAGACAGAGACAGAGAGAAAGGAAGGAAGGAAGGAAATGGCTAGGGATAAAGCTCAGTAGCACAATGCCTGCCTGGCAAGCACAAGATTCTAAGTTCGATTCCCAGTTAAAAAGAAAAAAAGGAAGGCAGGAAGGAAAAAAGAGATTTAAAAATCTGTATCTGGCCAAAAGCTGAAAGGAAATAAGAACTGCAGAAGTTGATATGTTCCAGAATATGTATAGCAGAATTTTTTTTTCTTTTGAGATTCTAATATTCACTCATGCCAAATATTCACTGAGCACTGATCCTGACACCAAGCAAGAGAAAGCAACTAAGAACTGAGCCTTCCATCATTATAATACTGTTTGCTCAATATAGTTTTAAAAACTCTAAAATATATAGGTAATTGAAACTGAAAGCTTGCCAAGGGTTTTTGTCTATAAATCAGCTCTCTATGTAACAATTTAAATGGTAGACTAGGTAATAACATTCATTCATTGTGAAGGAGACATGCTCTTTTCCCAAAACAAGCACCATGGATTCCAATGGGCTGGACCAGGAGGCCTGAACAGAAACCTAGAGCAAGATCTCTCTCTAGGTTTAAAAGCCAGGCATACATAAGACACAGTGTGCCCACAATGGCTTCCCAAGACAAGCACTGGATGCTTGCAGGTGCTCAGCAAGAAACACACAAGACTAAAGTATGATAACACTGTATGCAGGGTGGAACAACAATGAATAACATTATAATCAATGATGACAGCAGTTTAGCTCCAGTTTTCTAACACTTTGAGCTAGTTCAGGAGATCAGCTGACCATGGAAACACAAAGATACATCATCATTTATTTCATTTCCACTCTCCATAACACAAAACAAACCCAAAAATATTTAAAACAAAAACTGAACTAAAAAAAAATCATTCACTGTATAACTGAAAATACACATTTTTCAACTATTACAATAATGTGTGAATCAAGGCTTTTTTTTAAATAAAAAAAGACAATGACTCCTGATAGTTAGTTAACTTCTTTGTAAGGAACTAATGGGATATAATTAAAGCCCAGTTGTAATCATGGATAGTTTTCCAAATGTGTAGGAATGTAAGTTTGAGAGGTAATTTAACCTGATCAAGATTCTAAGTTTTCCCCCCACCTCCTAGAAAGTCTCTTTAATTAGAAAAACATACAAATTAAAACAGAAGGAATAATTTAATACTCACCAAGCAACTACTCTGAAAAAGAGATTCTTAGCACAGTGTTGAGAGTAGACACTTTATGTATAGCCTCAGAGCAGAGTCTGCCATCCTACACTGCCACCATCAGGGAACCCTGATCAAGCTAAGCTGTAATACACATGGATTTTGAACCACGCTGGCCTGGGAAGGATCCTAGTTCTCTGCCTCTTCTGTGTGGCCTTGGAAGGGTCATGAAACCTCCATACCTTGTTTCTCCATCCCAAAGGCAGTAATGAATTGTTCCAGCCTACTTAAATTCCTGAGAATCTGATACAAAGAATTTTGTGTGCCTGGTACACAGGTATGAAGAACTAGGTATGATACCAAAAGCACAAGAAACCAAAGAAAAAAAACACGTAAACTGTATATTATCAAAATTAAAAACCAATAAGTCTGTGTTATAAATGATACCATTAAAAAAGTAAAATGATGACACAAAATGAAAGAAAATTTTAAAAAATTCACAAATCGTACATCTGGTAAAGAACTAATATTTAAAATACAGAAAGAGCTTATGAGTTAATACTAAAAAGACAAATTATTGAATTAAAAAATGGGCAAAACCAGCATTCAGGTGGACCATTGAGAGTTCACGGCCAGCCTAGGCTACATAGTAAATCCTTGTCTCAAAACAGAGGGGCAGAAGGATGTGAACAGATGTTTCCCCCCAAAACTACGCAAATGCCAACAAGTATATGAAAAGTTGCTCAATATCATAAGCCTTCAGGAAATGCAAATCAGTATTTCATATTCACCAGGGTGACTCATAATAAAAAATACAGATAATAACAAGTGTTAGCTAGAATATGGAGAAATTAGAAACCTTATACACTGTTTGGTGAAAATGTAGAATGGTGCAACTGTTTTTGGAAAAGTCTGCAAGTTCTTCATATAATTATACATAGAGTTACCACATGATCCAGCAATTTCAACTTCTAGGTATACACTCAATATAAATGAAAACATATATACACACACAATCTTGTACATGATGTTCAGAGTAACATTACTCTTAATAGCCCAAAGGTAGAAATAATCCCAATGTCAATTGACTGAAGAATGGATAAACAAAATATGCTGTAGGCACACAAGGGACATTATTCAGCCTTCAAAAGGAACAGAATACTAATACAATGCTACAACTTAGATAAACTTTGACAACATCAAGCTGAGTGAAAGAAGTCAGTCACAAAACTCCACATCTTATATGAAAGCCATACAGTAGAAACATACAGTAGATTGGTGGTTGTTTAGGATTGGGAGGTGTTGAAAGAGTAGATGGGGAAATAGGGAGGCAGCAGCTAAAATGTATGGCATTTCTTTTTGAGATGAGTAAAATGTTTCTGAAATAGATTGTGATAATGGATATAGAATTCTATGAATATACTAAAATCCACTGAATTGCACACTTCATACAGGTGAATTATATGGTATGTGAATTATATTCCAAAATCTGTTATTAAAGAATTATGCAAATAAAGGGTAAGTGGGGAAAAAATACAGTGAGGCAAGATGCTAATTATCATCAGTAGCATGGTATGCTAAAAAGAGTTCTCTCATCCAGGCTGTTTTTATCTCCCACAGATTTGGCTTGTTCATCTGTAAAACAGGGATGACACACCTCCACCCCAGTAGTAAGATGACACAAGCCCATGTACTCAAAAAGTAAGGATTTCAAGGTTGGACAAAAGGGAGATTAGGATGCACTGCTCAAGGAAGAAGTACCTCAACCAAGGACCCAATAGTTCCACAAACAGAATGAAAATGGCATAGCCTCAAAGGAGATACAGTGAAAGGGAGTTTGAGTGTGACAGACTATCCACAGTCCACATAATTAAGCAATAAATCCAACAAGGAATGCATAAATGTAAATTAACAGGGGTGAAGCCAGAATGGACAAAAGTCCTCAGGGAAGGAGACAGTGCCTTGGGGTTCCTGACTAGCTACATCCACAGGCTACAGATTCACCTCATTCGCTTCACGTTTCTTTGTAACTGCCCTGGTAAGATTGCAAACCTAGGGAAAAAGCCAAGAGTGCTTCAGGAAGGGACACTTGATTAAGACGATTAAAATATTCCTATGTAGTCTGTTAATAGCAAGGGAAGGAAGGTAGAGAAGGGAGGAAGCCACAAGCTTAAGCACTAAAAGCAATAAATTATATGCTGGGCTTGCCACTGTGTATGACCTTGGGCAAGTCGCATAAGGGCTCCATTCTCTCTTATCCTAAGAGCAAGGGAAATGCCTGCCACCTGCCGACCTGCCGACCTCATGGGGGTTTGGAGGATTAATGAGATAATGTCTGAGCTGTGCTTTGGGTTCCTTGGAGACAGCCACTATATATCAGGAATTAGTACTATAAGCTAGGACACTTTCTTTCCCATTCCTCACCTCATTAAGCTACCTATGCCTGATTACATATGCTTATTAAAATAAATGTTCTTGTTCAAAGAAGAGTGGACTGAGAAGGTCATATAACCCAGGCTGGGTCTGCCCAAGTTGATCTTAAGGCCATTCTCTGAATGCATATTTGTCAGCAATGGGGGAATCTCAAAAGTCTAGCACAACGTTCACTATTTAATCCCTGTGACAGATAACTAAAAGGAAAAAGGCCCTCTGGACATTCGGTTTGGGATTCTTTGTGTTACCATCCTTTACTTCAACATCTATGGCTGGCTGGATAGGTAGGGGACCTGTCAGGTTGTCAGGTCTGGCAGACTCCTGGAGTCTCAACTAATCAATTCTTAGGTGTCAGATTAATGGACAAGTTATTGCAGCATCTAATTTCAAAGCAATCCACTAAATAAAACAGCTGGCTCTTGGTTTACATATAAAGAAATCAATTTATCATATTCCTAAGTAAGGACAAGGTGATATTTGAATGTGTTATCTGTAAAAGTACAAAAAACAAAAACAAAACAAAACAAAAAAAAACAATACTTGATCTCAGCCTCTCTCCACTTGGGTGAACCTGACAGTTATTCCTGGAAAATTCAGTAACCCTGATATACAATACAAAAATTCAGGTAAGACCTAAGCATTTCAGGTCCAAGAAAGCACAACTTACATACACCTGTGGACCAGGGAAGGACAAACTGCACCCAGGAGCCCTCTACCTCCACAAATCAGCCACAACATCCTGACACACAGCCAGAGTTCACACAGGTAAAAATGGGGGGCACCAAAGTGTAACTCAATACTGTCTCACATCCTCCTCCTCCCTGACTTGGAGCAGTGAAAGACAGTGTCTTCTCACTTGTGAGTTCTGATGGGATGAGGCTTTTTACCCTGGCCCCTCTGCACAGAGTTACAGAAGGTCAAACTGGTTTTGGCAGCAGTTCTATATCATACTTGTGATATGAAGGACATAGACTGGCTGGCACCTTTGACTTCCCTTCCTTCTGCTCTCAATGAAAGTAATAAATGGAATTGAAAAGCAGCTTGCCTTATCTTGTACCTTTAGCAGTTAAATCAGTAAGACAGTGGCCTTGTCTGTTTTTCGATGCTTGACAAGTAGGTATACCCAACTCTCACCTTGACTGCATCAAAATTCTAGATCAAGAGTACATGGTTGCTTCCCTGGTCCTATCAGTGGTGGCGAACCTATGGCGTGAGTGCATAGCAGACTGTTTGCATCATTGACAGCTCCAAAAGGTTTGCCACCACTGGCTTACCACAAAAGAAAGCAATAAGATCCAGGGCAGTGAGCAAAGCTTTAGACTCAAGCAGACCAACACCTTCTACGTCAGCCTCAGCACAGCTGAGATTCTTTCTATTTTGTTATGCACATGGAAAGACATCAATACTGACATAGGTTGTTGTTAAAATGAGATATAATATATACTACAGTCTATAGCAAGCCCAACACAACCACTGACAGAGCAAAGATAATAATAATAGCTGCTAACACTTACTATGTGGTTGCCAAGTTGCAGGCACTATTCCACTAGTTTTATAGAGATTAACTCATCTGATTCTCACAAATTATCTTTGAAGCAGATACTCTTGTTCTAGAGAAGAGGAAGCTAAGACAAAAGATTCAGCAATTTGTTCAAGGTCACATGCAAGTGTCGGGGCAGAGTTGGAATTTAAAGCCTGTGCACCTGGGTTCTTACCCTGCTGCCACAGCATACATTAATTATATTCCCATGACTTTGCAGCTGCTGAAAAAAAGCAACATTTTATCCAGCCTAGATGCTAAGAACAGTTCTTGACTCCATCTGAGCTAATTGGGTGAACCTGAGTAAAAGGTAATGCGATTCAGAGAAGAGCTGGCAAAGATATAGATAACAAAGGACTCTAGCAGCCAAGAGTAATCCAGTCTCCCCTTGAGTCACAGGTAGGAGGGCAAACTGCACTCAGGAGCTCTCTACCTCCACAATTCAAAAGCCCAAATAGGAATACACAAGTGTCCATAATACCTTCAGCCAAATGCTGGATCAATTAAGTCAGATGTGACAGTGGAAATGGAAATACTAAATTTAGGAAGCCGGTCCTATTTCTCAGGAAGAGTTTGAATACTATTTCTTAGGCTAGCTTGTGAATGTCCAAGTGTTTGATAGGTTATTATTGATTTTTCTTGATTTCTTAAGTACTGTATAAGTAATTACTTATACTGTATACTGGTATCTTTGCTACATACTAAATTCACACATAGCACTCTCACCAGCCCATACACACCACCCACTCCATAAGTCAGTGCTCTTTCTACGTGTTCTCTGACTAATACACTTGCATATATTTTCCTCAAAGCCCTGACTCTGGGATCCTAATTCTGATGTCTATGAAAGTCTAGATCCTAGTCCAACTGAAATAGAATGATGTAAAAACTTAAAGCTTTGTAACTCAACAGAGTAAAAAAAAAAAAAAGGAAGAAAATGGTAACAAAAATAGGATAGTTTTGGAAGAAAATAAAAAGGAAGGCCCCCTATCAACTTTCCTAATTTAAAGAAGAGTAAATCACAGTAAATCATTAACTTGGCCTACCAACCTGTTAATAAAGGAACCACCCCCCGCTTTCTATTTTTTAATGTGGAAGTGACCAAAGAAGTAGAGAACACACCAGGCATCTGGTCCAGTCTGCTTGTTGGTTCTGGTGGATGATCACGCAATCTTGCTGTCTCCTTTATCAGGATGCAGGTGACCCACAGTAGAAGCCAGGGAACCACTCATAGCTCTGACATAAAAGATCTCTGGCCATATTAGCAGTCCCAGCAAAAGATCTTTAAATTACACTTAGGTTTAGAGAACTACCTCCTAGAGCACTGTAACTTTCTAGTTAGATGATTTACCATCAAGGTGAACAGGGTACAGGCTCTGGACCACTGTCTGAACGCCATCTTTTACAATTGTGGCCTTAGGCACATTACTTAAGCTCTCTAGGTTCCATAGTTCTTTCTCTATAAAACATCAGAAACACTACAACATGTACAACTTCTATTACAGATGAGGACACAAACACAGATCCTCTCTCTCTAAGACTTAATTTGTGGCTAAGAGCAAACCTTTCAAATGGCGTGTAAGTAATAACCTACTGCTTTAGTATTTACGATTGAGAACAGAAAACATTCACCTTCGAATTGTTGCTCCTTCACAGTTCATTTGTCTTTTCTTTTCAATGGCTTTGGAGACTGTTGTTTTAATCAAATTTGAGCTAGAGACTTAGGCCTGCCCTGTGGGTCACTGAACAACTCTGTCAAAATCTTTACTTTTTTTCTATGATGCTGGTAAATTTCTTAGCATCTCTTCCAATTCACCAATCTTATATGCATGTTTGTTTAATTGGGAGTTTCACACAAAGATTTAAATTTCAATGTCTATTTTTCATTTCTAATATTTTTATATTGACAGAATTTGTATTGACAGATCAGGACACCCAAAACATAGCAGTAATACTGGTCAATCTCAGTCACTGGCCTTTAGGTGGCCTTAGCCCTTATTGTTGCAAACTTATATCAATTTTACCCCCCTGTTCAAGGCTTCCCCTGTGTAGTACCAGTCAGATGTTTTTAACCTCCTTTCATAGCAACTAGCCTTTTAACCTCCTTTCATAGCAACCAGAGCTTGTAACTAGTAAGTCTGGCTCCAGTCCTTTCCCTACATGGGCTACTTTTTGTTGCTATTGACCAGGTGCAGCACAGCACCTACTTTCAGACACAAAAGATGGCAGGACTTTGGCTTCAGTATTACTCTTCACTTGTGTTCTTTTTTTTCCCCTCATAGTGTATTTATTTTGTCTTTGAACATAATTTTCTCTTCATATTTGTTGTTTGGAATTGTGGGGGGGGGTGGACTGGTTAAAAATTAAACACTAAGCAGAAGGTAATATTTAAACAAGGACTTAAGGAAAGGAAAGGAGAAAGCCACGTCTGGGGCTAGAAAATTATTCCAGATCAGGAAACAAGAGCAACTGTAAGCCAGGCATGGTGATACATGCTTGCAATCCCAGCACTTGGGAGGCTGAGGCAGGCGAGTCATTTTGAGTTTGTGGCCAGCTTGGGCTACATAATGAGTTCAAGAACAGCCTGGACTACATAGTGGGACTCTGTCTCAAAAAAAAAAAAAGAGCAAGTATAAAATATATCTGAGGGAGGTCTGGCATGTTTAAAGAATGGCAAGAAGGCCAGTGTGGCTGGAACAGGGCAGGGGGAAGAGTATAGGAAAAAAGGGGAAACGGTACAGCAGGCCAAACCACAAAGGGTTTTTAAGCCTTCTGAAGTCAGCTGGGAAGTCAGTGGTGAATTCTGAACAGAGTAGTAACATAATCTGGCATGTGATTTGACAGGATTGCTAAGGCTGATGTGGCTGAGAAGAGCCTGGGGAGAGGGCCAGTGGTAGGAAATAGAAGGGTAGATTGAAGGCCGCCAGTTAGGGAATATAACCTAGTGGAGAAATGATGGTGGCCTGGAGTAGAACAGATGGTAAGCAATGTTCAGATTTTGAAGATAGATGCAGCAGAATTTTTTGATTGGTTAGATATGGATGATGGATAAAGTAGAGTCAAGGATGACTTCACGGACAAAAACACTATTACCTGAGGTGAGAAAAACTATAACATTGGTTTGTTTTGGAAAAAGTTCAGTTTTAAACACTGAAATGAAGATAAGGCTTTGTTACTTAACTACAAAAACATATTAACAGTAGTTAAGACTCAAAAGAGGACAGAGGGTTATCACCCAGGATATATAAAGAACTCTGAAGAAGAAAATCAATAGTTAAAAGCATAACCCTATTAAAAAAGAGGAAAATAATTTGAATAGCTTTCACAAAGAAGAGATACAGATGGCAAGTAAGCATAAGAAAAACTACTCAGTATTAGTAAAGAGAAATGCAAATTAAATCCATAATAAAATATATAACTACTAGAATGGCTAAAATTAAAAGACTGATAATATAAAGTGTTAACAAAGATATGGTGCAATGGGAATCCTTACACATTGTTTTAGGGGATACATTTCCAAAGGACACAGTTCCTCTGGAAGAGTTTGGCATTTCTTATAAAGTTAAATAGACACCTACTATGTGATCTACAAGTTCTACTCCGAGGTCTTTACACAGGAGAAATGAAAAATTTGTCTGCACAAATCTTATATTGAGACATCTGTAGCAGCTTTAACAGCCAAAAAGTGGAAACAATCCAGTATCCCTCAATAGGCCAATGGATAAATAAACTGTGATACATCCACACAATGGACTACTAGTTGGCAATAAAGAACAACAAAATACTGATACAGACTACAACATGGATGACCTTAAAAATCATAAAGCTGAAAGAACCCAGACCTTTTCTTCCTTCAAAAAAAAGGGGGGGGCACAAAAATGCATATTTTCATTTATGTGGAATTCCAGAAACTGTAAACTAATCTATAGTGACAGAAAGCAGATCAGTGATTGTTTGAGTCAGGAGTAGAGAAGAGACAATCAAGAGAAAAGAAACTTTCAAAGTGATGAAAATGCTCTTTATCTTGTAGTGGTGGTTTCACAGGTGTATACATCTTCATAATTCACTATGCACTGCGTCTTCAAATGTCTAGTTTAGTGAATGTAATTACTTTCATTAAATGTATTTTTTAAAAGGAAATCATTTAATTTTAGATTATAAACAAAGTACCTTAAAAAGAGTCAGCAACTCTACTATGAAGCTCTAAAATCCAACCAAAAGTCATAGGAATTGCTGACTACTTTATCATGAACAGCATCAGTTACACAGTTTCAATTCATAAATACTGTATAAGATGACCTGGTGAAGAAAAGGGGTGAACAGATATTCTTTGCTGATTCATGCCTAGCTTAGATTTGGGGCATGAATCAAGAAGAAATCCAAGGAACTAAGAGATAAATGCCTTTTTAAGAGAACTAGTATGGAAGCGGTTCTTTTATAAGCCTCATAAAACTGAATCTTGGTAGAATAAAGACTGAAATACCACCAGTCAGAAGTAGTGTAAGAGCTGAGACATACAGGAACTGTTTGTCTTGCCCTTCTAAAAGGATGCTAACAATACGTACCAATGCACAACAAAACAAAACAACCAAAAACTTACTTCAGTGCATTTGAACAAAAAGTCCTCCACCTGTAATTCTGGACTCAAGATATTATTCTTGCAAATATGAAAGAATATATTCATCAATTCCAGAGACCAGCAATCACAGAGAACATCATAAACATGGGTAGACCAGGTATGGTGGTGCATGCCTGTAATCCCAGCACCTGGCAGGCTAAGGCAGGAGGATCACTGTGACTTCAAGCCAGCTTGGGCTACACAAGTGAGTTTAAAGACAGCCTGAAATGCCTAGTAAGACCTTATCTCCTAAAAAACAAAAGCAGTAATTCTATTAACAGAAGCAATTTGCTCCTCTGTACAGGAACTTTTCTGGCTGCAGCTGTGTTCCTCTGCAGTAACTTTCCCAATCCAGATATACATGTTTATGTGTATTCATGGATATTCTTGCACACAATTATGTAAATACACAGCATTAGCATCACAAGGAACACACCATATATAAATACACAACAAATAACCACATGCTGCAAGTTTTCTTTGTGAAAAACAAGCAACTGCTCATGTCTTTTGGGCTAATAACCCAGGGAAAATTTGCACATGGCCTGAGACATGTGTCAACACATGGACTATTTTGTTATGGCTGCAGGAACAGACAGCACATCAAACAACAAACTTTTGCTACCCCTCCCAAAAAAGCAACATCGTAAAGGGAGATGCTGCTGCATTGTGTAAGCAGGCAGATGCTAAGGATGATTGTCTCCTGCATTTAGAACTGGGAACAGGTGAAGAGGGAGCACCTCGGAAACCCTAAGAGTGGGATGACAAGAAGGCTCAAAACAAAGGGGAGTCTAGCAGATGATGAGTGCTGTGAGACTGAACAATGCAGCACACAGACCTGAAAACACCTGAATTTCAGAAGGAGGAAGCAGAGTAGGTTCAAAAGTAAGCTCACTTCAATTTCTTTCTAATCAACTTGCCAAAATACTTTTTTTTAAAAATATAGTCCCTATCAATATGGCCCAACATATATGTGAATTTGAATGCCCAGTTCAGAACGGCAACTCAGTCGCAGGCCTTCTTGTTCCAGTACGTCTAGTTTCTCAGTCATGGCATCACTCATTAGTGAACAACAGCATTCTGGCTACAGCTACCACTACTAATAAGCAGCTCCAGAATACCATTAAAAATACACCATTCCAGTGAGGATTGGTTTAGAAGGGGCACTAGGAAACTTTCTGAGCTGGTGGTCACGTTGTTACCTATCTTGATAGGGCTGGGTTATACAAGGGAACCCACTGTCAAAACCAACAGGATAGTCGGGGATTTAGCTCAATGGCATAAGTGCCTGTCTGGCAAGAATGAGGTCGTGAGTTTATTTCTTGCAGTTCTAGAGGCTACAAATCTAGAAGACCAGCGCTGGCAAATGCAGGTTTCATTCTGAGGCTTTTCTTGGCTATCAGGTGGCTATCATCTTGTTGTCTGCTTGCATGACCTCTTCTTTGCAAACACAAAGGGGGAAAGATAAAGCAAGCTCACTTGCTTTATCTTACTTCCACTTACAATGGCATTAAGCCTATCATGGGATCTACCCTTATAACCTCATCTAACTCTAATTGCCTCTCAAAGGCCCAATCTTTAAATACCATCATCTCGAGGGTTATGATTTCAATACATGGGGACATACATTCAGTCCCATAATACCTGTCAACAAGAAAGAAACCGTAACTCAAATTCTCAAAGAGTTATTACTGGGAATAACCATATAGAGTAGATATCACGTCCCAATTTTTTATTCACAAAAATAGTACCTGTTATATGTATCTACTTAAATTTAGGATGATAATGTCATTACTTGTACAGAGCATGTGCCTTAGTGAATAGTTCACTTATCTGCCAGAAGAGCATAATCTTTTTGAAAGAGATCTACCCAGAGCCCGCCACAATGGCATAATCTGTCATCTCAGCTACTTAGGAGGCTGAGGCAGAATTACAAATTTGAGGACCGCTTGGGCAATTTAGCAAGACCCTGTTTTAAAATAAAAAATAAAAAGATCTGGGGCTAGGGATATAGCTCAGTGATACAGCACCCTGGGTTGGGAGAAATGGGAGAGGGAGATCTGGAAGAGGGAGAAGGAGAAGGAGATATACAGGCCAGATACAAATGGAAAAGGAAGAGGAAGCAGCTTTATGGAAATGGTAGCCAGAAGACCAGGTGTTCGCCCAACTGCCTGGGTTCAACAGCTAAAAAGTCACTTTCCATGCAGGAGCCATGCAGCTGCTGGGCCAGATGCTCATGTACACTGAGTTTTTCCTTTCCTCCAAGAAAAACTGCCTATACTTTTTTATTTTTGAGTTCTGGCTTTTCATCAAAACCAGAATTTTCACCCAAGGTTGCACAACCTGAAAAGCAACTCAATCTTTTCTTGGGGAGGATGAAAGAGCAAGCAAAAGATAATTTTCACAAACATTGTGATCAGTGAGAAGCTTCATACCACAATGGCTGCTCTTTTCCAAGTGACTCCACTCTTCTCTGATGACCAAGCATTTGGTCATATTGCTAAGCCCCAGAGTTGTCTTTGCTATAAGATACAAAGACTCAATGTACTTATGCAATTTATTTGGTTCTGAACAGTCATTTGTTTACCTGAGCTGAAAAACAAGCCAAACTGTGAAAGAGAATGGACTTGATAGCTACAGAGGTTGAGAGAACTAAACCTGATCAGTCATTAGCCTTAGTGCCCTCTATACCCCACAAAGGCCCCTTTGGACACCTTCTTCTAATAAGTGGCGAGCACAACAACCACTTCAGATGTATAGTCTTTATGACTTGTAATTCAGGTTCCTGCTGCCTCCTACCTGTGTGAAACGGACAAGAAAGAAATGACTTTTCTATGAAATGAGGACCCTGGGACCAGGAGGTCAGATATTCAGGGTATGCTGGGGCCACATTCAGACCTAGCACCTCACCTCCAGTCTTTGCTATTAAGCACTATATAATTTCTGTTCCCAAAAAAGGAGGAGCAAAAGTGAAATCAATTGTTTTATCCATCTTTATGTCTGACAACTACTGCTTTGCTGCCTGCCTATGGAGGTACTGAAGCAGGGACAGATTAACTGGAAACTATATTTCAGAAAAGATAAAACTCATTCCAATGCATGGCAACCTCAATTTTATAACAATTGAACAGATCAGTATCCTCTAACTCCCCTACTTCATCTGCTAAGTTCTCCCCACTCAAAATTCAGCACATTTGCTTCCCACCTCTAAACGTGGTACCACCTCAGGGGTAGCTTATTAGGTTTAACATAATGGACAAAGTCTCAGAAAGACAAGTATTATCATCCAATCGGAAGGCAATTTATAAGTTCATAACTTTCTCCAATAAAGTTACTGAGCATCCTCCAGCTGAACAGGTGCTATGAGTGACAGAGTGAAGGATCAGCACAAGGATCCAACTATGGTATAGCTCTAGATGATAATCCTCAGTTTAGGATTTTTAAACTGTCAGTTTTATCTTTTAACCAAGCAAAATCACAAAACCCCTTGACAAAGACAGACTTTGAAAATGACTGTCCTTGGCTCCAAATCATAAAGCCCACGGTTGTGATAGACTCTAAGATGCATTGTGTACATCTATACTAATCTATAATTCTAATTTCACAGAGACAGTCTCAAACAAAAAAGCCCTGCATTTTGCACAACTAGCACATTACCTTCTCTAGACCTAATTCAAGGAAGGTGCTTATGCCGCTGAGCTAAATCCCCAGCCTCTATCTAGACCTAATTCAAATCTACCTTCCCAACAAATCAAGATGTGCTGGGAGAGGGGAGTGACCAGGTCGGTGACCCTTGACCCCACTCAGCTACCAAGGATTCTAGGTCTACAGTTTGAGGTAGAAAAAAATTGGGCCTGTTAGGACCTATTTTTCCTCCAAAACTAACACAGGTTGATTATCAAGCCCACTGAAACTATTTACACCCCAGGGCCGAAGCAATGGACCCCACCCAACTCACAAGAATGCCTCTAGATCCCCACAGAAGTCTGAAGATACAGGAATGCCTCACTCCCCGTTTTCAGCTCTTTTGCAGATAAGGTCAAAGCAGGAATGCATGAAGTCCTCCAGGGACTTTATACACTGCTTTGGGCAATTGAGTAATTCTTTTCTCACTTCAGGGTTCAAGAAGTTCGCAAGGAAATGTCGTTAGACCAGGTGACTATAAAAACTGAAAGACAGGTCCCTTGTTTTGCAAACAAGTTCCCCTTCCTGTAGTAGATAAGGCAAAACTAGCTTTCCCAAACTTTCCAGCTGCACTGTGAGTAGCAAATGCCAGAAAGGGAAGAGTTGTGAGGTGTCCATGTCAGGGTTTTCTTTCCATTCAATGCAAGAAATTGCTGTAAAAAACAAAACCTCAAGGAAGACAAAGTTGTTAAGAAAATCTCAAAAATGACAGCAGACATACCATCTAAAGAAAAATCTACAGTTAACAAGCAGGAACTACCCATCACCTCTCCCTACCTTATGTATCTTCACATCTTTTCAGTCCTTTCCATTTTGGAGTAAACTACACACCTCACTTTATTATCTCACTTTCTCCTAGAAAGAAGCAGCCTGTAAAGCATATACTCCTTCCTGGAATATTCCTCCTATCTCTAATCACTCAAGGTGCTCCAGCATGTTCCATCAGTCAGGTAGACCAACGTGCAACTCCTATCTTAGGAAAGAAAACAATCCTCGATGCCCCCACTCCATCCTACCTAGTCTTTAGCATTTGACAGACCTTGAGTGGGATAAGTGGATGGATGGCTTACAGTTGTGGTCCTCAAGCCATGTTTAGCAGTGGAGGCCCTTTCCATAAAACAATTAATAAAATTCTAGTGAACCATCAAAATCAGAGATTGAAAGAGCCCCAAGGCTGTTCCTTTTGCCTGTTTGCTCCTGATGTAGGGGTCTTCATGCTATACCACAAAACACAATTTAAAAAAACATTCATAGTATTTGTCTTTCCCAAAGAGCAGGCTCTCAGTCACTGCCATTCTAGAGTATCTGAGGCAGTACACAGGTGAATTTTTAAAACAGCAGACATTTATTTAGCATAATTCAAAATGATAGCCAGCACCCATACTTAGTAAAATGTCCTTCTAAAATACCATTTTCCACTTGAGACTAAAGCATGAAGTTTTTAGCATTAGATGATAGCTTTGGCTTATCAGAAAGGGAAAGGTTTCCAGAGCACAGGCTCCATAGAAGGACAGCTCCTAAGGGACAAAACAGACTTTTATCAAATAATTTAGGGCACAAAAAATAAAAACTCTAGAGCTGGGCACATGCCTGCAATCCCAGTACTCAGAAAGTACTCACTCCCAGTACTCACAACAGAAAGATCGCCTTTAGTTCAGGGCCAGACTGCACTATATAGCAAGACCTGACTCAAAAAAAAAATTTTTTTCCTACCATATCTAGGATACCATCAATTGTTACTACTTTTATTGTACAAGAAAAAAACTAAAAAAGCTGGATGTGGTGGCACATGCCTGTAATTCCAGCACCTGACAGGCTGAGGCAGGAAGATGAGTTTGAGGCCAACCTAGGCTACACAGTTCAGTTCAAGAGCAACCTGAATTACTCTTTCTTAAAAGAATGAAAACAAAGAAAAATTTAAACCAGGACATACTATAGAATTTAAAATATTCTAATTTCAGAAATGATATTAGCACCTAAGAATCAACAGAGTAAGTTATTTCCGTGTTTCATATAGCACTCACTTTTAAAGAAAAATGACTGCCACAGACTGACTTGTGAACTGCGTCCCCTCCCCTTCATATGATAAAAGCCCTAAATCCTCCAGATGTATATGGAAATTTGGGAAGAAAAGAAGTTAGAGGTGTTGAGGAAAGTAAACCTGTTCTGATGGAATTCGTGTCCTTACACAGAGACACTGGAGAGAATCTGCCACCTCCACTCTAACTTCTGCCATGTGAGGACACAGTGAGAGGATAGCCATTTATGAACCAGGAAGGCAGCCCTTGGCAGAAACCACCACAATGGCACCCTGATCTTAGATTTCCAACCCCTATGATAGGATTTTGTTACAGAAGCTTAATAAACTACAACAACGAAGGCAATTTTTTAGCGCTCTGGATACAAACAGCTGCTGTAGCACGTGTGTCACGTCAGTTCACCACCACTGGACTAAGGACTAAATAAGTGACATACATAGACAGCAGAAACTGTGAAGGTCCTAAACACTGTGATGTAGAATAACCATCATCCTCATTTTCAGAGCAGTGTAACAAGGGTGAGTATCCTATCTGATGTCACAGACAAATAAATCCATAGCAAGAAATTTCAGCTTCGCACAAGGCATAAAGCCTCCAAATCCCTGATCTTCTTAGATATGAGGCCGCTTCGGGTACGGTTATAGAAAATTGCCAATATCCCTCAATTCTTTTTTTCTTTTTTTTTTTTTTTTTTTTTTTGTGTTTTTCTTTTTTTATCAGTACCGGGGATTGAACTCACGACCACACACTTGCAAGGCAGGTGCTTATGCTGTTGAGCTAAATCCCCAGCCCCTAATGTCGCTCAATTCTTCTATTCTGTTTTTTTGAGACAAGATCTCCCTTCTATTAGTTTAGGCTGGCTTTGAACTCACTTTGTAGCCCAGGCTGGCCTCAAACTCACAGGGATCCTCCTGCCTCAGCCTCCCAACTGCTAGGATTACAGGCGTGAGCAACCACACCTAGCACCAACCACTTCTGACCTACAGAAACAAAAAGGTCTCTGATTAACGACTAAGGTATGAGTGACTGGAGAAAAATATCCTTGCAGGATATAATGGCATCTTTGTCACATCACTAAGTTCAGTTGAATGTTCTGAAATATTCTAGAATATTTAATTTAAATTCTCTTCATCTTTTTCAAGCATATCCCAACCTTGAGAGTCAACTGAAAAGCAGGAATACTTGATGGAAAGGGATATAAAAACATGAAACATGAACTTTTCCTCAACTTCAGGATTGACTCTCAAATGATTTTAAAGCAACCTTGAGACAACTAGTAATTCTCCAGACTGATCTCTCACTAGCTGTGTTTTCATTCAAGTCATGGCTAGTGGCTGAGCCAGAGGTTGCAGGGCAAACCCATAACCCAGAGTTGGCCAAATACTCCAAGATGAATGATTAAGTTTAAGGATACAGTATCACAGTTATAGCCAGGATCCACTTCTAAAAATGTACTAAATGATCCAACAAGCTTGGCCCTCCACTCATCAAGGCTTTCCTGTTAGCGCCTGTGTGCAGGGCCAGATGTCACCCACAGCCCTTGATGCCCTTACTCCACACACTCTAAGATGAATGGGGCTCCTGGAATTATGCAATCTGCTGGCCCCTCCTTTGTGTATGCGGCATCTCAGGTTTCTAATAAGGTCTAATAGACCTTTGGGAAGATGCCCAAAGGTCTGAAGTTAGGCAGAAACCAGATGCATACTGTGATCATCACAGAGGAAACAAGGGGAAAACCTGGGCCTTTTTAAAGGAAAATGCTACCTTATTCTGACATGTAATTCAAAATACTAGATAATCAATGACCAAGTGGGTTAATACTCTGGGTTCTTATATCAGCAGATCCTGACATAGAAATCTTTCATTTTTATTTCATTACAATTTCCAAAGCTCATCTTGTTACTAAGGTATCTCCATTAACTAACTTCACAGAAAATTTAAATACACTTTTGCAGAAATGTTATTTTTTAATTATCAAAGCTCTGCATCAAAAAAATGCAAGGTACAGAAGATTATTTTCATAAACATTATGCTCTTCATAGAAATAAATTGCTCTTTTCCCTAAAGCAAAATAGAATGTAACTGTGCAGTACATTTTGAACTTGGTTTTCAAAACATGAGTGGGAATACTTTTCCAAAGTCACTAATACACAAAAGAACCAAATAAAATTGTTTAAAAAAAAAAAAAAAAACCATAGAAATGAAAAACTTCTCTCTGGTGAAAGGAGCTGTTCTTTGTTGATAAAGGGAGGTTCAAACATATTTTAAATATTTTTAAACAAAGGCCTAGCTGATGTTCTTTAATCCATCCATCGAGCTCAACTTTCTGTGCATGCAGCTGCTGGAGTAAAGCACTCATTCAGAAGGGGAGGGCCATAAGGATTTCCTCAGTATCCCACATTCCTGGGGGACAGGGGACTTAGCAAGGTTAACAGCAATTTTCAACCTCCAATGCAAGTACAACAACATCTTCATAAAAGTTTTACAAGGACATTCTGGCAAGAATCAAACTACTACTAAGGGTAATGTTTCGGGCCTAAGTATTTCAGCAGCTCGCTTTTCTTGGCTACCTTGCCTGGCTATGTGGTACAAATCAGTGGTCAGTTGGGAACCCACAAGAGGGTCCCATGGAGAAAGCACTTGGTAAAAATAAAGCCAGATAGACCGATGCTGGCTCAATGTTCCTTGCTTCTCAGGAAAGGGGAGCAAGTGGAGGCCAGGAAGATTTCAACATCTCTAACCAGCATGCTGGGGAAAAGGCATAGGCAGAAGGATGGAAGCAGGTACATACAGCCTCTTGTCTTTGGGTCCATTAACTTCCTCTATTCACTCTTTCCAAAGACACTGTCTTCAACCTAATATTCTTTTTTCTTTCGTTTTTATCAGTACCAGGGATCGAACTCACGACTGCCTGCTTGCAAGGCAGGCGCTTAAACCGCTGAGCTAAATCCCCAGCCCCCAACCTAATATTCTTAATTAGTTAGCTTTCATATAGCACTGCTCTGAAGAAGAACCTCAAATGGTAGAAACACAGGTCATCCCAGAGAAACCATTCATGACATTAGCTATAGAACAAAGGTCCAAGGTAAATAACAGAACCACAGGGCCATGGGAAGCAGCAGTCAGTGTTGCACCAACAGCTGTTCCCCAAGGCTGTCATAACAAAGTATGACAAACTGGGTAGCTTAAACAACAGAAATTTGTCTTACAGTTCGGGAAACTAAAAGTGCAAAATCAAGATGTTGGCAGGGTTGGTTCCTTCTGAGAGCCCTCAGAAAGAATCTGTTCCATTCCTCTAGTCTCTGATGGGCTACAGGCAATCTCTGAGGATTTCTGACTTGTAGAAGCACCACCTTCACCTGGTATTCTCCCTGTGTGTCTACATTCAAATTTTCCCTTGACTATCTTGAAGATTATAAGGACTCCAGTCACACTGAGTTAGGACCCACCCTAATGACCTCATTTTAACTTGATTACCTCTATAAAGACCCTCTTTCCAAATAAGATCAAATTCTAAAGCATAAGAATTGGCAGTTCGACATACAAATTTCAGGGGAACAGAATTCAACCAGTAAGAGGGTACTGAGGAGAACCACTGGCAATTGAAAAGTAAGAGGATATTAAGCATTTTCATTTTTCAGCATCTCTTTCACAATCAGTAACTCCAGAAGCCAAAGTCTGTAATATCAAGATGCAGGAACAGGTTAAATGAATAATTTTTAAGTGGGTGGAAAGATGTAAGAGAAAGAAATATGGGCAAGGTGCCATCCCAGGGGGAAACGAGGAAAAAATGAGGTGTAAAATGATACATTCATAGACTGTTTTGGCAGAGGCCTGTTGCCAGTAGCTATAGAGTAGACTCTTAAGAGTTTGGCAAGATATAAAAGAAGACAAGGCGCAAAATACATTAATGGCCCAGCTACAGCTTTAGATGGAGTCATAATTGGCTGGGAAACTGGGCTCACTTTACAATTCCATGAACTGCTATGTTGGAGTCTCATGCTGTTCACTAAGTATTTACATGACAAGATCAGATCATTGCCAGCCACTGTCCTGGATTCGAACTAAACACCAGTCAAAGGTTTTCAGTGTGAGGAAGTATGTCAAACAAAAGATTTGGAGAAAGACCCTCAAACACCACCACCTTTTCAAACTCAAAACATGAAATAAAGGAAATAGTGCATGTGGCAAAGGTGGATGATGAAGAGGTCCTTTTTTCTTAGAAGGAAGATGAAAGAAGAAAATGAGAAACCTTTTTATTTTTTAAAGCAGCCCCACTGGTTTTAGCTTTGTGATTTTCCATAATAATGAAAACAGGAAAGTGGTGTAATTACAAGGTGCATAATTATACATATTTTGTCATCATCACTAAGCAAGGCTATACTACCCAGTCTATTAACAGAAGCAAGCATTATCAAAACAATTTTAACCCAATTTCCATTAAATGCTATCTAGACAAGCAGTTTTCTAAGTCCAATCTGCAAGCCCTGGGAGAGCTGGGTTGGGATGTCTTTCAACCTTTGCAAGTAATGTATGAGAGCAAAAATATATTGATCTGTGATGACGTACAAAAATAATGGTGAGAAAAACTGCCCCATAAATCATAGCAGTTAGACCATGCTGTACTCTTTTAAGCACTATACACCTTCAATTAAAGTTTTTTTAAGAAAGCTGATGAAACAATATTGATGAAGCAATCAGAGCTATTTTTTTGTTTTGTTTTTTTGTTTTTTTTTTTTTTTTTTTTTTTTCCTTTTTATTGGTACCGGGGATCGAACTCACGACTGCCTGCTTGCAAGACAGGCACTTATGCCGCTGAGCTAAACCTCCAGCTCCACAATTAGAGTATTAATTTTAGTAAATCCCAGTCCTAAGTATACATTTTAAAATACTTTGTGATGAAATGCTGTGTACCAAACAATGATGGCTGTTTCAACTTATGCAATTGTGAGTTGCAACCTGAACTAGCTTCTTGTTTATGTGATACTACCATACTTAAAAAAACAATTGATAAAGGATAGTTATATCTCAAGTATTCACAGACAGGTATGGGGCAAACACTCTCAAATGAATGAACCAAGTCCTTACTTCAAGGAAAACAATTTTTATCATTGGCAACAATCTTTTTTGCTGCCAGTGATAAAATTTGAACTCTCAAGTAAACATCAGAATTTTGGGAAAATTATATCTATCATTGTGAGAGTGACAGAATTCTGATACTTAAAACACTTTCCTACTGAGATAGGTAAGATAGCCATATTAGGAAGAGCTACATGACTCAGTAAATCAGTATTTTCTGAATGATTCAATGAATAACATAATTATTTATTAGAAAAATTCTATTCAAGGTGCAAGACAGACAGACCAATGGATTTCATTTTAAGAGTACTAAAGAGTACTAATATAAGAGTATTAAGAGTTCCAAATTCCACATTGCAATGAATCTTTTACAAAACAACCTCTTGTCGAGTTTTTATTTAAAGAATCTCCACAATTATCTTAAGATACTATTAAAATACTACTTATTTTTAATAACATCTGTGCAAAGCCTGGTTTTCTGCATGTATTTTGACCAAAGCATATTGGGCATGGTGGCACAAACCTTTAATCTCAGCACTCTGGGAGGATAAAGTGGGTGGTTCATAAGTTCGAGCCCAACTTGGGCAATTTAGTCAGGCCCTGTTTCAAAATAAAACAATAAAAATGAGCTGGAATGTAGCTTGGTGTGCAGGATGTTGTTCACTCTCCATTACTGAATGAATGAAATAGAAGTCAGAATCTGTCTACTATGAAGCCAAACGTTAAACAGATTTACAGAGCTAATGATGTAACACTGGTGTACAGTGCTTGCCAAGCATGCAAAAGACCTTGGGTTAGAGCCCCAGAAGAAAAGGGAAAGGAAGGGGAGGATGTAGAGAAGGAAAGAGTGGTAAAAGGAAGGAGGGAGGGAGGAATGAAGGGGATTCACTTAAATGGATAAAGGATCTAAACAGACATTTTATCCAAAGAACACATACGAATAGCCAATCAAGTACATGAAAAGATGCTCAATATTACTAGCCATCAGGAAAATATAAATCAAAACTATAATGAGATACCATTTCACATCAAAAGGGATAAACAGTAACAAGTGTTAATACACAAAATGAAGTAAGACATGGAGAAATCAGTCTCCATCACTGATGGGAATTTAAAATAGTATAGCCACACTGGACAATAGTCTGGCAGTTCCTCAAACATGAAACATAGGGTAACCTTATGATACAGCAATTCCACCCTAAGTATATACCTAAGAGAAATAAAAAAAAAAAAAAATGTTCACACAAACTTGTACAAGAATGTTCACAGCAGCATTACTCATAACCAGAGATGCAACCCCAGAGTGGAAACAACCCAAACATCCCATTAACTGGTGAATATGGATACATAAATGTGGTATGTCCACATAATATAATATTAATCAGCAAGATGGGTTTTAATAAGGCACCAATGGAAGAGTATCTGGATAACTCTGGATTCCTATTTCAGGGACTCAAAAAAGAAGAAAGTGTTAAAACATCAAACCCTCTCAAGAGAATCAACTCTAACTTCTCCAATCTCTCCCAAATAATGAACTCAACAGAAGCCCAGTGTTCTAGTTTTATTCATATTGTAGCACCATGAATTAGGCTCTCATCAATGCTCTAAGAAATGGCTGCTAATATATATCTTCTTTCTAGCGCTATGAATTTCTTGAGTAATTAATGACAGTGGGGGCCAAGAAAGCACAAAGCTTGTCAGTTCAAGATTTCATAAGCATTCATCTCTCAAATCAACTCTTATAGGGTTGATCAACGAATACAGTGTATACTTAAATTTTAAAAATTATTACAATAACAGACATATTCTTTTAACTCCCTTCAAACTGTTCCCTTTGCTTTGAACACACATCCCATCCCACTGTTCTTGCCACCTTCTGAAGCAGTTCTAGAAGTCCTTGTTCATGTTTTTATTGATTTTGTGAATAAAAAACAGTGAATGCTACTTCTGAGTACCAGCCAACAGAGAGGAAAGCTTGTAAAAATATTATGGTGTGTCCTCATCTACCTTATTCATCAGATCTGGTAACATGAGACTTATGGGCTCTTCCCCAAAGTCAAAATAATCATGCAAGGTAAACATCTTGAATTGATTCAAAGATATAGGGGCAGCCATGACAACATAACTAAGGAGGAAAGGATGACAGCACAAAAGACCCTCCTCAATACTAAGCTGCAATTAAGTCTACTGCCAAACATCATTCCCAAGCCTCTCCCACATCTGACACTCCTAGATAACTTGACCCTATTACCATTATCTGCTAATACTTCTCATTCTTCCAAAATTGGAAACTTCCCAAATAAAGACACAATCTGTAATTAACTATTTCTACCATCAACAAACAGAAGGGTTCCCAATTCCACTGCCATTCATTCACCTTTACCAAGTGCACAGCTCTTGGTGACTTTGCCTTAAACAATTGGTTCATCACTAGTTCTTAAAACCTAGTAAGTCATTTTGAAGTCAGGCATCACTCTATGATTACAGAACGATGATACATTATTTCCTGCTAAGTAATACAAATTCTTTTGGATAAAACTGCAATTTCTTAAACCAAAGAATATTTCCCATAAAAGAATGACTGTGGCTTTAATTAAAAAAAAAAAAAAGCCAAACCAAAAGAACAAAAGCAAAACAAAGAACAAAGGTATTTTTTTAGTTTATTCATAATATACTTAGCTTTAGATAAAAATACTCTCAAAGTACATTCAGAAAATGAGGAGTCAATTAAACTTTCTCAATTTATAAATGTAATGTAGAAAAGTAAAAATCCCGTTATAGGCCTGGTGGTGTGGCTCAGTAATAAAAGTGCTTGCCTGGCATGTATAAGGCCCTAAGCTGGATCTCAGGCAACAAAAAAATAAGCAAAAATTTGAAACCCCAAAGAACCCCAAGAAAGTTTAGGAATTTCATTACAGTCTTTTAAATTTTTTTCCTGCACAGATTTTTATGTGTTTATTTTTTCTTATTTTTTAGTTAAGCAAAACTAGGACTTTTTTTTTTCAGGATAAAATTCCTAAAAAGAAAACTGTTAAGTAAAAGGATAAGAATATTTTTAAGATTCTTGATACATGCACCAGCAGTACATAATAAGTGTTTGTTTCAAAATGGGTAATTTTATCCTACCTTTATTTGTGAGAATAGTTTTAAAATGGCTTTTTATCTTAAGTAGTGTTCTTTTGGAAGTCTTATTGTCCCACAACATCTTAAATCTATACCTTGTCCAAGACAAGTCCACTGAGCTAAACAGAAGTGCATATCCTAGATGCACAGACCATCACAAGCTGCTCACACATGCCAAAGACCTTGTACCATGGGATTCCCTTCCTTTAAATACAGAGAAAATTCAATGCTTTGCAGGAAAACAAGGATGTTAGATGAGTGGAGATTTAGGTAATCCGGCAATTCCCAGAGCTCAGATTATATCAGGAAGCAAGTTTAGTGCCAACACACAAACACTTGGGGAAGGTAAAAAGGAACAAATGGTGCTCCTTTTCCCCTCTCCTATGTGTGTTAACCATGTAGGAATAAAAACAAGAAATAAATTAAGTAGCCTTAATAATCACCAAAGCATCTATTAGCTCCGCAGGACCATTTTATAAACTTAAAAACTGTGCAGGCTTCAGCATTAATACTTTGCTCAATCATATACACGCACATAACCTCACCAATCCCCATATTCTAGAGAAAAAGACCTCAGGCTGAGGTACGCCCGGAATCCTAAAAGCAATGTGCTAACAGCAGGCCCCTACCCTCGGCCTGGTAAATCTCTCATCTATAATCCAACACGAGAGACAACAGGCAAACAGCAAGAGGTCATCGTCAAAGGACCGGTTGCTAAGGGAAGCAAGTGTAGAGGCAGCAAGCATGTCCCCATCAAAGTCCAGCAGCTGCAGAAGAACCACAGAGGTACAGTTCCCCTCAGAGCAAAGCAAGGGGAGGGTGAGACAGGAGGAGAAGGAAGAAAGGGAAAGAAAAACATAAAACCCGAAGCAGCTGCCCCGTGGAACAAAAAACCTAGTAGTTTTATGCTATTCCACAAGGAGGAAAGTAAGGAAAAATAGAGAAAATACTATTTCCCAAATATGCCTTTGACACACTAGCCAAATCTATCAGGGAACCCGACCATCAGATAAAACCCACACCTATGAAAAGAATAGCCATTAGTGATGAAAGTTACCAGCTTTAAGAAGCATTTCACTACAAATATGAACATCCCTTGATAGAAAAATCTCTAAATCTTTAACCCAAAAATGCTTCCTTTCCCACAAGGATCCACCACAGGATCACAGCATCTAAAGAAAAATCTAAAGATATATAAATTTTAGTAGAAGCTGCTCTCATTTTCCCAGGATAAAGAGACAATTTAGTAAGAGTCCGCGGCCTTTAAGTGAACACCTCAGAGAGACCCTTTTACATTTCAGATGTAGGACCAATGGTTAGGAACCATATAGGATGCAAGGGCAAGAGAACATTACAGAATAAAGTCCCATTCCCTCGCTCTGGAAAAGGACCTTGGGATTTTAAGAGACTTACTCAAGGTCACCGGCTTGCAAAAAGTCCAAGTCTTCCCACTTCAGGCAATAGTTCTTTTCATTGCCAGGCTGCAACTGTGAGGACTACCAGAAAAGAAGAAAGGGGCTAAAAGCTTAGTCACCACTGCTCATTTAGTTTCTAATTGCTACTAACTGGCTTGACATACTCTATGCAAGTGCTGGGTTTCCTTTCTCTTTCAAAAAAGAACAGCCCACCTGTCGGTTTTAGGGGATTTTCCCAGTAGGAGTCAGTCCACCAGGCAGGTGGACATGTGTGTATGCCCTCATCCCAGCTCTTTTGTGTCTGTACCACATAGCTCTGTCGACAAATCCTGCTTTAAAAAAAAAGGTAAGTAAGACATTCAAAGGTGAGGTTTGTTCAAAATCACTTCTTGAAAGAACCAAGAGGTTCATGGGGTTAGAGGAACATATACTACTAAGGGCTCACGCTTCAAAACCCATCAAAAATACCATGTTTCATATGGAAGGACAAAGCTAAAATGTTCTGGGTAATTTTTTTTTCAGGTTAAATACTGTGAAGCTCAACAGTCATGCTATCTGTTTTTATCAATCGATCTGTCTTCACCAGATTTTACAGACATAAAACCAAAACTTAAATGGTTCATTCAACTCACCAGGTCTTTATAATTGCCCTCAAACAAATGGAAAAAATAAATATGAAATAAAAAAACAATAATTTCATTCTATCATTTTGGCTGGATTAGAATTGCCTATACAGAATTTTAACATTATCTATTAAGAATAAATTTGAAATTAAATTTCTAAAATGAAAACCAAAAAAATTTTGAATTCAAATCAAGAAAGATAAATATGCACTATTCAAGACAGCTCAGTGCCATACTGCTAATAAATAAAAAAGGAACTCCCGATATTCTTGTTGAGCTGCCACCACTGCTGCCATCTTAAGCTAACCCTTTCTGCAACAAGGTGGCTAAAAGCTCTACTCTTCTCTTGGTGTTTTAATGTCAGAGGAAAGTACAAATGTGACAGATATAGGCCTTTATCATCATGAAGAAAGGCTTCCTAAGGCCCTTTTATACCTGTCACTAAACATGTTACAGTACTGATGGTAGAATAGGACCCAGGGAGGACCTTATGAAGATGATTCAAGTGCAAAAGGAACACTACCCATAAAATTAACAACTTTGATGAAGCTGGGCATGGTGGCCCACCCCTGTAATCCCAGCACTTAGGAGGCTGAGACACGAGGATTGTTGCAAATTCAAAACCAGCCTGGGATACAAAGTGAGCTCAAGGCCAGCCTGAACTGTACAGTGAGACCCTAACTCAAAAGACAAACACAACAAAACAAAATAAAACAAACAAAACAAATAACACCCAACTTCAATGAAATAAAAGTGCCATGATATTTTGGTCTTTTTTTGTTGTTGTTATTTTTATTTTTAAAAATTTTAAAAAGGTTTTTGGCTGAAACCATCCAAAGCTTCAGGGCTGCAATGGTAAATTATGTAGTGAAATTTTGCTGGTTATAATTCATAACCACAGATTAATTTTCATAACCCACCACCGTACCATACCATCAAAGTACAGGACATGCAGAATCTGGCTGAACCTCCTAAAAATCTAAAAAGGAAGACCTCTATGGCCTTGGGTTAGGTACAGGCAGCCTCTGAGGAAAGGCAAGCACCTCTGAATAACCAGATTAAGTATGAATGGAAGAAAAACTTGCGATTAAGTTCTTTGAATAGTTGGTTCTCTCAAGGGGGAATGATCTGGGATGGGGTGGGGGGCTAATGTGGCTCTCTGTTATTGCCTTCTAAAAGCAAGAACCCTGCTCTTTAAATCTGGGAAAGTGAATTTTCATATACTGTACAAGTTCAGCTGATTTTGCCCAACAAAGAAGAAAAAATAATGCTGCCATAATTCTCAACAAGACTACTACTTAGACAGATCAGATTGACATGGAACATTTTTTAACCACCAATCTTCTAAGACAAACTTAGAAATATCTCCAAGTCATTACATGGCAAAGAAACTAGTCTTTCCCTTAACTCAGTCTGCCTTATCTTCAACGAAACTTTTGGGAATATTACTTCTTTGTTCTTAGCCAGAATACTTGTGGGAATGTTTTCTATTTCAAGCATGAGCAGGAAAGGAAAAGAGCAAAGAGTATTGTACCTAACCTGTGGCAATCTGGTTAAGAATTGCCCAGGCTACACAAGACATGGGCCTGCTGAGGTTTTGTTCTGCTTTTCAAAGCGGGGGGGGGGGGGGGGGGGGGGTATATGCTGACATAAATTTTTCTTCCTATTGAAAGAGCTAAGGATTACATCAATTCATAATGAAGGCTACTCATATATCAAGATATAATTCTTTAAAAATCTTACTGAACAAAATGTTTTAAAGAATCTTTTATGCTTAAAAACTCAAGGCTGGATGTCAAAAGCTAATGCCTTTGAAAATCAGAGTATAAAAGGTCAGTTACAGAGAAAAAAAAAAACTTTTAAAAAAAATCAGAATTTGTAAACCTAATCTTTAAGTGTAGAATTTGAAGTGTAGAATGTAGAATGTGAAGTGTAGAATGCTCTACAGCATCTGGTTCTGAATCTGGTATTTTGTGTCTCTGTTAAATTGCAAGGGACACAAGAATGAAAGGCACAGATTCTAAGTTCCAAAATACCTTACCTGCACAAGAGAGACCCACCAGGCGGATACTTTGAGAACCCAAAGACAAGATAGGGCCCAGACAGGGCTTCTGGATTTGGTCTGGAGACAATAAAAGAAAGAGGACTATGGGATTCGGCTCCTTCCTTGTTTATACTTGGAACTTCCCAAGAACTTTAAAAAGCTTCTCAGCAACTGATGTGGCAGAGTGTACATTTACACTTAAAGGACTAAATAATATATATTTATGCCATTGGGAAGCAGAATAATAGCTTTTTCCTTATTTGTTATGTATTTATTTAATCTTTACAACATCCCTAGGAAATTTTAAGATGCTTGTAACAAAAATCCAGGTTAAGTGGCTTGCTTAGAGTCACTCAGCTACAAAGTACTATTCAGGAATTTAATTGGTTTTTTTCTGTTGTTGTTTTTTGAGACAAAGTCTCACTATGTAGTTCAGGATGACCCTGAACTCACTATGTAGCCCAGGCTGGTCTCAAACTCGTGGCAATCCTCTGGCCTCAGTCTCCTAAGTGCTGAGATTACAGGTATGCACAACCATGCCTGGAAGCATTTAAAATTTGAACTTGAGACTAATTGCCAAATCTGGTATTATACAAGTAGTCCCTACATACAATGGTTTGACTTGCAATTTTTTTACTTTAAGTGGTGGCAAATGCCTTATTCATTCAGTACATGTACTTTGAATGCTGGGCAGTGGTAGTGAACCATAGTTCCCAGTTAACCACACAATTACAAGGGGAATCAACCAAGACTACGATGTGCTGTATTGCTTTCCAGAGGGCAGACGCATTTAATACATTTTTAGCTTAAAATATTTTCAACTTATGATGTGTTTATTGGATGTAATCCTATTTTAAATTAAGGAGCATCTGTACACTACTTCAATCTGTGTTCAACACTGTACTTCAGCACTACAGTTGCAGGCACACATACCCTCTCCTTCACTACACTTTTTAAGGCATCGGAAACCTACCTCAAAACCATCTACAACTTACAACTTCTATTGTAATATGCATAGTACTTACATGTATTTGCTTATATACTTCTCTATCCAACTAAACTGTGAGTTCCTTAAGGATATCCTTCACTTTTGTAGGTATGGCATTCAAGAAGGCACTAAAGAAACAAGCAAAATGCATACTAGACTGAATGGTTCATGGCATCGATGCCAGAGAGAACTTCATCTAGAAAGCTGTCAAAAGATTTTGTTCACTTAACATTCCTGATCCTCAGTTTCCGCATCTGTTAACATGGATGCAATGATACCTATTTCATAATATTGTTTTGATAATTAAGTTAGATAATATATGCTAAATGCTTGGGAGCTAAATGCTGGAACATGCTCAATATTCCACAAAGGAAGGCACATAATCTCTAACCTCCCCTGTAAGATAAGAGAGAGGTGTGCCAGACCTCACCTTTAATCTGCTAGATTTAAAATCTAGAAACAGATGTTTAAAAGGTCACAAAACAGTGTGTGATGTCCATTAAAAAACAATAGGATAGATCTAAATGCATTAATGTAAAAAAAAATTACAGGCATATTTAAATGAAAAAAGCATGTCCCAAAATAAGATAGTTGCATATGTGTATGTTTGTATGTACACACACACACACACACACACACACACACATATTATGTGCATATAACTATATAGAAAAATAACCTGAAACATACAGGAAATGGGATGAGACAAAGATTCAAGTTATTATGCAGTTCTAGTTGAATCTTAGGAAAATACATTTATGTTGTTTCATTAAAAGCAGTATTTCAAAAGCAACAATAGCAAGGAGTTTATACGTATAATGTACCAATATTGTTTTGACAAATGCTCCATAACAGTGTAAGTTATTAACAATGAGAGAAACTGATACAAGGTATATAGAGGTTCTCTGTTCTATCTTTCCAAGTTTTCTGTAGAGCTAAAACTATTCCACAATTTAAAATTAAAAAGGCTGTTTTTAAAAATGCAATACTATGTGCAGAACGGAACTACCACTGTTTTTTAAAATATGTTAATGTAAGTGCACAACATTAATTATACCCTAAAGTGTTTACTATTATCTCCGAATGGTGAGACTGAAGATGATGTTCATTTCCTTATACATTATACAACACAGTTTTCAAAGGTGGTTGCCAAATCAGCAGTGACAGCATCTGAGTACTTGTTACACATGCAAATTCTTAGACTCCACACCACAGCTACTGAATTAGACACTCAGAAATGGATCTAGATGATCTTAATGTACCCAAAAGTTTGACACTGGTGTTCTACAGCATCGAAACGGGTTTTCTAACAAGTGCCACTTTTATAGCCAAAACAATTGAACAATGAAACTTGAAAAAGGGGTCGGTGTGCTGATAGGTGAATAACATTTTAAGAGCAGCCACATACCCAAACAGAGTAGCACATGCCCCAGGATGTGGACACCAGCCACTCCCAAGCTCACAGTGACCTGTTCTGTCCATTCCTCACTCTTGAAACTAGCTTCTGTGAGGGGCTCTGGGATGCCTACAAAGACACCTCAGATAAATAAATCTAGCAGAGGAATTTTTTCCTTTAAAAATTCCATTTTGTAACAGAAAAGTTCATAATGATTATAATCTTTGTCTTCAAATGTACGATATCTAGTCTCAGTTTTGTATTAACAGTACTAGTCAGGGAACATCAACAAACACTTTAAGAGGTAGAGATTCATCCTCACAATTTGAAGAGACTCAAAACTTATATGTGGTTGGGGCTGGGGATTTAGCTTAGCGGCATAAGCGCCTGTCTTGCAAGACAAAAAAAAAAAAAAAAAACCCTTATATATGGTAGCAGTTCAGATAAAAAGATGTCATATTAGGTTCTAAATCCTGCATTTGGGATGGCCTTCCGTATCCCTTCTTCAATCATATTCTGTGGTCTGGGCATATTTATAATCTCTGGCTTATCTATACCAGCTATAACCTTAAGACTCCTGACTCCTACCTACTATAGAAGACTCACGGGGTTTTATTTCAGCTGTACTGAATTCACGGGATGCTTCTAGTAGTAAAACTATGAAAGCCACAGGAAACAAAAACAGAAATCCAGCCTTAAACAATCGCTACCTCTTACAGCTAATTAGTTTATTCCCACTGCATGGACTGAAGTGCCAAGATGAGCTGGAGTGAGAGAGAAGAAAGTGTAAGCTTACTAGAAATCAACCATCTACAGTCAAGCAGATACCCGAGACAATTTCCTAGGCCCAAGGAACAGGGACCACATTCCCAGGTACTGAACTGGTGTTCTACACTGAAGGCTCCTGATGTATTCCTAGGCAGAGGACAACACCTAGTGATGGTGGGAGACATGACTGCCACAACACTCAGGCTACATAGGCAGAGAGGACAGATTGGCCACAAGAGTGCTGGGCTTGGATGGTGACTGAGTTAGATCAAGAATTCCAGTCACAGGACAAGAAGAATATAACTGGTGTGTAGACAGGTGATTGTTCTCCCTGACTGGGGCCTTATGGCTGAAAGATCTTTGCATGAACTTGGAAGCAGAAATGAGTTGAGATTCTGAAGAAATTACTCACGGCAAATGAAAATGACTGCACTTGGGGCAGGAACTGATACAGAGAAACCCATGCTCAGGAGAACAGAGACTAGCTTCCTAAATTACTTTAACTGCATATTCAGTCTGCACTCCAAGTTCCTTGTACATTGTGGAGGGCACTGGAAAGGCTATTGATAGGGGTCAGTGGGCACTAATGCTGGAGGATGAAAAACACTTGCACAGCCAGTGCTTCTTGAGACAAAAACATCTACTCCTCCTTCCTACCTCCTGGGTTAGTGAGGTGATTGAGAACAGGTACAGAGGGACCACCTTTGGAGATGCTACGAGAATATCTTGTTGCTGGTAGAAATAACCCTACAATATAACCCTATAATCAAATTTAGCAACATGGATTCTACTTTAAAGAACAATAGAAAAGCATTATCTGTATTCACTCGGCTCTAACAAATCTTAAGAGATGGTAAGGGGTAGCAGGGTGAACCTAGGTGGTCTGTATTGGTGGTATTGGTGTGGGCATCTCCCCACATTGCTCCAAAAGCAGAAAGACTAACTCATGAGCATACAAAATAGTGCTCAAGTGATGACCACAAGGAGTAGAGTCTAGTGAATATGGTGTGGACAAAAGACAAAAAACAGACAACGAAAAAACCCTGTGTGCTTGTAACTCAGGTTGAAGGAACTGGGATATGCAAAAATTCCATTCCAAAAGAGTACTATCAGGAGAACAAGACAGAAAGAATCAAGAATCATAAAAGAAATATCCAGAAAGTAGAGTGACGCAAAGCTTTTAGCAGAGAAGAGAAACAGAGTTTTAAAAGTGCTACTCCCCAATATGTGCCCAGAAGTGTATCCTGTTTCATACCATATGAATTTGTAAGTCATGGTATGGTTTTATTTTAGTGTACCTAGAGTACCTCAGATTCAGAAAAACCCTAGCCAGCAAGTCTAACCTAGTAACACGATAATCTCATGCATGCAAAACATGTGAGAACAGATAAATGCACAGAAAAGAAAACCCAGACACCCAGTTAGTTGCAGTGGTATCTAGGGAAAAAGTAGATGGGAGGGCTTTCCCTCCTTAATCCATATTTTTTTTTCACTGTTTACATTTTAATGAGTATGTTTTATTGCATTATGGGAATAATTATTTAAATTATTTTTTAAACAAAATTTAAGACTGTAAAAAAATCAATGGCTATCAATGAATGATTGCTGATGCCAAGTTTCAATGCACCTCATCAGCTCTTTTTCCAAGGGGTATTTGAGAATAAATAAGAGGAAGAGAGAAATGGCCACTCCAAAGCACTCTATATAGAAACAGGCAAAAATTTTATGGGGCCCACTAGGCTGAGAAGCTATTAGGCATCACAATTCCAAAGCAGTTAGGTGGCAAAGAAAGCACTCCAGAAGAGCTATTCAAGAGCTTCCAAGATCTTCCCTTTGTAAGTTTTAAAGTACTTTTGTTCTTCTCAGAGTTTACATTTCTGGGCTACCCAGCCTTTTGTTAATAACCAAAGGAACATATCTGTAGTAGCGTAGAGCCTTCCTTATTCATTGCCCCAAATATAAGTAGCTTAGATAGCATTAACACCCCAGTCCTCAAGCTAAAAGCATTTAGCTGCATTTAACTGCACCTGACTTACTGTCTCCATTAAGCAACTCAAATAGGAAAAGTATTATCTATTCATCACTAGACAATGAAATAACCACGACCTCCTTCTGCCCCAGATTCAGGTAAATGTGGGGTAGGCAAGGAGGTTACAAAATGTTAAGAAGGCAAACTCTATGCAACCACAAGGTCATGGGGGGAGAAAAAGGGGACAATGAACCTTGCTTTGTTGTGGCCTACTGTCTACCCTTATCCTGTCCTAGCATCTCACAGGAGGAAGAACAAAGCTTGACTGTGAGAACTGTTCCAAGTAACTGTTGATAACAGATCATGACAGAGGAAACTCTTTGGTTAATATTTAAACATGAAAGAGGTAACATTAACTCTTTAAAATAGTTGTGATGAACACCAAGAGACTCTGAGCTCTAGCTCAGTGGGCCTGTGGCTCATCAGAAACACCAACTGCTTCATTTAGGGTCAAGAATGCTCTTTATTAAAAAACCTGAATACTTAATCTAAGTGCTTTGAGGAAAAAAAAAAAAAAAAAACCTGAATAATGCCTAAAACTCCTTTGAGTTACCATATGCCTTAAACTTGATTCCTTTTTAAACAACTGTAACATATAATCCCCTAGTTTTTAATCAGTGGATTTCAATAATTTAATTTCTAAAGAAATTAAGAAGAAAGGGAAGATTATAGTGGAGCTAGGGTATAATTCAGAAAAATGCATTTGTTTGTAAGTTTAGATGATATTTTTAGAACCACATGCTATTAAAACACAACTTTGCTATGAGAGGGAACCGTATATTCTAGAACACCAGGTGACATACTTTGGAAGATTTGAACATTATTATAGATGAAACACACAGACACACAACACATACACACAGCCTTCATCCTAATGCATCTTAGCAATCATTCATTTCCATATAATTAGCTGTTTTGCACTCTTCCATTCAAGTAAACAAGAGAAAAAGAGACCAATGGAGAAGGGAGAGAACAAATACATTCTCTTAGAGAAGGCAGATACTCAAGATTTATGCTGGTAAAAGCTACAGAGCCTCCTCCTGATAGGCATACAAGTAGATGATAACTTTTTTCCATGACACTTCTTAAGGAAGCTGACCACAACTAGTAGTAAAAGTTGCACACACTCCAAAGCACTTGCACACATTCCAAAGGAAGTGGCAAATAAGAAGAAATCAGATCTTTTCTGCTCCTGCAGATCGTCCATCAAAGATCAAAAAGGCAATCAATTACATTCTTAGTCAACAATGTTTATACACTTAACATTATTTTTAAGAAGGTGAACCTGGAAAAAACCTTTTAAGATACAGGTCTAATTTACCAAGACCAGGAGATGGGGTTGGCCCTTCTCTACTAAAAAAAAAAAAGCACAAACAACTCCACCACACACTGGCCTCTGCAGACCTTCCTGTTCCTACACTTTCATCATGTTGGTTATTAATTGGCAGCAATCATCCCACAGCTGGCTGAATGATTCGCTGTGCTTGAGCAAAACATTATCATCTATATTTCAGCTACAGGTACCACACACCACACCTGTCTCTTCCAGTTTCTGTCCCAAGTTGAGCCATGCCTGGCCAATGACCTGCATTACTTTTCAAAGGCTGTCTACTGTGATGCATTTCATTACATCTTCTCCCTTCTTTGATCATAAGAGCATCAGCTGCATCTTTCTATTTGACCAAAGTTTAGATATTCTTCAGTCACTATCTGGCATTGGACAGAAAGTATCTCTCTGATTCAAGAATTGCAATGGGCTAGGGCAGCAGTGGCAAATCTATGGCACACATGCCGCAGTGGTCTTTTTGTTGCTGCTGTTGTTTTGAGACAAGGTCTCATTGTGTAGTTCAGGTTGGTCTTGAACTCACTAAACAGGTTGTTTGTATGATTGAAACTCTAAAAGGTTCACTATCACAGGGCTAGGACTTATATTGCTCCAGTACAATGTTAGCTCCACTAGAGCAGGGATCTTTTCAATTGCAGTATCCTTGAGGCTTCATACAATACCTAGCATTGTTGGACAGACAAATGAATGGATAAGAATTGATGAATGGGCAGATGGATAATGTTCTCTAAGATCATAAGAACCTCTGATTATTTTCCCTTTTGTCAAGTCCCCTGTTAAAACAGTAATGCGGGCCTACCAGCAGGATTTGTGCTATACATATAACAGGCTTTTGGCCAATGATACCAGAGTTTACCTCATGCAATTCTAGTCTTCACAATTCTAGTCTTCTTTATGTTATGAAGTATGCACAAAATAACATGATCACCTAGTGGACCGAGACTGATAAGTTCTAGTTTCTTGCGGAGCTGGAGAAAGGTTTCAAAGAAGCAATAAGCTCTGTTCTCTCTAGTATATAATATTCTACAATGAAAAATCTTTTAAGATATGAACAACTTTTAAGATTTACCTGTGAAGATGACACAAGTTTCACAAGCAGACAGTTCCAACTCTGGTCGACCCACATGAATCACTGAAAGGAGGAAAGTAGCATCCTGGCAAAAATAAAGCTTCCTTCTTTGCAGAAGATCCTCAAATGTTGTATTGAAACAGTTACTTCTTTTCCTCCAAGCTGGCTCAGTCTTTACAAAGTCACTCACTTGGCACATTTATGGATAAAGGACACAATTAGAATCCTGGCTGCCTCTTGCACTTCCACCAAAACCCTGGTACCTCCACCTACTAGCCACTCACTGCTGCCTGCTCTCTCTCAGGAATCTTCACTGAGAAGCCAGTAAGTGCTATTAAACCAAAACCTATGAGAAAAGCCAGCTCTATCATGTGACTTCACCATCAAGTATGGTAGGAGCCCAAAGCCATGTGCACTGAGCAAAGCCTCCTGTTTCCTCTTCTGAACAGCAAGTTATTATGAGGTTGTCAAAACGCAAAAGGCAACCAAAACATTCTCAGAAGCACACATGCATTCTTAAGTCCAAGCAATAGCTAGCTCATTAATAACAAAGTAATAAAACATTTACAAAGACATTTCCTGTTACTCAGCCTGCAAAGGAACCTGCAGGATAACCTGCTCAGTAGTTAAGTAGTACTAAGGAGGCAACTCTCAGAGCACTTCTAATTTCCTCTGAAGACCACTCTATATACTTCAAAATGTAACAATCACTATTAACAGATCCGCCCTCCTAACTATAACCAGGTATCTGCACCCACTTCAAACTCCTGGCCAATAAACTTAATTTCTAGTGGCCTCATACACAATTGCTCTACTAACTGATCATCTGTATCTATTTAGATCAACTCACCTCCTCTAATTACTTAATCAAATTAAACACAAACAATGTAAAATCAGGAGTTTTAGTATACGAAACTAAGGCAAACAGTTTGAAAAGAAGGTCAGATGATGCATGGAGGAGGAGAATGTCTTAGGAATTGAACTCAGGACCTCGCGCTTTCCCGGATGCGAATTTTTAAAAAATTGTCAAAACTAAATGTAACTTTTAAAGACACACAGGGAGAAAAATGAAATTCTAGGGCTGGGGATTTAGCTCAGCGGCATAAGCACCTGCCTTGCAAGCAGGCAGTCGTGAGTTCGATCCCTGGTACCGATTAAAAGGAAAAAGACCAAAAAAAATAAAAAACAAAAAAAACATTGTTAAAAAAAAAAAAAAATGAAATTCTAAAAGCCTCTGGATAGCTTTACAAACGTCTGTAAGTTTTTACTATCCTCCAAACCCAGAAATGTACATTGTAAGTGATTCATCATGGTTGAATGTTAATGTTTTGCCACACACTGAACTATCTTATAAGCCCCAGAGTAATAAAAGAATTAAGCCAGAAATAAACACAGACTTAACATGTAAGGTAGGGAGACACATCAAAAACTTTCAGTCATCACTGGATCACTACTCTGGACAGCACCAAAAAAGGATCTCTAGAAAGAATCAAACTGCCAAAATGGTGATACTGGTTTCATTCCTAAAAATCTATGTAGCTGACTTCATAGCTATAGCACAGTAAAACAGGTACAATACAGGTTAAAAAAAAGACAGTCACTGGGTCTACTATGAACTCATATCACAGGTATCTTGCACTCCAGATACCATCAGAGACCAATGTGAACTCAGGTCATTCTTCTGAAGATAAGCACATACATGTGTATTTACCACATATACACACACACACCTTAAAATGACACCTTAAAATGACAATTTTCTTAGAGTTCAAGTCCTTGAAACAGGGAAGCCATAGGTTGTTACCTAAACATGCTTACTCATTTCCATGAATAGAAACCACCAAGTTAAGAATGAGGTAAAGAGCAGTATCTCCAGAGATCCACGCCATGTTGGAACTTAGGACTCTGGGAAGCCAAGCCAGCACCTCCCCTCCCTGGTAAGCGGTGGTAGTGTGGTCCACTGCAGCCCTTCCAGAGGGAGAACTAGCAGTGTCTCCTGAGATCCAAGCCATGTTGGAACTTAGGACTCTGGGAAGCCAAGCCAGCACCTCGCCTCCCTGGTAAGCGGATTTAGTGTGGCCCACTGCAGCCCTTCCAGGGGGAGAACTAGCAGTGTCTCCTGAGATCACTCCATGTTGGAACTTAGGACTCTGGAAAGCCAAGCCAGCACCCTGGTAAGCCGAGGCAGGGTGGCAGACTGCAACCCTTCCAGGGGAAGAACTAGCCGTGTCTCCTGAGATCCACGCCATGTTGGAACTTAGGACTCTGGGAAGCCAAGCCAGCACCTACCCTCCCTGGTAAAGTGGAGGCAGGATGGCAGACTGCAGCCCTTGCAGGGGGAGAACTAGCAGTGTTTTCTGAGATCCACGCCATGTTGGAACTGAGGACGCTGTGAAAACAAATGACCATTCTGCCTCCCTGCTTAGCAATAGTGAACCTAGTGCTACATGGCCTAGAGTCAATTATCCCACTTCCCCTATCGTCCTTCTCCTCCTCCTCCCCGCCCATTAGCAAGTGGGAACCAGAAATCTGAGCATCTCCTGGGAGACTGACCATAGCAAATAAGGGGGACTTCCTTCTACCATTTCTTTGAAGGCAAATATTTTTATTACTGTTTTGCTCTTTTCTGATTAATGGTACTGCTCTATTCAATATTCTGTTTTGATAAGTTCTATAGTGTTCTGTATTTCATCTCATTTTGATATACGAGATTGAAAGAACAACTATTATAAAGATAACAAAATATACTGTGATACTTACTACTGTTATCCCGATAACCTGCTGTGAAGTTCTGTACCAATTTCACTGTACGATCTTAGTTGGCTTTATTCTGACTTGTTCTGTTGTATACTTTCAAAATAAAAATTAAAAAAAAAAAGAGGTAAATTTAGGCTAGAAATGGGTACATGCCTATAATCCTAGCCCTCTAGAAGACTGAGGCAAAAGGATTACCATGAGTTTGAGGCCAGCCTAGGCTACAAAGTATAGCATATGAAACCCAGTCTCAAGACAAACAAACAAAATAATAATAATGATGATGATGATGATGGAATAAAAACCTACAATCCCAGCTATTTAGGAGGTTGAAACAGGAAAACTGTGAGATCAAGGCAACACAGCTAGAATATCTCAAACAACCACACAAATAAACCAAGTTTATAGAGATTTTTCAGACTAATTTGTTTAAAAGCCACCAAAATAGCTAGCTACTTGTATATTGCAACTAGCCACCCCCATCCTCCTTCATTCTGTTACACAAAAGTCTGTGGCCTATATGCAAAATGTGCACGCATTCAGTGTGGCCACAAGGGTACACCACTAGCAGTCAAAAGGAGAGACCAACATGAAGAAAGGGCACAGGCTCTACTTTAGGACACATGGAAGTACAAGTCATTCAAGCACAAAGTCTCCACAGAAAACTATGTCTCAGGAGACACTGCAGCCTTTGCAATCTCCTAGGTTCTCCCTTGAGTGCTTGAATACAGATCTATAAAGCTGTTCTTGAGTAGGCAAGGAAAGGAAACCTAGGTCTAGAAGCAGAAACAATTAAAAAGAAGCCCTCGAAAATCTGCCACTTCATTGAAACATCTAAGTACTTGCCATGATCTAGATATTTGAAACTTAGGTTTCAAATATTAGAACTGTATAAAGATTAACAAATAAAAGGTAAAATAAATAGAGTAACATGTTGACAGTAGAATATAGGTGGTGGGTATATATGGCTGTTCACACTGTACAATTGCTTTACTATTCCTATATGCTTGAAAATTTTCATAATAAAATATAGGGCAACACGCTTTTGTAGTAGAGGGAGAACTCTCCATTTAAGAACAGAAATCTGCTTTTACACATATTGCCTTTGGTTGGGATACCTGTAAGATGTCAAGGAGAACATCAGTCACCATCATTTCAGTGACTGACAGAATGCCTCAGACTGATCCTGAACTCTGATGTGGGGAAAATCGTGATAAGGAACTCAGCACCTGACAAGCTGGTTCAACATGAAGAGCTGTTTTGTCTGTCTGGGTACTTGACTGCGAGATTTACTGTACAAGAAAACTGAATATGGATATAATTTTACTCCCAAAAGTGTGTATAAGGTTTCATTGATATGTATACTTATCAACTGCTAAAGACAGGGCATCAGTATAGTGGGAAACACCTAGAAGATATGCCACACATCTGTGACTTTATTATAGAGACTGGGAGAATACTCAAGCAGAGGGGTGCTGGAGATCCTGGCACTCATTCATATTCCTGGGGTCCCTTATCCTCACCAGATGAGTCTGCCTGCCAGCCTCTGGCAAGTTCTCACATCTATCTTTTACAGAAAATCTGCAAGCCCACCTGAAAACTAGCCACCCACAGCACTTTTTGCACTACCACAGACCCACTAGGCAGAACAGTGAAGCCCTCCAGTTCCTGGTGCCCTCTGTGGCACAAGCTTCACTTCGCTAAACAAACAAGGGATGTCTTTGTTTAAATTTTTAAAAGGGGGGAGGAAAAAAGAAAGAAAAGGAAGAAAGAACCTGTCTCGCAGGCTATGATTACATCAGCAGAGCGCTCTCTCGGCATCAATCCGCTGCTCCGGCTGCTTTGAAGCGCCCCAGCACGCGGTGCCTTTGATCTTGTGGTTCCCGCCCAGGGCAAAGCCGATACCATCTCTGCGCCCACGCAGATTCGAGATGGAGATCCAGGGCCAGCAAAGAGCTGGGTAGGGCCTCGCCTAACCCAGCCTGCTGGAGCTCCACCCAAAAATCCGTCTCTAGCCCCAGCTGCCAGAACCCTAGCACCTAAAAGAACAACTTTTTTTTTGCGGGGTGGGGGGGTGGGAGGGTGTCCCTTTGAAGGAGACATGACTAACAACATTTACATTTATGGGGCTCACCCTGAGATAACTGTTTGTAAAGTATATCTTTAGAGATACTGAAATGCTTCCAGGTTTCTTAGGTTGGACAACTCCTGTCCTCTGAAAGCCACAGACAGGGACTTCATAAATCACTAGACTCCCAACACCACCACAGGAGGACCATCCAGGGCAAGGTATAGCCCTGGGCTGCCAGAAGGTCAAGTTTGCTTCTTACTGGCTGTGCGACTTCTGGTGAGTTACCTAACCTCTCCCATCCTGTTTCTGTATTTTAGAAATGGAGAGCTACTGATGCTAACCATGTAACAGCAGGATTACTTTTATACACTTAGGAGTACAAAAGGGGAAGGAAAAAAAAAAAACCAACAAAATGGAAAGAGGAGGAGGAGGAGGACAAGCATGATTCCACCTGGAGTTGCAGATCAGGCACAAAAGAGTTAACCGAAAAAGGGACAGGGGCCAGGATTCTTAGGTGTGTTCAAGGCCAGAATTTCATACACACACAGCCAGAAGGCACACGAAAGGACTAGGCGGAGATGAAGAAGGGAAAAATATCCTTCCCATCCAGGTGGATCCACCTTTGGAAGACCAAATCTAAAATTCTAGTGAAGGCTCCCAATATACTTGATTCTCTCGGATTTCAACAACATATCTCATTCTCTTAGAATTAAGAGCATACCCACAAACTATGGAAAGGGCCAAGAAAACAAAACAGATTCTCATAACGCTAAAAAAGAAAAAATGGCCACGCATGGTGGTGCACACCTGTAATCCCAGCACTTCGGTTGCCAGGCAGAAGGACTGCCACAAGTTGAGGGCCCACCTGAGCTACATTCATAGTGAGATTGAAGCCAACCTTAATTATCCAACAAGACCCTGTCTCAAAAAAATTTTCTCTTTACACAAACTCAAATCCTTTGACTCTCCCAAATAGTCCTGATTTTAAAATATATTAATCTGAAAAAGAAAAAAAGGTGGCATTCAAAGACATTGCCAAGGGCCAGGGGTTTAGCTCAGAAGCACGAGCACCTGCCTGGCAAGCTCGAGGTTGTGAGTTCGATCCCGGGGAGGGGGGGGGGGCACAAAGACACTGCAATAAAAATCCTAAGAACTCCTAAAAGAAATTAAAATAAAATATATTAATCTTGGCATACAATAGATCCCATAAAAAATCTTTTTAGTTTGAAATTTTATTTTGTTTTAATTTTTTTTTTTTAATTTTAAAGTGGCTAGACCAGGTTTTTTCAAGTTCAGAGGCATCAGAGACAACTGAGTGCTATAATGGACCTAGAAAGCTCCCCAAAGGTGGCAGCCTTGAAAGATGGGCGGTATGTAGACAAAGACATAAATAAAGGCTGAAGCCTATTTGGAAGAGACACTTGATGGACACGAGGGGCACTACAGAACACTCAATTGCAACAACAGAAGCAAAATGCCAAAGGCTTTAGAATATTATGGTAATGGCGGGTTACTCCAAAACAGTAAAAGGCTGTGAAAGACTTGCCAGCTGTGGCAGTACAAACCTGCAATCCCAGCACTCCAGAGGCTGAGGCAGGAGGATTGCAAATTCAAGGTCAACATGGACTGCCTAGCAAGACCTTGGGATGAGAAGGGAGACATCTGGCAGCCGAAGGGCAGAAGAGGGAGAAGGAGTGTGGGCCCTAAATGAAACTGATTACTGGAGGTAGGAGGCTTCCCATTTAAAAGAGAAAGGACTGTTCCTCAGTGAATTAGAGGGAATCATGTGCTCTTGTGTGTGGCTTTTTCATTTTTAAACAAAGGGGTAAAGATCAAAAGAAACTGTTTGCAAATGAGAGCCCTCCTACTCCTCTGACTTGTCATTTGTATTCCTTTCATCTTCCCTCCAGTTAAAAATTCAGGTGAAAAGGAGAGGCATGTGGCCAGCGGACTGGGAACCTGCACCCTGGCCCTGGTCTGGCCCCATGTGTGACTGGGAGCAAATCAGTTTCTCAGGCCTCGTTTTCCGCCCATAAACTGTGGATAGTCAAGATCTTAAGCCCCTTGAAGAAGTCTCAACTCTAAACTGATGAAACACTAAAGCCTACATTCTTAGAGGTACAGGCTACCTGTTCATCCTTAATACCAAGATCTTCAACTGTAAGAAAGCCTTGGTTAGAGCTTAGGAGCTACTTTTCTTCCTGTACTCAAAGAAAACGAACATTTGGGTTACAAAGACAACAGAGAGGATTAGTCATTACAGACGTCCCCTTTCAAGAACCATGGACAAAATGCATTTATGTGTATTCAAATATAACTAATTATAATTAGTAAGGGTTAAGTGATGAATCCGGCATGGGTAAAAACAAGCTGAATAAATAAACAGAGTTCAATATTTCCGTTGTTTCCCTAAAAAACTACTGCCCACGATGGGGGCACAAATTAAATCTCAATCTCCATCACTTGTTATAGGAGGAGAGTACATGATGAGTTTAAGACCAGCCTGGGCAATCTTGTCTGAGAAAAAGAGAAAAGAAAAGAAAAAGCACAGTCCAAAGTCAGGAAACTGGGTCGTATTTCCATAGTTGTACGTTTTAGTAATAAAACCTAAGTAAGTCATCTCACTTCTGACTTCAATTTCTTAATTTATAAAATGGAGACAAGAACAGTTAAAAGCATAGGGCTGTTTAGAGAAATACAGGAAATAATTCGTGTTGGGTGCCTAACACAATGTCTGGCAAAAGTTCGCTACATGATATTATTTTTGAGTCTGTGGACCATGTCTCTTGCCTAAGAGAGACAGGAAGTAGAATAACAAGATGTAAGAAGTCCACATGAGGGCATTTTCCAGGGAAAAGCAAACCCCAGTTCAGAAAGAACTTGTGTGGCCCCATCTGTGGGGAGAAACAGGTTGGCATTCTTTCTAGACTGTAACAGCTGCTTCTCCTCCCATCTCGCCCCAACCCCTCCTTGGCTGCAAATACTCAAGGATTAAGAAGACATTCAAGCTTTGTTCCGTCTCATTTCTGCTCTGGCATTCTTCTCTTTGGCCCCTTTATCCCAAATGGCATTTCTGCTCCTAGGCAAGGACCTATGGCAGAGAAGTATCTTGCACTTTCTCAAGGTGCCCCCAACCCTGTATTTCCACAGATACTTGGCAGGAGCTGCTAGCTCCACTTTACTGGCAGGAAACTCAAGGTTAAGAGATACTGACTCCAAGCCCAGAACTCACATGGACTGGGCTTTGAACTGAAGGGTAGATGGGATCAGCTCTCCTACCCCAAAGGAGCAAGAAGGGACTTCACACATCTCCAGGATACCACTCCCGACCTCCACCCCCACACAGAAGACCAATCCCCTCCCTACACCCAAAGATAGGGGGAGTACCTTCAAAGAGATTGCTGCCACCAGGCAAATGTGGTGGCTGCATTCTAACTATTTCTCTTGTTGAGAAATACTCCTTTCACATGCACACACGCATGCACACACGGAGCCAGCTGCAACTGGGCTCAAAGCTGTAAATATGTGAGGAGAGCCACCAGGCCTGGAAGGTTATGATGAAAGCTGGGGGCTTTGCCTTACAGTACACTCCCTGGAGAGAAGCGCATTCAAACCCACTCCAGATTTTATTCTTCACCAGGTTTTACCCTTCACCGCCTCTCCTAACACTTCAAAGGAAGTATTTTTGTACAGCCCAGGGAGGAGTGTAAACTGGCCAGCTGCTTCAAAGCAGAAAAGTTAACCCTGAAAGGGCTGCTGGCCTAGCAGGGCAGTGGGTAGAACAAGGATGTGGGAGCCAGGCATGAGTCCCCACACTTTACCAGGTCTGCACTTTCAGGACATACCAAGGACACAGCTCTTACATCACTACAGAAAGGCAGGGCCTCAGTTCCTCCAAGCACACAAACAGCTAGTTATAAATACCCTCATAGGTTAGAGGGTCAAAGAATCCAACAGTTAGCACTTGAGTGGAAACTCCAGCTAACAGAACAGGCCTCTTTCACTGCTCCCCTGTTCTGCCCTCCCTGAATCATGCAAAAAATTATAGGAGCTCAAAAGCTACCACAACAAAATTTGCCCCCAAAAGTCCCAACTTAGTGTGACAGCCAGAGGAGAGTGTGGCTTTGGTAGCATTCCAGCAACTAAGCCAATTTTAAACAATGCCCTGTGAAAGGGGCTCACAATGACTCTGTCAAACCAGCAAACCTTTTCTCAGAGCACCTGAGAGAAGACTCCTAGAGCAGTGATGGAAAACCATTTAGAGCCTTCAATGATACAAACAGCCAACTGTGGCATGGGTGCCACAGGTTCCCTGTTAGAAGTAAGAGCTTTTATACACTCTTAAAATTCATCACCCTACAGATTGTAAGTTACCCACATTTAGAATCAACGTTCTTTAGTTATCTACTTGGAATTTTGATGATCTGTCTGGGGAAGAGTAAATGGACACTGCACGATCCTCCCTAGTTCACCTCCCTAGTTCACTCAACTATGCACAGATTGCTGAAAGCACAGCCGCCAGGAGAGTTGGCAGAGAGATCAGCATGGGCTTCTCTCAAAAGTCAACACATCTTAGTGTCTTTTTTTTTTTTAAATCCCCAAACCCTTCATCACAAAGGACATGGATTCTAACTACGGACCCATGGCAACCCAGCAGAATTTGGTATACTGCAGAAGTGCTAGGTGAGGCCCCAGATGTATCAGATAGGGCTCACCACCTGGCTGAAGCTGCCTGGCAATCACAGAGTGGCAGGCAGATGAGTGTTCGTCCCAGCTTACTAGTAAGGATAGGTTATAATTTACTGACACTGAAAAGCATGCTATAAATAGTTGGTGTTTTTAATGTTGTTGAGCCTCCAAAACAGAGGGGTCCCAACAACAGTGTGGGGCCAGAGCCCTGAAAATCGAAGGGCTACAATTTGGAAATCCTGGGTAGTACGGTCAAACTCAAATTCAGAGAAAGTAACTCCAACGGTGTCAATTGTATCTAAAGAAACTATAGGAAAGGGAAAAGGGCTATCAAAACTATCCAACAGGATTTATACACCGCAAGTTGGCACAAGAGTAAAAAGCACCAAGGGACTCCATGAAAAGCTCTGCAATTCAACAGCAAAAGGAAAAGCAGGGCTAAGAAAAAATGGTCTCTGTTGCGGAGTACTTGCCTAACATATATGTAACTCTGGGATCTGTCCCCAGCATAGCACAACAAAGTGGGGCAGGACAGGGGGAAGCAGCCAAAATAACCCTAAACCCCAAAATTGCTGTTTTTGTCACATGTAGAATTCGAAGGTATAAGACAAATCTGATCAAATACAAGATGATTAAGAAGATTAGTCCAGCAGTGACAAGCCTGTGACACGGGTGCCACTGTGGGCTGTTATCACTGAAAAGTTCCAAAAGTTTCACCATCATGGAAAGTTGTTCAACAAATGTTTTCTGAACTTCACCCAGGTGTGCTAAAACACAAAGACTAAAACACAGCCTTTTCAGTATTTAAATTCCAGTAGAGAAACTGAGAAATAAAAAGTAAAAAATTTCCAGGAAGTAATGAGGATACTTTATAATTTTAAAGCTAAAGAAACTACAGCTTGACATAAGACTATATATCTCAAATGAGTTAGCATGTAACTTATTTCTGGCTCACCAGACAGCAATTACACCTAAAAAGGAAAAATGTTTACAATCATCTCTTCTATAGAGATAACTATCCCAACTGGATTCCCTAAAATTGAAGACGTATGAGGAAGAGAAAACAGTGGTGAATAAATTTAGACTTTTGAGTTTTTAACTCTAAATACAATGCCTGAGCCAAACAAGACCTACCTAACACTGAACTCATGAAAGGATGTGTATTTGGTGTGTCAAAGGTCAGACATTTCAGCCAAAATTGAAAATGATAGTTACTACTGAAACACAGGCCCATTTTTAGACTTTAAATTTTCTTAGCAATCATCAAAACTTCTGAGGGAGAACTTTTTAAAATAAATTCTCTTTGGAATATAGGGGCTGGGGATTTAGCTCAGTGGCATAAGCACCTGCCTTGCAAGCAGGCAGTCGTGAGTTTGATCCCCAGTACCGATAAAAAAGAAAAAAAAAAGTGGAATATGGCAAGCAGTCTAGGGTATTCTATTTTGTTCTTCCTAAACTAAAGCAAGTCTGGACTTAAAATGAGGGACTTCAAAACCATCCTGCTATAAAAAACAATGAGAAGCCAGGCATGGTGGCACACTCCTGTAGTCCCAGCACTCAGGAGGTTGAGGCAGGAGGATCATTGCAAGTTTGAGACCAGCCTGGGCTACAAATGAGCCTGAGGCCAACCTGAACTACACAGTGAGACCCCCCATTCTCAAAGACAAAAAAAAAAGGGAGGGGGAAGAAGTAGAGGATGCTCAGAAAGAAGAAAAACCGTATTTTTTATTGATGGGGCTGGATGACAGAAGATCACAACCTTCAAAAATATGAAAAGTCATCATATGTCTTAATAGCTCTAAATTAAACCAAGCATGGTAGTACGCATCTATAATCTCATCATTGAAGAAGGCTAAGGCATGAGTATTACAAATTTCAAATCTGGCCTGGGAAATTTAGAAACCCTGTCTCAAAATAGAAAATAAAAGGAGCTAGGGAAGTAGCTCAGTCATCCAGTATCCCTGGGTTCAAGCCCCAGTAGCTAAATAAATAAATAAGCAAGCAAGTGCTATGTTATAGGCTGAGTTGTTCCTCTCAAAACTTTTATGTTTAGGGACATAGATCTTTTGCAAATGGAAGGAACCCAAGAGATAAAGAGAAGAGGAACAGGGTATGTGTGGGGGGACAAAAAAAGATGTGACATCTACATGTACCGAGTGTACACAATAAAAGTCACAATGTATTGCAAAAAAGTACAGTACTAATAAATTTTTTAAAATAAATAAAAACTGTTATGTTGAGGTCCTACTCTGCAGAACCTGAGAATGTGACTATGTGGCAATGGCATCTTTAAAGTGATCGATCCTAGCACTCAGGAAGCTAAGGCAGAAAGATCATTGCAAGTTCAAGACCAGCCAGAGGTACAAAGTGAACTCAAGGTCAGCCAGAACTACAGAGCAACACCTTGTCTCAAGAAGACCAAAAAAAAACAAAAACAAAAACAAACAAACAAAAAAAAAACCCAAACTAATTAATTAATTAATTTTAAAAATAAAGGTTAAAATAGGTCTGCATCCAGTATAACTGCTGTCATTTTATAAAAGAAAATCTGGACACAGAGAAGGAAGACTAAGTGAAAACACACAGGGAAGGAAACCATCTATCAGTCAGGTTGAAACACCTCCGAAGAAATCAAGCCTATAGTCACCTTGATCCCAGCCTCTAGCCTTCAGGACTATGAGATTTCTGTTGTTTAAACTACCTACTCTGTGGTAACTTACTTTGATAGCCCCAGGACACCCATGCACGTGTTGTCAAAAAATGCAGTGAATATTTAAATTTTTAAAATTTATTACAGTAAAAGACACAAGTACTCCTCCTCACTTCAAACACTCTTATGCCATCATTTTTGTCACTTTATTAAGCAGTTTACATTTATACTTTAAACAAACTTATCACTCTTGTTACTTTCTAAAACAGTTTATAGTCTTAATTTATGTCAATTCCTGGCAAATAAAAACATTATGGTGTACCTTCATTCATCTTATTCACTGGATCTAGCACCATACTACTTCTACCTCTTCCTTCAAGTCAAAATGACCATGAAAGGTTTATCAACTTTGAATCAATTTGAGGCAGCCACAACAGCACAACCAAACACTCATGAAAGAGGACTTCCAAAACTGCTTCACAAAGTGGCAGTAATGATGGGGTATGTGTAAGCATGGGGGAGTATTTTGAGGGGTGTTGATGCTAATGTGTCTTCTACTATATAAATTTTTTAAAATGTAAACATTCACTATATATATATATATATATATATATATATATATATATATATATATATATATATATATAAATCGCACCATGTATATTAGAAGGCAGCATGAAACCAAGAAGCCAAAGTGATTTGGTATAATAAAGAACTTTCTGATAATCAGCACTCTGCAAAGAAAGAATTCTTTCTCCATGAGAATGTGGATCAATGAAAAGAAGCTGAACCCCACCATGACTGCCAAAAACAGGGCCTAGACCTCATTAAAAACTACTAGAGCAAAAAGGCAGGATGTTCGATGTTTCAGACTATGGAGAACACAACTAAGGAAGATATCTATCAGGTAGATCAATCTTAATTTTAAAACTTTAAAACAAAAGTCCAAGGTCAATTCTCCATAAAATATGACACAGAGTTGGAGAAGAATTTAAGTTATGCATCTCAGAATTTCCTCTTAATACTTCAAAGGGGGAATATCCTTAGTCCAGCTCACAATATATAACAGTGATGAAGAACCTTTTAGAGCTTTCATTAATAACAAGCATTCTGTTGTGGCACATATGCCATAGGTTCACCAGTACTAATACTGGCCATTCCAGTCATCTTTCATGCATTAATCAAGATAGACAAGCCTGCAAAATGCCGTTCATTTCATCATAGCACTTCCAAGGCACTAGAGTCCCAAAACCAAGCAGCTAAACTCACAGCTGAAACTATGTCCTTGAGCATAGAGTCTTTGTCTATCCCAAAAAGAATGGAGGAGCAACAAGTTTCCCAGTTTTATTGAGACAATACAAAGGCAAGGCAAGCCTCAGCCTCCTTTCCATGCTGCAGAGGGACAGAAAAGCAATCATCAAATACTTCAGTTAAAAGAATGGTTCCTTAATCTCCAGATGCAATCCAGCATAGCTATGGTAAGAGATAAGAATCAAAAAAAATTTTTTAAGTTAAGCAGAAAGAATAAAGGTCACAAGGAGTGGATACTGTGAGATGCAGAGTAAGATAAAAACCCAACATAAGTGTTCTAGAGAAAATTCTGCTGTAATGGTCCATTTCATTCTGCACCTCTTGCCCTTAAAAAAAAAAAAAAAAAAAAAGCTGACATGTGCCTTGGTCCTGGCTAGAGCAAGCAATGTTTCTGGAACAACTTCACCTTGGTTACATATTTCTACTTTAAACATTCCAAAGTTGCTGAAGGCCTCTCAGGAGCATCTGCTCCCGTTTCTCAGGCAGGAGTTAGTTCCTGTGGAAAGTGTTTGTTTAGTTTCATCACAACTTTGAAGATGGGTAGGAATTCTGGCTCAGAAGAATTTAATGGCTGGGCCCTTCTCTTACATAATTTGTAAACAAACAGAGTTTATCCCAGTGTGGCTCATTTGGCTCACAGGCTTTATTTAGAAAAATATATTCCCCATTCATTTAGAAAAGCCACAGTAAGACCTGTCAATAACTTAAAAAAATGTCCAGACCAGTCTATTACTCTATTGCCTAATACTAGTGAACCTGGCTCAGGATGAGGCACACTCACAATCTCACTGCTGAAGCCCCGGACAATCAACAAATGAGGCCTACAGGATGATGGACAGAACCTGAAAAACAGCTGAAAAACTGCTCCCCAGAAGGTTCTACACGATCATGATTTCTTTTTTAAAAGCTAAAAGTGCTAGGCAAGGTCAAATGCCACAACAGCAATTTTTCCCAAAGGTGTCATGAATGGTCAAGGGTATGGATAGAGAGCAATTTGTTACTACTAACAGTTAAAGGCCAAAGTAATTTATTTATCTTTAATACAGTAAATTCAAGGTTGTCACTAGAACATCACTTACTCCCTTAACATTCCAGGTTTTTCCATGGGAGGAGTAACTGCTGGGGAACAGCCCCCAAATAAGTCCTCTCGCTGCTGTGCAATGACTGTTACAACTGTAATCTGTGCTGTACAATATGGAGCAGGATAGAGGGTGTGTCATAAAAAAATTGCATAAAAAATCAGGATGTCAACTGATTCCAGCTGTAGGCTCCACTAGTCTCTATACAAAAGTCACCACTTTTTTTTTTTTTTTTTGGTACCAGGGATCGAACTCATGACCTCATGCTTGCAGGCAAGTGCTTATGCCACTGAGCTAAATCTCCAGCCCCTGAAGTCACTCTTCTTTAAGATTCAAAACCATCCATCTCTTACCCTCTGAAGTTCTTTCTGTTTTTTGATTCCCCAGTTTGAGTGCTTTTCCTACTCCTCTTCCCAACTGCAGATACCTTACTGATATTCAGCTGTAGATCCCTCTCCCACGCCTCCAGGAATCTTACCAAGGAGCCATACATTCCCCCAGTTTACAGACGTGGGGACTGAGGGTCAGGGAAGCTATCTTTCCTCAAATTCCACTTTTAAAACAGAGCAGGAGGGGCTGGGATATGGTTCAATGGTACAGCTCTTGGCTTACATGCATAAGGCCCTGGGTTTGATCCCCAGCACCACTAAATAAATAAATAAATAAATAAACAAACCAAAAAACCAGACCAGGAAGCAGATCAGCTATAATTCCTGGTTCCAACATACCTCACATATCACTCCTTTTTCCCAACTGTGCCATGAGCACATTCCACGCCAAGTAGCCTCCCAGTCTACAAAGCTAGATAAAAGCTAGATGCCAAGCAGCCTGGTTCTCTGCAAAAAACTGCTTTGTCCACTGCCTGTCCACAGTCAGGGTAGATCTAAACACACATTTCCCTTAAGAACTCAGCTAGGGGTCCACCCCAGGACCCTTCACTGATTTCTAGGCATTTTCTCTTGGCCCAAAGCATGGGCACTCAGCCCATTATGTTTTATACTGTCACAATTTCAGGAACACATCCTGTCTCTCCCACAGGACCAAAAGCCCAACCCTAACATATACTCAAGAGGAAATTGGCAGTGATTCTGTGAGCACTACTCAAAAACATCACGCCCCACATCCTACTCTCTCTAGGAAAAAGATGGCAGTAAGAAATGAAACTCAAGGCAAAGAGACAGAGGCCAGAAACACGTGAAACATCCAAAGCCTTTCTGCAGTCTTCCTCACATTCATACCCAAGAAGACATTAGCAAGATGGACCATAATGAACAGGCCCAGGACTGCCTACATCCACAAGGAGAAAAAAGCATTAAAGTTACTTTCCTTTTTTTTTTTCTTTTGGATCCAAAATCTAATGGACAGATCGAGGCTCCCAATACAAATTAGATTTCATCCAAAAGTACATGAACTCCAGGTATCTCTAACTGGCAGTCCATGCACACCACATGGAGCTTTAGACAGCTAGAAATACAGCCCCATGAGGTTACTGATTTTCAGCATGACTATGTGCGTTTTAACGATACTTTTCATGACTTACACAGTGCTTGACCTGACTGCACAGACAACCACTGAATGAACGCTGTGAAAGGGAAGGCAGAGAACAGGCTAACCCATCTCTTACCCCTGCTGCACACAGTCTAACTGAAACCCACATGTATCAGACTATATGGGCTTGTGCAATTCAGCAACTAAAACATGGTGAATACCGCTAACATTTCAACCTGCCTCGTGTGTGAAGACAAGCATTTACTGTCAGTAAGCAGACATGTACGTTTTCTTATTTAATTATTAAATTTGGGCTCATTAAAAGGGAAAGAGACCAAAAGATGGAGGGAAGGGGAAAAGAGGGAAGAAGATAGGTATGAAAATAGAATTAAGAAGTTATATACGTGTCAACTCCTCACAATAAGTGTAATCATTATGTATTGCAAACATATGGGGCTGGGGAGCTCAGTGGCATAAGCGCCTGCCTTGTAAGCACGTGGTCGTGAGTTCGGTCCCCGGTACCAATAAAAAAAAAAAAAAAAAGGCAAACATATACTAGTAAAAATAAAAAATTTGGCCTTATTATATTATTCTGTATGGTAATTTAATAAGTTAAAATATAAAAAATAAAGGAAATTTTATTACTTATATACATTAACTATATTACATATTTTATATGCAATCAAGACGACAACTCTCCAATGCCCAGGCAAGTCAAAAAATAAGCTTTCTTCTCTTCACTGAATGACATTTCTAGGAACAAAAACACAGAGACCTGAGTTAAATAATCATTCTATACCTACAAAGAGCAAGCTTGGGTTTCATGATTTTCACTAGAAATCGTCCTGAACTAAATGGAAGAATCTATACTAGAGGTGGTAAACTAGTTCAACATGAAGCCTCTAGGAAAGTCCAGGGTTCAAAAGCTACTGGCTCCAGACTCTTGCCCAATCCCACAGAGCAAGTTTGCTGAAGGCAGCAACAAAGAGTTAAGACTAGAACAGGCTTTCAGAGCTTTATAAAGCTGTTCAAAAATCAAAAAAGGCTTCACCCAAGTATACCTAAAAATCCCAACTAAGACTCTAGGGCTCAACTGGGGCCAGTGAGTGGTCTCTAACAAACCATCAACTTCATCTTGGCTCCTCACTCAGATAAATTTAATCACCTTTTAAAAACCTAGACTGGGGGCTGGAGATTTAGCTCAGCGCGTAAGTGCCTGCCTTGCAAGCAGGCAGTCCTGAGTTCAATCCCTGGTACCGATAAAAAGGAAAAAGACAAAAAATAAATAAATAAATAAAAATAAAAACCTAGACTGAACATATAGATCCTATCACTGTATTATCAAAGCAGTCTTTTCTTTAGCAAAACCAAACCATCTAATTGATTGTGCATCTACCAATTCAACTAAGGAAAGTCAATGCAAAAAGAATTTTGCTTCTGTTCCTAGTTTTGACAGCCAAAGAGGGAAGGAGGTGGACATGCCCTATATGACATGGGACAAACGATGCTCTGGAAGTATTAGAAAAGGCAAATACCTCCTCATATAGCCTCAATGATACTAATCCAATCCTCCTGGAATTCTTTTTGTTCAAACTTTGCTAGCCAGTGACTGCCACATATCATTCTAAGAGATTTGCATATGACCCAGCACTATGTCAAGATGTTTCCCTGACATACTGCCTTATCTACAGCATGACTGTTTGCCATGCACCAAGGACAAAAATAAGCCACCAAGATGCCCAAAAAGTGATTAAGTAAATGTAGAGGGCTGTTGAGGATCCTCTGAAAAGGAAGTTGGCCCTCACTTTATTCTCAATTGCTTCCAGAGATGCCTGAAGTCATGCTGCTTTCTTCGGAACCAATCAGTTTAGTTGAAGTTAGTTCTAACATGAAGTTAAATGTGCTATTAAATAAAGCATAGTTACCATGGCTGAATAGATATACCAACCCCGGTGATCCCTCCAAACAGAGCTAAATCAAAATTAACACTATTTTCACAGTATAGAAGTAGAGAATTAACTTAGCTAGAAACAACAATGTATTGAAAACAAAAACCACTTAAAAACAGGCACTTCTCACCAAAACTTCCCAAACTCAAGAGGAAAGACATAAAAATGTCCTTAAATCTATTTTAGAGAAATGTTTATTTGGGTTCTTAATACAAAGACAATCACTACCTTTTAATTGTGTCTTTTGTTCTAAATTAAGTATGTTTTCAAGCAATTCAACAAGTAAAGTATACTAAAGTCCACTCTATACAACACACTGTGGGCAAAGAAGAGGTTTCGCACAATCACCCTCACTACTTAGAAAGGGGTTGGAGCTATACAAAATGAGGCTTGTTTTCAAAATAGCCAATGATCTATGAAACTCTACAGTGAAACTCTGCAGAGAAAAACATCTCAATGTCAGTAATTGAATCTGAATATGGCAATACGTTGGAAAACTAAATCAAAGCAAAAATCTTATCAACAAATCCCCATGGAACCAGATCACAAGAAGCCACGGACACCATCTGGGCACTGTGGGGAATAAAACGATCACCACCTGCTCCCTTGGCGAGCTGTTGGTATATTCTCAAGAATCATAAAAGTCTCATGTAGAAGAGACCACAAAAATTAGGAAAAATTAAATAAGATTAAAATAACAGTTGAAGGATAAAACAAGGCTATGAAGATAAACTGTGAATGGAGTATGCTACACTATTCAGCACCTTGGGGGGGTGATGTGAAAATGACTCCAGGAAATCTTTATTCAGGTGGCAATTAACATTTAAGCTCAAATTCCCCTAACAAGGAAAACAGAAAATTGGGAAGGGGTCAGGATCAGTATGCTTCAATGGATTCAACTTGCACAGACTATGTATTCAGTATGTATCTGCCAAAAGAAAGCTTACAAAACTGGCCAATGGCTCTATCTTTGGTCCCTGGCTAAAAATCAGAGTATCTCTACTATAACTGCCAACCTGTCTTCTGAAGACAGATTTATCTGTCTCCTCACAGCACTTTGAACTCCTGGATGACGACAATTCTGTACCAGCAACTGTCACTGATCCTAACACACTAAGCATTTGGTGTACACCTTATATATATATTATCGCATTTAATTTTTGTAATTCTTTGGAGGTATAAGCTATCTGACTCATGCTACAGATGAGGAAATAGAAGTCTAGAGAGTTTGGGTGACCTAGCCAAGATCATACAGCTGGTGTGGCAGAGCTGGGATACAAACATAATCTGATTTGAGCCGTGCTCTTCATTCCTGGGCCCCTAGCATGGCAAGAGCCCAGTCAGGTCTGAACTGTCACAACACACAATAGATGTTATGCTAAGGAGCATTTTTTTTTTTTTTTTTTTAGCTTTTTGAGACAGGATCTTGCTATGTAGTGCAGGCTGACCTTAAACTTACTACACAGTCCAGGAAGCACTTGAATTCATGGCCATCCACCTGCTTCAGCCTCCCAAGTGCTAGGATTACAGATGTATGCCACCAAGCTCAGCCTAAGGAGCATTTTAACCAGTGTGATTAACACACTGCCACTGTATTTGCCTACCTCAAACCTATCTTATGGTGAGTCAATAAACACAGTCCTGAGCTCTAGGCAGCTTCTCAATTCACTCATTATATTGGACCTTTCTGCACACTGGTGTCCTCATTCAAAAAAGCAAAAAACAAAACAAAACAAAAAAGAAAAAAGACAGAGACTCTTTATCATTCAGAATCCCCTGAGGAGCTTGTGAGACAAGCAGTGTCAAACATACAGTATTTGTTCATTCAAACATTTCGTTAACTACCTATGTGACCTTCAGCCTTACAAAGCTTTCATGTACTAGTAGAAGGCAGAGCCAGCAATGAGGCAGGAAGTCATGAAATGTTCTGGGCTTCTGCTTGCCAGGGCCAGCCAGGTAAGCAACAGCAAGAGAGGGTTCAATAACGATTGTTTCATAAGCAGAATGTTTACCTAGAGCCCAGGCTGGAGAAATCACTGTCCTCTGTTTTGTCATTTGTTTTGATTGGTACAACATTTCCTTCTTCTTCTTACTGGCTTAATAAATCTACATTGCAGCTTTGTTTTTCCCATTCTTGAGACAAAAGAGTTTGATTTTCTATTACTGTCAGCCAAGAAATTCAGCAGAGCCCAAGTGGAACAAACTTGCAATGATCAAGAGAGAGTTGTATCTGAATTTCCTGTTCCAGGTGCAACAGTGTCTGCTGAAAGTCCACCATAAGTTATAGCTTATAAAGGCCTGGATAATATAGGCAGGCAGAAGACATTGCTGCCTAGTCATTCATACAGAGTAACCTTCACACACGTGGCTCAGGTCTCAATGCTGGCCTGACAGGTTTAAGATCAGCCAGAAAACAGATTCCTGAACCAAATTAAAAAAGCATTTAGCTTCTAGAAAGTTGAGGGACAAAGGAGAAAGTCAAGGGAGCAACAAAAATGCCTCAAGCAATCTGAAGCAGGCAGGATAACACAGAGAAATGGCCTTTACCAAAGAAGCAAAAAGAAGGGTCAACCTCATGTGTGTGAATGCAGCCAAAGAGTCTTCACCAAAGCTGCAAAGGAAACAAAAATAAACTAACAGGATAAAAGGAAGGCTATTGCATGAGGAAGAACTTCTGCTTCAACTGAGAGAAAGACAGAGAGAAAGAGAGAAAGCAAGCACACACTGAAATGATCTAAAGCTGCCTATAAATATTTGGAAACATCAAAGGCGGTCCTGTTAAATTAAAAATGCTGTCACATAGATAGGAACTAGCCTCTAGCACTGCCAGCTTCAACATGTGAGCCTGTGATCTGAGGAGTGAAGGCTCAGCTCCTCTAAGAAATCTGATTCACTAAAGAAAAAAGTGAACAAGCAGTTGAGTTTTAATAAGGGCATTAAATACCTTAGGAATGAGCTAATTAGAGTTTAACTCTTTCAAGATTGTCAGAGTTCTTAAGAATGCTATAAAGTAAGCTCTCTCCAGAATCTAGTTAAATCGGTCTCAAAACCTGCAATATGAAAGAAAAGAACTAAAATAGTACCTTGCAACTTCAAAGCTGATAAATCCTAACAGGTCAACTCAGACCTAAAGGCAGAAACCATGTGAACAGGAAAGAGGAGGAGATAAATCAAGAAATATTTCCTGAGGTGAGGCTAGGTTGCTTATTTAAAGCCATTTTTCCCCCTAGTTAGATAAGAATAAGCTCACCTTCTAATCCTGCGTGGATTTTACCTTGTGTGTTGCCCTTTTTTCAACACACTCTGAGGACAGATGCAGTGTGCCAGGTGGGAGGCTCTACCAACTTCAATTGCTTACACTCATACCACACGAATTACAGTTATATGCAAGGTCACTAACAAGAGTCACTCAACCGTTTTCCTTGCACATGTCCTTCTGCATTCCGAGGAAACCAAGATGAGTACACTATGAGGAAAGTTCCATTCTTTCTTTGACCCTGAAGGAAGAAGAAATAGAAGCTCCTCGAAAAACACATGTATACATTCACACTCACACCCCTTCAGAGAGGGGACATCCTTCCATCATGAGGTTTCAGGAATCCAGCAGAAGGAGGTAGACAGCAATGGAAATCATCTTCTCCATTCACAGAGAGGAATGCATAACCCAGTTTTGGTGGAAGGAGGGTAGGCGAGAGAGATTTTTTTTTTAAAATACACTCTAATCATTTCCATTTTTAGAAAAAAAATCAATGTATTTAACTTGGGGAGTTAAGATTAATAAAGTATTTGCTTTGGCAAAATCACATACTAGATCAAACCAAGGACCAAAGTCATTTGTGCCTGCCAAATAATTAGGCCCCCAGACCGTGGACTTAATGTATCACAGCATTCCATATGCTCTGGCCAGGCACAATCAACCACCCTGCTTTCCTTCAGAGTAGTCGTGTCCAAAAGAAGGCCATGTGGTTCAGGAACAATAAGCAGGCAGGCTTAGAAGCACATGGGACTTGTTGCTCCTGTCCAGCTGAGTGCTATGTATGTATCTGGAGTAAGGAGTAGGTCTGAGCAGGTGGGGTTGCAGCAAAGCACTCCTCCTGGTACATGGAGGTGAATGACAAACGATGAGAGACACGAAGAGCCTGGATGCTTCAAACCTAATCTGGGGAGCCATAGTTCCCACACCAGGAGAAAAGGTACATACAACAAGTAGGGTAGCACTCAGCATATTAAAAAGAAAAAAAAATTTCATAGTATGACTATTTCTCTGCTCAATGAGCAGTATTTTGAGATTCTTTAAACCTCTGTAAGCTACTAACTACTCTGGAACAAAAACTTTTAACCATCTGAGAACCACAACATAAATGTTAGGTATACATGAGGAATATCAGGAAACTATGCATGTTATTTTCTTCAGTTATATTCTCCTCATGACTGAATACCATTTGCCTGCTGTTCACAACTCATGCAGTCTTTTCCAAAAGTCAAAGAAAGATTTATCTCTTTGACATGATGAAGAAAATGAGATTCAGAGAAGCAAAGTCACCTACCCACAGGTGACTGGTAGTTTCAGCATCCAAACCCAACAACTAGCCCCAAACTGGTTGGTACTCTTCTGCCTCTGCCCTTCCCATCACCAAAGAAAACCCAGAACTACTTCATTCTGCAGAGCTTACAATGTGCTTGAAGGACCTGGTAAACACTGAGTAACTGCAAAGCGAATCTGAAAACTGTTGTTCCTAAAAGTCATGCCAATGTCTGGCAACACAGAAGTGTTCTCCCAACATTCTTTTCAGATACAACTGGGTAAGAGGTATAGTTATAAGAACAAAAGACAACTTACATGCAAATCTATAGTTACATTCCAAAAATTAACCTGAAAGTTGGTGATAAGGAATATATGTGTATTTTCCTCCCACAAAATGATGATGCAATTTCTGCCCCACAGAATGACTACCTAACTGGGCATGGTACAGCCTGTCTATAATCCCAGCACTTGGGAGGCTGAGGCAAAAGGATTGCCATGAGTTTGAGGCCAGCCTGGGGCTACACAGTGCATTCAAGGCCAGCCAGTATTATATAGCGAGAACACAGCAGATGCCAAGAATCCACATAGTAAATTCTTTTTTTTTTTTTTTTTTTTTTTGTCTTTTTCATTTTTATCGGTACCGAGGATCGAACTCACGACCACCTGCTTGCAAGGCAGGTGCTTATGCCGCTGAGCTAACTCCCCAGCCCCCACATATTAAATTCTTAATACCTCCTTGCTATCACACAGTCCTAACATGACTCTGTCTTGCTAGGAAAGGACCTCAAAAATCAGAAACAGCAAATCAAAACTGCTGATGGGAAGCACTGGAGAAGGAGGAACTTGTAAAAACGTGCCACATCTGCCAACAGAGAGAGAAAGGAACACCCTGAGAGTACCAGGCTTATACACTACTATCTATACAATTCTAAGGAGTACTGTTCACATGTGTCCTCATATTAGATTCACAAACAGAAGTCATGTACCTTTTCAAAATGTGCACAAAAAAGCCCTTTAATTTAGAGTGAGGAATGCTAAAAGAATACATCAGCCCTGCCCTGAAAATTACATTCTAATGGAGAATGTCAGAGTTGACTTCAAGTCAACAAGCCAAGATTAATCAATCTCTTTTCAGAATGAAGTTTCTAATCAAAGGAAGAGGAAATTACCTTTTATGTATGTGTGTAATAAGGCTTAAAAGGACAAGCCCTCCACACCACCACACCACCTGAGCTATTGAAACTGGACAGGTTGCAGCCTCTTACGGCTAGGTCTCACACTATGAGAGGAGCTAGAACAACTGAGGATACCTGCAAGTTCTAGTCTGCTCTAAATTTTGGAATCTGGTTTACTAGGCCTGATTAATTCCCTTTCTGACATTTTATTGTAAAACACCAAGTATTGCAGAACTAATCACACAGGACATCATTTGCACACAATACTGCAACAGGATGCTAAATACAGGTCCAGGTCCTATCACAGCTCTAACTGCCAAAGTTCAAGAGCAAGGCAACCTAACATCCCAATTACAGATGACATATCTCTGACCATGGTCTTTGCTGATATCCAGGAAGAGTGGGGCTGAAGGTATAGTTCAGTGGTAGGTATAGCTTTGTGCTTGCCTAATATGCACAAAGCCTTGAGTTGAACCCCCAAAACTATACATACACACAAACACACACAAAAGATGTTGGGTGACCAGTAGCTCAAGCCTATAATCCCTACATTATGGAAGGCTGAGTTAGAGGATCCTAAGTTCAAGCCCAGCCTGGACAACTTAGCAGGATACTGTCTCAATATAAAAAATTTTAAAAGGGGGCCGAGAGTTTAGCTCAGCAGCGTAAGTGCCTGCTTGGCAAACATGAAGTCATGAGTTCAATCCCTGATACCAAAAAAAAAAAAAACAAACAAAAAAAAAAAATTTTTAAAGAGCTGGCGATGTAGCTCAGAATGAGGTCCCTGGGTTCAGTTTCCAGTACTACCAACAGACAGATGAACAGACAGATAGACAAAAGGGCTTCTTAGGATAAGGAAAAGTAGGGACAAATAGAGAACTGAAGGAACAAGTCCCCCTACCACTCTTTCCCCTTTTCTTATATTTTTTCTCCCTCTCCCAGGCATCACTAAGGTAATGTTACCAGATGGCAAAATGTGTTAGTGGGTTGGAAGATGGGGCCTTACAATATTAAGAAACAGAAAATTTTCTATTTACCCTCCAGCATGTAGAGAAGACATATATACATGAAAAACCTACCATGTAACTTCCACAGGCTTACAAAAGGACAAACAATTTTGCAAAAGAAAATTAATTATTAAAAAAATTAATGCTACTCAATATCTAGTAAGAATTCTACAGTGTTCTACAACATCTTCTTGTAGGGGCACCTATAAGGAATAATTTTACTTATAATATATACAACTGTTCTGCGACCATGCCATGGCTGTTTTAGAATCACCTCCTTCCAAAAACAAGGTTGGCATGACAACCAAGGCACCAGTCACCATGGTCCTTAACCACATCCGCTGGGGCTTGGCATGCTATGACGTGTGCCAACTCTGTTGTCTGTAGGGCACTCCTGGCCACAGTACACACCAAGCTATAATCAAGTAAGAAACCACCACATTCATATAGAACCAGCTCAACATAAATATTCATTAACTGTGAAAACCTATGGTGATGCAATGTTGAGACTGCAAATTTAAACACAAGAGTCAGGAAATGCAAAAATTACCACTGCCACTGAAACTTAAAATCACCCATACAGCACATTTAATACCATAAGCCAGTTTATATGTGCCCTACTGACTTATACCTAATAACACAACTTCAAAACTATGTATATTATCTTATGAGGTGATACAAGAAAGAGAGTAACATTTATTGATGGACACCAGAACAGTTCTGGAGTGGACATGCCATGGGAAGGCAACCATGAAAACCATCTAACACCAATGAAATACAGTAATATTTCATCCATAGATTCTGGAATATTCCCAAAGGTCCACATGCATGTGTGATAAATATTGCTGAGGAAACCATATGGTATAAATTTAGAAGCACATACAATTGTCTCTGGTGGGTTACTCTGGAACTACATGTAACTTCTGCTGCTTCCTAAACTACCAATATTTTAAATGATACAAAATATTATACATATTTAAATGAAACACATCCTTAAAGTCAGGCTATGATATTCTCTTTTCCAGTATGCTGGGAACAATATACCCAGGGCAGTCACACACCAGGCTGGAAAGAAATTGTCTCACTCAACCTTTTTTCTCCAGATCTCCAGGAGAACACAGGGAAAGCAAAATTATTTTGAGAACTTGGCCCAGGTTCTATTTGGAAGAGCCCTAAAACACACTCATGCCTAAGAAATACTGGAAAATACTACTACAATCATAGAAAGTCCTCCTTCAAAGAGTCAAGTCTTTCTGGCTATACTAGCATCCCCCTAAAATTAATAAAATCTAGAAGAACTTCAGTCCAGTAACTACCTGAGAGTTTTACCCACAAGACAATAAAGGTATAAAGTGTTCTGGCTCAAAGGAACATGCTGGTAGAATTTGGAAAGGCTTGATGAAGGACTGAAAGTTTGTGTGCAGGTGGAAGAGCGAGAAGAGAATAAAAAGAACAGAAAGTAAAGACAAGGATCAGGAATGCTGAGGTAGACATTTTAGTAGAAGGGCGAGTCAAAATGAAAAACTCAAAGGAAGGAACACCTAGAACCCATTCAGGAAACAAGGGCAAAAACACAGGTCTATATTAGAACCAATAGCAAGAAAGACTGAAGCAGTAACATACAAGGGGTTGTCACAAAAGATTTGACCAAGGGACTGATGTGATCAGAGGTTACTTGAAAAGAAGAATCTGGTGGAAAAGGAAGAGCTAATGGGAGGAAAGAGAATGGGAAATGGCTTAGGCAACACAGGGCATAAAGAAGTAAAGTCAACAGGAGTCAGGCAAACCAAGCATCATTTTGAGGATACTACCATTTTTTGACTCAAGAGAAAGTAACTTGCTTGAACTTTTGAAATAGTTTTGTAAGTCAAATTTACAACATTCTTTACGTCATTAGCTATCTGTTCATCATCTAACCCAAGCCTAAGAAACTCTTTAAAGATACCACATTTTTGAGTACTCAAAATGATATTCCAAAAATCACATAAAGATGATAAACACAATGTCAGATTTAAGAAAAAACATATACAATTAGGCATTTTTTTTTTTTTTTTTTTTGTCTTTTTCGTTTTTTTCCGGTACCGGGATCAAACTCACGACTGCCTGCTTGCAAGACAGGCACTTATGCCGCTGAGCTAAATCCCCAGCCCTGAGCTAAATCCCCAGCCCACAATTAGGCATTTTAAAAAAAAAAGCATTCTGTGTCAAGTATGCGACAAATCTCAGCAACAAGGACCACTAAATAACAGACAGCTTTCTGGGGCAAAATGCACTTCTAGACAAAAGGAACCAAGATAATACAAGTGAAAGTATACCAGGAATGTTAACACATAGAAAGACATTTCATTCAGTCAGTTAATCTCGAGGAAAAAAAAAAAAAAGAAAGACATTTCAGATATTTCCTAAAGCACTAGGCTCATAGAAGATTTTCTGGAACTCAGTCAACAAAGTGGGATGCTTTCTAGAAAGATCACCATCCAGGAGACCCTGAGTTCTAGTATATATGAAGCAAGCACAAGACCTGAGTTCTAATTCCAGCTCTTTTATAACCAAAGGCTGTGAAAGCCCGTGTCCACAGTTCCTTTACTGTAAAAGGAAAGCTGAATCATGCAATTTTCAAGGTGTTCTTTAGCTCAAAAATAACTCTTGTAATTTTAAAACAAAACAAAACAAAAAGAAAGGGACACGGATCCTTATAAAGGTACAGACCTATATTCAGAGATCCCAGCCTTCAAGAAATTGAAGAGAAAACGGGCACATCTATACCAACGTGAAAGCAGCACACTGGTCATATCAGGGGCAGTTTGGCTTTCACCAGCAGCATAACCCGATGTGCCTAAGGTCCTCAAATGAACACCTAAAACACAGGATGTTTGACGGAAAGAAAGGAAAATCAAGGACAAGTTTACCACTTACCGAGACAGAAAGGATGACAAATTCCAATGCCTGCCTGAGCCAGGCATTGATACATGAAGCTGTTAGTGGCAGCATAAGCTGGGCAGTGTCACAGAGACTTGTGAGCTGAAGGACTAATGCCACCTCTGAAAGAGAAAGCTGCCTGCCACTTTACCACATCATGCTCTTCTTACCACATGGGAACATGAACCCCATGTTGCCAGATCTTTTAATTTTTCAACAAGTGCTGATATGTATATAAAATTTCTAGGTATTTAACAGGAATGAAACAAAATACCTAAAAACTGCTTTCAACCCACAGGCCTGCTATTTAGAGGCAACCCTGACAGTTTGGTACCCGACTCTATTACCAGCATCTCTGCCCACCTTTTGGAAGATGTCACTCAGAATTCAAAGACAGATTCATTAGACTTTTCAAACCCAGGCTATTCATACGCAAAGACCCTGCTGCTTGGAAAAAGACTGAGCAGGAAACAGCATACATAGCTTCATCTTCCCAGGCAACAATCTGCTGCCACGGGGAACAGAGAACACAGTGCGTATGCCACGTTATCTCCGCTAGGGCTTCAGGCATAGCCATATGCCCAGAGAACCACCTTGTCTCTGCTCAGAACACAAAGGTAGCCTCTATTCCTGAATGGTGCTCAGAAACACCTACAGGGCAAGTACTTAGATACCATGCCAAGGTATCTGTCAGTATTAACTATAATTCAGGTCTCATGACAGGGGTAATGCCAGTATTTCACTGTTTATTAAATGCCAGGAATATACATACTTTCACTTTTTAAAGGTTTTTGTTATTTTTATGCTTCTTTGTTTAAGAAATAGGGGCCAGGGGTTTAGCTCAGCAGCACAAGCACCTGCTTCGCAAGCACAAGGTCTGCTTCGCAAGCACAAGGTCCTAAATTCAATCCCTGGTACAAAAAAAAAAAAAAAAAGTAAGAAAAGAAATAGATATAACTCATTGGAGACAGGGTACATTAAGGAAAACATAAAATAGAACCAACCTTCCAAAGAACAATCTGTAACAATAGAAGCAGTCATAAAAATGTTTATACCTAATGTGCCTAATTCTAGAAATCATCTAACAAAAATCAAGAGATATAAAAAGGGGCTAGGACTATAACTCAGTGGTACAGCACTTGCCTGATATATACAAGGGCTGGGTTCAATCCCTAGCACCACAGAAAAAGAGAGACAGACAGATAGACAAGAGACAGAGAAAGTATGTTCTTCATCATATTACTTAAATTAACAGAAAATAAGAATATGTTGTCACTAAAAATGTTTCAAAGTATTTGCTAATGGGAAAATATTCAAAGTAGACATAGGCTGTAAGTACTATATAATGTTTTTATATGTTTTAAAATCTATATAAAAGCAAAGAAGAACACTTATAAAAAGCACCCAAAACACAAAAGCTTCTAGATGCTAGAAATTCTTCCCACATTTGTCTGTACTTTCCAAGTACTATATAATAAACCCAAGTTATTTTTACAATTAAAAACAATTATGGATTTTTTTTAAAGTAAAGTTTATAGGTAATAAAAAATGAGTTAGTTCTAACACTTTTGCCTGAATCTCACCAAAATACACCTGGATCCTCAGGCAAGTGGGGCATGAGCTTTGGCTTCAGAGGACCCAAATTCAGTCCCAGGTCTGTGTCACTAATAAGAAGCTTTTTTAAAGCTCCCTGCCTCAGTTTCCCCTTTAAGGTGATGTTAATTCAACAGCCCAAGTTTGTATAGGAAAAATCAGAGCAATAATATCTATAAGCTACAAACCATATCATGAATACATAAAAACTACTTGTCTAAACTGGTATGTACAGTAAGAATTCAATAATTGCCTGAAGACAACTTAGCACATTCAAATCAACTCAAGCTCAAGGAGGAAATCAAATTTTAATCAGATTTTTACAGCGCTAGATGGGATTTTACAACTAAAACTGAGCCATCCCTTACTCCTTTAGTAGAAATGTAGCCACTTTCATTCCAGGTGGCCACAAGTTCCCACTCCAACGTACGTTTTCATATCAAACTTTCAGGATCATCAATTTATTTCCACCAAATCAACTCTCACATCCAGTTTCTAAACAATCCTATCACTCTGGCTGCTGGGAAGAGAAGAGGATTAATAACAAGTCTTACAACACATCTTAAGAGTCATAAAAATAAAGTGCTCTCCTTTGAACCACCTTGGGCTGGCTGATCTTATTCTTTTCACACTATCATGAGTCAACAGAGCTGCAAAAAATCAGATTTTAAAACATCTCATTCAGGTTACAAATAGAACAAAAGCCTCCACTCTTTACCTCCTACTTATTCTGTTTGGCAGGTATAAAGGCAGGTCTCCACAAAAAGGTTATCGGCTTTAACCTCAAAGCGAGACAAAAATGAGTCCAAAAGGCCAGGCTGCTCCAATCCACACACTGTGTGGGGCATACAATGGGGCTGCCCAGGCCCAAGCTCAGCAACAGGGCCAAGTTCCCTCTCCCAGGGGCTCCTCAGTGTCCCACAAGCTGTGCCTACCTGCAAGACATGTCCCAGGGAACGTCTGGGTCTGACCCTACAATGACTTGTATGTAGGCAGAGACTGAGTCTTATTCCCTGCCATTTCCCACGAAATGTCTGGTGGGTAGGGGGCATCACTAAATGTCTGCCGAAGGAAGGAACAGAGAAAATCCACAGCTTCAGCTTCCTATAGTCTTTTAATCAACATTTAGGGAATGTGCAGCATTGCAAAGTTAGAAAAGTGAATTTTAAAAAAAAAGTGACAATCATGGGACATGACCTCTTTGTAGAAAGCTGTGCAGATTCCTGAATGACTCTAAAAAGTCAGCTACAGGAAGGAGGTGTGCCTCACACCAGAAATCCCTCTAAATGCCAGAGCACTTTACCCGTTCCAGCTTTCCTAATAGCCAAAAAAACAACGGAAGTGCCATCGAGTGACAGTTGTATACTTCAAGTCACTGGTCCCTCTTCCCAAACTTGGCAGCCCCACTCTTAGTGGAAAAAACAATTTAGAGCCCTCTGTGATTTAAAAAAAAAAAAGCAGAAGAAGAAAGGAAGGAAGGAAACAGAACTCTGTGAGGACAAGGGGGTTTCTCAGTTGAAGTTGCAGATCATTTCTCAGTCAATCGTTCTGGGTGAAACTCAAATCTCAGTATCACCATCAGTTCATATAATCTTATCATAAGAAAGTGCCAAGTAAAGCAGTCTTCTGAAAACACAAAAGTACTAGGCTCATTCAGACCATAGTCTGACTCTCACCTCTAATACTGACTTGGTCAGTGACTCTGAAAATTAATTTTACCTCTTCACTCTCAGCTTTCTCTAATGTTATGCTGTGCACTACACAGAGAGAAGTCCGGGTGTGGTGCACACACCTGTAATCCCAGCTCTTGGGAGGCTGAGGGATGAGGACCATCAAAAAGTTCAAGGCCAGCCTGAGCTACTAATGAGTTCAAGGCCAGCCTGGACGATAAAGTGAGAGCATACCTCAATTGATGAATAGAGATAGACAGATAGATAGATATAAGTAGCTTTATAAAAAAAAAAAATAGGGTCTCTACATTGCCCAGGCTGACTGACTCCAGGGCTAAGGAATCTTCCTGCCTCAGGCTCCCAGGAAACCTTGCGACTATAGGTACATGCCTCTATGCCCAGCTTCATTAGCTGTTTTTCAAAACTCTGGCAGAAGAAAAGAATGAAAGACCCCAAACGTAAATTAAAAGAATGCCTGACTTTCCTCAGTTACACACCTGACCGTAATTCACACGTCTACATCTTGACTTCCCTCATACACTCTGCCCAAGTACAGCAATGGCAGTACCTCCAGTCAGGGAACCTGATTCATCCTGGGACATTCCTCTCATTACTATGTGGTCCTTGGCAAATGGTTTTTCTTCTCTGGAGGATTGTATTTGGTTCTCTTGATTATGAAGATTGATTTAAATATCATTTTTGTCAGGAATACAAATCCACATTCTCAAAGTAGGGAAACACTATTTTAAACCAAGATTTCACATAGCACATCTTTAGATGAGTGACAATTCTGGGTCTGACATGATGGCACAAGCCTATAATCCTAGCACTCAGGAAGCTGAAGCACTCATGAGTTCAAGACCAGCCTGAACTACACAGTGAGATCCTGTCTCAAAAAGACAAAACAAAAAATAATGAGTTCCTTAAGAGTTTTTTTTGTGGGGGTGGAGAGGGCTGGGAATCAAACTCAGAACCTCACACTTGCCAGGTAGGCGCCATGCAGCTAAGCTATATCCCTGGCCCAAAAATGATGATTCTAAATACCAAGTCTTTGCAGTTATTGTCAAGTATTACAGTTACTTTCAGTTACATTAAGGATTCAAGCATCATAACAGCTATCCACATTAGGGCTTTCTCAATCACTTAGGTGTTTTATCAGGGAAAGGACACCTTCAGATTTTTGCAATGCCAGGTACCCTGCTGAAAAACGCAGGCACTCCACATAGATCACTCTTATACAACCTGGCATTATAATACATACTATTCTCTAAAAGTAATCCAACCCAAAAAGACTCACTGTCTACCTGATGTTTACTCTAAATTCATCAATCATTCAATAAATATCAAGTATCTGATAATTAGCAAGGATCTCAGGGTAGGTACAGGGATGAGCAAAAACCCCTCTGGGGACCAGATCCACAAAGAAAGGTGTAAGGAAGGAGCTGCTCTTAAGGCATCGTGACTCTGATAGATGCTCCTCTTCATTATTTAATGAAGTTACACTCTACTCCCCCAAATACTGCATATTTAAACACAGAAAATTCTTTGAGTGACTATTTTCTCATTTCTCCCAAGGATGATGCATAACTACACAGGAGAGAAATTAATTCACTATAGATAATGAACACTTTTGGGCCTAAGGATTCATTTCTATGAAAAAAATCCAGTTGAGAAAGATTACCATTTATGCATGCACATGTCCATCTCCCTAAGAGACTGCACACCTGAAGACACAGCAATTTAATGTCTGGCATCAAACAGAACTTTGGTAAATATCTGTCAAGTGAATATGCCCAACAGAGGCATGCAAACCTGCAGACTTCTCTCCCACTCTTGCCAGCCTGAGGCCCACATCACTGTACTCAAATTTGTAGCACCAGACTATCTGATAACTAGATTAGAACTTCTCTTTTCCTCTTGAGATAAGAAGCATCATGGAATCATCCGAGAGATAAACTGGTATGCCTTTTCAGGAAAATAAAGTGCCCATTCATAAGAATGTGTGTATAATTTCAAAGGTTCGTGGACCAACCAGCCCTGGAAGTCTGTGACCCTCAGGTTAAGAACTCCTGTAGTACCTTGTTAAAAATTAGATTCGAATTAATATCAAACTCCTAACCAGCAAAGTTCTACTTATTTGGCAAAAACAAAAACAAGGAGGTTAGATTGAGCTGGGTTTCAACCCAAGTTAGACCATTTCTTAACTGTACAAAATCAGGGAAGTGAACCTGCCTTTTGCTCTTCTCAGTCTCAATTTCCTCCTCTGTAAAATGGGTTAACAATAGTTGCTAACGCTTTATTAATTAATGTCAGAATATGATAAGCAAACAACACACTTGGCAAGGTGCATCACTATTTTTCCTTTGCCCATCTCCCACTCCCACATTCATGCCTATGCAGAATTGTACAAGTGATTCCCATCGGATTTCAAGATACAATACAAAAACAAGAGTATAATTTATAAGGCCATAAAACATGACCCTAATCTTACCTCCAAATCAATTCAAATTTTGGTTTTAACCTATGAAAGCCCATCTGACAAGAAGTTAGCAATCCCATTCTGTGTAAATATAGGTCAGCTGCAGCATGCAACTGTTCAATTTTTAGATGGAGGCGTGGTAAGTTAATTTGAAAAGGAGATGAAAAGAACGTGTTTGATCAAATGCTAAACTGCAAAAACACACTGACAGGGAAACAAAGCAGAGAAATTAACTCTCCTAAAATTATTCTCTGATACCTTAGTTAATAAAGGACATTTAGGGCCTCAATCAGACTTTCTAACATATGCCAACTTCTCCACCTACCTCTAAAAGCCAAAAAAAATCAATTTAGTTCTCAATGTTCTCAGCTTCAAGTTCATTCAACCTTTAACTTAGGATTCAGAAAGCCTGACATTAAAAGTTACATAGGACCTATCATTCCGATTCTTTCAACAAATGAACTTCTCAAGCACTTCTAAATATTGAACTTCAAGGGAAAAATGCATTTCTATTTTTAAAACAATCTTTCATCTCTAGCAATGCAAATTTTCTTTGTCCAACCAATTCACATACCACTAGCGAATGATTAATCGGGCCTTTATTTAACATCACCAACCATGTAGGGCACACAACCAAGACCACAAGTTTCAGATAATGATCTCATTAACAGCAACAAATTGGTTCAAAGATAAAATATGTATCAATATATCTGAGAATCCTTTAAAGTTCCACACCAGAAATAGAGGAAAAGTGTAATTAATTCCCTCTGCACTCAAACAGTATGTCTGGTACTCTTACATGCAAATGAACTAAAATCTTGAATAAGATGATAAAGGTAATTTTAATGGAATTTCATACCTCCATATTCTATTCATCACAACTTTCACAAATGGAGATATTTTAAATCTTTTTTAAAAATCTTCTTACAGGCTACATTAGTGACAGGATAGTTATACAAGCCTCAAATGCAGAAGAGCAGGACCAAGATTTTTGTTATCTAATCCCCAAAATTTGAATTCCTACCCCCACAGCCCCAACACACACACACACACACACACAGAAGCTTTCCCCTACTTTAACTTATGCAAATGACAGAACAGGTATTCTAATTGGAAGAAGCTAGGCAAACAAGATTAGGTTATCTACTGTATAAACAGATATACATACACATGCTTTCACTGGCATATAATAGCAAAGAAAAGACCAGTAATACAAACTATAGAATTCTTAAAGGAGAGGGAAATTTTTCTCTTTTTTTTTTTGGAGACAGGGTCTCACTATGTAATTCAGGCTGGCCTTGAACCAACAATGATCCTTCTGACTCAGCCTCTGGTGCTGGAATCACAGGCTTAAACCACCATGTCCAGCTCAGGAGAGGGACTTTCAAACAAGTTTTTCTCCTCAATCAAGAACAATAAAGCTGCAGAACCCAACAAACAAAAGCAATGCTATAGTGCTATTATTTAGCTTTAATTATCAGGAAAAAAAATGAAGACCACAAAACATTAATGGCAAACCATGCAGAGTTCTTTAGATAATAAATAAAAGATGGTTTTGAAAAGTTCTACAGTACTTAGAAAACATGATTAATCTTAGCTGAACACCAATTTTCTTCTACTTCTCATTTATCATTTAATATATATATACTCCCCCCCATCAGTAGACCCTAAAACATCAGTTTTCCTTACCCTTGCACAAAAAAAACAAAACAAAACAAACAAACAAAAAAAACTGTTTCAGGAGCAATATTTGCAGAACTACTAAAAACATGCCAGCCTTTGTATACGTACAGTTCTGAAAGCTACACTGTGCTCCATCTGTGGACACTGAGAGTTCAATGAGCTGGACACCACAATAAAGTTATTAAAGCTTTATCATGGAATGACTATTCAGACACCTCAGATAAACCTACCAATAATACAGCAGTTATAAGGGAATTAAGGACACCTATTAGTGATTGCTTAACAGGTAAACTTATTAAATACCATTTAAGTCATTTTTCTTTCCTGAGCAATTGCTGACTTTGGAGGGGGAGGGACCTAGCCTAATGGACTACAAAAAGTTAGATAAGCACTTCAAAAAGCTTCAAGAGAATAGATCCTTCTGCCAAATTCACACAGTATCTCTCTACTCACAAGGATAAAATAATTACAAATAGTGTGTTTAAACTGCTAATTTTGTATTAAATGGAACCCAAGATTATCTCCAAAGCACAGCACTAGTCATAATGGATAGCTCACCAGACAAACTACCATGGAGAAAGAGTACAAGTTAAAACACTACAGATAAAAATTGAAAACTTCAATAGACTCCTCCAAAAGTGAAGTGTCACATGAAGACATCTTTTCCTTCTCTGGAAGGCTGTAAATCAAACATTTCTAAAACTATAAGGACAAGACTAAGCACTTGGGAGTAATCCCAGCACTTGGGAGACTGAACCATGAGGAGGATCACCTGGTCTACACAGTGAGTTCAAGGCCAGCCTGGACTACAAATAAAGACCTTGTCTCAAACAAACCAAACAACAACAACAAAAAAAAACACTAAAAAAAGCCATACGGATATGGTGAACATCTCAAGGAGGGGCAAGGTGTCACAAGGAGCAAGATTAAGACTCAAACTATTCTTGAAGTTTGAAATCGAAATGCTTAGGATTAGGAATCTTCAGCAAAGCATTCTTTCTAAAACCTAAAAGTTAGCCAGTAATAATATAATGAGGACAAAAGCCCACAAGCCTTTAACATTTGCAGTCACAAAACTCAGGATGCTTGCCCTTGCCCTTATGTTTACCAGGCGTAAGTTTAAAATGGGGGAAAGGACCCCTTAAAGGCAATACTGATTAATCAGGGGCACAAGTACCTCCCTAGCTGTATAAGGACACACCTCTAAGGATCTAGGCTGCACAGCTCCTTGTCTTAGCCACGCGGAGGGCTAAGTCTATACTAAAGAAGAGGACAGGAAAAGCTATCCACACTCTGTAGTCACTTCATACAGTCCCCCCTTAACAGTAAAACATAGAATCTGGAAGTTTAGGCCATGGATCCGTGCCATGGTCCCAAAAAGCTCAAAGACTAACCATTTCAGATCACCCTCACCAAAGACACGCTTGTTAGCAGCCAAAAGTATACTGGCTGTCTACTAGCAAGTTGATTAAAATCGTAGCCAAGAGAGCGGGAAATCTACCCACCTAACCATCCGCGGGGTTTCAGTTGAAAGTCGTAACCCCCACGAAATAATGGACATAATTTAAACTCTCCTTTAGCCCGCTTCCTTTCATGTATAGCAAGGTGGAGGCCCGTCAGTGAGCGACCCTAGCTCCCGATTTGCAAGGCCTTTTTGCATTAGTCCTTGGGCCAGGGATGAGCAGGCGGCCTCCCTCCCATCCTCTGTAATCTGAGGCATGCAATGAGGGCTGCCTTCCACCGCCACTCCAGGGCACCCCCGATCTCTGCTCTGCCTGGTCCCCTGCCTGCAGCTGCCAGTCCAGAGCCCAGCCGGAGGGTCAGCGCCCAGATAAGGCTGGCAGTAGGTTCCAAGGAAAGAACCCGATGGTATGTAGCACCTCCGACAAACCTGCCAGCTCCTAAAATGAGCACACGGGAATGGGCAGCAAAACCCGCGACCTGAAAGAAGCCATCCATCCTTTGCAACACTTGTCCTTCCAAAGTTGGCATTCAACAGGTAGTTCCCAGGACTTCCACCTGAGGCGGACAGAATGTGCAACCAGCGCAAGCCCAGGATGGGTGCCGGGCCCTGCGTCTCCCTCCGGCGCCTGGACCTGCAGGAGGCCGGACCCCCACGTGCGCAGACCCCCACTAGAACTACCCCAGACCCTCCCGGGACAGATGCGCCGGCCTCCTCGCTGTCCGCCCTCCCGCCATCCAACCTACGGCGGGGTCGGCGGGCGCAGCCCCCGGGGCCATCTTGTGGCGACAGTGCGGGGCCCGGGCGCCGGGCACTACCTGTACGATCTCGCCCTCGGCGCTGAGCGTGGCCCCGGCCGGCGAGAAGCGGCCCGTGAGGCCGGTGGTGTAGGTGGTGTAATCGCCGCTCGGGCTCGACTCGAACAGCACCACCTCCACGAACGCCGTCTCCTTGGCCCGCGCCGCGCCTGGCCCCGTGGCCGCCAGCAGCAGCCCGAGCAGCAGAGGCAGCGGCGGCGGCGGCGGCAAGCGACGGCTGCGGGGCCCGCGGGAGCGGCGGCGGGGGCGGCGGCGGCGGCGGCCCGGGGCCCCTGAGCGCCCGCCCGAGCGCGGCCTCATGGTCCTGCGGCGGGAGGGCGCGGAGGGCGGGCGCGGCCAGGCATAGTCGCGGGCCGGCGGAGGACCGAGAGCGGGCGGACGCCTCACAGTCCCATCTCGGCGGCGGCGGCTTTGTGGGTCGCAGGCTCCGCTCGGCTCCCCCGGCCGTCTCGCCGCGGCCCTTTCATCTGCTCCACGTGAGGGGTTATCCCCGCCCCGGCAGCGTCGTGACCCGTTCTCCCCTCCCTCTCGGCGCTCGGCCGCTGCCGCCCTCGTAGCCGTTGTGGGGAGCGGGAAGGTGGGGCGGACGCGCCTGCGGCGGAGGCGGGGCCTTGGGGCCAAGACCGAGTACGCCCCTCCCTCTCTCCGCCCCATCTCCGCCTTCACTCCGCCCCCTCGCCTCAGTCCACCCCGTCGCCCTCGTCACACCCCCTCCCCTAGTTTTGCCCCGCCTCATGGTCCTCGCTCCGCCCTCTCCCGCTGTCTCGCTCCTCCCCATCATCCTTACTCCGCCCCTCCTTGGTTTCTACCACGCCCCCTCCGATACGCCCCGCCTACTCACGCTGTAACCCCGCCTCCCTCGGCAGACATTTCTCGGCGCGGTTGCAAGGGTTCGGCGGGAATGTGGCTGCAACCTGTTCCAGGGCAGTGCGTGTCTTGTTTGCAGGGCCCACGTGCCCTGGTTTGGTACAAGAGTTTGAGCCATTCGGGCAAGGAGGTCTCTCTTCTGTCAAGGTGCCTGCAGGGGTGGGCGCCAGCACCGAGCCCTTCATCCCCACCCCCACCTCTGGAATGGAACGCGAGAGGCCTGGTTGATCAGAGGCTGTTTGCAGCTCTGCTACGCCTGGACGAGTCTGATTCTTGCTCGAGTACTGTTTAAAAGTTACTCTCCACTGGAGAAACAGCAGTGGGTGGGGGACACATTGAAAAAGTCGTTTGGATTCTAATGGAGTCTTCTTTCAGCAACCTGAGAGACTCACCCACTTCCAATGAAGTTCTGAAACTTAAGTCTAGTCACGTGCGGAAGGGCGAATGAGTCCAACACCTTTAGTGCACAGACTGTTAACTAACAAAGATGCATGCCTAAGGACCCAGGAGTTCCCAGTCACCCAGAAGATAAACTTAATTCCTCTGCCCCTTTTGGTTCAGGGCTCTTCCTCATCTACTCAGTGAAGATCAAAACCCTCCTTTCAAAGCTATGCTCAAATTCTTACTTTGTCCTTGTGTCTTCCTTCCTGGGCAGAATGGCTTTGTTTAGAAACCTGCAAATATTTGCTTAGGATGTTCTCCTATGTGCTTGGTACCACACCCAAGACATTTAAAAGATAGAAAACTAGTCGAGAATTTTCTTAAGTATACAACTTTCCAAGGTTACATTTTAAAGTGGGGAAAATCTTTTCAAAATGTGGACTAGAAAATGCACTTGAGAAGAAATCCTTAGATCCGTGCTACTGCATTTGGACCACCCGTGGCCTTGTCTTAGGAGGGAAGACTTGGGAAAATAGAGATCTGGGGAGCGTGGCTCTTCAGTTTTTCTAAAATCAAGCTGGCTGCTACTGAGCCCCATGAATCTAGCATGTCCATCCTTCCCTCATGCTGCCATTGAATCATTCATTAAGGGGTAAGGCACAGCATTTTGTAATATTTAAAGTTCAAGGTCATCATCACTTGATACATAAACAAAAATAGTCTACCAATACAATCTGCCAAAAGGAAATCCTGATACATGCTACATGGTGAACTTAGAAAATATTAGGCTAAGTAAAAACATACTATGTTTTCATTTATATGAAATGCCCAGAATCTGTAAAGTTAGAAAGTAGGTTAGTGGTTGCCATGGACTGGGGAAAGTAAGGATGGATAGTAATGTGTTGGGGATAATGAAACATACCAGAATTAGATGATGGTGATTGTTATACACATAAATATCCTAAAAATTACTAAATTGTACACTTTCAAAGGCTGAATTATGTGATATAGGAATTATATCTCAATTTGTTTTTAAAAATGCTCAGTTTTGAGGACTGGGGGTGTAACTCAGAAGTATAGTACTTGTTTAATGTGTACTTGGTCCTGGATTTGATCCCTAGCACCTCAGTCTTCAGAGTTAGTTTGTTTTATCTTTGAGATGCTAAGGGTCTCACTAAGTCACTAAATTGCCCACCCTGACAAGACTCAAGCTTTTTACCCTCCCGCCTCAGCCTCCCAGAGTGCTGGGATTATAGCAGTGTGCGACCACACGCAGCTATGGTGGTGTATTCATACAAATGCATGTGTGCGTGCTGTATAAGGATAGCCTTTGCTCTTTGAAATCTTAGGTCAAATCTCACACTCCTTCCAAGACCTATTCTAAACGCTCTATTTAAAACTGCGATGTGCGCCCTCTCCTCCAATCCTAACCTCCCTTGGCCTGGCTCCTCCCACCCATATGGCACATACCGCCTGCTAACATACCAAGTAATTTGCTTATTTTTGTCTGTCCTGTATGCCCACGTACACACATGCCAGTGAACAAGCCCTATAAAGTCAGGGACCTTTGTTTTGTCCACTCGGGTCATAGTTATTTGGCCCAGAGTACGCACTCAATAAATATTTGTTGCATGAATTAATGACTAAAGGAATGAATGATGAGCTCGTCAACATGTTTCCCTCCTATTTTGCAGACACTTAGAGGAGCTTGTTAACAGCTGTTTAGGAGCACTGCGTTTCATAGGACTAAAATAAATTCTGAGTATGGAGAAGAACGGTACTTTCAATGTAAACCCAGACACAGATCAGAAAAGAAATTGGTTTTCATTTTTTAAAAAAACGTGCTTAGGGGCTGAGGATTTAGCTCAGCGGCATAAGCACCTGCCTTGCAAGCAGGTGGTCCTGAGTTCTATCCCTGGTACTGATAAAAAAAAAAGTGCTTAAGGAAAGGTATGGTTAATAAGATAGGCTGGCAACACAGAGATAGTAACAGTTCATCTCTCAGCAGCAGGAAGCTGTTTAGAAATGGAAGTATTTACTAAGTCATGAAGTTTTTGCCACGATCCAGCAGGCAGGAAAGGGAGACAGAAATAACTTCAAGTAAATAAAAGATAAGACTTGCCAGCTAAGGGCAGGAATGGAATCAGCACACTGGATCAAATGATAGGAGCAGAACGAAGTAATGCATATTCATTATCTTGCATGGCATATTGCTAATAAATCATCCTGAGTGTAACTTGGTCCTTTCTCCACTTATCGGACACCACTGAGATGGAAATAACTGAGAACAGGTGCATTAGCATCAGTTAAAGCTGCCAAATTTTTGACAGATCCCATAGACTTAAGCCAAAAACCACACAGAGCTTCAGAAATGTTTCTACCATCAAAATTCTATTTACATGACCAAATAAAGAACTTTAGGTATTTCAAGTTTGTAAATGTATGCTTTAATACCTACAGAGACTGTAAACACACTAGACATAGAGAGTCACTGTAGTATTGTTTTAAATAATAAAAAACCTATGTATATGTAAAATAAAAAAATAACACTTAATAACCTAAGTGTCCATCAATGGGGAATAAGTTAATTAAATGATGGTATATCCATTTACCATATAATGGGAAGCATATTTAATAGCTGTCTTAAAAATAAACTTTATGAACTCTATGAAGATAGAATAATCTCCAGTATGTACTGCTAAGTAAAATGTAGTATGCTGCAGTTGGAAGGGAGATGCAGGGATAGAGAAACTAGATGCATGAAAGTTTACATACATTAAGTATGAACAGAGACCTAAGAACATTGTTTCTGCCTGGATACTGTGGTACTTGCCTGTAATTTCAGTGCTCTGGGAGGCTGAGGCAGGAGGATCAAAAGTTTGAGCCCTGCCTAGGCAATTTAATGACTTAGCAAAACCCTGTCTCAAAATTTAAAAAGGGCTGGAGATTAGCTCAGTGGGAAGGCCCCGGGTTCCTCAATAGCTAAAAAAATAAAAAAGACTGTCTCTAGAGAGGCATATAAGGAAAAGAAGAAGACCTGCTTTTCCCTGTATATTTGAACTTACTGAATATTGCTACATGCATATATATTACCTATTCAAAAATAAGAAAAGATTAATCTGCTAAACCAACAGATGATAGCATTCGTTTTCTATATACAAGCACATCCATTCCATAAACTTTATCAAATATGAATAAAGTCATGCTACCAGAAAATGTGCCACTAGAAGACACAAGGGGATTGGCCTATAGTTCTGTTCTTTTTTTTTTTTTTTTTTTTTTTTTTGTCTTTTTCCTTTTTATCGGTACCAGGGATCAAACTCCCAACTGCTTGCTTGCAAGGCAGGTACTTATGCTGCTGAGCTAAACCCCCAACCCCTTGCCTATAGTTCTGAAAGATGTCCTTACTGGGGGAAGACAGGCAAAATACACAGAGGACCTCCTGTGCTATTTTTGCAACTTCTTCTAATTACTTAAAAAATTAAAAATTAAGCCAGATGTAGTGGCACATGCCTGTAATCCCAGCAATCTGAGAGACTCCAGCAGGAGGATCACAAGTTCAAGCACAACCACCTAGATACCTGGATAATTTTGCAATTTAATGAAACTGTATCATTAAAGATAAAACCTATGGGTATAGCTCAGTGCCAAGGCCTTGGGTTTGATTTAAGAAATTTACATTTAAAATGGATTGGCCAATCCCTGTATGTAAGTAGTTTCCTTCCTTTTTTTCCTTTCTTCGTTCTGCAAACATTTGTTAGTATATGAGACAAGTCAATAAAAGACTCCATTAAACTGTAAGTACACATTTACTATTTTATAAGTAATTTAAGGCTTTCTTTCAGGTGATTCAAATTTAAAACATGCTAGCCTTCTTCCACAGTATTTACATATATTTCTGGAAACTTTCATTTATTGTATTTAAACATCATATAATTCTCTTGAAAGGTACAATAGTTGTTATACAGACAAGTAGTGGCAGTTCTTTCAAAGCCCTTAGAAGTCTCTTTTCTGCCTTTGAAGTACACCATCAATCTATGTCTGTGTTGAGCCTTAAGGCAGAAGACCAATCTAGGCCTCGACTCATCAGTGGTTTAAACCCTGCTTCAACCTGTCCCTGATTTGCAATGGCCACCCAACCAGGCGTCACAAACTCAAACAGTGCTTCGGGGCCAGGCAGGGAATGTGACTGAATAAAGTGGGCCAGGTATAAGCAAAAGTAACCAGCAAATGAGGTGATAATTGGCAATGGAGCTTCAAATAGGAGTGCCCTTGGGAGTAGTGGCCTGGGAATGCATGGCCAGTCTAGAGGGCCACTCTAGCATCTTGTTGCTGTGGAGAGTATGGGTCCAAGATTCACAGATCTTCTGATTTAAGGAAATAAAAGTCCAGCTAAGTCTCCAGTGTCTCCTGGTTGTGTTGTTTGAGACAGGATCTCAAATTCTCAATCATCCTATCTCAACCTCCCAAGTGCTGGGATTACAGGTAAACACCATCCATGCCCAGTTTCTTCTGGTTTTTAAATGTTTATAGTAGGTTTCCAAGATTTGTGTTTCTGTGGGGGCTAAATAAAGACCAAGTTTGGCTCAAGACATATAGCAGAAAATCTGACAGTGTAAATACTGATTGTACCAAGCAGTAAAGCTGTCATTTCTAGGCTATTAAGGTAAAGGAAGAAGAAGCTTAAAGATCTGAGAAGTATAAATACCATACTATATATAGGAGACAGTTGTATCTGTGGGCAGCACCCTTTGCCACAGAGGCATATATCTTTATGATGCAGTATTTAATTGAAGTGGAAGTTAATCACATGTCTACTTGGCCAAGAAATGTTGATGATAGATGAGAGGTCATTAGATCTTTGAAAGATAGACAAGTCTGGTTGCTTTTACACTGATTATACCTCTATTTGAAGATAAAAGAAAAATTGGGAGAAAACACTAGGAGAAATAAAGGTCAATTACTTGCTTTGTCTAACTGTATTGAATAGATTGGCTTAGCACAGAAGCAAGTTAATGAGAAAGGAAAGAGAGTTAGGCAATAATATACTAATGTATGCTCTACTCATGGGAAAACATCAGCTTGCAGGGAGCTTGTATTAACAGGAACTATTGACTCAGCATCCATCCCTATGGGTAGCCGCCCTTCCCTGACCCATGATATCTCTATGGACCCATCAGTCAAAGTTCAGCATCTTTTTTTTTTTTTTGTCTTTTTCCTTTTTATCGGTACCGGGGATCGAACTCACAAATGCCTGCTTCCAAGGCAGGTGCTTATGCCACTGAGCTAAATCTTCAGCCTCCAAAGTTTAGCATCTTAACTAACATAGGTAGACATGTGACCCAGAATGGCCAAAGCACTCCGTTGCCCTAGCCAGAGTGATTGGGTCTTGTCTGAAATTTGATTACAACTTGGTAAAAGAAAATTTGTCTTCTGTTCTGGGATCTCAAACTATAAGGATTATTTAAGTTGTGTGTGGTTATTTTCCTCAACCATATAGAAAACGCTGCTGTTGCAGGAAAATACATCACAGGCAAACAAGAAGAAGAGCATTAGCTGTCTTCTCTGAGCACCTGGATCCCTCCTTGAAACAAAAGCCTCCTTTAAATATAGGAGCAAAGCTGCCTAGTTCAACAAGTTATAGCAATAATAAGGGACATGCATGCACACCAAAAAAAGCTCAGGTTAGGGTTGGTCAAGTGTCGATGTCGCTCCCGGCCGGCAGGAAGGACACACGACAAAGTCTGGCAGTGGACAACCTTTTCTTTTATTTTCCTTCTCCGTAAAGCCTGCCCTGGGATCGCTCCCAGCCGAAGCCTCCTTTGGTCCGCTCCCCGCGGCTCCTTTTGGGCTTCTACTTCCGGGCTTCTTCTTCCCCCCCAGGGGTGGCACCAGTATATATACGGATACAGTGTCCAATCATGTTAAAGTAAGCAAGGCAAGCTGATTGGCTAACATCATCAGTTGCCAGGCAGACTATATTGTTGAGCGGGTTGCTTACGCGGTAAGCAGGAAACTAACGTGCTCGATGGGAGGGGTAATCTACCTCAGGCTTTACTCTTTACTATAGGCCTCACGTCCGCCAAGTAAGGCGACCGGGCTCGGGGCTGCGGCTCCCAACAGTCAAGAAACCTAAATTTGCTAAAAAATAATTGAGTCAAACATAGTTTCAATTCAAAATCTCCAGCATAATCATACACACAGAAAAAAAATTTTTTTCAACAGCTTTGTTATATGAAGAAAAAAAATTTTGATTCAAGAAAAAATGAGAAAGCCAGGTGTGGCGGTACACTCCTATAATCCTGGCTACTCAGGAGGTGGAGGAGGAGGATCAGAGGTTGAGCCTCTAGGGAGTTGAGCAATTTAGTGAGACCCTGTCACAAAATGAGAAATAAAGTTGGGCTGGGAATGTAGCTCAAAGCAAAGACCCTGGACTCGATCCCCAGTACTGAGATGAGGAAGAAAAGGAGGAAGGGACGCAGAAAGGAGAAAAAGAAGAGAAGCAAAAGATCTAAGATAAAGAAATACTTAATACACTAAGTGAAAGAATAAATACTTAGACTAGAGTTCCTTATAACTTCACTTCAAGGGCAAATAGAAGAAATAATTATGTGAAAGATGTCAACTATGATCTCCAAATGTGATATAAACTTAGCCCTGACGTTTTATCGCTGAAAGACACCTTAGAGTTTATGTAATATTGTTGCTATTGTTGTTAGTTTAACAGATGAGAAAACAAGGCTTAGAACTCATGAGTTAATAAATTAATAAAAGCATACATCATGGTGGTGCCCATCCTCCCATGCGGTCTCATTTCTACTCAGGTGCTTCTTTGCAATAATTAAACACCGAGCACAGGTGTAATGTGGACGAGAACTGTCCCCTAAGTTTCTTGATCTGTGTGTTGGGGGCAGTCTTTCAACGTCACTACCTTCTTTGGCCCGGTCAGCTAGAGTGTTGAGGCTTCTGAAGCCATAGACCCCAGGTCTACAGGAGCCAATGATAATTCCTCCCCAGGAATGGCTACATAAATAGCATTGCTTCTACAGCTGCTTTTTCTTTGCTCTGGGCATCTTTCTTGTTTTCATCTAAGACAGAAGAGAAAAAAAAAAAAATCAAGAAACAGGAACCTGAAGTGAAACAGAAAGGAGAAAGAAGTTTAAAAAGTGCTGAAGAATTGATGATACAGGAGGGTAACAAGTTTGAGCCCAGCCTCGACAACATAGTGCCTTAGTGAAACTCTTGTCACAAAACAAAAAAATTTTTAAAAGGCCTTGGAATGTAATTCAGTGTGAAGGCTCTGGGTTCAGTCCCCAGTACTTCTCCCTCTGTCTCTGTCTCTGTCTCTGTCTCTGTCTGTCTCTCTCTCTCTCTCTTTATATATATACATATACATATATATATATATATATATATATATATATATATATGAACTTCTAGATATATGTCTATCCTAACAAGATGGACAAGCATTAACAATATACTGCTAAGTAGGAAAAGGACTCCAAAAGATTAGACTTACTATGACATTCTTTTATTTTTTATTTTTATTTATTTTTGTCTTTTTCCTTTTTATTGGTACCAGGGATCGAACTCACAACTGCCTGCTTGCAAGGCAGGTGCTTATGCCGCTGAGCTAAATCCCCAGCCCCTACATTCTTTTATAAAGTTAAAAGCAACTAAAATTTTTTAAATTAGAATCACATAAAGATACCAAAAAATTACATAAAAGGAAAGCAAGGGACTCATGATGGTAGGTAACTCCAGTAGGGGAAAGTGAGGACATGGGATAAAGGAATCATATTAATATTTTCTTTTTATAAAACAAAAGTATTTATGTATATGTGTATATATTATACAGTATATGTACACATCTCCCCTGAAATGGTACAGAAGAAACTTGGTACAGAAGAATTTTTTGGAACAGGAGGAAAATGGAAAGTCTGGGATGGCAGAGAAATATGACATTGAAATTCTTTCACTCACAATAGCAGAACACAAATTTATGTTGCCTTAAGCAGAGAAAGGTTATGGCTGATATCTACATGTCCCCTCCAAGCCTCGTGTAGTCACAGGTGAAGGTTTTGGGAGGTGGCTGAGTTACACATATGTGATACTGGGTTAGTAGTACACTAATTGGTTTAACCTAGTTGTGGGTGGGGCTGAATAGATTTACTTGAGACAGAAGCCCCAACCTGGGTGTGGGTGGCACCAACCAAAAGGCTTGGAGACTGGATGCAATATGAAGGGAAGGAGGCTAGCAAACATGGCCTCTTGCCTGCCACATCATGAAATGCTTCTCCTCTGCCATGAATCTCTACCATTCAGCCCTGCCTTAGAACTAGCCAGCTATGGTCTAAAACTTACACAAACTGTGATCTAAAATAAACCCTCTTATCTTTAACTTGTGGGTGTCAGGTATTTTCTCCCAGCAACAATAGAAGTAGTTGAAACAGAAGGGAGCTAGGTATGGTAACACATACTTGTAATCCCAGCACGCAGGAGGCCGAGGCAGGAGAATCCTTGTAAATTTGAGGTCAATCTGGGCTATACAGTGAGTTCGTAGTCAGCCTGACCTGCATAGTGAGACCCTGTCTCAAAAAAAGGGGGAAATTTAAGGCCAGGGATTTAGCCCAGCAGCACAAGCACCTGCCTGGCAAGTACAAGGTCGTGAGTTTGATCCCTTGTACAAAAAAAAAAAAAAAAGAAAGAAAGAAAGAAAGAAGAGAAAAAAAGTGGGAGGGGGGAATTTAATGCTTCCTATAAAACTGTGAAGTTTGGGGCTGGGGATTTAGCTCAGTGGCATAAGCACCTGCCTTGCAAGCAGGCGGTTGTGAGTTGGATTCTCGGTACTGGTAAAAAGAAAGAAAGAAAAAACAAAACAAAACAAAAAAAAAAACTGTGAAGTTAGAGACAATTTTGGTTCTAGACACAGCTGAGTTCAGGGGCTCAAAGGCTATTATCCAGTACCTCTTTTCTTGGGCTTAGGGCTCTGCATTCCTTTGTGTCAGTTTTCTCAGATTCTGTACTGTGCCCACCTCTTTCTTATCTCCCATCACCCATATTGCCAATACTGGGGTGGGTGTTGGGGTCCCTCAATGCCCACCCAAATCACACTTGACTCTCATTGACTAGATCTAGCTGATGTATACTTCACTGAACCAATTGCTCTGGCCAAAGGGATGGATTCTGCTAGACCTGGCTCACTGGCTTTTCCCCAGAGCAAAGGACTAACGCTGCAGAACTGGGTCAGCTGCTTCGACCCACATCCACTGCGACTAGCTGAGTGTTTCCCTTTAAAAAAGGAGACCGGACGCTAGGCAAGCAAAACCCACAAAAGTCAAAACAGATTTGGCCATCACTTCTTGTAGCAGAAGATGCCCACCCCCAGCCAGTATACTTCAGTTTATTAACTGCCCAAGTAGTAGTTCTGGTCACAGTTCCTGTTACTTTTGTCTTAGAAATGGCTGGTAACTGTGATGCACATTGGAGGCACCAATCCCTAACTGACAAACCATTCTGCCACTGTACTTCCTACTTGCTTAACCCAGATAAGCCCAGACCACCAGAGATCAGGGCCTGATATTTTGGGAATAATCCCACTGACACTGATTGGGAATAATCCAACAGACTCTGATTGCAGTGTCTGTTGACATAAATAAATCTGACCCCAAATCCTGGGTGTCCTTTGGCTGTTTCCGTTTACTACCTCATTTATTCCCTGGTTTTTCAGATCTGGGTAGGCAGATCTTTTCAGATCTTTTCTTGCTTGCTTGTTTTCTTTCTTTCTTCTCCAGTCCCTCCCCCATCTGTTTTGACAGGTCTCACTATGTAGTTCAGACTGGCCTTGACTTCATCATGTATCTCAAGCTGGCCTCGAACTTGCAGCGATCCTTCTGCCTCAGCCTCTTTAGTGTTGGGGTTACAGTGTGCCACCATGTCCAGTGTGTCCTGGTTGAGAGGATCCCTCTTACAATTTGAATGTGTTGTGTAACATTTGCTCACTCGCGTGCCTGTTTTCTCCTACGAGACCATTTCATTCCTTAAGGACAAGGACTATGGCTTTCACGAGGTAGCAGTCCCTGGCAAAAGGCCACAGATACGGTTGGTCTACAATGAATGTCTGCTGCATGATTGACCAACTCTCAAATCTCTTTTTTTTTTTTTTTTTTTTTGTCTTTTTCGTTTTTTATCGTTACCAAGGATCGAACTCACGACCGCCTGCTTGAAAGGCAGGTGCTTATGCCGCTGAGCTAAATCCCCAGCCCCCAACTCTCAAATCTCTACCAAAATAAAATCCTAACATTCAGTGCTTTTCCTTAATTGAGTTCAAACCATCTGCCCTGTCTTTTCTGTATGTTCCATGGCCTATAGGTCAGCAGCACCCCACACTGTTCCAAACACACAAGGCCCTTTCTGACCTCTTCAACCTGCTATTTCCTCCACAGACTGCTCTCTCCCCACCCACTAAGAGTACAGGATGGAGGAATCTGAAAAGTCGGCAAACCAATTTTCTGATCATAAGGCCCTGTGATTGAAAGTTCTATGGTAGAAATGTTTGGGCTAGTTTGCTGTTTTTCATCTCTGCTTTTCCTTCAACTAGTCCACATACATAAACATATGGTTGAACGAAACAACTTTGCCACTGTCCTTTGCTATTGTTGGTTCTCTGTCTGATGATGTCATAACCAGGTTGCTTGCTAGTAAATTGATGGGTAGCACAGGAGCTAAGAAGTCTGGGGAGGCTGTTTCCAATCATGTAAGATGAGAAAAACTCATGTTTATTGAGCATTTATTACGTGTTAGGCATAGCACCAAGGGCTTTGCACATGTTTTCTCCTTTGATCCCTGTCTGGAGACTAGTATCCTCATTTTATAGGCAGAGGAGGGAGTTTGCCTGAGATCACAGAGGTAATAAATAGTGAAGCTGGGGAATCTAGACCCAGAACCCTTGCTTCGTTTTGTTTTGTTTTTTGATGGAGTGGTGGTTACTGGAGATTGAACTCAAGGATGTTCTACCACTGAGCTACTTCTGCCCTTTTCATTTTTTGTTTTGAGACAGAACCTTGCTAATTTGTCCAGGCTGAGGCAATCCTTGTGCCTCAGCTTCCTGAGTAGCCGGGGTTACAGGTTGCATATGGCTAGAACTTCTATTGTTAACTCCCAAGTAAAATGGAGAGTAAAATAAATTCTCAGTGACGAAGTGGAGTAGGGAGACTGTGATTCTGCAGAAACTGTAGCTACTTCACCTTATGATGGCTTTGCTGGTCCTGCCCTGTTTTTTAGGAAGCCCAGTTGTGCATACTGCCCTGTGCATTCCTAAGCCTATCCTTGAACACCAGCAATTTCTTCCCCTTACTGTTAAAGCCAGCACCTACCTTTTTCCTTCACCACTGACAAGCTGTGTGACCATGGCAAGTTTCTCTCCCTCTCTGAGCTTGGGTTTCTTTGCCTATGAAATGCAGACCGTCTTTGCTGTAGCTCACATAGTCTGCATGAGGCGTACAGGAGATGAAGAGCAGACCATGATGGGCCTGGCTGGCACATGGTTTCTCCTGTTCTGAGCTGAGGGAGATTCTGATTATCTTTGTGCATCTGTTCCCACAGCACCTGATCTCCGGGACTTGTTGCTTACCGACGGTGGGCAGCAAAGGCTTGCACTGGCCTAGGGGAAAGGGTGACTGGCAGCCACTACTGATAAGCAGGAGTTCTTAACATCCCTGTAGCTCTTGAGTCCCAGTGCTGGAGAGGTGGCCTATACTCCAGTTTGTTTCTTCCACAAGTTAATGATTTACCTCCAGTGTTTGATTTTGTTTAAACAGACATGACCCCTTTGGTGCCCAAGGCTCTATCCCAGCCAAGCAACCCAGAGATCAAAGAAACCCAAAGCGGCAGGAGCCCTCCCACTGCCCTGTCCCAGGATTGTCCTTTAGCCTGCTGGCATCTGCTGCACCAGTGCCCCTTGATCTTGCTCGAAGCCATGCTTTGATTAGCTCTTCTCTTTGAGATTGGCCTGCTTCTCTTGGGGCCACCGCAAGGCCATGTGCCTCCCAGGCCCCAGAGTCCTTATGTCCATCAGGTCCTTCCCTCTTTGTACCCAGCCAGCCTGCACTGCCATGGCCTCCCCTCCCCCAGCTCCTAAAGCATCAGCTCCCTCGCTAGCTTCTGCTCCTCTGTCTTACCTGGGCCCTTCTTCCCTCTTCCTCCACGAATGAGGCATCCACAGGTGTCTCAAAGTGGATTTGTTCATTCCCTTGAGGACATTTGGAGCTAAAGTTCCTTCCAGTTGTTTGGCCCTATGAGCTACACCCCCTTCCTGGCCACCCTCTAACCTAGGATAGTAGGCATGTCCATCAGTTAAGGACTTTGCAGTTCCTGGCGGGGGATTTGAACACACTTTATCTTGCCACCTGCCTTGTCTTCTCTAGCTTGTGGCCCCTTGTCCACAAACCTGGTGGCTTAAAATAGTAGACTTTTACTCTCTCACAGTCTGAAGACGGGAGATCTAAATCATGAGGTCAGCAGGATCACATGCCCTCCAAAACCTCTAGGGAAGAGCAGCTTCTGGTGGCTGCCGGAGTTTCATAGCCCGGGCCATTGCAATCTCCATTTTCATGTGGCTTTCTCTTCCTCTCTGTGTGTTTTTCCTCTCCCATGTTTTGCGGCTGTACTTGACATTGGATTTAGAGCCCACCCAAGGAATCTAGGATGATCTCATTCTGAGATCCTTAACTGAATAACATACGCAAAGATCTTTTTTGGAAATGAGATAGCATTGCAGATTCTGGATAAACATATCTTTTGGAGGCAACATCCTTCAACTAACAATAACTATTACTCATTGAGGCCAGAAGGAGAATGGCATACCAGAAACAGGAAACAAAACCAGTGAAGATTAGAGGTAAAAGAGACCCCCGCCTTTAGAAGAGAAAGCAGCTTGGGGTGCCTGGAGGAGAGAAGTGGTAGAGGCAGGGGCGGGTCGCTGCAATACTGACCCAGCCAAGGCTTCCCGAATGTTTTAAATAGGAGAATGACAATCAATTGTCATTGATTACTGACCATCTAGAGAAGGGACAACTTGTTATTCAAATAGAGAAAAGGGGGACAGGAGGGACTCCTACATCACAGCATACACAAAAATCAATTCCAAGAAGATTAAAGTCCTCAACTTGAAAGGCAAAACTTCAAAACTAGGAAGGAAAAACAAGCAAATACTGCTTCAACTTTGGTGTTGTTAAGGTTCTTAGTGCTGGGAATTGAACCCAGGACCTTATACATGCTAAGCACATGCTCTACCACTGATCTGTTGCCATATACCTGAAGGTTTTTTTTTTTTTTTTTTTTTTTTTTTTTTTTTGGTACTGGGGATTAAACTCACAACCTTGCACCTGCCAGGCAGGCGCTTGTGCCACTAAACTAAATCCCTGGCCCTCCTTTTTTCCTTCAGTTTTGGGGATTAAATGCAAGGCCTTTTAAATTTCTGAGACAGAATCTCCCTAAGTCACTAAATTGCCTAAGCTGTGCTTGAACTTGAGATCCTACTGCCTTAGCCTCTCAGAGTGCTGGGTTTGTGGGCATGTACCACTACACCCGGTTCTAAAGATTTCTTAAGTAAGTTACACCATGAAAGAAAAAACATACAAATTAATTTTTTTGAGACAAAGTAAATTTAAACTCTATTAAGCAAACAAAACCATCTGAACCACAGATGGGAAGATTTTTTGCAACATGCAACCAACAAGAGGCAGTATTGGGAATACATAAATAAAACCTATAAATAAATAAGATAAAAATAAACAATCCAATAGAAAATAAATGTGCTAAAATACTATATAAAGCCATATTGAGGCTATATGCATAAAACATAAATTTGTTTCATGTTTAAACTTTGGTCTTACCCCCGAGGTATCTCCTAATATATAGGCAAGTATTCCAAAATCTGAAAAGAATCAGAAATCTGAAACACTTCTGGTCCCCAAGCATTTCAGATAAGAAATTTTCAAGCTGCATCTGATAAAACTGATAATGCATATCCCTAATAATTTCTCAATCACATCCCTACCTTGCTCAAACCAGGCGTGGTGGCACACTCTTGTAATCCTAGTACCTGGGAGGCTGAGGCAAGAGGACTGCTGCAAGTTCAAGGCCAGTCTGGGTTACACAGTGAGTTAAAGGCCAGCTGGCCTACATAGTGAGACCTTATCTTAAAAACACACACACACACACAAACAAAGTTAAATATAAAATTACCATATGATCCAGCCATTTCACTTCTAGGTATATTTCAGAAGAATTGAAGGCAGGGTCTTATGTAGCAACATCTAATGAACATTATGAAAAATAGCTCAAAGATGAATGCAATGCATGAACAATGTATACAATGTCTATCAACAGATGAATCCATAAACAATGTGAGGTATACGACAATGACATATTATTCAGTTTTTAAAAAGATACAAATTCTCATACATGCTATAACATGGGTGAACTTCAAGATAGCATATGAAGTGAATACACTGGACACAAAGGACAAATACTATATCATCCTACTTGTATGTGCTACCTAGAATAAGCAAATTCACAGACATAGAAACTGGAATAATGATTATCAGGGATGAGGGGAAGGGAAAAATGAAACTATTATTTATTGGATTAGGGTTGCCATTTGGGACAACAACTAAAATCAAAAAACAACTTTGGTAAAGGGTAGAGATGATGGTTGCACAACATTGTAAATCGACTTAATGACACTGAATTGCAAACATAAAAATGATCAAAGTGGTGAGTTTTCTGTTACGTATATTTAATCACAGTGAACAAAATCCTCACAAAAAGTAAAAGGATGGAAAAGGATGTATCACACAATAAAAAGAAAGCCAAATAACTATATTTTTTTAAAACTCCACAATTATAAAGTGGTACATTGTTGAATCTAAACTAGTTTTAATAATTGTTTCACAGGTATTTTATTTATAAAAAAAACACTGGAGGACCAGGGATATAGCTCAGCAGTGCAGCACCTACCTGGCAAACATGAGGTACTGAGTTTGATTCTTAGTACCAAAAAAACAAAAACCACTGTGTGTGTGTGTGTGTGTGTGTGTGTGTGTGTGTGTGTGTGTGGCATGAGGGGTTGAACCCAGGGCCTTTGTACTGAGCTACAACTCCAGTCCTGTTTTGAAATGTTTTTATATTGAGACAAGGTCAAGTTAATCACTAAATTTCCAAGGCTGTGCTTGAATTTGTGATCTGCCTGCCTCAGCCAGAGTGCTGAGATTATAGGCATGTGCCACCATACCTAGGAACCCTCTTTAGCCTCCTACAAATAAACTGGGATGTGGTAGCATATGCCTGCAATACAAATACCCTGGAGAGCTAAGGTAGGAGGATCAAAAGTTTCAGCCCGGCCTGGCCAACTTGTCAGTTTACTGAGACCTTGTCTCAAAATTAAAATGGTTGGGGATTTAGCTCAGTGCAAAGGCCCTGGGTTCAATCCCCAATACCATAACAAAAGAGAGTTCATAGTGAGGCGGAACATGTTCAATTTCTTCATCTATGAATGGGCTTACACAGGTGAATTCATCAAGGTGTACACTTAAGATTCATGGTGGGATACAGTGTCACACATGTGGAGTCTGACACAGGGCTACTCAAGTCCAGGAGTTTGAGACCAGCTGAGCAACATAGGAAAAGGAAGACAAAAGGCCACTTTAAGTGGTCACCTTGCCTTGCAGTCTCTGCTATTTTCTGAATTGGGCTTGACCATCACTGGTCAGTGTGGTGCATTAGATAGGGACCTTGATGCTGTGTAGTAATAAATCCTGATTGTGCCAAATATGAATAGTTATTGGTTTAACTGTCAAAAAAAGCATCTGCATACCCTCAGACCAGGACCTTTCTTCTTCTTCTTTTTTTTTTCTTTTTCATTTTTTTTTTATCTGTACCGGGGATTGAGCTCACGACCGCTGGCTTGCAAGGCAGGTGCTTATGCCACTGAGCTAAATCCCCAGCCCCTTCCTTTTTTTAAACTGAAGATTAAGCCCGCACTTTTCTCACTAAGCTACATTCCAAATCTTTCTTGCTATTTTTTTTTTTTTAGACAGGGCTTCACTAAATCACTAAATTGTCCAAGCTGGGCTCAAATTTTCAACCCTCCTGTCTCAGCCTACAAGAGTGCTAGAATTACAGGCATGCCTCATCATTCCAAGCTCCTAAGAAACTCTCTTTATGCTTCTTCCCAGCCCCTGCCTTCCCCTTCAAGTAATAAGTATCCTGTATTCTATCACCACAGAGTTGGGCTGAGGATTTAGCTCAGTGGCATAAGTGCCTGCCTTGCAAGTGTGTGGTCGTGAGTTTAATCTCTGGTACCGATAAAAAAGAAAAAGACAAAAAAAAATAGTTATCTATTACCTCAGAGTTTTGCCTGTTTTTGAACTTTATGTAAATGGGATTATGTAGCCTTTTGGTTTTTCATTTATAATCCAACATTACGTGTATGAGATTTCTCCTGTTTCAGCAGGTTGAGTTTAATTCCTTCATTCCCGTTGCTAAATAGAATCCCATTGTTTTATTGTCAGTAGGCTTGGGCAGCTGTCAGTTTTTGCCATTATAAGACAGAGTGCAGTGACCCCGCTAGTCCTGCCTTTTGGTGAACACGTATACACATTTCCCTTCAGTAAATATCTGGGTGGAGAACTGTTGGTCATACGAGGTATATATTGTCAGCCTCAGTAAACACTGCCACACAGTTTTCCAAAGTTGTACCAACTATGGCTCCTGCAAAAGTGTGTTCCACATCTCTGATAACATTTGGTATCTTCTGCTCTTTATATCTTAACCAGCCTTGTGGATATGTAACACGTACATTTTCAGGCTTTTGACTTCCAGTGCTCTAACAGAGCTCTAGAAAGTAGCCTGATTTACGTTTCTGCCAACAGTACATGAGAGTTCAGAAATTATGCATTGCTTGACCAAACTCAAGATGTTTAACATGTCCCCAGACAGTTCCTACACATCTCCTTGGGTCGTCTGATGTATTGCTCCATGTAACCTACTTTCAGCTATGTGATTTCATCTGATCCTTGTAACTAGACAGGTAGGGCTGGTATAATCGCCCTTATTTTACAGAGGGCAGTAGGAGGCTGAGTCCCGAAGAGTTTTAGTCACTTAGCTTATAAAGGGGAAGGTCAGGACTAGAACCCAAGTCTTCTGATTGCTAGCTCATTAGTACTATTACCCAGGATATGTTCACTGGCATTCATTTTTTAAATGAATGGTAGCTGAATCATATGATGGGGTTAAAAATCCAATAATGAATTCTGAGTTAAGCTCACATTTACTTAGAAGAATTTAATTTTGTTGCCTAAATGTCATCATGTTCTGTACCTGGATCTGAAAATTCCAAGTGAAGTTCTAAAGGTCAATGGCAAAGCCAAGCATTTCTTAATTACTTTGGAACATGACTATCAATCTGTCCATGAAACTAAGCCCTTTTGCTAAACCAGTGGGCCAAGCATCATGTTCTTCTGCCTTTGCTCAGCACTGTAGTCACACAAAACGGAAAACTGTCCTGGCTCTACTCAATGTACAAAGTTATTAGAGTATTGGTGGCAAATCACCCAGAAGCAGCTGAAGTTGGTCAACCCCAGAGGGATCTCTGCAATTAAAGCCCCATTATCTCTGCTAGTGTCAGAAGGGCCTTCCGAAATCACCTAAGGTCAGAAGCGGTGACAAAAACGTTTCCGCTTGTGGGCCAACTCTCACTGACTGAAGTGTGCAGGATTCCATGGCTGCATCTGTGCTGGACATCGTGATCCAGGCTCCCGTCGCTGGCGAGAGGAACCTGCCGAGGATCAGGAGGAGGAGGAGGCTCCCTGGTTATGCACAGATCCTGATACTCGCAGGGGAGGGACTTGCCCGAGGTTACCACTCATCCTGGACAGGATGGTGTCCCTGCCATGCACAGCCTCCGCGTGCCAACCACAGGCGGCCCCAGCGGCACAGGGTAGTAGGTAGTACTACCACACTGGCTTTCTCTTGTGAACAAAGCCTGTCTTGAGTTTGGTTTTCCTTCTTGGGGGGGGGGGGTGTTTATTTACCACTGGTGGATGATGCCTTCTTCCCCACCCCACACGCTACAGAAGCGAGGGATCCAAGACTTTACCGGGGATCCGGCCATGTTCTCTTTGGTAGATGTTCATGTCTCTAGGCTGGTAGAAGGCTCTAATTGTGACCCGAGGCTTCAGAAGAGGTCAGGGAGCCAAAGCAGAGAGTAATAAATAACCTTGCCGCATCAATCCGTTTCCTATTAGCAGAAACTGTAATCGGGGGATGTTTCAATGTGCTGGTTATACTTCCCCCTAGTGGTAGAAAGAAGAACAACACATTGAACCAGTTGTACGTTTTCCAGCTGCAAAGAAATGGCCCTGAAGAATTTGATTCACTGGTGACCCTTTATCTCACAGTTGAGAAGGGCAAGGTCCATGGGGAAAGGGAATCACCAGGGAACAGGCAAGTGAGTAGTGAAGTTGACACTAGAACCAACACATAAATTTTGACACTTCTATATTCACACCACAGAGACAAAGAAAGAAATAATTTTCTCTTTCTTTTTTTGGTACCGGGGATCAAATTCACTACCACGCGCTTGCAATTCAGACGCTTATACCTACTGAGCTAAATCCATGCTCCCTAATTTTCTTAAAAGAAGTAATAATGATTCAACATGGTACATTCCGTACAACACACAGAAAAAAACACATTTAAAAATTTCTCTCCTTTTGGGGTGCAAATTACTTAAAAGCAAAAACATTGGTTGATATACCAAGTACCCTAACAATTAAGAAACGATATCAAAGTTAGAAGAAAGGATTTAGAATGTTTTCACCATTAAGAAATGATAATGTTTCACAAGTGCCTGCCTGGCCTGCACAAGGTCACGAGTTTGATCCCCCGTACCGAAAAAAGAAAAGAAAAGAAAAAATAAATGATAAATGTTTGAGAAGAAAGATATGTTTATTTGATGTAAACATTAACAAAAGACTAGGAACAGAGCTCAGTGATAGAATACTTGCCATGATGCCTTGGGTTTGATCTTCAGCAGTGGGACATAGATCAGTAGTTCAGCAAGTATTTAGCAGGTGTGAAGCCCCGAGTTCAATTCCCAGCACCACAAGAAAAGAAATAGAGCTTTATTTGTACAAAGAAGAGGCCATGTGAGCACACTAGAAGGTAGCTCTCTGCAAGCCAAGAAAAGAGCCCTTATCAAACACAAAGTCAGTCGGAACCTTGAGCTAGGGCTTCTAGCTATGAGATGATACCTCTGTTCACTGATTAATTCTTTCCATGATTCTAATGGTTAATCAGATTGGACAACCAGAATAATGGAAAGAATTAAGTTCATGAACCCAGGTATCACTGTAAATAGCTGTTGTTTAAGTTACCTAGTGTATGGTTTTGTGTTACAACAGCCTGAACTAGTTCACATAGTTAGGCAGTCATAGTGGAAAGAAGAAAGCAGGTCAGGCATCGCGTGAGCGGGAGGTGATGAGTTATTTCTTAAAGAGTGGCAGAGAAAGGCCTCTTGGATAAGGTAATTGTTGTGTAGCTCCAAGAAGTTTTTCCACCCATCACAATCATGTAACATCCATCCAGATGAAGCTATGGAATGTTTTCAGTACCCCAGCAGGTTCCTTTTTGCTCCCTGCCAGTCAGAATCCAGCTAAGGGTAACCACTATTCTGATTTCCATCAGCGTGGATTAATTTTGGTTGAACTTCATAGTAGTGTAATCTTATAGTATGCTGATAGACATTTGGGTTGTTTCCAGATTGAGGTTATGATAAGTAAAATGGCAGAGAGCATTCTTGAGCATGTTCTTGGGTAGATCTAATCCTCACCCTGTAAGATATACACCCAGGAGGGAAACTGCAGAATCCTGAAGTATATTTACATTTAGTTTGCTAACTACGGCACTCTTCCTGCATTTTGTGTTTCTCTAACATAATACCTGAGGCTGCGTACTTTATAAAGAAAGAAGCTGCAGAACACAGACTGGTATTGCCAGGACGACTGTGCAGGGCTTAGAATGTGGTCACTGTGACTGAGAAACTGAATTTTTAGTTTATTATTGTAATTTTTTTTCTGGTACAGGGACTGGTGCTGGGGATGCACAAGCTAGACAAATATTCTATTACTGAGCCACCCCACCCACCCCTGAACTCTTAACTTTATGTAATTGTTACTAAACAAATTTAAATCTTCATATGCAACTAGTGGCTGCTACACTGGACAGCACAAGGGTAGATGTTGGAGGAAAGCATTTGACTCCCAGCTCAAGCCATATCCACTCTGCTTCCCAAACGTGTGCTACACCCACCGCCACCTCCAATCCGTGTACATTTGTGCCTACATCACTGCCACAGACTGGCCCTGGGTGTTTCTTCTGCTTCTGGGTTGACGTTTGGAGCAAAAATCTGATCCTGTTCCTTCTCTACCTGAAGTACTTCAGTGCCTTGGATATGGTTTGAATATGGAGCTTAATCCCCATTGTGAGGTATTATGAGGATACTAACCATCTGATTATGGTGTCTAAAGGTGAAGAAGCCTTCAGAAAAAGTCATCATGGTGGGCAGAACCCCGTAGATTGAGTATTGGTGAGAGAGAGGGAGAGAGTCAGAGACAGAGAGGAAATATATACATAGTCTCTCTGTCTCTTGTTATTTGATGCCTTGTGCCACCTTGGGACTCTGCCAACAAGAAGTTCATCACCAAATGCGGTCCCTTGACCTTGGACTAGAACTGTGAGCCAAAATAAACCACTCTTTAAAAAATAAATCATCCAGACTGTGATTTTTTTTTATTATTAGCAATAGAAAACAGACTAATAACCCCCCCCCCCACAGCTACTTCTCAAACCAAGAACTATTAACATTCTTGGGATTCCCTGAGTTCTCAGTGATAATTTTTGTTTCTGTTCTTTAATTTCAGACCTACAGAAAAGTGAAAGGAACAGCATGTACAGCTTCTCTTCAGCCTTGCAAATTATTAACCTTTTGTTCTTTCTGTTTCAACTTTGCTGAACCATCTGAAAATAAGTTAGATATAAGGACTTTTTAAAATTCCTAAATACTTCAAATTACATTTCCTAAGAATAAGGACTTTTTTACATGCAAGCACTGTACTGTCTTATTTATGATAATTCTTATTTTTAATAATTCAAACAACTTAATCTGAACATACTATAGATCATCCTGATGAGTTCTTTATATTACATTATCTTGGTTACTTTTCTTATTGCTGAGACAAAATACCCAACACCCACAAGTTAGAAGAGGAAAGGGTTATTTCAGCTCAGTTTGTAGAGTTTTGGTCTATGCCCACTGGTTCCAAGGCAGGGTGGCGTGGCAGAGGGGCATCACAGAGGAAAAACAGTCCATGGCGAAGCAGGCTGGAGACAGGGAAGCAGCCGCAGCCTGTCTACCCTTCCCTTTCCCTTTACTCTCCATTCAGGCTGCAAACCTCTTGCTTGGTGCTACCCACACCTACTGTGGGGCTTCCTCGTCCTTAATTCCAGTATCACCCCTTAAGTCACACATCCTAATCCAGCCACCTTCGAATCTCCCCACCTTTGGGAAAACACCCAGTTACAAACCATAGTAAGTATCGTCGCTCACGTTCAGTGCTTGTATCAGTCAGGACAGGCTAGATCAGTGTTGGCAAACCTATGGCGTGTGTGGCCCAGTGGGTTTTTTGTCTCACTGAAAGCTCTAAAAAGTGCACCATCACTGGGCTAGATTAGGCCTTGGTAACAAAAAGCTTCTAGACCTCAGGATTTTCTATCTGTAGATGTATACACATGGCTCATTGGTGCTATCTCCTGCTGCACGTTGACCGACACTTTGGTGTATATCACCTCCCTCCAAAACCCAGGAAGACACCAAGGTACCTCTCACTTTAAGTACTGCTGGCTGCCACGAAGGAAGGAAACAGAGCTTTAAAAGATCTCACCTAGCAATGAAATGCTCTGGGCCAGCTTACAATGTGGCTAGTGCCACTGGGTAGCCAGAAGTCAGAGAGGCAGAGATTTGGGTAAACAGATACCGAGACCACCTAATCCAATCATGTTTCTGTCTGTGACCTTGTGGAAATGAGATAGCATTAGTTTTAACTGTCATGAGCCAATAAGAAAAGAATACAAGATTCTAAAAATTAACGATGGTATCAAGTGAAGACTTCCCAGTATGCAACAGTCTCCCCCTTTTTTCCCTTTTTTCTTCCTCCTCCTCTTGTTTTTCCTCATTTTCCACTTCCTTTTCCTCCTCTTTATCAAACAAGTACTCCTCCTGCTGCTGTTACTCCTGTTTTTAGTACATTTATCACTCAAGCACTGTGCTAAGCACTTTACACCAACTATTTCATTTCTCTCTCTACAAGATGCTTATCGCCACACCATTTGACTCTTGAGGAATCTGTGGCTCAGAGAGGTGTATTCGTTAGTTAAGACACACAGCTGGAACTGTGAATCTATCTTAGGAACCTGACTCCAGAACTCATACCACTAAGACTAGGGTTAGTAGATGCCCATGGCAAGACAAAGCATCATAGCATGGAGCACATGGCAGAGCAGAGCAAATCTGCCCACTTAACACAGCTGGGAAGCAGGAAGAGGTAGAGGAAGGGGCCAGGTTCAAAACATACCCTTCAAAATCACACCCGAGTGAAGAACTTCCTCCAGTGAGGCTCCATCTCCTAAAGTTTCACCACCATCCAAACTCCCAGTAAACTATTAATTCATCAATGGATTGATCCAATCATGAGTTTAGGGTTTCCAGGATCCAATCATCTCCCAAAGGCTCCACCCCCACCTCCACCTCTGCCACACTGGGTACTTAGTTACTTTTCTCTTGTTGCTGAGACAAAATGTTCAACACTCAAAATTAAGGGTAGGTTTATTTAGCTCAGAGTTTGGGGAGGGTTCAAACTGTAATCAGCTGGCTCCAAGGTAGGGTGGCATAGCAGGGGGGCAACAGCTCAGAGCAGCAGAAGACAGCAAAAGCCACACAAGTAAGGGGAGGGTTGGGGCGACCCTCTTCACTCCTTTACGTTGTGAGCAGGCTGCCCCTTCCCTGGGCTGGCTACAGCATTCACACCACCTCCCTGCCCTTCTCTTGCACAGGATGAGGATGTTTACAAAGTGAGGACTCTGGCCCCCTTCTGAGTGCTTCCTTAAACTTCTAAACTTCTCAAGGTGACACAATGCATCAACCATTACAGGGACCTAGCCTTCAACACAGGAGCTTTGGTGGACAGCCCAGACTCAAATTATAAAAGGGTAATGGACAGCCAGGTATGGTGGCACAGCTATAGTTCCAGTACTCTGGGAGGAGAGGCAAGAAGCTCAGAAGTTTGAGTCCCGCGTGGGCAATTTTGTGACCCCGTGCCCCAAAATAAAAAATGAAAAAGGGCTAAAGATATAGGCCAGAGTGAAGGCCTGGGTTCAATCTCCAGTACCGAAAACAAAACAAAACAAAACTCAGCAACTTATTCTAACCCCAACTCACAAGAGCAGGCCGCTGTGATTTCATCTTTGTTTCTCTACTGTGTCTGGCCCAGAGTAGACATTATGGCAACTGAGCTGCAGGAGAAGACAATTTGCCCTTCCTGGGATCCAGCACAAAAGATGCTACGTGGGTCCTGGGAGAAGAATGAGCCAAATTTGCCCTTCCCATTAGTCAGCAGAAGCCGTCCTGGGCCTAGGAGGAGTAACAGGAAGACCAAGAGTCACCCTTCCTGTGGGCTGACCCCACGTGGGCTGGGAGACAGAACATCTCTCCCTCTCCATTCCTGTAAACAGCCAGCTGGCTTGGAGGACATCCCGAGTTGATAGCATCTGAGGAACCAAAACTGCTTTATGCTACTACTGTTTGTTGAACTTTGCAGGTCTGAGACCAGTGGTCTGGGCATCTCCTGAGAGGACAGCAGCATGCAGTGTGACAAATATGGGAGAGTTACTTCTGTTTCGTTTTTGAAATCCAACATCATTCTCACTGTTTTGTTTTGTTCTGTTTTATTTAATGTTCTGTTTTGATGGAGTCATTCTGTTTTGTTTTGTTTGATTTTATTATGTCTGATGTTATAGGTGACAATTTTGAAGATAACCAGAGACATTATAGTAGCCATTGTTGATTTCTTATTGTCCTGTTTTGAAGTCTTCTATCACTTTCCCTGTTTTGTTTTGATTGGCTTTATTTTGTTTGGTTTTATTTTCTTTAAAATACACTTTGATTATTTTGATTGGTTTTATTCTGTTTAGTTTTGTTTGATTTTATTATGTTTGGTGGTACGGACAGCTATTTTGAAGAAAATAAGAGACATTGTGGTAGCCACTGTTGATTTCCTATTATTTTGTTTTGAAGTCCTGTATCACTTTCATTGTTCTGTTCTGGTTGGCTTTATTTTGTTTTGTAATTTTATTCTCTTTAAAATAAAAATAAAAATAAAATAAATTTTTACAATTAAAAAAAATTAAGCTGGAATACAGCTTTCATTCACTGTGTTAGGGCTCTCTAAAGAACAGAACCCTTAGGAGTACCCCATGTGTGGGCTGACTGGGGGAGAGCCAGACACCAGCTCGCTCTTGTGAGTTGGTACCATTCACAGACTATGGGGGAGGAGAATAAGAAGTCAGCAAGAAGCTAAGACCTTCTGTGCCATGCACAGCCTGACTTGGGGAGAGCCAGATGCCAGCCCCTTTGGGTGCACAGTCAGGGAGACAAAAAGAGCTAACGTTCCTCTGCCCCACTTCTGTAACGGACCAGCTAATCTGGAGAAATATAGGCTGTGATGATAGCTAATGAGGTAAAATACAATTTAATGCTTGTAGTGTTTAGTGTTCACTGGCTTTGCAGGTCTAAAGCTGGTAGTCTGATCATCTATTCAGAGAATAACAATACACAATGTAGCATCTATGGGAATCTCCTTCTGTAGGTGGTGGCCATTGTTAATTCCCTATTACCTTGTTTTGAAATCCTGTATCATTCTTATTGTTTTGTTTGGTTGGGTTTTATCCTGTTTTATCTTGTTTGATTTTGTTGTATCCGATGGCATGGGCAGCTATTTCAAAAAGATGTTACCACAAGATATATTGTGGTAGCCATTTGGATTTTACTATTTTCTTGTGTAGAAGTCCTATATTGCATCTATTGTTTTGTTTTTATTGGTTCTATTCTGTTTCATTCAGTTTTGTTTGGTTTTACTATGTCTGAAGGTATGGGCAGCTATTTTGAAGACAACAAGAGGCACTATGGTAGTCACTGCTGATTTCCCAATATCTTGTTTTGAAGTCCTGTGTCACTTACACTGTTTTGTTTTGATTGCCTTTATTCTATTTTATTTTTCTTGGTTTTATTGTCTCTAAAATAAAATTTTAAAAAATTAAAAAAAGAAATAGAGCCAATAAAATAGATAGATGACAGATGATGAGAGAGAGAGACAGACAGGGAGAGAGAGACAGAGAGAGAGAGAGAGAGAGAGAGAGAGAGAGAGAGAATGTTTATTAGTGAGGTTGGCATCTGCAGTCATAGAGACTGAGAAATCTTACAACTGCAGGAGACCCTGGCATGCCAATAGTGTGGCTATGTCAAAGTCTAAAGGCCTGAGGACTTGGGACTGGATTAAGTCCTGGAGTCCGAAGGCTGGAGAACCTGGAGTTGTATACAAATACAGGAGAAGAGATTGTATCCTAGCTCCAGGAGGGACAAAACTGCACTTCCTGTTTTCATTCTATCTGGGGCCCCTTTTGATTGGATGGTTCCCTGCCCCACCTGGTACACACACACTGAGGATAGATCTACCCCCACATAAACTGTTCATGTTCACAGGCCAATCCCCTCAGGAAACACTCTTACAGGCACACCCCAAAATCCCGCTATATCAGGTTTGTAGATATTCTTTAATTCAAGTTGATACCTAAAATTAGCTGTCAGATTCTAGCTCCCTTGATATAGACACAGCTTGCAGGTCACAGTACTGGACAGGCTCTGTCCTGGCTCCCCCTTTGAGAAGAACCTCCCTGAAGTTTGTAACAGCACAGATACTAAACTCCAGGTTTGGGCTTCCAAGTCCAAACACAGGAATTTTAGGTCCCCAAATCATTTACTTTTGAGAATGACTAAGATTGCCCCAAAACATGATCTCAGGATTAAGTGGGCTTTTGAAGTAATATCAGAAGCAACTTTTCTTTAATGAGGCTGTTTTGCTATGTAATCCAGGCTGGCCTCAAACTCACAGCAATCCTCCTGCCTCAGCTTCCCAAGTGCTGGGATTATAGGTGTGTACCACCATGACTAGCTAAAAGCAACTTTTAATTCCACCAGAGTTAAGTGTTAGTATTCGATGAAGAAAATGGTTGTTACTAAATGCATGGCTTCTTAAATTTATTTGATAAATTGTGTCTTGCTTCAAGGAGTTGCTCATTCTAAGAAATTCAGGACCATGTTCTTGCCAAAGCTTCTAAATTCCATGAATTTCATCTTAATACCTTAAAGTATTAAAGTACTCAGTACTTTAAAGTATTACACATACATGTACATCTATCATACCAACATAAACATAATAAATAAATAGAATAAAACCTGGAAAAGACATCATAGAATACTGGTGGTGATTTTTCACCATTAATATTGGTGGTATAAATATTGGTGACTTTAGGTTCTTTTTTGGTTTGCTTATTAGTTTTCCAGGTTCTCTACAGTGAGCATGTATTAATTTCAGATTTAGGAGAAATTGATAAAAACGATAAATAAAACTAGGCTTAAAGGAGGGGCATCAATATTCTTAGCCTTGTGCTATTACAGTGATGCATCTATGATTTGCTCCTTTGCTCAACAGTTATATCTAGAGCAACTACCATGTGTCATACATTTTGTTAGGTGTAGGAACTGTTGTGGTGAACAGGACAAACATGGTCCTTACCTTGGGGAACTGTCTTCTTTTCTTAATTCTCCAAGGTTACTATGATATATGCATATTGCTTTAAAAACTTTTTCTAACTTAAAAGTTTAAAAAAATCATGTGAACCTCTGCAAAAGATTTTATTTCTTGCTCTTATATTATTGGTGAGAGGGGCTGTTGGCAATTTGGCAGAACCTGTCTGTTCTGGTTATCTATTGCTGTATTATAAAAACTACCCCAGGGGTCAGGTGCTCTGGCACACACTTGTAATCCCAGCACTTGAGAGACTGAGGCAGAAGGACCACCACAAATTTGAGGCCATCCTGGGCTACATAGTGAGTTCAAGGCCAATTTGGACAACATACTTAGAACCCATCTCAAAAACAAAAATAAAAACAAGCAAACAAAAAATCACTCCAGGGCTGGGCATATAGCTCAATAGCAGAGTACTTGCTTAGCAAATCTGAGGTCCTAGATTCAATCTCCAGCACCAGGAGAGAAAAATCACTCCAAAACTTGGTGATTTAAATACGTGTTTCATTGGGTAAGATAGCTCACACCTATAAACTCAGATCTTGGGAGGCCTAGGCAGGAAGATTGCAAGTTGATGCCAGCTTGGGCTATACAGTGTGACCCTTTTTCATAAAACCACATAATAAATAAAATATATGAATGAATGTATGTTTTGTGGGTTGGGAATATTTTAGCTGGCTCTGTCTCAAGATTCCCAGGTTGTGATTGGAGCTGGAATCCAGGTGGGCTGACTGAATATCTCTTCACATTCTGTTCTTACAATCTCAGGTCCCTCCGTGGTCTCCCCATATGGATGAACTTGAACTTCCTCCCAGCATGGCAGCCTCATGGCAGCTGGACAATCACATGGTGACTGTCCCAAGAAGGTGAAGTGGAAGTGTATATAGTTTTTATCACCCAGCCTCTGAGGTCACATAGGATCACATATAGCACACCCTAAATGGGATGATGTAGTCACAAAGGGCTCACCAGATTCAAAGGGCAGGGACCCAGATTTTGCCTTTCGATGGGAGGACTTTCAAAGGCACATGGTATGAAAAGCATGCAGAAGGAAAACATTGCTATTATCTTGATGTCTTAGTTACCTTTCTCACTGCTGAAAAACAACACCCAAAATAAAGGAAGAAAGGTTTATTTCAGTTCACAGTTTGTAGAGGTTTCAGTCCATAGTTAGCCGGTTCCAAGGCAGGGGGCATGGAAGAGGGGCCGTTACAGCCAAGAAACAGTCCATGGCAAAGTAGGGAGCCCATGGTAGAGCAGCAAGAAGCAGCAAGAGCCTTCCTTTCCCTTTTATTCCTTCCAGGCTATCCAGTTTTTGGGTGATGTCACCCCACTTGCACCCAAGGTGGGCCTTCCCATTATCCACACCCAGAACTATGCTAAAACAATCAGTGGACTAATTTAGTAATCACACATACTTAATCCCAGCATCACATTTTTAATCCAAGCATCACAGGCCCTGGATCCAGCCACCTCTGAAAAGCCTAACCTACGATCACATGAGGGTTTGGGGGAACATCCAAATAGAAGCCATAATACTTGGAAAATATAATTTGCAACACTACCAAAAGTAAAAATTATATGCTTATTTGTCACATGGAAATCTGTGTACATATTTACAAAGGCTCATGCACAAGACAGTTTTCTGGGCCAGGGATATAGCTCAGCGGCACAGTGCCTGTCTGGCAACTGTGAGGTCCTGAGTTCCATCCCTAGTAACACCAATAACAATAAAAAGATGGTTTGCTGCAGCATTTCTTTTCATAGAAAAAAATTTAAAATAACCTAACTGTTCAGTAATGGGGTACTGCTAAACAAATTAAAGTACCGAGTAGTCTGCAGCCACTAAAGCTTGAAAATAGATCTATATGAAAGGGTATTTAACTTAAAAATTAAGTCACTAGATAATGCTTATATTAGGATTTTATCTTTTCCCCATAAGTTAGGATACTGTAAGAGTTAGCTTTCCTGTTGCTGGGACACAGTATCTGGGAGCCCAATGTAGAAAAAGAAAGGATTCATTTGGCTCATGGTTCAGGGGACTTAGTCCATGGTCAACTAACTCTAAAACAGAATCATCGCAAAGGCACGATAGATGAAAGCTAGAGGGTGGGTGGCCCAGTCCTATGGCATTGCCAGTTACACCCCACGGTCTCTCTGTGTGACTGGTTCGGCTCACTATCAGTGACTGTCTTCAGTAGATGATTTATATTTTGGCATTTCAAACTTCCTGGGGCCTCCACTTCACTTTTGGTTTCACTCTCACAGCTTCATTTCCCACCCTCTCAGGGCATACTTCTTGGTCTCCTGGACCTGTCTTTGAAATCTGGCTGGACCCCTTCCTGACCTCACAGCTCTTGCATTGTACATACCTATGAAGCTAGCACCACATGAATGAAGCCAAAGTATTCTACCAGCTCAAGTAATAGTCAGGATCCCTTGGATCATGGCTACAGTAGCCTCTGAGTCACTGGATGGTTGAACTTGGGGAAATAGTTCTCTCTGCAGCTGCTTTGGGGCTCTCTTCTCAAAGCAAAGTCAAAGCAGTTACCCTTGAATATCATTGAATTTATGGAGTAGAGTCTGGCCAGTTCCTGAGAGGCCTTTGAGTCATCTCTTCCTTCATCCTGATACAAAATTCTTGGCTTCTTTTAATGCTAATCTGTTGCCCCCAATTTTGTAGATGCAGTGCTTTTTTTCTGGCAAAACTGGGTATATCCTTTGGGTCTGTGTTTTGTGCCTAATGCTTACTGTAGATATGGCTAAATGCAGCCAGCAGTACACATGTCACAGCCTGAGTGTTGGGATGCTTTGAAATTTTCTATGCCAGATCAATTAGTCCACCATCCTGAATCTCAGTCACCCACATAGTCTCAGGAAGTGGGCAAAATGAGGACACATTTTCTTTTTTTATATATATTTTTATTTAAAGAAAGACTAAACAAAACAGAAGACGGGTAGAAATAATACATACTTTCAAAGAAAAAAATAAACAGTAAGAAATCACTAGTTGATGATTACAGATTGTCTTCTTACAAATAGTTATTCAAGATACTAAAGTGGAGCATACAAAGTGGGGATTCAAACAGTGAGACTGCAACCAGTTCTGTTCATCTATCCACCAAAAACTTAGAAATATGGTTATCAATCCTATACACTTAAACATACATGCAGTTACCCATATTTTCAATTATGTTGAGGTTGAATAAATCCAAGACAAAAAAAAGTTAATAGGAAATTAAAGATGATTACTGTGCTATATCCTGATGTTTTTGGGATAGCTGTCTGTGCCCTCAAATCTAATGCAAGTAGACAAACTGGGACAGAATAAAATCTATCTAAGTGGAGTGGTGCAAGTAATGTGGGTTTTAAATCCTGATACACTATTAACAATATCTTCTGCTGTCTTTTTTAAGACTCTCCCTCCACTTTCACTTCCCCAGGGTACACTGTGCATTTTTGGGTCTGACCAAGACCCTTGGTTTTAAATTGGGGGGGCAAACTGCTATTTATCTAAGTGGTTCCAAACCTTCTCTCTCCTGGACTTGATCTCTAATCGTATTCCTTTACCTATTAAAGCTTGTCTTTCCAATCTATTCACAAATACTGGCCTAGTTGCCCCTGTAATGCTCTGGTTCTCTGTCACATAGAGCATTTTTTCTCATATTTGATTTTCAGTCCATGTAGTCTTTTTCATGTTAATTATATTTCCTAAAAATAGCATCTTGGTGGACCCTATCTCCTGATCTGCTCTATGTGTGGTTCTTTTTTTTTTTTTTAATTTAGTGAATCAAGGCATTCTATATTAGAGATTATAACCAACCTTCTCTGCCTCATTTCTATTGTGCTCTTTTTTTGCCATCAGTTTTCTGCTTATCTTTTTCATTCTGTTTTCTGCTCCATTCATTGAGGCCTCTCTGCCACTGTTCCTGGAATTCTAGTACTTTTCTTTCTCTCTAGAATACCCTGCAGTATTCTCTGTAGAGTTGGATTGGTGGTCATAAATTTCCCAAGTTCTTCTTTGTGTTGGAAGCATCTTGTTTCTCCATTAATTTCCAGAGACAGATTTTCAGGGTATATCAATCTGGGGTGGAGGTTATTTTCTTTCAGGGCATGGAATATTTCACTCCAGGCTCTTCTTGACTTGATGGTTTGTGTTGAGAAGTCTGCCATGATTCTGATGGGCATTCCTTTATGGGTGATCTGTTTCTTGTCGCTAACAGCTTTTAATATTTTGTTCTTACATTGAATTTCTGGGATCTTGATTATTATTTGCCTGGGTGTGACTCTGTTTTGGTTGTAGGTGCCTGGAGTTCTGTATGCCTCATATATCAGAATATCATTTCCTTTTCTTATGTTTGGGAAATTTTCCTTAATTATTTCTGTGAATAGCCTTTGTAGTGCCTTTGTTTATATCCCTGTTTCTTCATTCACATTCTTTATTCTCGAGTTATAGATCCTCTTGTCATCTTCTAGCCTTTGTATTGTTACTGCTTGTTTCCTTGTTGTTTTAAAAAAGTTTTTCCTTTCATAATCCCACATTGCAAACCCGTCCTCCAGTTTGGATAATCTATTCTTAGTTTCTTTCAAGCTGTTTGCCATCTTTCCATAGAGTTTTTAATTTCCTGATAATCTCTTTGAATCTACTTCATGTATTCTATATTTTTTAATATTCTTTATCAAATGGTTCTCTCCTTTGTTTGAGTTCCTCCATTCTTCCGTCTGTGTCTTCTTGAGGAGTGCTTAGCATCTCTTTTATTAATCTTCTTATATCTTGCTTTACTTGGCTACATATTTCCCTTTTGAACTCGTCTATGAGGTCTCAAAGATATCTCTTTATGTCCACTGGTGTTGTGTCTGATATTGCATGTTTGCTGTCCTCATTCTCCTTTGTATTTACCTGTCCTGGGTCAATGTTCTCAGGGTTGGGACCTGAGACTTTTTGTTGTTGCTTCCTCTTCCTATCTTTTTATTTCTTTCAGGGGGCCCCAGTTTCTTTCTTTGTTAGTTACAATTTTTCTGAAGCATGCTGGCTAGGTGACCCTTCCCATGCAGTGTGCTAGTGAGTTGCAGACAGAGACAGTGTATGATGGCCCCTCCCCTCCAGGTCAGTCAACCTGCTGAGGCCTTCACTGTGTTAGTGTGTACTACCACCATAGGGAATTGATTTTGGATAACCTATTGGGTCTCAGTCAGGTCATGTGACTTAGGCCAAGCTCACTCCACCAATCCCATTTGGGGAGGGAACAACTGACTGAAGTCAATGCTGCCCCTTGTTCCTGCCAGTCCTTCCCAGTCCCAAAAGGTATTCTGTTGGAGCCCCCTTCTCTGTGGAATGGTTTTATTCCCATCACTCACCACAGGTTGATGCAGTTTCCCCACTAGCTCAGCTCTCTGTTCGGCTCGCTGATAGTGTGACTGCATTTCCAGTGAGTTGAAGCGATGGGATTTCAGACCGCTCGGTCAGTCACCGATGCTCAGATTCAGATGCTGCAGCGGGAGCACTGAATGTTTAGCTGTTCCAATAGTAGCACCAGGACTATATGTTTGATTGGTTCTTCTCACCTTTGTTTCTTCTCAGGACAAGAGAATTCATCTCCCTCTGTTTGGGACTCCCCATGCTGTATTAAGTTGAATTTTAAATTGACTATCTCAGGGAGCCTCTGTATCCTGCTGTTATCTATCCGCCATCTTTGCTCCTCCTCCTGAGCTTGGTCTTTATTGTCCACATTCCTATCTGCATTCTGCTCTGGTAAGTTCCAAGTAGAATCACCCACCAAATTTGGCTTGTAGCATTCTAGGACTTTTCTAGCCCATTGCTCCAAATCTTTCTTAACTCCTGCCATAAGCAAGTTCCAAAGCCTTCTGAACAACATGGCCAGGTAGTCATAGCAATGACCCCACTACTGGTATCAATATTCTCATTAGTTACTTTCCTATCCCTGGTATACAATATGAAACACTCACAACTTAAAGGAGAAGAAGATGAATTTGATTCACAGTGCAGGGGATTCTGTCCATGTTCAACATGTTCCAAGGTAGAAATATTATGCTGAAAGGGCACAGCAGACAAAAGTTGTCCACTTCATGGCATCCAGTAAGCAGAGAGAGGGAAGAGGAGGTAGGGACACAAATATTATACTCTTTTACGCTTGGGAGGCCAAGACACGAGGATCATTATGAGGTTGAGGCCACCCTAGGCTACAAATTGGACTGTGTAGAGAGACAGGGAGAAAGAAAAAAATTTATGTATATCCTTCTAATCAAGCACATTTAACCTCTGAACTTAACAATGAATGAATTCACTGGTGATTATAGTGCCCCATGATCTAATTATCTTCCAAATACATAAGACTATGAGGATATTTTAGACCCGTCACAAAAGAGCTGTTATATGAAGCAATTGATGGGTGTAGTTCCCTTTCCTAAAAGTCTCTTCAGGATCCTCTTTTACTTGGGGGAATGAGATAAGAGTTCAGAATTGTTCCAAAGCTGAAACAATATCTTTGAAGGTACCTAAAAAAATCGAATCATAAGCTTTTCTACTTAGACACAATTTTTAAAAGCCCTCAGTATTTTTAAAACCCTCAGTAAGATTTATAGGCCAGTGGGAAATCAGGACATGTCAGAGCCAAGAACTGTATGTCTCTCAAACAAGGCCATGGTCTCAGGTAAGACTAGAGAAGAAGAAGGTACAGCAAGGGAGAGAATCCTTAATTTGTTTACATTTTCTAAAGCTGAAAACTTTTTCAATGACTACATTTACCAGGAAAAAAAAATTTGGGGTGATACTTGAAATTGAGCCCAGAGCCTTTACACTCAACTATGTTCCCAGCCTCCGTTTTTTAAAAATCTGGGATAGTATCTCATTAAGTAAAGGGACAAGATTTTTTTCCCCTAAAATGTGGAAATACAGCTTTAGAGAACAATTAAATTCATTTATATAAAAGTGAACAGTGGGTATGGCACAACTGTAATTCCAGCACTTTTAGGAAGCTCAGGTAGGAGGATCACAAATTTCAAATGAAGTTGGGCAACTTAGCAACTTAGTGAGACCCTGTTTCAAATTAAAACAATAAAAAGGGCTGGGGATAGAGCTCAGTGGGAAGTCCCTGGATTTAATCCCCAGTACCTGAGGAAAAAGAGGGAAAGATTTTCAAAAATCCTTTCATGTTTGTGGCTTACAAAAATTGTACTCATGCAAATGCAAAGATCAGTGAAGATCCATGTCACCAAGCAGGAGTATGAGAGTGAAACGGAATAGTTTTTATGTCTTTGTTTTTGTTTTTGAGACATGGTCTCAGTATTTAGTCTAGGCTGGCTTCAAACTGAAGATCCTCCTGCCTCAACCTCTAGAGTTCTGAGATTACAGGTATATGCTACCATACCTGGCGTTAGAGTGTGTTTTATGTTCCCATGTTTCATTCTCAATTTGTTTATAACCAAATAAGTTATTTATGTATTTTTGGGTACTTAATAATTATTTAAAACTAGAAAAGTTGAGACTTCTGGGAACATGGCGGAGCAGTGAGCAGCAAAGAGCCTCTCTGAGATTTGGTGTCAAAATACTGTAATATAGTAATGCGAAGAATGGAAGAAGGAGGCAAGAGGGTCAGCAGAAGCAAGGAATGATCTGAAGAATTGAAGCCCATGGGAGAGCAAAGAGAGAACTTCAGTGAAGGACGAGGAGGAGGCAGGTGATGCTTTCTGCGAGCCTGGACTCACTGCATGGAAGGGGCAGCTGGAAACTATAGACACATGATTGCTGGCCACCCCTGAGGCCTCCACAGAGGAGCACACCAGTAGAGTGGAGCAGTGGATGCAGTGGTGGCTTGTGAATTGTTCCATTCAGACCTCCAGCAGGAGAACGAAATAGGCCAGGAGCCATTTTGGAGAGAGGCCAATTGAGTTTGCGTCGCAAATGGTTGCTAGCTACACCTAGTGGCTCCCAGCCGCGTTCAAGCCTGCAGCAGGCTCAGGAGACTGCAGCAGGCAGGGTGTGTCTGACTCCAGCCTTGCAGCCAGAGGCCAGCCTAAACTTTAGCAGAAACTGGGGTGCAAATTCACTGAGATCATCCTCTTCTCCACCATAGAGCTGCTCTGGCTTCCTGGGATTGACTGACATGCATCTGGACTCTGTTCACCCATGTTGTCTACCAGTGACAGCAGAGATACTCCTTGTAGTAGATGTTTTCTACCTTCTTTTCTTTTCTTTTTTTCCTTTATTTTCTTTTACTCTTATATTTTCGTTTATTTTTTCATTGTTTGTTCTTGTTTTTGTATGAATGTGAACATGGTTTCTAGTTTTCTCGTTGCTGTGTTCTTGTTTTTATTTCTTTCTTCTGTTTCCCTCCTGTCTTCTTCATTAGTTTCCTGGTTTGCATGATCCTCCTTTGTCCTTGCTTCTAATATTTTCCTTTTCTTCTATTTCTTTTTTTCCCCCTTAACCCCTTTAAAATTTTCTCCCCTGAGGATAACATTGCCATATCAAGGACTTATTTACTGCATATGATTTTCTTGTTTGTTTTAGATTTTGTTACATAACTACGAATCTAGTTCATATGCTTAAAAGTGACAAATTAATAGTTACCTCAGTTTGTCATTTTCTAGGCTGCATTTGATGCTCTTTTTATTGCTGACTGTGTCATTTTAGCCAAAGTAACATAATTGTTCTAACCAGTTGTTCTTCCTGGTATACCAAGACCAACATGGCCTAAGGGTCATAAAAAAATACTATAGGCCAGTGCCTAGGAACCAAGGACAGGGCTAAGTAGGCAGCAACTTCTCATCCCCAATACATTGAAGAGGTAAGATCTTGTAACAGACTCAAAACTCAAAAACCAGCTATACCTGGAAGATACCTCTGAGAAGTAGTCTAAATACTAGCAAGAAAGCTACTCACCACAGACAATTTACAAACATCACCCTAGGAATTAAACCAAAACAAAATAAAAAATGAGAAGACATTTAAACAAGATGTAACCTCAAATGTCCAGCTCACCAAAAGCAGGCTCAAGGGGAAATGAGACGGAACAATACAAAAACCACCCACCCAGACTTTATAAAGTGGTAATGGTTGAAGTAACTAAACAGACAAAAGAGGCTCTAGAAAAAATCAAATTAGAAATAATTTCTCAGACAGCTACAGAGGTGATGCCCATAATGTAAGACATACTTAGTGACTATAGAACAGAAACAGATAAAAAAAAAAATAGAGGAACTTAGGAAAATGATTAAAACCTTGAATGTTCAACATAGGAAAAAAATGGAATCATAAAAAACAGATTCAAACAAATATTCAGGAGATAAAAATTCCATTGAAAGTATATGCAGAAGAATGAGCCAATGTGAGGACAGAATCTCAGATGTAGAAGTCAGAATTGTGGTTAGTGATCATGAAAAAAAAGATTTCTTAGAAGTAGCAAGGGACCAGGAGAAATCAATCTAGTAACAGCTGAATGATGTAAAGAAAGATAATATAATATTGATCAGAGTCAATGAAAATGTATGAGATAGAGCATATGACATAAAAAAGCAGTTCACAGACATCATGGCAGAAAACTTCCCTGTCAGGGAAAGGGAAAAATAATTCGACATGCAGATAAGTGAGGCATATAGAATTCCAATTAGCCATGATCAAAAGATGAAGCTGGGTTGGGGATACAGCTCAGTGGCATAAGCACATGCCTGACAAGCACAAGGTCCTAAGTTCAATTCCCAGTACAAAAAGAAATCTATAGCAAGGCATATAGTAGGTCAATATTCCAAAAATTCAACACAAGAACAGAATATTAAAAACTGGTAGTGAAAAGAAACAAATCACCCCAAAGGAGAAGCCCATCCGAATCACATCAGATTTCTAAACAGAAACCATCAAATCAAAGGGAACTTGGAGTGAGGTATTTCAAGCCCTAGAAGAAAACAACCAACAACCCAGCCTCATGTATCTCACAAAATTAACTTTCAAAATTGATGAAGAAATAAGACACTTCCATGACAAAGAACACTTGAGGAAATTCATGAGCACCAAACCAGCACCCAAACATGCTCTGAAGGATATTTTAGAAAGAGCTAACAAGGACTATAACTCCCTGAACCAACGGAATGAATTTACTAGGCAAGGCAATTAAATACAGGGGAAAGAAAGGAAGCCAACAACAGGAAAATGACATGACAAGGGTAAGTCAATACTTACCAGTCCTAATTATCAAAATTAATTATCTCAATGGACCAATAAAAAAAATAGAATGGGAGATTGGATTAAGAAGCAAGAGCCAACAATATGCTGCATACAAGAAACACATCTAATTCAAAATAAATTCATAGAGTAAAAGTCAAAGTATGGAGAACCATATTCAATGTGAATCCAGAAAAAAGCAGTTCTATTTGAGACAAAGTGGATTTCAAGCCAAGACTGATTTACAGAGACAAAGAAAGTCACTACATCATTGTAAAGAGAACAGTCCAAAAGGAAGAGATAACAATCATAATATATATGCACCAACTACCAGTGTGCCCAATTATATAAAATAAATACTGGTGGACATGAACAATCAAATAAAAGCTAATACAATTGTAATGGAGGATCTCAATACTCCACAGTCACAAATAGATCAATTGAACAAAAAAGAAAGAAATACTAGAATAGAACCAAACTTTTGAACAATGAACATCAGCATACACATTCTTTCCAACTACACACAGAAATGCTCCAAAATAGGCCACATACTAGCTCATAGAACATGCTTAAGTAAATGCAAAAGAAGTGAAGTTATCCCACACATATTATCAGACCATAGTGCATGAAATTGGAAATCAATGGCAAAAAGAAACCATAAGAACTTCATAAATACATGGAAATTGAGCAGCACTCTCCTGAACAACTAATGAGTCACAGATAAAATTAAAGAAGAAATTAGACATTTCCTACAAATAAATGATAATGCCAGTTCCATATCCTGGAACTTAAGGGATGCAATGAAAGCAGCCCAAGAGGGAAAATTAAAGCAGTGAATTCCCATATCAGGAAAACAGATCAAGTACAAGTAAACAATTTAATGTTAAGCCTCAAGCTTCTAGAAAAAGAAAAGCAAGTCAAGCCCAAAGCTTGTAACAGAGGAAATTATAAAGAGCAGAGCAGAAATCAGTGCAATGGAGACTAAGAAAACAACACAAAGAATCAGTGAATCAAAAAGTAGATTCTTTGAAAGATTAAATAAAACTGACAAAGCCTTAGCCAACCTTATCAAAAAAGGAAAGAAAAGACTCAAATCCATGCAATTAGGAAAGGGTGAAGTGACAACATCCTGCAAAAAATCCAGAAGATCATCTATACCTACTTAGAAAGCTACTGTTACAAAAACAGCATGGTACTAGCAAAAAAAACCAAAACAAAACAAAACAGAAGACCCAAGGGTCAACAGATGAGAATATCCAGACACCACTGCAGACATACTTATCCACCTTATTTTTGAAAAAGGAGTCAAACACCTTCACTGGAAGAGAGATAGCCTCTTTAATAATTGATTCTGGGAAAACTGGCTTTCCACATGCCAGAGACTAAAAATAGATCCATATCTTTTACCATTCACTATACTAAAATCAAAATGAATCAAGGATCTAAATATCAAAATAGAAACATTAAATCTTCTGGAAAACAGGACAGGTAGAACTCTTGAAGACACTGGTGTAGGCGAAGACTTTATGAACAAAATCCCAACCACACAGCAACTATCACAAAAAATCATCAACTGGGACCTCATGTCATTAAAAAGCTTTCTTTTTTTTTTTTTTTTTTTTGGTACCATGGATTGAACTCACAACTTTGTGCTTTCCAGGTAGGTGCTTACACCACTGAGCTAACTCCTGGGCCCCTATTAAAAAGCTTTTACACAGCAAGAGAAAACACCAACAGAGTGAAGAGACAGCCCACAGTGTGGGAGAAAATGTTTACAAGTTGTTCCTCAGACAAAGGAGTACTATCTAGAATACATAAAGAACTAAAATAATCAGGCCTCACCACATCTAATGATCCAGTCCAAAAAGTATCTGAAATGAATAGACACTTCTCAAGTGAAGAAATAGAAATGGTAAATAAATACATGAAAAAACATTCAACATTATTGATCATTTGAGAAATGCTAATTAAAACAATGCTGAGATTCTACCTCATCCCAAAAAGAATGGCTATTATCAAGAAATCAATCAATAACAAACGCTGCGGGGGGGAAAGGAACACTTCTCCTCCACTATTTGTGGGAGTGTAGACTGGTACAACCACTGTGGATATCAATGTGAAGATTCCTCAAAAAACTAGGACTAGAGGTTCCATTCAAGCCAGCGATTCCCCTTCTTAGTATCTTCTCAGAATAATTAAAAGCATCATTCACAGCGATATATATCTACCCATGTTTTAATTTTTTTTTAAATTTTAGTTTAAAGAGAAAAAAGTAAAAACAAAAATTAAGAAGCAAACAAACTTAAAAAACAACAACAAAAGCAAAAAAAAATAGCTATAGTTTTCAAAACAAGCTGCCAGGAATTTAACAATGGTTGTTATACTGCATACTGCTATCTTCGGAATAGTTGCTCAGGTTACCAGACACAGGAATAAAACAAAACAGTAAAATGGAACAAAACATTGGATTTCGAAAATGAGATAGAAGGAAATCCCCCACAGTTGCCACAACACACATTGCTATCTTCCAAATAGATACCCAGACCACCAGCCCCAGGCCTGCAGTCAATCAGACAGTGCATGCATCAAGCTGCTCCTCTCACTTCAGTTGCTACCTTCTCACTCCTCTGAATCAGCCCATTGCTTACCAGGGGATGGGAAAGTGAGGTAGGTTGGGGCGCGGGTTTTCTCGTCTGGTCTCCAAGCCCATGCACCAACTGGCTCGCAGGAAGGCATGGTTTGGCTTCTTGCAGAGTCTCTTCCCATTCCTCATGGTGGGCCTTGGCTCATGGGTGCATCCCCACGTTTATAGCAGCACAGTTTGTAATAGTTAAACCTTGGAAACAACACAAGTGCCTATCAGCTAATGAATATGCTTTCATTAGATGTGGTTTTCTTTTTTTTTTTTTTTTTTTTTTGAGTAAGCTTAGTTTTCTTTTTTATTTATTTAAAAAAATAAAGGAGATTAAGATAAAAGAGGACATAGCAACACAGGACAAAACAGAACAATTTAAGCAACATAGTGTTTCACCACAAGATAACCCGACATAACAGTAGTTACCATAGTGTCTCTTTCCTTGAAATTTTGAGTATAACTTCGTATACTATAACATCAAACATATCAAGACAGTGTAAAACCATTCGAGAGGATGAAAGCATTACTGGGTATTTAGAACCAACTAACAGAAAATGAACAATGGTTTCTATATTATCTCCTTGTCTATAAAAAATTTTGTTTGTACTATCACATATAATAAAATCCAATAAGATAAAACATGAAAAAACCGATGGAGACAGAAGAACAAAACCTTGATGGGACTTCAAAACAAGCTGATATTAAATCAGCACTAGCTATTATAATGTCTTGTTTTCTTCAAAATAGCTGTTCAGGGGCTGGGGATTTAGCTCAGCGGCATAAGTGCCTGCCTTGCAAGCAGACAGTCATGAGTTCGATCCCCGGTACCAATAAAAAAGAAAAATACAAAAAAAAAAAAAGCTGTTCATACCATCACAGACAATAAAATCAAATACCACAGAATAAAACCATTTCAATTAATGAATGAAAACATTATAAGACTTCAAAACAATATAATGGAGAATCATGATTACCACATACTTTTATGTATTCTTACCATTTCTTACACTAAGGAAACTATTCAGTTTTTATACATGTGAGTTTGATTTATTTCGCTTATGAGTATGGTCTCAAGTTGCGCCCATTTATTTATAAGTATCTCAATGTGATCATTCTTTATAGCTGAGTAGTACTCCATTGTATAAAAATACCACAATTTTTTTTATCCATTCCTCAGTTGATAGACACTTAGGTTGTTTCCAAGATCTGGCTGTTACAAATTGTGCTGCTATAAAAATAGGTGCACATATATCACTGTGGTATGATGCTTTCATTTCTGGGAATATGCCTAGAAGTGGAATAGCTGGAACAAATGGGACTTCCAATCCCAGCTTTCTGAGAAATCTCCAAACTGACCTCCACAATGGTTGCACCAGTCTATACTATCACCAAGAGTGCAGGAGAGTTCCTTTTTCCCCACAGCCTCTCCAGCATTTGTTGTTGGTAGTTTGCTTGATCCTGGCCATTCTTTCAGTAGTGAGATGGAATTTCAGTATGGTTTTAATTTGCATTTTTCTAATGACCAACGATGATGAACATTTTTTTATGTATTTATTTGCCATTTGTATTTCTTCATCTGAGAATTATGTATTCATCTCAGATGCCCATTTTTGGATTGGATCCTTGAATTTTGGGGGTCTGATTTTTTTTTTTTGTCTTTTTACTTTTTATTGGTACTGGGGATTGAACTCACGACTGCCTGTTTGCCAGGCAGGCTTATGCCGCTGAGCTAAATCCCTAGCCCCTGATTTCTTAAAATTTCTTATATGTTTTAGACAGAAGTCCTTTGTCTGAGGGATAGTTCACTAAGATTGTTTCCCAGTTTGTAGGTTTTCTTTTCAGTATGCTAGAGATTTCTTTTGATGTACAGAAACTTTTTAATAGGACATGATCCCAGTTGTTGATTCTGGGAAGTATTTCCTGTGCGGTTTGATTCCTGTTCATGAATTCTCTGCCTACCCCTGTGTCTTCAAGGTTTTACCCAGTTTGTCTTCCAATAGATTTAGTGTTTCTGTTTTAATATTCAGATCTTTGGTCCATTTAGATTTTAATTTAGTACATGGTGATAGGCATGGGTCTAGTCTTAGTTTTCGGCATATGGAGAGCCAGGTTTTCCAACACCATTTATTGAAGAGACTGTCGTTCTTCCAGTGAACATGTTTGGCTCCTTTATCAAAGATAAGGTGGTTGAGTGCATTTGTGGTTGTGGTTGTTTCTTCTAATCTATTCCATTGATCTTCAGTTCTATTTTTATTCTAGTACCATGTTGATTTTACTACAGTTGCTTTGTAGTATAACTTCAAGTCAGGAATTGTGATGCCTCCTGCCTTGCCTTTGCTGCTTAGAATTGTCTTTGCTATTCTAGGTCTCTTCTGGTTCCAGATGAATTTTAGGAGTGATTTCTCTAGATCTATGAGGTATGTTGATGGTATTTTTATCGGGATTGCATTGAGTCTGTATAACAGTTTTGGGAGAATGGCCATTTTTCACAATATTTATTCTTCGGATCCATGAGCAAGGGATGTCTTTCCATTTTATGAGATCTTCTTCAGTTTCTTTTTTCAGTGTATTATAATTTTCCCTGTATAGGTCTTTTACTTCTTTCGTGAGATTAATTCCTAAATATTTCATTTTTTTGGTTGCTAGTGTGAAGAGTGTGGCTTCTCTTATTTCTCTTTCTGTGATCTTGTTAGTGTATAGAAATGCTATTGATTTTTCAGTATTGATTTTGAATCCAGCTACATTGATGAATTTATCCATTATATCTAGGAGTCTTTCAATGGAGTTTTGGGGGTCTTCTATGTAGAGTATCATGTATCTGCAAATAATGATAATTTAACTTCTTCTTTTCCTACCTTTACCCCTTTTATTTCTCTCTCTTGTCTAATTGCTCTGGCTAGTATTTCCAGTACTATATTAAATAGGAGCAGTGATAAGGGACATCCTTGTCTTGTGCCTGATTTCCAGGTAAAGGCCTTCAGTTTGGGGCCATTTAGCATGATACTGGCTGTTGGTTTGTCATACATGGTCTTTATTATATTGAGGTAAAGACCATCTATTCCAATTTTCTGTAAGGTTCTTATCATGAATGAATGTTGGACCTTATCAAAAGCTTTATCTGCATCTATAGAAATGAATGTGATTCTTACTTTTGGCTTTATTGAAATGGTGGATTACATTTATTGATTTACGTATGTTGAACCATCCCTGCATTCCTGGGATGAATCCCACTTGGTCATGGTGTATAATCTTCTTTGATGATTTGCTGTATCTTGTTTGCCAATATTTTATTGAGGATTTTTGCATCTATGTTCATTAGGGAGATTGGCCTGTAGTTCTCTTTTCTGGTTGGGTCTTTCTCAGGTTTTGGTACTGGAGTAATATTTGCTTCCAGGAATGACTTAGGAAGGATTGCTTCCCTTTCAATTTCATTGAAGAGTTTGAGGAGTGTCGGCATTAACTCTTCTTTGTATTTCTTGTAGAATTCCGCAGTGAATCTGTCTGGGCCTGGGCTCTTCTTTTTAGGTAAGGACTTAATCACATTTTTAATTCCATTAATAGAAATTGAGTTATTCAGCAGTTTTACGTCTTCTTGACCTAGCTTTGGTACTTCATATGTTTCTAGGAATCTGTCTATTTCTTCTGTGTTATCAAACCTTTGAGAGTAGAGGTTTTCGAAATAGGTGTTGATGATCTTCTGTATTTCTGTAGAGTCTGTAGTGATTTCACCTTTTTCATTTCTTATTGCATGAATTTGAGCTTTTTCTTCCCTTTTTAAAATAAGGTTGGCTAGGGGTTTATCAATTTTATTTATTCTTTCAAAGAACTAACTCTTTGATTCATTGATTCTTTGGATTGTTTTCTTAGTCTCTATTGCATTAATTTATGCTCTGATTTTTATAATTTCCTTCCTTCTTTTGGCTTTGGGCTTGACTTGCTCTTTTTTTTCTAGATGTTTGAGGTGTAGCATCAGGTTATTTATTTCTATTCGTTCTGTTTTCCTGATGTGGGAACTCAGTGCAATAAATTTTCCTCTGAGGACTGCTTTCATTGCATCCCACAGATTCCGGTAATTTGTATTTGTATTTTTGTTTGCTTGGAGGTATTTTTAAATTTCTTCTTTAATTTCCCCTGCAACCCACTGATTACTCAAGAGTGTGTTATTCAGTTTCCATGTGTTTGTGGGAATTTTGCAGCATATTTTATCATTAATTTCTAATTTCATGGCATTATGATCCGATAACATGCATTGGATAATTTCAACTCTTTTGCACTTATTTAAATATGTTCTGTGGGCCAATATATGGTCTATTTTAGAGAATGACCCATGTACTGCTGAGAAGACTGTGTATTCTGATGCTGTTGGATGGAACACTCTGTATATGCCTATCAAGTCCATTTGTTCACAGGTGTGATTCAGTTCTGTTATTTCTTTGCTGATTTTCTGTCTGGTTGATCTGTGCCTTGGTGTCAATGGTGTGTTAAGGTCTCCTGTTATAATTGTGTTACTGCTAATTTGGTTTTTCATTTCTGTTAATACTTGCTTTATGTAGCTGGATACTCTGGAATTCAGTGCATATATATATATATATATATATATTTTTTTTTTTTTTTTTTTTTTTTTTGTCTTTTTCCTTTTTATCGGTACCGGGATCAAACTCATGACTGCCTGCTTTCAAGGCAGGTGTTTATGCTGCTGAGCTAAATCCCCAGCCCCAGTGCATATGTATTTAAGATTGTTATCTCTTCCTCTTGAAGTTTTCCCCTAACCAGTATGTAATGACCTTCCTCATCTCTTCTGATCATTATTCATTTAAAGTTCACATTGTCTGCAAACAGAATAGCTACCCCCACTTTTCTTTTGGATTCCTGTTGCATGAAGTATTGTTTTCCATCTTTTGACTTTCAGTCTGTGAGTATCCTTTTGGGTAGATGGGTTTCTTGTAAACAGCATATGGTTGGATGTTGTTTCTTGATCCATTCTGCCAGTCTGTTTCTTTTAATTGGTGAATTGAGGCCATTTACATTAATGGTTATAACTGTTATATATTGATTTATTGTTGACATGTTATCTTTCTGCTGTTGCATCTTTATCTTTCCATTCTGCTTAATTGTCTGCTTTGCTTAGTGGTTTTTTCCTAAGTGTATCTAAACTGTCTTTCAGTATTCTTTGCAGGGTTGGCTTGATGATCATGAAGTTCTTCACCTGTTCTTTGTCATGGAAGTATCTTATTTCTCCATCCACTTTGAAGGACAGTTTTGCAGGGTACATCAGTCTAGATTGGAAATCATTTTCCTTTAGGATCTGAAATACTTCACTCCATGCTCTTCTTGACTTTATTGTTTGTGCTGAGAACTCTGCTGTGATTTTGATAGGTTTTCCTTTATAGGTGATCTGTCTTTTCTGATAGCCTTTAATATTCTATTCTTATGTTGGACTTCTGGGATGGTGATTATTATATGTCTGGGTGTAGTTTTATTTTGGTTATGGCTATTTGGAGTTCTATATGTTTCACTGATCCTGATGTCAGTTTCCATTCTCATGTTTGGGAAATTTTCAGCTATTACTTCTCTAATTATCCTCTTGACATCCTTTATGTTGTCCCCTTCTTTTTCATTTATCCCTATCAATTGTATGTTGTTTTCCTTTGCATCATCTTGCAGCTGTTGAATTGTTATTTCCTGATTCCTTGTTATTTTTATAAGATCTTTTCTTTCCTGTTCACTAGCTGCAATCTTGTCTTTGAAGTCTGAAATTCTATCTTCACTTTCATTGAGGCAGTTTTTACAACTTTCAATGGAATTTTTGATTTCCTGTATATCTCTTTGTGTCTGCTTTATGTATTCTGTTTGTTTCTTACATTGTTCATCCAGGGATTCTACCTTTTTGTTTAGTTCCTCCAATTTGTTAACCGTGTCTTCTTTAGATATGTTCAGCATCTCTTTCATTTCTTTTATTATTCCTTCTTTTACTTGGGAGATTATTGCTAGTTTGAATTCCTTTAAAGCTTCCTGGAGTTGCTTATTTATTTCAGTTGCTATTATTTCAGATATTTCATGTGCATGACATATATTTTCTTCTGTGTACATAGCTCCCAAGGTTTCTTGGGATGGGACGGAGGTTTGAGATTGTATTTTGGTCTTTTGTTTTGTCATTTTCCTATATTTCTGTGTTTCAAGGGTTAGTCCAAGGCTTCCCCAGGTCCTGTTGGAAATCCTCTTCTATGCCCTCAGCTCCTGGGACTCTGGAGCCCAGTTCCCAGGATTGAGAGAGGGTCACTGGGGGTGGGGCAGACAGGCCCAAGCCCTATGGTACAGGTTGAGTGTGGCAGGAAGCTGTGAAGTTCCTTGGCTGGTGGGAGCAGTGATACCAAGCTCCCTGGTTCTGTATGGTGCAGGGACACTTACCTCAGGCCACCCAGTTTCCAGAATTTAGGGCGCTGGCAGTCCCAAAACCCCACAGTCCGCCAAGCATGGCAGGGAGCAGGGCAATTGGTACAGGTGGGCTCAAGACCTGCTGAGCTGGTTCAGTGCAGCAGGAAGCCGCAAAGTTCCCTGACCGGGGCCAAAGCAAGGATTCCAAACTCCCTGGGCTTGGGAGATGGTGCAGGGACACTCACTGCAGGCCACCCCAGTTTTCTTTTTAATATAGTGGAGTACTACCCTGCCATAAAGAAGGATAAACTGGAGACATTTCTGCTAACTGAATGCCTCTTGAGGATCTACTTTTAAGTGAAATAAACCAGACAGACACGTAAATACTGCGTTGTTTCTCTGGTGTGAGAAACAAAGTATAAAAAGGATCAAAATGTATAATAGATATTATGAAATAGGAAGAAAATATTCAAATGGAAAGGGGAACTAGGTATGGGGGGAGAGGAAAATAAAGGAAAGGAAAATAAAAAATGATAAGAAAAGAAGAAAAAATGGAAATGAAATTTTTGTAAATGAGGAGAGGAAGGGAGAGTTGAAGGAAGGGTAGAGGAATGGGGAAAAGGAAAAAGGCTTACTAGCTATAAAGGTTAAAAAACTAAAAGAGTCAGCAACTGTCAATTTATGAATGAATGGATAAACAAATATGGCATATTGATGCAATGGAATATTATTCAGCCTGAAAAACGAAGGAAATTCTGACACGCTGCAACATGGATGAACCTTGAGGACGTTAAGCTCAGTGAAGTAAGCCAGTCACAAAAGGACAAATACTATACCATTCCAATTAGATGATCCACAGTACTCAGATTTAGAAACAGAGCGAGTGATGGGTACTGGGGCTGGGTGGGGAGTAAGGATGGCTTCATGGTTACAGAGGTTCACTTTTTCAAGATTAAGAGTCGTGGACATCGGCTGTAGTGTGACCATGCTTACCACTTCTGAACTGTGTGCTAAAAAGTGGTTAGCATGGTAAATTTTATGCATTTGCATATAGTATTTTGCCATGATTTTTAAAAAAATGTTTAAATAGAAAAGCCAAAGGGGCCAAATGCTCTTCATTCTTTGGAGTAAGACCCGCTGCCCTTGAAAGATGGCTCTAGGGGCTTTGAGCATTGCCCAGTCCACAAAAATGGAGAAGGTACAGGACCAGGAGGGAGAGGAGAGGAAGGCAGGAAAGAATGAAGGAAGAAAGGAAGGAGGCAGAGAAAGGGGAAAGAAGAAAGGAGAGAGAAGAAACTCTGGCTTTAAAATGGTTCAAGAGAGGTGGAGATTTAGCTCAGTGGTACAAGCGCCTCCTTGGCAAGCACAAGGTCACGAGTTCACTCCCCAGTACACCCTGCCCCGCCCTGCGAAAAAGGGTAATTTCTAAAGTGGTTCAAGAAGCCACTGCAGGGTCTGTCATCCTTCTCTGAAGTTTCTAGGGACCCTACCTGCCAGTGTTCCTGGCTCCTCAATTTAAAAAAAAAATGAAGATAAAATTCACATAGTATAAAATGTTATCATGTTAACTATTTTAAAGTGTGCAACCCAGTAGTTTCAAAAACTATATTCACGGGGCTGGGGATTTAGCTCAGCGGCATAAGCGCCTGCCTTGCAAGCAGGCGGTCGTGAGTTCGATCCCCGGTACCGATAAAAAGGAAAAAGATAAAAAACTATATTCACTGGTTGGCCACGGTGCTGCACACTTGCAATCCCAGCACTTGGGAGGCTGAGGCAGGGAGATGCTGTGTGTTCGAGAACAGCCTGAACTACATAGTGAGTTCACGGCCAACCTGAATTGTATAGTGAGACTCCGTCTCAAAAAACAAACAAACAAAAACCAAACACATATATATTTTGTATATATTGTATATTATGATATACTATGTAATGTTTTCATCACTATTTTCAGAAATTTTCCATCTCCCCTGGTGGGGGGGACACTATTCTGCCTAACTCTCCTCTCCTCCTAAATCTACTTATGTCTCTGTAATTTACCTGTTCTAGACATTTCATGTAAATGGAATCACACACTATGTGGTGTTTTGTGTCTGGCTTCTTCCACTCCGTGTAATGTTTCCCAGGTTGTCTGTGCTGTATTTTATTCCTTTTTTGTCACCAGCAGTATTTTATTGCATACTCCATTGTATGACTAGATCACATTTTCTGTCCTTTCCATTTTGGCCGTTGTAATTATCACTGCTGTTTTTGGTCCTCTTGTGTGTATCTGTTGGTGGAATTGCCCTGAGTGTGATGGTAACCACATTTAACTTTTGAGGCATTATCTGCTTTCCAGAGTGACTGCACATTTTGCATTCCCACCAGCAGCACAGGCAGTTACCAGTTTCTGCACATCCTCAGTAACACTCCTCGTAATCTGTCTTTGTGGTACATTCGTCCTAATGTGTATGAGGTGGCATCTCGTTTTGGTTGTGATTTGCATTTCCCAGGTGACCAACACTGTTGCACATCTTTCATGTGCTTATTTGTCATTTTGTATATCTTCTTTGGGGAAATGGATCTTCAAATCCTTTGCCTGTTTTTAACAAGTTTAACTAATTGCTGGGCTAGGTATATAACTTGGTGTTAGAGCACTTGTCTACTATGTGCAAAGCCCTAATTTTGATCCCCATTCCTCAAAAAAATTTATTTGTTTTTTATTGTTGAGTTGTAAGAGTTCCTAGTACTGTATGTTCTGAACATTAAACTATATATATTAGATATATGATTTCAAATATTTTCTTCCATTCTGTGGAATTTTTTTTACTTCTCTGTTTTTTTGTTTTGAGTTTTCTGTTTGTATTTTTAAGGCACTAAGCAGTACAGGCTGGCCTTAAACTACTATGAAGCCTTGGCTGATTGGTCTCAAACTCACAGCGATCCTCCTGCTTCAGCTTTCTGAGTGCTAGGATTACAGGCATGTGCCATCGCACCCAGTTCTTTTTACTTCCTTGATGGTGTCTTTTGATGCACAAAATTTCAAGTTTTGCTAATGTCAGATGTATCTACTTTTGCATTCTGCATTTTACCCAGCTGATGGCTTTAGCTGCTTGTGGTAGAGTCAACCAAGGTCCTCTGTAAGAATATTAGGACACTACTTCTCTTTCTTATCAATTTTCAACTTTTTTTGGTAGGAACTACTTCAAATATGCTGCCCTGGCCATAACCTCTCCCACTTAAAGGGACTTTTAAAAAAAAATTGGGTACAACCTAATGTATCATTAGGTGTACTGAGGGGCAACTCATATTTCACCTGGTATTTGTTGATTTCAACATACCTTACCCACAGCATCCAGGTTAGGCCACCAGGTTCCTGAAAACTTTACTTCCCCACTAATGGTGATGATAAATTTTCTTGGGGGAAATTGAATAAATTAATAACATTTCTACATTGTAAACAATGCCTACTTCTACTAAAGTAAATCTGGAAATACAGATATATCTCCACATTCTCTAAGAAGCAGATGCCAAGGTGGATGAAATGTGCAAGAAAGTGACAGAAGGAATGTAGACGGATGAGAAGTGGGCAAGCGACAGCGGAAAGGCCTTGAGACCTTGATGCAGGTCTCACCTCATGAAAGGGCAGGACAGGAAGGCGTGCTGGGTAAGGAGAATCTCAAATACTCTCGTTCCAAAAACATTTCATCTGGGCCAAGGAAGGGTTTGCTGTGGTGTAGAGGTGGTTGTAGTATGTCCACAAAGTTTCACGTGTTAGAAGGTTGGTCTTCAGTGTGGCAATGTAAGAAGCAGTGGAATCCTTTAGTAAGTGGAGCTGAACTGGACAGATGGCAATACAGCAATACTCTGGTAGCTGAGGCAGGAGGATCTGAAGTTCAAGCCCAGCCTGGGCAACTTAGTGACTCCATGAGACCTTATCTCAAAATTTAAAAAGGGCTGGAGGTGTAGTTCAGTGAGAAGTCTCTGGTCCAATCCCCAGAACCATAAATAACATAAAGTAAATAGGTGGGTCCTAGGAAGAGGTCACTGGGGCATTGCCCTCAGAAGGGAATGTAGTTCCTCCCAGTTCTCGCAGAGTGTTATCATAAAAGAGCAAGCTTTCCCTTAACGTGCCTCCAAAGATCTTGGCGTCACCACGGGCTGTGGTCCCACTATCATTACTGATAGTGTAAGAACAAGCCATAGCCAAAGAGTCACTCTACCAAGGGGCCCTGGATGCCAAGGTCCATATCGCTGAACTGGGGTGGAAGAAGACAAACGGGAATGAGCTCCTATTCTGCAGCCACAGGGTGTCCCGGGACTATGAGCAGCGCTCTGCTGAAGCACTGGATGCTGCCCATGTTTGAGCCAGTAAGCACATGGTAAAAAATTATGGCAAAGATGACTTTCGTATTTGAGTGTGAGCAGGCATGGTGAGACATACTTGTAATCCCAGCATTCAGGAGGCTGAGGCAGGAGGATCACTGTGAGTTCAAGGCCAGTCTGGGCGATATAGTACATTACGCAGTGAGACCCTGTCTCAAACAAACAAACAAATAAAATATTTGAGTGTGGCTCCACCCTTTCCATGTCATCTGTGTCAACAAAATGTCCAGTGCTGGGGCTGAGACGCTCTAGAGAGGTATCCACGGTGGCTTTGAGCAGCCCCAGGACATGGTATGTGGGGTTCACACTGAATGAGGCCTCCTACCCACCCCATGAAGCTGTAAAGCAAAAAGCATGTGGTTGAGGCCCTACGTGGGGCCAAGTCTAAGTTCCTTGGCCATCAGAAGGTCTGTATGGCAAAGAGTTAGGAATTTACCAAGGTCAGTGGAGATGAATTTGAATACGTGATGGCTGAGAAGCAGCTCCTTCTAAATGGCCATGGGATCAAACGTGTCCCCAGGGCTGTTCTCCAGCTGAGTGGTGGGCCCTGAGCTAGTGAGGGCTTTCACTGTGCTGTGCCCTCCTTAATCATACTCTCTGAGAGATCCCATGTCAGGCCCAGAACCAAAAAGCAAATAAAATAAAGAGCCAGCTTGTCCCCTGCTCCGGTCTCTCACTCCCTGTCTTACCTCATTTTTCATTCGCTCTTGCCCACCCGGCCACCGTACTCCATCTATCACGAAGTCCTTGCCAGGGCCTGGCTGATGCCAGTGCTGTGCCCTTGAACTGCGAGCTAAATTTGCTTCTTTTCTTTGGTGTCATTTCATCTTTTCTTTTTTCAGCTGGAGACAGAGCCCAGAGTCTCCCACATGCTAACAAGCAGCCACTCTGCCACTGAGCTTAATAGAATACCCAGTCGTGGCTTTTTCATGATGGCAACAGGAAAAGGGACTAAAGACAGAGTCCTTGAGCCAAAGTCAACTCAAACTTTGTTGTAGGTGTTCAACATAGTTTGATACAAAAAAGTTATCGGTGTTCCTAGGAAGGCCCTGCACCAGTACACTGTGCTCTGTAATTGGCTGGGAGGCCCCAGTGCAAACTTGAATGTCAGGTAGACCCAGAGGGCCAGCACCTGGGGCTGCCAGTCAGTTATGACCCTTGCAGCAGGAGATGACTGTGCATAGTCACATCAGATAATGGAAGGAGCTCTAAAAATTCTCTGCCTATATTGCCTGCAGAATCAAATCCAGAGGTCAAACCCAAGCCCTGAACACATGCTCTTCTTCCTTTACCCACAGCCCAGGGCGGAGGAGTCAGCAGCGAGTACGGAGGGTCCAGCATGCACTGGGGATGTTCTGTGTGTTTGTTAAACCTCACTTAGTGATGATGAGAGTCACACTGTTTTGGTGTGTGTGCTACTAGGGATGAAACCCAGGGCCTTGTGCATGCTAGGAAAGTGCTCTGCTACCAAACTAAATGCCCAGCCCTTTTTATTTTAAGGTAGGGTATCTTACAAAGAACAGAAGTTTATGGGCTTGGATATAGCTCAGCGGGCACAAGTACCTGCCTAGCAAGCACAAGGTCCTGGTATAAAAAAAAAAGTTTATTCAGCTCACAGTTTTGGACTCTGAAAGTCAAAGATTGGATGACTTCTTCTGTTTGGTTTCTGGTGAGAATTTTTTTAGCTATAATCACAAAATCACAGAGGAGAAGAAAGGGAAACTATCTTCAGAATAGACCAACCAAAAATATGGGTGGCCTTACTTTATACCAATCCACTTTCAAGAGAACTGATCAGGGTCCTGAGAGAACTACAGTTACATTAATCCTCCCCACAACCCCGTTTTGTGGTACTAGGGATTGTACTTGGGAAACTTTTCCGTTATTACTTTGAGACAGGATCTCATTAAGTTGCCCAGGCTGGTATCAAACTTGCAACCATCCTTCCACAGCCTCCCAGAGTGATGGGATTACAGGCCTGTACCAGCATGCCGGCTCCATTCATCCCTTCTGATGGTGGTACCTCTAATGAGTCTACTACCATTTCAGGCCCTACCCCTGGGGGTTCCGTCGCCTCTGAATACTCCCACACTGGAGATGAAGCTTCCAGCACATGAACATGGGAGGACACACTCAAGTCACATCCAAACCACAGCACCAGCCTAGGTCACATCTGTCAGAAGGAGAAACCGAGGCAGGAATTCTCAAGCAACTCATTAATTGAGGGAAAACACTAAGGAGAAATTTGCAAGGAAGTGAGGAAAGCAGGATAGTGCAGGATAAGAAGCTGAGCACATCCGTGCTTTCAGAAAAGATCAAACCACAGCCCAATCCCACAGGGGACTCCAGAGTGTTTATTACATTGCAGTTTGTCTTGCCTTAAGGCCAGAGAGCTGGGCTTTTACGTCCCACCCCATTAGTCAGCCACTGGCCACAGGCCACCCTGACTGTGCGTTAACCTCCCAGGAATCTCCTGACAAGGCAGCACCCCCCAGCCCCAGAAAATCCTCCAAAAAAGGATGTATTTTGAGTTTTTAGCAGCCAACATCCAAAGCAAGTGGGGAGTGGGCCTCTGAGCCTGATAAAGAGCACATGGGGGGGGGGGGCTCCCAGCAGCGTCCGCTCCATGGACAATGACATCTACTGCTGGGACAACAGCATCTGCCACACACCCGCCACAGCGACGCGGTGTGCAGTACGGAGGCCGCAGCATCTTCCACACAGACAGCAGCATCTGCCAGAGAGAGCAGCGTTTGCCCCGAGACAACGGTCTGCACTACACAGGAAGCTGCCAGCCGCACAGGCAGCAGCGTCCATTACTGAGGCAACAGTGTCCACCTTAGAGACAAGCACTGAACAACAGCAGCTCCTAAAGGGACAGCAGTGTCCACTATTACAGGGACAACAATATCCACTACAGAGACAAAATGGCCACCACGGGAAAATTGTATCTACCAAAGAGGTATTGGCGTCCACCACAGAGACATCAACAGCCTCTGCCTCGGAGATGCCAGCTTCCACGAAGACAACAGCGCCCACTACCGAGACAACAGTATCCGCCACAGGGACAAGGACATCCACCACAGAGATGATCACACGTGTTATTGAGATAACACTGTCCGCCAGAGAGTTTCACTGTGTGCTGCCGTTCAGTGAGCGTTAGAAACAAATACTTACACAAAGGCTGGTGCAGGAAAGGACTAGGGAACAATCTGAACTTGGCTATGTCTTCACGAAACTTAATCAGAGAATGATTTATTTTACTATTTTATGTTGATGTTTCATTGATTTAATTAAAATGTCTTCTGGCTTTGTTTATTATTATTATTATTTTGGTACCAGAGATCGAATTCATGACCTCATGCTTGCCAGGCAAGCATTTGTGCCACTGAGCTAAATCCCCAGCCCCGTTGTTTCTGATGACAAAAGATATATAACACCACTGTAGATTTTTCAGCTATTAAAGTACTCTATATCTTAGAAAGGAAAAGTTTCCCATTATGATATGCAAACTTACCCCATCTCCCATCCTGATATGACCACTGTTAAGAGTAGGAAGTGGGGCTAGAGTACAGCTCAGTGGTGGAGTGCTTGCCTAGTATGCACGAGGCCCTGGGTTCATCCTAAACACAGAAAAAAAATAAACAAATGGCATGTCATCTATATTAGTTGTTGTTTAGAAAAGCAGAGGCTATCTTAGTAAGTCTGATCCACTGAAGAACTTTAACAAATACACTTAACAGTGTGTTTGGAAGCTCTTTTTGTGTCACTAGGGTTGAATATAGGGCCTTGTACATGCTGGGCAGGAGCTCTGTCACCAAGCTATGTCCTCAGTCATTAGAAATATTTTAAAATTTTTTTATTTTGAGACATGTGCTCGATAAATTGCCCAGGGAGACTTGAGCTCAAAATTCTTTTGCCTCAGCCTCTTGAGCTGCTGGGATTACAAGTAGGTGCCACTACCTGGTTGGAAACTTCTTTCAGGGTGGAAAATAAAACAAGAATCCTGTTTCCATCACAACTGATCACCATTGTCCTGAAGACCTTATGCCATGCAACCAGGCAATAATGAAAGGGTAAAGTTTAAGCAGAATGAAATAAATGATCAGTGTTCATTGGTGACAAGATCGCATACACGGAATACAGATGAACTTAAAAGTTAACTATTAGAGTAAATAAGTTTTATGGTCACCCCACAGAATATGTTATATTCTTATTTTTACAGCTGAATCAATAGTTGAAGTTTTTTAACTTGCACAAGTCAAATATATAGTAAGTGCCTTCAAACAAGAATGCAACCCCCATATCTATGCCTTGTACACACACTGCCTTCTCTTGTGCAGAAGAGGAATAGGTATTCAGTCCTACACCTGAGAAAAGTGAACCTTTAACTGGGTCCTCCAGCTTTGGAATTTATTTATTTATTTATTTGGTACTGGGGATCAACAACCTTGCACCTGCCAAGCAGGTGCTTATGCCACTGAGCTAAACCCCCAGCCCCTTAGCTTTGGAATTTTTAAAAAATTGAAAATAATATAAAACTATAAGTAAAATTTGAAAAAACCACTATAGAATAACTTATTTTAGCATGCTATAATTTTCATATAAATATTTTGTGTAGGTGGAAAATGTACAAGCTAGTTAATTTTTGTTTCTTCTTCATGTTAATAAGAACATTTTCAATACTTTTCCAATAAAAACTTGTTATGCTGGGACAACAATGCATTTAATCTCTACTTCAAAGTTGGAAAAAATAGAACAAATATGTTAATTTAGCAAGTTTGCTATATACAAAGTCAATATGAATATACTTTGCTTGTTTCCTTTTTTGGAAACAGTCTTGCTATTAGTAGAGGCTGACCTTGAGCTCACAGTGATCCTCTTGCCTCAGCCTCCTGTGTGCCACCACACCTGGTCAAAGTGTGCTTTAGAGTGCAGTGATGCACCCTTGTGTTCCTAACTACACAGGAGGCTGAAGCAGGAGGACAACTTGAGCCCAGGAGTTTTAGGCCAGCTAGACAACTTGGACAACACAGTGAGACTCTGTCTAAAAAATAAGTACATTTATATACATCCACCAATTATAAAATAATTTGTAAAAAACTACCATGTATAATAGCCATGTATAATCCACATTAAAAATGTAGTTCAGGAGCTGGGGATTTAGCTCAGTGGCATAAGCACCTGCCTTACAAGCAGGCGGTCGTGAGTTCGATCCCTGGTACCGATAAAAATGAAAAAGACCAAAAAAAAAAAAAAAAAAATGTAGTTCAGTGATACGGCATTTGCCCAGTGTATTCAAGGGTCTGGGTTCAATCTCCACTCCCATCAATTTTTTTTAGCATTCAGTATAAAAAGATATGCATGATCTCTAAACAAAAAAAATTCCCCTGAACTATAAAACATTATTGAGACGTCTTGAGGCTTTCTGAGACAGTGCTCTGGCTTCTCATAGTAAGCCTTTACTGTATCCTATTTGGGTGAGTTTCTATTCCTTGCCCACCCTTACCATTTTAAACAAATTAATAGCAATGGTTTAATCTTCAGGAATCAGAAACTAAGTCACATACACTCTTTATGTTAAGGAAAATTCTCTGTTGCACAAGAGGAAAGCAAGGGTCAGAGAGCTTCACTGAGGTGACATTCCGAGGTCACCCCACGCACGCTCTGACGAACGCCTCTCTGATTTGGGGAGCTGGGCTCCAAATGACCCTTAGGTGGTTGGAAACTCGATCCTCATATTTATAGTGAGACAATATGTGTACACCCAGAGGCATAGGAATTTTTGTAAAGTGGATTTCAGAAATTTCACAGAATGTCAATCCATTGATTCTCACTGGCTGGGAATTAGGTACACTGGGTCGCTGCTGTATACAACTGCAGTTACTTGATATGCAGTGAGACGAGCTGGCCACTAGATGGCCGTGCAGCCCTTTGCGGTGCCCTCGCCAACCTGTTTGGTTCAATGGTTTCCAGGGCCCAAACCACAAAAGAGAAGAAGAATGAGAAAATTAAGTTCACTGCAGGACATTTTCCAAGAAATTTAATGTAGTGAATCTAAAAAGCCATCTTATATTCTGAGGCCACGTTCCCTTTATTCTTTTGAGTGGTATTGGATATTGTTTCTTGGCAAATACAGTTGATGGGCAAAAGTGACCCTACAGATCCTCTCCCCTGTATGCACAGGTTCCCCCCCCCCCACCTAATCTTGCTAAACTGAATTCTAAAAGTCTGAGATCAATAAAGCACAAGCCTTCCATAACAAAGGATCCTGGTCAAATATCTTTTCTGTTGTATCATTGTTTTGGTTTGATTTTGCAGTTCTTGGGATCAAAACCAGAATCTCACACTAGTAGGCAAGTATTACCACTTGAGCTAGGGTCTCACTAAGTTGCCTCTGGCTTTCAGTTCTCCTGCCTCAACCTTCCAAATAGCTGGGCCTACAGTGTGTGCCATTACGCTGGTATCACATCAAGTATTTTAGAGTTGAAAAGATATTCACCCGTCCATTTTTAAGTGCCTGTCCAAGTTAATTATATACATTATATTTAGAAGCTTTTCTAGCAGCATCATAAAATGAAAATATGCTTCTAAGAGAATTCCAAAATTGGAGCTGGTTATGTTAGAGCATGCTTATAATCCCAGATACACGGGAAGCTATGGCAAGAGCCTCGCAAATTCAAGGTTGTCTGCAAAATATATCAAGACTCTGTCTCAAAGTAAAAAGTGCTAGATGTGCACCTCAGTATGACCCTTGCCTAGATTCCATCTCCAGTACTGGGCAGGGTGAGGAATCTTGAAGTCATAGAGGTTCTGAGTCAGTAGGATTTCCCAGGGGAGACACTGACATCACTTGCCAAATGGTTGCAGTGCCAAGAAGGTACCGGGGTAGGGGAAGTTGGTCCTGGAGGTGAAGACCAGAAGTCTTTTAGCGCATTGCAGGTCATAGCCCAGCTGAGGGTTGATCAAGAGCTCAGACCTGCAGGTTTGGGGATGTTCAGAAGTAGATGAGAGGGTACAGGGAGCTGGGGACGGGAAGGCAGATCCCAAATGAATATAGGCTGTGTTTTGCACCTCAAAGATGGTGTGTGTCAGGGCCTCTGGGTGTGCCCTCAACACATAAAGGCCATGGGCTGAGTATCAAAGACCATCCAGTTATTGGACACAGCTGTTTTGCTTGTTTTTGTCCTCAAGAGTGCTTGAAACCTGAAACCCAGCTGGGTTTTGTTCTCAGAAGTTTGTACTGATTCCACTACCCTTGCACACCCTGCACCAGCTGTCTGTTGTGGTTTCTCAGCTTGCCTGAAATTTTCTTCTGTGTTTGGTTCCTCTCCATCTCTACCCACTCCTCCATCCCCATCCTGTGGACTGAACCCTGGGACTTCTCCCTGAGTTGCATCCTCAGCCTTACTTTTTTAAATTTGAAGACAGGGTCTTGCTAAGATACTAAGTTTCCCAGTCTGAGATTAAATTTGGCATCCTCCTGCCTCAGCTTCCCAGAGTGCTGGGATTATAAGTACCAGGCCACTACACTTGGATATATCTATGTTTTTTTTAAGTAACAATTTTCTTTGGCCTACTATGCACTCATTTCAGTTCTAATTGCTGTACACTTTGTGTCTACACAGTATGAATAATAATTTTTCCCAAATGACTAATGAGGAAGAAGATGAAACCACAGACATATGGCAATTCTCTCCAAGATAATTACTTTTCCACTTGGTCACGCAAGTGGATCTGGGTTCTGTCCAGGCCAGGGTTCCAGGAGTGGGACTGGCTGTGGGCGGACTGCAGCTGTGGGGTGTGGGATGTAGAGAAATTGGAGTCTGAGTGTTGGATGTGGAAATTTAGAGACAGTGCCAAGTATCGAGTTTAAGACAGTAGCTATTGAGCAAGAGTCAGACTGGAAGGCAAGGCGAGGCTGCTGAGAGCGAGCACAGTGGGGAGTGGGCCCGGGGAGCCAGGCTGAAAAGATGCCTATAAATACAGGGGTCAAGGAACAAGAGAAGTTTAGAAGGGGCCCCTGTACAGTATCCAGAATCGGTGACTTCAAATCACAAAGGACAGCAGAGAAGTTGGCCTGAGTCCCTGGCTCCTCTGGGATCCCCCGATTTGGAGGCAGTGGGGGAGGTGGAGAAGTCTCCTCCCAGCGCTTCCCCTTGGTGCCTGTCTCCTCCTTTGGGTTTCTCTAAGCTCCAGCATGAACCCCAACTTTCTGAAATAGGAAACAGACATGCAAAATAGTTCAGTAGCCATGCAATTTGACCATTTGAAATAGGTTTCCATTTTTAAATTGTATTCTGTTGTATTTAAGTAACATGTGCCTGTAACTTGTTTTGCTTTTAGTCAAAGCAGAATTTTAAAGCTTGTAACAAAAACCAGGTCCCCAGGTTGTAGGCGTAGCTCAGTGGTGGAAAATGTACTTACCACATGCAAGGCCTAAGGTTCAATCCCAGCAGCACTCAAATTACAACCCAAAACCAGCTTGCTTACTTGCTACCCCCTCAGAATTATTCCTCAGAGGTAACTTCTTTGCTCTACTTTATGCTTTTAGGTAAGTTTACAGGCCTTAAAAATAATACATTTACGTATGTTTTTGTACATATTAAGTTGGCATTACTCTCTTGATACGCCCATTTTTGACTTGCTTGACTTACAGGTAAGCAGTTCTTTCTAAAGCCGCTCTCATCTCCCTCATCCTCCCAATATACTTGGACTTTCTTTCTTTTTGGTGTTGAGGATCAAAGCCAGGGCCGTGCACATGCTAAGGGTGGGTCTCACCGCAGAGCACAGCCCTAGCCCTGCAGTTTCCAAAGCTCGATTGTGTTATGTTATCAGCAGTCCAACTCTCGGCTTTAAAATTAAAGAAGTTAATTGTGGTAAGCCGCACAGAATGTGAAATTTACCGTCACCACCATTTCTAAGATTACAGTTTATTAATGTTAAGCACATTCACACTGTTGCACAACTCACCTCCAAAATGCTTTTCGTTTTGCAAAACTGAAATTCAGCGACCATTAAACCAACTCCCTGTCCTCCCTTCTCCTTGGTCGCAGTGACCTTCTCCTGTTTTCTCTCTGTGCGATTCTACTGTGAATACAATAAAATTTATCCTTCAGTGACTGGCTTCTTTTGTTTACTGTCCTCAGGTTTCATCCATATGGTCAAAATTTCTTTCATTTTTAAGGGCTGAATAAAAAAAAGGGCTGGGCTGGGGATTTAGCTCAGTGGCATAAGCGCCTGCCTGGCAAGCACAAAGTCGTGAGTTCGATCCCTGGTACCAAAAAAAAAAAAAAAAAAGGGCTGAATAATTTCTATTGTATACGTACATCATGTTTTGATTACTCATTTGTCAGGCATTTGAATCGCTTCCACCTTTTGGAATATTGTGAACGATGCCACTATGAATGTGTACAAATAGCTTCAGTATCTGCTTTAAATTGTTTTGAGTATGTACTCATTTATTCCTTTTTATTGCTGAATAATATTCCATTGTGTAGTTAGACCACATATTATTTATCTGTTCAACAGTTGATGGACACTGGATCATTTCTACTTCTTGGGTATCATAATGTGCTATGAACACCTGTGTACAAATTCCTCTTGGATGTATACATAGGAGAGGATTTTCTGGGTTGTATAGATACTGTGTTTTGAGGAACTGCAAGACTGTTTTCCAAAGCAGAGATACCATTTTTAATTCTCTCTGGCCATATATTGATTTCCCTGTCCACACTTTCACTGACCTTATCGTCTGCCTTTGTGTGATAGCCACACTAGTAACATTGTTAATGGGTATTAGACCCAGTAAGTGGTACTTTGCTGTGGTTTTGTTTGCATGTCCAGTGACTGCTGACATGGGGCATTTTTCATGTGCTTTTTGGCCATTTGCTTTGTGTGTGTGTGTTTTTTGTTTGTTTGTTTTTTTCATACGGGGGAATTGAACTCATGACCTCGCGCTTGCCAAGCAGGCACTTACGCCACTGAGCTAAACCTCTGGCCCCCTGTGTGTATGTGTTTTGCTAGTCTTTTTGTATTACTAGGGACTGAGCTCATGGAGTATTAAACTACATCTCTAGGCCCCTCTTTTGAGACAGGCCTTGCTAAATTTTCTAGGCTGGATTTGAACTTGCAATCTTCCTGCTTCAGTCTCCTAAGTAGCTAAATAGTTACTTAGGAGCTACTTAGCTAAATTGCCTCCGCTTTTTTTTTTTAAAAAACAGGGTCTTTTTGTGTTGCCCAAGTGGACCTCAAACTCATGGGCCCGACTGATTCTCCTTCCCCAGCCTCCCAAGTAGCTGGGACCACAGACATGTGGCGCTATGATTGGCCTCCTTTGCCCATTTTTAAATTGAGTTGTATCTCATTACTGTTTAATTATAATATTTAATGATATCTAAATATACCTCCTTCGTCAGGTATAGGATTGACCAAGTTTTCCTCTCTTGCATCCATCTTTTTGTCTTGGCTCTAGCTCCTGGGACGCTCATCTGTGTGTATCTTACAAACTTTCTAGAATTTTAAAAATTTTAGTTATCATACTTAACCCTGTTTTTAGCTTTGTTCCTCTCTTAGCATCCAGGTCTGGTTTTGTGGATACATATTTTCTCTGTCCCTTGGAGGTTAGGGCCTCCACATTTGGGAGGATGTGTCCATTGCTGTTTTATTTTTCCCACACTTTTTGCTGTGTCCGTTGTTTCTTTCTTCTTCCTCTTCTTGCTCTAGTCTTTTTTCCCTCAGTGCTAGGAACTGAACCCAGGACCCTTGCACCGAGAATCCCTCTGGCTTCTTTTGTAATTTTTTATTTTGAGTCAGGGTCTCACCAAGTCCCTAAGTTGCCCCGATTGGGTTTGACCTTGATATCTTCCTGCCTCAGCCTCCCAGAGTGCTGGCATTACAAGTGAGCACGCCACACCCAGCTCTAGTGGCTTACACTGAAGGTTTTTCTCAAGTGTCTAGGGACCCTTGGCCATCAACTCAGAGTGATGAAGGAGCTTGAAGTCTGACTGGAAGTTCTGCCTTTGTGTGTGAGGGATTTCTTAACCACTTAATTTTTCTGATGACATGACCGAGGGGGGCGCACAAGTGAGTGCCGGAGCCACCACTCAAATAACCAGTTGGTCTGGTCCTGGAGCACCCACCTTTGACCTCTACCACCCTCCAGGCCTCAGTTTCCCCTTTTCACTAGACAGTTGCAGTCTTCTGAAGGTCCCACCCCAAAGAGCACGCCAGAGAGGCCACCACCTGCTTGCCTCACAGTGTCCCAGAGACAGGGTGAGGGATGAGGATCCCGTGGCGGGCACGTCCGGCTCGCCCACACACCCGCCAGCCCACTGAAGGGTGATGGATCTGCTCCTCCTCTCCCGTTCCCCAGGGGCACAGCTCCATCTGGTCAGGTGCACTGCCAGGCTGATGGATGGGCCACCCTCACTGCTGCCGCCACTGAACCCTCGATGCTGCGCTCCAGGGTCAGGAGGGCAGGCTGCCTTTTTCACTTGATGACCTCCCCGCAAAGCATGATGTGTGCGGCTGTACCTGGGACAACTCAGTTTTTCTAGAGAGAAACCTCTCTTCTGTCTGGGCATGAATTTAGGAGAAATGAAGAGACCTGGAAGCCTAGGTATTTATTATGCCTATTTTCCATTAATCCTTTTGTGCTTAGATCTGAATTTTCTCTCTATCCTCTGCCTTGCCTGGGGCTCTTCTATAGTTTGGGTCTGAAAGATCCCTCACAGCCTATGTTTTGGTTCCCAGCTTGGTACTGTTTGTGAGATGGTAGAAACTTTAAAAGGTGGGGCCTAATGGAAAGTCTGTAGGTGTGCTTTTGGAGGGGACTGTGGAACTCCAAACCCAACCCCTTCGTTTCTCTTTTGCTCTTGGCTACCAAGTGACGGCCATATCTTGCTCCTGCCTTGATGTGTAGTCTCGAGACAAAGCAACAGGGCCGACCCATCATGGACTGTGATCCAAAACAAACCTTTCCTCTTTATAAATTATCTTGAATGTTTGCTATAGTAACAGAAAACTGCCTAGCACAGGTCCCTAAATAGGGAGACTTCTCCAGATTTAGTTTCACATGTGATGTTTCTAGGGAACAAATGATAAACTGAAATATGTACACTCTTTCTCAGATACACCGTCTCATTTTATTTTTTAACAATGATGAGTTACTACATTGTCTCAAGCATAGGGCAGAGTTAATAAATAAAAATCCAGAATCTCCAGTTAAATATCAGTGTCACCTAACTGCAACATGTGGGACATATGTATACCAAAATGTAATTGTTTTAACCGAACATTCTGCCTTTTATTTGGCAAACACACAGTCAGACTTCCTCGTGCCCTTCACCAGCATCCACCCAATGCCAGGCTCTGGACACCCAATGCTGTCCTCGGTAGCGGTGCCAAGGAAAGTTGCTATCTTCTCCACTGTGTGCCAGCAGGAAGTCCCGGAGGGGTTAAGCAACAAGTCCAAAGTCATACAACCAATGAGAGGCTGAGGCTGGCAGATGAGGCAAGCGTCAAACGGCTGTGGCAGGATGCAAATCTTGGGCATCTGACTGCAAAACCACAGCGAGTAACCACTGGGTCAGTCCATCTCTAGAGGGGGTGAAACTCCATCACCCTTGGGGACAAGGTGTCTCTGACTCAGAGTAATAAAGTTATCCAAAATAAATCGACATAGAAAAGGCTCGTATGTGAGTAATAACGCAACCCCTCCCCTCTGAAACTACATTTGTCAGACAACCAGTGAAGCAGCAGAAAATAGTTCTCATGGTGTCTCACAATGTCCCACCTTTATGTGACAGTGTAAAAAAATTAAAGAAGGAAAGAAAGAATCTATAGCTGAAAAATAATACACTAGGTGACAGTACGGGGAAAATTGTCAAATCAGAAGCTACCCTTTTCTTCTAGGATATTCACTTTTGCTTTACATTTTTAAAAATTGTTGATTTTGTGTTTTGAGACAAGGTCTCATAATGGAGTTCAGACTGGCCTTGAACTCACTGAATAGCCCAGGCTGGCCTCAAACTTCTGGTGATCCTCCTGCCTCTGCCTCCCAAGAGCTAGAATTACAGGTGTGCATCACCACACCCAGCTGCTTTAGCTTTTAAATGCTTCTCTTCTTTCCATCCTTCCTTTCTTCCTTCCCTCCTTCCTGCCATTCTCCCCCCTTTCCTGCCTGTCTCACCTCTGTTTTTCTGTCAGTGCTGTCTGATGTAACTGTGGGCCAGAGGCCTCAGGACCTGCTCTGGTTCTGAGAACTGCCCAATTCACACATTAATTTTGTTTTGTTTTGCCTTCATCAAATTACATTGGTGTAAACCAGGCATGGTGGTGCACAGCTGTAATTCCAGCATTTGGGAGGCTGAGGTAGGAGGATTGCTGCATGTTCAAGGCCAATTTGGGCTACACAGTGAGAGAGTCAGACTGGACTGCCTGGCAGACCCTGTCTCAAAAAACAAACAAACAACAACGAAACCCCAAAGCAACAACAAAAAGCCAAACCTTAAAAAAAAGAACTGGTGTAACACATATTCCCTTTAATACTCCCAAAGCAGACTTCGCTCCTCATAAGCAGTGCAGTCCCTCCTCTGCCAGCCCAGCACCTGGCCACCACTAATCTGCTTCCATCTAATTTTTCCTTTTTAGGGTTCACCGAGTTTTTATTGTCTGGTAAAATCTCAGAAGCCGAGAGGAATCATTAAAAAGTGCTCTAGAGCGCGGGTCCAAGAAAGAAGGACAAAAGCAACCTAAGGTGAAGTACAACTCAGCCAGGGGATGGAGCCTGAAGAAAATCATTCTGAATGCAGCCAGGAGGGCGCCTCCTCCTCCCCCAGCCCGGCTAGCAGTGTCCTGACGCGATTCCTGTGGCCCTGTGGCCCTGTTACTGTCTTAGCAACAGAGCCCAGGTCAGAGCTGACGTCCTGCCAAGGCTCTCTGCAATGACGCTTCTCAGGCAGTGATGTCACCAAGAGACACCAAAGTAAATGTCAGCATCCTGGAAACAGCAGCAGGTGTTTCAAGTACAGGAGCAGTCACTGGGGAGAACGGTGAACACCTGCTAAGTCGTATCTATTCAGAATTCATTTGAAAGGATCATAAAACATAGTTTCCAACTTGAGGCATTTTATCATGGATCTTTTTGCTAGGTCTTAACAAATATATCGCTGAGGTGTTCTGGACAATCCTGATGTTTCCTAACCAAGTTCTTGTTCACCACCATACGCTTCTCATCTACTACTTAGTGTGCTGCTTAATACACAGCAGGTGAGCAATAATAAGTGTGTGAATGTAAGTCAGGTACAATGACAAACACCTACAGTGCCAGCCAGTTGGGAGGCTGAGGCACGAAGATCATCTGAGCCCAGAAACTCAAGACCAGCCTGGGCAACATAGCAAGACTATCTCAGATAGATAGATAGATAGATAGATAGATAGATAGATAGATAGATAGATAGATAGATAGATTGAAAGGGCTGGGTGTGAAGGGAGGCTCAGGCAAAAAGATCACAGGTTCAAGTCCAGCCTGAGCAACCCTAATGACTTAGGGAAACCCTGTTTCAAAACAAAAAGGAAAAAATGGCTGAGGATGTAGCTTAGTGCGAAAGCCCTGGGTTCAGTCCCCCGTGTCTAGGATAAATGATAAATGAATGAATCACCTGTTGTTACTGACTTTTTAAATGTTTATTTGTCCTAGTCCATATCTGGCAGTGCATAATGGTTACCTCTGCTGTGGGGATCGGTACACGTACAGGACACGTCTTGATTCTTTTTCTCCTGCTCCCAACCCCCTTTTGCCGGCATCTGATTCACTTATTTACATTATAAGTCTTTATAAAGTTAATTATTGTACATACAGATTAACAGCCAAACAGGCAAAACAAGAAACATATAAAACACATAAGACAATCATATTAAACCAAACTATACTGTTAGATACATGGGCCATGCTGGATTATAATAACTTTTCTCTCTCTCTCTCTTTTTTCTTCATACCTGTCTTTTATTTTGGACTTTATTTATGTACTGAATTTTTCATGTAAGAGAAACCATGTTACATTTAAGCTCGTGTCCTTGATTTGCTTTGCTTAACATTATGGTCTTGAGGTGCATCCGTTTCTTTACACAACTCAAGCTTATCCTTCTTTGTGGCAGAGTAGTACTCCATGGTTATAAATATCACGTTTTCTTTATCCATCATCTGTTGGTGGGCATATAGGTCATTTTCAAGATTTAACTATTATGAATTGTGTTGCTATAAACATGGGTATGCACATATCACTGTGATATGGTATCTTTAATTCTTTTAACAAGATATCTAGAAGGGAAATAGCATTTCTATTTTTAGCTTTTTGAGGAATCTCCATACTAATTTCCACAGTGGTAGAGATGCATGAAGAATCATTACTGCTCCCTTCCCCCACCTGAGGATAAGCATCCTTCTTGGAATGAGATGAAATCTCAGTGGTGTTTTAATTTGTGTTTCTCAAATGGTCAGCAATGTTGAACATTTTCTAATGTATGTATTGGCCATGTGTACTTCTTCATTTGAGAAATGTCTTTCATTTCAGATACCCACTTTTTATTGAGTCTTTAAAGTTGAGAAATCTAACTTTTTTGAGTCCTTTTTGTTTTGGATATTAGTCCTTTTTTTTGGTCTTTTTTGAGACAGGGTCTCGCTATGCAGTTCAGGCTGGCCTTGAGCTCACTGTGTAGCCCACGCCAGTCTTGAACTAGCAAGGATCCTGCTGCCTCAGCCTCCCGAGTGCTGGGATTACAAGTGTAATCCCACGTCTAGCTGGATATTAGTCCTTTATCTAAGGAGTAGCTGTCAAAATTTTTTTTCCTATTGTGTAGATTTGATGTGATCCCATTTGTTGATTTTTGCTATTATTTCTTGGCCATGTAGGGTTCTGTTTAGAAAGTTTTTGCAAAAAAGAAGTCTTTGCCTATACCTATGTCTCTGAGAGTCTTACCTAGTTTGTCTTCCAGTGAATTAAGTATTTCTGTTTAATATTTCAATCTTTGGTCCATTTTGATTTTACTTTACGGCATGTTGAGAGATATAGGTCTCGGTTCAGTCTTTGGCATGTGCAGAGCCAGTTTTCTGAGCACCATTTGTTAAAGATGCTATCTTTCCTCCAGAGAAAGTATTTGGCTTCTTGTCAAAGACCAGAGAGCTGCGTATGCCTGGAGTTGTTTCTGCATCGTCGGTTCTGTTCCACCTACCCACAAATCTCCTTTTTTTTTTTCATTTGGCAACACTATAGTGTTATTATCACTTACAACCTGATAGTATAATTTTTTTTGGATTTTTTTTTTGTTTGTTTGTTTGTTTGGTCTTTTTCCTTTTTATCGGTACCAGGGATCGAACTCACGACTGCCTGCTTCCAAGGCGGGTGCTTATGTCGCTGAGCTAAATCTCCCTGATAGTATAATTTGAAGTCCAGGATTGTGATGCCCCCACTTCTGCTCTTGTTGCCCAGAATTGCTTTTGTTATTCTAGGTCTTTTCTGGTTCCATGTGAATTTTAGGACTGCTTTCTCTAGTTTTGTGAGGAAAACTATTGGTATTTTGATTAGGACTGTGTTAAATCTGTGTAACAGTTTTGGAAGTATATCCATTTTGACTATATTACTTTTGCCTATCCAGAAATAGGGAATATATTTTTGTTTTCTGATAACTCGTCTATGTGGTTTTTCAGAATACTATAGTTATCATTGCAGAGGTCTTCGACTTCCTTGGTTAGGTTAATTCCTAAGTATTTCATTTTTTTGTAGGCTATTGTGAAAGGTGTGGTTTCCTTAATATCTCTCTCAGTGAGTTTGTAATTGGTGTAGAAGAATGTTATTGTTTTTTTTTTTTTGTTTTTTTTTTTGTTTTTTTTTTTTTTGTCTTTTTGAGACAGAGTTTCCCTGTGCAGTTCAGGCTGGCTTGAACTCACTTTGTAGCCCAGGCTGGCCTTGAACTTGCAGTGATCCTCCTGCCTCAGCCTCCTGAGTGCTGGAATTACAGATGTGCACCACTGTGCTTGGCCTGCTATTGATTTTTGAGTGTTGATACTATTGTTTGGTTATTAATTCTAGAAGTCATTTGGTGGAGTTTTGGGGAGTCTTTTATGTAGAGCATTATGTCACCTGTGAACAGTGATAATTTAACTTTTTCCTTGCCTATTCATATCCCTTTTATTTTTTTCTCTTGTCTCATTGTTTTGGCCAATGTCTTGAGAACTATATTGAACAGGAGTGGTGAGAGTGGAATCCTTTTTCATGATTTTAGGGGGAAAGCATTCAGCTTCTCTCCATTGACAAAGGAGAGACATAAAATCATTGTACTTTAGAATTAGAAAAGTATAAAGAAAAGGGAAAAAAACAAGCCAATTGGCTCCCAGAAGGAACTGTGCAAGGCAATTTATAAGCAAAACTCTTTTTAATCCTCATAATGACCTTAAAAAGGATCATAATGCCAATTTTGCAGAAGAGGGAACTGATGATCTTAGGTCTCCTTCTGTCCCCCAGAACTCGGAATCTAACCTTTTCATTGGAAGTTGAGGAGCTAGAGGCCCAAAGCAGTCTGAAATCTTGATCGAGATGACAGAGTAGCCTAGCTAGTGGCCCGCCCAGAAATGTTCCCAGTTCTGCTTCTAGCTGAAGACGGAGTGTAGTGATCCTAAAAGTAACATGACCAGTTACGTCCAAGACACAAAACTTTCCAAAGGTTGAGTGCTTGGAGTGGGGTGGGGGAGGCATGGGACCTCCTGGGCAGGTTTCAGGCAAATGAACCTCTCTAAGTCCACAGGAGGTTTCTTATCTCAGGCCTCTCAGGGGGTGGATTGACCAAGCAGGACTCTCTGGAGCCTGAGAATCTGGTGCAGGAGCTGAGGGGATTTGTTGGTGAGTCCTGGCTGTGTGAAGGATGGCCTTTCTGTGCTGCTGTGTGGGGGGTGTGCTATGTGCCTCCCAGGGGAGGAAGGAGAGCACTCACCAGGTGATCAGGTACTATCAGTAATAATTCCCTTGGATGAGCAGTGGCTTGGGGGTTGCAAAGTACCAAAGATCTGCTTCCTGTTTTTTTCTCTGATCAGGTGGTAAATCGTCCTGGTTTGCTAGGGTTGTCCCAATTTAAGTGCTAAAAATCCTCTCTACCCCAGGAAACTTCTCAGTTCTGGGCACAACAGAAATTGGTTACTAGGTCAGGTCTGGGTACACCAGAACAATTGGTCACCTGTGTGAGTTATTTTTTCCCCTGCTACTGAGGATTGAACCCAGGGACCACTGCTCTATGTCCCTACCCACTACCATACATACTTTAAATTTTGAGATGAGATCTTGCTAATTGCCCATGTTGATCTCAAACTCATGATCTTCCTGCCTCAACCTCCTGAGATAGCTAGGGATTGTAAGTGTGTGCCATCAGCAGGCTGAGCCTATGTGGGTTTTTTGTTTTGTTTTGTTTTTTGAGGCAGGGTCTCAGTATGTATCGGAACTGGAACTCACTATGTAGCTCAGACTGGCCTCAAACCCCAGTGATCCTCCTGCCTCAGCCTCCTGAGTGCTAGGATTTTAGGTGTGCACCAGGCCCAGCTATGTGGGATTTTGGTAGGAACAGGAAACTACACAATACAATAATGAATGTTACAGAGTTGATGTGGTACCAGATTTAATAGACATGCCAGTCAACTCAGGATGACAGTGTTATACCAAGTACATCAGAGCCCACCATGAAAGGAAAAAACCAGAGTATAAATCTTTCTTTCTTTATTAAAATGTTAATATTTATTCATTTGTATTGAATTAGAAATACTGTATCAAAACTATCATTTATCTTGCTTTGTAAGTTTGGGGTTTGCCTCTTAAGTTTTGTACCTCTATGTACTCCATTTGCCTTACTCTGGTTCCAATTCTTGGGGGAACCTAGGCACTGCTCCTGGAGCATCTGATACAGTCTGTGTGCATGTGCATGCATACGTGTATGAGCATCAAACCGAGGGGTCCTCTACCACTGAGCTACATTCCCAGCTCTTTTCATAGTTTTTATTTTGAGACAGGGTCTCTCTGTGTTGCCTGGGTGGGACTTGAACTTGGAATCCTCTTGCTTCAATTTTCAGGGCTGGGGTCACATACACACCACTACGCCCATCCTGAGACAGGCTTAGGGAGTAGGGCTAATGTTTGGGGAGTCTTAAACTTCTTGTTTGCAGTGTACTGGAGGGAGGATGAAAGCCTTTCAGGCCCATCCTAGTAAGTTCTTTGCCTTTGTGAGTGGTCTCTGGGGAAACAGAGGCCCCAGAGGCAGAGGAGGCCTCTGGGAGGGAAGGAGAGGGGAAGCCAAGTGGGTGTGTCTGCTACCGAGACAGGGAACCAGTGGGAACCAGACCTGCATAAGATTAACTTCAGGAAGCAGCTGATGAGATTGAAGGGCTGGCAATCTGAAATCTACAGGGAGGGGGACCTTGGGCAGTAGCAGGCGCTGATATCCGGAGATAGAATTTCTTCTTCTTTAGAGAAAACTGTTTTGTTTGGACTGAAGGCCTTTCACTGGCTAGAAGGGACCCACTCAGATGACTTCTTTTATTAAAAGTCAACTGATTTCAAATAGCAAAGTTGTTGAAAAAAAAAAAAAAGTCAACTGATTGTAGATATGAACCGTACCTACGGTATACCTTCACGGCCCACCCAGCTTTGTGCTCCACTGAATGACCGAGTCTATGCTTAAGCTGGCTGCTGCAAGAAAACCATTGTAGGAGTGGGAGATTATTCCAAGAATTTATGTACATTACCCTAGATCGTTCTCAAATGTGCTAGGAATGACCATGAACTCTGCCTCCTCCCATATGTCTTGCTGTGTGTGGGCCTCCCAAGAAGTTCCTGGAGTCAAAGCAGGCTGCTGAGTAACGAGGAACCATTACTCTGTGTATAGTCCTGTGCCTGCGTCTCCTCCTGGGCTGCAGACTGAGAAGAAGTCCTTGTGGATCTTTTATCGTCTGCAGAACTTGTGTAGTTCTCCACATGCCAGTTGTTATGGATTAAAAACTGGTGGTCAACTTAATGCCAGCGGAATTGAATCACCATGCTGCTGAGCATAGATGTTTCACCTGAGGAAGGCTGCCAGCATAAATGGAGATGTGGAGAAGGAAAAGGAGATGCATTGAAGTGTTAATGCGTTGAGGCATTGTGGGTTCTCCTATGTGTTGCTGTTTGAGCCATTGGTTCTCCTGGAGAAGCTTTGGTCCTCATATCGAGCTCTTCCTGGCTCTGGAGAGGAAGCTGTGTGCCTCTTGGTCTCCAGGATGAACTCGTCACACTAGCTTCCTGGCAGGTACTTGACTGTGCTTGTTGGAGGAGCTAGGGGCCTCCGAGTTGCTGAGGATGGCTGTGGTGCTTTTCAGGACAGCCCTGGTCTTTGTTGTGAGTGCGACTTCTTGGTTCCAGCATAGAACCCTCAAATCACCAGCACAGCTCCTTCACCCCGCTGGCATAGACTTTCTGGCTTCCACCGCTGACCTTTGGGCCTTCCCAGCACGGATCCATAAAAGAGACTGGTGTCTCTTCTTGTTGAAGAGACCGGTGTCCTTCTTGTTGGCTCTAGACCTCCAGTTGGACTCGTGGGAGGCACTGTCATGAGCTCTGGGTTTTCATCTGGACTCATGAGGGACATTGCTGTGGGATAGAGGCCCTTGGCTAAATATCCTATGTCTTTGGTGTTGCAGATAGATTTCCTGCATTTTCTTGTGTTAACTCTGGGTGACCATCATAAAACAATATTATAAACTCCATGTCCTGATTCTAATTGTTCTCTGCACAACCCCTAACTACAGCATCAGTCATTCAGGGACTACACGGCAAATTAGGGAATCAGCAGTAATTCTTAAAATGGTATTGTTTCCCATATACCAGTCCTGAACTGAACTTTAATTTTAAGATATTAACTCTAATATCTTTTCTTTAAGTTTGTTAACTTGGTTTAACTAAGTCTCAATTTTTGCACTAAAAAAGGGAACTTGGAGCTGGACACATACTTGTAATTTCAGCTACTTGCAAGGAGGATCTCAGCTTTGAGGCAACCTGGGCTACTCGGTGAGTCCCTGTTTCAAAATTAAATGAAATGAAAAGGCTGAGGTTTCTGCTCAGTGGGAGAACACCAGCCTAATATATACAAAACCCTGGATTCAGTCCCCCAGCACCAATACCCACACACAGAGGTATGCATGCATCCATCCATAAGCCAGAGGTGTACATACTCCCCTACATGTGCAATACGCACACGTGCACATGTGAATACATATATGCATTGTGCACACATGCATACATGCATGCATATGTACAAAAAAGTGGGGGAGGAAATCAAAGGAAAGGACCCCTATAGGGATGAAAAGTATGTTCTAGAATTCTGTGAGTCACTGAAGTCTAATTTCAGGAAGAAGATCTACCTTAAATCTCAGTCCTTGAGGGGAAAACAGGCTTTCAGAGTTTAAGGGGGCTGGGGGATTTAGCTCAGCGGCATAAGCGCCTGCCTTGCAAGCAGGCAGTCGTGGGTTCGATCCCTGGTACCGATAAAAAAAGGAAAAAGACAAAAAAAAAAAAAATACATGGCCAGGATCACAGGGTGTGTAAGGAGTGTAGCTCAAAACTGAACCTTGTCCAGCCACCCAAACATCATTGGGCTGGTTTCCTCCACTTTGCAGATGAGGGAAAGGAAGGTGCAAGTATTACAGGACATTAGAACCACAGAGCTGCCTCCGGGGTTCCCAGCCCGCAGAAACACCCTCGGTCACTCTGCCATCAAGGCCTGGCTGGGCCCCTCACGCTATTTACTCAGCTAGGTGTGGATTCTGCCTGGCTTTGAGGCTATTGTTTGCATAGTAAATGTCACTGGGGTCCTGCCAATCTATATCCCCAAACCAGGGCTAGGGAAAATGACCAGAAGGAACATTCTTTTGCTGGCTTTTGACACCTTGACTTGAGTTTTCAGTTTCTGTCTAATAAAATACAAATCAGATGCCAAGGATGTAGCTCAGTGGCAGAGCCACAGGCCTTCCCCAGCACCACACAACACACACCACCCCCACAACAGACACAAAGAATTAAGATGTGTTATGTACTGTACCAACTCCCCAAGATGAATGTAATCATTATGTACTCAAACATATGCTGATAAAACGTTTTTAAGAAGCAAATCACGGAAAGTGTTACTCGCCTAAGAAGTACCACATCCTGAGAGCAGCAGTGCAGATCTGGGCTCTCCCTTCCCCTGCCCATAACCCCGGGCAAGTCTCAAGTCGCAGGGTTTGGGATTTGAATTCCTGTTCCACCACTGACTGGTGGTGTGACCTTGGTTTTAAACTTTCAGTCTTTCCTTCCTTCTCTGGGAAACTGCTAATTCCCAGAGGATTAGTTCAAGGCTAAAAGAGGGCACACACAATGCTTGGTTCACACCCAACGCCTCTTAGCTATTGTCCCTAATATGACTTATTTCATACATCCTCACGAGAGCCCCTTACTAAGAAAGACTGTAGAGTAAAGCAGATGAAAAGAACCCTTAATGTTCTTTGCTACTCTGATTTCCTATTACCTCACTTCTTCCTGGAAAGAAGTTCCAAGAACTTTAAGAAAGTGAGTAAACAAAGGAGATTTTAATCTGTAAAAACCAGAGGGACTAGTCCCCTTCTTCTCAGGCAGCTGGAAGCCAATCCAATCAATCAGTAACCTTACCTCCCAGATCACCGTCCAACCCCCACAGTTCCTGCTCCCAACCAGGATGTGTAAACAAGGGCATTTACTGAAAGGGCTGTTTCAGAGCCTCTGGGGTTTCATCAGCTGCCCACTCTCCCAGGAGAGCCAGCAACACCTGTCAAGCTGGCAGCCAAGGCCAGAAGGCAAGCTGAGCGTTTCAAGGTCTACTGGCTGCACATGTTTAAAGACATGCCGAGAAGGAAATAGGGTGGACTTACGGTTGCCAAGCTGCGAGAGGGGCAAAGAGAAACAGGGCACAAAAGGTCAGGTCACTCCCTGTGCGAAGGGAAGAGGTGGAACAGATTCGAGGAACACAGCGACTTCAGGTGTCAGGAGCCCTTCCTCCACCTTTGTTCCTGGTGCCAGGAGCTAATATCTTGGGGGCACAGAGGCCAACCCCAGCCCGAACACTGGAGCTCTTCCCACTGCTTTAGGGAGACTCAGAGCAGGCAAGTGGTGAGGTGGTGAATGTGCGGCATTTAAGGCCAAAGGAATAGGTAGAGAGAAAAACCACTGCTGTTCCTCTCCCATATTCCTGCCCTTCCACATGTCCGTGTGTGTGTGTGCGTGTGTGTGTGCGCGTGTGTGTGTGTGGTCCTGGGGATCAAACTCATGGCCTTCCATGGGTAAACACTCTACCACTGTGCTATATCCTCAGCTCTATGTAAGATTTTGTTTTGAGACGGTGTTGCTAAGTTGTCCAGGCTGTCCTTGACTTTGTGATCCTCTTACCTCAGCTTTCCAGGTAGCTAGGATTATAGGCACGCACCACCATGCTCAGCCTATGCCTCTCACTTTTAAAAAAAGACACAAGTTAAAAGATCAATATTAAAACCAGGCATCGTTGCGCACACCTGTAATCTCAGCTGCTTGTAAGGCTGAGGCTAGCGGATTACAAGTTCAAGGCCAGCTGGTCTGCATAATGAGACTTTGTCTTAAAGAAATAACGATAAAATGGAAATAGTAAAGAAGACTTGAAGGGACCAGGAATGAGTTCAGGACAGGACGTGACGAAAGTAACAATAAGGATACAGAAATCTAAAAAAAAAAAATTTTTTTTTGAGTCAGGGTCTCACTCAGCCCAGGTTGGCCTTGATCTCATAATCCTCTTGCCTCAACTTCCTGAGTGCCACGATTACAGTCATACATGAACACCCCAGCTAGAAGGATCTTCTTACGCAGGCTTAGAGACAAGAGCAGATGTTAAAGGTTGAATATTTATATATTGTCAGTTTCAGGTCATTTTTAGCACCGGATGAATCAATAAAATCATTGAGATTTTATTTCAGGTGCCAGATGGCTTCATGATTTTTCAGCAGTGAGAAGGGGACACGAGGAAAAGTAAAGTTAAATCATACACAAATTTCTTCTCATCCTTCAAAGCCCATATGAATATGCCTTGCTTTATGAAGGCTGCCATGATGGCCCTCTGATGGATTTAGGCCTCTTTCCTAGGCACCAACACTAAGCACTGTTACCTGGAGCTGTTTACAGGTCTCTCTCATCTTCTAGATGCTGCTCCCATGAGAGCAAGATAATGACAGCACGGTGCTTCAGAGTGAATGCATTACCCCAAGTCAAGGTCTTCTAGAAGTCATTCTGATCACGTTGCTGGAAATTTCAATTATACTCTTGACACTAAAAAACATTGAATATTTGAGCATGGTAGTGTGCGCATATAGTCCAGTTACTTGGGAGGTTGAGGCAGGATGATCACTTGAGATCATGAGTTTGAGACCAGACTGGGCAACATAGACTGTCAAAAAAGAAAAAGAAAAGAAAGTTCCAGCATTTAGGAGGCTGAGGCAGGAGGATGCGTGAGTTTGAGACTGGCCTGGCTACAAAGTGAATTCAAGGCCAGTCTGAAATACCAAGTGAGACCCTGTCTCAAACCAAAACCAACCAAACAAAAAGCACCAGCTGCGTGTGATTGATACAGGTGAAGCACCAGGTGAAGGGTGGACCATTTCAGGAGAGCCTCAAACTCTCACACAGGCAAACTCCCCCAGCGTAGTTCCTGGAGAGTAAGTCTAGAACATTCAGTGAAGATGGGGGTGGGTTGGAGCCAGGCCAGGTGTGGGGTGTACTTGTAATCTCAGCATCCTAAGAGACTGAGGCAGCAGGAGGACTGCAGGTTCAAGCCCAGCCTGGGCAATGAGCAATTTAGCAACTCAGTGAGACTCCGTTTCAAACCAAAACAAAACATGGGAGTGGGGGTAAGGGGTGGGGACTAGAGATGTAGCTCAGTGCAGAGATCCTGAGTTCCATCACCGCCAAAGCTAGAGAAGTCAGGCTGGGGATGTAGCTCAGTGGTTGAGCACTTGACTAGCATTCTGGATGCTCTGCACTTGATCTTCAGCAAATTAAAAATAAAAGATTAAAAATAAGAGAAAGACTATATTAGGAGAGTCCTTTTAGAAAGCCTTTTAGTGATTTCCCCCTAAGATTTTAAAGTGAAAGTTAGAATGAGACAATGTGCTTCCTGCAATCCTGAACAAATCTGATCAATTAAGACACTGCTGAAAGACATCAGTTGAAAAGATGCATATTCCCACCCAAAGCTGTGGCCAGAGCATCTATTTATCCCTTTCTATTTCAGAAAGTAAGAAAATACCAGATTTCCAGACCATTAGAGTTGTCAAGGAACCCGATGGCCTGGCAAGCGAGTCTCAAGGACCCGGCCAGCTCCCGCTCCAGTGTGATCTCTGGGCTGAGTCTTCGTTCACTCCTTAGCCAGCTGCACTGTCTCTTTAGGAACCGCGCTGGGGTCCACATCAGCCTGTGTTCCAGTCACTCACACAGTTCGCATGCATGGAGGCAGAGCTCACAAATGGGTTTGTTCCCTGTGCCATCACCTCTTACAGCTGTTTAAGCAGTTTCTAATAGGAACATCAGAAGCTGGGTGTGCGGCACACCTGTAATCCCAGCACTTGGGCGTCTGAGGCAGGAGGATCATCATGAGTTCCAGGCCTGAGTGGGCTACGTAAGTTTAAGGACAGCCTGAACTACCTGTGCATAGTGAGACCCTGTCTGAAAATAAAACGAAGCTTGGAGATGTAGCTGAGTGAGGGCCCTGAGTTCAAGCCTGGTACTGCCAAAGAAAAAGAAAACAAAATCAGAGCAGCTCAGGCCGGGATGGGTCACCATTGCTTTGGAGCTTCAGAATTAGAAACTAAACAATCTCTTTCCGGTGTTCCGGACAAGCTGCTAGATTGCTTTCTTGTACATTCCTGGTCTTTCCAGTATAAACAAACCATGAGCAGGCATGAGGGGATTACTGACCCAGTGGTGCACAGTACAATCCCAGCTACCCCGGAGCCCGAGGCAGGAGGAACAAAGCTTTGAGGCCAGTCTGGGCAACTTAATGAAAACCTATCTTGAAGTAAAACAAAAAATCTAACAAGACTGAGGATATAGTTCAATACTGGGAACAAGGTTCACTCCCCAGTTCTAGGGTGCCGGGAGACTAAAGAGGATAATGCTTTATTCCAAATTGTTCAATACAGTCAAGAACTGAGCCACACTTTCCAGCTCAAGGTCAGCATGTCATCCCCCACCTCTCTGCCATCCAGGGGCATGGAACTGTGAGAGTAGAGGTTGATAAATCATTTCGGAGATACACATTGGTCCTCAGGACTATAATACATTCTATAATTCTAGAATGACACACTAGAAAATGTAAATCTTTTTCTTTTTTGAGACAGAATCTTGTTATGTAGTCCAGACTGCCCTTGAACTCACTGTGAAGTCCAGGCTGACCTCAAATTCGCAGTGATTCTCCTGCCTCAGCCTCCTGAGTGCTGCAATTAAGGCGTGTGCCATCATGTTCAGCTTACTTTTTCTTTCTTTCTTTTTTCATTTTCTTTCTCTTTCTCTCTCTCTCTCTCTCTCTCTCTCTCTCTCTCTTTTTCCTTTTTTTGAGGCAGAGTCTCAGTATGTGGTGCAAGCTGGGCTTGAACTTGCTTATGTAGCCCAGGCTGACCTCAAACTTATGGTAATCTTCCTGCCTCAGCCTCCCAACCAGTCTTATTTTCAATGAGAATTTCTTTTAAGCAGTGGCACATGTTTGTAATCCCAGCACTCGGGAGACTGATGCATGAAGATCATTGCAAATTCGAGAGCAGCCTGGGCTACAAAATGAGCTAAAGGCCAGCCTGAGCTGCATAGTGAGACATCCTAAGCATAGTGAGATGCTGTTTCAAAAAGACGACAAAAAAAAAGTGATATTCTAAAATTTTTAAATTGATTTATTATTATCATTATCATTATCATTATTATTTATGTGTTTTTGGTGCTGGGGATCAAACCCAGGGCCATGCTTTTGCTAGGCACAAGCTCAACTTTTAAAATTGCATATCTCAACTTCTTTCCAAGACATGACTACTGTCCTCTTCTTGTTAGGCACAGAGTACTGGCACAAGGCACCAACCCAAATTATGGTGCAATCCAAACTCTGCCCCTGGAATCTTGCCATTGGTCACGGGTCTGTGTGCTCAGCAAGTGTTTGCAGTCCTATGCTGGGAATTTGATTTCAGGTCACACTAACAGGTAACTGGTAGCCCGTGACTAGCTCTGGCCCAAGCAGGTGTTTTGTTCACAGAAACCTCATTCCTGCTTGTGACCAGAGATCAAAATTTTTATCTATTTTGACTTTTTAAAAAAGAGATAGTTTCTTTCTATGTTGCCCAGACTGAAAGTGGCACTTTTTTTTTTTTTTTTTTGTACTGGGGATCGAACTCACAATTGCCTGCTTGCAAGGCAGGTATTTATGCCGCTGAGCTAAATCTGCAGCCCTCATGTTGCTCATGGTCCCGACCTATAGAGCTCAAGTGTTTCTCCTGCTTTAGCCTCCTGAAAAGCTAAGACTATAGGTGTATGCTACCACAAGGGTTTCTTGAATATATTTGAAAAACTTGGGGTTTAGCAAGACCCCATCTCAAAAAAAAATAATATTGATTATTGGGGTCTATGCCTAGATCCCCAACCTCCCAAAGGAATGCATTGCAAAGGCCCAAACAAATGAGACAAGTGGTATGATCTTTAGGGCTCCAGGAGGACCAGAACCCTCTGCAGAGTTCTTAACTCTGGTGGCCAAGACAGACAATATCTTTGGTGGCCTGAATTTATTCAAACAAGGAAGGAGTTAGAGTAAAACTGCAGGAAACCTGAGCAGGATCTTGGGAGGGGGTCAAGGGCCCCTCCAGGCAACAGACAAGGCTAACTAAGGAGAACTATCCTAGGAGAAAGTCTCCAGGTGTCCTCAGCTGAGGCCTCCCACCCCAGGCATCTCCTCGTTCTCAGTTCAGCCGTGCCCGGGCCATGCCACAGCCCTGCACTTGTATTAAGCTTCAACAATTAATAATAATAGTAATAATAATAATAATGAAGGCTGAGGATATAGCTTAGTGCAAAGGTCCTAGGTTCAATCCTTAGTGAAAAACCCACAACCCACAAAACTCAGATGCTGTATTGTTCCACATAGCCTTCTGCAAACTCTCAACCTCGAGTTTCTTGGCCACCATATATCTAAGGTTGGAAGAAAGGATGAAATTAATGTTTAAGAAGAGACCAGCAAGCCGGGAGTGATGGTGCACACCCGTAATCCCAGCACTCATGAGGGGGAGGCAGGAAGATTAGTGTGAGTTCGAGGTCAGCCAGGGTTACATAGTGAGTTCAAGGTCAGCCTGAACTACAGAGCAGGATCAAAACAAACAAATGTTACAAAACAAAACAAAACAAAAAAAAAAAAAAATGAAAGCAAAGAAAAAAATAGAAAGAAAAAAGAAAAGAGGTATGCTTATGCTTCTTGGGGTTAGGGAAGACTAACTTTCATCAATAATAATACTTAACATATATCAAATATTTTTTCTATATCAGGTATTTTGCCAAATAAATTTTCTTATTCAACACACAATTCATTTCTCATGGTGTGTGGTGTGTGTGTGTGTGCGTGCGCGTGTGTGTGCGCATGTGTGTGCTTGTGTGTCTATGTTTTGGGGATCTAACCCAGGGTCTTGTGAATGCTAAGTGCTCTACCACTGAGCTCCATCTTCAGCCCTTTGATTCTTATTTTAGCAAAAAGGACACTGGACCTCAGAGAGATTAAGCAATTTGTCTGTGGTTGCCTAACTGATGTGTGTGAGAGAACAGAAAAGTTTCCCTACACCCATCTTGTAAACAGCAGCCCCACCTCAGCCTGCAGTGGCAGCTCCGGGAAGGGAGGGCAGGTGCTCGCAGATGATCAGTCAGTCTCCCACTGCTGTTAGGCAAGTGTAATTCTCCCTCCTCCAGGCTTGAAGCTTTTCTCTGTAACCTTTTAGTCACTAAGCAAGAGATCGGGTTTACTGCATTTTACCCAGTTGGCTCTTGGAACCACAAAAATCCTAGGTGTTTCATGAAAACATACAGTTTTCTCTCTTTCTCCATATGAGTACCGATGAGCAAAGTCTGTTATAAATAAAGAAAGTTTTATTTGTTTGCATGCTGAGAGTCCTCATATCATTTTCAGGAAATCTAGTCTCCTACGGAACTGGGCGAGGCGTCACCTAAGGTAAACTTGGGTCAGTGTAACTCCTTAGGGAAATATTTTACTGAAATTAGTCACATGGCATTTTCATTTTTGCCATATTAGATGGACTATTGAGCTAAGTAATCAAAATGAATGCAAGATCCTCGAACAGAAAGAGGACGTCAAGAGAAAAACTTGAAATTCAAGTAAAGTGTATTTTAGTTAACAGTGTGACAGTGTTTTTTTTTTGTACAGGGGATCGAACTCACAATCTCATGCTTCCCAGGCAGGCGCTTATGCTACTGAGCTAAATTCTCCACCCTTTCTTAGTTTTTGACAAATGGATAACAATGTGGACGGATAACATTGACCAAAATGAAGCTAAGTGAGAGGTGTATGGGAATTATCTGTACTATCTTTGCAATTTTTAATTAACTGGGTTTTTTTTTTTTTTAGACAGGGTCTCACTCTGTAATTCAGGCTAGACTTGAACTCACTGTGTAGCCCAAACTGGCTTTGAACTCACAGCAATCTTCCTGTCTTGTCTCCTAAAGGCTGGGATTACAGGTATATGGGTTCTTCCTGCCTCAGCCTCCTAAGTGCTGCTTACAGACATGTGGCACCATGCTTGGTTGCAGTTTTTAAAAAATAGTGTGAAAGTTTTAGTTGACACATAACTGCAAATATTTATGGGGCCTAGCATGACATTTCAATGCATGTATACAATGTGTAATGATCAGGTCAGGACGATTGATGTATCCTCATCCCCCAACACTTACCATTTCTTTGTGCTGGGAACATTTGAAATCTCTACTAGATATTTTGAAATCTTACAGTTAATTATTATTTTTTCTTTTGTTTTTTTAAAATTTTATTTAAAAAGAGAAAAGTCAGAAAAAAAAACAAAAAGCAAAAGACATAAACAACAATGGCAAACTCAAAACAATAACAATATAGGTTTTCAAAACAGAATGAAGTTTAACAATGGTTGTTATATTGCACATTGTTCTTTTTTAAAGAAAGAAAAGAAAAAGAAAATAGAAAACAGAAAAGGGTAGGACAATACCTAATTCAAAAAAATTATCATCATAGAATTGCTAGTTGATATATTACTCATTGTCATATTAAAAAATAGTTGCCAAATTCACAAAATCAAAACACAAATAATGACCTGACATTCAAACACTGATAGTATAAATCATTCTGTTCAAAATTCCAACAGAAATTCAGTAATATGGTCATCTATCTTACTCTACATATCATTATACTCTTTTTTTAAAAATTTTATTTAAAAGGAAAAAGAGAAAAAACAAAACAAAACAAAGCAGTGTAAGGGTACAAGTAATACAGAACTACAAAAAAAAAAAAAAAAAAAAAAACCCAGTAAGAAATCACCAGCTAATAGATTATACATTATCATCTTAGAGATAGTTGCTAAAGTCACCGTATCAAAGCATACAAAGTAGACATTCAAACAGTGAGACTGCAAACAGTTGTGTTCAATGATCCAACCAAAAACATTAATATAGTCATCTATTTAACACCCCTAAACACACTTGAAGTTGTATCCTTTAGAGCACTTTTTTCCCTCTCTTTTTTACAACAAAATTTACACATTTTGGGTTTTATTACCCCTTAGTTCTTATTACTTTTTTTTTGGAAGAGAATAAAGTCAAATATGGCAAAACAAAGCTGTCAGACAAAACCAAGGATAGACATAGCACATGATGTAAAAACAGAGTACAAGGTTATCAACCATGGTTACCATAATGACTCTTGCTTCCTTAAACAGAATTGTCTATCTCATTACGTATTATAAAGTTCAACAAAACAGTAGAGAACAAGACCAATAAAACCTAAACCTTGTATATATTACCGGACTTCCAAAGAAGATAATAGTCAAACCAGAATGGGCATCATAGTGAATCTTATTGCCTTCAAAGTAGTTGCCTATACGCTCAAACTTGATACTATCATACAGAACGGAACAGAGTCTAATCAGTCAAAACAAGATAGTGAGAGTATTACAGTACTTCAAATCAAGTTAATAGGAAATCAAAAAAGTTACTATAATATATCCTGCTAATTTTTTTTATTTTTCCCCTTAATTAAAAAAATCATAAAAAATAACTAAATAATTTTTTTAACGAATAAGGGAAAGACTGAGATAAAAGAGGACATAACAACATAACAATACAGGTCAAAGCATGACAGTTTCAGCAACCTAGTGCTTCATCACCAAATAACCCGACTTAATGGTAGTTACCATAGTGTCTTTTTCCTTGAAATATATGAATATAACTTCGTATACTATAGCTTCAAATATATCCAGTCAGTGTAAAACCATTCAAGTGGATGAAAGCATTGTAGGGTATTTAGAACTAGCTAACAGAAAAGGAACAATCTGCCTATAACAATTTTTGTTTATACTATCACATATAATAAAATCCAGCAAGATACATCATAACAAAACCAATGGAGACAGAAGAGCCATAGTTTGGTGGGGCTTCAAAACAAGATGATAGTAAATCAGCACTAGCTATTATGATGACTTATTTTCTTCAAAATAGCTGTTCATTTCATTACAGGCAATATCAAGCAGCCCAGAATTAAGCCATTCCAATTAATAAGTGAAAACTTTATAAGGCTTCAAGGCCACATAATGGGGAATCATGGTTACCACATACTTTTATATATTTGAATCATTACTTACATTAGGGAAACTAGGGCTGGGGATTTAGCTCAGCGGCATAAGCGCCTGCCTTGCAAGCAGGCAGTCATGAGTTCGATCCTGGTACCGATAAAAAAAAAAAAAGAAAAAAAACATGAAAACATTAGGGAAACTATTCGGTATTCACACATGTGAGACTGATGTATTTCACTTATGAGTATGGTCTCAAGCTGCACCCATTTATTGATAAATATCTCAATGTGATCCTTCTTCATAGCTGAGTAATACTCCATTGTATAGAAATACCACAACTTTTTTATCCATTCCTCAGTTGATGGACACTTGGGTTGTTTCCAAGATCTGGCGATTACAAATTGTGCTGCTATAAACATAGGTGTACATATATCACTGTGGTATGATGTTTTCACTTCTTCTGGGAATATGCCTAGAAGTGGAATAGCTGGAACAAATGGGATTTCCAATCTCAGCTTTTTGAGAAATCTTCAGACTGACCTCCACAAAGGTTGTACCAGTCTACATTCCCACCAACAGTGTAGGAGAGTTCTTTTTTCCCCACAGCCTCTCCAGCATTTGTTGCTATTGGTTTTCTTGATCCTGGCCATTCTTTCAGGAGTGAGATGGAATCTCAGTGTGGTTTTAATTTGCATTTCTCTAATGACCAATGATGATGAACGTTTTTTCATGTATTTATTGCCATTTGTATTTCTTCATCTGAGAAGTGTGTATTCATCTCAGATGCCCATTTTTGGATTGGATCTTTGAATTTTGGGGGTCTGAGTTTTTTTAATTCTTTATATGTTTTAGACAAAAGTCCCTTGTCTGAGGGGGAGTTCACTAAGATCTTTTCCCAGTTTGTGGGCTTTCTTTTCACTATGCTGGAGATTTCTTTTGACATGCAGAAACTTTTTAATAAGAGGTGGTCCCAGTTATTGATTCTGGGAAGTATTTCCCGTGTGGTTTGAGTCCTGTTCATGAATTCTCTACCTACCCCTATGTCTTCAAGGTTTCTACCCAATTTGTCTTCCAGTAGATTTAGTGTTTCTGTTTTAATATTCAGATCTTTGATCCATTTAGATTTTAATTTAGTACGTGGTGATAGGCATGGGTCTAGCTTTAGTTTTCGGCATATGGAGAGCCAGTTTTTCCAACACCATTTATTAAAGAGACTGTTGTTCTTCCAGAGAACCTGCTTGGTTCCTATCAAAGATAAGGTGGTTGAGGAGTGGTTGTATCTTCTAATCTACTCCATTTATCTTCGGCTCTGTTTTTATTCCAGTACCATGTTGATTTTAACCAGGGTTGTTTTGTAGTATAACTTCAAGTCAGGGATTATGATGCCTCCTGCCTTGCCTTTGCTGCTTAGAATTGCCTTTGCTATTCTAGGTCTCTGCTGGTTCCAGATGAATTTTAGGAGTGATTTCTCTAGATTTATAAGGTATGTTGATGGTATTTTTATTGGGATTGCATTGAATCTGTATAACAGTTTTGGGAGAATGGCCATTTTCACAATGTTTGTTCTTCCTATCCATGAGCAAGGGATGTCTTTCCATTTTCTGAGATCATCTTCAATTTCTTTTTTCAGTGTATTATAATTTTCCCTCTATAGGTCTTTCACTTCTTTCAGAAGAGTAATTCCTAAATATTTCATTTTTTTTGCTTGCTAGTGTGAAGAGTGTGGTTTCTCTTATTTCCCTCTCTGTGATTTTGTTGTTAGTGTATAGGAGTGCTATTGATTTCTGAGTATTGATTTTGTAACCAGCTACAGTACTGAATTTATTTACTATATCTAAGAGTCTTTCAATGGAGTTTAGGGGGTCTTCTATGTAGAGTATCATGTCATCTGCAAACAATGATAATTTAACTTCTTCTTTTCCTATCTTTACCCCTTTTATTTCTCTTTCTTGCCTAATTGCTCTGGCTAGTACTTCCAGTACTATATTAAATAGGAGTGGTGATAAAGGACATCCTTGTCTTGTGCCTGATTTTAAAGTAAAGGCTTTCAATTTTTGGCCATTTAGTATGATGCTGGCTGTTGGTTTGTCATAAATGGCCTTTATTACATTGAGATAAAGACCATCTATTCCAATTTTCTGTAAAGTTCTTATCATGAATGAATGTTGGACCTTATCAAAAGCTTTTTCTGCATCTATAGAAATGATCATGTGATTCTTACTTTTGGCTTTATTGATATGGTGGATTACATTTATTGATTTACGTATGTTGAACCATCCCTGCATTCCTGGGATGAATCCCACTTGGTCATGGTGTGTAATCTTCTTGATGATTTGCTGCATCCTATTTGCCAATATTTTATTGAGGATTTTTGCATCTGTGTTCATTAGAGAGATTGGTCTATAGTTCTCTTTTTTAGTTGTGTCTTTCTCAGGTTTTGGTACTGGAGTAATATTTGCTTCCAGGAATGACTTAGGAAGGATTGCTTCCCTTTCAATTTCATTGAATAGTTTGAGGAGTGTTGGCATTACGTGTTCTTTGTATTTCTTGTAGAATTGTACAGTGAATCCATCTGGGCCTGGGCTCTTCTTTGTAGGTAAGGACTTAATTACGTTTTTAATTCCATTAAGAGAAATTGGGTTATTCAGCAGTTTTACATCTTCTTGACCTAGCTTTGGTACTTCATATGTTTCTAGGAATCTGTCTATTTCTTCTGTGTTATCAAACCTTTGAGAGTAGAGGTTTTCGAAATAGGTGTTGATGATCTTCTGTATGTCTGTAGAGTCTGTAGTGATTTCACTTTTTTCATTTCTTATTGCATGAATTTGAGCTTTTTCTTCCCTTTTTTAAAATAAGGTTGGCTAGTGGCTTATCAATTTTATTTATTCTTTCAAAGAACCAACTCTTTGATTCGTCGATTCTTTGGATTTTTTTCTCTAATCTCTATTGCATTGATTTCTGCTCTGATTTTTATAATTTCCTCTCTTTTTTTTTTTGGCTTTGGGCTTGACTTGCTCTTCTTTTTTTAGCTGTTTGAGGTGTAGTATCAGGTTATTTATTTGTGTTCATTCTGTTTTCCTGATGTGGGAATTCAGTGCAATAAATTTTCCTCTGAGGATGGCTTTCATTGCATCCCACAGATTCCAGTAGGTTGTATCTGCATTTTCATTTTCTTGTAGGTATTGTTTAATTTCTTCTGTGACCCACTGATTACTCTAGAGTGTGTTATTCAGTTTCCATGTGTTTGTGGGATTTTTGCAGTATATTTTATCATTAATTTCTAATTTCAAAGCACTATGATCTGATAACATGCAAGGGATGATTTCAACTCTTTTGCATTTGTTTAAATATGTTCTGTGAGCTAATATATGGTCTAGTTTAGAGAATGACCCATGTACTGCTGAGAAGAATGTGTATTTTGATGTTGTTGGGTGGAACATTCTGTATATGTCTATCAAGTCCATTTGTTCACAGATGTGATTCAGTTCTGTTATTTCTTTGCTCATTTTCTGTCTGGTTGATCTGTCCCTTGGTGTCAATGGCGTGTTAAGGTCTCCTGTTACAATTGTGTTACTGATAATTTGAGTTTTCATTTCTGTTAATAATCGTTTTATATAACTGGGTGCTCTGGAGTTTGGTGCATATATATTTAAGATTTTGGTTATGACTATTTGGAGTTCTATAGGCTTCACTGAACCTGATGTTGGTTTCTGATCTCATGCTTGGGAAATTTTCAGCTATTACTTCTTTAAATATCCTCTTGACATCCTTTATGTTGTCCCCTTCTTTTTCATTTATCCCTATCAATCGTATGTTGTTTTCCTTTGCATCGTCTTGCAGTTGTTGAATTGTTATTTCCTGATTCCTTGTTATTTTTAAAAGATCTTTCCTTTCCTGTTCACTAGCTGCAATCCTGTCTTCAAGGTCTGAAATTCTATCTTCACTTTCATTGAGGCGGTTTTTACAGCTTTCTGTGGAGTTTTTTATTTCCTGTATGTCTCTGTGCATCTGCTTTATGTATTCTGTTTGTTTCTTATATTGCTCATCTAGGGATTCTATCTTTTTTAGTTCCTCCAATTTTTTAACTGTGTTTTCTTTAGATATATTCAGAATCTCTTTCATTTCTTTTATCATTTTTCTTTTACCTGGGAGATTATTTCGAGTTTGAATTCCTGTAAAGCTTCCTGGAGTTGCTTGTTTATTTCAGTAGCTATTATGTCTGATATTTGAGGTGAATGGCATATATTTTCTTCTATATACATTGCTCCTAGGGTTTCTTGAGATGGGCTGGAGGTTTGAGGTTGTAATTTGGTCTTTTGTTTTGTTATTTTCCTATATTTCTGTGTTTCAAGTGTTATTCGAAAGCTTCCTCGGGGTCTGTTGGAAATCCACTTCTATGTTCGCAGCTCCTGGGACTCTGACACCCAGTTCCCCCCAGGCTGCTGGGCCTCTAGAACCAGTGGCCCTCTTCTGCCTGTTTAGAACTCCGTAGTTCCAGATAAGCTAGGCTCCAGGGACACTGTGCGCTCGCCTGCTTGCTGGAAAGCCCACAGTTCTCCAAGCACAGCTGGAATGGGGAGGCAGATGTAGGTGCCTGGGGCCCACTTAGCCACTTCACTGCACCCAGAAGGCTCAAGGGTCCGGAACAGTCTGGGCTTGGGGCAGAGTGCACTGGGCACTTATCACAGGCCGCGGGGCCTCTGGAACTGGTGATGCTCGCCTGCTTGCTGAGAAATCTACAGTCCTCCAGACACCCGGGGAGGTGGATGCAGGCGCCCCAGATCCACCCAGCCCTTACTCTGCACCCAGAAGGTGCAAGAGTCCCAAATAGGCTGGGCTCCAGGGACAGTGTGCGCCCGCCTGCTTGCTGGAAACTCCACAGTTCTCCGAGTGCAGCCAGAATGGGGAGTTCATTATTATTGATCACAGTTACGCTACGGTGTTACAGAACATCAGACATTATTTCGCCTATCCAACTGTACTCCTGTTCCTATTAACTATCCTCTCTCCATTTTGCCTTGAAACTGTTTTGTAGATTTGAATTATGTCAAAATAAAAGTTTAAGACTTCAAAACCAGTGACATTTCTCTTAAGAGCAATGATAGGACCCTTTGGTACTTTACTTTATTCAAAGAAGATAAAACTTGCTTCCCTTGCTGCTTTTGAACCTTGGAGCCAAAAATAGTTACCTGACAATGCAGAGTCTGCTTTCTTACAAAAACAAAACCAAATACAGAACCATTAACTGCTCTGGGTAGGTGTCAGGTGGAGAGAAAGATGTACTGTCTTTGCACCCTTCTAATGACCCTTCTCCTCTTCTTGCCGTGCCCTTCTAGTTGCTGTTTAGTCAACTGGGCAAATGAACTGAAGCATTTTGCAGAAGCCAAAGGAAGACTGAATTTCTTAGAAGCCTAATACATACAAGTGAACTTCAGGAAGTATCACAACTCTTTTTTTAGAAAGGGGTGGGCATCCAAAGGATTGAAAAGGATTGAAGGAAACATTCACCAATGTGGTAGCGTTTCCTGCCCACACCCTGGGCGTCTGTCTCGGTGCTACTAAAACAGTTGACAATGTCCTTTACGGAAACAGGGCTGTAGACACGGCTCAGGGATACAGTGCCTTCCTACCTCATGTGAAGCCCTGGGTTTACTTACTACTAGCACAATGAAGAAAAAAAATAAACAACCTAACTAATGAAATGAAACAGCTGGGCATGGTAGTGCATCCTATAATTGTAGCACTTGGGAGACTGAGGCAGGAGGATCACTGCTAGTTTGGAGTCAGCCTGGGCTATGTAGTGAGTTCAAGGCCAACCTTGAACTACATAGAAAAACCCTGTCTCAAAAAACAAAAAACAAGACAACAACAACAAAAAAAAAAAAAAAAAGAAAAAGAAAAAGAAAAAAGAGAGAAATTAAACAAACACATGAGGATCAACAGTTCTAGCAAGTCAAAATGACACCATCCACTTCTAGAAGGCAATGAAGTCCTATGCAGTTGGCTTCTTATGATGTATCCTATAGTCACTTTTAAAATCATGTTATGGGAATCGGAACTAAGATGAGTAAAAATAGCACTTTCAGAAAGCCTAAGATTCCACTTTGATTCCATGAAGAAAACATTAATATTTTATATGGAAACTTGCTCTTTACTTTCTCCTGGATCATTTAAGAGTTTCCATTTTTTTCTTGTGAGACTATAAAAGGTTAGGTAGGTGTAGTAGTGCACACCTGAAATCCCAGCTACTTGGGAGGCTCAGGCAGAAAGATTGTTAAATTCAAGGTCAACCTGGACAACTTAGCAAGACATTGTCTCAAAATTAGAAAAATAGACTGGGGATGCAACTTCATAGTAGAGCTTCATCCATGTCTAGCATGGATGAAGCACTGGGTTCAATGTATAGTACTGTCTTGGAGAAAAACAAAATTGTCCTAAATAATTTGTTTCCTTTTCCCATTTTAACTGATGTGTTTAGAACAATGAACAGCACAGCACTTCCTTGCTAGAGTCTATCTCTCATCTAGAGAATGGGAATCTAGAAAGCATGATACCAAGCAAAAGCATGACACACCCGAGTCTGATGTTGAGTGTCAAAACAATGGCATCCAGAAGACAATTCTTTTTTTTTTTTTTTTTTTTTTTTTTGTCTTTTTCGTTTTTATCGGTACCAGGGATCGAACTCACGACTGCCTGCTTGCAAGGCAGGAGCTTATGCCGCTGAGCTAAATCCCCAGCCCCCAGAAGACAATTCTTGAATTCTACTTCCATTAATCTCTGGAATCACGATTAAATCTATTTAGTCAATAATTAGGAAACTGCCGAGGTGAGTCAGATGCAGCCCCTGCCTGAAGGGTGCATAGAGCCTGTTGGGAGATACAGACAGCAGAGCCGCAGCCATTGAGGGCCACAGCCCCAAGGCTGAAATTCTGGGGAACTGTCTGGGACCAGAGCAGGGGCAGAGTGCAAGGATGTTCAACCTGAATTTAGGGCACTGGATGCCACCTGGGGGAGATGTTAGTCCTCAGAGGACTTTGGCAATGTCTGCAGACAATTTTGGTTATCACAACCGGAAGTGTCAAGATGTGCTACTGTATCTGGTGGGTACCGAACCCAGGGATGCTGCTAACCATCCTACAAGAGACAAGGTAGCCCTCCCACAAAGAACTGTACAACCCCAAATACCAGTGCAGCTGAGGTTGCATAACTGGTTTAAACAGTTTCTTGAATTTTCCTGTAATGTCTTTTTTTCTTACTTTGCCTGGAGAGAAACTGTTAAGAAACTTAACAGTTAAAATTCAAGGCCTACAAAGTGGGACAGAAATAAAATGAAATAATATATAGCCTTAAGCTGATTATTTCTACCCTTTGAACCTCAGTTTTTCTGACTGCAAAACAGCGATGCTATAATGCTGAGTGACTCATTTCTTTTCCAGGAATGAGAAAAGGTGCTGCTGATAGAAATTATGTCTCCGGGATCCACCTACTTCCTGTTTCTCTCCTCAAGCGTACTTGCCCTCAGCAGCCTAGTGACCTAATTCAGGAGAACAACAGAGACATAGTGGTCAGGAAATCCATCAGGGGACAATGTGGCAGGTAAAAGTGCTGGTCCTGTGTTTTAAGCAGGCAAGGACTGTGTCTTATGACACGTAACAAGAGCCTAAATACCATGGAATTCCTTTTTTTACATAGCCTTGGATTTAAAAGCAGGTCATGTAGGGCTAGGTAGCCACTCCATGGTGCCCTCAGGAATCCAGACTTCTGTGCGTTCTTTCTCACATCCTTAGCATGTGACTGCCTTCCAGAGGCTTGCAAAACAACTGCAGAACCTTCTTAATGTTTGGCAGTGCAGGAGAGAAGGAAAAGAAGTAAAAGCCATAGGTGAGAGCCTTCCCAGTTGAGTTTTCTCCACTGAACAAACTTTTCTGGAGTCTTCTGTGCCTAGAACTTCAAATTATATATTGGCCTCAACTGTATAGGTATCTGCAGCTTCAAGAAACCTGACAGCTGAGTGTTTTCAAGTGAGATGCTGTGCAGGTAACCAGAAGTGTTGCCTTAAGCTGAGGATATTTCAGTATTCTGTCAAGACTCCAAGAAAGACCAAGATGATACTGAACTCTGCTCTTAAAAGAATGATATTACACAGTAATCTTCCAGGGTAATTTCAAAGATGTTCTGTTTAATGTATAACGCTGACCGACTAACAATTCAGCAGTCATTCAAAGGCCTGGGGCTGTAGCTCAGTGGTAAAGTTTATGCTCAGCAAGCACAGGGGGGTTCACTACCCTGCACCGAGAACAAAAACCACAACCTAAAAAACAATATTCAAAAGATATTTTTGTTCCTTCCCTGAGAGTAAACTGAGGCTGTGGGGTGGAAACAGCAGGGGCTGAAGTTCCGTTGCCTTGAAGGAGTGTTGGGGTGAGGACCCCAGAATGGGGAAGCCGCTGCACTGACCTCCTACCTGTCCCTCTGCAGTCTGTCTGGAGGTTCTGCCACGCACAGGCCCACGCTCCACCTGGCAACACAGAAACCTCCGCCGTGCCCAGCCTTACCATGCCGCCTGCCCAGCACGTCATCAATTTTCATTTTAAATTTCCATTTGCTCTTGAACCCCATTTTCGTTGTTCACCATTTTGGTTGACTGAGTTTGGTTTCTCTTTTTTATTAAACTGTATTTTCCAAAAAATAAAAATAAAAAATGTGTTCCAAGCTGAGCATTGTGGTACAGCCTTGTAGTCCCAGCTATTTGAGAGGCATAGGCTGCAGGATTGAGTCTAGGAATTCAAGACCAACCTAGACAACATAGTGAGACCTTGTCTCAAAAACCAAAACTAAGCCAGGCTTGGTGACTCATGCTTGTAGGCTGAGGCAGGAGATTCATTGAGAGTTGAGACCAACCTAAGCTACAAAGTGAGCCTCAAGACCGGCCTGAACTACTGCACAGTAAAACCCTGTCTCAAAAAGGCAAACAAACACCTACCTGGGCACGGTAATGCATGCCTGTCATCCTAGCACTTGGAAGGCTGAGGCAGGAGAATTTCCGCCTGGGTATATAGTAAGTGATAGAACTGTGGGGGTGGGGGAAGGACTGGCAGCCGCTGAAAAGATAAGAAGTATGAAATATAAATAACCTTTATTTTGGGAATGCAGGGAGAGACACCCCCGACCCCCTGGGGTGTGGCTTCTCCACCCTGGGCAGGCGATCTAATCTCTCCGTGGAACACGTGGAGTGAGGCACATAAGTAGCCTCGGCTTGGGGTGGAACCCAAGGGGCATTAGGGGTGCACAGGTAGCCCATTGGTCTTAGTTTGGCGCCAGAGGTAAATTCCTAAGGGTGGGGGAGATAGGAGCTTCCTGGCTTTACCAGTTACAGTATCCAGCCTGGGCCAAAACCCTTTCAGTAAGATCAAGGCCATCTGAACTAAGGGAGACTGTCTTAAAAAACCAAAAGAAAACAAAGCAACAAAACCAAAATTAACTGACAAATAAGAAACCAAAGAGTATTTATTAAATGTGTAATATGAAAAAAATAGAAAAAATTTAAAATAAAAAAACCCCAAAACTGTCTAATATATACTCAGTATGACAGTAAATACATAAGACCACAAAGAAGTGCAACCATGGCTTCTGCTTTTAATGAGCTTGCTAAAATCCTGTTGGGAAAAAACATTCAACATGAACAAATAAAATCTGGTTATTAAATAATCCACAATAGCAACACAAGAAAGTGGTGCATTGCTGGCTGGAATGTAAAGTGGTATAATCATTTCAAAAAGTTGGCAGATTCTATAAAATTTAACCCTCCTTCTACCATATGATCCTACAGTTTCATCATAGGTGTCTACCCAAGAGACATGAAAACAGACACACTTGTTCCACATAATGATTTGTGCACAAATGCTCACAGCAGCTTTATGCACACGAAGCAAAACAGTTCCATGAATGCTTGTAGTCCCAGCACTTGGGAGGTTGAGGCAGGAGGATCACAGTAAATCTGAGGCCAGCCTGGGCTATATAGTGAACTCAAGGCCAGCCTGGACTACAGAGTGAGACCCTGTCTCAAACAAAACGAGACAAAGCAAAACAAGCAGAGATTGAACGTAAACAGTGAACACGGTTGCTCCACAATCACAATGAGGGACACAGACACCTCTCTGAATCAGCTGCTACAGCCGGCGAACGGTTGAACAGCACACCAAAGTTCACACGTGTTTCAGCTGAAACATTCCCAAATTCTGGTCCCACTTTACTCCTAGAGAGGGAGACCAATCACTGTGATTTAGGGTTATAATGGAATTGGTTGGTGGGTTTGTTTGTTTGTATGAGAGAGGGTCTCGCCATGTATTTCAGCTGGCCTTGAACTCACTATATCCTCAGGCTGGCTTCAGACTCACTGCTACCCTCCGGCCTCAACCTCCCAAGTGCTAGGATCACAGTGTGCACCACCATGTCTGGCTACTTTATGTGTTTTAAAATTATGTTGAAATGTTCATAAAAATTTATGACTAGTGGGCCTGGGATTTGGCTCAGTGGCATAAGTGCCTGTCTGGCAAGTGCCACGTCATGAGTTCAATACCTGGTACCAAAAAAACAAAACAATTTATGACTAGGAATCAGTACCTTTAATAAACATGAAACAGCTTTCTTTGCCTTTTTTAAACGCTTTCACCTTATATTTTATTTTTCTGATATATTTCTACATATGTTTTCTGTAAATGTTTGCCTGGTAAATATTTTACTTTTTTTCTTTCTTTCTGTTTTGTGGTACTGAGTATTGATTCTTTACATTGAGATACATCCTCAGCACCATCCCCCATCTCCTGGAGACAGGGTCTTGCTGAGTCACTAAGTTGCCCAAGCTGGGCTCAAACTCGTGATCCTCATGCTTCAGCTTCCTAGATTCCTGGGACCGCAGGCATGTACCACCATGCCTGGCTATCCTGTTTTGTTTTATGTCTACCTCTTGTAAACAACCTGTAGCCAGATTTTAAGTTATTCACTCAATCAGAGCCTTTCTCTTTCAAGGGGAGAATATAATCCATTCATATTTATTTTTAATTATATTGACATTTGGACCTATAACTACTGATTTATTTCATATTTTCTTTTTTCAGATGGCCAACAATGTTTTTTAAATTAATTAAGTTTATTGGTATATTTTAGATATACATAGTGACCATATTCATCATAGGGAATTTATATGAGTACATGATATGTCTTGATTCTTTTTTCTCCAATCCCCTACTCCCTTTCAACCCCTTTCTCTCCCTATTTATAAAACTTTTTTCCATTTTTCATTCTATTTTCACTTTTTCTTTTCCTTTCTTCCCTTGCCCCACTCTCTTCCCTAGTTTTCCTTCTCATTTGAACATTTTCTTCTAATTTTACAATATTTATTACGCATTTTGGTCCTTTACACTTTTGGTTTCTCAATCAAGAGAAATTATGTGGTATTTACACGTGTGTCTGGTTTATTTCACTTAACAGCATGTACTCAACATGCATTGATTTACCTAGCAATATCTCAAGATTATCATTCTTTATGCCAGAGTAGTAGTCCATTGTATAAAAGAACCACATTTTTATTCATTCATTGGTTGATAGACATTTGAGCTGTTTCCAAGATTTAGCTATTACAAACTATGCTGCTATAAACATGGGTGTGCATATATCACTGTGGTATGATACTTTTAATTCTTTAGAGAAGATATCAATAAGGTGAATAGCTGGGTCCGACTGGACAAGTGGTCCTAGTTTTTTGAGGCATCTCTGCAGTGAATTCTCTAGTTGTTGATTTCTTGATAATAGCCATTCTTTCTGCAGTGAGACGAAACCCCAGCATTGTTTTAATTCATATCTCTCAAACGACCAGTGATGTTGAACATTTTTGATATATTTATTTGCCACTTCTATTTCTTTATCTGAGAAGTGTCTATTCATTTCAGATGCCCATTTTTGGACTGGATCTTTAAATTTGGGTGGGCATGCTTTTTTTGAGTTCTTTATATATTCTAGATCATAGTCCTTTGTCTGAGGAACAGATGAAACTTTTTTTTACCACACTGTGGGTTGTCTCTTCACTCTGTTGTTGGTTTCTCATGCTGTGCAAAAGCATTTTAATAGGGGGAGATCCCAGTTGTTGATTCTTTGTGATAGTTCCTCTACCACTGGGATTTTGTTCATAAAGTCTTTGCCTACATCAGTGTCTTCAAGAGTTCTACCGATTCTCTCTTACAGCAGATTTAGTGTTTCCATTTTAACATTTAGATCTTTGATACATTTAAATTTTAATGTAGAAGCATGGCGATAGACATGAGGATCTAGTTTTAGTCTCTGGCATGTTGGAAAGTCAGTTTTTCCAGGACCACTTATTTTTTATTTTTTTCAGCATTCACCTCTGTTTTCTCTCTCTCTCTTTCTTTTTTTCTTCTCTCTCTCTCTCTCTCTCTCTCTCTCTCTCTCTCTCTCTCTCTCTCTCTCTCTCTCTCTCCCTCTGTCTCTCTCCGGAAGTTTATTTTCTTTCATATAAAAGTTACACATTTAAAATATCTGCAGGAAAACACCACCAGCAGACCACAATGGGCTGTGACGCGGGCAGTCACGGGATCTGAGGTGGTGTTTGGTTCCTCCTCCACCACCCGCTGGGAGGTCTGAGCGTCCCCAGAGGGCGGGACGCCCCAGGACTCGCCCTGCTCAGGAATAGCGCAGGGGCAGCCAGAAGCGGGGGCAGCCATAGGCCAGCATGCTGCACACGCTCACCTGCACGGGCCCTGCGGTCACCGAGGGAACGCTGCCCTGAGTCCTGCGCTCCAGTGCTGGCTGCTTCTGCACAGCCACCAGACACTCCTGGGAGTACGTGCTCAATCACAGGGCCTCCCAGGCCTGGGCAGACAGGGGTGCACAGGTGCTGGCAGGCGGGGCTGCAGGCAGGGACAGCAGGAAAGTAGGGCATCTTGTCCCCAGGACCATTTATTAAACAGGCTATTTTTCTTCCAGTGATGATATTTGGTCCTTTCATCAAAGACAAGGTAGCTGAGTGTGTTTGGAGTTGTGTCTGTGTCTTATCTGTTCCATTGATCTCAGGGGTTTTTTTGTTTGTTTGTTTGGGTTTTTTTGCCAGTACCATGCTGTTTTTATCACATAACTTTGTAGTATAATTCCAAGTCAAGAATGGTGATGCCTCCTGCTTTGCCTCCATTGCATAGAGTTGCCTTTGCTATTCTAAGTCTCTTCTGGTTCCAAATGAATTTTAGGAATGTTTTCTCCATTTCCGTGAGGTATGCTAATGGCATTTTGATTGGGATTGCATTGACTCTGTATAACAATTTTGGAAGTATGGCCATTTTCACTATGTTGGTTTACCTTGACCACGAGCAAGGAATATTTTTCCATTTTCTGATGTCTTCCTCAATCTTGTTTATCAGAGTACTATATTTTCATAGTATAGGTCTTTTACTTCCTTTGTTAGATTTATTCTTAATTCTTTTTGGATGTACTGTGAAAAAGTGTGGGGGCTGGGGATTTAGCTCAGCGGCATGAGCGCCTGCTTTGTAAGCAGGCAGTCGTGAGTTCGATCCCTGGTACCGATAAAAATGAAAAAGACAAAAAAAAAAAAAAGGTGTGGTTTCCCTAATTTCTCTCTCAGTATGTTTGTTGTTGGTGTAACAAAATGCTATTGATTTTTGAACATTTATTTTGTAGCCAGCTATGCTACTGAATTTAGTTATTAAATCTAGAAGTCATTTGGTGGAGTTTTGGGGGTTTTCTATGTAGAGTATCATGTCATGGTAAATAATGATCATTTAACTTCCTCCTTTCTTTTTCTTTATCCCCTTTATTTCTTTTTCTTGTCTAATTGTTCTGGTTAATGTTTCCAGAACTATAATGTAGAGGAGTGGTGACAGTGGATATCTTTGTCTTGTTCTTGACTTTAGAGTGAAAGCTTTCAGTTTTTGTCCATTTAGTATGATGTTGGCTCTTGGATTGTCGTAGATGACCTTTATTGGATTGCAATAAAGACCTTGTATTCCAATTTTCTGTAGTGTATTTATCACGTATGAGTTAAATGCTTTTTCTGCATCTACTGAGAAGATCACATGATTTTTGTCTTTGGTTCTATTGATATGGTGTATTACATTTATTGATTTGCATATCTTGAACTATCTCTGCATTCCCTGGGATGAGTCCTAGTTGGTAGTGGCATATAATAATTTCTTGATGATTTGCTGCATTCTGTTTTCCAGTATCTTACTGAGGATTTTTGCATCTATGTTCACTAAGAAGATTGGCCTGTGATTGTCTTTTTTAGTTGTTAAATTGCCCACTAGGATCCTTCTCTGGTTTTATTATCAGAGTACTGATTGCTTCCAGGAATAAATTTTGGAGTATTGCTTCCCTTTTGATTCATTAAAGAGTTTGAGAAGTAGTAGTATTAGGTCTTTTCTAAATTTCTTGTAGATTTCAGCAGTGGATCTGTCAGGACCTGAGCTTTGCTTTGTTGGTAGAGTTTAACTTCTTCAATTTCATTGACTGGTTTTGGTTTATTAAGAATTTTTCTGTCTTCAATTTGGCTCTGGTAATTCATATGTACCTAAGAATCTGTCCATTTCTTCTGTGTTTTCCATCAGAGTACAAGTTTTGAAATAGATATTGATGATCTTCTGAATTTCTGCAGGATCTGTTTACCCTTTTCATTCCTTTTTTTTTTTGGACCAGGTATTGAACTCATGACCTCGTGCTCTCCAGGCAGGTGCTTATATCACTGAGCTAAATCCCCGGCCAAACTTTTTCATTATTAATTGCATGAATTTGAATTTTTCTTTCCTTTTTCTGAGGAGGTTGGCTAAAGGTTTGTCAATTTAATCTTTCAAAGAATCAACTCTTTCATTCATTTATTCTTTTGTTTTCGTATTGTTTTCTTAGTCTCCCTTGCACTGATTTCTGCTCAGATCTTTATAATTTCCTCCGAGTTAGTTAAGTTGTTTGAGTTTGGTGTGTTTTCCTGATATGGGAATTCACTACTATAAATTTTCCTTGCGGGCTGCTTTCATTGTGTCCCATAAGTTCCAGTACGTTGTATCAGCCTTATCATTGAATCGTAGGAACTATCTAATTCCTTCTTTAATTTCATCTATGAGCCATTAGTTATTCAGGAGGGTACTACTTAATTTTCATGTATTTATAAAGTTCTTGTGGTTTCTTTTACTATTAAGTTCCAATTTCATTGCACTGTGGTCGGATAATATGCGTGGGATAAATTCATTTCTTCTGTCTTTAAACATGTTCTATGAGCTAATATGTGGTGTATTTTGGAGAATGTTCTGTATGCAGCTGAGAAGAATGTGTATGCTAATGTGGTGTGAAACACTCTAGACATTACTAAGTCCATTTGTTCAAATGTTTGGTTCAGTTCTAATACTTCACTGTTAATGTTTTTGTCTTAATATTAGATCTATTTGTGACCATGGTATATTGAGGTTTCTGATTACAATTGTATTAGTGATTATTTGATTGTTCATGTCCATTAGTATTTGTTTAACATACTTGAGTGCACTGGTATTTGGTGCATATACATTTATGATTATTATCTCTTCCTCTTGGATTGTTCCCTTTACAAGGATGTAGTGACCTTCTTTGTCTCTTTAAATCAGTCATGGCTTGAAGTCCACTTTGTTTGCAAATAGAGTAATTAACAGCCTGCTTTTTCTACGTTCCTGTCACATGGAGCATTGTTTTCCATACTTTGATTTTCAATCTATGAACTTCTTTTTTACTTTTTTTTTTTTTTATCGGCACCGGGGATCGAACTCATGCCTGCCTGCTTGCAAGGCAGGCGCTTATGCTGCTGAGCTAAATCCCCAGCCCCCATGAACTTCTTTTTTAATTAAATGTGTTTTTTGTATACAGCATAAGGTATGCCTTGACTGTGTATGTCTTGGTATAGTTTTTTTTTTTTTTTTTTTTTTTTTTTTTTAATCATGGCTAGTTGGAGTTCTGTATGCCTCACTTTATCTGTATGCCAAATTCTTTTTTCCTGCCAGGGAAGTTTTCTGCCATGACATCTGCGAAAAGGCTTTTTTTAAAAAAAAAATGTGATTTGTGCTATCTCCTTCTTTTTCATTGATTTTGATCAATCTTATGTTATTCATTTTTGCATTATCCAGCAGCTGCTAGTTGATTTCTCATGGTTCCTTGCTATTTTTAAGTCTTTCTTTTCATGATAATATCTTGTCTTCTATATTTGAGATTCCGCCCTCACATTGGTCATTTTGCTGTTTATACTTTGAATGGAATTTTTAATCTCCTGAATATCTGTTTGACTCTATTTCATGGATTCCATTTATTTCCTATGTTGGGCATTTATGGTTTTCATTATTTTCTTAAGCTCCTCTTTTCTTAAATTTTATTTTGTAAAATCTCTATCTGCTCTAAAGTCACTAAGCCATTAAACATGTTTTTCATTATGGCCAGCATCCCTGTAGTTATCTGAAAAATTATTTCTGATTTGTTATTTTCTAGAACCTCATTTGATTGTTACTCCCACTGTTACCGCCTGAGAGAGCCCAGGTGGGTGGCTTTTGGATTGTCCCAATAAGGCCCCCGAGTTTGCCTTTGGTGAGCAGGAAGTCTGGGGCTGCATATGTTCTGGAATGCTCTTTAAATTATTTTTCTCAGTCTCCTGCTTTTTCAGTTTTGCTTCCTCTCCTAATGTTTTGGTTCTATTCTAGTAGAGTGGTCTTCAAACTTTTGTGTTCACATACCCCTAAAATAATAGTAAAACTTTATACCCTTTAGTCAACTCCTGAACCTTCTCCTAGGTCTGTCTATATCCATCTATAAAACCCAGTTTTAGCAAGAACATTGGTAAGTCAGTTTGGCAGGAAGCCTGCTGCCTTCAATATTTACTTACCCTTTGTGTCCTCTCAGACCCTGTATTCTCCCCTTCCACACCCCCAGATAACGTTTGATTACCCTGGCCTGCCTTCAGTGAAGATCCTGTTAGGTCAGTTTAGCCAGAATCTCCTTTACTTGATGGTTCCTCTTAGTAAATTTCCACCCGCTGACTTCTACTGTGTTTGTGCTCCGCACCTATAATTTCCACTTGCCCATGCTGTCATTGGAATGCAATCTCTCTCCCTCACTGCAAAACCATTGCCGTGGTACCCACACCTATAGTAGTACTGCTTTTCCCATTGTCTGCCAGTCTATCTGTATCAGGTGCTCTTGAATATTGTTTTAACAGCCTTCATGCATTTTACATCTGATATCTAAAATTTCTCATCACAGGCTTGAATATTTGCAAAGGATGTCTTGTTTTGTGATGCTAGGAATCACACTAGCAAGTGTTCTACCATAAAAGTATATCTCCAGGCAAAGGATATCACTTCAAATGTAACTGAAAGTATTGACATTCTGAAATAAAACCTTTTATCAGGCTTGGTGGCACATACCACTAATCCTGGAATTCTGGGAGGCTGAGGCAGGAGGATTATAAATCCAAATCTATCCTGGACAATTTAACAACTTGAAGAGACCTTGTCTGGGGATTTAGTTCATTGAGAAGGCTCTGGGTTTAATCTCTGATAATTAATCCATCATTTGGGCTGGGGTCATAGGTCTGTGGTAGAGTGGTGCTTAGCATGCACAAGGCCCTAGGTTTAAGCCCTGATGCCAAACAAATAACAAACAACTTTTGTGTTAAATTATTAGATGTGCTCAGTGGAATCGTAGTCAGTAGTTATTAAATACCAATCTCATTATGCATGTTATATAATAGGAGATGAGGCTTTAGCTAAGAATGACCGGCAAGGGTAAGGTTTGGCATATACTGAGGTTGAGGATTGAACCATCCTTTGACAACAGATGGACTATACACATTCACATTCACAGTAAGCACATTAAGGTTTAATAGGAGCCTATGTTCTTACAGTCAGGGGAATGGGGTTAAGAACACTGTACAATAAATAAATAAATAAATAAATAAATAAACAAAACACTGCACAAAAAGAATGAAATGCCAGGTGTAGTGGTATATGCGTGTAATGTTAGCACATGGGAGGTTGAAGTAGGAGGATCATTGTGAGTTCAAGGCCAGCCTGGGTTACATAGTGAGTTCAAGGACATCCTGAACTACATGTGAGACCCTGTCTCACCAAACAATCAAGAATTTTATTTCATTTCTCTTTCTCTTAAATTGTATTTCTACCTTTTCCAAAGGCTTTCATTCTATTATATTTTCTTCTAAGTTTTGCTTTAGATTCTGGCCTCCTCATGTTGCCTGGGGTCCTGAACTCCCTGACTGTGAGGTGCACCCCTCCCTATTGTAGAGATCCCCATCCCTATGAGACATCTGTCACAGTCAGTGAACCTGCACAGACACATCATTGTCACCAGAGTCTGTCACAGTTGTGTTCAGTCCTGGTATGGCACACTCGATGAAGCCTGATGAACGGATAGTAACATGTTTCTACTACTGCAGTATCACACAGAATAGCTTTGCTGCCTTAAGAATTCTTTTTCCATTAAAAATAGGTAAGCATATTTATATGACTAAGTGAATGGGAATAGAAGAGTTATTTTTTAAAATAACAACATCCTTCAAATCTTTGAACATCATGTGAGTTTGAATCTAAGTCACATAGCGATTTATCTTCAAAAATTGAATTTTCAGCTGACAATTCAGTCTTGTTTTCCATTAACTTTACTGAGAACAAAGCACTGGAACCACTGGAGGTGGGAAGGGGTTGAATACTCAGATGAAGATCATTCCAGTTTGCAACACCATCACCAACAGCTAGACTGTTTTCAGAGGCAAGGAGGTTTTTCTACCTTAAGCAAATGCAATCAACAAAAGGAACCCTAAATAAGAAAAGGTTCTTCCCTTTGCTATGCTATTAGGGTGACTGCAAAGTGGGGGAGCAGCCTGCATTGTTCACTCAGGGATTTTGGAAAAGGCATTTAATCTACATAGTCACATGTGTACTGGTTATATAGATTTGTTCTTTTAGCAGTTGTTGTTTCATTGCTTTTTGTTTTCTTTTTTGTCTTTTTCATTTTTATCGGTACCAGGGATCGAACTCACGACTGCCTGCTTGCAAGGCAGGTGCTTATGCTGCTGAGCTAAATCCCCAGCCCCTTGCTTTTTGTTTTCTTTGAGATAAGGGTCTCCCTATGTTACCCAAGCTGGTCTCAGATCTCAGCCCGGGGCCCACCCAGTTCTGCAGGTGCAGCTTGTGGGACAGGTATGGGTCAGGCCTGAGGCCCAGCCTGCAGAGACTGTGCCTCCCTCTCAGGCCGATTTGTGAAGCTCCTGCCAGCCTGTGGTGTGTGGGGCACTGGCCTAGTCCTTCCCTAGTGGGCTGTGTGGAGTGTGGCTGGGGTTCTGAGGTGGGTTTTCAATGAGTGGTCAGCATTACATAAACCCAGCTGGTTTTCAACTGACCTGGAATGTGGCTCTGAGCTTTCACTCTCTTCAAGGCTGTCATTTAATCTGGAGGTGGGATATGGGGTCCCTGGAGCCACTGCACCCCACTGCCCGGTGTACTCCCCCATCCAGCCTGTTGTGCTGTGGCCAGGGCAGTATGGAGCAATAAGGGGTCCATATCTTGCACATGTGCCCTCCAAACGGTACAGGAATGCAATCGCATGCCCTGTGAGGGCAGGAACCCTGTAGGAAGCTGTACTCTTCCTGTGTAGCTCCCCTTTCACATGCAAACCCAATGCAGAAGTGCAAATAGCTGCTGATAGCTTCTCCTCACCAGCCTTGAACAGGTCCCAGGGTGAGAAGGAGGTGAGTGGCCTTGCCCCTTGCCCCTGGGCCTTCCAGCAGTGGGTAGGGTGGGCTCCAGGCCCAGTTTTTGGAGTCACCCTCTTGAGCCATGTTGCACTCTAGTTGGTAGCCAGATATTTCTGGAACACAGATTCCAGCATGAGGCAATGCTGGCCAGATTGCCCTGAGCCCTGGTTCTTTTTGGGGCCCCAATCCTCACTTCCACCTGCCTTCTGCACCTGGGCTCTCCCTGCCAGGTCCTGAGCCCAACAGGGGATTCTCACTGAGGATGAAGCAAAGCTCTGAGATGGATGGCTTTATTCTATCATGATGTGGAGACTGAAATCCTGGTTCCATGTGTCAGGTAGCTTCTGGCAGGATAGGCCTCCAGTTATCCTGTGACCCTTTGCAGCCCAGGCCTGGGGTGCTATTGCTGGTGCATGGAGGGCCCTCAGAAGTATGGAGTCCAGCATCTGGTGTGTGGGTCCCTGCCCCTCTAAATCCTTTCTCAGGCTTCTGGGCCATCAGCACCTCTGGGTCCATGGCACCATGACACTCAGGAGGGGCCAAAGCTCCTGCCACCTGCAGAGGCTCTAAGAAGGGAACAGTCAGGTTCTTGCATGAGGGTGGGACACTCTAGGGAACCAGGCCTTCTCTTCCATAGCAGGGAAGTAGTGCAGGGGCTGGGCAGAGGCCAGTGCATCCTTTGTTCCCTCCCAGGCCTGTTCAGTACTGCTGCATGCAGATAGGCAGAGGGAGGCAGAAGCGGCAGCCCAGAATGGCCAGAGGCACGTAAATCAGGACTGTGCAGCCTCAGGCAGGGACAGCAGCGGTCCTCAAGGCACTACCCTGTTTCCTGGGTCAGACCTGGAAGGGAATGGGGCCCTCCTGCTCCCCAGAGGAAGCAGGAAGAAGCAAATGCAGGCCTTGAGCTTTGGGAGAAAAGCTGAGAAAGAATGAAAGGCTGACTGGTGAGGCCTTTCTGGCTGCTCTACCCTACAGTAATTCTACAGAACTTATGAGCTAGATGCTGGCAGTAACATCCTTTAAAAAATAATAAAGATTTTACTTTACAGTTACAAAAAGTAACTCTTGGGCTCAAGGGATATTCTTGCCTTATGCTTCCCAGTAGCTGGGACTGGGCCACTGAGCCTAGCTGTAATCCTGGCTTTAAAGTCACTATTTTAAGCAACAGGGCTACAAAAGAAAGAAATGAGAAAGAGAGAGAGAGAGGAGAGAGGGAGAGATTAACACTTGTCTTAGTCACTTCTTGTTGCTGAGACAAACTCCTCAACACCCAAGTTAAAGGAGGAAGGGTTTATTTTAGCTCACAGAGGTTTCAGTCCATAGATGGCTGGCTCTAAGACAAGGTGGCTTGGCGGAGGAGCATCGCAGAGAAGCAGTCCATGGCAGAGCAGGCAGGAAGCAGCAAGCAGCAGGCAGCATAACCCTCTTTTTGTCTCTTTATATTCCATCCAGGCTACTGTCCTAGGGTGGGGTACCTTTAATCCCAGCATCACACCCTTAATCAAAGTATTATGCTGTAGATTCAACCAGCTCTGAAAAGCCTCACCCATGAGTGCATGAGGCTTTGGGGGAATATCTAGATATAAGTCATAATAACACTCCTATATATACTAATAATGTCTGAAAGTAACCTTTTTCCTGACAAGTTGATTTAGTACATTTTTATTCTCCGTCTTTCTCTTCTTTTCACTTGTGCTGTCATCTCTCATACTGAAATCTAGGTCAACAGTGTTTAATAGAAATATAATGCAAGCTAGCTGGGCATGATGATACATGATTATAGTCTCAGCTACTCCAGAAGCTAAGGCAGGAGGATCGCAAACTCAAAGCAGACTTGAGCAATTTATAGAGACCCTTTCACAAAACAAAAATTAAGAAAGGGCTTGACATGTAGCTAGGTGGTAGAGTGCTTGCCTAGCACACACAAGACCCTTAATTGAATACCCAGCACCATTAGAAAAAAAGAAAGAAAAAGAGTTATAGACACTTCCAAGGCACAATTGGTTAGTGGTCAAATACTTATACAAGAAGTAAATGCAATCTGTTTACATTATATAAAATTCCCTAGTAGACAATTTAGGGGGAAAAAGTAAAGTTAATTTACTCTCAGATGTCCAACATTAAAAGTGGGTGGCACTGCCCAAAGGACTGCTTTGCCTGCAATGCACCTCTGCTATGCTACCCTGCTTTGGAGCCAGCCAACTGTGAACTAAAATCTCCAGAAACTGAGCTAAATAAACCTTTTCTCCTTTGACATATTTTCCTGAAAATAAGACTGGGTCTTATTAATTTTTGTTCCAAAAGACAAAATAGGGTTTATTTTCAGGAAATGCCTCACGTATAACAATCTACATTTACTCAGATATAATCATGTCACCTTCTAGAACATCATCATAACTCTCCAAACTGAAAATTTCAGCCTGAATTTCTTGCAGTTCCATTTCCCAATCTCTCATGTCCAGCAATAGAGATCACCTTAAATGAGCACTTCTTGTCCATGGAGCCTAATCCCAATGCATTGGCAACACAGCTGTCAGTAATTTTATCCCATGAATTCTTCACCCAAGTCATAACCTTTTTTTCTTTTTTTTTCTTCTTGAGAAGGTTCTCCCATCAGGGCTGGGGATTTAGCTCAGCGGCATAATCACCTGCCTGGAAAGTGTGAGGTCAGGTCGTAAGTTCGATCTCTGGTACCACAAAAAGAAAAAAAAAAAAAAAAAGAAGAAGAAGAAGGGCCTCCCTGTGTAGTCCCAAGTAGCCTTGAACTCATCCTGTAACCCAGGCTGGCCTTGAACTTGTGTTATCCTCCAGCCTCAGTCTAAGTGCTGGGATTACAGGCACGTGCGTTCCATGGTTAGCAAGTCATGACCTAGTGACAGCAGGCTATGCTTCACAAACTTTCCATTTAGTCAAGTGTTAATTGAAGACATGAGACAGGAGAGACAACAAAAATAATGACAGTGAAGAATGATGGTCCACACAAAAATAATAAACAATTGCAGGTACCAAAATTCAGAAAATACTTCTTTATTTCATATGAATATTTCATATTTCATAAATACTTCTTTATTTCTTTTTTTCATAGCCCTTTATTTCATAGATGGACTTCTTTATTTCATAGGAGTACATCCATTACAACACACCACATACTGAATTATGAAGATTCATATTTGACACAGCCATGTCTAATGAAATGAGCACACTGTTTATGTTGTCTGTACTCCAACTGGTCATTTGGCAGTAAGTTCATCTAAAGGCATCTGCTTGTGTATTTATAAATAAATATATTATCGTTTTTTCACTTTATAAATCAAAAAACTTTTGAGACAGGGTCTTCTCATGCAGGTTGGCCTTGAATTTGCTTATGTAGCCCAAGTTGGCCTCAAACTAATGGCAATCCTCCTGGCTCAGACTTCCAAGTGCTGGGATATGGGTGTGGGCTACCATGCCCGGTAACATTTAACTATTAATGTTAGTATTTATTTATAATTATACACTATTATTATTTTATAATTTAATAAGTCATTGTGTGCTGCAATGGATATACTAAATGAATTTGCCTGGCTGATGATCTTAACTGGGGCTTATTTTGAGTAGGGCTTAAATTATATACGTCCTGGGAAAGTCATGCTAGGGTTTACTTCCCAGGTAGGTCTTATTTTCAGGAAAATATACTACTATCATTTCAACATTAAATCAATGTAAAAATGATACTTTTACATACTAAATTATCTTTATTGTTCATCTTGAGACAGGGTTTCACTATGCAGTTGAGGCTGGCCTTGAACTCACTTTAAAGCCCAGGGTGGCCTTGAACTCACAGCAATCCTCCTACCTCAGCCTACCAAATGTTGGGATTACAGGCATGCACTACTATGCTCAGCCATACTAAATTACTGAATTCAATGTGTTTGTTTGTTTGTTTTTTAGCAACAGGGATGGAACTCATGACTGCATGCTTGCAAGGCAGGCGCTTATGCCAGTGAGCTAAATCCCCAGCCCCTCAATGTGTATTTTATCTTGCAGCACATTTTAGTTCTGCCTTTTAATTTTCATAAAATATGTACATCAAGAGATGAATGCATAAAGAGAAGATGATATATATTGCTCAGTTATAAGTATACATTTTAAAACAAAAAAGGACACAGCCATTCTAAGGAAAATGGATGTATCTTGAAACTATAATGCTAAGTGAAACAAATCAAACTTTAAATAATGTGACTCTTGTTATATGAGAAACCCAAAATATAAATAAAAAGCAAGAAGTAGCTATTTTACAAGAGAGAGAGAAGGGAAAGACCCTCCTAATGCATGATAGACCTGCCCCAAAGTGGCCTCTTCCTAGGAGTACAACAGCTTCTGGTCTGGGGTGGGCTGGTTATCCACACTCCTTTCCTGATGTTTCTTTTTCCTAGCTAAGGTCACCTTTGATATTATCTCCAAGACCTTACAGCTACTTGACCACTGGCCTCTGGGAAGATACTGTGTTCACCAAGCCTTCTTTCAGGAATTCAGGGACCATCATGTGAACATTCATACCTGAGTCTCTATCCAAAGGACTCAAGCTCCAGCAGTGGCTACAACATAAGAGTTTTTACACAGGAAAAATAGGGTGAGTGAAATCTGTCAAAGAAAAAGAATGATAAATGATAGGAAATGAGTAGAACTTCTGCAAATGGGAAGGAGATCTAGAGATGGAAAGAGAACGATGCAGGGGAAAAGGGGAAGTAAAAAGGATTAAAATATGTATATATTGGGGCTGGAGATTTAGCTCAGTAGCATAAGCGCCTGTCTTGCAAGCAGGCAGTCATGAGTTTGATCCCCGGTACCGATAAAAATGAAAAAGACCAAAAAAAAAAAAAAAATATATATATATATATATATATATATATATATATATGTATATATATCTTAGATATGATTTTTTTTTTAATTGGTACCGGGGATTGAACTCACAACTACCTGCTTGCAAGGCAGGCACTTATGCTGCTGAGCTAAATCCCCAGCCCTATTTTAGATATGATTAAGATATTAACATCTAAGTGTGTAGTTCACTAGTATTAAATACATTCACACTGAGCTCGGCATGGTGCTGCATGTCTGTAATCCCTGCACTAGGGAGACTAGGCAGGATTGTTGAGAGTTTGAGGCCAGCCTGGATTACTCAGTTCAAGCCTAATTGTAACTACATAGAGAGACCCTGTCTCAAAAATGTATATCTTCATATATACTTTTCACAGTTGTAACTATACAGCACGGTTTAATTCCGACATTTCATATGTTTAGTAGCTAGTGGATACCATATAGGGTGCTAAAGTTCCTGAATTCTAGTTTCAGGCCATTGCCCTCCCCACCCTTCTCGTCAGTTCTTACTCAGACCAAATGTTTTACTGGTTTGTTCATCACTACTTCTGTCACAAAGGCCAAGATGTTTGTGTGTTATATCTTTTACAGCTCTTATCACAGGTGCTGGAATGTTTCTTTAAAATATCAACAGCCTGGCCCTGAATCAAGGCCGGCAGCTTGCTGAAGCTGCTGGTTTCAAGGAGGAGCCTAAAGAGACGTCTTTCTATGGTCTGTTGGCTATTTTAGAACTTGAGCAGTGAAATGGTCAATTCATTAGAAAGAAACACCTTGAAGCAAACCACCCCCCAGAGCGGCTGTGAGCTCACGAAGGGAGCCGCTGGCACCGGAGCCATGCTGGGTCCTGGAGCACCCCGGGAAATCAAGCAACCCCCCCCCACACACAAACACACTGCCCCAAGAGTGGCTGTGAGCCTGCTGGTGCGTGGGCTGAGAATCAAACATCACATCTTCCCCTCTCCACCATTAGCAAGTGGAAGCCAGTGATCTGGACTTCCCTTGAGAGGTTGACCTTAAGCAATGTAGCAAATAGGGGAGATTTCCCTCTTCATCTCTTTGAAGGCAAATAGTTTTATCCCTGTTTTGCTTTGTTCTAATTAATGGTGTTATTTTAGCCTGTTTTGTTTTGTTGAACTTCAATAGGCATGAAAGTATGGACAGCTATTTTGAAGAGAATGAGAGACTCTACAACAGCCATTAGTGACCTTCCTAATGTCTCCTTTTGAAGACCTAAAACGCCTTCCTCATTCTGTTCAGCATTTTTATATTATGTTGTTTAGTATGAATTCTCTGTATGCAAAGATATGGACAACTATTTGGAAGAAAACAAGAGACAATATGATAGTGAAGATCTCATGTCGTCTAGCTTTGAAATTTGGATCTCTTACATTGCTTTCTTTTGTGCTATTTTGTTGTGTTTAATATTACCCCCTTTAAAATAAAAATAATTTTAAAAAATAAAAATATCAACAACATATGAGGCAAGAATTATTAATTTAATCTTATAAAGAGAATATGAAACTATTCAAGGGTTTATAGTTAAATGTATAAGATTTCATGGTCAGTAATCTGCAGTGGATCAAATTACCATTTTCAGTATTTTTTATTTTTTGAGACAGGGTTTAAATACGCAGTTCAGGTTGGCCTTGAACTCATTATGTAGTCTAGGCTGGTTTTGAACTCATAACCATCCTCCTGCTTCAGCCTCCTGAGTGCTCGTATTACAGGCATGTGCCACTATGCCCACCTTGTTTCTAGTATAATTTTAAATGTTTGTCAAAAAGATTAAAGTCTTGAAATAATCTGGGAGAGTGAAATTCAGCATTCTAGTTCTGCCTTGTTAGCCAAAACCAAGTGCAACCCACCAGTTTCTTCTTTCCTACTCTCACATCTTGTGCCTCCCCCACATGGCTATTCCTTTTCATCCTACTAGATTAATAGGAATCATATGGATTTTCTTATTATACCTAAATAATTTAAATGTTTTCCTGTAATTTTTCTTTCTTTCTTTCTTTCTTTCTTTTTTTTTTTTTTGTGAGACAGGATCTTACTATGTAGTCCAGGATGGCTATGAACTCACTATGTAGCCCTAGGTGGCCTTGAATTTGAGGTGATCCTCCTGCCTCAGCTTCCAGAGTGCTGGGGTTACAGACATGTGCCACCACACCCAGCATTCCCTTGATTTCTTCCATAATGCCTACATATATTTAGTGTTAATAATTTTCAAATAGAAGGGTATGTGCTCAGATCCTCTTACAGCTTTCCAAAGTTATTTAACAGGCCAAGTGTTGGTATATGCCAAATAGCTGGGGGACAGGCAGGTGTTGGTCAGCATCCAATTTGGGGGCACCTTAACAAGAGTCTGTCTCAAAGTAAAACTGGCTATAGAGGTAGCTCAGTGGGAGAATACATTCCCTAGCATTTGTGAAGCCCTGGTTTCAATCCCCAGTACCACAGAACCATAGGTCTCAATCAGAAGATACCTCCCAAGACTGCACCTGAAATATTGCAGAGCCCAGCAGTGAAATCTCCTGGCACTGAGAGACACATTAAAACTAAACTGAAAAGGAGGCAGGTTTCTTCATGCTGCAGAAATTTTGATCACTGCCATTTCTTTTCCACAGAAACAGCATATTCTCTACATGTTCTGAGCTGAGCTAGGCCAGTTTGAACAAACATTCACTGATTTCCTTTGGGCAACTTGAAAAATAAGATATATGTTAAGAGGCTCATAGTTCAGTCCTGGGAATAACAGAAGCTGAATCCCTTTAAAAGGCTTGGATATTAAGAAAACAAATTGTTTTTAGTTCCTACTTATTCCTCCCCACTTTACCAAAATATAATTGAAGAACCAATCTGACCTAACACCATGAACCGATCACCTAGAATTTTGAGATCTTAACTGTTACTTTTTGCATAACATCCACCTACAAGCTAGCAGTTTGACTAATTTTTGCATCCTGGAATAATACTGAGCACGGAGGAGAAAGCAACAACTGTTTGTTAAAGTTTTGCTTTAGGGAAAGGAGGGGAGGGGAATAGGAAAAACAAGCAAGATATATTATATACAGGTACGAATTCCTGATATCATTATGTATATCTAAAATGAACCAATAAAATACAAATTGTTAAAGAAGTTTTGCTTTGGCATTACGTAATTCGCTTCAAAAAAGTTAATATAAATATGTCAATATGCGCAGGTGTGTGAGGGTACCCCCTTTTCCATTTGCGTCTGAACTCTCCCTCGTTGCTGTCTGGAGACCCCTCTTTCACAAGAGTTGTGGCATAACCGCTCCCAGGATATGAAACCTCTCTCGTGTCACAGGGGTCAGAAGCAGCGACAGTTAAAACGTGTCAGGCTGAGGTAACCAATCCTGTTAGTTTCGGCAGAAGAAAATCCCTCAGTCTGGAAAAACCTCTGAGTTTCAAATAAAACCCTGGTATTCTGGGGGGAAGCTTTAACTTGGAGAGAAGGCACACTCATTTTTTGGGCACTCCACACCAGCATGGTGGTCTCCTTGGCCCGGCAGTCTCGCGGGTCAGGCCGGCGAAAAACGCCGCAGCGGAAAATACCTTCAGTTGCCCCGTCCTCCGCCACGTTGGACGTTCCGGCCCCGCCCCCACTGGGAGCACCGGACCAATGGAAGCCGAGCTCAGTTGGCGCATCACGCGGCGCTAGCCAATCCCGGACGGCCACGACCCTAGAAAGGCCGGGCGCGGCGGAGCTGGCCGCTGGGCGGCGGTGGTGGCGGGGCACCCTGGAGTAGTCCAGTCTCTGGCCATGGTGGTGGTAGCAGCGGCGCCGAGTGCGGCCTCTGGGGCCCCCAAAGTACTGCTTCTGTCCGGCCAGGCCTCCGCCACTGCCGCCGGAGCTCCCGCTGGCGGCACTATGCCGCTTATGATGCCGGCCCAGAAAGTGACCAGTCCTGAGGCGGCGAGTGGGGGGCCGCCACAGGCGCGCAAGAGACAGCGCCTGACGCACCTGAGCCCGGAGGAGAAGGCGCTGAGGAGGTGGGCGAGGGCCCCGGGTCGGGGTCCGGGGTCCAGGCCGGGACTGGCGAGGCGGAAGGGCGGGACTGACCGGATCCGCCGCGCTGGCTGGAGTCCAGGGCCGCCCGGGCCGCCGCGCTGTACTTTCCCTGTCTAATCGGAGAAAACAGCGAGATGCGGGCGCCCAGAGTAAGACCACGGAAGGCACACCTCTGGATTCGGGCTGTGACTTGAAGTAGATTAGCCTCTTCTTGGTTTACCTGCTGTTTTGGAAGGTCGCAAAGCTGAAATGATGGAACTGGGAGACCTGTAAGGTTTACTAGTCAACCTCTGTCTCGGTGTCCTTAAAATATACCTGTGTATGGCGTACCTGGGACTTAGTCTTTCTGATTACTGTGCCTTTTGTGCTGAATCATGTCTGCCAGAGGGTCAGGGCAAGTCGTCAGCTCTTGCAGCCTGACTTGGGTTTGGGAAGGGAAGGCTTGAGTCATAGCAGCCCTCACAGCTAGATTTAATCAGCCCACATTGGATCATGTTTGAGGGAACTGGAATCAGGAAGCGGCGGGGGAGGAGAAAGGATCCTTATGATGCAAGATGAACAGAGTGTGTGTTCAGGACGAGGCTGAGGTGGGTGACACCACATGGGGGAGAATAAAGCAAGTCTTCAAGCTGGACTGACAGAGGCTGTTATTTTTTTGTTTGGTTTTATTTGAGGAGGAACATGAAGTGTATTTTACCATTGCTTTGCCTTATGCTGTAAATTAAAATGAAAACACCAGCTGGCCAAGTTTTTATATGAAGGTGTAAGTAAGATTTGAGATGACTCAGTATGGACGCCTCTTCTCTTTTCAGGAAATTGAAAAACAGAGTAGCAGCTCAGACTGCCAGAGACAGAAAGAAAGCTCGGATGAGTGAGCTGGAACAACAAGTCGTAGATTTGGAAGAAGAGGTAAAACTAGTTAAAGACAAACTTCTCCACTGTAGAATCCCCCTTGGTGAATATTCTGGTGTTAGCTGCCCACCCTAAGTTGTTTCAGCCCTTGTTAGAGTAGAACTGAATATGTAATTAAAGGTTTAGTCTAAGTGTAGCTAAGGGGTGATGGAAAAATTATAGTAAATATTTAAAGTTTTAAAAAAATATTACAGTAGAAGACATATTGCCCTCAAACATACTTATCCCATTGGTTCCAGCCACTTTCTGGAAGGAGTTCTGCAAGTCCTCTGAAATAAATGAGTATTGAAGGGATAGAGTAGGTAATAGCAATGGGTCTTTTATTGTATTTTAAATTTATGTGTATTCTAAATTTAAACATATACTGTACTTTTGATAGTTTAAAGTGGTGAAGCTTATTGACAGTGCAGGTGATTGACCCTTGGCATTTGTACTAGATATATTACAGTGTTTAACAAAGTCAGATAGGGAACCAGTATTTAGCTCAGTGGTATAAGCGCCTGCCTGGCTAAGTGCAGGGTTGTGAGTTTGATCCTGGGCACCCCCCCCCCCCCCAAAAAAAAAGGACAGATAAGAAATGGTTACTTAAAACTTTGAAGTCTTCTGGCATGGACAAAAGTTCCCTAAATTTTCCCTTTCTTGTATAGAGTGCACCTAGTATCTAACCTAGTACCTAATCTTAAATCACTGCCTATTTCACATATTAGATACACAAGGATTATATTTATATTGGTCTTTTGACTATATGAATCATTACATGATTCTTGTAATACGTATCATTTTAGCAGCAGTTGTTTGTTTGTTTGTTTTTTGATATAGGGATTGAGCCACTGGGCTAAATCCCCAGGCCCTTTTCAAAAAAAAAAAATACAGTTCATTACTATCACTTTTGTTATTTCATGACAATTTACGATAGGGTAATTTAAGGTATCATGTAAATTAAAGCTACAGGTCACCCTTTGCTGAAGTCTGTATGAGTAGTTGGAGGCATTATTTTTGATACTATGAAATAGCACTTCTGAAATAGCTTTTTTTTTTTCTTTTTATAATTATGAACCAGCCCCTTTTAATTCTTTTTTTTTTTTTGTACCCGGGCATTGAACTCGCAACCTCACACTTGCCAGGCTGAGCTAAATCCCTAGCCTGCCCCCTTCTAATTCTATGAACAGCTGCCTATAGATTTTTCCAGAAGTCCAAGAAGGAAAACAGTAGCAGTAAAACTTCAAGATAGATCCTTAACTGAAAGCGCTAGATGTTTTAATAACCTCTTTCTAACTTTTCCAGAACCAAAAACTTTTGCTAGAAAATCAGCTTTTACGTGAGAAAACTCATGGCCTTGTAATTGAGAACCAGGAATTAAGGTTGCGCTTGGGGATGGATGCCCTGGTTACTGAAGAAGAGCTGGAGGCAGAGTCAGAAGCACAGACCAAGGTAAATCATTTTGATTTGGTGTCATATTTGAGAATTGATTCCAAAGGACATGACCCAGATTATGTCTGCATACTGGACCTCTAATTAAAAGCATTTTTGACATTTTTCTTAGTTTTATAACATTTGATGCAGACAGTGTGTTCTCTCTGTAGTAACATTTTGAAGTATAATGAATAGTACTAAGTTTTAAATTGTTACATGTTCTCAGAACAAGTACCAACAAATAGTAATAGCCAGTGAGATGAACCATGCAAGCATCAAGGAAAGCCAGGCTTTGAGTGCTAAAAGAAAAAAAAAAGTCTTTTTTTTTACCAGGCCTGGTGGTACATACATGACTATAATCCCAGTACTCAGGAGGCTGAGGCAGAAGGATAGTTGTGGGTTTGAGGCCAGTCTTAGCTACACAGTGAGTTTAAGGCCAACTTGAATACATAGCAAGCCCCTCTATAGTTTTTGCTGAATATGAAAAAGAAGATTCATTGTAATAGTGATTGTGGATAAAAGGATGAAATACAGATTTGTTTGTGGATAATGGCAAATCTATTGCTTAAGTGATCAGAAATAGGCACCAGAGTAGTTTTACACTGGGAAGGCATTGTTCTGAAACACTTTATTCATAAAGTTGAGGCAGGTCTGTAAGTCTGAGTTCAGCCCCGGCAACTTAGACCTTGTTTCAAAACTTTAAAAAGGGCTGTGAAGGTCCTGCACTGAATCCCCAGCAAGGAGGCGGGGTGACTGGGGGTGGGGAGGAGAGATCTTACTAACATGCCTGAATGTTTATGTGCAAAAATTTACAAATGTTTCAGTGCACAGAAAATCATAATGAAAAGCCTTACCTCCTTTCCCTCACTTCTTGAGGACTGAAGAAAACAAGAGTAGTAAGAAAAGATTTCAGCTCCAAAGAGTAGTTTTAGCTTTTTCTTGAGAGCTGAGAATCACAGCTGCCTTGAGCATTTTCTTGGAGACTTGTGGCTGCGTATTCACTTTGGTTTTTCTCTCAGGGGAGTGGAGTGAGGCTGGTGGCCGGGTCTGCTGAGTCCGCAGCACTCAGACTACGTGCACCTCTGCAGCAGGTGCAGGCCCAGTTGTCACCCCTCCAGAACATCTCCCTGTGGATTCTGATGGCATTGACTCTTCAGACTCTGAGGTAGGGATCATTCTGGTTTAATGAAGCACCATATAAAACTTTTTTTTTTCAACATATAAAACTTGTTTGTTCCATTTATTTGGTATCTGACATGATTAGACAGAAGACAAACAGCTAGCTTTTTAAATGGGGTTAGAGGTTAACATCAACCTCTTTGAACTTTCTTGTTAATTTACTATGAGGAATGAAGTACGGATAAATGGGTTTGGTGAGCCTCAGGATTATCTTACTACATAATAACTAATTTGCATTATGAATCTATTTCTAAGAGTTTCTCAGTCAACTTTCATATGCATTCTAATAGTTGTACTGTTTCATTTTTGCCTCTTGCAGTCTGATATCTTGTTGGGCATTTTGGACAACTTGGACCCAGTCATGTTCTTCAAATGTCCTTCCCCAGAGTCTACCAGGCTGGAAGAACTCCCAGAAGCCTATCCAGGAGAACCTAGTTCCTTACCAGCCTCCCTTTCTCTTTCAATGGGGACGTCATCAGCCAAGCTGGAAGCCATTAATGAACTAATTCGATTTGACCATGTATATACTAAGCCTCTAGTCTTAGAGATACCCTCTGAGACAGGGAGCCAACCTAATGTGGTAGTAAAAATTGAGGAAGCACCCCTCACCCCCTCAGAGAATGATCACCCTGAATTCATTGTTTCGGTGAAGGAAGAACCTATAGAAGATGACTTCATCCCAGAGCTGGGTATCTCAAACCCGCTTTCATCCAGCCACTGCCTGAAGCCATCTTCCTGCCTGCTGGATGCATATAGTGACTGCGGATATGAGGGCTCTCTTTCCCCCTTCAGTGACATGTCCTCTCCACTTAGTATAAATCATTCTTGGGAGGACACTTTTGCCAATGAACTTTTCCCCCAGCTGATTAGTGTCTAAGGAATAATCTAATACAGTTGCTCTTCTTCTTGATTATTACATGCTGGGAGGCTAGCAAAGGCGGCTTTCTGTGCTTTACTCAAAAAAAACCAAAGTAGAGGGTGTACATTTCTAAAGTGTTCCTCTAAAGTATTGGCTCAAACCTCACAGTTGACTTCAAGTATTGTCTTTTGAAGTCTAGCGTCCAAGGGACCTAGATATATTACAGTAACTCAGAACTATAGCTTATGAGACTATACTTCTGAGAGGTGGTAGTTTTTTCTGACAGAATGTGTATAAGCTCATCTGACATGTCAGAAAGTAATCATGGAATTTATGAATAGCCCTTTATTTCCCTTTCTTCTTAGCATCCCCAGGCTTGTCTCTGATTTTAGGTCCTTTAGTTTGCTTCTGCAAACAAACCATCGGAGGGGGCACATTTTCCATCTACATTTCAAGTAAGGATTAAAAGTTTTTCATAAAGTTATGGAAATTTACTATGTAAACGCTTGATAGAATTCTTTTTCTGCTAGTGAATCTTCTGAGAGGTGCTTTCTCCATTTATTTAAAACTACCCATGCAATTAAAAAAGTGCAATGCATTGTCCTTGTTGTTTTGACTTACAGGGCTGTAAGTTTCTCACAGATGTTTTATCATTTGCTGTGGTAATTTATCCAACTAAAGTGAGCATGGCACTTTAAAAGTAACTAAGGGTTTTTCCATCTTAATTACTGCCTGTATCAATTCCTGGCTGCCACAGTGCTATAAGCCACAATTTGAGCAATTACAGTGGTTTCTTTATCCTAATTAACCAGTATCACAGTAAGTGGAACTAGAGCCCTAGCCACTGTTTTTGTTGAATCTTTCCTGGTGACCTGAGGATTGAACATAGGCTCTACTGAAGAGCTCCATGCCCCCAGCCTTTTTAAAAGCTAGGCTGGCTTACAACTTGATTTTCCTGCTTCAGCCTAGGAAGCAGTTACAAGGAGTCTTACCCTTACTATACAAATTAGGAAATTTTCTAGATTCAAACTTTGTGGTTTCAACTCTGCCACTGGTAAGCTAGGTAATCCTGGGAGATGAGTCACTTATTTCAACTGTAAAGAGGAATAACAGTATCTCCGAAGGTTGTGAAGAACTGAAGAGATGGTGCTTTATAAGTACTTCATATACCTGGTGTGGTGTACCCCTGTAATCCCCAACACTTGGGAGGCTGAGGCTGAAGGACTGCCAGAGTTTGAGACCAGCAGACACCATCTTAAACCCCTCAAAGTCAAGCTTTAATCTCTTACAGAATAGTTTCTATGTTTTTTTATATCAATGTTTCTATTTTTTTGGTACTGGAGATCAAATTCATGACCTTGTGCTGCTGAGCTAAATCCCTAACCCCATAGTTTTTCCTAAACAATCTATTTAGGAAAAAATTCTAGACCTATTAACACTCAAACTATAGCAACTTGATAACATACTTCGTCTTGCATTTTTTTGGAATCTCACAAAATAGTAAAGGACTTTCCCATTTATAGAAATTTATTTTACTTATGCTAGGAGATGAGATCATTCTATGCCCATTTAGCATTTAAATAACACACTTCTGTAGAGGTCAAAGTGGATGAATACACAAGAGGAAGAGGCAATTCCAAGCAGTGAGGCCAAGCGGGCCATAGATGCAAAAAAGTATAGGGGAACATGTTGGTTATGTGTGGTACTTAAAATTTTTTCCACAAGCATACTTGCAAGCAACTTGGGCTAAGAGCTTGTTACAAAAGCTAAAGACCAATCTTTTTTTTTTTTTTTTGTCTTTTTTATTTTTATCGGTACTGGGGATGGAACTCATGACCGCCTGCTTGCAAGGCAGGTGCTTATGCCACTGAGCTAAACCCCTAGCCCCCTAAAAGCCCAATCTTAAGAGCTCAGCTATACAAGCTTTCTTGGGCTGAGTTTCTGTATTGTGTGTATCAGGACTGCATCTAGTCCTCGTGATTGAAAACTACTTTGTCAGATTCACTGAAAACTTCAGAGCCAGAAGTCTATTTAGGGATTATATAGACAGATGTATTTAGAGATGCATTTTTTGTCTACTGTGATAGCATAAGCATCTGGAGATTGAGGTTTAAGTCATTTACATTCAATGATCAATGATGTCACATGAAAGAGGCAGCTGTATCTACAGGACAGAATATATATAACAGACCAGGGTTTTCATTTCCTGCACAGATGGCTGAAAATTGGTAATCACTTGTGTTCAGCCTTAACAAGACACCTGGTATCCAAGGACATTTTCATACTGAAACACCAAACTGGTTAGATCTAGAGGTATTTCCACAAAACCAAAGCAAACACCATCAAAGGACTGTCAATCTGCCCCCTTGCTTTTGTACTAGATGTGCTCCTGGGGCAGAGACAGCAGGAAAATAACTGTAGGCAGAAGGTAATACTACTATAGGTATCACTTACCCTTAAGACTTCATCAAGAGATAGGAAGACTGGCTTACCTACCAAACAGATCGTCAAATTCAATCTTTTTTTTTTTTTTTTTTCAAAGGGGGCCCACTACTAGGGATTGGCTTTTGCACTTAACTCTATATCATGTCTTTAATGCAGATGTTACTAAGTTGTCCAAAATGGGCTAAATTTTGTGATCCTTAGCCTCGCTGGAGCTGGGATTACAGACACATCTACCATGCCTGACCAAACACTGACTTTTATTTCTACAAAATATCATGGGCTAGGTGTGGTGGCACATACCTAAGTTTTTTTTTTTTTTTTTTTTTTTGTCTTTTTATCAGAGATCGAACTCATGACCGCCTGCTTGCAAGGCATATGCCACTAAGCTAAATCCCCAGCCCCACATACCTAAATTAAAGCATCAAGGAGGCTAGGACAGGAGAATCTCAGTTCAAAGTCAGCCTAGGTTATATAATGAGAACATGTTGCAAAAAAACCAAACCAAACCAAACCAAAATGTTACTGGTAGTCTGAACTAGGGAAGGGACAGAGCTAAAATATTTGAATCAAAATGATTCAGAATTGTTTCCTCAAGGAGTTTAATGTTACACAGCCTAAAACACTCGATTACACCTATGAAATCTAAATGACATCATCTGAGGTGCTAAGATTCTGTAAAATCAACTGTTCAAGTGTGAAGAACACTGGCCATGGTAAAATATCGTCTAGTTAGACTTTAATTTTCAAGCCTGTAAACTTAGTAACTTTTAGTTAAATTTTTTTTTCCACATCCACTTTTTCCCCCTACAGATTTTTAAATTTCTGGTTAAAAACAAAATCTTTGTTTTCTGTACCTAAGCCAAAAGGAACAACCTCTACTACTTAACAAAAAATGGCTATAAATGTTGCAAGCAATACTGCCACCTAGTGAGTGACCTATCAACTCGTCATATAAGGAAAAAAAATTATGTAACTGAACATCACAGTATTTTCCTATTCTCCATTTTTAAAGGCCCAAATCATTCTATGTAAACCTTACAACCCATTTTCAATTCCACATTTGAGTATTTTTGAAGATCCCATCATGACTGCCACCTGAATACTGACACCAGTGAAATGCTCTTAATGGAAACCACTCGACATGCTTTAGCAATCTGTTTACCTAAGTGCAGGAATAAAAATACTTCCAAATGTCCAAAACACTTAAATTTTATTGAAAAATGATAAAATACAGAAACACCAGATTCTCATTTTAAAGTAAAATTGACAGCATTTCTCAGAACTTTCCTAGCACTGTACCCATTCTTGTCACTATTACAAAAAAAGTTCCAAATCCAAAATAATGAATGGATCTGCTGGTAAACATTTTTCTCATAGTTCTAAGCCCTACCCTAATTACTTTTTTAAATTTTACATTTGTACCTTTTCAGGGATGGATAGCACTTTAAAAAATGATTACTATTTGCAAGAACTGGACTTACTTTCTTCGTATTAATTAGAAACAACCAAAAAAAAAAAAAATCACACATACCCTACTCAAACTCGGAGAAAATATACATTTGTTCACTAAAACTCAACTTCTTAGGCAATTTTTTCTCTTCACACATTAGTATATTAAGCCAATGTTTGATCCATGCTGCAAAAAAATGTATAAAATGAAAAGACCTATTAATTCTCCAGGGAAACTTTAAGGTAAAAAATAAAAGCGTTATGATAAAAAAGACATTGGAACCGTGGAGATGGCTCAGATGAATAAGCACCACAAGGATGAAGAAAAAAAACCAAACATATGCCAGAAGACAATAGTCCAAAAAGGAGCATTAAACATTTACTTTCCTGCAGAAATAACGATCATATCTGATAACCCCAGAAAAACAAGTGGGGGATTTTAGATTGTAATAAACAGACTCCTAATTCTGTCCTTTATCCACTGTATCACAGTCTAGTTTTAGGGCTTTCTTTTCCCTTTTATGGAACAGGGCTCTGATCAGAGGCCAACCATTTCTACAGAAGATAGGAAGATAAGCTTAGTGTGCTACGGGTCTTTCTTTGGAAAGCTGCCATTTCCTTTTCCTTCGTGACACTGGGACTAAATCCAAACTCTAGGCAGTCCCTCCATGTTTTTGAGTTGTACTAAAACTTTTTAGCACAAAGACTTCTTTAAGGCTACAAACTTTACAAGTTGGTCCCACTAGACAATGACCTCAAGGCAGTTTTTCAAATGGCATGAATAAAACACCTGCACATTTCAACAGAACAGTTTACATTCATCTCTTAAATCTGAGATTAAGAATCTATTAGCTGGTTTCCAACTGGATTCAATACTGGTTTGAAGTTTGAATAATTTTACTGTGTAGACATTAAATAGCTTGTTTAAATATTAAACATTAAATCTTTTCCTGACTATCCAGACAGAATGGAAAAAGCAGAAACAATAGGCAAGAGAAGAAACAGTCCAATTAACAGACTTGTAACTTCCACACCATCTGTAATAAGGAGAGGGATTTCAACATAGGTTTTAAAATTGCCTGGAAGGCTAGCTTCCCAAATACTTACCTCTACTTGGCATAAACCATTTTCCTACACAAGAAACCCAGAAAAAAACTGGGTCTCCTGTTGTACGATGAAAGGGCCAGTATTACAATATTACACTCATTTAATAACATTGTGAATGTTCTGTAGCAATAAAGCAATTGTCACTCCACCTTGTACTATGAGTCTTTGACACATAGAACAGCTCTTCCTGAGAAATTAAAAAATTGTAACCCCAGTTATTTCCAAGACACCTTAAACCTGGTTTAAGTATCCAAAAGATAGCATCTTCCTAGCAAGAAGCTATTCTTTACTAATTTTTAGGCTTACTGAACAGTGTAAGCACCAGACAAATTGGCTATTCCAGTAATCTCAATGTCACTTGCCTTATATGCTCAGTTAATCATTTTCAAAATTAACATTTAAAAATAACTTGCTAACACAGGTACAACCCTTCCTTTTTTATAGATGTTAAAAATGCTGTGTTTTGCTGATACAGCACTTTCTTAGGATTAAAGGATGCTTCTTCCATAGGCAATTTCCAGATGAGTTACCTCAAAATTTTTATACCTGTGCTCAAAGTTAAGCTGTAAACATTACTGAAAAACCAGGCTCATCAATTATGGTAGGGACACCACTGAGCAACAGTAGCACAAGGCAAAAAAGCCTTGAAGAAAAAAACCTTTGTATTTCAGTTGCATTTCTGAGAACAGCCACAATGCTACTGGCTACTTTATCAATATGGCTATTTTGAACTGACAACTAACACAAGTTTCACGGCCTCAGTTAAATTTCTTGGAAAGAGGCTTATGCTACTGCTTTCTTCCCTTCTCCTTCCCAATCATATACAGTCACCACTCGTAAACAGTTTAGTCTTAAGCTGTGACTCACAGGGTACACTGGTAGTTTTATTAAAAGCATCCTTCTTTCTTAATCATCTTTTTCATTTCAAGAGTGTTCTCCAAATTTACGAATGGCTTAAACATGTGACTGATGATTTAAGTCACTCTTACATATGCTGTTTCTATAACCTATAATTCCTTTAAGAAACCTGCTAGAAAACTGCTTTTCCCTTGAGACAAGCTTCCATGGCGAAAAGCTGGCTTCAATACATGGCTACCCAACATGGGAGTCCCACTTCAAATCACAAGTGGATGCACAATGACACCCGCTTCATAAAACTTTCAAATCCCTACACTATGCAAGTAGGCTCATTACTGAACATAAGAGCCTTTTACATTTTGACAAATCTGGTACAGAATCTGATTCTAGAGCTCCATCTCTTCTTCTGTGCTAGCAGTTGTCTCCAAACTACTGTAAAGAGGCATCCCTGTTTGTGGAGGTTCCAAATACAGTTCCGTTCTCTGGGGGAAGGCAGTGCCAGCACCTGCATGCTTAGTTTGGCTCTCTCCCAGGAAGTTTTTAGCATTTGGTGATGGCTTTGGCTTATCAGAAGAAAGGAGTTCAGGGAGAGGTTTCCAGAGCACAAGCTCCATGGAAGGACGGCTCCTATGGTACAAAATACAGATTTTTATCAAGTCATTTAGGGCAGAAAAATAAGAACTATACAGAGTTGGGCATGGTGGCACATTCCTGTAATCCCAGCTCTCGGAAGGCTGAATTGCTTGAAGTCAGCCTGAACTACATAAGGATTGTTCAAGGCCAGCCTACACTACATAATGAGACTATGTCTCAAAACAACCACTATATAGAAAAGTTAATGTTTATTACTTTTTTTTTGTTTGTCTTTTTCATTTTTATCGTTACCAGGGATCGAACTCACAACTGCCTGCTTGCAAGGCAGGCGCTTATGCCGCTGAGCTAAATCCCCAGCCCCAATGCTTATTACTTTGTATCTTAGAACTAAAAACTAATGGCACCGAACAGGAGATTCAGAAAACTCCAAATAGATCTTTTTCATTTTTGCAATACCAGATACTGCACTAAACCTACAACATTTGCAATGAATTATATCCCTAACCTTTTTTAATTTTGAGACAGGGTCTTAGAAAGTTATTAAGTTTCCAGCTTGGGTTACAACTTTTGCTTCTCCTGTCTTGTCTTTCTGAAGTGCAGGAATCATAAGCATGTGTCACCACTTTAGGCTCTAAATTCATCTTTAAAATGGCCACTCAGGCTACTTATGCTATTGCATACCTGTAATGCCAGCACTCAGGACCGATGCAAGAAGACTGCTATGAGTTTGAAGCCCGCCTAGTGTACACAGTAAGTTCAAGGCAATGGAAGGATGATTTGAGCTATACAGCCTGACTCTGTCTCAAAAGAATAAAACAATGGGCTAGGGATTTAGCTCAGTGGCACAGCGCTTGCCTGGCAGGTATGAGTCCTGAGTTAGATTTCTGGTACCCAAACAACAAACAAATCACTCAAATATATAAAATTTATTTCACAGTTCTATACCCCACCCCGCCTACAGTGTTAAGGATTGAATGTAGGACATTATTACGCATGCTGTAAGTGTTCTGCCACTTGTACTGATAGTCTGATCAGAAGTAAAACCCCACATGGAAAACAAAAAAAGACAACTTAATTTTGTAACTTTTTAAATTAGCACATGTTATTTTTCCCTTTTGTTGTGCTGGTCGTTGAACCCAAGGCTTCACACATGGTAGAAAAACACACAACCATCGAGCTATGTCCCTAACTCTCCTCAGCCCCGTGGCCGACTTATAATAAATCATTATAGATTAAAATGAAACAAAACACATAAAAATATCCCAGATGTCTTTTGTTTAATAGGAATATAATGCTTAATACACATTTAATCATATACTATCCCTACTCCACAGTAGTAAGTTTCTGAAATCTAAAGGCAAGTAAAGCAAAAATAAAATATAATAAAGAATTCTCTCAAAGGTCAGGGTCTGGAAAATTACCAAGAGTAGCAAATATTATGTTTTAAAAGCTTGAGGTCAATGTGACCCAGTAACTTTGCTTATGCTATTTATCCACCTTAGGGCTGGGTAGTTAATTATAAATTCAAGGTAGAGTACTACTGTAAACTTCCATGATCTAGCACCAAGAAACAGCTGAAAATCTAGCACAAATCACTTTCACTGTACCTGAAGGTAATAATGCCCCATCTCCCTGTCATCACTGGAATGGTGTCCTAAAAGAGACTTTCAGATATCTGAAACTTATTCTCATTGAGTACCAAGACTATTCAAATTCTTTTCCAGGCAACACTTAAATGGCATTATAGCACTATCTACTATTTTATGCAGCAGACAATGACAACTTGAGATCTTCTAGGCTCAGAGACTATAGGACTAGAGTTAATCATTAGTTCTTTTATTTATTTGGTACAGGGGATTGAATTCACGACCTTGCACTTGCCTGGCAGGCACTTGTGCCCACTGGAATAAATCCCCAGCTCAAGTTCTTATTTATGGGCCCTAGACCCCTTTGTTTTTTAAGTTCTTTGTATTTACGTCCCAGTTTTCTCCCTAACTTTCTCACTGCAGTCACTATTCCTTACCAGGAGTTTGTCTTCCTTTCATGTGGTGTTTTTATTCTACTCTGACAATCCAGGAAACCAGACAACCGAGCTCATTAAACTATGTTTTAAATTAAAAACAAAGAGTTCTGCTAAAGCTTCTGAGCTGCTATGCTATGAGCCAAGAATATGAGTTTTGGTTTTTGGCTCTTATTATAACTATTGTTGGGACATTTATTTTGTTTCCTAGGTCCTTTTCTTTTTCTTTTTGCTTTTTTTTTGAGACAGGCTCTCACTATGCAATTCAGGCTGCCTTGAACTCCCAATGATCCTTCTGCCTCAGCCTTCCAAGTGCTGGGATAACAAGCATGCACTAAACTTACCTGGCTATTTCCTAGGTCTTAATGGTGCTTCTGGATATTACAGAGAACCAAATAAACTAAAGGTTTTAAAATGTGGTTCCAGATGAGAGTGGTGGTACATGCCTCAAAAAAGATGTGGTTCTTCTACTTTACCAAGAGATCCACTTGCCAGTCCTCTTTTTCCTAAATAGTAATCTGGAGTACATTTTAGACCCTTAAAAGAACCACAGAATAAGTAGGCAAGGCTGTCACCCTGTATACTAAAAACTGCTGTTCACATAGCATTTTGCTCACCCTCCATTAACTAAGAAGAAGCCTACCTCAACTGGGCTAAATACAAGCTTTCCACTTGCCTGGTGATAAGGAGCTGAAGAGCTGACCAAGACAGGATGGTCAATGGTTAAGAGTTACTGGAGTTTCCTTTTAACATAATTGAATGAAAAGATGTTATCAAACTTACATAGACTCAATCATCTTCTTTGTAAAGACTTCATCAAACTCCTGCTTTAAACCTGTTTTCATGGTATCAGAAAGGACAAGACTGGGCAGATGGTTAATGTTTCTGTCAGCTTCAACTTCTTCATCTTCATCAATAATCCTAAAGGCAGCAGATTCAAAGAAAAAAAAAATTCAGTCAAACAATCATGTATTTCTCTAGTAAATGAACATAACTGTAAAACAGGTGCTTAATACCAAAACATCAAAAGCAGCTATACCTCACAGAAAAATAATCAAATGAGCTCTTTTGTTGTTCAGTATTTCATTTAACCAACAAGTTTTTGTGCTGGGCATTACTGTGCATGCCTAGTATCCCAGCATTCAGGGAGCTGAGTCAGAGAGTTGCTAAAAGTTCGAGGCCAGTTTGGACTAGTGAGTTTAAGACCATCTTGCACTACAAAGTAAAAGCCTGTCTCAAAAAAGCCAAATAAATAAATAAATACAAACACCCCCCCCAACAAAAAAACATTGCACAAACAGTTTTAAAGCCAAATGTGGAGGCACATGTCTCTAATTCCACCACTGTGGAAAGCTGAGATAGAAAAGTTAAAAGTACAAAACCTACCTGTACAACTTTGTGAGACCCTATCCTAAAATTAAAATGTGCTTGAGATGTAGCTCAGTTCAAAAGCTCTGTGTTGTCTCCACTATGAAACCCAAAACAAAACCAACCAAAACAATGGAATCAAATTTGAAAATGATCTCATAACTAAAATAATTATTCAGTACTAAATGAGAGCGTTTAGTTGGCTCTATGAGAATTCACTTTACAGAGAAACAGCAAGCATTTACCTGTAACCCCAGCCCTCAAAGCTGAAACTGGAGGATCACTGCAAGTTCAAGATCTGGCTGCTGGAATTGCTGGGATTGAGCTCAATGGCATAAGTGCCTGCCCCAGCACCAAAAAACAAACAAACAAACAAACAAAAAAAACTGCACAGCGAAATTCTGTCTCAAAAAGACAAAGACAAACAGCAGCAAGCCAAATACACATGCTGTCTACCTACCTGTCCTCAATCTCCTGGAGCCTCCTTCGGGCAACTTCACACTGTGGTTCTCCAGTTGTCTGATCCATCTCTTCACAAACAGCATCTAACATGCCGGGTACAGAAAGCCCACCAGTGCATGGGTTTACTCTACGACCTTCTATATCCTCATGTGTACAAAGAATCCAGTCATTAGGACCAATACAGAGCTCTGCTTCAGTCAGTCTTTTCTTTCTTACTGGACAACTGGAAAAAAGCAGGAAAGAAGGAAATTCAATAAAAGCATCAATTAACACCAAATCAAACATTTATCACCTTTATTTCCAATCAAATTCTCTTTTGTTTTTAAAGACAGGGTCTTGCTGTATAGTCTAGGCTGGCCCTAAACTTACTATGCAGCCCAGGTTGGCCTCAAATTTGCAGTAATTCTCCTGCCTCAGCCTCCCAATTGCCAGGATTACCAGTGTGTCCTTGTACCTGACTTTCTAATCAAATTCTTATGTTTGGTGCCTCACATTTGTAATCCCAGCTTGTTGGGAGGCTGAGGCACAAGGATCATGAGTTTAAGACCAGCCTAGGGAACTTAGCAAGATCTGGCCTCAAAAAAACATTTTTTTTTTTTTAAAAAAGGGTTTGGGGAAAAGAGTTCAGTGGGAGAACATTTGCTCAGGATGTGTGCAGCCCTGGGTCCAACACAAAACAAAGCGAAACACCACCCTGGAATTTTAGCTTTAAAAAAAAAAAGTGTATTTAAATGAGTAAAAGTGAAGAGTGAAGGAAAAACTGGCTCTGTAGACTGAGCTTCAGCTGAGCAGAAGAGAAAAATGCAAGATAAAAGTATACCCTGGTCAACAGGCATGGTGACACGGGCCTGTAATCCCAGCACTCAGAAGGGTGAGGCAGGATTGTTGCAAACTCAAGGCCAGCCTGGACTACAAAGTAAGCTCAAGGCCAGCCTGAACTGCATAGTGAGAAGCTGTCTAAAAAAAAAGTACATCCTGGAGGACACAGGTGGGACACCCTGAGGCTATCATGAGGAAAGACAGAATAGCCTACCTGAGCTTTTTTGTGTGTAAAATAATGTAATATCATGCATTCTCACAGACCCCCTGAGATGTTTTCTTTTACTGCTCTTTATCAACCTGGGCAGTACTTACAAGATTTTACCCTTTTATTCACATGTGGTGGCACACACCTGTAATCTTAGCACTTGGGAGGCTGAGGAAGAAAAATCACTGTGAGTTCAAGGCCAGATTGGGCTACATTAGTGGACCTGGTCTCAAAAAAACCAAAAACCAAAACAAAACCAAAAAACACAAAAACAAAAACTGGGCATGATGGCACCCTAACACTAGCACTTGGGAGGATGAGGCAGGGGAATCATTGTGAGTTCAAGACCAGAATGGGCTACAAAGTGAGCTCAAGGCCAGCCTGAACTGCATGGTGAGACCCTGTCTCAAAAAGGCAAAAAAGATTTTACCTTTTAGGATATAAATATTCAAGATGGAACTTAAAGCAAAAATAACAAAGCACTGTCACCCATCTTTTGTCACATTGGTGGTGCTTCCTCACATGCATGGGAATGCGATCTGGCGGCCATCTTTTCTATCCTTAGAGCAAAAATGCACATCAGGTACGTTCCACATACTATAAGCATAGGTGATAAAATGATTTTAACAAGATGCTGTCATTTGGTTTTCTGCCCCTGAACAATAATGGAGTTCACTCTTACTCTGTAACATACTATCTCTATTTCCGGGACAAATGTTTAGAATCCTTAAAATTAACCAAATAGAATTAATCAAATACAATTTCTTCTTTCCTTTAAACTCACAATGTAGCCCAGGCTATCCCTGAACAGGGGTTCCTCTAGAGTGCTGGGGTACTTGATGCTGGGCATCCAACTTTTTTGGTAGTGCCATGTGGGAGACCACCATGCTGCTCTGAGAAACATAACCTTTGCCACAACCTGTCACTATTTACTGAGGTAGAGTTGGCTACAGTGAGATAAATGCTTCTGGCAGTAAAAGTACCAGCCTTCCACACATCAAAAACTATCTGTGCATGGCTAATTAGAGGCCTCTTATTGGATATGGCTACAAAGTTTCTTTTCATTCTGTACCTTGCTCCCATACCCATGTACCTCCTTTGGTTTTTTTGAGACCAGGAAACCCAGGAGATGTGGAGAGAAGAGGAGAGGAGACATAGAGTTCATAGAGAACTCTGGGTCATCCCGAAATTCCTCAACTGAAAGATTTTTCTCTTTATCTTTCTTTTGCATCCTTGTGCTATACTGCCAGGTGGGTTAAACTGATATCCACATCAGGGGTTTCAGTAGTGCCAGAGACTGAACATAGGGCCACATGCATATTAGCTAAGTACTCTACCACCAAGCCACACATCGGGCCCCATCAACAATTTCTTTTTTAGATCTGAAAACTGTGATCTCAAAAAGTTAAACTGACTCTCCAAAGTAATACAGTAAAGCACTGAGTAGCATGTTGGGGATTAAATCCTCCTGCCTTTTCATAAACAACTGTTCAAGGGCTTACCATGAACTAGTATCTTCAAGTACTACAACATGCCCAGGGTTTAAGCTGAAAGCTAGGTCAGACAACTTCCCTATTCTTTTTTGTTTTTTATTTTTATTTTTATCAGTACCAGGGATCGAACTCGACCACCTGCTTGCAAGGCAGGTGCTTACGCCGCTCAACTAAATCCCCAGCCCCTGCCCTATTCTTTTTAACTATTTAAAGCAAAAGAACTTCTTTTGCTTGAGTATCAGCAAGTGCAATCTTAAGAGCAGAACACAGTTTTGTAGCCAAAAACAAACCCAGGGTCAGAGGAAAAAGAATGTATTTTACAAGGGGAAACTGTACTACTATTCCAGCATATGGGAAGCTGAGGCAAGAGGATCACCATGAATTTGAGGCTAGCCTGGTCTGTAAAGTAAGACCTTGTCTCATCAAAATACCCCCTGGTTTTTAATACACTTATGCCATCATCTTGCCACTTTTTGAAGCAGTTCTGGAAGTCCTCTCTCATGTCTTTAGTTGCCCTGTGTGGCTCCCACAATATAGTACCTATTTTCAAAATGCTTACCTTTCATGGTCATTTTGACTTTAGGGAGAGACAGAAGCAGCACAGTGCCAGATCTGGTGAATAAAATGAATGAGGAACACATCATAATGCTTTTATAAGCCTATCTTTTCAATGGATGCCATATAAGAACAGTATTTACCATAGTTTTTAATGATACCTCCTAGACAAAAGGGAGAACTGCTTCAGAAAGTGGCTAGGATGATGGGATAGGTATGGTTAAAGTGAGTGAAAGTGGTATTTTGTTGTTTTTTGAGGCAGGGACTCATTATGTAGCTCAAACTGGCCTTGAACTCACTATGTAGTACCAGTCTGGCCTTGAACTTGTGGTGATCCTCCTGCTTTAAACTTCCTACCTGCTGGGATTACAGGTGTGTGCCACCAAACACAGCAAGCAGCAAGGGGATAAATGACAATGTATTTTTACTGTAATTTTTAAAATTCACTGTGTATTTTGATCACCCTTTATCCATATTAAAAAAAAAAAAAAAAAAAAAAAAGCTAAGGAAAGTAGAAAACCCAGGCATGATGGCACAATCTTCACTGAGGTGGGAGGACCCAAAGTTCAAGCCAAGACTGGGCAACTTTGCGAGACCCTGTCTCAAAATAAAACACAAAGGGCTGGAGATGTACCTCAGTGCAAATGCTCTCCAATGAAGCCCCAGTACCACTGAAAAAATAAGTAAATAAATCCATACAGAACAGGTAATCTAGCACATCTAAAAATTCAGCATGAAATTGCAAACATGTTTGAGACAATCAGGCTCTGCTCTGGAATCTCCAGCAACACATGATTCTGGTAATGGCTAAGTTACTGCACATCTGTAGGTTCACTCTGCAAGTAAGAGCTATTCACAAAGGTAGCAGTTGAGTAGTACATATCCAGTCATTAAACATCTGAATACCTAGCTGCACCATTCCTCAGAGCCTCAGTTTCTCCATTCATAAACCAAAAGTGGCTAACATAGACTCAATCCTGGGCCTCAAACATGCTACATAAGTGCTGTACCACTGAGCTCCATCTCTAGCCCTTTTCAAATTTTATTTTGAAGATGGTATGGAGGCACATGCCTGTAATCCAACACTTGGGGAGGCTTAGTTAGAAGGATGTAAGTTTGAGCCTACTTTGGGTAATTTAGTGAGACCCCATCTCAAAAAAAAGAAAGGAAGAAACACAGAAGGGATGGGGATGTTGCCAGTGTGAAGGCCCAGAGTTCAATCCCCAGCACCTAAAACCAAAAAATACAAATAGCTTATATCAAATTATAATGAACCGTGCAAATTGAGTGACTCCATTTCTTTCATTTTTAACTATAAAATTCTATGTGCATAAAAGTATATAAATTCAATGAGTAATTAGAAAACAAATAGGGGCTGGGGATTTAGCTCAGCGGCATAAGTGCCTGCCTTGCAAGCAGGCAGTCGTGAGTTCGATCCCTGGTACCGATAAAAATGAAAAAGACAAAAAAAAAAAAAAGAAAACAAATAGTAAGATACAAAACAATACCACATCCCAAAAGAGTAATCTATTTCCTCCTTTCTAGTAGTGGCAGACATACCAGCATTGATTTTAGGGTAAATACTTTCTTTTAAAAAATAAACTATAGCTGGGTATGGTGGCACACCCCTATAACCCAGCACTCAGGAAGCTGAGGCAGCAGGATCACTGTTTGAGGCCGGCTTGGGCTATAAAGTTTAAGGTCAGCCTGAATTGCACAGTGAGACTGTCTCAAAAAACCAAATTAAATCAAACCATCATGTACATAAGTATAAGCCTTCCTCAACAAAAACGTTTTAGTTTTGCCTGTTTTTGAACTTTATACTTAGTGAGTTATACTAAATACACTTTGAGATATTTCTTTTGCTATTATACTCACAAGATGTATAATATTGGGAAGTAGTGTTCTGATTTTTCCTGCATAGTGATCCATTGTGTATTAATTTACAATTGATTTTATCTATTTCACTGAGTCACTTGTGTTATTTTCAGGTCTGAGCTATCAACAAGGATGTTATAAACATTCTTCTATGTGCTTCCTGATATATCCATATGTGAACTTCTCTAAGGTATATTCAGGAAGGGAACTGTTATGCAGGAATATGCATATATTCAATGTAGAAGTGCCAAACTGTTTTCCAGTGTCACCAATTTACACTCTCATGGTGTATGAGTTTGGGGGGCTATACATCTGCTCCAGTGTCTAATGATAGAGGTTTTTAATACACATTTCCCTAAAAAACCTTAACGCTTCTACTTCTGCTTTTGCCTGTCTACAAGATCCAAAATTTCACCTACCAGTTAACTAGCAATCAGAAAGTTAAAAAATACAGGTCTGACAGAAAATGAAGACACAAAGTCTCAGTGTGAACAAGAATATAGCTGGGCCTCGTGGTGCATGCCTTTAATTCTAGTACTTGGGAGGCTGAGGCAGGAGGATCACTGGCAGTTCAAGAGCAGCCTGGGTTACAAAGTAAGCTCAAGGCCAGCCTGAACTGCACAGAGAGACCCTGTCTCAAAAAGACCCCCCCCACACACACAAAAGACTCAATTTTCCATCAAGGAATCCACTTTTCTATTTGCAAACAAAGAACTTCAAAATAATGGTCATGATAGGCTTGTTCATAAATTAAAGAAGCATACACAATTATAAGGTTATAAGTTTTTACATTATCTCCTACAAAACAGAGAAAGGTAACAGTTGCCTCTGAGGAGTAGCACTGAGAGGTACCTTGTAAGACTTTGCAGCAGGTATCCTCACATTCTTTTACATTGTGTCTGTAATAACATTAACATAGTGTCAAACATTACAACTGATTAAGGAGTAAAGGTTCCCGCTATTAAGTCTTTTTTAAAAATTTATTTTAATGTAATACAAGCAGATATTTAAAAGAATATAAAAACACTTCTTACATTTGTAACAAAATAACAAGAGACAAACAACAAATACTGTGTATCCTGATCTTGTAAAGAATGGCCAAGGTGTTACTTAGCACAAACGATTGAAAAAAAATTCTCATCAACAGAGCCCAAACTTTCTTTTCAATAAACAAAGGAAATCAGTAGTATAAATACTATTGGGTTTTTTTGGTACTAGGGATCCAACTCACAAACTCACCCTTGCCACACAGGCGACTATGCTGCTAAGCTAAACCCCTAGTCTCTAGTAGTATAAACACAACAAATTAGTATTTATCTTAAAATATTTTTGAAACAGAATAATGTGAATTTCTTCCTATTTCCTGTTTATCTATCTTCTATTTTGCTCTCTCCAGATATACATTTAGTTTCTCATTTAAGAGAAACCATGTGACATTTAAGCCTGTGTGTTTACTTAACATTAATTATATTCTCGTTACATTCATTTACCTACTAATGTCTCATATTTGTCTTTATGGCAGAATAGTACTCCACTGTATATAAATATCACATTTTCAGCCTGGGATGGTGACACAGGTAAGGGGGAAGCTGAGTAGCCTGGACTACACAAGACCCTGACTCTAAAAATAAACACATTTTCTTTATCCATTCATCAGCCATGTTCTTTATCTTCATATTACTAGTTTTTTATTCCTGCTTCCTGAAACACACCTGTTTTATAACTTTTCACTTAAAATATTTAAAAACATTGTAAACATGTTACATTAACAGTGTAGCTAAACATGATGGTCCACGCCAGTAATTCCAGTACCCAAGAGGCTGAGACAGAAGGATCCAAGGTTCCCAAAAAGCCTGGGTTATAAAGGACACTGTTTTTGTTTGTTTGTTTTTAAAGGAGACCAACAACAACCAGTGATCATTAAGTGAATGTTCCATGAGACTTACTCATCATCATCCTCTTCTCGCTTGTGTTTCTTTCTACAGTGAACGGAAACACTGTCGAAATAAACAGATATCAATTAAATGTATATGAGTTTTCATCATCTTTTCATGCTAATTTAGGTCACCCACCCAACACCGAATGTCCCCTTCCGGGCCAAATGAGATGGATACAGATCACAAGGTCAGTCAGGTAATGTGGGTAGTCCCGATAAAATCACCGGCACCGAACTCAAAACTTGTCACTCTGCGAACGTAAAGGGAGGAAAACAAGAGAGAAACACCAGGACAAACGCATTAGGCGCGCGCATTGTACGAAGCCCTCTTTCCGTGATCTCATTGCGAAGACCAGTTTCTGTCCCCACATTGCGAGGAGGAAACCGAGGGTCCGAGAGGCGCCCAAAGTTGTCACCAGCAGCGATCGCGCCGCGGTCAGGAAGGTGAGCGCGCGCGAGTGCTCGCGAGGGATCGCTCGGGGTCCGATCGCCCGGGTTTCTAACTGGAAAAGTCTCACCTCCTCGGGGCGCAGCCGGGCCACGAGGGGTTGGACCTGGACTGCCGGGCTGTGAGACCTCGGGCGATTTACAGTTAACGTCTCTGGGGACCAAGGTCCCCATCAGCAAGCCGGGCTCCGAAGCCTCCCGCAGAGTCGCGGGGAGGATCAACGTGCCCGCCTGCCCGCTCCCGCCGCCGGCTTTCTTACCGTCCGCGCGCCGTGCTCCCACCCGGGCTGCTCGGGGTGGCGCGGAGTCCCGGCCGTGGGACCAGCTCTGGGCCGTGGGCTCCCGAAGGAAAGGCCCGGCCCGAGAAGGCCGGAGAAGGCTGGAGGAAGTCCGAGGTGCCGCTCAAGGAGAGACCGCTGAAGGGCCGGCCGAGCGCGGCCATGGCTGCCGACTCGAGCAGACTACGACCGCGACCCCGACCGTCCGCGCCCCCAGGTCCGGCAGCCGCCGCCACAGTGACTGCCAGGAGGCGTCAGCCTCCGAGCCCGCAGCGACCCCGCTGCGACCCCACGTCACGCCTTCTAGAACCCTCCACCCTGAGCCGCCCAAGGGCATGCCGGGATTTGTTGTGTGGCGGGCCGCCGCCGCGAGGGATGCCGGGAGTTGTGGTCCTTACAGACTACAAACAGCATGGGTTCCCCGTGACTGAGCTTGGAGAGTGGCCTAGGGGTGCCTCGATGTGGTTCAAAGGTTCGAGTCCCATTTCTCAAATATTGTAACCTCTGCCCTTAAATTTCTAAACAGGATAATAACTACGTATCTGCATAGGTTTGATGTAAAGAGTAAGTGAATTAAAACATGCCGGACGTGCTGGTGCACTGGTTCGGGAAGAATCTACTCTGTATCTTTGTGATGGCCTGGGGATATAAGCTTGTGCTAAGCGCATGCGCAATGCCTTGAGTTTGATTTCCAGCATCACCAAAAAAGAAAACTTTTAAAAGAGTCCTTGAAATACCCGGAGTTTATACTATTAATGAAGTACGAAGGCTCAGATGGAGGCTGGTATTATGGTTTGGATCTGGTATGTTCCCCAAAAGCACATTTGCCTTTTTATTTTATAAGGCAGGGTCTCACTATGTAACCCAGGCTGGCCTTGAATTGGAGGCTATCCTTTTGCCTCAGTCTTCCGAAGCCTTTCCCTTTGCTGAGTTTTCTGTGTTTTGTTTTGCTGTAATAAGTCGCAGCCATGAGGATTATATTTTGAGTCCTGTGAGTTCTTGTAGGAAATCATCAAATGGGGGGTGATCTTGTGGACATCTGACAGTTTCTCTCTACCTTTTGGATTCCTTTTCAAAATTACTTTTTATGGGGGCTGGGGATTTAGCTCAGCAGCATAAGCGCCTGCCTTGCAAGTGTGTGGTCGTGAGTTCGACCCCCGGTACCGATAAAAAAAGAAAAAGACAAAAAAAAAAAATTACTTATTTTTATATTTTGCTTGTTTGAATTCTATTCGTCTTCTTCACTGATGTCTATCTGGTTTCCATACCTGAGAGTGAGTCCTCCAGAGGCCTAGTGAAGCTGTAGGCACAGGCTTTAGAAAAAGACTCTACTCCTGCCTCTGCACAGCATGGTGTAAGGCCTTGGTAAACAATATCTTTTGGTACAAACTGTTTAACCTGATCAACTGGTACTTGATTGTGATGAATTTAGCTTCCCTAATGGTACCGGATTTGCAGACAGACCTGGGTTTGAGCTTGATCTTCCAGCAGGCTATTTCTTCATCTACAAAGAATCAAACTGAGTTTAACTTGAAAGAATCATACAAAGTACTTATAGTGCATATATAAGCATCCAACACACATGCAGGAAGTAGAAACTTAATGTTTTACTTACTGGTATTCAAGAAGTTCCTCAAATAGAAAGTATCTTACTGTTCTAGATCTCTTTCAAGGCTGACTAATCACTTACATAAAGCAGGTGGTTAGAATTGGGCTTAAAGGACATTTACTCTGCAATAAAAGGCTTGATTCTATTGCTTAGGTAAAAATGATAAGATAGAATTCTAAATGCACCTGAATGGTACAGTGGTGGCCTAGCATAAACAAGGCCCTGGATTCTACCTCCAACGTAAGGTATAATAATGGAAATAATGTGGTAATTATTTATTTTTTGCAATGGTGGGAGTCCTCCCTTCCCCCAGTACTGGACACAGAACCCAAGCATGGCAGGCAATCAAGTAACTCAGCCTTTTATTTTGTGAGACAGGGTTTCACTATGTAGTACAGGCTGGCCTTGAACCTACAATGTAGTCCAGGCTGGATTCTCATCTTGATTCAACTTTGAGTGCTGGGATTACAGATGTGCATCACTATGCCTGATAGTTATTGATTGATCTACTGGTTGATTTGTAGCAATCCTTCTGCCTTGGCCTCCCGAGCCCCTAGATTACAGGTGTGTGCCACCATACCCAGTTTGGATTTTTATTTGAGACAGACTTGCTAAATTGCCCAGGCTGTCCTCAAACTTGCAATCTCCTGCCTCATCCTCCCAGGTAGATGGGACTACAGGTCAAATCACCACACCCAGCTGCTATCATCCTGTTAAAAATAAGCAAAAGAATGGGAGAGCTAGGATTCAAACCTAGGAATATTAGCCTGGGATGACATTTAAAAAAATATACTATATGGCTCAGAATACAGCTCAGTGGAAAAGTGGTTGTTTAACATGCATAAAGCCCCAGGTTTGGTCCTCAGCACTGAGAAAAGGAAAAAATGATAGATGGCTCAAATAACATAAATGTATTTTCTCGTATTTCCAAAGACTGGAGGTCCAAAATGAAGGTGCTATCATGATCAGCTTCAGTTTCTCTTCCCTATTTGCAAAATTATAATTAATTTCTTAGCTGCATTCTCTATGCAGCTGCCCTCGAGATTAGGATTTCAAAATGAATTCTGGAGGGAATCAACATTCAGTCTCCAGTATTAACACTGTCTTGACCCCACAGCCTGGGAAAACTTGTTCACAAATTAGTCAAAATTCTCATTTATTTTGCTATAATATAAATAGATAGATAAATAGAAGAGTGTGTGTGTTAGTTTACTTCACTCTGTCAGAAACTTCATCCAAGTGAGGCTGCCAATTTTTCAGACATCTAGAAACTTAACTTTCTACTGGAGCTTTCATAAGGGACACTTGAAAGCATTCTTGGATTTAGAAATGAAAGTAAACTGGGACTTTAGACAAAAAGGGAAAGAATTTGAAAAAAGAAAAAAAGTAATTCCACTGACTTCAGAAGGCATAACTCAGAAACAGTACTTTTTTGAGACAGGATCTTGGTATGTAGTTCAGACTGGTCTTGAACTTGCTATGTAGCCCAGGGGGTGGTTTTGAACTCCAGGGGATCTTCCTGTCTCAGCCTCCTGAATGCTAGGATTACAGGTGTGGACCACCACGCCTGGCCAACAATGTCTTTTTATTTATCTTCCAAATTGGAAATGGTTTGCTGGGAAGACCAGCAGCCTCTGCAACTAATCGCAACAGGTAAAGGGGACATTTCTTTCAAGTTCCTCCAAAGATATTTAAGGCAGTGTTGACTATAATTCTTTTTGAGGTCAGGTTGTTTTGGTCCTGGTCATTGTTCTGAAGAAGGAATAAAAATTTCTACAGTTTTCCAAAACTTCCTTTTGTCTCCTCTTTTAGAGAAGCACTCAGTATAACTAGGACATTTGCTTGCATTGTGATTAAAGGACTCCGGTAGTGTTTTCAGATCCGTGACCCTTCTCAGTAAATTGTGTGTGTGTGTGTGTGTGTGTGTATGTGTGTAAAGTGATGACTATATGGCATTTCCAAGAACCTTTTGGTCATATAGCTGCTGTGATTAATTTGCCTTCTGAAAATCAGTAAATCCTCAAATGTTAACTGAGTAGTCAGAAAATCCAGATTTTTAAGACAAAGATAAGGAGCTGCAGTTTCAAGCTTCTGGAGTAGTTTGGTTCGGAGCCATGATTTTTTAAGTTATTAACAAGTGATTTTTCTCTAGAAGAAAGGGAGAACCAGCGGCTGCCAAGACCCAGCCATGTTGGGACTTAGGTGGCTGCATAAGAAGGCAATTTTTGCGCCCTCTTGGTAAGTGCCCCTGGCACCAGCCAGGGGGAGAATCAGTTAGCTGTTTGCGTGAGCCTACCAGTATGCAGGCTGAGAATCAAACATCCCTCCCCCACAATCAGCAACTGGGGACAGAGGTCTGAGCATCTCTTGGGAGAATGATCGTATGCAATATAGCAAATATGGGGGATTTCCTTCTATGTTCTGTTTAAAGGGAAAGGTTATTTTCACTGTTATGTTTTGTAATGATTGTTTTGCTCTATTCAATATTCTTCAATTGGTTTTACAATGTTCTGTAACTGGTTTGATTTTGCTACACCGAATTGACTGGACAACTATTGTAAAGGTGACGAGATATACTATTATCCCAGTATCATGCTTTGAAGTTCTGTACCCAATGTCACTAAATTGTCTCATTTGGCTTTGTTCTGTTGTAATTTTACTACATTCAAAATAAAATTTTAAAAAAAGAACATACACTGAATTTCCAAAGATCTAGGAAGGGAAGTAGAGCTGCTTTGGGTTGAACTAGAAGAGCACAAAAATTGTGACAAGAATGTCATCTGCCTGTGAACCAAACTTCTCCATTCCACCAGAGGAAGAGCAGAAATATGGTTAATACTAGACTGATTTTTTGAGTGGGAAGAATGTTTTGAGACAGGGCCTTGCTATGTAGTTTGGGCTGGCCTTGAATTCACTATGTAGCCTTGAGTTTGCTGCAGTCCTCCTGCCTCAGCCTCCTAAAGAGTTGGGATTATGGGCATATACCACCATGCCGAGCCAAACTAATTCTTGGTAATATTTTCTATAGGCCTAATCCTAAACCTCTTTGCTTGGCTAAACTAACAAAGGAAGCTATCTATTTTAGTGAAGATCATGCTATCAGAAAGTTGTGGCTCTTGGGCAGAGGTTGGCAAACCCATGGCCAAATTAGGCCCATTGCCTCTTTTATAAATGAACTTCAGTCTCTCTCATATATATAAAATGTAATTGAAACAGCCCCTTCATTTAAGATAGTTTATTAGGGGCTAGGGATTTAGCTCAGTGGCATAAGTACCTGCCTTGCAAGCACGTGGTCGTGAATTCGATCCCTGGTACTGATTTAAAAAAAAAAAAAGAGATAGTTTATGGTGGTGGCTTTTATGCTGCATGACAAATTGAGCAGTTACAACAGATGTCAAATAGCCCGCAAAGGGCTATTTAAGTAAAATATTCACTATATGGTCCTTTATATGTTTTTGAATTTCTCATCTTGTGGCCTTGATGGGGTTACGTTTTATCAGTGTGAGATGATATCAGATGAAGAACTGACCACTCTATGAGTTCACTGCATTTTTCTGGCATGACAAATTTTGCCATCCATTAATGCTTCAGCCACAGATTAAATTAAAATGATGTAAATAGTTGTAGTACATCTACTCTTTTGGGGGAAGGGAGGACAGAGTCTCACTATGTAGTTCAGGCTGGCATCAATCCTCCTGCCTCAGCCTCCTGAGTGCAAGGATTACATGCATATGCCACCACGCCTGACCACCATATTTAGTCTTGATTAGAAGCTAGAAAAGAAATATATAGGAACTTTTATTTTTCTTTGTTTTGTTTTGTTTCAGGTATTTTGAGACAAGGTCTTACTGTAGTCAGGCTGCCTTTGGACTCACTATGTAGCCAGTCTGGGCTCAAACTCATGGCACTCCTCCTGCCTCAGCCTCCTGAGTGTACAGGCATGTGCTAGGTATCACACCTGGTGGGAACTTTTATTTTTTTTTATTTTATTTTTTGTGGGGGAGGACTTTATCTTTAATACTTTAACAGTTAATTACAAGGGAGTCTTCTTTAACTTGATCTTTTCTTCTACATTTGAAAAATATCTCATCTTTGTTAAAATTTCCTTGGCTTTTTCAAAGTCATCTGAAATAAACAAAAGACATTGATGTCAGGCTTCATTTTAGGCAAGAATAAAACCAACTCTGTTGACTAAGTCAGTCAGATCAAACCTGACCTTGGGCTATGGAAGATCCATCAATTACTCAATAAATTAGTAAAGTGAAGGGAGGATATCTGGATTTTTAAGGGGACAGAGATTAACCAAAAGGGCCCAAGAGCATGCTTGTTTACAAAATTCAGATAAATCTGAGAATTTTCAGGAGATGGAAATTTGATTCTTTTTAGGAGATGACGCTCTTCTATGAGTAGTTTGCTATTGAGAGTGATTTTATCCCCGAGGGATGTTTGAGAATCTTTGGAGAAATACTCAATTGTTCTAACTAGGGAGGTGATAGTGACATTCAACAGGTGGAAACCAGGGATATTGCTAAATGCTATTTTACAGTGTACAGGAGCACTTTCCCCAACAAAGAAGTATCTGACTGAAAATGTTGGTGATGTCAAGGTTAAGAAACCTGATGTAGCCAGAAACAACACAATGTACTAAGTGCCAAAGTGAATATCCTTGATAGCCACCCATAGTGAGCGTCAAATGTTATGCAAAAGTCTGAAGTAGCCTGGGCAACATAGGGAGACCCTATCTCAAAATTAAGTAAATAAAAAGAGGTAAACATGTAGCTCACACTCCCTGTTCAATCCCAATACCACACAGGAAAAAAAAAAAAGGCAAGTCACAGAAGAACACATAAGGCATGATGTTAATTATATGAATGGCAAAATATGCACATGAAGTGATAGACTGTTGTGTTCTTATGTGATTAAAAATATCAAGAAAACAAAGAGAATGATTCATACGAATTCAAGAGAGCAGTTTTTTAAAAAGAGATATAATGGCAAAGGGGACAGTAGGAGCTTGGAAGATCACAGCTGTGTTCTTGATCAAACTGAGGGTCTACTGAATGCCAGGCAAGGGTCTATTGAGCCACATTCCAAGCCACCATTTTAAAAATTTAATTGAGTATTTTCATTATTTAAATACTTTTACATTAGGGTAAGATATATACACACAATGTAAATTTTACATGTTAACCTTTTTTTTTTTTCCTTTTTTATGTGGTACTGGGGATTGAACCCAGGGACTCACGTGTGTTAAGCCATTTTTAAAGTTTTTCATTTTAAGCTGAGTCATTTATTAATTGCGCAGGCTGGTCTTCACATTCTATTCTTCCCAAGTAGCTGGATTACAGGAGTGTACTACCACTCCCAGCTTTTATTTTATTTTTTAAAAACGAAGTTGGGCTTTGTAGTCCTGGATGGCACTCTACCACTGAACTATATCCTCAGCCCCAGTCTTGTTTTATGATCTACTCTGACATCTCTGGCTTTTAATTGGTGCATTTAGCCAGACATGGTGGCACACACCTGTATTCCCAGCACCCAGGAAGCTGAGGCAAGAGAATTGCTAGGAGTTTGAGGCCAGCCTGGGCTCCGTAGTGAGTTCAAGGTTAGTCTGGACTATGTGAGACCCTGTCTCACAAAACAAAATAAAACTAAACAGCAAAGGAAAACTTGGTATATTTAGATGACTGATGTTCCAAGTAGTCACAGATATGGTTGGATTACTATCTACCACATTTATTACTGTTTTTAATTGTTTTTAGTTTTTAAAAAATCTTTTCTTCTTAAAGACAAGGTCTTGTTTTGTTGTACAGGCTGGTTCTGGAGCTTGTTATGTATGCAGTTATCAAGTAGGCCTTGAATTTGAGATCTTCCTGCTTCAGCCTCTGTAGTGTTGGGATTATTATAAGCATGTGCCACCATGCTTGGCAGGCTTTTTTTTTTTTTTTTTTTTGAATAATGGGGATCAACATACCACTGAGCTACATTCTCAACCATTTTTAAAAATTTTAATTTTATTGACAAGGTCTCAAATTGTCCAGACTGGCCTTGACATTATAATCTTCCCAAGTAGCTGGGATTATAGGCATGTGCCATTGTGTCTAACTTTTTTAAATTCCTTTTTTTGAAAGACAAGGTCTCGCTCTATAGGCCAGGATGGCCATCAACTTGCCAGGTAGCCCTAGCCAGCCTTAAACTCATGCTCCTCCTGCCTCAGATTTCACAGCACTGGGATTATAGGTGTGTGCCACAATGCCTGGGTGGTTGAACACTTTTTTTTCCCTGACAGGATCTCGCTATGTAGTTCAGTCTGGCCTTCAACTATGTAGCCCAGGGTGGCCTTGAATTTGCAGCAATCCTCCTGCTTAAGCCTCTCAAGCACTGGGATTACAGGCATGTACTACTATGCCTGGCAGAACATCTACATGATTCCGTTTTCTTATTTTTTTCAGTGTATCAGTTATATTTCCTTTTCTCACTATGTCTTAGTGATTGCCCTAGGGTTTGCAGTATACATTTTGTAACTAATCCAGGTTTCCTTTCCTCTTTCTCTTCTCCCTTCCTTCTTTCCCATTTTCCTTTATTTTTGGCGGTACTAGGGATTGAACCCAGGGCCTTGTGCATGCTAGGAAAGTGCTCTCCTAGATTTTTTTTTTTGGTACCAGGAATTGAACTCGGGCCCTTGCGCTTGCCAGGTAGCCGCTTATGCCACTGAGCTGTATCCCTGGCCTTTTCCTATTTATATATACTTTCTATCTCCACATGTACCTATTAGAGAATAGGTATATAATAGCTACTTACTGAGTAAATGGTCATATCTCAATGCTTATAATTTCATCCCACATTTAAGAAAGTCAAGAAATGAAGTACCTTGTTCAAAAGCTCTGTTCACATTTTCAGTAAATTCTTTCTGTTTAGCTGAAAGAGAAAACCATTATCTGAGTTCTGAGTTCTACTTAAACAGATTTACGATATGAAGCAGTAATACTTTGTAATCATGTTGCTTTAAATATTGTAAGACAAGAGGTCTTTGTCTTGCAGATACTGTAACATTAGCTGCAAAACTGGGTAACCCTACTCACCCTGTTTTTCTACCCATAAAAGATCTGAGGCAATCACTAGGGTTTATAAAATGTCTACAGAATAATTTAAGAAAAATCAGGGCAGGGCAAAGGCTGCTATAGTTTGGACAAGTGTGCCCCAGAGGCCTATGTGTGGTAAAGGCTTGGTCCACTGCCTAGAGTGCAACTGGGGGATAGTGCAACTTTTTAAGAGGTGAAGGAAATGGCTCACTGGGGGTTTGCCCTTGAAGGACACAGTGGAGGCCTGGCTTCTACTCTTTCTTTTTGCTTCCTGGTGGCCCTGTGGTGACCAGTTTCCTCCTATCGCAGACCTACAAGCAATTGGGTCAACTCACTATAAACTGAGAATTTCAAAAGTGTGAGCCAAAATAAAGCCTTTTTCTCTGTAAACTGAATATTTTAGGTGTTGTATCACAGTGATGGAAAGCTAACATATGGAGATAAAAATATACTCTCCTTAAATTATCTTCCAGATTTCAGCAAGAAGAAAGTTGGCAGCACAGGATTGCCTATCAGCAGGGCATTATCAAGTGTTTTAAGCAACCATTTGTAAATTACTATAGTGGCATAGCTTTCCAGGAAAATGACAATATTTAGATCATATTGTGTCTTGAGCTGGGGATATAGCTCAGCGGCATAGTGCTTAACCTGGCATGGGCAAGGTGGTGAGTTTGATTACCAGTAACAACAACAAAAAAATGTGTAGTCTAGATCATATCTCTGTCTTACAAGAGAAGACGTGAAATAATGGAGCAGCTATTTCATCATTTTTCATTTTCTCATTAGAAAGTGAGGGATTTATGTGGAAATGGTGGTACACACCTATGATCCCAGCAACTTGAAAACCAGAGGCAGGAGTATCAAAAGTTCAAGGACAGGGGCTGGGGATTTAGCTCAACGGCATAAGCACCTGCCTTGCAAGCAGGCAGTCGTGAGTTCGATCCCTGGTACCAATAAAAACGAAAAAGACCAAAAAATAAAAAATAAAAAAATAAAAAAAATAAAAAGTTTAAGGACAGCTGGTGTGGTGGCAAAATCTGTAATCCCAGCACTTGGGAGGCTAAGGAAGGAAGATTACTGCAAATTCAAGGGCAGCCAGAATGAACTACATAGCAACATCCTGTCTCAAAAGAAAAGTTCAAGGCTAGTCTGGCCAAATAAACCAGAGACCTATCTCAAAAACAAACAAAAAACTCTCCCATACTGGGTGTGGTAGTGCACACCTATAATCTCAGGGCTCAGGAGCCTAAAACAGGAGGATCACTGCAAATTGCAGGTCAGCATGGGCTACACAGTGAGTGCCAACACCTGCTTGGACTTCTTAGTGAGACCCTGTCAAATAAACAGATACATAGGTAGATAGATAAAACCAGGACTATATATATATCAGTAGTAGAGCCCTTGCTTAGCATAGGCTCTGGGTTCAATCCTAAACCCAAAACAAAAGAGGATGTTTACAAGTTTGTTTCCTGCCTTGATATTCTCATTCTCTTTTGAAGCCTGTTCTGAAATTGGCACTTGTCATGCATGTCATAGTAGTCAAAACAGCAAAAAAAAAAAAATTTTTTTTTGCTTTCCACATATAAACTATACAAGTCCATTTATTTATTTATTTATTTGGTCTTTTTTTGAGATGGGGTCTCACTATGCAGTTCAGGCTGGCCTTGAGCTCACTTTGTAACCCAGGCTGCTCTTGAACTCGAAACCATCCTCCCACCTCAGCCTCCCAAGTGCTGGGATTACAGGTGTGAGCTCAAAGCCAAATGATCCCTATAGGACTAGAACAAATATTTTAGATACTTTATCTTTTTTTTTTTTTTTTTTGGTACTGAGCTTGAGCCTGAGACCTTTGTAATGTACTATATTCTCAACTCTTTCTTTTCTGTCCTAGACAGAGTCTTACTAGGTAGTTCAACCTGTTCATGAACTATTTAGCCCAAGCAGGCTTTGAATTCAGTGATGCTCATATCTCAGCCTTTAGAGTACTGGGATTATACGGGTATACCACCATGCTCAGCTTTTATTTTCCTATTTTGAGACAAGTTCTCACCGAGTTGCTAAACTCTCTGGTTCCATTTGAATTTGTGATCCTCCTGACTCAGTTTTCCACGTAGCTGGGATTAGAGGTATCCCACTTGGGATCGTCTTGCTTCAGCCTTCCAAGAAGCTGAGATTATAGGTATATACTATCATATTCAGATAATAGTCCATTCCACAGGTTTGAGAAAACTAAGGGCCAGATAGGTAAAGTCACTTCTTCATTGTCATAAAAAGTCTTACAAAGGAGAGGTACTACGCAGGGAGGTCAAAAAGGTTTCTCTGAAGAAGCAGTGACTGTTCCTAGATCTGAACAAGGACTTAACTTGCATGGAGATGAGTGTTTCTGAAAGAAATAACAGCACCTGCAAAGGCCCCAAGGTAGGAGGGTGCCTAGTACTGATGAGAACTGGAAGTGACCAGTGTGGATGGAGAAGAAGGAACAAAATGGAGAGAAGCAAAAATAGAGACCATGCAAGGTCTTATTGGTTGAGTATTCTTAGCACTCAATCTGAAGCAGTGCAAAGAATAATGAGAGAGATATGAGGGAGACAAAGGAGAAGGCCTTTAATGTGGACATGGGAGAGCTTCACTGGGCAGGAGGTACAGCGGCTTTAAAGCGAGAACAAAGAGGTGGGACTACTTTTATCAGTTTTGGCTGTGGAGGGAGTTTGGGAGGTGGGAAAAATGACGTTAACTGCTGATTTGAAGGAGTATCTGCCTGTCTTACACAGGAGACAGAAAGATTTACTGGCAGCTGGAGGTGGAAGCCTGGGTGGTTGTGGAGTTTTGGGATTGGAGAGGGCTCCGTGGACACGCAATAAGGGAGAGGTTTATCCTTGGAATGAGAAGGAGAAAGTAGAAGTTACTCTTGGAGAGATACGTTGTATCTCTGGGTCTGGTATGAAATTGGGAGGATGTAGCTAAACTCTAGGCTAGCAGAACCTATCACTTATAAGTTATGCTAAAGTTTGGTTTTAAATCTGACAGCAGTGGGAAGCCACATAAAGTTTTTAAACAAGCTCAAGCATGGTAATTAGATTTGAATTTTAAAAAGATAAGATAGGGCTGGGGATTTTTTGATCCCTGGTACCAACAACAACAAAAAAGATAACATAGAAGTGAGAGGAAGATGGCAGAGTGCTAAGCAGCAGAGAAAGTGCCTCTTGGAGAGTCACCTTTCAGATGCTAGAATATAGCCACATGAGGAAGACAAGGAGGAAAGGGGATGCCCTGGACTCAGGAATAATCTGAAGCACAAATTGAAGCCCATGGAGAGAATGAAGAAAGAAACTTCAGCGAAGAGGGAGGTAGCCAGCAGCACCTTCTCCCTAAGAGGGGACTCACTGCATGAGAGGAGCAGTTCGAACCTGGGGATGCACAGTCATGGTGACACTGACAGCTGCCAACCTGGAAGCCTCTGCAGAGAGATGTGCCAGTGAAGGGGAGCAACGGATGTGGAGGGGGGCAGTGGATGTGAAGGACTGTACTGACTGGCAGTGAGGGCAACGGTCTCAGTCTTGCCTCAGAAGACAGCAGCTGGCCTGCAGCCATCTTGGAGATGGGCAGCCTGAGATCAGAACTCAGAACCGCAGCTGGTTGCATGTGGTGGGTATCAGCAGGGTGCAGACCTGGAAGGTGCTTGGTAGGTAGGGAGGCAAATGTGACTGACTGATCTCCACCAGAAACTGCAGGCTTACTGTGATTACCCACTACTCTGCCAAAAAGCTACTGCTGGCCTACTGGGATAGACCAACATGGACTGGGACTGTCTCTGCAGGTTGTCTGCCAGTAAAAACAGACAAACCTGGAAGTGGACATTTGTTTTTCTTTTTTTCTGTTTTCTCCCTCCTCTCTCTTACGTTTGTTTTTTATTTTTACTTTTTGTTTTTTTTTCTTTCTCCTTCATTGTCTGATTTTGTTTTTATAAAAATGTGAACACGGTCTCTAGCCTCTCTGTGATTATGCTGTATTCTTTTCATCTCTCCCTTTACTCTTTCCCTCCAGTCTTCTATTCCAGCTTCCCAGAGTCAGCATGATGCCCCTTGGTCCTCCAACCTTACTTCTAATCTTTTCCTCTTTTTCCAATTCTCTGTTTTCTTCTTATTTTAAAATTTAACCCCTGAAGGCAAAATTTACACATCAATTGACATACCATTGTATACTGCATGTAGTTTCCTGATTTGTTTTAGAGTTTTGTTAAATAATCACAAGTCTAGTTCATACAGTTAAAAGTGCCAAATTAAAAAAAATTTTTTTTTCATTAAAAAAGTGCCAAATTAAGGGTTAGCTCAGTTGGTCATTTTCTAGGCTGTGTTTGAATCTATTGCTACCACTATAGCCAAAATTGACGTAATTGTTCTAAACAGCTGTTGATCCTGGTATTTCATGACTGAGATTTAGTAAGGGTCACAGAAAATACTGTGGCACAGTGCCAAAGAACCAGGGACTGGGCCAAACAACTTTCCAACTCCAGCAAACTGAAGAGGTAAGATCTTCCAACAGACTCAAAACTCCAAAACCAGCTACACCTGGAAGATATCTCAGTGAGGAAGTAGTCATCACCTAAGTGTTCCAAATACTAGCAATAAAGCAACATCAGATAGGAAATTTACAAGCATCACCCCAGGAATTAAGCTAAAAAAAAAAAAAAAAAAAGGAAAAAAGAAAAGAAAAGTAAAGTAAAAGGAGAAGATGCTTACACAAAATGCAGCCCTAGACATCTAGTTTGCCAAAGGCAAATCCAGAGGGCAGTGAGGTGAGACAATCCAAAAGCCTCCCACCAGGCCTCTTTAAAGTAGTAAAAACAAAGCAATTGAATGAGGTGCTGGAAAAAAAACAAAATCAGAAATAATCTCTCAGATAACTACAGAGATGGTGTCCAAAATAAGGACCATGCTTAGTGACTCTAGAGCAGATACAGACAAAAAAAATAGACAAGCTTAAGAAAATTAAGAAAGCTCAGCATAGGAAAGAAATGGAATCCATAAAGCAGATTCAAACAGATATCTGGGGGAATAAAAACTCCACTGAAAATATTTGAAGTAGATTAGGCCAATGTGAGGACAGGATCTCAGATGTTGAAACAGGCTTGCAGTTAGTGACAAGGAAAAAAAGATTTCTCATAAATAGCAAGGGAAATCAACCCAGTAGCTGCTGGATGAGACAAAGAAGAATAATTTAAGGTTGATTGGAATCAATGAAAAAGAAGGAGATACCACAAATGATATTAAAAGTATTCAGTCATCATGGCAGAAAACTTTACTTGTAGAAAAAAGAATTTGATATGCAGATAAGTGAGGCATGTAATACTCCACTTAGCCATGACTAAAAAAAAGTCTACAGCCAGGCAAATCATAGTCAAGATTCCAGAAATTCAACACAAGAAAAGAATCTTAAAAATTACTAAGGAAGAGAAACAAATCACCTTAAAAGGAAAGCCCATCAGAATTACAGTTGACTTATCAGCACAAACTCTCAAGTGAAAGAGAGCTTGGAGTAAAGTATTCCAGCACTAAAGGAAAACAACTTTCAACTCAGATTGATGTACTCCACAACACTATTTTTCAAAATTAATGGAGAAATAAGATACTTCCATCACAAAAAACAGCTGAAGAAACTTATAACCAATAAACTAGCACTCCAAAATGTTTTGACAGACATTCTAGAATGAGAAAGAAAGGACTACAGCTCCATGAACCCCAACAGAAGGAATCCATCAGACGAAGCAAACAATTAGAGGAAAGAAAAAAAAAAGGGAGAGCAGGAAAAGTCATGACAAGGATAAGTCAGCACATACCAATTATAACCATCAAGGTTAGTGGTTTCAATTCACAAATCAAAAGACATAGACTGGCAGAAGGGGAAACATCCAACAATATGCTGCATGTAAGAAACACATTTAATTTAAAAAGAAATTCATAGACTGAAAGTTAAAGGATGGAAAACAATACTCTGTGGGACAGGAACCCAGAAAAAAATGGGGGTAACCATTCTGTTTGCAGACAAAGTAAATTTCAAGCCAAGACTGATTAAGAGAGATAAAGAAGGTCACTATTACCTTGTAAAGGGAACAATCCAAGTGGGAGACATAACAAACATAAATATATATGCAACAAATACCAGTGCATAACAATTACATATTATATAAAACAAATACTAATGGACATGAAAAATCAAATAAGCCCTAATACAATTGTATTGGGAGATCTTAATATCCCACTGTCACAAAAAGACGGATCAACTAGATAAAAAAATCAATAATGAAATATTAGAACTGAACCAAACTTTTGGACAAATGGACTTAATAGATGCCTATAGTGTTCCACCTCACACCACTAAAATATACATTCTTCTTAGCTGCACGTGAAATGTTCTCCAAAACAGACCACACATTGGCTCATAGAACATGCATAAGTAAATGCAAAAGAAGTGAAATTATCCCATGTATTTTATCATAACACAGTGCATTGAAAGTAGAAATCTATGGAAAAAACCACAAGAACTTCATAAACACATGGAATTAAATAGCACTTCCCTGAACAACCAATCGGTCACAGATGAAATTAAAGATGAAATTAGCTGGGGACTGTGGCACATGCCTGTAATTCCAGTACTCGGGAGGCTGAGGCAGGAGGATTGCCAAGTTTGAGGCCAACCCAGGCTACAAAGTGGGCTCAAGGCCAGCCTGAACCATATAGTGAAACCCTACCTCGAAAAAAGATGAAAAATAAGTAAGACAAGAAGCAGTTAGACAATTTTTATAGTTGAATGATAATGACAATACAACATACCATAATTTATGGGCCACAAAGAAAGCAGTCTTAAGAGGTAAATTTATAGCAGTAAACACCCATAAAAGAAAAACAGAGCAAGTGTATATAAATAACTTAATGGTGAATCTCAGACTTGTAGAAAAAGAAGAGCAGGCTAAAGCCAAAAGCTCATATGAAGAAGGAAATCATAAAGATCAGAGCAGACATTAATGAATTGGAGACTAAAAAAACAATACAAAGAATCAATGAATTGAAGAGTTGGTTCTTTGTTTTTTTTTTCCTTGTCTTTTTATCAGTACCAGGGATCGAACTCATGACTGCCTGCTTGCAAGGCAGGCGCTTATGCCGCTGAGCTAAATCCCCAGCCCCGAAGAGTTGGTTCTTTGAAAGATTAAATAAAGTTGAAAAAACACTTAGCTAACTTTATCAAAAAAAGTAAAGACTGGGGCTGGGAGTTAGCTCAGTGGCCTAAATGTCTGCTTGGCAACACAAGGTCATGAGTTCAATCTCTGGAACAAACAAAACAAAACAAAACAAAAAAAAATAGTAAAGACTCAAATCCATGCAATTAGGAATGAAAAGGGTGAAATCACAACAGACCCTGCAGAAACTCAGAAGATCATCTATACCTTCTTTGAAAACATATTCTAATAAGATGGAAAATACAGAAGACATGGACAGATTCCTAGATATATATGAATTACCAAAGCTGAATCAAGAAGATAAAAACATCCCACATAAACCAATATCAATCAATGAAATTGAAGATTTAATTGAAAACCTATCAACAAAGAAAATCCCAGGCCCTGACTGATTCCCTTCTGAATTCTACAAGATATTTAGAGAAGAATGAACATTACATTTCTCAAACTTTAGTGAAACTGAAAGGGAAGCAATACTCCTTAATTCTTTCCTGGAAGCAAGAATTACCTTAATACCAAAACCAGAAAAGGACTCAACTAAGAAAGAGAATTACAGGCCAATTTCCCTAATGAATATAGATGCAAAAATCCTCAATAAGATACTGGCAAACAGAATGCAGCAAATCATCAAGAAGATTACATACTCCATGATGAAGTGGGATTCATCCCAGGTATGTAGGGATGGTTCAACATACATAAAATAAATGTAATACACCTCATCAACAGAACCAAGGTCAAAAATCATATAATCATCTCAACAGATGCAGACAAAGTTCTGACAAAGTCCAGCATCCATTCATGATAAAAATCCTACAGAAAATTAGGATAGTCTTTATCTCAATCTGATAAAAACTATGTATGACAAACCAACAGCTACCATCACACTAAACAGACAAAACCTGAAAGCTTTCACTCTAAAATCAGGAACAAGACAAGGATGTCCACTGCCTCCACTCTTATTCAACATAGTCCTGGAAATTTTAGCTGGAGCAATTAGACAAGAGAAAGAAATCAAAGGAATAAAAATAGGAAAAGAAGAAGTTAAACTATCATTATTTGCAGATGACATGATTCTCTACGTAGAAGACCCAAAAAACTCCACTAAGAAACTGGTATATTTAATAAGCAAATTCAGCAGTCAAACAAAGTCAACACTCAAAAATCAGTATTCTTCCTGTACACAAATAATAAATTCACTAAGAAAGAAATCAGGGAAACAACATCTTTCACCATAGCATCCCTAAAAATGAAACATTTAGGAATCAGTTTAACAAAGGATGTAAAAGACCTTTACACCGAAAACTATGGTAGAGTGAAAAACGAGATTGAAGAAGGTATTAGAAAATTGGGGCTGGGGATTTAGCTCAGCGGCATAAGCGCCTGCCTTGCAAGCAGGCAGTCGTGAGTTCGATCCCCGGTACCGATAAAAATGAAAAAGACAAAAAAAAAAAAAAAAAAAAAAAAGAAAATAGAGCGATATCCCATGCTCTTGAGTAGGAACAATCTATATCGTGAAAATGGCCAACTCCCAAAATTGTTAAACAGATTCAATGCAATCTCAATCAAAATGCCAATAACTCATCTCATCGACTTAGAGAAAACAATCCTAAAATTCGTCTGGAACTAAAAGAGACCTAGAATAGCAAATTCTGAGCAACATAGGCAAGAAAAGGGGTATAACAATCCCTGACCTGAAATTATACTATAAAGCTACCGTGATAAAACCAGGGTAATAATGGCAAAACAATAGACCTGAACACCAATGGAACAGAGTAGAAGATGTAGAAACAGCTCCAGACACACTAAGCCACCTTATATTTGACAAAGGTGCCAAACACATTTACTGGAAAAAAGATAGCCTCTTTAATAAATGGTTCTAGAAAACCTGGCTCTACACATGCTGAAGATTAAAGTTGGCCCCATATATTTCACCATGCACTAAACTAAATTTGGAATAGATCAAAGATCTAAATATTAAAACAAACATTAAATCTGTTGGAAGACAGAATAGGTAAAACTCTTAGAGACACTGGTGTAGGCAAAGACTTTATGAACAAAACTCCGATTGTGCAGGAAATATCACAATGAATCAATAGCTGGGATCTTACCCTACTGAAAAGCTTTTTGCACAGCAAGAGAAACCACCAACAGAGTGAGCAAACAACCCACAATGTAGGAAAAATTGTTTGCCAGCTGTTCCTCATGCAAAGGATTACTTTGAGAACATATAAAGAACTAAAAAAAAAAAAAAAAAAAATCAGTCCTCCCAAATTTAAAGACCCAATCCAAAAATGGGCATCTGAGATGAATATACACTTCTCAGATAAAGAAATATAAATAGCAAATAAATGTATGAAAAATGTTCCTCATCACTGGTCATTCAAGATATGCAAATTAAAACAACACAGAGATTCTACCTCACCTAACAGAATGGTTGTTATCAAGAAATCAACCAGTAACAAATTCAGGAGGGGCTGTGGGGAAAAAGGAACACTTTTACACTGTTGGTAAGAATGTAGACTGGTGTAACCACTTTGGAAATCAGTGTGGAGATTCTTCAAAACAGTAGGATTAGAGGTACCATTTGGCCTAGCTATTCCCCTTCTGAGTATCTTCCCAGAATTAAAAACATCGTATCACAGTGATATATGAGCATAATTTGTAATAGTTAGATCTTGGAAACAACCTAAATGCTCATCAGTTGAGGAGTAGATAAAAAAAGATGTGGTCTTTTTATATAATGGAGTACTCAGCCACAAAGAAGGATAAACTGGAGACCTTTATAGGTAAGTGGATGCAACTTGAGACCATACTCAAATTAAATAAATCAGACATGCATTTGGGGGCCAGGGGTTAGCTCAGCAGTGTAAGTGCCTGCCAGGCAAGCGCAAAGTTGTGAATTCAATTCCTGGTACAAAACAACAACAACAACAACAACAAAAAAACAAAACCCAAACAACCCCTCCCCAAAACCAGACATGCATGTGTCAACACTATATTATCTCACTAGTGTGAGAAGCTGAAAGAAACTATATAAAAAGAGTTTAGTTATATTACGATTTCTCTGATTTCTCTGAGCTCACTGAAGAGAAAGTTTTCTGCTAGTATTGTTCACAAGATTAAATGCAAAAGTCTGAGTTACTGGTTTGAAGTAACAGTACACAATGTTATCCCCTAATTATCATGTTTTGAAATTTTTTCTCTTTAAAATTAAAAAAAAAGGTTACATAGGATTCATGTAGGAATTTTAGATCAGGGTTGAAGGTAGACCAGTCAGAAGCTATTGTGGTAATAAAAAATGGTAGCTTAGAACAGGGCTATAGCTAAGACAGACACAGGCAGTTAAAATAAAGATGGGTAGATAAATCTGAAACACATTTAGATCAGCTCATTTAAGATTTGGGATGGATTATGCGAGTAAAGGAAAATAGGTTCAAAGATATTTCCATAACTGTTCAACTGATGGTGTCATTCACTTAGATAAGTGAAGTGGGAGAGGGGTAGGGGAGACAGAGGAGACAAATGAATTCCACTTTGGATACACTGAGTTGGAATATGTGAATTCCGTGAAGGGATGGAACAAGATCTCTCTTTACCTTGAAACAGTCTTAAGTTACTAAGCTGCTCAGGCGAGTTCAAACTTCTGCCTCGGCTAGGATTATAGGTATGCATAACCATGCTCAGTGTGGGCCATGTCTCTTTTGTGTGTTTGAGGTAGGGTTTTCTATGTAGTCCAGGCTGGCCTTCAGCTCTCTCTGTATAGCTATGTCTTGTTCCTTGTTGTCCCTCACTGTCATGCACAGTGTCTGATACATACTACGCACACTGTAAATCTGTGAAAATACACAAGTGCATACAACCTACACAAGAACCTTGGAACTTTTTCCATGTGGAAGGACTATGTGTCAGCTTGGGTAGGCTGTGATGCCAAACACTACTGTAGATGTTGTTGTTTATGACTGGTTGACTTTATATATATATACACACACACACACACACACACACACACACACACATATATATATACATATATTTGTATGTATATATGTACATATGTATATATATATATACATACATTTGTATACATACAACATATTTGTAGTACTGTAAAACTCAGGGCATTCTACATGTTAGTCAAGCACTTTTATTGTGTTACACCCCTAGCCCTCAGTCACTTTAAGTAAATATTAATTTTATAATCCCAGCACTCGGGAGGCTGAGGCCTCCTCCGAGGAGGATCATTGCAAGTTCGAGACCAGCCAGGGCTACAAAGTGAGTTCAAGGCCAGCCTGAACTGCATAGTGACCCTGTCTCAAAAAGACCCCCCCCAAAAAATTAATTTTAATAATGTGGGAGGACTCTCTCTCAATTATTTTTTTCTTGTTACTGGGACAAAATACCTAACATCCAAAGTTTAAGTGGGAAAGGGTTATTTAGCTCACAGTTTGTAGGAGTTTCAGTCCTTCATCGGTTGGTTCCAAGGAAAGGTGGCACATGGTAGAGGGACAATTCATTGTGATGGTATACAGCAAAACCAACAGCTGAGCTTAATAGGCTCTTTCTGCCCCTTTTATACTCTATCTAGGTTGCTGGGATGAGGGTGTACAAAACCAATCAGTAAACTGACTAAACACTGTTAATCCCAATGTCACACACTCTAAATCCAGCACTTCTGAAAATACCCTATGACTGCATGAGAGTTTAGGGAGACATCTAGACACAAATCATAATGGGCCTTATCCAATCAAGTAAAAGCAGTAAGTGTACGCACAAGTTAATTGGAGAAGGAACTCAATTTTAAGACTGTAACACAGAAATCTGACCTGAGTTTCCAGCTTACTGGCCTGCCCTATACATTTTAATGTCACAGCCCATATAATCATAGGTGTTAATTCCTTAAAAGTAAATCTCTGTATGCTATTAGTTTTCTGGAGAACTCTGATTAAAATTTTATGAAAGAAAGTAGAAAACAAATAATATGAATCAGCAGATCAAAGTTCAGTATTGGCCCTGTCGTATATCTGTTGTGTGATGTTGGACATTTCTGCCAACTTCTGAGACCCAATTTCCTTGATAGAGATAATAACAGTATTTAATGATCTCATGAGTAGAAAAGACCATTGCAATCTGCAAAACAAATTACATTGTTAGTTTAAGGCTGCCTTCCTAAGATTAGAAATGCTGTAAATTTAACTTCCAGACAAAATTGGTATTACTATGATCAAGAAAAAAAATACTTGCTGTATCAGTATATGCATAGTCTTTATGTTCATGTCTCACTTAACTTTGACTCATACTAGCAACACAATGCTTCTGGTGGTATTTTATCTTTTACCTCTGACAGTAGATTCAATCTCTTTTATGGCAGCTTCATTTTGAGCTTCTTCGAGTTTTTCATTAATTTCCATTATTCCAATGAGGAACTGGCTGTCCATTTTATAATCTGTCCCTTCAGAAATCTCTATTCCATGGAGTTTTAGCTATGAGGGCAAAGGCAGGAAAAATAAGTTTGGTTCAAGAAAGCATGGTCAATGTCAGTACATCCTGTTCTGAAAACTTGAACTGTACCAGAAATGAAAGCATGATGGTAGGCCACCAGCTTAGACTGAGATAAGAATAATAGTATAGAATCTTACTTTGTGCTGTCTGAAATTGTGTGGCCCTGGGAAAACATTCCTCTACAAAATCAAAATTGATGTTTGTAAACACCATTCAGTTCTAAAATTTTATGGACTCTTAAGATGCTTTTGAAAAAAACTATTCCACTTTAAAAACTATCATCATCAAACTCTTGAAACTGAAAACAGTGCAACTGGGACACATAAGATTTACAAAGAATAGAGAAAGCTACACTTACACAGTAATTTTTTTTTCTTTATATAGTATCTTTGAGGCTAAGTATCACTGGGACCTTGGAGTAACTCAAGTTTCAAGCACTCTTTTTTCTTTTTGTCTTTTTGAGACAGGGTCTCTCTATGCAGTTCAGGCTGGCCTTGAGCTCACTTTGTAGCCCAGGCTGGTCTCGAACTCTCAACGATCCTCCCACCTCAGCCTCCCAAATGAGCCACCACGCCCATCTCAAGTTTCAAGCACTCTTATGTGGAATATGGGGAAGCAACTGTCCTATATGACAATGAGCAAAAGGAAGTCACATGTATAAGGGTTGAGAAATCACCTTACTAGGTATAGTCCCCTGCTCAGAGGGGCCAGAAGAGTCTTATAGGCATCATTCACCAGTGTTGAATGCTTCTCTGCTAGGTCCTTTTCAGTCTGTTAGAAATGAATATAGTCTTATTACCAAGATTACAGTAATCTTAAATTCACTTTTTCCCCTTGTAATACTGGGGAATGAATCCAGGGAACACTGAACTATATCCTCAGCCCTTTTTTGGGTCAGGGTCTTGCTCTGTAGTCCAGGGTAACCTAATATTCCCTATGTAACCCAGGGTGACCTCAAATTTGAGATCCTTTTACCTCAGCCTCCTAAGTGCTGCAACTCCATGTATGTCTCAACATACACGGCCTTATTATTATTTTTTGTGGTACTAGGTATTGAGCTCAGGGAGCACTGAGCTACTTCCCAAGCTCTTTTTATTTTCAGAAAGGGTCTCATTAAATTGGCCATGCTGGCCTCTAATTTCAGATCCTCCTGCCTCAGCCCCTTGAGTAGCTATGATTACAGGTATACACCACTGTGTCCAAATTTTAATAATATGCTGATGAGCAGGTGTCCAAGGAAGTGGCCAAAGTACACAGAACTGGTGTTGGATAAGTTATCTTTATTCTTCTACGTTTTTTTGAAAGTCAGAGAAAAGCTGTAAGTGGTTGATAATGCAAGGACCTGGCTGGTTGGGGTCAGGCTGTCACTGGGTGAAGCTCATTATCCAACTTTGTCCCTAAAAATAACATAAGTACAGGGTCATTGCCACCCATCTTGTATACACACGTGTTTGGGAGAATATTGCGGTGGCCAATAAAATACCTGAGACCTCTTGCTGAAGAAATCTGGGTGGACAAGACGCTGTAGTTGCTGGTACCTATGCTGGAGCTTTGTGGTATCAATTCTGAAGGAACGGTTGCTGAAAGAAAATTGGGACATGAAATTCATGCAATAAATATTTATAAGGTTATCTACTACAGGTCTGATTCCTGAGGAAGACTTAATAAAGAAATAATCTGAAAAATGTAACTGCTATGAAGGAAAATAGAATAAGGGCAGACAAGGTAATGCAGTGGAGAAAGACCACCAGAGGAAAAGTCATCCAGACTTGAGAACTGCAAGTGCAAAGGCCATGAGGTGGAAACAAGATGGGCAGCTTACTTCAACCCAATCCCCTTCATTTTCTCCTCCCATTTCTTCACCAGTTCAGCTCTACCCACATTTCCCTTCTTCTTTCCAAACTTCTCAATCTTCAGGGTGATAAAAGGGAAAAATTATTTCTTGGACTCTACCTCTAATTCCTACTTTCTTTTATGGCCTTGCCTACAACCTTGTTTGTGCTTTTACTGTCACATGCAACATGTAATTTTTGTTTTGTTCTGTGTTGCCTCGCTGAGGACAATACCAGGGGTTCTTGCAATATAAGCAAGCGCCCTGAGCTAAAGCTCCTGAGAGTCTCATCTTGCACCATGCTTCAGTACAATACTTCTCTTCTCCCAAGTCTCAAGCCAGCATCAAGCTTTTTTGACTCCACCCCTTCCCTGCAGCTCTGTCCCTCGTTGCCTCCACCCCTTTCCTACAGGTTCCGCCCCTCCAATTCCTTCATTCCCCACCTCTCCACTCCCACCTCACCCCCTTCATGCCCTTCTCCAGTTCCCGCCCCTCTTCCCCCTCTCCATCTTGACACAGCCTCAAGCCCCGCTCCGTGGTGCTCCGCCCACCTATCTGACCAGCCCCGGCGCGTCCCAGCCTGCCACCCTCCCCTCACGCAGGACGTCGCTCCCGTCCCGACTCCTGAAGCCTCCTCGCGTACCAGTCCATGAGGCTGAAGTAATCTCGAGTGGGGTCAGGTGGTTGCAACGCACGGCACTGCGGGCAGAAGAACCCGTCCCCCCGCTCAGGGCCCCCCGGGCCGCCGCACTTCCAACAACGCGGCGCACTGATTCCTGCCTGCGCAGCAGCATTGCTGCTTAGCAGTCTCCTTCCGGGGGCCCCCGCCTGTCGCCGACCCCATCCCAGAAGCAAGGCCCCGAGTCTCCCGCCCCACATATGGGCCGCTGCGTATCTCGCCGCGGTCACCTGTTGGGGAAGTGGAGACCGCCGACCAGACTAATGCAGCTGATTGGAGAGAGAGCTAAGGGGGCGGGGTCATTTGGGGGGAAGCATAGCGGCTGAGTCCCGCTGTGCCTTCTGAACTACAACACCCAGCAAGTATCGGTGTCACGCGTGCCGGTCACTTCCGTTGCTTTTCATTGGTCCGGTAGCAGTAGAGAGTGTTTTGATTGGCTGAGGGTGGAGTTTGTATCTTCAGGTTTAGCGCCACTCTGCTACCCGCGGCTGGGGGGGAGCCTGAGCCTCCTGGTGGGCTCACGCGGTGAGTCATAGTGGGAAACTTCTCTTGCGTGCTTGGTGGTTCGAGTCCCATATTCGGGGTTTATGGAAGTGTAATCTCTTTGGCTTTCGTTTTGACTGGATTTTTGAGATGGAAGGAGAGTGCGTGGGCGACTCTTCCTTTATAGATGATCCTCGAGGTGAAATTGACTTTGTTAGTTAGAAAATAAAACAGGCCTGGAGATGTAAGATGAGAAGGAACAGAGTTGTGGTCGATAACAGAGTATCGTTACTTTGTAAAGAATTATACAGATATTAGTACTTAGGAACATTCTTTAGATTCAATCCCTGAACTGCTTCTGAGAACCCAGTTTTAACTGCTAGGTGCAATACAACTGAAAACGTGCTGACTTGTGTAAGGTGCCATGCTGGTGGCTATAAATGTGTGGAATAGGGTGGCAAGGAGCATCAATCTTCCTTGGGACTCAAGTTTCACAGGTTTTTGTTTTATTTTAGACGAGTATCACTAGAGTATCACTATGTACTTCAAGCTGGGTTTGAACTCGTTGTATAGCCCTGGATGGCTTCAAATTTGTAGCGATCCTCCTGTGTTAGTCATAACATGTATCACCAATGCCCAGCTTGAGGTTTCGCCATTTAATAGAAAGGTTGTGTGGAGCTTGTAAAGCCCCTTAGATTTTTTATAATTGGGATCCTGGAGTTTTGCTGAGTTCACTTCCTTTTTTTCCGAATATGAATAGCTCCTAAGTTGGCAAAGAGCTAGGTGGAGTTGTTTAGATGTATGTTTGTGTTCGGCTTCATTAAGTGGACTTAGGTGTCGGGATCAAAACGAACATGGTTTCTGCGTTCTTGGAGAATGCCTGGGGGTAGAAGGAGTATCAGTATTTTGTGCAAATAGTTACTCTGAAGTGGCAAGGGAGTTACTATATAGTTTCTTTTTAGTTGTCGTCTTCTATTTCAGGTGACCTGACACTTTCTTTTCCAAAATAGGAATGAAATTTACGTGTAGTGTTGATTGTAAGTCTGTTTCACTTACAATTTTTAAACAATTGTATGCATGGGATGCTGTTTTGAGTATCAGTTTCATTGCCTTTTTTTTGTTTTTTTGAGACAAGATCTCCCCTTGTAGTTCAGAGTGGCCTTGAACTCACTGTGTAGCCCAAGCTGGCCTCAAACTTGTGGTAGCCCTCCTTTGTCAGTGGAACTTGTGGAGATGTTTCTGTCTCAGCCTTTTAAATGCCGAGATTGCAGGCTTGCACTACCATGCCCTTCAGTTTCATTGCTGTTTACTTACTTTTATCCTTCAAATAACTCAAATAATTTTCTTTCTGTGTTTTATAGCTGCCAGACAAAAACCTGATCCAATGAAAGTGATCTTATGAAAAGTTCAGACCAGAAGAAACTTATAGGTGGACTGGTAGGATTTTTTGGGGGGGGGGGGAATGCTGTCCCATTGAACTAAAACCTTAGCCCTTTTAATTTCTTATTTTGAAAAAAGGTCTCCCTAAATCCCCTATGTTGGCCTTGAACTTTACATCTTCCTGGGTCAGGCTCCTGAGTAGCTGGGATTACAAGTGTGCCACGCCGTGCTTGGTTGTTAGGATTTGAAGAGCATGCTTGCCCTGAATTTTCTCTTTTTTTCTCTCTTTCTTTTTTTAAATTTTGTTTCTTTTGAGATGGTCTCATTATGTAGTGCAGGCCAGCTTTGAACTCACTACGAAGCCCAGGATGGCCTTGAACTCATGATGATCCTCCTGCCTCAGCTTCTTGAGTTTTTCGAATGCTGGGACTACAGGTGTGTGCCTCTGTCTGGCTTTTTTTAAAAATTTTTTTTGCTGTGATAATGTACCGATTCTTCACTCTTGAGATAAATCTTACTCTTTGAAACTTATGATTGGATACTTTTTGAGGTTGCGATGTCTCGAGAGCCCGATGAAGAGAGTCAGCAGTCCTATGCCAGCACCTCACAGCCCCATGGCACTGGTACCAGTTCACAGACCCAAGGTGGCTTCACCCAGTCCCAAGGCTGTTTTTCCCCATCCTCTGGGCTTGCTTCACAATCTCATGGGTCCTTGATGCGCTCCCCAAGCACATCCAGCTCTTCCACCAGCACAGTGCCTACCTCCAGCCAGTCCTCTCAATCCAGCTCCGGGACGCTGAGCTCCTTAGAGACAGTGTCGACTCAGGAACTCTGTTCTATTCCTGAGGACCAAGAACCAGAGGAACCTGTTCCTGCTCCTTGGGCTCGACTGTGGGCTCTCCAGGAAGGATTCTCCAATCTTGGTAAGTCCTTTTCTTTTACAGTATCATGAGTTGTTTAGAAAAAGATTACAGATGATTGTTGCAGCAGAAAAGCTTAGGACACTCATGGAATGATTCTGGAGTCTGAAGGTAATGAAAGATAAAAGGCAGTGGTGGGGCTGGCGTGGCTGTGCACTCCAGTAATTGCAGCACTTGGGAGGCTGAGGCAGAAGAGTCATTGTGAGTTCAGTGCCAGCCTGCACTACAAAGCAAGGTTACCTGACCCCAAAACAAAAAAACAAAATAACCACAACAAAAAAATTCTGTGAGGGCATCAGATGAGTTCAGAAGAGGGAATATTATTCTTGCTTCTGTTTACTGTTTTTGTCTCCAAATAGTCAATGATGTAATTTCAATATAGTGATCTTCTTTGACATGCTGTGGTCCCAATAGAGAATCTTTGCTATGAGTATGTTTGAAGTAGGATTTTAGTTATCTCTTACATTAAAATGACTTTGTATTTTAAAATACTTGATTTGAGTGTTGTCGCGTATGCCTATAAATTTCAGCTCTCAGGAGGCTGAGGCAGAAGGGTTGCAGGTTTAAGGCCAGCCTGGATACATAGCTGATCTAGACTACCTATGGGACCCTATTTCCAAAAAATAAAGGCAAAACAAAATTTGTACTTGATAATATTAAGAAATGAATGATTAATATACTACTTTGTACCCTCTAACTTACCATCCATCCATTTTACTTAAATATCAACTTCAATGAATTGAAAAAACAGTAAAAAAAAAAAAAAAAGTAATCCTCGCATTTAGGGGGCTGAGGCAGAAGGATCACAGTGAATTTGAGGCCAGCCTTGGCTACATAGTATGTTCAAAACCAGCCTGAACTGGGTTGGGGATTTATCTCAGCAGCATAAGTGTCTGCCTGGCAAGTGCACGGTTGTGAGTTTGATCCCTGGTATCAAAAAAACAAAACAAAACAAACAGAAAATCAACCTGAATTATATAGCCAAAATCCTATCTCAAAATAAATAAATAAATAAATAAAGTGGAAACAACATTAAATTTAGAGGTAAACATTTAAAGCCATTTTATACCTTTCTTTGTTGTTATTTGGTTGTTTGAAATAAGGTGTTATGTATAGTCTAGCTTGATTTTGAAATCACATGTAGCCTGGGCTGCCTCATTTTGTGATTTTGCTGCCTCAGCCACCCAAGTGCTGGGATTACAGGTGTGTGCCACCAGGCCTGGCTGTATTTTCTTTTTGTGGCAGTTTTAGAGCCTTAAACTGTCTCATCATTGGATCTTACCTGCTTTTCAAAGAGTTCTCCTGTGATGTATGTGTTTTTGCTCATTTTGGCTAGGGTTAGCTTGTGGCCCTAATGAATTTGTGACTGAGGCAAGTGCACAGGGCAGGAAAGAGGCATAAGTGGAAGTGGTAAATAAAATATAGGGTGGGCAAAAGTGGACTACAGTAAGTGTCACACTCTGACTTAAAGGCTACTTCCAGGTGTAGCTGTACTATTAAAGTAAATCAACTTATTAGCCACTGCAAAGCCTGCCACCAGATGCAGCTTGTCACTTGCTACTTGACAAGATTTTGGTATGAATCAACAAACAATTTGTTAGTCTCTGCAGTGCAACCTCTTGGGTAGCTGGGCATTGCAGCACATCCCCGTAATCCTACCACTTGGGAGGCTAAGGCAGGAGACTTACCACAAGTATAGTACAGTTTAAGCTACATAGTAGGTTCACAGTCAGTCTCTACTACAAAAAAACAAAAACTAGACAAACCTCTTGGCTAATGTTCATCTGTATTTGCAGCTGGTCACCATCGCTAGCATCACAGCCTCAGTTCTTCCTCAGAGTACTAGGTGTTAGAATCATAGGGAGCACACAACCTAGATCCCTCCCAGGTACAGTTTACAGTAGAGTTAAGCTTCCTAGGAGACTAAACCTGTCACTGATCTGACAGGAGGTGGAGCTCAGGTGGTAATCTGAGCCGGGGGGATTAGCTGTATGTCCTGATGAAGCTTCCCTTGCCTGCACTTCACTCCTGCAGTGTGGTTCTGGTTCTGGTTCTGGTTGGTGCCCTTGTCATAGGGCACTGGAATTACCAGGGGCACCATCACTTGGTTCTGTGTTCAACTTTGTAAGGAACTAACAGACTATTTTCTACAGTAGCTGTATCATTTTGTTGTGTTTTCTTTTGGAATTTTTTTTTTCTTTTTTGGTACCGGGGATTGAACTCAGGATCTCGAGCTTGCCAGACAGGTGCTTATGCCACTGAGCTAAATCCCCATCCCTCTTTTGTTTTATTTTGAAATACAGTGTCATGCAGCCCAGATGGTCTTGAGCTCATGGTCCTCTTGCTCCAGGCTCCTGAGGGCTAGGATTATATGCACAGTCACACTCAGCAAGAGAACTTTTGTGTGTGCTTGTTCACATGCATGTGTGGTGTGATGTGTGTGTACACGCTGTGGTGACTGAACCTAGGGCTTTGTGTATGCTAGATAAGTGCTTTACTACTGAGCTACATCTCCTTTTGTGTCATTTATTAATTAAGTAGTTTATTTTTTCATTATATATATTTTAGATATAGTTCCTTATCAGATATGTTTCTCAATACTTCTAGTCTATGGGTTGTCCTTTTCATTCTCTGATGTAATTTTTTGGTGTATACAGATGTTGCTGTTATTATTAATTATGCTGTTACACCGCAGTTTGTATCATGGTGTTTGCACTGAGCTACATGCCCAGCCTATCTAATGTATCTATCTGTGTATCTATGTATCTATCTATGTATTTACTTACAATTTTGAGACAGGGTCTCACTAAATTACTAAATTGCCCACACTTTGCTTGAATTTGCTGTCTTCCTGCTTCAGCCTCCCAGAGTGCTGGGATTATAGGCACTCCCTTACCTCACCATACTTTTAATTTTGATGATGTTCAGTTTCCTTGTTTTTTTCCCTTTACTCTTAGATTTGTTCATCATATCTGAGAAACTTGCTTAGCTGGAAGGTACAAAGTTTCCCCATACTTCTTGCTTTTTGGAATTTTATAGTTTTCATTCTTACAAATAGTTCCCCCCACTTTGGGTATTTTTTTTTTTTTTCTTTGTTAAAATTTTGGTTTTTTGAGACAAGGTCTTGCTGTGTAGTGCAGACTTGTCCTAAACTTGCTGTGTGGACCAGGCTGACCTTGAATTTGTGGTCTTCCTATCTCAGCCTATCAAATGTTGAAATTACAGGTGTGTATCACAACACCTGGCTTTTGTTTTGTTTTGTTTGTGACAGAGTCTTACCACGTAGTTCAGGTTGGCATCCAGTTTGCTACGAAACATAATCCAGCCTTGAACTTGAGATCCTTCTGCCTCAACTTTCTGAGTGGTACAGTTCTCTGATTCCTGTCACAGAAAAAAATTTTAGGACTGGTGAGTAAGAGGCCTGGTAAGAACTTACTAGGTAGAGGGTTTTTTGAGACAGTGGCGTGTCACTGTGTAGTTAGGCTGGCCTTGAACTCATCTTGTAGTCCAGGCTCACCCTGAACTGTGGCAATCTTCCTGCCTCAGCCTCCCAAGTGCTGGGATTATGGGTGTGCACCATCATTCCTGGCTTTATTAGGCACAGTTTTAAAAGTGCACACTCAAGGGTGAAATATGGAAATTGAGAGAAGTGAGACCCACTATCTTTTGGAACTGGCCACATTTATGTTTCTCTTGAGGAAGTGGAAATCTATGGAAAAGGTGGCCCATCCCCTGGAATGATAATGGCCTGTTTTACAGGTGAAAGGTGTGAGCTCAGGTTTTTGTTTTAAGATGGATAATTTAAGCATTCTTTGAGTTCTCTTAATTTGTTCCTTTATCCAGGATCAGTTTCCTATTTTTTACTTTGGGCTTAAAGTATTTGTAAGAAGTTTGGGGTGTGGAGGGTCTTTAAGAAAAGAAGCATACATTAAGCTAAAGAATGCTGATGCAGATGACCTTGAGTAACTTTGTGTCCCAGTTGTTACAGTCTTCTTAAAGGTGCAATTCTTTAGATATGGTTTTCCTTGTCTTCTTTTTACCTATCTTTGTTTTTTGTTCTACCTGACTTTTTCTAACTGTTGTACTCATGTGCCCAAGGACTTATCTTACCAGCCACGGTTAAAGCAAAGCCTTTTCATCCCTAGCCACCCTTTTGCTCTGTCCATCTAAATTCTCTGTGTCCTTTTTTCCACTGGTTTTTCTTTTTCTTTCTTTTCTTTTCTTTTTTCTTTTGGTAATACTGGGGATTGAATCCAAGCCTTCATACTGAGCTATAGCCCCAGGCTCTTTTTTTTTTTAAATGGTTTTTGAAATGCTTTTTAAATTTTGAGACAAGTCTTTCTAAGTTATTAACTTGCCACACTGGGTTCAAACTTGCCATCTTCTTCCCCAGCCTCCAGGAATGCTGCAATCACAGGTGTGCACAACTATACCTGGCCCAACTGGTTTCTAGTAGAAGTACTATTATTCATTATTTTTCCCCCTTATTAACAGAGGCTTAGGTTTCCAATTTTTCTCAGGAGAGCAGGACGAAGCAGAAATGTCCTTATTAAAGTTGTCTCTGTAGAAGTCTAATCCCCAAAATGATGGTGGTCATTTTACAGGTGAAAGGTATGAACTCAGGCTTTAGGGAAATGTCTCCAGGTTTGAGAGCTTGAGTTGAGTTGCTGGGTCATAGAGTATACACAATTTTACTTAATAATTAGGTCGTGACATTGCTTTCTGATGGGGCTGGTTGGGTCAGTCCTTCCTGCCTTACTTCCTTTGTGAGAACTCCCTGAGAGCCTCAGCCCGAGGTGCTGAGGTCCTTCATTTCTATTTCCTCTTCTCAGTCTTCCTGTTGCCTCATCTACACTGGAAACTTCTTCTTCTTCTTCTTTTTTTTTGTCTTTTTGAGACAGGGTCTCGCTGTGCAGTTCAGGCTGGTCTTGGGCTCACTTTGTAGCCCAGGCTGGTCTCGAACTCTCAATGATCCTGCCACCTCAGCCTCCCGAGTGCTGGGATTACAGGTGTGAGCCATCATGCCCAGCTGATTACACTGGAAACTTCTTACTTTATGTTGTTATTACAGCACTAGGGGTTGAACTCAGGTTCTTTGTACTGGCTGCTTCCCTAGTCCTTTTTAATCTTTTTTTTGTGTGTGTGACATGCCGGCTAAATTGCCTAGGCTGGCCCTGAGATGGCCAGGCTCTTGTCTTCGGCCTCCCATAGTGTAGGTGTGCATTATAAATACTGTCTGAAAACTTTTTCCCTGATTCATGTCGTTTTTAAAAAGTTACGTCAGTTTATTGGTACATTTTAAGTATACATAATGATCATGTTTATCGTAAGGGATTTGTATCTGTACATGGCACATTGATTCTTTTTTCCCCCATTCTCCTGCCTTCCTTTCAACCCTTGTTCCCCTCCCCATTTACAAAAGCTGTATTTCCATTTTTCCCTTCTTTTCTCATCTTTTCTTTCTTTTCCCTTCCTTTCTCCCTCCTCTCGCCATCTGAGCATTTTCTTTCTATTCCACCGTATCTATTATACATTTTGATCCTTATTTACACTTTCAGTTTATCACACCAGAAAAACAATGTGGTGTATTTGGGTTATTTCACTTCAGGTTTTTTGAGACAGGGTCTCGGTAAGGTAAGAAGCCCAGGCTGACCCAGCACTTGCTGCCATCTTCTTGTCTCAGCCTCCTGAGTGCTAGAATTACTGGCATGCACCACCACCATGTCCAGTTCTCATTTAAGCTTTGAATAGGTTGTATTTGTATTCAGTAGATATTCAAGAGAAGAGCAAGGGCTTCATCCAATGCCTGCCCCTCCCCCACTTCCCATTATTGCCAGTTTCTTACAAGTTTTCCGGGCTATGTGAAGCATATGCAAACAAATAAATGTATATACTTTCCTCCACTTGTTTTTATACTACTTTAGCAATGTCATGCTGGGTGTGATGGCACATGCTTGTATTCCTAGTCCTTGAGACAGGATTGCTCTGGGTTCAGGGCCAGCCTGGGCTGCATAGTGAGTCCAAGGCCTGCCTGAACTACGTAGTGAGAGAGGCTTTTATGACATAATATTAAAAAAAAAAAAAAAAAACCAGAGGCTGGGGATTTAGCTCAGCGGCATAAGCGCCTGCCTTGCAAGCAGATGGTTGTGAGTCCGATCCTTTTGTTTTACCGATAAAAAACAAAAAAGACAAAAAAAAAATTATTATTAGCTGTTGATGCATGCCTATAGTGCCGGCCTTCACGAGGCTAAGGGAGGAGGATCACAAAGCCTGGACCACATAGCAAGACTTAAAAATCCCCCCCCCCAAAGAAAGTTTATACTAATTGTAATTGTAATGTATTATATGATGCTTTACGTGTAAAAAACTTTGAGGCTTGCTTTTTACACTTACTATATCACAGACACTCTTTTATTAGAATATAAACACCTTTATTTCTTTTTATAGATAGATAGATTTATTAAACTAGGCCCTTACTCATGGGCTTTTGTTTTTGAGACAGAATCTGACTCATAGCCCATGGACTATAAGTCATAGGCTGGCTTTGAAATCCTATTGATTCTTTTGCCTCAGTCTCCTGAGTGTGGGGATTATAGGTATGTGCTACCATACCTGGCTCATGGACATTTGTTTATAATCTTTTTTATTAAGAACAATGGTATGTGGCCTTGTGTCCTTTCATAATATGTGTGATATCGTAGGATAAGTTATTAGCGATTAAATTTCTGAGTCAATGAGTGTGTACTTAGGTAATTTTTGAAAAAATTGAGGTGAAATTCACAAAATTAACCCTTTAAAAGTGAATGGCTGGGCATGGTGGTGCACCTGCATTTGGGAGGCTGAGGCAGGAGGACGGTGCAAATTTAAGACCAGTCTGAACTACATAGTGAGAACTTGTCTCAAAACAAACAAACAAACCAAAAAACAACAACAACAGAAGTAAATGGCACTCGATGGCATTTAGCATATTCATAGCGTTGTTCAGGTACCACTTATGTGTAGTTCAAAACATTTCCATCGTTCCAAAATGAATCTTGGCACCCATTAAAGTTACTCTCCTTTCTGTTTTTTTTCTGCTCTGCATTTTTGTTTGTTTTCCTCACTTCCTCCCTCCTTCCCCTTCCAACCTTACCTGCTTCCTTCTCCTCCTCCTTCCCATCTTCCTTCTGGTGGGTCTCATTTTGTTGCCCAGAACTTCTGGGCTCACGTGATTCACCCAAGTAGCAGGCACTGTAACTGTGCACCGCTGCATCAAGCTGCATTTCATTTAAATAATGTTGTACAGTGTGTGGCCTTTCCAGTGTGGCGTCTTTCATTTAGCATGATGTTTTAAAAGTTCTCATGCTGTGTGACATGCTAGTATTTTATTTATTTTTATGATGTCTGAATAATATTCTATTATATGTTAATCTCATAATTTATACATTTATTGGCAGTTGGGTCTTTTCTACCTTTTGAATAGTGTGTGTAGTACTGGTGTGACCACTGGCGTACCCTTTTTTCAGTTCTTTCAGGTTTATACCTAGGAAGAGAATTGCTAAGCCATATGACAGGTTTTTTGGTGCTAGGAATCAAACCTATGCCTGTGTGCATGCTAGGTAAGTGTGGCCCTGGAGCTTACTTAGAGCTTTTTTTCTTTAAATAGCTGTCTTTTTGAGTATGATGTGGCTGCACATGTAATTTTGATGGGTCTTGCCAAATTGTTCTGCCTTGACAATTACATAACATGTGTATGCATTATATTTTTATTGGCAGTGTGTATGTGTACATGCTTCTCTGTGCCTCTTGCCAACAATGTAATATGAGGCTCTTTTTTTTTTTTTTAAATCGGTACTGGGATTGAACTCAAAGACCCACGCGCTTACAAGGCAGGCTTTTATGCTGCTGAGCTAAATCCCCAGCCCTAATATGAGGCTTTTTGATTTTTGTGAATCTGGGGGGTATAGATACTATACTTTTTTGGTTTTAAAAATGTCTTATATCGGGTTAAATAGGCCATCTTTGTCTGTGTTTGAAGCATTTGTTTTTCCTCTTTTGGAAATTGTCTCTTTACATCCTTTGCTCATTTCCCACCAGTTTGTCTTGATTTACTCTTTTTAGGGCTGGGTGTGATGGTACAGGCCTGTAATTCCAGGACTCCAGACTGTGGGAGGAGCATCTCCTTGAGTTTGAGGTCAGATTTGGTTACATAAGCTGAGTAGAAGATTATGTTTGAGTCTAAATACAAAAGAGGAAAGCAGCCTTTCAGGTAGTTGGGATTGAGGATGTGGAGAGGCCACAAAGCCTCTGCTTGGCATATGTGGGTAGAAAAGGAAGCCAGAAGGACTGGGCATATGAGTGGGGGCCCAGAGGCTCCAGGTGACATTGGAATGGAGGCAGAGGCCAGGCGCGGAGCATCTAGTGGACCATGAGTATATGTTCTTTTACTAAGTGTGGTGGGAAGCCTGAGGAAGGTAACAAACAGGAAATTACTCTACTGAAGTACTTTCCAAGTACTTTAAAAGTTATTTGAGAAGTTTTAATGACTGCTTGTATTTCATGGTTCTGTATAAATCATCACTGATTAAACCCACTGTTGTGAAATTTGTGTCTCATCCCATCCCTGCTTTTTTGGTGCTGAGGACTGAATCCAGTGTCTCCGGGATGCTAGCATGTACCCACCAAAGTTATAGCTACCAGCACTCCCTGCCAGTTTGTAATGTTACAAAAATCTTGATAATTAAATCTAATTTTGATTGCCTTGTTAACCTGTTTTCCTACAAGCAGATTTTATAAGCTATTTATTTATTTATTTGTTGGTTGGTTGATTGGTTTATATATACCAGGAATAGAACTCAGGACCTTGCCTTTGGTAGGCGGGGACTTGTGCCACTGATCTGTATCCCCAACTCATATAAGCAATTTTTAAAGGTGCGTGATACAGAAAATTCAACAGCTCTCTGGTGTGTGCTTTTGTTTTACAGAGTGTGTTAATGACAGCTACTGGTTTGGGAGGGATAAAAGCTGTGACTATTGCTTTGATGAACCTCTGCTAAAAAGAACAGATAAATACAGGACATATAGCAAGAAACATTTTCGGATTTTCAGGGTAGGTAAACAATGTGTATATGCTTGGGAAAACTGGTTATCTAGCTGTTGCTCTTGGATATCTTTTAATTACAAATTCCTGCTGTTAAAACTTTAAATAAAATGTCCTCTATTTTAGGAAGTGGGTCCTAAAAACTCTTACATTGCATACATAGAAGATCACAGTGGGAATGGAACCTTTGTAAATACAGAGCTTGTAGGGAAAGGAAAACGTCGTCCTTTGAGTAACAATTCTGAAATTGCACTTTCACTATGTAGAAATAAAGGTAATATTATCATTTTATGATTACTAGATTGTTTTCCTCCCTGCTGTGTAAAAGGGAAAATTTGACTTTGTGCCCTGATAAAGTATGGTTTCAGTGAGTAAAATTAAATTACGACTCAGCACTTAATTCTGCTGTTATCATTGCATTTTTAAATGATAAAGTTTTATTCAGACAGATTTTCTTAGATTTAATTGGTTTGATTGATTTTAAATAAAGCTATATGGTATCATTTGTGTTATCATATTGGCTAAAATACGTTTTAAAATACTTAATTAAGTATTTTAAAGTATTTTAAGTATTTTAAGTATTGTTTAATACTTACTAAAATACATTTTAAAATACTTGATTCAGTTTATACCATATCAGCCTTTCATATGTCTGAATTATTTGAGGTTATTAATTCTTCCTTCTTCCCCCCCTCTTTCTCTTGCTACTTTCCTTCATTTTTTCTGTTAGTTTCTGCATGTATTTATTAAACTCCTTTTGATGCCAAGTGTTAGGCTATGAGTGTTTCTGTAAGAGGCTAAGTTTAGTGGTGCTGGGGTTGGGTGTTGGGCCGTCCGCATATGCTCACTTTCACAAAGCCACTCCTTCAGCAGTCTGTCTTCTTAAATGTCTGGCAGTTATGCTCTGCAAGTGGAGATGTTTCTTACACCTTCAGTAGTATCTTAGAAACATCCACTCCTCAAAACAAGATCATATCTAAAATAGTTTCAGTAAGAGCCAATTCTAGAAGGAATAATTGACAAAAGTGAATTACAGAGTTCTAAGTAGCTCCCACTGACTAAATCTGTGAGCAAAAGGAATACCATTAGAGCAGTTGGTTATATCCTGAGCTCAGTGAATATAAGCAGCAGTTACACTATAGGTTTTCCGTACTATGAGAGTATTTCCATTGGACAGTGAAATTTGACAGCATTTCTCAAAGTTTTGTGCCATGCATTAGTCTAGCTAAATAATGTAATTAAAAACAATTGCCTTATAATAACTACAACTGCATTTTAGAATAAATTATCTAAGTGTATGAATTAATAATCACCCGTCTGCCCTTTTTTCTCTTAGTTTTTGTATTTTTTGATCTGACTGTAGATGATCAGTCAGTTTATCCCAAGCAGTTAAGAGATGAATACATCATATCAAAAACTCTTGGAAGGTAAGTTGTTTTTTTCTTATAGAAACTATACTTCCATTTTTTCCTTCATGTTTGTTATTTGTTAGTTTTTGTCCTGATTTTATAACATTATTTATTCATAACATAATTGTAGGACAACTATTGGTGATGAATGCACTGTATTATTGATTTATTTTACAATGTCAATTTGAACTTTTTTGCTATGTATGTTTTTGTTTTATATATGTATATAAACATGTATTGTATTCTTGTTTGTTTGTTTAATTTTTTTGAGTCAGGGTCTCACTATGTAGCTGAGGCTGGACTTGAATTTGTAGTGATCCTCCTGCCTCAGCTTCCCAAGTATTCATAGTATAGGCATGTGTCCATCTTACTCTTTCAAATTAATTGTAGATCTTAGTGCAAGACCTTGGATTCAATCCTCATCATAAAAGGAAAAAAGTGAATTTTAGTACATTCATAGGGTGGTGCAGTCATCACCATAAATGGTTATTTATTTTTGTCTTTTTGAGACAAGGTTTTGCTATGCAGTTCAGGCTGGTTTTGAACTCACTTTGTAACTCAGGCTGGCCTTAAACACTTGGTAATCCTCCTGTCTCAGCTTCCTGAGTGCTGGGATTATAGGCGTGTGCCAACATAGCAGGCACCATAATCGGTTTTGCAACATGCTCATGTCTGTCTAAAAACACAGTTACATATTTGTCTTGTTTAGAATTTGTATCAACTTGGAACATAAAGTATTGACGGGGCTGGGGATTTAGCTCAGCGGCATAAGCGCCTGCAAGCAGGCAGTAGTGAGTTCAATCCCCAGTACCAATAAAAAGGAAAAAGACAAAAAAAAAAAAAGTATTGACTATTGAATGTAATCTAAATTTTTAGTCTCGGGACTTCCACATTTAAATATTATTGAGGATAGAAGCTTGGGATATAGCTGTGTGGTAGAGTACTTATCTATCATGTAGGAGACCTCAAATTTGATCCCTGATACCAGAACAATTTTGTAAAATTCAAAATTCTTGAGGACTCCAAAGAGCTTTGATTTTGTAGTTTAAATCTATTGATTTACAGTATTAGAAATTAAAATTGAGAAAAATGTTTATAATATTAATTGACTAGATTTACTAAAGTTAATAACATTTTAAATAAAAATAATTATTAAAAAGAGAGGTATTGGTCAATGTATTTATGAATCCTTTTAACATGTGAGTTATTAATTTGTTTTTTTGGTACTGGAGCTCAAACTCACAACCTTTCGCTTGCCAGACAGGCGCTTTATACCTTTGAGCTAAATCCCCAGTCCTAACATCTGAGTTATTTAGTTGCAGTCAGCATGGCCTAGAGGTCTATGGGTCTGTGTTTAGAAGGTGACTGAGTACTGAAGTTTGATTTTTCACTCAGTCTGTTATGGGTATTACATGCTTTTGTAGCCTCTAGGAAAACGCTATTGTAGACTCAGGAGAAAATGAGATTGAAAAAGACAAGTAAGGTCTTGGTAATATTCTAACTGTGGAGGCCCGGGAGTCTTGGTCTTGTAAGGGCTGCCCAACCAGGCTGTGAGAATTGTTGCTTTAGGAAAGGAATTCAGGATACTTGTTTGTATTATACAATGTCTTTCACCCATTTCTTCCCACTTGGAAAGGCCTTTCTGTTGAATTATGCTGTATATCTAGTGGTATATTTGTTTGTTTTTTTGTTTTGTGGTACTGGGCATGGGGCCTCACACATGCTGTGTGCTCCACCAATGAGCTGCTTTCTCAGATACTGATGTCAGATATCCTCTTGTTATTTATATATTTATTTTTTGTATTGAAAATCAAACTCGAGACCTTGTACTGAACAGCAGGTGCTGTACCACTGAGCTATATCCCTGGCCCTCTTCTTGGTATTTTTTGAATATGAACATAGAAAGTATATAGAAGGAAATAACCTTTAGATGTGAACAACAAAAAGACAAGCAATCTCAAAGGAGGGGGACAGAAAGGGCTCAAAGAGACATTTCCATAAAGAAAACACATAAATGGCCAAGAACACATGAAAAGATGCGCAATGTCATTAGTCTCTCAAAGAAACACATGAACACTACATTGAGATAACACTTCATACCAATCCCCCAGGACGGTCATAATAAAGAGGAAAAAATTAACAAGTGTTGATGAAGATGTAGAGACATTGGAACCACTGTGCAGTGCTGGTAGGAATGTAAATAGTGCAACCGCTATGTGAAACAGTTTGGTCTCTAAACGTTAAACAGAATTAGTTGTATGACCTGGAAATTCTCTTCAGAGAATTTTTCTGTTTTCTTTTTTATGCTTGTGCTTTTGGTGTCATATTTATGAAACAGTTCACAAAAAGGGAAAACAACTGAAATAAGTGTTGAAAGATGGTGGATATTTCAATGAGCTGGCACATGGCCATAATCCCAACTACTTGGGAGGCTGAGCCTGGAGGATTGCAAATTCAAGGTCAGCCTGGTCAGCTTAGCTGAACCCTATCTCAAAATAAAATAAGAAGGAATGGGAATATAACTTAATGCTAACTCAGTCCTCAGTACAAATAAAGTGGGGGAGTGGTGTAGGAGATAAACAAAATGTGACATTGCGATATAATAGAATATTATTCAGCTACAAAAAAGAAGTGAACTACTTGGGTCCCGTGCAAGTACCTATAGTTCCAGCTACTCTGAAAGCTGAGGCAGGAGAGTTTGAAGTTTGAGTGCAGCCAGAGCAACTTAGGAAAACCCTGTCTCAGAAAAAAGGGTGATTGGGATATACCTCAGTGATACAGCATTTGCATAGTACAAGTGAAACTCTGACTTTAATCTGCAGCAGCGTAAGAACAAAGCATACACACACACAGACATACACACAAACTAATAAAATAAACCTTGCCTTGTAAAGATCACAAAGGTAAGTTTTGTATGAATTTAACATAGTAAAAAATACGTCTTGGTAAGCCCGCCACCTTACTCCCTTAAAACCTATACTTCTCATTGTCTATTTCAAGCAGATCAAGATAAATGGTTTGTATTGTGGTAGCCTTTACTTTGGGCTGACCCAAGCTTTGGAAAGCCTAGCTTACTCAGGCTTGAGCTGCCAGTGGTACATGCATGACTGTCTCACTGAGTGACTTTTTGTTTATTAGTAGAAAGACTGATAAAAATGATTAGATTCATTTGTACTGCCAGTGGTACAAGCTGCTTGATGGGATAGTCACACATATATCACCCAGTGGTTCAAGCCACCCAGCAGTGAGACATGAATTATGGCCCCTTCATGAATATGTTAAGTGTGTGCTGCATAGCATCCTAGATAGCATTCCTCCTCCTCCATTAGTAATACCCTCGTTAGCTATAAACCTTTGTGAGAGGCTGCTATAAGCAAGTAACTTGTGTAATACTTTCAGATTTGATGTCAGGTGCAATTCATGTCATCAGTGGCTTATGCATTCTTGGGGATTTTTTTTTTTTTTTTTGTCTTTTTGAGACAGGGTCTCGCTGTGCAGTTCAGGCTGGCCTTGAGCTCACTTTGTAGCCCAGGCTTGTCTCAAACTTACAACGATCCTCCTGCCTCAGCCTCCCAAGGGCTGGGATTACAGGGGTGAGCCACCATACCCGGCTGCCTTATGCATTCTTTAAAGATAGAGAATAAGGATAAAGAAATGTGCCAGTGAAACTATTTCATCTGCATATTCTGTTGACTATTACTTGTTTTGAGCAGGGAGGAATGTTCTTATTGGTGTGTCTGTGACTCATTTTTGACCAGAGAAGAATGTTCTAGTTGGTATGTCTATGATCTTTAGGACAAGTTACTTGTCACTCACCTTGGAAATAGAATTTGGAGCTGACTCAGTGTGGTTAGATGACCTACATCCACTTACGCCCTTGATACTTTGCATTGTTAAAATTTCACTGTGTCCCGTGATAATAGAAAAAATAAAAGTTGTCTTTAACTTCTAATACTCAGGAAGAGTTGAGTGTGGTGGGTGTTACGATTAAAAACATCCTGAAAAGTCACTGTCTGTTTTTCTCTCTAGTGGTGCTTGTGGAGAAGTAAAGCTGGCTTTTGAGAGGAAAACGTGTAAGAAAGTAGCCATAAAGATCATCAGCAAAAGGAAATTTGCTATTGGCTCTTTGAAAGAGTCAGTAAGTACCTGTGTTAGTGGCTGCTCTGCTTTTTCTTACACTTCCTTATAACTTCCCTAGGTAATCTTTGACACTTTTCAAACTCGGCAAGAATTGACTGCTCAGACACAGTAATATGTGATTATCAAAGAACATCAAAAAGTGCTTGCTTCAGTGGCACAAACACTAAAAGAATACTAACAAGTTTCAAGAATCTTTAACTTAGAAAATTTTACTTACAGATAATCTGGGTCTAAAAATATTTGGTTGTAACTAATAATGTACATGGAAGGGAGGTTTTTTTCCCCCCTTCCTGTTCCAAATTGTTACAGGACTGCTTTTACAATAATTGAAAGGAAATTAGGGAAAAAATTCCAACCATAATCCTGCTGTTGCAACTCTACAGCTGTTTTCAGTTTTCCTTTTCTTTCTAGTCTTGGTCTGTACAAATCTGTGTTTTTAGCTGATTGAAATCTTATTGTATGTACAACTGGGCATTCTGCTTTCCACATGTGCTGGAGAGCATACGCTTCCCCACATACATTTTTCTTTTTGATGATTATGTCCATTTCATCAACTTTATCATGATTTTATTTATTTGCAATCCTATCAAACATTTAATCAATTTCTGTATTGTCAGTGGAAATTAAATTTCTTGAGGGCTGGAGCTGTATTGAGAAATAAAAATTTGAAAACTAATAAAAATTTGATTTCAGCCTGTCATAAGTGTTGCATGGGGGCTGGGGATGTATGTAGCCCAATGTCTTCAAGGCAAGGGTGAAGCCCTGAATTCAATTTCTGTTACCCCCCTCTCCGCCCAAAAAAGTGTGCACTCTTTTCTGAACTTTTATCTTGAAAACAGTTTTCAAAAATGTAACATTTCCAGCACTCTCAAAATGTATCATTTCAGCTTGTTATACAATTGAGGATCTTTCTGACTTCAAGTTTTGAAGTATGAAGAATCACAACAGCAAAAAATAGTAATGATCCATTAATAACAGTGCATTTGTTTTCCAAGCCCTGCCCCAGCCTTCTTTCTCTGAGTGTGTTCCTTAAAGTGGTAGAGATGTCCAAAGACTCAGTGTATTGGTTAGCTTTCTGTCACAAAAATCCTGAGAAAATTAAAGAGAGGAAAGATTTATTTTGGCTCACAGTTTTGGAGGTGTCAGCCTAGTCACTTGGCTTAGTTTCTGGGTCTGTGATCAGGCAGTACATCATGGTGAGGAGTATTCTGGGCATTGAAACTGTTCCTCTCGTGGTGCTCAGGAAGTAAAGATTGAGAGGGGAGGGAAGGGGCCAGGGACAAAATATATACACAGTACAAGGGCATGCCCCAGAGACCTGCCTCCTCCACAGATCTCTACTGAAGTTCCCACCACCTCCCAGTAGCCTATTAAGCAGTCACCTTGGAAAGGTACCCCTGACCACTGTTGCACCTAGGACCAAGTCTTTAAACATTGGCTTTTAGGGAACACTCAAGATCTACACTGTAACCACCAGTAAAGCAGCATTTCTTGTGCTTTCCCTGCTTAGTATTCAGTTCTGTAACTGTCACTTGAACTCTGTACAAATGCTCTGAATGATCCTAGAGAAAAATTTCTAGGTACTCATTCACAAAAAAGGAGTGGTCTCAACTTTTTAATAATTTATCCCACCATTTTTTTTGTTAGTCATTGAGGTAATTCCCAGTGAATTACTCTGCTCTTTTGGATCGTAGAGCAATGAATATCTCAGTATTCATGGATTAGTTACAGATTTTTTTTTCTTTTTTGTGGTAGTAGGGATCCAGCTCAGGGCTTCATGCATGCTATACAAATGTTCTTACCAATGAGCTACGCCCTTAGCCTTTAGTATAGATTTTTCAGAGTTAAGTTGTTTAAATTATTTCTATATAGTACGTATCATTTTATTGCCTTTTCTGAAATCTATATTTACTGTATAGATGATGTAGCTGAATGTATTGGTCTTTGCACATATGGCCTGAGAAAGTAATGTAAAACATAGTCTGTAATCATATTTTCCTTTCTCGGCCAGCTGTTTCTGGCTATTATACTTTAACATTCCTTAAAGGTTTTTTTTTCCCTAGACAATGCCATTCTCACATGGCAGGAAGAATTTCCTTTCTGTGTTCACTTTGTTACAGACCTTTTCCCTTGTGATTCTGGTTTGCTTTCTGTTTGGAAAAGAAAATACCTACCAGATCAATAATTAAAAAAAAAAGTAAAATTCTACTTGTTAATTTCACTGTACAGTCATGCTGGACTCCTTATGACCTCTGTATTTTCAGAGTGCTACACCCTGATGTGCTAATGAGTGTTAACGGCTTACAGGAAGAGGCAGGCTTTTAAAATTAAACATCTGGGGTTTCCTAGCTGAGTCCATTTGACATGAATGTGTAATTCTATATTCTCTTTGCTCGTGGAGGGTGTAGCCCTAGAAGTTGAGTTACTTGATTCATGTTTTGAAATCGTAATGGGGAACAATGTCAGTACACCAAAGCTTCCTCCCCTCAGAGTCTCACTGAGTTTGTTATCCTGTATTTAAAGGTGGAACCTGTCTATCCTCAGTCATTAGAAATTTTACTTGACATTTTCTTCATATGGTTTAATCAAAGCTTATACTCTATACTCTTCACTTATTTTACCATGTTTTTAAATGTATTTACTTCCATAGCTAATGAAGTTGAGGGAGAGGTTACCAATAATAGATGAAAAGAATGGGAAACACACTTGCTTATGGCAGCAGAAATTGGCATAAGTAATTTGTTTTCTGAGACTCAGTTGCCTATTCTGTAAAATGGGGATAATTATAGAATTTACTTCATTTGAGGATTAGATGGTTATGTGACATAATTTTGTACATAAAGAGCTTGGTGCAAGACCTGGCTGTTTATTGAATGTCTGTAATTTGCCAAGCATTTTGCAAAGTAATTTTTCATGACTTATTTAATTCATTGACCTCTGTCTTTGTTTCTTTGTATAAATAGAGCCTAGTTTGAATTCAGGCAGTCTTTACTCAGTTAAGTTTAATTGTAAACATTTAAAAAATAATGGCTGTTGTTATTATTGATAAACTGTTATTCTCTTTATCCAAGGACCCAGCTCTTAATGTTGAAACTGAAATAGAAATTTTGAAAAAACTGAACCATGTAAGTACTTGTAAAATATGATTTATATGTAAGCTCAAAATATGGGAAGCAGATCAGTTATTTCAATATCACAGAGCTAGTTTTAACCTGGGTTATTTACTTTCTATCTGTAGGTGGCATATATACATGCATCTAGCTGTCATTTATCTTGGAAAACTTTTACTTCAAAATTTTGAGGGATAATACTTCATAAGTGTTTACGATTTCATGAATAATTATACAGTATTTTTACTTAGTTCTTCTTTTGTTTGTTTGTTTGTTTTCTTTTTGAGATAGGGTCTTGCTGTATAGTCCAGGTTGGCCTTGAATTTACTATCTAGCCTAGCCTGACTTTAAACTTGAGGCTCATTCTTCTGCTTCAGCCTCCTGAGTTTTTGGGATTTACAAGCATGTGCCACTATACTTGGCTTCTGACCAAAGTCTGTATCATATAGACTTCATCAACTAATTATGTATGTGAAGACAAGGCTAATTAATTTGATTTAACACTTTTAAGTACTTCGGCATGGGGATATAGTTTGGTGATAGATCATTTGCTTAGTGAGACCCAGTTTGGTCCCCTGTACTAATCTGAGTAGAACCAAGGATAACTAATAAGTATGGCAACACCCTGTCCTCATGTCTGATCGTATGGTGTTGGTGGCTCTGCTGGCTGTAAATAATTCTTATTCTTGTAGCAGGAGGATTGTAAGTTTGAGCTGAACTTGGGCTATTTAGTGACTTAGTGACACTCTGTCTAAAAATAAAGTACTGGAATGTGGCCCAGTGCGAAGGCTCTGGGTTCAATCTCCACCAAAAAAAAAAAAAAAGAAAAAATTTTCTTTTTTTTTGTGCAGTGATGACTTTTTCTCAGTGTATGGTATATCTCAATTCAAAAACATGAAAACAAAAAGTTGAAGTGTGGTTTGGATCCTATTTTTCTTTTTATTGGTTCTTTCAGTTTCTTCATCAGTTCATGAGTGTTTGTGAAGCCAAAAGCCTTCGAGTTAAACTTGTGACCACTGCAGACATATCCAACCTGTGGTCTGCAGTCCTTCCACTTTCTTTTTTTTTTTAAACTTATAATAATAAATATATTTTAAAAGGGAAGTTTTATTACTTATATATTAGCTACATTATATATTCTATATGTGGCTCAAGACAACACCTCTTGACTTAATGTAGCCCAGGCAAGTCAAAAGGTTACACAGGTTCTTATAAAATCAGAATGTCTCTCTTCTCCTGGAACAACGGGAGGCCCTTGTCACGTTGGCTCCCATTCCCCTGTCCCCTGGAAGGACATCCTTGTATAGGAAATCCGGTCTAGTTCCTCACCGACGTGGTGGCGTGCAATGTTTCCTGCATGTACTCACTGAGTCGACTAGATTTTGTTTTGTCTTCTCTGCTGCTTCAACTTCAGAGGATCCAGAGACAGGGAGCCAGATGCCTGGTCTTGGCCTTCGTGACTCTCTGGGCAAATGTCTCAAATTCTATGGCATTAGTCGTTTTCCCTCTTGAAAGTTTTTTCTCACTACTTTTCTTTGTTTCCTTTTTTTTTTAGCCTTGTATCATCAAGATTAAAAACTTTTTTGATGCAGAAGATTATTACATTGTTTTGGAGTTGTAAGTAGTACATGTTTTGCATTTATGTTTCTCTTTAAGTGCTCATATACCAGCAACGAATTGAATGTACTTACCTTTCTTATCTTGGGGACCCTCAACATGTATGTACATGGTAGTAGGACCCACAGTGTGTGTGTGTGAGTGTGTGTGTGTGTGTGTGTGTGTGTGTGTGTGTGAATATCACTTCTAAAAACCCTCCCATGTTTCCGAAAGCATTTAGTTTGGGATTCCAGGTCTTATATCTGAGGTTCAAACCTGGGTTTGAACTCTACGTGTGAGCAGCTAAGCACCCATGGGTGAGTTATTTCACTTCTCTGAGCCTGGTTTTCTTAATATTAAATGAAGATATTAATGATATCCCATGTGTAAAAATCTTGTAAGGATGATATACGATGGAACTGAAAACCTTCACAGAGAGTGCCTGGCAACTTTGGCTTCATACTACTATTCTGCAGCTCCCTGACCGAGTGTGTCTTTCTGCTCAGAATCATGGAACTTTGTAGAGTATCCTTCAGAGTCTTGCTACTTCAGAGGCCACATTGGTCTAGTTTCACCACGTATGACCAAAATAGTTTCCTGTTTTATTCCTGGGAGAGGCCGGGCTCATGTCCATTCCTGCATAAATTTGCAGTGCTTCTGGGAATGGTTGTTGTGGCAGGAGAGTATGCGTTGTTGTTGGCCGGCAAACAGTGATTATTCAGGTTGACCTTGAGATTACATAATAAATCGGAGTCCTGATAGGAGCACTGGGCTATACTTGAATGCCTAGGGAATGTTGCTACTAAGTGGAAGACTGTTACTTGACTGGATCCAATTACCACAGTTTAATAATTCTGGCAAAACAGTAACAGTAACTGTTACTATGAATCAAGTACTGCTATAAACACTTTATGTGTATTGACACATTTATGCTTTATAATAATCTTATAGGTTGATTACGAGTTATTGGTACGTTACTGTTTTTAGACTTCCTTAAAGAAAAGACAGTTGAATCACAGAGGAAATGCACAGCCTTTTTGAGCAACTACACCAGGCCAGGTACCTTACTTACGTCAGTTAGCTCTTAGATTTTCACACTAGCCATCATGGTAGGTGGTTGTCTTGGTCACTTTCTCTGTGGTGGAACAGAATGCCTGATATCTACAGCTTGAAGGAGGAGAGTTTTTCTTTTGGCTCCAGTTTTAGAAGTTTCAGTCCATGTTTAGCAGGCTCAAACACAGAAAACAGCCTGGTGGAAGGGTCTGCTGCTGAGGAAAGGGGCTCACGTCATGGCACTCAGGAGGCAGAGAGGGAAGAGAGGAGCCGGGAGGGAGAGATACCCTTCTAGTCAGACCCCTCTAATGCAGCCCCACCTCCTGGCAGAAGTCAGCTGTAGTGTCCCCATGGTTTAGTCACCTTCCAAAAGCTCTTCTCCTCCAGCACGTGAGGCTCTTGGTAGACATGTAGATTCAAACCATAACAATGATATTATCCCCATTTCTTTTAAGCTCAGAGAAGTTAAATATCTCACCCAAAGTCTTCTAGCTGGGAAGTGGTGGCGTTGGAATTCAGACCCCCATTGCCTGATTGTAAGTGTCAGCTTCCTCTTCTGTGTTAGCTCCCAACTCGTGATAAGAATGTAGACTCCTAACCAGGTGTGACGGTATTTGCCTGTACCCCCAGTGACTGAGGGAGGCCGAGGCAGGAGGACTACAAGTTTGAGTCTGCCTAAGTAATTTAGTGAGACTGTGTCTCAAAAAAGAGCTGGGAATGTGGCTCAGTAGTTACGTGCCCATGGGTTCCATTCTTAGTATGGTTAAAAAGAAAAGAGAGGAAAAAAGCAAACTCCTAGGCGCTACCTGTGGTCTGCTGAACCCATGTATAGGGCCTTTCCAGTAACCCACATGCTTAGCCCATTTATTTTAGTCTTTTGAAGTGTGGTTTTAGTAAGTTTTTGAGTTGTCCATGCTGGACTTGAACTTCAGTCATCCTGCCTCAGCTTCCCAGAGTGCCGGGGCGTGCACCCCTCTGCCTGGCTTGAGTTCAGTTTTTAAAAGCTCTCCAAGTATCAGCACCCCTTGCACATTCCTTCTGTTCTCTTCTTTCCAACTGGAACATCTGATTAAAAATGGGAGTCAAAAGTGAAGTAAAAATATTTTCTTTTTTTAAAGAATTTTATTTAAAGAAAGACTAAACAAAACAAAATGGGTAGAAATAATACATACGTTCCACTAGTTAATGTTTACATACTGTCTCTTTACAAATAGTTTAAGATACAAAACTGGAACATATAAAGTGGGAATTCAAACAGTGAGACTACAAATAGTTCTGTTCAACTATCCAACAAACACTTAGAATTATGGTTGTCAATCCTATACACTTAAACATACGTGCAGTTATCCATATCATCATTTATGTTGAGATTAAACAAACTAAAGCAGGCTAAAGTCATTCTGAACAAATAATAATAGTATTGCTGGATTTCACATCATGACACTCCGGGATCAGCACTGGGTACTGTACTGTCTTTTTCATTTTATTTAAAGAAAGACTAATCAAAACAGAAAATGGGTAGAAATAATACATACTTTCAAAGAAAAAAAATAAACTAAGAAATCACTAGCTGATGATTACAGATTGTCCTCTTACAAATACATATTCAAGATACTAAAGTGGAGCATATAAAGTGGGGATTCAAACTGAGATTGCAACCAATTCTGTTCAACTATCCAACAAAAACTTAGAAATATATTTATCAATCCTATACACTTAAATATACATGCATTTTATCCATATCTTCAATTATGTTGAGATTGAACAAACCCAAGCAGGCTAATGTCACTCTGAACAAAGAATAATACTATTCCTGGGTATCTCATTATGACACTCCAGGAGCAGCACTGGGTACTTTAGTGTCTCTTTTTTTTTCAAAGTATCTGTTCATTTCATCATGTGTCATAAGATCGGTTCTCATAAACTGTTTACAGATTCTACACATGCATGAGTCCTAACATGTATTTCTATCCTTTCTATATTAGAAACAAAACAAAGCAAGACAAAAGAAAACATATTCCTATAAACGCATGAAACAAAACAGACATGTAAGACCATTGCACAAGGAGTTCTACCATAGTTCCTGTGTTGTCTCTTGTTATCTTCAATAGAATTGGCTATATCATCAGTCATAGTATAATTGAATAAATCAGTACATAACAGTATTTAAAAAACACAATTTTGTATATAGTATAAAACTTCAAAAGTAGGTAGTTATCAAACCAGAATGTGTCTTAGAGTCTTGTCATCTTCAGTGTAGTTTTGAATAAAATCTGTCGATACCAAACAGCAATCAGACAAACCAGATTTAACTAAGATCAGTCATGATAAAACAGTGTAAGTCATACAGGGCTCCAGATTAAGTTAATAGGAAATTAAAGATGATTGCTGTGCTATATTCTGATGTTTTGGGGATAGCTGTCTGTGCCCTCAAATCTAATGCAAGTAGACAAACTAGGACAGAATAAAATCTATCTAAGCAGATGTGTGTTTTAAATCCTGATACACTATTAGTGATATCTTCTGCCATTTTTTTAAGACTCTCCCTCCCCTTTCACTTCTCCAGGGTACACTGTGTATTTTTGGGTCTGACCAAGACCCTTGGTTTTAATTTGGGGGGTAGGGGCAACTTATTATTTACCTAAGTGGTCCCAAACCTCTCTCCTGGACTTGATCTCTAATTGTATTCTTTTACGTATGAAAGCCTGTCTTTCTAACCTATCCACAAATACTGGTCGAGTTGCCCCTATTACTCTCTGGTTGTCTATCACATAGAGCATTGTTTTCTCATATTAGATTTTCAGTCCATGTACTCCTTTTGATGTTATATTTCCTATAAATAGCATCTTGGTGGACCCTGCCTCCTGATCTACTCCACATGTGGTTCTTTTTTTTTTTAATTTAGTGTATCAAGGCCATCTATATCAGAGATTATATCCAACCTTCTCTGCCTCATTTTTGTAAAAATATTTTCTTGTCCTAATTTTTTGCTTGTGCTTATTTTCTGTCCAAGTAAATTTCCTTGCTTTGCCTGTATTTTTCAGGATGGAAGGGGGAGAGCTGTTTGACAGGGTTGTGGGACACAAACGTCTGAAGGAAACTACCTGCAAGCTCTATTTTTACCAGATGCTATTGGCTGTCCAGGTAAGAGAAGCCCCCAGTTACGTGAATTACTGCCTGAATTAGGCAGAAACAGAGGAACTGGGGATTAAAATTCAGAAGCAAGTCTGTGTTTGTTGTTCTGTTCTTGGCAAAAACATCTTCCCCTTTGATTTAGATGACAAAGCTCTTGCTGTGAAATTAAGACACAGTGAGAAAGGGAACTAAGAGCTGAGAGGCAGCACAGTGGTGGAGTGCTTGCCTAGCATGCGCCAGCCCTGGGGTTCAGTCTCCAGAATTTGTGAAAGAAAAGGCAGGGGGAGCAGGGAGACTAAAGAAATGAATACACTGTCTCATTCTCCTCTCTTTAGTTTGGAGCTCTTTCTGAAGGAGCATTGATTTCTACATTGGCTTGATCCTTGTGGAAATCCTCCTTAATTCTCAGAGTGGGAGCTGGACAAGGTTCATGAGTTGGGCAGGTTCAGACTGATGGTTTGCTGTTCCTGGCAGGTGGGCAGGGCACATGCATAACCTTCTCTCATGAGGGTGTTGATGGAAGAACAGTTAGGGACAGTTTTCTTTGTGGACATCACCATTTTCCAAACCAAATTTGGGTCTTGTGATTCCCTGCCAGTTTTCTCTTTTGAAAACCCACTCGTTTTTTGTCTTTTTCCTTTTTATCGGTACCGGGGATTGAACTCATGACCGCCTGCTTCCAAGGCAGGTGCTTATGCCGCTGAGCTAAATCCCCAGCCCCTAAAACCCACTTCTTGGGCAGATGGGGCTCTAGCTCAGTGGTACAGTCCTTGCCCAGGACGCGTGAAACCATGAGTTCAGTCCCATGTGCTACAAATAGAAACCAACCAAAAACAACTTCATGAGAGAAGCACATCTGTTTGGAGCCTTTCTTGGATTGAACAAGATTTTTCTGGAGTTTGTCCACCTGGGTTTGTTTCCTTTGAAGTTTTCCCCAAATCCATTTCCTACTGGAAGTGTTTGGAAAGGATTTGCCCTTAGCAGGGGCATATTAGACGAGGCTGAATTTTTTTTTGTTTTGGGGATTGAACCCAGGGACTGATCCTTGTGCATGATGGGCAAATGTTCTACTGACGAGCTGTCTCTCCTGGACGAAAGCAGTTTTTAATGGCAGCTGTGACCTATCCAGTGCTTGACTTGCACTTTGGTTTATTCCCTCGCTCTTTTATATTTATTGAATGACACTGTGAAGACACTGGATATGGTATACTTTTGATTCCTAATACAATATGACTGTGACATAGTATATTGATGCTTTGTGTGTTCTTTTTATTTTTTTCCAGGCTTTTGAGACAAGGTCTTGTTACATAGTTCAGGCTGGCCTAGAAGTCACTATATAGCATTGTATAGCATAGTCTGACCTCACATTTGTAGCAATCCTCTTGCTACAAATCCTCTTGTACTGAGATTGCAGGTGTGCGCCACCATGTTTGGTAGTGTGTTTATTTTTATATGCTATTTCAGATTAGAGAGTTTTTGAAGACTAGAGTCAGGCTTTGCATCTAAGAATAGGTTAATTCTGGGTATTTGTACAGATAATTTACAAATACATAAAATTATTTATTTCGTTGCCTGGTTTTTTTTTTTTTTTTTTTTTGAGACAGGGTCTCACTATGTAGTTTAGCTGACTGAATTCACTATGTAGCTCTAACTGACCTTGAACTCTTGGCAGTCCTTCTGTCTCAGCCTCCCACCTGCGTGTGCCACCATGCCTGGCATTTATTTATTTTTGAGGCAGAGTTTTGGTCTGTAATTCAGACAAGCCTTAAACTTGTGATCTTCTTGGTCAGCCTCTTGGGGCCTGAAGCTATAGGCTTGTGTCATTACACCCAGGCCAACATATTTCTTGGTGGAATTTTCATAGTTATTTTGTTATGTTTTTAGAATAATTTTCTATTACTCATTTAATTATCTTTCCCCCACTGTACTGGGGATTGAACTCAGGGAACATTGAGTTCAATGGTAGAGTACTTGCCTAGAATGCATGAGTCCTTCCAAATGTGTGTGTGTGTGTGTGTGTGTGTGTGTGTGTATCTATCTATCTATATAATTTTTTTTTACTTTTGACACAAGGTCTTACTACGTTTCCCAGGGTGGTATAGGATTTGCAGTCCCCTGACTCAGCCTCTCAAATAGAGGAGATTAGAGACATTCACCATCGTAAGCAGCACAATTAAATTTTAGTTAAAGCTGAGCATGCTGGTGCATGCCTGTGATCTTAGCACTTGGGAGGCTGAGGCAGGAGGATCTCTGAGTTCCAGGCCAGCCCTGGGGTACATAGTGAGTTCAAGTTCAGCCTGTATTACCAGCAAAACTCTATCTTAATTTGTTTTTATTACAATAGAAACTTTAAATATCATTTAAATTATTTTTCAGAATTGTGAATTATAAGAGTTATTATTCTAAGTTGCTTTTTTCATTTTTACTGCTGTTTAAGGATATTTGGGAAATGTTTATAAACTAACCCATTTAATTTACAGTTTTCTCTGATTTCAAAAATATAATTGTATATATCAGCATACAGTTCCACTCAGCCTGAGATGTATGTCCGTATTCATATATCCACTGTATATATCTAAGGATCACACCTCCCTTTCTGTGTAGTACCTTCATGAAAATGGGATTATACATCGGGATTTAAAACCAGAGAATGTTCTACTGTCATCTCAAGAAGATGACTGTCTTATAAAGGTAAGAAATACTGTGTTCCGCATGTGGACATTCCAGTAGATCTCTGCTTAGAAACTGTCTTTTAACTCATCGGGTTAAAAAAAAATGAGATCATGAAAAGGCTGAAACACTGACCTTTCCACTTGGAGCAATTATTGTAGAAGTCAGACGGTGTTGCAGTGCTCTGCAGTGTAATGAGTAATTGAGCTTCACTGTATACAAGCCACTTTTGTGCAAAGAGGGGAGGTCTAAGAGACTCAGTGAATCAGAAAGCCTGCCTTGTCTTCTTTGTTAAGCCTAGTTTCACTTTAGAATTTCCTGTTAGGACTTTTAAAATGACAAACAAACTAAAAGCACCCAGGCTACCTCAGAATCCGAGCATGGTACACATTTTGAACTCACTTTGTAGCTCAAGCTGGCCTCGAACTTGCAGCAATCCTCCTGCCTCAAGCTCTTAAGGATTATAAGCATTTTTTTTTTTTTCAACTTTTCTTTAGCTCCTCAGACATTCCTTGGGTAGTGAAGTTTGGAAATCTGAGTCTAAGAAGAACCAGGGATAATTAATTTGAATTGTATAGTGTTTGTGGCAAGGGTTATAACTTCTTATAAGGTTACACAGAACAGAGGACAGTTGGAAAATCTGGTTCTTGAGGCTCTTATGTTCAGGGATTTATTCCAGTCTTGAACTCACTGCATAGCCCAAGCGACCTTAAGTTTCAGATCCTCCTGCCTCAGTTCTCCAGTACCTAGATTACAGAAGTGCAGAGCCCTCCCAGCTTTGTAGATTTGATTTATTTTTTGGTTTCTTGAGCCAGGAACTTGTAGTTCAGATTGGCCTTGAACTCTATGTAGCCCAGGCTGGCCTCAAACTCAAAAGTGAATCCCCCTGCCTCAGCGTCCTGAATGCTGTGATTATAGGCAAGTGCCATGATGCCTGGCTCAGATTTTATTGTAAGCAAAATCAAATCCTTTAGCTTTGAAAGATAGGAATTTATAATTGATCGTGGTGGCCCATACTTCTAATCCCAACACTCAGGAGGCTGAGGCAGGAGAATCACTAGAGATTCAAGGACAGCCAGAACCTGCAGTGACCCTGTCTCAAAAAAGTCCAAAGAAATGCTGGTCATAGTAGCCTACACCTGTACTCTCAGCACTCAGGAGGCTGAGGCAGGAAGATTACTGTGAGTTTGAGGTTAGCCTGACCTCCACGAGACTCAAAAAAAGAAACCTAAAAAAGCTCAAAAGATAATGAATTTGTTTCAGATAAACTGTGTCAACTGTACAGTAAAAACTGTCTGGATTTACATGTCTTTGAGGACAACAGAGTATGATCTTTTTATTTTATGAGATTGTTAAAAGTTACTTATTTTGTCCTTAATTTTAGATTACTGATTTTGGGCAGTCCAAGATTTTGGGGGAGACCTCTCTCATGAGAACTTTATGTGGTACCCCCACTTACTTGGCTCCTGAGGTTCTTCTTTCTGTTGGGACTACGGGGTATAACCGAGCTGTGGACTGCTGGAGTTTAGGAGTTATTCTTTTTATCTGGTAAGAAAAGTTTTCATCACTTCACTATCTGGTTGGAGGTGATTAAGTGAAATCATAAATGTGTTCAGGTAGAGAGCTTGTGTTTAATTTCAGTCACTTTTTGATCATTGATTTAAAGAAAAACTTGATTTTTTCATTATGCCGAAAAAGAAAGCTATACATCTGAATGCTGCTGAGAATACCACTTGATTTCTTTTCCTTTCTCTCTCTACCAATGTTAAGCCTTAGTGGGTATCCACCTTTCTCTGAGCATAAGACTCAAGTGTCACTGAAGGATCAGATCACCAGTGGAAAGTACACCTTCATTCCTGAAGTCTGGGCAGATGTCTCAGAGAAGGGTATGGATACGAAAGGGTTAAGAATTTGTGGTTTACTGAAATGTAAGTGTGCTGTTGGTGGGAGTTTCTCTTCCAGCTCTATGGTGTTTTCTCCTGTTGACTCTGTCTTAGTTTCTGTTGTCAGTTTTACATCATTTGAGCAGAGGAAATTATGATCATGGGTTCCAGAATCCAAACTCAAGTCATGGGTCTAGTATTTACCAGCTGTGTGACCTTAACCAAGTTACCTAACCTCTCTGAGTCTTCATTTTCTTTATTTGTAAAGGAGCCTTCAATAACTCCTGCTTGAAAGAATTTTTGTGAAGATTAAGTATAACGTACACAAGTGCTGGGTACCTACCTATTTAAAAATGCAAAATAAATAACTTTTTACTATAAGCTTTTTGTAAGTAGCATGTAAAAGGGCAACATTAGTTACCTTGTGTTTTATAATTTAAAAGTGCAACCTCGTAACTCTCTGAAGAAAAAGTAGGTTAAAATAAAATGTCCACTAATATAGGTGGTTGCATGAAATGTCAGTATGTTTAAGGCACGTCTTTTGTTTTGTTTTATGTTATGTCTTTGTGAGACAGGGTCTCGCTAGGCAGTTCAGGCTGCCCGTAACTTGCTATGTAACGAGGCTGGCCCTAAATTTACAGTGATCCTCCTGTCTCCGTCTCCCGAGTGCGGGATTACAAGTGTGGGTCACTGTGCCCGGCTACATGTCACTCTCGTTAAGGAATAGTATTTTTGCAGTAAACAGGCTAACCTGCAGTCATTTTTTGCTGCGTTGTCAGGTTTTCTTTCTGACAAGCCTGCAGTTCGGGGGAGCCCCTCTCTGGCTAAGAGACATCATCTATCTGTGGGTCTCAGGAGAGTTGGCTGTGCATTCATAGTATCTGAGAACTGGATGAAAGTTCAGTTTTAATTAGTCCTAAGAAAGGAAACAGGCATCTGAGAGCTTACAGTGACCCAGCAGGGAGAGATGGGGGCATGTGGTCATTCCTGGTGCTCAGAGTCCTCTGAATACAATCGAGGAGGATTGGGAGGCGCTGTCTACTCTGTCTGCCAACTCCATGACGATTTTCTCTTTCTGGATGGTGGCCTGTTATTCTGGCATACTATTATATTGCTGCTTTTATGTTTTTATTCTTTTCACTACAGTTTGCCCAATTCTTTTTTGCTTTAGCTCTGGACCTTGTCAAGAGGTTGTTGGTTGTGGATCCCAAGGCACGGTTTACGACGGAAGAAGCCTTAGGTCACCCGTGGCTTCAGGTGGGTGTGGGGTGGTGGGTGTGGAGTGGTGCCCCTTTGTATTAAATACATGGGGAGCCCTTGACTGAACTGCCCCAGTGAGGTGAGGAAGAGCACGAAAAAACGTTTTGTGTTGCTGAGTCTGTGTAATTGTTTTAGATCAAGTGTAGGGGGGCACATGGGGTGTGGTGGGTGCTTGGAGTGTGTATCCCCTCCCGTGTTATCCATGGCTCTGGAATGGACATACTCACTTCGTAACTTGCTCTGGTTCCACTTGGCTACCCTGAGCCTACAGTTTGAGTGTGTCCTCTGAGAGATTGCACCTCCAGCTATGTGCCCCCTTCTTCCCTCCAACAGGTGGGGTGGGCTGGGCCGCATTCCAGCCACCCCCTGCCTTCATTCAGGGCAGCTGAGCGAGCTGGAGCAAGGCAGAGAGAATTCAGCTGTTACGGAAGCCCGTTAGATTGGGTAGGTGGGGGTCCCACTTAGTGCTCCTTTTTTGAGTAAGCATGCCATTAGTGTAGGCTGTCATCTGTGTCTGTCTGGTCTGTATTACCTCTGTGTTTATGCTTTGAGTTGTGGCTCCCTTTTGATCATAAACTGACCTCATTCAGAGCTGCCAGAGTTGCACACCCTTGTGGCTTCACCAGGTTAATCTTTGGCTTTGAAATTAGCTATAGTATCAGGGAAGTTTTCTGCTGCATATGTTATAATCTGTTCAGTACATTTCTACTCAGCACAGCCAGGCCTCTTTCTGTTAACTTTCTTTTGGTCTTTTTTGTATTCTGTGATGCTGTAATCATGTAGCTTGAGTTAAAAGCTGTTACTTGGAGAATTACTGGTCCAGGAATTCCTTGGGCAGTCCAGCCTGGGCCTCTGGGAAGACTGTCCCTATTCTTTTTGCAATCCTGCATACCTAACAGTTTTGCTCAGGCCAGCTCAGGTTGAGAACAACAAACCCTTAAAAGAAAGAAAGAGTAAAAGGGGGTGGAAGGGTAGTGGGGGGAGATGTGTGTTTTGGATGTTGCCCTGGAAACAACAGTCCCCCCACAAGAAATCTGTCAGATGATTTAGCATTTAATAGACCACACAGATTTGAAGCAGCAGGACCTTAGAGAAAAGGAGTTTGGAAACAAAGGGTGCCTTTGCATGTGAGGATTTGATTTTTCATAGAAAAAGAGAAACACGCCTCTTAGCTCTTTTCATGTGTCCTAACAGGGAAACTCTTGGGGGTCCACTGTAGAGGTAGAGGAGTTGGGTTAGACTTGGAGAGAATGGAGCTGGCCAGTGAGGTTTAGGAATAGTGTTTGTGTCTGCCTGAAATTTATGAGCCAGCAGAGTCTGTTATCCACAACCAAGCAGAATGTGGATACAGGGGTCCCATGCCAATGCTCTTTCGTTGACGTTTTTACAGCCAAAGGTGAAGTGAAGGATAAGGATGCAGATTAGCTCTCCTGTATGCCCTGCCAAAGCGGGCACAGACCAGCTATCTAAAAAGTCATTAATAATGGTTAGGTTTTACTTATTTTTGAATATTAGTATTGTTTTGAACCCAGGTGGTTTTGCAGGTCTGGTACTGGGAACGTATATTCTTGTTTTCATTGTATCATTAATGGTGTCCAGTTTGGTGAGAATTTCTTTTATCCTCTTTTTGCCTTACGTTTATTAAAATAGAGTTTTTAATGAGGGATATTATAATTTTATTTTTAAAAATTTATTATTTTCTGGGTTTTTGAGACAGGATCTTGCTGTGTAGTTCAGGTTGGCTTTGAACTTGCTATGTAAATGTAGTTCAAGCTGACGTCAGATTTGTGGCTGTCATCCTGCCTGAGCCGCCTGAGTGCCGGGATTACAAGCGTTCCACCATACTGGCTTAATTTAATATTTTTTAGTAGATTGTAGATATCTCAAAGGAAAGGTTTTACAGATAAATTCTTACTTGTGTTAACAAAATCTTTTTTCACATAATGGCTAATTGATGATTTGTAGACATAAACTTACATAGATTGTACATTACTCTGGCAGCACTAACGGGCTGCTGGCAGAAGGGCAGAAGGTGGCGAGGTGGATGGATGCTGTGCCATGGATGAGTATGGAGAAAAAAGGGATGACTTTGGAGAGTGACCCAGTAAGAGAAGTGAGATCATAAGGTCAAGAGCAGAGTGGGGAATCCAGCTGTGCTTGGTGCTGGATTGAGTAACAACGGGAGCTATGCCAAGTGATCTAATCGGTCAGTGTGGTGGAAGCAGCTGGTGGTGGCTACCAGGTAGTTGAGAGATGAGCTCATTGTTGGTTTCTCAGTACTGCCGTTTCACGGTGTCTGTGAATTTGCTGAGTGTTGGAGGTCTCTGTTCATGTGTCCTCTCCCTGACTTCTGTGGTACTCTTGGCTTGGGGAGGAATAGGGAAGGGGATGGGTTGAGTTGAAAAGTACTTGGGGCTTTGTAATCCTGCTACTCTGGGTCTGTTCAGTACATGCCTCTTCTGAGAAACCAAGCTAGGCTTCTAGCTACCCCAAACCCCACTTTCCTGGCTATAGGTGTTTCATATTTCCGAAGATAGGGAGAACAGTACCAAATGCAAATCCTTGAAGGTTCATTATTGAGCATCCAGGCAGATGGGAACTTAGGTTCAGACACATCTGGATAAGCATTCTCTTTCCTCCTCAGATCCCAGCATGAAACGCCTATAGTGCTCTGCCCTGTTTATTCTTTATTGTTATTCTTTCTTGTTAGACCTGACCTTGGGATATTGGGGGCTTTAGGTCCTTTTGGCAACTTGTACAACATGTGCTGGATAATTTTCTTAGGTTGTTGAGTCTGTTAGGATGGCCTGGGTCACTGGCCTCCATGGTGGCAGGAGAAGGAAGGGGTCTAGAAGGATTCAGAAAGCTTCATGGTGTCATCCTTACCGTCTGGCCTCCTGATTGTCATTTCTCTCAGGATCTGGGATGCTAGTTCTAAAATTCTTAGCTGCTGGGGTTTGTGATTCTCTCACCCACTGGGAGATCTTGGGCAGACAGGCTTAATTTGGCCAGTGCTGAAGAGAACAGACTGCTTATGAGACCACTGTGAGAAGAAACAAGTGAGCGACAGCCCTGTCATCCTGGGGTCTTCCTTTCTGTCATGCATAGCCTACTTAGCTTTTTAATTTCTTCACAGGATGAGGACATGAAGAGAAAGTTTCAGAGTCTACTGGCCGAGGAAGATAAGCCGTTGGCTCTTCCCCAGGTTGTGCTGCAGGTATCCCTATTAATGTTAACTAAATGTAGATTAGAAGCCTAGAAAGTCATATATACCTGTAATTTCAGCACTCTGGGAGGCTGAGATAGGAGGATCAAAAGGTTGTGCTGAACCTGGCAATTTAGTGAAACCCTATCTCAAAATTAAAAAAAAAAAAAAAAGGCTGGGGATGTAGCTCAATGCATAGGCTTGCATTCAGTCCTGAGTGTGTGATTTATAATGTAGTAGATACTTGGTTTCTCCTTATCTGCTACAGTATCTTTATAAGACTTAATAAGTCAAGGGATGTTAAATGCATGCAAGGAGCATGGCTAGGGGTTATCAAAAGGTTTCCTACAAGGCAAGATCCAGTGTTCTGTTAGAGGTTCAAATTTAAATGTTTCGGAAAATGTAGCTGGGCATGGTGGTACATACCTGTAATTCCAGCACTCAGGCGGCTGAAGCAGGAAGATCCCTGAAAGTTCGAGGCCAACCTGAGCTACATAGTGAGTTTAGCCTGTATTACAAAGTGAGATCCTGTCTCAAAAAAAAAAAAAAGAAGAAAATGTAAAATTTGGCAAGGGTTTGATTTCTTGATTATGTTTTTCTTTTCAGTTCTTTGTAAGTGTGAATTAATATCTGCGCATTCCTGTCCAGCTGTTTCTTTTTGTTGTTTTGTTGTTACAGTGCTGGGGATGGAACCATGGGCTTTGTGCATGCTAGGCAAGTACTATACAACTGAGCTAAATCTGTGGCCCTGGTCCTGTTTTATTTAGTAAATGGTATCTCTTTCCCCCCTCCCCCACTGTTCCCTCTTGATTTTTTAAGTGAGGAAAGAACTAAGACACAAAACATTAGCTTTCCATAAAAGAGCAAGATTTGGGGGTAGGAGGGCTTCAATCCGTTTTGATTTTTTTTTTTTTTTTGAGACAATCTCAGTACATAGTGCAGGCTGACTTTACACTTGTTTATGTAGCCCAGCCTGGCATCAAACTCATAGTGATCCTCCTGCCTAAGTCTCCTGAGGTGTGTACTGCAATGTTTGGCTTTTCTTTTCATTTTAAATAGAGTTATTGTTTCTTTTTGGTGCTGGGGAGTAAACCCAAGACTTGCACATGCTAAGCACATGCTTTATCATTGAGCTATAATTCCAGTCTCTATAAATGTGGTAATGTAGGAGAAGATGAACAAAATCAGGTTAATTTTCCTCCCTATTTTCAATATATGGGTGCTCTGTAACTTAAGATGGATTTATAGCCTGGTAAACATTTTTTTTGTCATCCTGTCTGTCTAAGATTTCACTCTATAGTTCAGGCTGGCCTTGAACTTACTTTGTAGCCCAGGCTGGTTTCAAACTCGAAGCAATCCTCCTGCCTTCCAAGTGCTGGGATTACAGGTGTGCGTCACGATGCCTGGCCCAGGCAAACCCAATGTAAGCTGCAAATATTTTAACCTATTGAACATCCTAGTCTAGCAACACAATGTGCTTTAGTGTGGTTTCCTTTCCCAATCTCAAGAGTATTGTACTGCATATTGCTAGCTCAAAAAAAGATCCAAATTTGAAGTTCATTTTCTATTGTGTAATGCTTTTGCTTTGCTTTATGTACAAAAACAAAGTCAAGCAGGGGATGGTGGCGCATGCCTGTATTCCCATCACTTGGGAGGCTGAGGCAGAAAGATTGCAGCAACTTCAACACCAGCCTGAGCTACATAGTGAGTTCAAGGCCAGCCTGAATTACAGAGCAAGACCTTGATTCAAAAAATAAAAAAACTCTAAGTCAAACTGTCTGTGCATCATTAAGTAGTTAGAAGCCACAAGGGAGAGAAATGTCAAGTAGATAAATTTGTCCGAATCCAGAGGGGTGTGGTGCCATTCAGTTACTGGAAGCATTTTAGAGAACTTTGCTAGAAGCTGATGATTTTCTTTTCAACATTTCTCCCTTTTCCTCTCTGTATTTCCAGCCTTCCACTAGTCGAAAACGGTCTCTCGAAGCAGAAGCTGAGGATGTAAAGACCAGAAAGCGTACGGCTGTGTGTGCTGCTGTGTCATAAACACTGTGATTTAACATGGAAGAAATGTTTCTTCTTTTACTCTGCTGTCATCTTGTTTCTTTAAGTCTTTTTTTTTTAATGGCTTCTATTTTAATTATGGGAGTGATTGTTTTTCCACAATTGTGTATATAATTAAAAACCCGATAAAACTCAGGCTTTGTGCATATACTTGATTCTTGAGTTCTAATGCTTTTTTTTTTTTTTTTTTTTGGTGTTAGAAGTCACTGTGTGCCTTTCATGTCAAACCTTACCTTGACGGTTGTTACCAGGCTAGTTTCTTGGACTGCTACTCTGTTTTAGTCAGTGAGAGCTGAATATAAATTCTAAGGGCCCCTTAGAAGGTCACTGGAAAGGGTTTGTTGATGCATGTATCACAGTCCTGTTAAATTCCCATCTTCATTCTATTAAACATACATGTGCATAGTCTTTGAAATCTCAGGAGCGGGTAAGTTGTAAAGTCAAAATTTTTCTCATTTTAGGAAGGTGATAGGGCACTTCTGTGTATTATCTGTAAAAACCCCTTTCATTCCTGTAAACATATCCATTGATATTTCAATAGCAGATTTTCACAGTAAGAGAGAGGGAAACATAAGGAGACTGTCAGTCATGTCTGTCTTTTCTGTCAGTTGAAATACAGGTGATTTGTTTTTCAGAACCGTTGGGATTTTAGACGTGGTCAGGTGTGTGGATATGTCATGTTGACCCAGTAATGTTGGGGAGTCTGCATAGTTCTACTTTTGAGTGGTCTTGTCCTCACAGTGACCTTGTAAGCTAGGTCTTCCAACTACCTTCATCTTATAGATGAGGAATCCAGACTTAGGGAAGTAAAGTAAGTTTTTCCAACATCATACAGTTGGTAAGTGGCAGTTCCAACTGAGGTCTTGCTAACTTTTTTTTTTTTGTCTTTTTGAGACAGGGTCTCAATGCAGTTTGGGCAGGCCTTGAACTTACTTTGTAGCCTGGGCTGGTCTTGAACTCGAAAAATCCTCCTGCCTCAGCCTCCCTAGTGCTGGGATCAGGTGTGAGCCACCATGCCCGGCTTAGGTCTTGCTGCCTTTAAAGCTAATATTGTCTTCTCGTTTTTATATTCAGACTAAGGATGTTGACTCAGACAAAATTCATAACAGACTGATGTCTGAATCCTAAATGCCAATCTGTTTAGTTATAAAGAGCATGAACTGTCAGAAGGAACACTTTCTTATCTGCCTATCAAGTTTGTTTAGTTCCTACAGGCTGCCTGCAGGGATAGCCCACTGATCTGTGGAAGCTGGATCCCACTCAGTATTTCATGGAAAGATTGATATCAGGGATACAGATGGCTGGGCTTGGGAGCTACCAGGCATGCGAGCAGTCCTAATGACTGGCTTGTGTTTGTTTCTTTCTGATCCACTGATCATATTCTTTCCCCTCCCCCTCCTCTTTTTACTACTGAGGATGGAACCCAATGCCTTTGTACTGAGCCACATGCTGTAGCTGTTTTTAAAATTTTGAGATAGGGTCTCACTAAGTTGCTAACTTGCTGGTATGTAACATGTGATTCCTGGTCCTCGGCCTCCCAGAATGCTGGACTTACGAGCATGTGCCACCACACCTGGCTGTGATTTGCCTCTTATGTAACTTTGTCTAACTGGTGCTTGACCACACTGTAACTCACTGGCGATGCCATGGATCGAGTCGCATTGTTTAGATGCTACTAACCTTCCATGTCAGAGGCAGGAGCACTCAGGTTGGCAACTAGAAGGGTATGCAAGCTTTCTGAGGGGAGGTAGTGGGGATTTAGGTGGCTTGAATATTTAAAGGAATTGAGGCTGAGATTGCTAAATGGGTTTTAGCTCATTGGAAGAATATGAGGCTATTTTTTTAAAGGGTATTTTCCCTGTTGGGGTAGAGTTCATCAGTACTTCTGTGTCCAGAGCACTTTGTTTTAGCTCCCTCTGATACCTGCCATGATATGCTGAATAATGGCACTCAGTAAGTACCCTAACCTAATCCCTAGTATCTGGGAATATCTTACTTTACATGGCAGAAAATGTCATTAACGATCTGAGACAGGAACATAATTTGTCTTATCTCTTGGGCCCATGTCATTGCAAGGGTCTTTTGAGGAATGCAGAGTGAAAATCAGCTCAGATAGTGATGTGATGACTGAACAGAAATTAATGATATGATTTGAGAATGAAGTGAGGGGGCTACCAATCCAGAGTAAAGCTGTCCACTGAGGCTGAAAAAGGCAAGGAAATGGTTTTTCCCATGAGAATCCATGAAGGGATCAACCACCTTTTATAGCTTTGGAACTGTAAGAAATTTTGTTTTTTTTCTGAGTCGTGTGTGTGTGTGTGTGTGGGGGGGGTCATAGTAAAGCTGAGTGCCTGCTCCCTAGTACAGAAACTCAAAGAAGGGCTTCCTTAGAAGTTTCTGATGCTGTGGAACTCCTTCCACTGGTCATCTACTTGGAGGGCTTGGAAACATGAGCAAATGGTAGTGAGGTGGCAACATCATGATGGAAACAGTAATATGCTAAACTAAGCACTGTGCTTTCTTATGTTGGCTTTGGGGGAAATTAGTTAAAATTGCTGAGCTTTTGTTCCCTTATTTGTAACATGGATGCAGTAAGCAAAGCAACCGTCTATTGACATGGTGGATAGTCAGTGGAAAATCTACCAAGTGCCTGCCATGTGACAAGGGCTTCTTCAGTGTTAGCCTTCATTGTAAAGTGGAGAGAGCCGTATGCATAGCCAGAGGGAGGCAGAAAGTGCTTCAGCAGGAAGGTAACCTTTTCAACTTTTTTTTTTTTTTTTTTTTTTTTTTTTAGTATTATCACTGGGATGCCTTTGACTAAGCAGGTTTGGGAAATGCCAAGCCTGATGTGGGTGGTAGGAGCAGAGGTGGAGACCATTCCCAGTCCCTTTTGTAGAACAGGCAGATAGTTCTATGACAGATGCCCTGTGTACCTATATGGTGGTGTGCGTGGTAGCTCTTACTTGTATCAGCCTCTGCCCAGTGCTTCACGTGGTAGTTGTATCCCTATTTTTCACTGGGAGGCACCCCACTTCCTGCTCCATCTCACATGAGAAGGATGACCCCAGCTCCTTTATATACACTAGTTAGTCTAGCCAATCTGATTGTGGTGACTGGCTCGGACATGGGCATGAGGCCCACATGAAGCGAGTAAGTCAGTTCTGGGACTTCAGCTGTAACTATACTTTGAAGATCTCTAATCTGAGTATTCAAAATACTCCAAAATCCAAAACTTTGATCACTGATATGAAACCATATGGAAAATCCCTTGTTATTAAACTTTGCATGAAAGAATTATTAAAAATATTGAGGACCACGGGTTTAACTCAGCAGTGGAAGTGCCTGCTTGGCAAATAAGGTCATGAGTTCAATCCCTGTACCAAAAAACCCAGCCAAACAAACCCCCATTATTGAATACAAAATTACTTTCAGGCTGTAGGTATAGGGTATATATGAAACGTGAATTTTTCATGGTTAGAGTTGGGTTGCCTCTGCACCACAGCTCATATGTTTGCAAATATTCTAAAATTAAGATCAGATTCAGCCAGGTGTGGTAGCACATACCTGTAATCTCAGTACTTCTAGGGAGGCTGAGGCTGGGGGATTGCCAGTGAGTTCAAGAACAGCTTGAACTGCATAAAACCTCTTAAAAAAAAAAAAATCAGACACTGGCGAACACTTTCGATAATGGATACTGAACCTGTATTGGGAAACAGCCTCTGCTTTCTTGGGTAGAGGTAGCTAGCAGGTATGTGGCCACCATGTGCAAAGTGCTACATGAAAATGGGCAGGAAGACCCAAGATTGGAGACTGAGTTTCGGTTGAACTGGATCCAGCTATGCCTGAAGCAGAGAACCACTCAAGACTTGTCAAGTGTGTGATTAGGTGTGCTCCTTTTTTTGTTTTACTCCAGGTTGGGGTTTGTGTCAATTGATCTGAAAAAGTCCAGACTAGTAAACGAAACCATTTACAAGTTCCAAGAGACTCTCAAAGACTCTTGTTTTTTCAAGTAGGGAAAATGTTTTCTTCTGCTGTTTCTGTGCCAACTTCAGGGTTTTTGTAAAAGTTTGGGGCTGAGAATGGAAAGTGAAGACGTGGGAAGAAAGCGTCCTCATAACCCCAAGGTTGGGTGGACCCTCCCAGCTAATTATACCACAGGGTTTGGGAGCAGAGCCCCTTTCATTAAGCTTTTAGGACTCTTGGACGGATAGGGTAGGGATTACACCAGTGAATCTTAGAGAGCTTGGTGTATGCCATGCATTGTGCTGAGGGAAGTGCATGTATCTCCCTGAACCTTGTGAAGCACTGTCATACATTCCCCACTTGCAAACGTAAAAAAATCAAGTCTTTCTGGCTCCGTCCAGTGACCTCATGGTTTCCCAGTTTTTAAGAGAGAGGTAGGATTTGAACTCTTAGAGAGCCCTTTGGTTCTTAGCGACCAAAACTACAGAGGTCCTGTCAAATAATGACAATCTGATAAATACCAGGTGCGGTGGGGGATTATTTCATCAAGTTGTCAGGTGAAGGAGAAACAGGCATGAAGACCTGACCCTAGTCATGCAAGAGGAAGTGGAGATGCAGGTTCTCAGTGCAGTCAGTCTCTGCCTAGGTTTCAGGCTTTCACTGTACCACCTACACTGGTGCACGTGTCTGTACAGCTCCAGCATGAGATCGCACCGAGTCAGTGGCGTCCTCCCTCTGCACTTCTTGGACTGACTCCCGGCCCGGGCTCAGCGTTGAGAGCGAAGAAGATGGGCTCCTGCGCGTGGAGCCCAGGGGCTGGGCCGGGGTGGTCTGCAGTGCGGCTGGCGGTGGCGCAGAGCAAGGAACTGCGCGCTTTCCAGGACGGGCCGGACAGGCGCGGCGGGGGTAAACACGACGCCGGGAACAGCGACCCGCCGCAAAGGGCTCCAGGCTGGGCGCAAGGGAGGGGGCGCGGCGAGTGTGCGCGTGCGCGATGCGAGTGGAGAAGCCGCGGGGGCGCGCGTGCGCGGTTGGGGGGGCGGGTGTGGGCTGCCGCGGCGGCGCGCGGCACGGCGGGAACATGGCGCGCGGGAGCGGTGCGCGCGCCTAGCTGGCGGGACCGTTAGCTCGAGGCGGACGCGGCCCTGGCCCCGTGGGGATGGAGCAGTCGCTGCCGCTGGCTCCCGAGCCGACCCTGGGGTCTACCCCGGCGCGGAGCCGCAGGAGGCGGGAGCCCGAGTCTCCGCCGGGGCCGGCGCCGGTGAGTGCGTGAGGGGCGCGGGCCGGGAGACTTTCTTTGTGAAACTCCGTCGGTGCGAGCCGGGCCGGGCCTCGGCAGCGGACGAGTGGCCTCCAGGCGGAAGCCGCCTCGCCGTCAGGGTTCGAGCCCCGCTGTGGGCCGTGAGGCAGTGGGACCCGTCCCTGGCTGCCTTTAGTCTGCCTCAGTTTCCGCGGGAGAATGTAGGTGCGCGCGCGCGCGCGAGGAGGGGGCTGTATGCAGTCGGCGCCTAATGCCCGCCGCGCCTCCTCTTCGACCCCGCCCCCTCGGGGTGGAACCTGGGCACCCGGGTCCTGGAAGCTGTACATTAGGGTCGCTGGGAGACAGGTGTCGGCGTAGCTGGGGAGGCTCAGGTGCTGACATCCCGAGTAGGGTTGGTAGGGAGCCAGCTCACCGTCCCCGGAGGCAGCAAGGCTGTTGTTGGCTCTCCACAGAGCGATACTGGAAAGCTTTCCGTCCACTTGAGCTATGTAGAGTGTTTGGTGTGTGTCATGGTGAAGAATGCTAAGCCAAAGGGGCTCCTGCCAAACGGGTTGGGATGGCCCTGAACACGGGACTCCCTTGAGTTTTTTTCAGGGTAAAGGAATAATCTGGAGCACTTTATAAAAGTATGGGCAGCACCCCTTGCTCCAGCCCGGTGGATTCTGGCTCTCCAAAGGAGGGAAGCAGATTTTGAATCTTTAACAAACTTTTGAAATTTTGATTAGGCGAGTTTGGCAAGCTTTATGACGCGTAAGTTTCTGAGAGCAGAGATCTGCTGGGTTTATAGCACAGATGTTCATGGTATTTTTTTTTTTTTTTGTATCGGGAATCGAACTCATGACCTCACGATTGTCACGCTACTCCTGGTGTCTTTTGTAGTGCCCCGAGCGTGGTAAATGATTAGTAAATATTTGTAAGAAGACTTAAGTAGAGTTTGCAGCATAGGAACTCTTGAAACACTTTCAGGAGCTTCGTGACACCATTCTCCCTATTCGCTTTACTGTATATGTGATTTTTCCCAGCTCCCATTTTTTTTTTTACTATAATGTTAAATTTTTAGTATGTTTAGTATGTTTTAGTGTGTGTTGGTTAATATACAGGATCAATTTTGTATTTTTTAGGTTAAAAATAACTTTGAAACAAAATTCTGAGTTAAATGCGTATTTCTCTTTGGTTGGGAACAGGAGGTATAACGGATTTCATTTCTGATAAGCTGATAAATATTTGCATTTTCATTGAAGCAAATCTCAATGACCATTTATTTTTTAGTTAAATATGTTTTTTGGCTTTTTGAGACAGAGTTTCGCTGTATAGTTCAGGTTGGCCTTGAACTCACTAGGTAATGTAGGCTGCCCTTGAACTCGTAGCCCCCCCTTTACAAACCCCGGGTGCTGCGATTACAGGCATGCATCATTACAGCAGGCCTGGCCATTTGTTCAGGTAAGTTAACAAATTGGCTTAAACCTCTGAGAATTTGTGGATTTTCTGTGATATTTTGAAATTGAGATCCAGGGTCAGTGGGTTAGAATTGTGGATAGAATTGTTTGATATTTCACAGGCTGGTTTTTTTTTTTTTTTAAATCAAGCTGCGTTTAATTGATTTCACTTCAGTAGAGTGGTGGTGGTTGTAAGTGTTGGTAGCTGTAAGTGGTGGTGGTGGTGGTAGGTGGTGGTGGTGATTGTCCACTGAACAAGGTATACAACTATGGAATAATTTTGGAGTTGAGATCACATCTGAAGAAAAATTGAAAAGTTAGGTGCTGTAGTCTCTTAATAAGCTGTTTTTATGTGAATGCCTCCCCCTCAATATTGAGGATTGAACCCAGGGCCTTTGCACTGAACTACATTCCCATCTCTGTTTTATATCTACTTTGAAACAGTTTCACTAAATCACTAAATTGCCCTGGTCTCAAAACTTTAGATCTTTCTACCTCACCTTTCTAAGGGGCTGGATTATAGGCTTATGTCATTGCATCCATCTGGATTTGTCTTTTTAAAAAGTGCTTTAAACATGCTGTATGGTGTATACTTTAATCCCAATACCAGTGAGACTGAGGCAGAAGGATTGCATGTTCAAGGCTAACCTGGATTATATAGTGAGACCCTGCTTCAAAAAAAAAAGTCTTTAAAAAGTTTTATTGTGATATATTTTACCTACCATAAAAATAATCTCTTCAGTATATAATTTTTGTGGTTTATAATATACCTGCAGAGTTGTACAATCATTACCACTATCTACTTTTTTAAAAATTTGAAATGGTCTCACTATGCAGCCAGTGTATGTATGAATAATGCTCCTATGAACATTTGTATACAGATTTTTATGTGAAATATATTTTCATTTTTCACAGGTATATCTGGGAGCAGAATCCTGGGTCATATATCAGTTCTGTTTAGCTTTTGAGGAACTGCCAAATAGTGTTCTAAGGTGCAGCTTCATATTATAGTCTCACCAGCAATATAGGAAGGTTTTAATTTCTCTACTCTTGGTCACTATTGTCTGTATTTTTCTCTCTGCCCCTCGCTTGTACTTGGAATCGAATCCCCTAGAGCGTTACCACAGAGCTACACTCAGCATTTTACTTATTTATTTAGTTATTGCTAAACTGTGCAGACTGGCCTTGAATTAAGATCCTCCTTTCTCAGTCTCTAAGGTAGCTAGAATTTGCTACTATATCTGACTTTATGTCTCTTTTATTTAACTTGAACCATTCTTGTAGTTATGAACCAGTATCTTGGTTTGGGGTTGATGTACATTTTGAGCATGTTTTCCTGTACTTATTGGCCATTTATGTGTCTTTGGAGAAAATAAAAGGAGAATCTTTTATTTTCGGGGCCTATTTTTAAATTGAGTCATTTGCATTTTTATTATTAAGTTGCAGGAGTTTTTACATATTTTGAATATTAAACTGTTACTAGATATATATTTGAAATATTTTCCCATTCTATATATTATCTTTTCAATAATATCCTTTGATGCAAAAAACCTTAAATTTCAGTGAGGTCTAGTTTATTTTTTTTCTTTTGTAAAAGGCTTATGATTTTGGTATAATATGTGAATCCACTGGCAAATCCAAATTTATGAAGATTTATTTCTGTGTTTTAAAAGTTTATGTTTTTAGGGAGAAAAAGAAAGGGAAATAAAAACATGTGCTATATTTATGTATCTGTTCCCCATGATGAATGTAATCAGTATGTACTGGAAACATTTAATAATAAAAATAAAAAATTTTTTAAGAAAGTTCATGCTTTTAACTCTTATAATTACCTTATAATTAGGTTGTTGATACATTTTGAATTGATTTTTGTATATGGTATGAGTTAATGATCCTAATTCACTCTTTTGCATATGGATATCCAGTTTTTCCAGCACCATATATTGAAAAGACTTTCCCCCCATTTAATGGTCTTTATATCATTGTTGAAAATGAATTGACAATATGTAAGGTTTTATTCATTGGCTCTGAATTTTATTGTATTGAGCTGTATGTCTGTCTTTATGGCAGTACTACACTGTTTGATTACTATAACTTTGTAAAAGATTTTGAAATTAAATGTAACGCATCATCTTTTTTTTTTTTTCAAGACCATTTGACTATCTGGGTCCCTTATGTTTCTAAGTGGTTTTGTGATCAATTTAGCAATTTCTACAAAAAAGGAAAATGGGGTTTTTTTATAGTAAGTGTGTTAATTTGTCCTTTCAATGGTATTTTGTAGTTTTCATGTGCAAGTGTTGCACTTAACAATTTTTCCTAAGTACTTGATTCTGTTTGATGTCATTGTATACTGCTTTTTGGATGTCTTTTTATCATTTAGTTGTTTATTACAATTCTGTTTCAAATCTACTCAACATTAATGAGGAAAAATGTTTTTAAAAGCCTAAGTGTGACTTGGACTCAGAACTAGGCTGTGTTTTGTCTCTGCTACTTACTGTGTAGTTATATGAGGTTTGACACATCTTAACTGTTAGGCATTTCAACGATCTCATTTATATATAATTATATATATAATGTATATATAATCTGTAATGTAGACTTTTAGAACTGTTCTTAAACGTGGTAGAGATTTGATGTTTGTTGTTTATCTTACGATATTAGTCCAGCTAAAAGCATCTTCCCTGACAATATCAAACGAAGTAAAAATTAATGAAAACAAATACAATACTCCCCAAACCTCAAAACCACAGACCCCTGCCTTCCTCTAAAAGAAAAAAAAAAAAAAAAACCCAGAAAGAAAAAAAAAGAAAAAAACCACAATCAAAAACCACAAACCTCTTCCTGTTCCTATCATTTTTCTATGACCGAGGAAATCCTGGTTGAGTTCTTGAGCAACGGTGAAAGAAGACATGGGAGTTTGTAAAAAACTTTCAAACCTAAATTGCTGTGTAGAGTTATTTGCTGTATCAGTTTTTCTGAGTATTATTAAGATAATAAAAATATCATTTAAAGCTATTCATTTTTGTCTCATAGTTGTTACTGTTTTCTTTTTCACTAAAATCTGAGGCACTGTTTTTTCATGAAATTTGATGATTACATGCTGGGCATGGCGGCACATGCCTGTAATCTCAGCACTCAGGAGGCTGAGACAGGACGATCACCATGAGTTTGAGGCCATCCTGGGCTGCATAAATAAGTTCAAGGCAAACCTGCACTGTATAGCGAGACCCTGTCTCAAAAACACAAATAAAACAAAAATATAATGATTACTCTTCTTGGTTTTTTCCCACACTATTGTGTTTTTGCACTTGTGATCCTCTTGCCTCAGCCTTGTGTATGCAGGCCCGTGTCACCATGTGCAGCCCCCATATTGTTTTTTATTAGCACGTGTTTGCAGTACATACTGTTTATATTCCCTGTGTTGAGTTGGTACACATACACATCTCAATTCCTTTTCTCCTCCCCTTTCTTTCCTCTCCTTCCTTTTCCTTCCATCTCTCGATCCACTTCCCATTTGGGAAAGCTCTGTCTCCCTGCTTCTTATTACCTTTTATTTTGTTCATTGTTTATAATTGGGACATGTCATATAAAAGAAACCATGTACTATGTAAGCTTGTGATCTGGTTTATTTCCTTTTTGTTTTTTGGCTACTAATTTTTAAAAATTTGGTTAGAAAACCTGATAAAACAGGAGGATCGCTGAGTTTGAGGCCAGCCTGGGCCACAAAGTGGGTTCAAGGCCAGCCTGAACTGTATAGTGCAACCTTGTCTTAAAAAGACCAAAAACAAAACAACAAAAAAAGAAAGCCTGATGTTTGAACTTAAACTTAGAAATATTTTAATTTTGGGATCTCTTCAGTGCCAGGTGTGGATTGTTGTTTTATAAAAGAGACACAATATGATACCAATTTGATGCTTGGATTGTATCCTGTACATTGAATGTGCATTTAGTATGAACCAAAGAAAATAGTTATTTATTCTGTCGATACTATTTTAGCATTAAAAATTTATTTCCAGAACCACAACTATAAGTAAATATAACACACAGTTCTTCAAATTGATAACCATAGATATTTATATGAAAAAATCCTTCATTTAAATCAAAGCCTTTATTTTTAAAAAACTTTTATTGTGAAAACTATACATGAAAAATAAAAGCCATACATGTGCATTATATAAAATAGAAAATATAAGAAAAAGATCCTATAAAACCCATAACAATCTCAATGTCTAATGATTACTACCAGTATTTTCTTGTATAACCTTCTGGAATTTTTTGTACATCTTTCTAACAGTATTTACACATATAACCCAAATATATATTGACATTTTAAGTAATGTAAGGTAAAATTGTACAAGATATCTTTAGTTATAAAGAAAATCAGCCTGTAGGTATAATTTATATATGATAAATTATAGTTCTATAAGTTCTGGCAAGTATATACAATTGTATATAATCATCATCAGTTAATAGCAATAGGTCATCCCATTTTATTATTCATACTACATTGCATGTATATAAAATTTGTGACCCACAAATGGTTAAACATTTGTTTTCAATTTTTGGCAGTTATTACTAGAAGTGCTATGAACATTCACATACAAATTTTTGTGTATTTCATGTTTTTTTCTTTTTCAGAGGAGGGAGTATATCCTTAAGAGTGGAGTTGTTGGTTTGTATAGATACAGTTTTGAAACTTCTGTCTTTCTCTCACCGTCAGTGATATTCTTCATTTTCTGTTTAAGTAAAATTTTATTACGTCTCGATTTTCTAATCAGCTAAAACATACTCTTTAAAGCTGTTGTCTGTCTAAATCAATGTGTAGTCCAGAACTGTGCCTTAATTAATGTTAAAGTCTCATTCAGTCTGAGGTGTTCTGCTTTTTTCATGTTATAATGCATGAGATTTATTGGAGAAACCAGACCAGAAAAATGCCCTCCTACCTTCTGCATTTTTCTGGTAGATTCCATATGGTATCATTTATTTTATTCTTCTAGGTCATTATTATAAACTAACAGCTGCATAAAGACTTGATGGATTCAGATTAAGTATTTTTGGCTAGACATCATTAGTGATGTCTGCTTACTGTTGTAATATACGGTTTTTTTTTTTCTCACTCAAAGCCTTATTAGTCAGGAATGAGCTCAGCCTGGATGATTTAGTGAGACTGTATCTTAAAAAATATAGAAGAGGTTGGACATGTAGCTCAGTACAGCGGCTTCGGGTTCAATCTCTATTACTAGGGGCAAAAAAATCACAGCTAGGAAGTTCAGTTCCATGAATTACAATTTAGCAGTCTGACTCTAGAGTCTATCATTGTACTAGATTGTTTGATTTGTATGATCACTAAGCAAACAGTGATCAATTATAACTATCTTTTGCTACTATGTATTGCTGGAAAATGACAGGCAATTTGCGTGGGAATCTTGTTAAAGATCTAATATTTATTCTGAGGTTTAAGATTGTGTTGTAGAATTTCAATATTTATATGAACAAACAAAAGGATGAGTATTTGATATTGGTTATTATTATTGCAGTGATGGAAGTTGTCTTATGTAAGCTAGCTAAATGGTCTACCATCAAACTGCATCCCCAGCCCTCATGGACTATTTTTTATTTTTTTTTTTCTTAAGAGACAGTGTCTTGATATATTTCCAGGCTGGCTCTAAATTTCTGGGTTTAAGTGATTCTCCTGCTTCAGCCTCCCAAGTAGCTGAGACTGCATGTATTTACCACTGTGCTTGGCTATTTTAAATTTTATGTTCTCAAGCTTGACATATTTTCTAGCTCTGATCAATATAAATAATTGTTGATGAAATAAAATATACATATTTACATGAATAAATTTACTTCTGGTTTCTGAATGAGACAGTAGTGAAGGTAGTAGTTGTATTCTGCATGGTGAAAGAATTTTTTTGGTTTTATGTTGTTTTTGTGGTACTGGGAATTGAAGATAGGCCTTTGCACTGAGGTACATTCTCAGGTCCTTAACATAAATTAAAAAAAAAAAATTTGAGACAAAATCTGCCAGGTTGCCCAAGCAGGTTTTGAATTTGTGATCTTCCTGCTTCAGCCTCCCAGAGTGCTGAGCTTACAGATACATATCAGCATGCTGATGAGTGAAAGTTAATTGCCTTTATTCTGCCCATGTTCTTTATTGCTTGAGGCACCAGAAACATGTTGCCAAGTTGGATGTTCTCAGCAGAGAGTTTTAAAATTCTCTCCATGTGTGAGAATTTTATTTTCCATTGTCTTAGTTACTTTTTCTCATTGCTGAGACAACATACCAGACACAAAAACTTGAAGGAGGAAGTTTACTTGACTCACAGTTCATAGAGATTTCTGTCCATAGTTGGCTGGCTTCAAGGCAAGGTAGGATGGTAGAAGGGCATCACAGAGGAGAAACAGTCCATGGCAAAGCAGGGCAGGGAGAAGGAAGCAAGCAGCAAGTCCAAGCCACTTTCTGCCCCTTGTAACTTATCTGTGCTTCTTGTGCTGAGGGTGAGTAGCACTCACACCCTTAATCCTAGTGCCCATAGCCCATGGGGCATCATGCCAATTTTGTCAAAAAGTTTATTATTGTGGATAAATTATACCCATGACTATTCTTTAGAATATTTCTATTGATGAATTATTTTAATTTTGTTTTATTGTATTAAGCAGTATTTACTTAACATGAAAAAAATTTTAAAAATAAAGCATTGAATTTTTAATATTGAATGTTTATTTTAAAAAATCAAAATTTTCAGTGATTGTTTTTGATGTACAAAGTTTAAAAAGTAACAACAGGAATAAATTCCTATATGAACTACAAGGAAATACCAGTAGAACTCTACAAAAAAATAATCTTCAGTTATCATACCTAAAGTGGTCTTCACACATGGCAGCAGCATATCCATGCACATGTATTATATTGGTGATTCTGACAGCACATGTGTTTTGCTTTCCTGGTCTTTTTTAGGACATACTTGACATCTTGCTTATCTTACTGTTCTGTTAGGAGGTTCTTATTGTGTTATACAAGGTGTAGTTAACCAGAAACATAAAATATCAATAAAATAAAAATAGTAAATTCTTAATATGTATTGTACTTTTAGAATAAACATCAGTATTTTCATATCAGCTGCATCTTGCATATCTTTCTTATGTAGCAGGGCATTCTTGTCACTTCTCTTTTGTCAGGAGCTTCTTACTATACTGTACAGTGTGCACTTAACAGGAAAATATCAGTAAAATATTAAATATGTAATGAGCGCTTAGAATAGACATTTAAATGTTCACATCAGTTATTTACTTGCTTATGAAACCTAAAAGACAACAGCAGAAATAAAAAACTATTTGAACTTCAATGTAAATAAAAACAAAAGTCTACCACAGAAATAATCTTTGCTTCAACTTTACACTCTAGGCAGGCTTCACATGAAAACTGCATGTTTCATACACAAGTATCATTTACATTGATAGCATGTATGTTTTGTTTTCCTGTAGAGCACAGTTTACATCTTTTTGGTTTTCCTGTTGTTGTAATAAGTCTTTGTGATGCTGCTCCTGCTAGTTTACCTGTCAAGTCACCAGTGTGCTCCACAGTTTTTATGTGTAGTTTCCTGTGCAGAAACATTTAGTTTTTCCTTGTTGTAAATGATCTGTTATCAATTCCAGTCCTAATCTTCTAAGAAAATTTCTGTGATATTTTGCATTGGTTATTTTTTTGATAAACTATCAAACTATGCCACATGTGTTTAGGATTGAGTAAAACAGCTATTGGCCAATGCTTTGTGTTGGAGTGCCATCATCAACAGTGTCTACTCTGCCTTTGGTAGAAAGTTAACATGTCAGGCTTTCATTTTGTCAAGGTTTCCCTATCAATATTTCCATCATGGGTGCAATGTTGACATCAGCAATACTAGTTTGTTTTTCTGTGCTGTATATGAGGTCAATGTAAATTATTTTGAAATCCAAAGATTGTACTGTACAGTTCTCTGTTTTGAAATTGCAAAATTTCATTTGGAACTTCTGCTTTGTTCCTGTGTATAGTTCCTCTGCTGGCCAACTTGTGGTCTGTTTGTAATATAACATCAGTTGGAAACTGGTAAAGCAGTTGTCCAGTGTCACACTCTGATTAGTTTGGGAGATGAGAGTAACACATTTGTTCATAATATCACTTGTTTTATTACTCTACGAATAAGGACCTGGTGGCTGAATTCTAGGATAAATTTCTAAATTGAAAGCATAATAAGTTTTCACATGTAAAAGGGCATAAATTCTTATAGTATAGTTTGAAGGTTTTTGGAAATGTACTGCCTGAAGCTACAGTGACCATGAAATGCTTAGATGTTCATCAATAGTCATGAATTCAGATGGGGTGTAAATTGTTTGACAGTTACCCACAGAACTCCAACAGTGAGCGGATAGCAGCTAGATCATCAGTTCTTTTTCTTACTTGGTGAATAGTTTTGTCATCAAACCTCAGGCAATTTTTTTGTCTTTTTGAAACAGGGTCTCTCTCTGCAGTTCAGGCTGGCCTTGAGCTCACTTTGTAGCCCAGGCTGGTCTCAAACTCGCAACAATCCTCTTGCCTCTGCCTCCCGAGGACTGGGATTATAGGCATGAGCCACCACCACCCGGCTACCTCAAGCAACTTTGAAGGAAACCAAATGTTTTCAGTGTCACTGTTTTTCTACAAACCTTAAGCTCACACCAGAAAATTACTTTTCTGTAATTTTTTTTACATTCCTGCAATGACCATGTTCTCCCTGCTAAGTACAGCAGACCTGTGCATGTTTTCATTTCAGTCAGTGAGGTGTCATAGTAAATACATTTTTGAGTATGGCTATTGGTCTATATAGAATGTTTGACTTGTACATCAGAAGTTGTGTATTTCATAACATCTTGTAGCATTTTGTCTGTTACAGTTTCCAACATTGAATGGCATTGTTAGCATTTTGCCCAATAGGTTTCACCCTTGTCAGGATCTTCACTATATTTTTGGACCAAGTTCTAACTTTGGGTCATTCCATTTTGCAGCATTTCTGCTAGTCAAATATGTACTCCTATTGCTGTTTTTTTCATAATCTAAATCAAGGATGTTTGCATTCCTTGTGTCTGTATTGGGCTATTCTTGCTCCATCTTCCTGTCACAGGTACTTTGAATCATTAGGCCAACCTCAAAGTCATTATCATCTTAATTTTCCATGCAAGAGTGATCTGATGATTAATTTTTGACTTCCTCCAAAACTTGGAAATCTGGTTTTTCATGTGCCATTGTATTGCATTTGGCTACTTTTGTTAGAAAAATCAAAAGAAATCCACATTTCATTATGGTAAAGTACATGTTTACCTAGCAGAAGAATTGTGCAGGTGTATTTTACCCCTCATGATGCTCAGGTAAACATAAACATAGATGGAGTTTAAATGTGGGTAAAAGTCCCAGTTTGACACTTTAGCACATGTGCACACACCTTGTCATACCAAATGGCTAAACACAAAGATTGCTTCCTGTATCCCTTAGGTGTAGCTACTGAGATATATAACTAGCTACTGTTACGCTAAAGTACAAATTTACTGTAGAAAAATATAGGATTTTTAAAAAACTCAGTGTTATAATCCTCGCATTGTGGCATCAGTCAATCTGAGTATCACATACTATATTGAGCCATCTCTGAAAAAGCCCCACCTATGACTATATGAGGCTTTGAGGGGATATCTAAACACAAGCCAGTATATCCATAGAGTTAAAAATATAGTTATAAACTTTTAAAAGGCATGTAAGCAAATTGTGTTCAAATGTTTCAAAGGCTTCCTTAAACTACATTGTAGCATATGCACTGGAAAAGCATGAGCTCTGGTGTGTGACTGCTTGTGTTTAATTGAACACCTTCCACAACTGTTGTGACATTAGATAAGATATTTAACTTCTCTACACTTAAATGTCCACCTTGAAAGTGACATGTTACTTTATGTCATTGTTAGGATTTAAATGAATTAATGCATGTATACTATTTTAAGTAGGACCTAATGCTAAGTAGATGTTAGATATGGCTTTTGTTGTAGTAGCAAAATGGTTATGTGTTAGATACAGTTTGGTGTGACTGATTTTGGTTCCCTGCACAAAGTTGTAGATAACTGAATAGGTATAGTTGGTATGACTTATGACAGAAAGTATTTTGCTGATTAAGTTATTATCTCTTAGCTCCAGATCCATCTTAGTTTGCTTTGTGATCTAGAGGCTGAGACTCTGCAAGTTACTTTTTTACTTTGCTAATAGTTCTCTTTTGCAAACAGGAGGCACTGAAATCTAGAAAAGGAGGGAGAGACTTGCTTTTCCTTTTTTGCTTGCAATTCTTGTGAGTGTTGCCCTAATAACACTTCCTCTGAAGCAGCAATACCTTACTGTACAGTTGCTGGGTCCACTTTGAAGTTTTTCCAGGACCAGTTGCTTCAGAGACCATTAACAGCAGCCATCACCACCCCCCTTTAGAGAGCTAGGTCCCAGGCCCATTTGGCTTTTCCTTGGAAATCAGAGACACCAGCACCAACTGAGCAGTATCTTACAAGACACCTGAGTTTAAAGTACTTCAAACCCTTCCCCTAAGCTTTTGTTAGACCTGCCCTAGAGGTGGGTAGCTGCTTTCCTGCGTCCCATGATTCCTTGGAGTTTTTTGCCCCTTTAGCTATATACTTAAAAACTACAAAATTAGTTAACTTCCTATTAAATTCTCTTTTTTTAAGTAACTGGTGTAGTTTCTGTCTTCTAACTGAATCCTGATAGAGACAGAGGTGATAATAATTAGGAGTCAATATGGATTCACATAAAAAATTGTTACCTTTTTTTTGAAACAATAATTCCAAGATGAAACAGTATATCTTGACTTTTTCCTAGATAATTTGACAAAAATATCTCATGATAATTTTATGGACATTATAACTCTTATACATTAATTAGATAATCATAGAGGTGGTAGAAACTTGCAGAAAGTATATACCAAGATGTGGGACTCTGTATATTATGAAATCTAATTTTATATAATAGTATACTGTTTCCTTGGTGAGGTCATGAGAAACTTGTTTATTAGATTTATAGTTTATACAAATATGAGATGAAAATATATCAAATGAATTAAGATTAAGAGAGATGTTGCAATATGATAAAACTACCAGGGTGTCTCTGATTTACAGGGTAGCAGTTGTCTCGTCTTTCTTTTTTTTTTATTGTTTATTCACTTATTATTTTATGTCCAATCTTTAGTAAATGCCTGGGACAGGAGCATGGTCTCAGTACTTGAATATATTGATAATTCAAAGAGAAAATTCATCATTTATAAGCGAGGTTCTGGCTTTAGGTTCAAATGCATATGAATAAAGCTTGCTTAACATTAATTTGTGGGAAAAGATTTTGATGTTATCTGTAAGTTTAACAAGAATTAACTATATTCATTTATTAAGAAGCTAATGAATATAATCCATTATGTATAGTCTAGAAAGCTGTTGTTTCTCTTCCATTCTGAGTTTGAATTTAATTTTACAAACCATATTTTCAGAAGAACATATTAGTTAACTAAAGCATACCTTAAAACATGACTAGATCGTGTGATGAACATTTGAGGGAATTTAGAGTATTCAATTTAGAGAGAAACTATCATTTTCCACTATCCACCTAGTGATTTGCTGCCATTGCGGGTGGTTGAAGTGACAAATTTATGATAACTTTTTTTTAAAGATATGCAGTGGATCATAAACAGGGTTTATGTTATTAGAACACCTTCAAATTGTGAAAACCTGAAAATTTCAGATCTGGTCAGAAAAATACCTATTTTTATAGTTGAAACCCTAAATATTCTATGTCTACTGCAGTTATGTAATTTAACTTAATAAAATACTGTATACAGGACTGCAACAATTTAAGTTAGTAAAAGTTCTATACAGTAGTTCAACCTCTTAAATGTCTTAAATTTCTAGCACTTAGATTCATTGCCAGAAGCCTTAAAAGGTGCAAGGCATTTTGGTAGCATGTTAGGGATATTAGGGGTTTAAGACGAACAAAACTAAGAACACTTGAGATAATTACAGGCAGCACAGCAACCTATTAGGATGCAGGAATGCTAGTGTATCTGTTAGAGATGAGTTTCAGAGCAGCAGTCAGTCGGCAGCAAGAAGAACTGAATAACATTGGCAGATTGGCTACTTGCAAACTTTCTACAAAAAAAAAAAGAAAAGAAAAAAATTGTGGAGGGTATTTATGGTTTCTGTGAAATTGTAGGGGTTTGCAGGAATTGCAGGAAGAGTTGTCATTTAGGTTCTAAGGAAAAATCTTGGAAACACTGAGGCTGAGTACTCTGAACTGCAACTTCAAGGGACTCTACTATAGTACTCTCTTTAAATAATCACTAGGTCACAGAGGGAATTAAGAAAGAAAGTTACTACATTCAAATAATAGAGGCAATGCAACATATGGAACTGATGGGACACAGTGAAAGTAGTCCTAGGAGGGAAGTTCCTGCATCAGAAAAACAGTCAGCTTAAATAACCTAATGACACATCTCAAGGTCCTAGAAAAACAAAACCAAATCCAAAGGTAGTATGAGAAAGAAAATTATAAAGGTCAGAGCAGAAATTAAATGTAAAGAATGAATGAAAGTTGGTTTTTTGGAAAGGATAAACAAAATAGAAAAACTCTTATCAGTCTTACCAAAATAAGGAAAAACCCAAATCTTTGCAATTTGAAATCAGCAAGACAAAAATCACAACAGATTCTGGCAAAATCCAGAAAAATCATTGGTAACTACTTTGAGAACCTGTGCTCTAGTAAAGTGGAAAATTCAGAAGAAATGGATAGATTTTTACTTATGATATTACCCAAGCTGAACCAAAAAGATAAAAATTCTGAATTATCCAATATTAATTAATGAAATTAAAGAAGCAGTGAAATTTACCAACTAAGAAAAGCCCATGTCTCAGTGGATTCACTGCCATGTTCTACAAGAACTTTTCAGGAAGATCTGATGGCATTCCTCCTCAAACTATAATGAAATTCAAAAGGAAAAGAAAAAAAAGTGGTGGTCGGGGGGGCCAAAGTACTCTTAAAGTCATTCCTGGAAGCAAGCATTACCCTGACTCCAAAACCAGAAAAGAACCCAACCAAAAAAACTACAGGCCAATCTCTTTACTGAATATAGACAATAAAACAAAACTAAACTAAAAAAGAAACAAACCCCTCAACATGCTGGCAAACCAAATGCAACAAATAAAAAAGATCATGACCAAGTAGGATTCATTCCAGGAATGCAGTGATGGTTCAATATATGCATATCAATAAACATAATACTCCACATAAACAGATACAAGGACAAAAATGATCATCTCAATAGATGCAGAAAATGCATTAGACAAAATCGAACATCCATTCATGATAAAAACTCTGAAGAACATAGGTATAGAAGGTGTTATAGTTAGGGTTTACAAGGGAGAGAATTAATGCAGGACATATAATTTTTAGGAGTACTTTATAATATTTACCCAGTGAGTCAAATGCAGAAAGAGTGCAGGAAATCTGTTCACACACTGGATACCCAAAGAATCCAGCTAAGGGCCTGGATCCCACAGCAAGGTCCTGCATGAGTCCAGCTGGAGACCTAGAGCCATGGCCATGTCTTCCATGGGTCCACTTGGAGACCTAGAGCTCATAACAATGTCTCATGCAAGTCTATATCAAGGATCTGCATTGGGAAGGCCCAAAGGTTAGTGGAGGAAGCTAAAAAGTCTGTCCCAAGGGGATGAAAGATCTTTGCTAGCAGGCTGAGAGATCTCTACTGGAGCCAGGAAGTAATGCTTAAAGGACCAGAGCTCCTATGGAAAGAACTGGAGCCACACCTCAGCAATAGCAAGGTCCCGAACTTCTCCAGTGATGAGAACAGCTGAGTTTATATCAGGAAAATGAGCACAACAAGCCTCTCCAGGAGATTCAACAGCAGAACATCATCCTCTCCTTTTTATGATGTTGACAACAATCCTCAGGTATGCCCTCTACATCCAGCATCATGCTGATTCAGTTCAGCTGGATGTTACAAGTTGACCAATAGTTATTAATCCACCACAGAACATCTTTATCTCAATCTGATAAAAGCCATCTGTGACAAATCAATGGCTAACGTACTAAATGGAGAGAAGCTAAATGCTTTCCTTCTACAATCAGTATCAGGACAAGGATGCTCACTATCACTACTCATCTTCAATATAGTTCTTGAGACATTAGCTAGAGTAATTAGGTAAAACAAATAAAAGTCATGTGAATAGGAAAGGAAGAATTATTATTTGCAGATGATGTGACCCTCTATATAGAAGACACAAAAAATCTCCCACCAAAAGACTTATAGAATTAATAACCACGTTTCATAGGATAGCAGGACACAAGATCAACACTCAAAACTTATCCTCCTGTACACCAGTAATAAATTCACCAAAAGAGAAATTAGGGAAAAAAGTACCTTTCACAGTAGCATAAAGAAAAATGAAGTACTTAGGAATTAGCCTAACAAAGGAAGTGAAAGACCTCTAAAGTGAAATTAGTCCTCTGAAAAAGGAGATTAAAGAGAACATCAGAAAATGGAAGATATCCCTTGTTCCTGGATAGGCAGAACAAATATAGTCAAAATGGGCATGCAATACTTCCAAAAGTCTTATACAGGTTTAACACAATCCCAGGCAAAATATCGATAAGTATTCCTCTTAGAACTAGAGAAAGTGCCATGCGTGGTGGTGCACACCTGCAATCCCAGTACTTAGGAGGGTGAGGCAAGAGGATCGTCATGAGTTTGAGGCCAGCATGTACTATATATTGAGACTCCGCCACAAACAAACTAGAAAAAAGCATGGAACCAGAAGTGATTTAGAATAGCAAAAGTAAATTTGGAAGGCCGGAAATTTAGCTCAGTGGCATAAGCGCCTGCCTTGCAAGCACACAGTCGTGAGTTCAATCCCTGGTACCAAAACAAACAAACAAACAAAAAAAGTAAATTTGGCCAACAAAGTAAGGCAGGGGCATCACAATCCTGGATTTCAAATTATACTAAAAAGCTACAGTGATAAAAACAGTATGATATTGGCAAAAAACCAGATTTGCAGATCAATGAACAGAAGATACAGAAATAACTCCAGGCACATTCAACTAGCTTATCTTTGACAAAGTGACCAAATACTTTCACTGGAGGAAACATATGGAGGTCACTGGAGGAAGCCTCTTAAACAAATGGTATTGAGAACACTGGCTATCCATATTCCAAGGATTAACTCTAGACCCATTATCTTTCACTGTGCATTAAACTAAAATAAAAATGGATCAAAGATTGAAATATTAAATAATCTGCTAAAAGACAAAATAGGCAACATTCTATGTTTTTTTAAGGCAAAACTCTTAAAGTCAGATGTAGGACTTCCTGAACAAATACTGAGAATCAAAAAGTGGGATCACACCAAATTAAAAAGCTGTACTGCAAAAGAAACCTCCTTCCTACAGAAAAAATTGGGGAAAATGGGGAAAAAATTGGAGGAAAAAATTTTGTAAGCTACTCTTCAGACAAAGGACTAGTGTCCATAATATATAAGGAACTAAAAGAAGACAAAGAAATATTAAATCTAAAGACCTTTTAAGTCTAAAGACAAAATAAAAAAAATGGGCATCTGAAATGAATAGATACTTCCTAAGTGAAAAAGTACAGTCGAGCAATACATATGTGAAAAAATGTTCAACATCGCTGGCCATCAAAGAAATGGCAAATGAAAACAATATTCAGATTCCATCTTATTCCAAAAAGAATGGCTATCTTCAAAATATCAAATAACAAGGAATTCTTCTTCATTGTTGGTGGAAGTATACACTGGTAAACCATTATGGAAATCAGTTTGGGGATTCTTCAAAAATGGTTCAACTATTCCCTTCCAGGTAGCTTTCTGAAAGAGTTAAAAATGCCCTATTATAATGCACATCTATGTTTATAGTACCACAGTTTATAATAGCAGAATCTTGGCAGCAGCCTATATGTCCATCAATAGATGAATGGATTAAAAAAATGAAGTACTTATGCATAGTAGACTAGTACTCTGCCATAAAGGTAAACTTGAGTCATTTATAAAATGGGTGCACTGTGAGACCATAGTGTTAAGTGAATAAAAGACAGTGGGAAAAAAGAGAAAAGTTCTTGTAATCCAGCATGGTCAATGTATCTAAAAGTGTACCTTGATTTAGTATAATTGGTTTATGTTTTATATATATTTTTTGTCTTTTAGTCTGGCTGTAATAACATGATAAAGGCTTAAAAATAAGTAAATAAATAATGTGATGCTAGAAAAAAATAAGACAAATCTGTGCTTCCCATAAAAGCACTTAGGCCTTAAAGATACATTGAGAATGAAAAGCAAAGAGATAGATTTTCTATACAAACATAAATCAGAAGAGAGTGGAAATATTTGCACTTACACCAGACAAAATAGACTTTATGTCAAAAAACAGAAACAAGAGACAAAAAGGTCATTTTGTAATAATAAAAAGGTTGATTCATCATTATGATTTAAAAATCATAAATACATATTTACTCAATATCAAGGTACCTAAATATGTGAAACAAATATTAAAAGATCTGAAGGGAGAAATATATAATACACTTTGAAATGGTGAATTTTATGGTATATGAAACTTTGGTATTTAATAAGGTAAAATAACAATTTGCTCAAACAAAATTTGAGAGAATTCACCAATAGCAGGCCTACACTAAAGACATGTTAAAGGAAACACTGAAAGAACACTATCCTAGACAGAAATATGAACATACAGGAGGAATTGGACAGTACTGGAAAGAATAAATATGATTGAATATCAGTGACACAAAATAAGTGCAATGTGAATATATATATATATATATTTGTTTTTTTCGTTTTTATCGGTACCAGGGATCCAACTCACAACTGCCTGCTTGCCAGGCAGCGCTTATGCTGCTGAGCTAAATACCCAGCTTCGAAGTTTAATATATTTAAAACATGATATGAGGAGGTAAAAAACCTAGTCTTCTATAAGGAAATGTTTTTCAAGCTTTAATATAAGTTACCTGGGAATTCTATTACAATGCAAATTATGATTCAGTAAGTTTAGAAAGGGGAATGAGCTTCTGCATTTTATTAGGTCCTAATAATATAGATATTACTGGTGTATGCACAACACTTTATTGAAGTTCTAGGGTTCTACGAGACCCATGCAAGTAGTGAGAATATTAATTAAGTTAGGTCACATTAAGTCAAGGATTCACGTTATAATCACTCAGGAAATTATAAGTGATTAAAAAATTATAAAAGTTAAAAGAAAAATAATTAAAAATTTTGATTCATCCGAAAGAAAACCAGAAAAAAAAGGCATTAAAACAAATGGGTCAACCCTTGCCCTGCAGTGGGGCCAGTTGGGCCAACAGTAGAATAAAAGCAGTGGGTTATACGTATAAGAGCTAAAATTCCCAGAAGAAAACAGAAGAAAAGTTCTGTGGTCTTACCTCAAGCAAAAATTTCTTAGCTAGAATATGGTATATGTATGTGTCAGGCATGTCTGAGGCACTGGTGATCCAAATCTAGACAACATAAACTGCTTGTCAAAACAAAATCAAATCCATGGATACATTTGTGAAAGGCAAGCACAAGCCTTGCAAAGCCCTTATGCATTGCAAACCCCTGTGCTTAGTGGGGGTGGGGAATCATCCTCTCCAACTTTCAACCAGTCAGAACTATGAGCAAACACCTGATCAAAGTATGACTAGTCATAAAGTAAAGAAGTTGGCTAAGCAGATAGATATGAGATTAAATATCTATCAGAAAAGCAACGAAAGACAGTGGGGGTAGGGCCCATTTGAAGAACAGTTTAGAGGTCAGTAAAGGCGAGGAGAGTAGAAAGTAAAAGTATATAAGATAAGAGAAGCAAATGAGTCTTCAGTTGCTTAGCACTACGCTGTATTTTTTAAAAACTTTTTTGTCAAAAAAATTTTTTTGTCTTTTTGAGACAGTGTCTCGCTATGCAGTTCAAACTGGCCTGCTCACTTCATAGCACAGGCTGGTCTCAAATTTGGCAACGATCCTCCTGCCTTAGCCTCCTGAATGCTGGGATTGCAGGCATGTGCCTCAATGTCTAATTACACTGTATTATAGTGTAATTGTATTACATTCATTGTTCAATGTGGTAGTGACCAACTCTATGTGACTAAATTTTAATTTTAATTTTATTTTACTTAATTAAAATTAAATTAATTAAAATTACATGAAATTAAGGATTTAGCACCTCACATGTACTAGGCACATTGCAAGTGCTCAGTAGCCACACATGGTAACTAGTGATTGCCAGGCTGGACAATGCAAATACAAAACATTTCCATCTTCACAGCAAGACCTACTGAACAGAGCTGGTTCAGAGCTTTGTAGGCTGTCATAAAGAAATTTAGAGAAGCTAATGTGAGCCTGAGAACTAGATACACCACAAGAGGTTATCAGTTTTAAAAAACGAAACCATAATGCAGAATTGGCATTAAATTGCCATCTTTCCAATAAATACCCAGTCCATAGGGTAAACTGATGAACACTTCCAAATTCTTCCTTGAAATGATCTTAATAGGCTTACTTGAAAAGGTATTCTGTGATCAAACAGTTTTGGGGAAAACTAATTTGGAAGAAATTCCTCACATCTTTGAAAAGGCTTATTTCTTTCTTTCTTTCTTTCTTTTTTTTTTCTTTTGTATTTTGTATTTTTACCGGTACCAGGGATCAAACTCACGACCACATGCTTGCAAGGTAGCCGCTTATGCCGCTGAGCTAAATCCCCAGCCCCTGAAAAGGCTTATTTCTTAAGATGTAAAGGTGCTTCGTTGTCTTTTTCCTCCATACTGGGGGATTGATTCCAGGGCTTTACTCATGTTAGGTAAGCATTCTGTCACTGAGATACACCCCTGCCCCACCTCTCTTTTTTGAGATGAGAGCTCACTAAGTTGCCCAGGCTAGCCTGGAACCTGCATCTTTCTGCCTCAGCCTCTCAAGTAGATGGGATTATAACCTTGTATCAGCACCAGGATAAGTTTTTGGTTTGTTTATTTTTGATGATCAGTTGATTATTGATCAACTGTTATCAATATATTTTACCTGATTGGAGGAAGACAGATTTTGTTACTGCAAGCCTTCCTTAGAGGCTTTAAAATGCTAATGTAAACTGTGAATCTCAAACAACAATCATATATAATGTTTCCACAATGAGTAATTTTTGTTATAATTTTTGAGCAGTTAATATGTGCCTGGCAACAGCTAAGTGTTTCATAGATGTTATTACTCTTCAAAGCCCCCTATGAAATGGATACTATTATTTTACTTATTTTCAGAGGAAGAGGTGAAGTGCAGAAAGGTTAAATAACTAATAAAGAGGGAGAATGTGAATGTAGCAAGGTAATACATGGTGGGTCTATAGGACACTGCTAGGCTGGCTCTCAAGTTTGTAGGCTTAACAACTGTATCCCTCCTTTCAGAATTATTTGGAAACAGATTATTTTGTGTACCTTTAAATACTGATTGAGATCACACTGAACATTGTTTCTGCACTTTGGAAAATACAGAACTAAGACTATTTAGGCATATCTTTCATACAGCCTGAATGAGCTATGCCAAAACAATATCCAGAATCACTTCTGTACTTTTGAAAACATTCTAGTTCCAAGTTTATAGTTTTTGTATTCTGCTGAGATTTTAAAGAAAAGGTAGGCTGATGGTCATGATGTCACACATCTGTAATTACATCTTCTTGGAAGGCTGAGGCAAGAGGATTCCAAGACTACTTAGTGAGCCACTCTCAAAATTAAAAAAAAAAGGATTAAGTTGTAGTTCAGTGGGGAGCTAAAGATGGAGGATCAGTAAGCAGCAAAATACAGAGCCTCCCTGAGAGAAACAACTCAGATGCCAGAATAAAACATCCTGGAGAGGAACAGACAGAGGGAGATGGATCCTCTTGATGGTAAAATGCACAGTTCCGGGGCCACCATCAGAGCAGCTAAGATTAGTGTCACGGGACTCTTGCTGGAGCCACCCAAACTTGTGCTGCCGCAACTTGCCAGAGCTGCGGTCATGCTGAAGTCTGGGTTGGCAAGCCCAATGAAGAATGGAGCCAGCGTGGAACCTGCACTAACCCATGATGAGTGCCTGGAATAAGACCCTCTCATGGGAAAGGAACGACCAACTGGACAACATATTGGAATCGGGCAGGTCGGGCACAAACAAGAAATTGCAGTGACTTCAGTTGGTTGCTCCCTACCCAGAGCAGATTGGTGGGATCTTGTTGACCTGGGTCATGCCCCTGGCTTGGACCCAAAAAATTGTCCTGAACTGATTCCCTATGCGTGGCACACACTAACATGGTGAAGACCCCCCTGCAGTTTGGCTGGAAGGGGAGGGGCCAGCATATGCCACCCCTGCTTGTACCTCAATGACCAACAAACTGGAGAGGGCAGAAATCCCTAGCCAGTGTGCTTCAGAAGAACAATAACCAACAAGGAAAGGGGCTGGGACCTCTACTATATACCTGCATGGAAGAAACCAAAAACATGACAAGAAAAAGAAGAAAAAGCTCTCAGCCCCCAACCCAGTGAATATTGATCCAGGAGAGGTAAATACAGAAGAAATTGAAGGCAGCAAACATGCAATATCAGACATGGCATCAGCAGACATAAAGAGATATCTTTGTGACATCATAGATGAGCTCAAAATTGAAATATTCAAGAAAAGCAAGATATAAGAAGAATAATAAAAGAAATGTTAAACATCTCTCAAGAAGACACAGAATGGAGGAACCCAAAAAAGGGAGAGAAATGTTCAATGAAAAATATAAAGAAAACCTAGAATATGTGAAACAGATTTAAGGAGATTACCAGGAAATTAAAAACTCCATCAAAAGCTGGAAAAGCTACCTGAAAGAAACTAAAGATAGATTAACAAAACTTGAAGATAGGTTTGCAATGTCTGATCATGAAAAGAAAGATCTCTTAAAAAAAAAAAATAACGAGGAAACAGACAGTAACAATACAAAGGCTAGAAGACAACAAGAGGATCTATAACTTAAGAATAAAAAATGTGAGTGAAGAAGCAGGAGTAAACACCAAGAAAACACAAAGGCTATTCACAGAAATAATTAAGGAAAACTTCCCAAGCATAGGAAAAGGAAATGATATTCAGATCGATGAGGCATACAGAACTCCACCTACAACCAAAACAGAGCTACACCCAGACATATAATAATCAAGATCTCAGAAATTTATCACAAGAACAGAATATTAAAAGCTTTCAGAGAAAAGAAACAGATCATCAATAAGAGAAAACCCATCAAAATCATGGCAGACTTCTCGACAAACCATCAAATCAAGAAGAGCTTGGAAAAGCCGTGCATGGTGGCTCATGCCTGTAATCCCAGCATTTGGGAGGCTGAGGGAGGAGGATCGTTGTGAGTTTGAGACCAGCCTGGGCTACAAAGTGAGCTCAAGGCCAGCCAGAACTGTATGGTGCGAGACCCTGTCTCAAAAAAGACAAAAAAAAAAAAAAAAAAAAAAAAAAAAAAAAAAAAAGGAGTGAAAGCTCTGAAAGAAAATCACCTCCAACCCAGATTAATGTACCCTGAAAAACTGTCTCTCAAAATTAATGGAGAAACAAGATGCTTCCATGACAAAGAGGAACTGAGGGAATTCGTGACCACCAATCCAACCCTACAAAAAATACTGAAGGACATTCTAGAGAGAGAAAAATAATACAGGATTTCAGGAACAGTGTCAGAGAGGCCTCAGTGAACAAGACAGATAGTGGAATGAAGGAGAAAAGTAGACAACCAATGGCAGAAAAATAGCATAGCAAAAATGAGGCAAAGAAGGTTGGCTATAATCTCTAACATAGATGGCTTGGATAAACTAACAAAAAGAAACACAGGAAGAGTAGATCAGGAGGTAGGGTCCATGGAGATGCTCTGTATAGGAAATACAATTAACCTGAAAGAGTGTTTATGGACCAAAAATCAAATATGAGAAAACAACGTTCTATGTGACAGGAAACCAGAAAGAAATAGGGGCAACTTGACTAGCACCTGGAGATAGATAGGTTCAAAAGACAGGATACTTTTGTGCAGTTTAGCTATAATGAAGGAAAACCTTGAGGCTTTTGTAGGTAAAGGAATACAACTTGAGATCAAGTCCAGGAGTGAGAAGGTTCAGAACCACTTAGGTAAATAGCAGGTTGCTCCCCCAATCTAAAAACTGAAAGAGTTGGTGGGACCCAAAATGTGCAGTGTACCCTCTCTGTATTGCTCTCTCCACTTGAGGTGGTACTGTCATTTTGATAAACAACTTCTGTCTTTTACGACTAAGAAAATAATTGGACTTATTTACTCATGATAACAGATTCTCAAATACACAAGGACAAAAGTAATTATTGAAATTTTAAAGCGAGGCATGGTGGTGCCTGCCTGTTTGAAGCCATCCTGGGCTATATTGTGAATTAAAGAACAGCCTAGACTAGATAGCAAACCACTCTCTCAAAAAAAGGCAAGAAAAAAGAAAAACTCAAAAAATAAAATAATATTTAAAAATCAACCAAGTTACAAATGCTTACAGTTTCAACATCTAACATACAGGTATAAATAACTTGTATCATACATTATTAACTAATTTGGTTAACCAAGTTACAGGTGGTTACAATGTAAACATTTAATGCATAGTTATGAATAATTTATATATTATTAAATTTATTTATTATTTAGTTTTTTTGAGTCAGGGTCTCACTATGCAGTTCTGGTTGCTGCTCTTGAATTCACTATGTACCCTAGGATGGCCTTGAACTCACAGTAATCCTCCTGTCTCAGCCTACCAAGGGCTGGGATTACATGCATGTATTGCCTTACCTGGCTTGTCTTTTTTTTTTTTAAGACAGTTTTGCTAGTTCAGACTAGTTTTAGAACTCACTATATAGTTCAAGCTGGCCTCATATTCAGTGATCCTCCTGTTTCAACCTCCTAAATGCTGGGATTACAGGTGTGTACCATCGTGCCAGGCACTATGAAATTTTAAATGCATTTGTTTTCTGCAATTATGACAAAATCCATGAGATTTGTACTGATCTCTGAGCTTACCGATGCTTTCATAGCCTTTGTGAGAGGGGAAGAAATGAATAAAAACCACAAAAGGACCTTGCTTCTATTAAAATATCAATGTTTCTAAAGGTAAAATTATACTTTAATACAAATACAAGTGAGCACATCAAAGACTAACACATTAATTAATGAGTGACTAGTAAAGTATTACAGTCAGTTCAGAGAAGAACTTTAAAGTAAAAGTACATGCACATGCTATGAGGAATGTTGAATTTTTTTTCAATATAGGGATTTTTTTTTTAAAGGCAGGGTCTCATGCCTGGCAATACCAGGAGTTGAACCCAGGACTTTTGCATTGGGCTACATCCTCATCCCTTTTTAAAACATTTTTTATTTTGAGGGCTAGTCTAGAACTTGTGATCCTCCTACCTCAGCATCCCAGAGTATTGGGATTAGAAATAAATTTGCCACCATACCTGACCATTTAAAGTTAATTTTTAAATAGTTGCAAAGCTGGCTTTTCTAGAGGATAAAAAAAGAGATAAATCAATTGTTTCTTCATCTGGAAAAAGTCATTTGTATATATATGGAGATGAATAGGGTAGGCATACATACCTATAATCCAGCACTCAGGGGGCTGAGGCAGAAGGATCATGAGTTGGAGGCCAACTTGGTGAATTCAAGGTCAGCCTGAACTACATTAAGGAAAGAAAGGTTTATTTTGCTTACGGTTTGTGGAGGTTTCAGTCCATAATCTGTTGGATCCAAGGCAGGGTGGTGTGGCAGAGGGCAACAGTTCATGATGGCCAGAATACAGCAAAAAGGGAGGAGGACCACATGCATAGAAGACTCTTTCTGTCCCTTATATTGTATGTGGTCTACCCACCCTAGGGAAAGTATAGCACTCACACCCATAATACCAACATTGGACCATGAATCAATCATAAATTCTAGAAGCCTGCCCCCATGACTGCATGAGGCTTTTAGGGGACATCCAGACACAAACCATAGCAAACATTATCAGTATATATTTGGTGAAACAAACATACGTGTGGAAAATTATTTTATTTACTTATTATACAGATAATGCTTGATATAGATATGAATTAAACTATGGAGTCCATAGACCCCAGGGAGAAGTTATCTAATTTAAGTTTTGTCATTAAAAAAGATAAAACTTATTCTGGTTAGTTAATTCTGCTATCTAAGTGCTATCAGAAAAAAATGCCTTGATAGCAACTATTCATATTATTTTTGCCAGATATCTTTAATATATAATTAGCTTGTACTCAAAACCTCAACAATATTTGTTCATTTAAATATTTAAGTGAACATTTTATCATAATCTGACCTGACAAATTTGAAAAGAAGTTATATTGCTCAGAACTAAATATCTATGAAAATATTTTGAGATTGTATTCTCTAAATTAATATTGCTGTCTGATAACAACTGCCTAGAAATTTTGTAGACCAAAATGTTAGTGTTACAATTTATGTCTAGATGTTCCCCCAAAGCCTCATGCATTCACAGGGTTCTTTTGGAGGTGGCAGAATCTAGAATATTTGATAGATTTGTAGTACAATGCTGGGATTAAGGGTGGGTGATTACTGGATCATTCCACTGATTGGATTCGCACTGCCCTAATCCCAGTAGACTGGATATAAGGCACAGAAAAAGGCCATCTCTCTTATTGCTTTTTCTGTCTTCTGCCACCATGTACTGTTGCCCCTCTAGCATGTGCCTCTTTTCCTTAGCTACATTTTATTACAGAGCTTTGAAATTTGTTCCAGAATTGAAGTAAACAACTACTTTAGAAAATTCTAGTCTTCCATGAAGATAACATTCCCCCACCATTCTGTAAGATAGTGTGATGGTCTTTCAGTCAAGTAAGACACCAGGGTAAGCACCTTAATACTGTATAAAGGAAACTTTTAGCATTTTTATGATTTGTTCACTTGCTCCCTATTATATGAAAATGCCCTCAGTATACTCCAAGCCTTCACAAGAAAAAAACAACTTTATATTATTTGCTGTCCAGATTTTCCTTATGTAACCCTAAATCTGCCTCCCTGAGTCTCCCACCCATGGGCCTGAGTTTAAAGCTTGTGGGGATCTTCTCATTTGAAATTCAAAAGATACAGAAAGGGTGATTTTTAGGAGCTTCTCTACTCAGACTAAAAGCAATAACTTTTGGGAAATGAGACTGCCATACATTCCCCCAGTCACTTAACATAAAATGATGTATAAAAAGTTTAACCTCCCTCATGCTCCCCAAACTGACATATATACATCTTCTACATTTAAAGATTATGCTTTTATATCTCCAGGGTGGGTCTACTTCCAGGAGAAAGAATGAAAATAAGTCTACCATAAATACTCTTTTCAGGGAGTTTCACCCCTAAATAAGATGGAAAGACCACTTGCACCTATATAGATAAACATTACCATGAAATTTATCTCCCTTTTATTTTTGTTTTTCTAGAAACCCATTTGTGTTTCCTAAAGAAACCTATTTTTTTCTCATAGGAATTGTTTCTCCCTACTACCATTCCCTACTAGTTAGATATATAAGCTTTTAATTTTATACATTTAGCAAACCACTTCTTTTTGTTAGCTTGCATAAGCATACTATAAAATTTTCACTTTTAAATGTGTTTTTTTAATTTGCAGGCCCCCAGTTACTTAACATAAGAGGATCCATAAAAATTTTAACCTCCCCATACATGCCCCAAATCAATATATTAAGTCTTCCGCTTTTAGAAACTGTGTGCAGCTTTCATATCCCCAGGACTTTTATAAGCTGTGCTTGTAACATGCCTTTTTAGTCAGCCAAAAGAATAAGGGACAGGAGAAAAGGCTAAAAGAGTGCAGTATAGGAAGATTGGTTAGATAAAGTTAGTCAGATTGCCTGTTCATTTCTATTTGATAAGCTATTTCCCATTTAAAACCCAAAAGGCCTCAGTCATTTGTGAAGACTGAAAAGCAGTGATGTAGTTAAATCCTTCATTAAGGACTGGCTACACACAAGCAAGATTTTGGTTTCCCAAAAGTGAGATTCTGCCAAGGGCTTGGTCAGGAACATCTCAGGCATGACACATAAAAAGGGGTTTACACACACACGCACATACACACACACACACACACACACACACACACACATACATAGACACATACACACACATACCTTTTTTCATTCCTCATTATGAGATTTTTTTTTTTTAAGCACAGTATAACCCCACAAAGTTGCGGTTCAGAGTTTGTAGCCTCAGTAGTTCCCAGATTTTCCCCTTAAAACCTAACTAATAATTGTTCCTGGAATCCCCCACAATTTCTTGAAAACTATAATGTTCTCCACAATTCGTTTGATGGGAGGTTTGCAAGTAGCCAATCTGAGAGTGTTTTCCAGTTTTCACTGCTGATTGGTTGCTACCCTGAAACACATCTCTGGCAGATGCACCAACATCCTCACATCATAACGGATTACTGTACTGCCTGTAGGTATCTTGAGGATTCTTGGTTTTGCTCTTCTTAGAGTTCTCAGTTCCCTAAGATGCTGTCAGAAAGCCCTGCACCTTTAAGACTTTATTAATACATTATTTTATTAAACTAAATTACATAACTCTGGGAGACAGAATATTTAGCATCTAAACAAAAAAATAGGCATTTTTCTGTTCATATCTGAAAGTCATGTTTTTTCACAACTCGCAGGTATTCTACAAATATTACCTCCATAAATTTTGGAGGTCCATTATATTTAATTTCCATGTGTTTGCATAGTTTCTGTGATTTCTTTTGCCATTGCTTTTTAGTTTAATTGTACTATGATCTGATAATGTGTATGGGACAGTTTTAATTCTTTAGTGTTTACTTAAGCATGCTTTAATGGGCTAGGATGTGTTCTGTTTCGGAGAAAGTCCCATTACTGCTGAGAAGAATGTGTATTCTGTGTTCTGTTCTGTTGGACAGAACCCTCTGTGGGTATCTATTGAATTTATTTGTTTGAAGATTTGGTTCAACTTAATTGCTATCCTCTCAGAGATTTGAGGTGTGTGACTTCTGTTTTCTTCCATGACTGTATCTCCCAAACTTATTGAGTGTGGGCTAGAGGTCTAAGTTTGCCTTTTGCTCCTTCATCTTGACATTTTCCTGGATTCCTCCCAACAAACTGATTACGGGGTCCCAGGCACTTCCCACATTGGCTGCCCCTAGGTAGGGTAGGGGGATGGGACAGACACCTGGGTTCCTCTAATTCCAGATTTACAGGGAGGTAGAAGAGTGTGGAGCAAGCTTCTCCAGACCTGTGCAGCTACACTGGAACTTTGCTGATGATCAGGGGAGCATGGAGGTGGGGCTGCTTCTCTCAGCCTATGTGTCTACACTGGGCTCACATGATGGTGGCAGACATGCAGAGGTGTGTTTGTCTGATTCTGCTAGTGGGTGATGGCTGCCGAGGGAACTAAGGGCCTCCAGTGGTGGCCTACAGATGTACAGGGCTCACCTGGCTGTGTGTCCCTGCTCCTGCTGGCTGCCTGCAAAAACAGCCTTCTGGTGGCAGCTCCTGGAAGCTGAAGGTGGATCTGCTGGTTCTCTCTGCCCACACGGATCACCTGCAGGACGTGGCCTCTTGGTGGTAGTGCACAACAGGCAGAGGTAGATCTGTCTGTCTCTCTTGGCCCACGCTGGGCATGCAGAAGAAAGGGCCTTCTGGTGGCAGTGCCTGGCAGGCAGAGGTGGATCTTCTGGCTCTCTCTGCCCATGCTGAGCATGTAGAAGAAGGGGCTTCTTGGTGGTAGTGCCCAGCAGACTGAGGCAGATCTTCTGGCTCTCTGAAAGGGCCTTCCAGTGGCGATGCCTGGCAAACTGAGGTGGATCTTTTGGCTCTGTCTACCTGCACTGGGCATGTGGAGGAAAGGTCCTTCTGGTGGTGGCGCCTGACAGGCAGAGGTCTACCTTTTAATTTTTAATTGGTAAATTTCCTTTTGAATTAAATGTGTTTCTTATGTACTGCATATTTTTGGGTTTAGTTTCTTGATCTATTCTGCCAATCTGTGTCTTTTGACTGGGAAATTGAGATCATCAAATAACATTGACAGATATTACTCCAAGGTATTGTTTTATTACTTTTATTGCATTATTTCCTGTTGCTGATTTCTTTTTTTCACTTTGATTAACTGCTCATCCCATAAGGTTTATTCATTGTTTTTGACTAATTGGCATTGTTGGATTCCTTGTCTTTTTCTAGGATGTCCTTGAGACTTTTTTTTTTAATGCTGGCGTGGTAGTCATGAAATTGTTTTGAGTTGCGGGGGGAGGGCAAGCTTTAAATTTATTTTACATTGGCAATAATTGATAAATTCAGTTTATAGAATTTCTTTTAATAGTTTCTTAGCATTACTACTTTATTTTTTAAAATTAGTTCTATTGATACATTTGAGATACACATAATAACATTTATTGCATGCAGTTTGTACATGTGTATGATATATCTTGATTCTTTCCCCCTTTACCTCCCCTACTTTCAGCCCCACTTCTTCATCTTATTTACAAAAGCTTTGTTTCTATTTTTCTGTTATATTCTCTTTTTTCCTTTTCCCTTCTGTAATGGTTGATACATTGTGTCAATCTGAAAAATTTAAAGGTTTAAGGGACTCAGCAGATAGCCAGGGTCCTTACTTTGTGAGCATCCTTGTCCATGTGATTCAAGAGCCTTTGGGAATGATTTCTGGGAAAAGTTTGGAAAGGTTTGGAGATGTCACCTGAAACAGTAGCACTGGAACACCTTAGGCTGTTCTGTATTGAAGATTTTGGTCAGAGCTCAGAAGACCAGAAGGGTGATAGAAATCCTGATGGTAAAGACCAAGGTTGGGAGGATTCTGTTGGGAAGGTCTGCATTGAGTGCTGGACTCCAGATAATGTATGGCTTCTGTCTGTGTTTTGCTTGTGTCCAGAAAGTTTGGCTGAGACTAAGATTAAGGGTGGTAGACTAATTAATCTGGCAAAAGAAATTTCAAGGCAGTCAAATGTTGAGGGTGTGGTATGGCTATTACTGGGATCATTTAGCCAGATTTATGTTGCAAATCAAGAGCAAAGAGCCCAGCAGGATGATTTAAAACATTGTGAATTTGGCTAGAAAGGAAGACCCAGTAAATCTATGGACTGCAAAGATAGAGCTGAGGAAATCTTGATTGCTGAGAAGGAACAGGAGAATAGAAAAGATGGCCTGAAGGCACCACAAAAAAGCAGCAAGTCTCCACCCTTTGCAGCTTCAAAACTGCAAAAGTGAAAGACTTTGCTCTGAGAAGAAAGCCACAGAGTGTCATGTTCCAGAATGGTGGTGTCCTCACCATGTGCCAGAATGGCAGTGGCCATACTAATGTTCCAGAATGGTGGCAGCATAGATTTGTTTTCCAGAATTGGATTCAGAGTGCTTGGTGACCCAGATTCTCAACTCCTACAGCCAAGAGAGAGGAAAACCTGGCTACTGCTCTAGTTGGCAGCAGACCTTGGCATCATCCACATGGTGCTGATTTTAGGTGCATGCAGAGTGCAAAAGCTATGGAGTTAAGAAGGCTTTCAACTGATTTCAGAAGGCCTGGGAGGCCAGACAGTGTGCCTCTAAAAGGGCAGTGTATGCAGTTGTAAGGGTGAAATGAAAGGTGCAGTGGAGACACCAGAAGTTTGAAAAATCCAAGAATGTGGACCATCTAAGGAAATATGAAAGGAGGGAGCAGAACCAACTCAGGAGTGAAGCTGTGGGGGGCTACAACCACTAGACGTGCCACAGGAGTGGATTTCACAAGCCCTTTGGAGTTCTCAGTTTGCCACCGATTGCCTCAGGTGCTAGACATGGAATTATAGGACTTAATGTTTACCCTATTGGATTTTGAATTTGCTTTGGTTCCAATCCTTTGTATTCCTCTGTTTGTAACTTTTGGAATGGAAATGTTTATTTTGTGCCATTGAATGTTGGAAGCGTCTAACTTTTCATTTGTACTGGGACTTACAACTAAGAGTTTGCCTTACACCTTGGAGGTGAAGGTGTAAAGCAATTAGACTGTGAAACTTGGACTGTGGCAATTCTTACAGAAGAACCTTTTATGCCTTTTGCATAAAAGGATATGCATGAGTCTTTGGGTGGCCAAGGACAGAATATTATGGTTGTAATGTTATATAATGCTATAGACTTAATACTGGTGCTTAAGCATTGTTAAACCTGTGCCATAGTTGTGAAATGTTAAGAATAAGCATGTCTCTTTGTATCTGGAAGCCAATTTAAAGAAGTGTTTCTGGTTGTCATGTTGAAAAGGAGTGGATTGTAATGGCTCTTACATTATGTTAACTTGAGAAGTTTAGAAGTTTAATGAAGCAGCTCAGCAGGGAGCCAGAGTCCTTTGTAAATATTGTTGTCCTATGCAAGTGGAGGGCACTGAGATAGCTTACATACAACATTAGAGTGGAAGAGGCTTTCCCTCATCTTTTGCTCTTGGTTCTGCCACCTTGAAGAACTGTACCTGTGCCATGCCACCTTGCCTTGAAACTAGCTGATTTTGGACTGAAAACTCCACAAACTGTGAGCTAAATAAACATTTCCTTCCTTAATTTTGGATGTCAAGTATTTTGGCTCAGCAACGAGAGAAAAGTAATCAACACATCTTCCTTCCTTTCTCCATTCCCCTTCTCTGGGTACTTTTCCCACTTGAACATTTTCTTCCTGTTTCACAATATCTGCGAAAAGTCCTAATTTAGACTTTTGGTTTCTCACACCAGAGAAACCACACGATTTTTGAACACATGCGTCCCATTTATTTCATATAAGAATATGGTCTCAAAGTGCATCCATTGATCGTGAAATTTTTGTGCTCCTTCTCATGGAAATATTTCATGTCTACATCAGTTTTACAGGCAAGTTTTACAAGGTGCATAAGTCAAGGTTGGAAATTATCTTTTAGGGCTTGAAACCACTTCAAGCTCTTCTGGCCTTTAAGTTATGTGTTGAGAAGTCTGCTGTAATTCTAGTGGGTTTGCAGTGGCAAGCAGAAACACCCAAAATTGGGAGGTATATTTATTATATGTTGACAGGCACTAATCTAGATCATTCCCAAAATATCATGCCCTGGTGTTTGGTGATTTAGGGCCTATATTGGATAAGCAAGCAGGAAGTACAGAGGCAGAGTGGCTTGTCAATTGGGGATTGATTTATACAGTGTACATCACAGTGACCAGGTGTTTCAAAGAGACTAGAAGCAACCAGAATTGGAACAGAAACTATTACCTGGGCAACTAACAAACTGAAATATACTGACCAGTGTGGTGGTACAGGGGGGATTTTCTGCTATAGGTTTGCCTTTACATGTGATTTGTCGCTTTTCTCTTAAAGTTTTTAAGATTTTATCTCTGTAGCAGTGTGGTACCTTGTGTAATGTGGCATAGAGAAGCTCTTTTAGTCATGGCTATTTGGTGTTATACATGCCTCACTTATCTGTATATTTATTTTTTTCCTGATATTTGAGAAGTTTTCTTCCATTATTATAGGTTTTTTTCAAAATGCTATTTATGTTTTCTGATTTTTCGCTTAATTATTCTTAATTTAGTCTTCTTTGCATCATCTAATACATGTTAGATCAATTTTTCACGTTCTCTTGTTGCATTTATGTTATCTTTGAGTAGTAGATCTTTATCTTCTTGTTGTGAAATTCTGTCCTTATACACTGCTTGCTTCTACTCCCTATACTTTCAATATAATTTTTAATCTCCTGATTGAAATCTTTTCTTGGACTCTAATGATTTTTTAGTCATTAATATATTGTATATTTTGTTTAGCTCAGCTAGCTTTTTATAACTGTCCCCTGAGATCTCCTGGGTCATTTTGGTTATTACTTCCTATATCTGTTTACATCATCTGTAGTTATATCATCTGTAACCCTAGTGAGTACCTCTTAACTTGCTTTCTAACCTCCTCTGTTACCCTTTGAAGTATTCTGGTGTGTGGCTCATCCTATTTCCCCCCTTGAAACCCCTTTGATTGGCTTTTAGGGATTTGGGAGTTTTAGGGGGCATTTTGTTGCCTTGTTTTCTTATGTTTTTATTTTGTACAGAGGTTTGCAAATGCTTATAGTGTGAAGCCTTTGTTGCTTGCACAGAGATCTCTTTCCAGTGACATACTTTGTTCAACTCCAACATCTGACCACCTCAGTTAATTTGGCAGGGGATGATGAAGAGTAATCAACCCAACCCTGAGTTTTCTGAGAATGTACTCTAGTATTGTTAAATGTCAGGAAGGTAATCTGGGTATTGGCTTACAGAGGAAATGCATTAGTAGCAATAACTATGCAACTCTGTTAATACGAAACAGATCAGCTACAGTAGTATCACCCAGAACAAATTGTGTATTACCATACCATAACAGTCAATTAGATGCTATCTTAATCCTTGAAAAGAAATTCACAATTTTGATGCAAATATTAAGACAAACTAGATGTTGATTTAAAGCTGGTATGTACAGAATGCAATAGCTATATCTCCAGCAAAGATATCTTCAGTAAAGAGTCTCCAGGAAAGATATCTCCAGTAAAGAATCCAGAAAAGAATTCAACAGTTAAAAACAAAATAGAAAAGAAGAGGAAAAAAAAGAAAGTAAAAAAATTAATGAGGAATTAAGTCCTTATGCTATATACAAAAATCAACCCCAAACATACTGAAGACTTAAACTAAGATTTGAAACTATTACAATCCTGTAACAAAACATAATGGAAAATCTTCATGACATCTTAGCAATGATTTTTTAGATATTACACTAAAGGCAATAAAAACAATAGTATTTTATACAACCAAAATGTTTTTGTACAGCAAGGGAAACAATCAAAAAAATGAAAAGGCTACCTATGGAATATTGGGAAATATTTTAAACCACATATCTAAAATGTGTAAGGAACTCAGAATTTAATAGCAAAACAAAGTACAAAACTGCAAAAATAACAAAACCAAAAGCAAACAAAATAAGAGGCCTGAATAGAAATTTTTACTAAGGCATACAGATGGCCAACAGATACATGAAAAAGTGTTCAGCATCATGAATTATTGGAAAAATACAGATCACAATCACTATGAGTTATTACCTTATACCAGTTAGGGTGGCTATTATGAAAAGGCAGAATGCAACAACTGTTGGCAGAAACAGGTTGGGAGTTGGGAGAAAAGGGAAACTTTTTACCTTCTTGGTGGGAATGTAAATCAGCATAACCATTACAGAAGACATTATAGAGGTTCTTCATGAAATTAAAAATAGAAGTACAGAATGAACCTGCTATCTTTCTTCTGGATTTATATCTTTTTTTTCTGGATTTATATCTTAAAGAAATAGAATTCTGTCTCAAAGTGATATCTAGACGCTCATATTCATTGCAGAATTATTCATACTAAGACATAGAAATATCTTATGTATCCATCAATAAATGAGTGAATAAAAAGTAGTGTATATACATACATGGAATATTATTCAGCCTTAAAAAAGAAAATGCTGTGATTTACAATGATGTGGATAAACCTAGAGGACATCATGCTAGATGAAATAAGCCAGACACAGAAAAATACTGTCTCATCACACAGGGAATGATAAAAATATATGGTAAATACTAAACTGTTAAAAATTTATTGCAATAAAAGACTAAATTCATGAATCCTCTCCCCTTAAAATACTTCCTCTAACTTTTAACAGCCTTATCTTATTGCTCTTGCTACTTTATGTAGTAGTTCTGGAGGCCCTCTTTCATGAGTGTCTGCATGAAGTTTGATAAAAAATATGGTGAATGCTGCTGATGAGGGCCATTCAGCAGGAAGACAGACTCATGAAAACATTATGGTATGTCCCTGCCTGACTTATTTGCCAAAACTGGCAACTTGTGACTTCTGGATTTTCCACAAAGTCAAAATAACCATGAAAGATAAATATTTTGAATGGATTTCTAATGTTGAGGGAGTTACAATTGTTTAACTAAAGATATAAAAGAAGACTTGCAGAACTGCTTCAGAAAGTGGTAAGAACAATGGGACAGTGTGTTTGAAGAGAGGAGTATTTTGAAAGGGATTAATGGTAACATGTCTTTTAGAGCAATAAGCTTTTATATTCACCATGTTTTTGATCACATCTTGTATGGATAAACTAAAAAGACTGAATTCACAAAGATAAAATAAGGATGGTTATCAGAGGTCAGGGTGTGAGAGAAAGGAAAATGTTGTTTAAGGGTATAGACTTTCAGTTATAAATTCTGGAGACCTAAAGTATAGTGAGTAAATGTAATTAATAATAATGTATTAAGGGTTGAGAGTTTAGCTCTGTGTGACAGCACTCATCTAGCATGAACAAGGTCTTGGTTTGGTCTTCAGAACTGCCCCAACAAAGTATTATATATTTGAAATTTGCTGAGAGTGGATTCCAAGCATTTTTTATTTATTTTGATAAAAGTAGAAACAGTTTATAAAGTATACTAATTATATGTGGCAGAATATTTTGGGCCCTTTTACAGTACTGGAGATTGAACCCATGGCCACAGGCATGCTAGGCAGGCACTGTGCCATTCAACTACCTCAACAAAACCCCTCTCAACCCCTTTTCTTGAGCCAAGATCTCATTATGCTGCTCAGTCTGGTCTAAAATTCATATTGTCAAGTGATCCTTTTGCCTTATACTCTGAGTTGCTGGGACTACAGGTATGCAGCATGATGTCCCCTCTACCTTTTTAAAGAAGAGTTGGCCAGAAAATATTAGCAATGTTTATATATTTGGTATCTCTATATGGTACACATGTGAAATATAGTTACAATATTTTTCTTTTTTTTTGAAACTGCGAAAGAATATCAAGGTCAGTTTAAACTAATTAAGTGATATTGTAGTCAGGTTTCATAAGTGAAAAGTTTTAATACAGGACACATAATTTATAGGATTATTTTATCATATTCACCCAAAGAGTCAAATGCAAGTGTTGATTTCTTATTGTTTTAAAAAAATTCTATATTATTTCTATCCTTCTATCTTTGATTTTAAAAAAAGTGCAGGAGATCTGTCTCACGCTAGAGACCCAAGAAATCCAGTTGAAGGCCTTGCTCCCATGGCAATGTCTTGCATGAGTCCAGCTGAAGACGTGGAGCCCATGGTGATGTTCTCCATGTGGCCAGCTGGAAGCCTAGAGACCATTACAGTTTCTCTTGCAAGGCTCTGCACTGGGAAGGCCTAAAGGTCAGTGGTGAAAGCTAGGAAGTCTGCGCCAGCAGGATAAAGGGTCTGTGCCAGCAGGCTGAGGGATCTGCACTGGAGCCAGGAAGCAACACTCAGACTAAGGACCAGAGCTCCTCTGAAGAGAATAGCAGCCATCATTAGTAACAGCAAAGACTCATGCTCCTCTGGTAACAGCCAAGTTCATATCAGGAAAACCATCCGACTCACTTTTCCAGGAGAAGCAAAAACACGCCATCTTCCCCTTCAGTTGTCTTTTTATGCTTTTGGCAACAATCTTCAGGTGGGCCTTCTACACCCAGTACCATGCTGGTTCAGTTAGCTGGGTGTTACATGCAAAGGTGTTTTTTTTCTGTCATTCTAAATTTATCAGTTGCAGCAAAGATAGAGAAGTACTAGGGAATTTATATAATTAATTCTTTAAACTGTACAGAAATACTGCTATTTCTTAGCCTTAAAGGTTCACATTGTATCCAGCTGAGCAGACACAGGCATATTTTCACAAATTAAAAGCTTCTGTGGGGCATATATTACACTGTATTTCTCTCTCTCTCTCTCTCTCTCTCTCTCTCTCTCTGTCTCTCTCTCTCTCTCTCTCTCTCTGTCTCTCTCTCTCTCTCTCTCATCTGTCTTTTGAGATAGGATCTTGCTATGTAGTTCAGGCTACCTTGGAACTCCCTACATAGTCTAGGCTGGCCTTGAACTTATGGTGATCCTCCTGTCTCTTTTTCCTGAGCGCTGCCAATGCACTTCACTCATTTTTCTGTTAAATTTGTGGATATTCAGTGGTGATGATGATGGAATTCTCTAGCATGTGTTGTTGTTTTGGGGGTAGGATCTTTTTTTTTTTCTGAGTAATATTCCGTTGTATTGGGGATAGGATCTTGTTCTGTAGTTTAGGCTGACCTTGAACTCACTACCATAGCCCAGGCTGGCTTTGAGGTCGGGGTGATCCTCCTGTTTCAGCCTCCCAATGGTATTTTTAAGTTATCTTCACGAGTCCTATGTTGCTGTTGTGTTTTTCTTTTCTCTTTAAGGCCTTATTAATAGCTTACATCAGTATTTTAAGTAATTTCTGGTCATGCTACATGCTGTATGTCTCTTTTGATCTCATAATGTGTAATATTTGCTCCCTCACACTGACAATGTGCAAATGGAATCTCAGAAATCTTTCACTACAAAAGAAGTTTGTTTGCTTATTATTTATTTTTGTGGTACAGAGGATAGAACTCAGGAACTTTCCCAGCCCATTTTTATTTTTTATTTTGAGACAGTCTTGCTATGTTGAAAAATTGCCCAGGCTGGGTTTAAATTTGTAGTTCTCCTGCCTTAACTTCCCAGAGTGCTGAAATTATAGGCATGTACCACCATGCCCAGATAAAGAAAAACTTTATTTAGTTCATTACAGTATCCTGAAGACCTAAAATTTCCTTGAATGCTATTTTGGATTTATTTATTTTAGACAAGATCTCACTATGTAGTCCAGACTGGCCTTGAACTTACTGTGTAGCCTAGGCTAGCCTTAAACTCACAGCAATACTTCTCAGCCTCCTGGTGCTGATATTATAGGTATGTGCCATCAAAATATTAGTTTATGTGGCTATACATTGAAATAATAGAATGCAGACCTTTTTTCTTTTTCTTTCTTTCTTTCTTTCTTTCTTTCTTTCTTTCTTTCTTTCTTTCTTTTCTTTTCTTTTCTTTCCTTCCTTCCTTCCTTCCTTCTTTCCTTCCTTCCTTCTTTCCTTTCTTCTTTCCTTCCTTTTCTTTTTTTAAGACAGAGGCTCACTGTGTAGTTTAGGCTGGCCTTGAACTCACTATGTAGCCAAGACTAGCCTGGAATTTATGTCAGTCTTTCTGTACAGCTATGTGCCACCACACCCAGAGGATCTTTTATAAATTTGATATGATTCTTATGTTGCCATTGAACCAAAATTATTACTCTGTCATTCTAAGATATAAGGGTTTTTTTTTGTACTAGGACTTGAACTCATGACCTTGTGCTTGCCAGGTAGGCTCTGTGCCAGTGAGCTATACCCTTCTCTAAGATGTAGGATATGCTGCAATAGTAGGATTATGCCTTTTTCACTTTTAGGCTATCTGTCAACCTAATAATTTATTTTTCTTTCAAAGCTTGTTATTGCTTTTTTTATTATCATAACTCTTAGTGTTGAGAAATAGAGGTTATTTCTATAACTGAAACTGATTATGGTCATGATGACTAATTTTCCAAAGTGAAATCAGTCCCACTTCTGTTATATTCAATGTCTTACACTTTAGTTTGATGATGGGATAAAGTAAATAAAAATCAAGACTGCTTAGGAAAATCCTTTTTTTTTTTTGTAAATGTAACATAATCTGTTTAGTAACTTTCAAGCAACATGTTTCAAAATCATAATTTGAAGAAATCTTTTAGTAAAAAAGTGTCTTTTAGCTGAGTGTGGCACATGCCTGTAATTCCAGCAGGAAGAGAACAGAAGTAGTGCAAATTCAAGCATCCCCAGCCCTTTCTTTTCTTTGCCAAATTCGCTAAGTTGTTCAAGCTACGCTTGAATTTGTGCTTTTCCTGCCTCATCTTCCCTGAGTCCTGGGATTACAGGCATGTGCTACCACACCCAGCTAAAAATAATTCAAATATATTATTGGTTATCCACTTCCAGGATGAGGAAGTTGAGGAAACTTGAACATAGATATTTGAAAGTTCGAGGATATTTCAGTGTTTTGAATTGGACATAATATCCCTGTAAGCAGAAGAAAAATAGTGGTTGTCCCTATAGAAGATTAGATTGATTTTTTCTCCTAGCTTCTGTGCAGTTTATTTTTTTTAACACAAATACCTTTGTGTGGAGTGTGTACTTTGTATATGTTGGTGTGTTGCATCAAATCAGATGCATCCTGTTTTGAATGACAGCTCTAGACTTGGTCTTAAAGGAAGATGTTGGTTAGCAAATTTATTTTTATTTGCTTAGGGCATACTTGCTTTGAATTATAAAATATTTTTCCTGTTACTACTGTGTTAAATGTCTTCTCTTTGTACCTTAGTGCAAATTTGTAATTTTCTTGTTTTAAACATGAGTAATGATTGATTCATTCATTCCCTTTGGTTTTAAGGTCACTGCCATAAAATCATACAAAACTTAATCGTTTTGAAAAGTGAACATCAAAAACAAATCTTAAATTTTCTGGATATGCTTTTTTTCACCTTTACTTTTTGATTTTAAAGAGAAAAACCCCCAATAAAATGGAAACAGGTAAACAGAAGAGTAACAATAATACATTGTGTTTTATTGTCTTCATAGTAGTTTTTTTTGTGTGTGTACCAAATGTGTATTTCAACTTACTGTTTGCAGCCTAATAAAAATTTGGTAATGATTTACCAGATATACAAATATGTTTTAAGTAATAAAAGAAAATTCAGTTTCAAGAGAATAAGTTTATATCTTTTGGAAAAGTAAAAGTGCATTCAGAATGTAAAGAATCTTCATAGTGATTACTCAGAGTACAAGATATGCACATGAAATATTGTCCAAACAATATTAGCACAAACCTCTTTCCAGTGAAACTAGCTGTATAAGTATTTTAACTATATTGTACATATATATTTATTTCTCTTATGGGTATATTCTTGAGTTTTACCCATTTGCCTATAAAAGTCTTAAATTTATCCATCTTTATGGCTGAGTAGTACTCCTTTGTATTAAAAAAACCTCCACATTTTCTTTTTTATGCATTCCTTAATTGATGGGCATTTGTATAGTTTCCAAGATTTGGCTGTTACATATTGTGCTTCTGTAAGCATGAGTGTACATATATTGCTATGGTATGATGTTTTTAATTCTTTTGGGAAGATACCCAGAAGTGGAATAATTGGGTGGTATGGGGCCTCTGATCCTAGTTTTTTTAAAAAATTATTTTAAAGAGAATAAAATCAAAACAAAACAGAATAAAGCTAATCAGAACAGCACTTCAAAATGAGATAACAGGAAATCAACAATGACTACTATAATGTCTCTTGTTTTCTTCAAAATACCTGTCCATACCATGAGACACAATAAAATCAAACAAAACAAAACAGAAGAATGAAAGTACATTTTAAGGAGGATAAAACCAAAGAAAATAAAAGAGAATAAATTCAATCAAAACAAAACAGTGAAAGTGATACCAGATTTCCACACAGGATAACAGGGAATCATCAATGCCTACCATAATGCCTCTTGCTATCTTCAAAATTGCTGCCAATACCATCAGACATAATAAAATCAAACAAAACCAAACCAATGAAACTAATCAAAACAATATTGAATAAAACAAAACAATAAAACAGAACAAGACAATGAGAACAATATTGGATTTCAAAAACAAGACAGAAATCCTCCATATTTGCTATAGTGTATTATCCTTGTAATAGATGCCCAGACTACTGGCCTTAGTCTACAAAGTTAGTGAAACAATGGAAGCATCAAGTTGTTTTGGTACCTCAGATGCTATCAACTCAGCCTGTGCTACAAGTCAGTGGGTTGCTTGGTGGAGGTTGGGGTGGAGGCGGTGGTCTTGTCTACCTGCTGTGTGCTCATTCTCTCCCAGGAAGGGTGAACTGGCTTCTTGTTTCCTTGTTACTCCTCCCTGGCCCAGCATGGATTCTGCTGACTCCAGGAAAGGCTTGTTCTCCTCCCAGGACCCTTGTGTCTGGATACACTTTATAGCTGATTTTTTTTTCTTTTTTCTTTAAACTGGTGGTTTTGAAATTTCATGATAAAAGTCAAGCCATGGTCAGCAAGTTTACCCATCCAAAAAAGATTCAATGGTACATTTTGATGATTTTTAAAAAAGTTTATTAATTTATTTGACTTTAAAACTTGCATGTACTGGGGCTGGGGATTTAGCTCAGCGGCATAAGCACCTGCCTTGCAAGCAGGCAGTCGTGAGTTCAATCCCTGGTACTGATAAAAAAGAAAAGACAAAAAACAAAAACAAAACAAAAAACTTGCATGTACTTATTACCTAACATTTGATCAAGACAGAGAAATTTAAGAAAGTAAAAATAAAGCCAAGCATAGTTTGTACATGCTTGTAATCCCAGCAGTCATGGAGACTGAAGCAGGAATACCAGTCCGAGCCCAGACTAGGCAACTTAGTGAGACCCTGTCTCAAAATAAAAAATAAAAAAAGGGCTTCAGAATGTAGCTTTGTTTAAAGACCTTGGATCTAATACTGAGTAGTATGCTCACAAAAACAAAACAAAACAAGAAACTACCCACAAAACTTCATAATCTTATATTCAGAGATAACTGTTTCTTTTCATCATTTTTTGAAGTAAACCATCTTAACATAGTTAAGATCATGCTGAAACTGAAAAAGTAGGTTTGCAGTTTGGATTTTCCCTAGTATAACTAAATTGCCAAGGAGCAACCTGAATATTCTTTTGGATTCATTTGTTCTGTTAATCAACAAGTATGCACATATATCTATGTCACGCACACACACACACACACACACACACACACACACACACACGTTCAATATTCAAGGCACTATGTTGTCAGCTTCCAGGAAAGTTTATTTTTGTCAAGGGCACAAAAGTCAACTATAATGTAGAACAAAATATTCATGTACTGAAGTTCAGACAAGGAAACTGTCTGAATTATATGAACTTTGACAAAGTTTGTTTGTTTGTAGATCTCTCTCTTTGGTGCCAAGACTATTGGCCGGAGAAGTCCTGATGAACCAGTACTGAGCAAAGCTGAATTTGTTGAGAAAGTTCGTCAGAGTAACCAGGCCTGTCATGATGGAGATTTCCACACAGCTATTGTTCTGTATAATGAAGCCCTGGCTGTTGACCCTCAGAACTGCATCTTATACAGCAATAGATCTGCAGCCTACATGAAAATCCAGCAGTATGAGAAGGCACTGGATGATGCAATCAAAGCCCGACTTCTCAATCCCAAATGGCCAAAGGTAGAAGTTTAATTGACTTTCACAGAATCTTTTGTGCTGATTTCTTATCTTAGTATAACATTCCATTGATTCAGCACTGTTACTAGTATAATATTCAGTTCTTAAGCAAAATGTAGAATTACTTACTGAGCTTATATACTAGTGAGTGACTTTCTTTTCAGTGTTTTGGATGTGTGCTTTCGCTGTTCAAGTTTAATTCTTTTCCTATATAGTTGAGATTTTGTTTTTCTCTCTCAACCTCTTCATAGCTATATTATAGTTATTTAGGTTTTGGACATTCTTTTTTTGTCCAGATGTTTTAGATGGGGGATAATGATCATGTTTTTGTCCTTCAATTTAAAATTAAGTAATTTTATTGTATCAATACTTGTTTGTTTTCAGAATGCATATACTCAGGGAAGTTTTTTTTCTAGTGAGTCATTGAATTATCCCTATTTCCTTGAATATTGCAAGCCTTGAGTTGTCTTTGTTTCGTACCTACAGATGCTTTTATAAGATTATGCCACAGTAAAGCATTTTAAGTTGAAAGTAGATTAAGTTAAACAACATTACACAGTGAGTTTAAGGCCAGTCTGGACTACATAATGAGATCCTGTCTCAGAAAACTAAAAACCAAAACCAAAACCAAAAATACCCCAAACAACCTCCTGAAACCAACCACCCCAAAACAAAAACAAAGCGAACAAAACAAAACAAAACCCTAAAAAACTGCACTTAATGCACTTAACCTACAAAATACATTTAGCTTACCTTAAACATGCTCAGAATACTTACACTGACCTATAGGTTGACAAAATTATTTAATACAAAGCCTATTTTATAATAAAACATTGAATATCTCCTGTAATTTATTGAATTTCTATATCCAAAAAACACTGGCAGCATAGCAAATGAAACAAGATACACCAAGGGGTATATATACTCATGATTATGTGACTGATAAGAACTGTGGCTTGTTACCAATTATCAGCCATTTCAGCAAGTATCTACTATACATTGTTAGCCCGTGAAAAGATTAAAATTCAAAATTTAAAATATGTTTATGACTAGATGTATATAACTTTTGAATTATTAGAAAGTTAAAAACCCCTAATTTGAACCATGGTAAGTCAGGGCCATCTATATCATTTAATCATGTAAGTGTGAGGCTATTACTGATTCTTTATTTAATTTCATTGATATATGTATCCATCCTTATATCCTAACCATTATGACTTAATTATGCAGACTTATGGTAAGTCTTCCAACCCTGTTCTTTTTCTAAGTTGTTTTTGCTATTTTTTGTTTTTGCATTTTCATATAAGTTGTAGAATCAGATGTTCAAAAAACTTGCTAGGAATTTTTATATTAATTTGGAGAGCATCACTATATTAACATTATTGAGCCTTTCAATACATAAAGATGGTATACCTTTCCATTTATTAGGCCTTTATAAATTTTTTTGCAAGTTTTCTATGGTTTTCAATGTTGCATATTTCTTTGGTTTAAATTTATTCTGAAGTTTTGGTTTTGTTTTTTGAGACAGAGTCTCACTATGTTATCCTGGCAGGTCTTGACCTCCTGGACTCTGGACTCATCTTCCTTACTTATCTTTCCAAGTAGCTGAGACTATTGTCGTTTTTGTTTTGTTGTTTTTTTCAGACAGGGTCTCGCTATGCAGTTCAGACTGGCCTTGAGCTCACTTTGTAGTCCAGACTGATCTTGAACTTGTAGCCATCCTCTTGCCTCATTTTCCCGAGGGCTGGTATTACAGGCATCTGCCACATGCTTGCAGCTGAGACTATTGGCATGTATCACTGTAACTGGCATGAGATATTTTAGAAATACTGTAATAAGTGGAGTGAAAAATTTTAAGTTTTCTGACATTTCAGTGTAAATTTATATAAGTACAATGTACTTTTGTACTTTGTGTCATGTGACCCTAATAATTTACAGTTGTAGTAGGTTAGTTTTTGGTAGTACTGGGTATTGAGCCCAGGACCTTGGGCATGCTAATTATATCCCCCAGCTACTTTTCACCTAGCACTCATCCTGGCTTCTACCTTATGATCCTCCTAGCTCAGCCTGCTGAGTTAAGGGCATGCACCATTGCACCTGGTTTTCAGTAAGTTTTTTTCTTTACATATGCATTAGGATTTTCTATGCATAAAGTGATGTTGCCTGCAAGTAACGAACATTCTACTGTCTTTCCTTCTTTTGTTTCTTTTTCTTGGTCTCTTGCAATGGTTAGCATATCTAGTACAATGTTGAACAGAAGTTGCAAGAGTGAACTTTATTTAGTGATTCCTAATCTTAGTGGGAGAGTATTAAGCTCTTCATTGTTGATGATCATGTCCTTAAGTGAAAAATGTCTCTTTTAATTACTATTATACCTGGTTGTTGAATCATACTTTGAATCACATAGACATGGGTTAACATCCATCTCTTGCAGCTAATAGATGTCCTAAGCAAGTTATTTGTTCTCTTTTATACATTTAGGGTGATAATATATGTCGTATTAATGTGAGCATAAAATTGATAATGACAAATAAAAGGGTAAGAGATTTCGTGGTAAAAAAGAGCTATTATATTTTATTCTTAGGTAAACCAAGGGGAAACATAAAGTCAAGATATGTCTTAATATTTTTTCCTAACGTGGTAACTCTCTCATCAGGTACAATAATTGACAAATAAGATATTTATATATATCTTTTATGTATATTTTATTTATATATGATATTTATATATCTTATAATTATATCTGTATTCAGGTATTAAACTTGGTGCTAGGTATTAAAACTTAGTGGCAAGATTATGTCATCAAATGAGAATATAGAAAGAGCACTAAACTAAAATAAAAATGGATCAAAGCTTGAAATATTAAAACAGAAACAATCAGCTAGAAGACAAAATAAGGAAAAATTCTTTTTTTTTAGAATGTAAGAAGATCTTTAAGTCTATGAGAAAAAGGAGGTATTTAATAATGTACTTTTAAAAATATTTTATTTTTTATTTTTAAGACAGGGTCTCACTATGCAGTTCAGGCTGGCCTTGGGCTCATTTTATAGCCCAGACTGGTCTTGAACGTGCAATGATCTTCCTGCCTCAGCCTCCCAAGTGCTGGGATTACAGAAGTGTGCCACCATGCCTGGCTAATGTACTGTAAAATGAATAAGAAAATTCCAACGTGAAGTCTCCCTTTATATACCATATGAAAAGTTATCCTTGTTTTGAGTTTTCTTATGGTACCCTTGAAAAACATAACCATTTTCTGTGCTTGTAACTCACAATAAGATGACAATAGCTAGAACTGACTTGTCTAAGAAATATGATTCAAGAAAATATCCATATCACTAGGACAAAATAGATACAACTAAAAAAGAATGTTCTAGGAATGACGATACACGAATATGTACTGCAGAATACATTTGATCTGACAAAGAATATTGGGGCAAATTGCAAGACTGGCCATGAATTTGTCCCATCCATGTCTATGTCCTATTCCATAATCTCTTTCTGACAGTGGTTCTGGGGTTGCCCAGGTGAATTGCTTTGGTCAGTGGGACAATAGTACATGTGGTACAAACAGATTTAAAAAGTGCTGCACACTTGTTTGTACTCTTTTGAAGCTTCTTAGAATCCTACAAATGCCATGCCAAGAAGCTCAGCAAATCCTGCAGGGTGATGAGAGACATGTGGCTCAGTTGCCACTGTTCCCATGGGCAACAGCATAGTAGTTGCCAAAAAATGTGGGTTACCCTGTCTTAGAAATTGAACCATCAGCCAAACTTCTATTTGATCTCAAACTTATGAGCAAGCATAGAGATTAGCTTGACCAGCACAATTCAAAAGAGCCAATCTTGAACAAAATAATGATTGTTTTTTAAGCCACTAAGTTTCAGAGTGATTTGTTATAGAGGTAAAACCTAGTGAGTACAGGGCAGACCTACAATATATTTTTTTAAAATCATGGACAATAGGTAGAATACCAAAATGATGAGAAAAGGTCAATCTGCCAATTTAGCAAAAGAAAAAAAAAACACAAATCAACTAAATATTGTTTGAAGGTTGTTTTGTTTTGCTTTGTATTGTTTTTCTTTCTTTCTTTTCTTTTTTTTTTTTTACAATTGAGCAATTTACTTTTTACTGTGTTGACAGCTCAAAATTTAGGTTTCCATTCATGCTATTAGTTTAGTGTTGTAGGGAAAAGCTGTAATAATTATAAAATATATAATGAGTTCACAGCATCAAGGAATAAAATAAAGACATCTGCATGATATAATCAATAGCAACCTTTTTCCCCCAAACAACTCCACAGTTAAAAAAAATTCCTTTCAAAGTATGGTTACTCATAAATCATACCATATTTTATAGTTTCTGGAGATATTACTGTAATTTATGATATACTTTTGGAGACAAGTTATGTTTCTGTCAGTGTGAGGCAATCAGAAACTCACAGTGGTATAGTTTACTTTGGATTCATGTCATGGACAACTTAATAGCAACTAAAGATGCAATATAAACATAACAGGTAAAATTCTGATGGTTAAAAAGACAAAGATTTACATAAATGTCAATATTTGCTCCATTGAGGAAAAAAAAACAGGCAACATAATGTACATGGTATGATGTCCAGTGATGTTAGGATATAAACAGGTCTCCTGTGACAGCATCAAAAACATAACATTCATTAATGTACAAGTTATGTGAAAAGAACAAATCATTGTCAAAAACACATGGTCCAAACCCCTATAAATGAACATCTTAATGTGAAATGTAGCATCAATTTCAGAAACATCATTTATGACACAGAAAATGAAACATGTGCATCAAAAAATTAACATAAATGCAGCTTCAAAATTATGGTTTCTGCCCAGTGTGAACTGTTTCATGCATTTCATAATATGTATGTGTGCTGAAAGCTTTCCCACCATGCTTACATACATAGGAATCTACTCCAGTGTGAATTCTTTCATGTTTCTTACAATGTGCATGTTGGGTAAAAGCTTTCCCATATTGCTTACATGCATAGGGTTTCTCTCCAGAGTGAATTCTTTCATGTTTCTTACAATATTCATGTGTCGTAAAAGCTTTGCCACATTGCTTACATGCATAGGGTTTCTCTCCAGTGTGAATTCTTTCATGTTGCTTACAATCTCCACATGTTGTAAATGCTTTCCCACATTGCTTACATACATAGGGTTTCTCTCCAGTGTGAATTCTTTCATGTTTCTTACAATATTCATGTGTCGTAAGAGCTTTGCTACATTGCTTACATGCATAGGGTTTCTCTCCAGTGTGAATTCTTTCATGTTTCTTACAATATTCATGTGTCGTAAAAGCTTTGCTACATTGCTTACATGCATAGGGTTTCTCTCTAGTGTGAATGCTTTCATGTTACTTACAATCTCCACATGTTGTGAAAGCTTTCCCACATTGCTTACATACATAAGGTTTCTTTTCAATGTGAATTCTTTCATGTTTCTTACAATGTCCACGTTTGGTAAAAGCTTTCCCACATTGCTTACACACAAATGGTTTCTCTCCAGTGTGAATTTTTTCTTGTGTCTGACAATCAAAGTTTCGGCTGAAAGCTTTCCCACATTCCTTACATATATACAGTTTCTGCTCAGTGTGAAGTTTTTCATAGATTACACAATATGTACATGTGATGAAAGCTTTCTCACAGTGCTTACATACATAGGGTTTTTCTCCAGTGTGAATTCTTTCATGGACTCGAAAATATGTACGTGTAGTAAAAGCTTTCCCACATTGTTTACATATGTAGGGTCTCTCTCCATTATGAATTCTTTCATGTTGCTTATAATGTTCATGTTTGGTAAAAGCTTTCCCACATTGCTTACATAAATACTTTTTCCCTCCACTTCGATGTTTTTCATGGATCTGAACATTGTGCTGTGTTTTTGTTTCTTTCACGCCCACATTAGCTTCTGGAGTACAAAGGAATGCTTCTTTACACTGATTCCAAAATTTATGTCCATAGCATTTCCCTACCTTGTCATTTCTTAAATATCTCCAGTAAATTTTGCATTCTTTTTCAAATTCCTGGTTATCCCCAAGTCCTCCTATAACAGTGATGTTCCTAAAAGTTTCTCCCATCACATCTCTGTACAACTTCTTTTGGGATGGACTCAGCAAAGTCCACTCTTCACTGTTGAAGTTCACAGCCACATCCTCAAAAGTCACTGCCTCCACTTCTAACTGGTCTCAACCTGATTCCACCCCATTTCACTGCTCCCATCTCATAGCGTCACCATTGCATAGCTCGGAGGTCTCCCAGGCTCTTTCTAACCAGTCCACAGCGAATAGAAGCCACAAAATACGGTCTAGCAATCATCTAACTCTCCCTATTTTGCCCTGACATGCAATAGCGGCCATGACATCGGAAGGGACCGCCTCGCTTTGTATTGTTTTTCAAAACACGTTCTCCCTATATACCCCAGGGTGGCCTTGCTCTCATGCTGATTGTCCTACCTCAGCCTCCCAGTTGCTGGGATTATAGTGTTATTTTTATTTTATTCAGCTTTTTGAAACAGGATCTCACTTGTAGTGAAGGCAGGCCTTGAATTTACTGGGATCCTCCTGCCCTAGCCTCTTGAGTTTTGGGATTACAGGCATGTACCATTATGCCTCTTTTTATTTTATTTTGATATAGGGTCTTGCTAAATTGTTGAAGCTGGTCTCAAGCCTATGATCCTCCTGCCTGAACCTACTGAATAGCTGAGATTTCAGGTGTATATCACTACAGTGTTGACCTATAGCCTCTTTGTTTGTTAATGTGGTTTCAATTCACTGTTTTGCATCCTTTCATTTCAGTCTGAAAGACTTCCTTTAGTATTTTCTTGTAGAGCAGGACTGCTAGTCCAAATTCTTTGTTTTTGTCACATTGGAATATCTGAATTTCCTCTTCAGTTTTGAGAGCTTGTTTGGAGGTTCCAGCAAGGGAGCAAAACTGCTCCTATACCCTTGACTGAGGAATGGGTCCTCCTCTATCCTGGATGGTCGTCCTCTTCCACTAAGTGCACAGCTTCATGAACAACGTACATGGGGTGATGGTGTGTGTGGGGGGAGACACCCACCTAACCAGCCAGATCAGCTGAATCAACCCTGGCAATTAATGGGGTGACATGTCACAGCCAGATTGCCCTCACATTCTCCTCCTCAATTTTGAAGGGTGTTTTTGTTGGATATAGAATTCTTGGTTAGTATTCTTTTTTAAAGTCCTTAAATAGGTCATCTCACTTACTTTTTTTGAATCTTTGTCAATTGTTTTTTATCTAAAATATTCTTTATATTTTAAAATTTTAATTTATTCATTTTATTAGTAAATAGTTACCATACATCATCATAGGGGGTCTGTTCCTGTACATAATATATTTTAATTCTACTTTTTTCCCCATTTCTCTCCCTTCCCTTCAACCCTTCTTTCTCTCCTCATTTATAAAAGCTTTGGTTCCAGATTTTCCTTCCGTTTTCTCTTTTTTTAATCCCTTTCCGCTCCCCCTTCCCCAGTTTCCTGTTGAACATGTTCTTCCTACTTCCCAATATCTTTCCTGCATTATGATCCTTATTTATACACGGTACAATGTGATATTTAAATGTACATGTCTGATTTATTTTACTTAAAATTATGGTCCTGAGGTGCATCCATTTACCTAAATATGAATATAGCTCCTTCTTTATGGCAGAGTTTTCTTATCTATTCGTGTGTTGTAGGGTATACAAGCTGTTTCCAAGATTTGGATGTTTGTGCTGCTATAAACATGGCTATGAATATATCAGCGTGATATGATGCTTTTAACTCTTTCAGGAAAATACCTAGAATGGTCACAACTGGGTCAACTGGAACCTGTAGTTTTAGTTTTTTGAGGCATCTCTATATTGATTTTCATAGTGGCTGTAACAATGTACATTCCCACCAATAATGGAGAAGGGTTTCTTTTTCTTAACAGCCCTGCCAGCATTTGTTATTGTTTGGTTTCTTAATGGTAACTATTCTTTCTGGAGTGAGATGGACTCTCAGTGTTGTTTAATTTGTATTTCTTAAATGACCAATGATTCTTTTTTTTTTTTAATTTTATTTAAGGAGAAAAAGAAAAAAAAAGCAGAGAAAGGGTACAAGTTATACAGATTTACAGAAAAAATAAACAGTAGGAAATCACTAGTTAATGGATTACATTTTGTCATCTTACAAATAATTGTTCAAGTTACAAAATTAAAGCTTATAAAGAGGACATTCCAACAATGAGACTGCAAACAGTTCTGTTCAATGATTCAACAAAACTCAGTAATATCATTATCTATCTTATACACTTAAATATACATGCAGTTACATCGTTTAGAGCACTTTCTTTTCCTCTCTTTTGTACAATGACAATTACACATTTTGGGTTTTGTTGCTCCCACAGTTCTTAGTACTTTTTTGGAAGAGAGTAGAACCAAATGTGACATAATAGAACAGTCAGTCAAATCAAAAGGGTGGACATAATAGATAATGTAAAAGCAAAATACTAGGTGATCAACAATGGTTACCATAATGCCTCCCGCTATCTCTAATAGAATTGCCTATATCGTTTTTTATAATAAAATTGAACAAAACAGTAAAGAACAAAACCAACAAAACCAAAACATTGGAGACATTATAGGTCTTCAAAAGTAGATAATAGTCAACCAGAATGGGTGTCATAATGAATCCCACTATCTTCACAACTGTTGCCTAAACTTTCGAACCTGGTACTATCAAGCAAAACAGAATAGAGGAACATCAGTCAAAAAAAGATGGTGAGAGCAATACAGGGCTTTAAATCAAGATAATGGAAAGTCAAAGTGGGTTACTATAATATATCCTGCTATTTTTAAATTTATTTTACCCTTAATTAAAAGGATAAAAAAGTAAATAATAAAATGGAGATTGAGATAAAAGAGGGGGTAACAGCAAATCAGCGCAGATCAAAACATAACCATTTAAGCAAAATAGTGTTTCACCACAAGATTATGCTGACATAAAAGTAGTTACCATATTGTCTCTTTCCTTGAAATCTTTGAGTATAACTTCGTATACTGTAGCATCAAATAAATCAAAACAATGTAAAACCATTTAAGAGAATGACAGTATTACAGGGTATTTAGAATCAACTAACAGAAAATAAACAATGGTTTCTGTATAATCTCCTTGTCTATAAAAGGTTTTGCTTATACTATCATATATAATAAAATCCAATAAGATACCACCTGTTTAGACCAATGGAGACAGAAGAACAAAAGCTTGATGAGACTTCAAAACAAGATGATACTAAATCAGTATTACCTATTAAGATGTCATTTTCTCCAAAATAGCTGTTCCTATCATCCAATCTTCTCTGCCTCATTTCTGTTGAGCTCTTTTTCTGTCATTAGTTGTCAGTTTGTCTTCTTCATTTTGTTTTCTGCTCCATTCATTGTGGTCTCTCTGCCACTACTTCTGGATTCTTCGTATTTTTCTTTTTTAGAATATCTTGCAGTATTCTCTGTAGAGTTGAATTGGTGGTTGCATATTCCCCTAGTTCCTCTTTATCCTGGAAGCACCTTGTTTTTCCATCAATTTCCAGGGATAGTTGTGCAGGATATATCAATCTTGGCTGGAGATTATTATCTTTCAAAGCTTGAATTATTTCCCCCCACGCTCTTCGTGATTTGATGGTTTGTGCAGAGAAATCTGCTGTAATTCTGATGGGTGTTCCCTTGTAAGTGATCTGTTTCTTGTCTCTGACGGCTTTTAGTATTCTGTTCTTGTATTGGATTTCTGGAATTTTAATTATTATATGCCTGGGTGTTGCTCTGTTTGGGTTGTAGGTGGCTGGGGTTCTGTATGCTTCATACAACTGAGTATCTTTACCTTTTGCTATATTAGGAAAATTATCCTGGATTATTTCTGTGAGTAGCTTTTGTGGTTCATTTGTTTGTATCCCTACTTCTTCTTTTATGTTCTTAATTCTTAAGTTATAGATCCTCTTATCATCTTCTAGTCTTTGTATTATTTCTGTTTGTTTCTTTGTTATTTTTAAGAAGTTTTTCATTTCATGCTCCCATATTACAAATCTGCCCTCCAGTTCAGATAATCTGTCCTCCGTTTCTTTCAAACTGTTATGCCAGTTTTCGATAGACTTTTTAGTTTCCTGGTAATCTCTTTGAACCTGCTTCACATATTCTATGCTTTCTCTATTTTCTCCATTAAACAATTCTCCCCTCTTTTTCTGTTTTTCCATTCCACCATCTGTTTTTTCTTGGGTGGTGCTTAGCATTTCTCTAACTATTCTGCTTATGTCTAGCTTCAGGTCATTAATAACTTCATTCCTGAACTTGTCTATGAGGCTCTCGAGATAGCGCCTTATATCTATTGGTGCTGTGTCTGCTGTTGCCTCTTTCTCAGGGTTGGGGGGCAAGGACCCTTTCTTGTTGCTGCCTCTTCCCATATTCTTTGTTCCTTATATATGCAAGCGTATATAGGAGGCCCAGTTTCCTTCCCTGTCAGCCACAGTCTGATGGAATTGTGCTGGCTAGGTGTTCCCGCCCACTGCAGCACACCAGGAAGTTGCAGACCAGGCAGCCTATGCAGGGCCGCCCCTCCAGGTCACCTTCAGGAGCTTGGACCTCGGCTGTACTAGCCTACTGGGTCTCAGCCAGCAGCGTCACGAGGACTAAGCACCGCTCACCAATCCCGCTTGAGAGGGGGATTGGTGACTGAAGTCACTGCAGCGCCCTGTTCCTGCAAGTCTGCCTGGTCCCAGAATGTCCTCTGTTGGAGTCTCCTAGACTGTGGAAGAGTCCCAGTTTTCCCTCACTCACCGGAGGTGGATGCACGGCTCCCTGCCCATCCCGCTCTCAACTCCGTTCACCGATTCCCGTTCTCAGAGCTTCTGTGCGTCTCTCTCCCTGCCAAGCCGATGCAGACGCAGATGCGGTGGCGGGAAACCCAAATCGTGGCTTCCAATGGCTCGGGCTCCAGCTTCCATGCTGAGGCTTTATCTGTTCCTGTTATAGCACCAGGATTGCATTCCCAGTTGGTTTCTCTCAGCCCAGTTCATTCTTGGGTCACCGGGGCATATCTCGTCTTGCTTGTGATTCCTTACTCACCACCATTCCTGAATTCTAAGCTGGGTCTTTCAGAGAGCTTCCGTAGCTACTGCTATGTGTCCGCCATGTTCTCCTGGGACTGACCAATGATTCTTAAAAGAGTTTTGCCCTAGAATAAATTACAAGACATTATGGCGATGGAAGGCTGAATGGGGACATTTACCCTGAGGTCACTTCCTCCTTCCCCTATCACAACTTTCTTTTTCCTTTCCCAGTGCTCATGAAGAAAGTTCCAATCAACCCCTCGCGCATCATCAATGCCTGCCCTAAGCACCACCCGTGGTTAAAGAAAGGTTATATATATATCCTATACCCCATATTCCGGTCAGAAAAAGCCAGACTCTGTCCGTCATGGGCTCCTCTCCACACCCTTAGAATAAAGGCCACTTTGTTCTTTTATTGTGCCAAAAAATGCTAACAGGTTCAATCGCTAATTTTATAGAGAATTATTTTTTTTGGTATGTGATTAATCATTTCTATCTTCCTCCTCTCAGAATTTTCTGTTTTTGGTTTTTGACCATTTGTGCATCAGGTGTCTAGGTATGTACTGGAGTTTATCTGACTTGGAGTTCATAGAGTCTGTTGGATGTGCAATATTTTTTATAAGATTTTGGAGGTTTTAAGCCACTGTTTATTTTTATTATTTTGTGGTACTAGAGATAAAACTCATGACCTCGCGCTTGCCAGGCAGGGGCTTATGCTACTGAGCTAAATCCCTGGCCTCCAGCCACTGTTTCTTTAAATGTTATTTATGTTCTTTTTTCACTCTCCAAATCTTTTTTTTTTTTTTTTGTCTTTTTCCTTTTTATCGGTACCGGGGATCGAACTCATGACTGCCTGCTTGCAAGGCAGGTGCTTATGCCACTGAGCTAAATTCCCAGCCCCTCTCCAAATCCTTTTGAGAGTCCCATTTTGCACAGGTTGGAATGCATGATGGTATTCCACCTTTTCCTTTCTGTTCATTTTTGGTATTCTTTGTTTTGTTTCTGTTCCTCAGAAATTGACCTGTGTTAGGTTTATTTAGTTTTATTTCCATTTAAATATATTATTGAGCCTTTCTGGTGAATTTTTTTTTAATTATGTAATTTTGTAATTTTTATTTTAAAGACAATAAAACCAAGCAAAATAAAACATAATAAAGGCAATCAAAACAAAACAGTGTAAGTGACACAGGACTTCAAAACAAGATATTGGGAAATCAACAGTGACTACCATAGTGCCTCTTGTTGTCTTCAGAATAGCTGCCCATACTTTCAGACATAGTAAAAATCAAACAAACAAGAATAGAACCAATAAAAACAAAACAATGAATGCAATACAATGCCTTCAAAACAAGGTAATAATAAATCCAAAATGGCTACCATAATGTATCTTATTATCTTTGAAATAGCTGCCCATGCCTTCAGACATAATAAAATCAAATCAGACAAAACATAAAATTCAACCAAACAAAAGAATATAAATCATACAGGACTTCAAAACAAGATGATAAGGAATTAACAATGACTACCACCTGCAGAAGGAGCTTCCTCATAGATACTACATTGCATATTGTTATCCTCTGAATAGATGATCAGACTACTGGCTTGAGGCCTTCAAAGTCAGTGAAACACTAAACACTACAAGCATTAAGTTGTATTTTATCTCAGTAGCTATCATTGGCAGCCTGTGTTTCTCCAGATCAGCTGGTTGCTTCTGGGGTAAGGTTGTAGGGGGAAACCTTGGCTCTTATTGTCTCCTAGCCCACATGCCAGAAGGAAGTGGTTGGCATATAGTTGCCCCCCAGCTGGCCCACACATGGCACTGACTCACAGGGAGAGCTTGGCTTCTTGTTCTCTTCTCCTGCAGTTTGTGAATGGTGCCGACTCACAGGAAAGGGTGAGCATCTGGATTTTTCTTTTCAATTATAGCTCTTTTTTTTTTTTTGGATAAAGTTTGTTATGAAGTACAGGCTGGCCTTGAATTCTCTGTGTAGCCCAGGCTGGCCTTGACTTCACAGCAGTACACCTACCTCAGGCTTCTAAATGCTGGGATTATAGGCGTGTGCCATCATGCCCAAGTAGTTTCAGTAGTTTTTTTTAAATTCCAGAATTCCTATTTGGTTTTTTAAAAAGAGAACAGGGGGCCAGGGATATAGTTCAGTGGCATAGTGCCTGCCTGGCAAGCATGAAGTTGTGAGTTTGATTCCCAGTACAAAAACAAAAAACAAAGCAAAAAAAACCCAAAAGAACAGGAAGTAAAAAGAATTTAGATGTGTCACACATATATACCAACCTCTCATGATGAATGTGATCATGTACTGCACACGTACTGATAAAAAATAGAAAAATAAAAATATATACAAATTGTCTATTTGGTTTTGGTCTTTTGAGACAGGGTCTCAGTATGTGGTTCAGACTGGCCTTGAACTCACTATGTGGCCTAGGCTGGCCTTAAACTCATGGTGAGTTTACCTCAGCTTCCCAATATTATAGACAGCTAAGTTAGGTAGAAATAATATAGGCAGACAGGGCTGTGCCTTTGGGAGAATCAATGCAAAATATAAAAACACGTAATTGTGATCAGAGGTGCATCTGTTGGAAGCCAAGCCTCAAGATAAAGATGGAATGACCAGGCCTACATGCCTCTCCAAGGGATAAGATAAATGGTAATGCCTGGTATAATAAAATCTAGATAGATATCAGTCACCTTTGTGGGTGACCAAGACCACCAGATCCATTCCTTCCTGAAAAGTTATTCTGTTCTTTCCATGTACACTTGCTATGTGACTTGTTTCCCCATTTGATTAACATTACGTAAGTGGCTATACTTGTAATCTTATTGGTTGATTATAATTTTGTTCCACATTATACCCATTTTGCACCCACCTCATGATTTTGCTATATTAAACTTCCTTTGAGAAGTGGGCTTGTTGGCAACCTGCTAGGATCCCCTCCTGTCTCTTTGAAGAGATGTCTGTCTCTCAAAATTTCCTGCTCTTGGGGCTGGGGATTTAGCTCTGTGGCATAAGCACCTGCCTTGCAAGCAGGTGGTCATGAGTTCAATCCCTGGTACAGATTAAAAAGAAAAAAATTTCCTGCTCTTAAACTCTATTGTTCCTTAAAATTCATTCTTTGATTTTGGGGAACACAAACTCAGTGTATTGGACATCTAGCAGGTTAAGAGTTACATTTATTTCCCCTATATAATCTAAAGGCCCTATATCACCAAGAACTGGGATTAGAGTCATACACCACCACATACAGCTTCTGTCTCTGTTGGAACACTATTTCTTTGTTTTGTGAGAAATCAGACTCACATTTGCCTTTAATTCTTTTGGATTTATGTGTATGGTCTAGGGATTGAACCCTGGCCTCACACATGCTAGGTGAGCACTGTACCACTGAGCTACATTCATAGCCCTTTAGTCCTTTCAACACTGTGTCTTGTAGTTATTTGAATGTGTTTATAGTAGCTGTGGATCAAACCCAGAGTCTCATGTGTGCTAGACAGGTGCTGTACTACTGAGTTACCCGCCTCAGCCCCTGATTTAATTTCTTTATTAAGTACCGCCAACATCTGGATTTCTTTAGTTTCTATTTACCACTTTTTTCCCCTTAGTGGAGGGGCATACTTTCCTGTCTTTGTTTGTGTCATCCTTTTTTTCTTGAGATTTGGACATTTCAAGTTAAAATGTGGCAACTTTGGAAATCAGCGGCCCTCTTCCACAGAGATTTTTTTAAAAATTGTTACCTTTTGTCGTTGTCTATTACTGAATTTCCTCTCTCCATTCTTCAAAGTCTGTGTCCTTTGTCATCTGTAGCCACTGAAGTTTTAGTGGCTTAGTAATTAGATAATTTGTCAGAGAATTCCTTAAATGACTTGATCAGTAAGTCCAACCTTTGTTAAAGAAACTGTTGTGGGTTGGGGCACACCTTCGGCACTCCTGGCAGGTAACAGCTCTATCTTTTTTTCTTTTTTTGTGTCTTTTTCATTTTTATCGGTACCAGGGATCGAACTCATGACTGCCTGCTTGCAAGGCAGGTGCTTATGCTGCTGAGTTAAATCCCCAGCCCCTACAGCTCTATCTTTATTTACTATTTGTGGAAAATATGTTGCGGTTAGCCAGAAGTGCAAAGATTTAGGACTTAGATCTTTCTTGTGCATGCACATGGCTTTGTATTTTTGCTAGGTTCCCAGGAACACATTTTTCAAAGATTCCTATGAATAGGAATCATTCTCCAGTTTTTTCCTTTAAGGTTTTTCATTAGACTCTTGTTCATACAATTTATTTGACCAGCACCTTGCAAAGAGAGCTGTTCACCTCACTTAAGAGTCTTGTGAATGGAAGTGTCCAGAAGCTCTGGATGGGGTGTTTTTGGGAGATTCAAACCATTCTAACCCCTCCATTAAATCTTACATTTTTGGTGTTCATATCAATGAACACCATTTGAAGGTTGCTGATTTTCTGGTCTTATTATATAGTTGGGGAAAATGGGATAGAAATAATGTAAGTTAACATAAGGCTTGCTGTTCTTATTGAGAGCTGTTTTTCTTGAAAAAAAAAACACTTTTGGAATTGTTGCAAGCTATAGATTAATTTTCAGAGTTTTAAAGAAGTTGCTTTTGACAACTTTTGCTAGTGTTCCCATTGTTTTTGTGGAAGAGTAGGTTTGTGCAAGTCCTTTCTCTTCCTTTTTGGGAATACTTGACAGTTTAATTTATGGTAAAATGTAGACAATTACTATGAAAGAGACAGAAGATAAGAGGGCAGAAGCCAGAACAGGGAGGCTGATAGCAGTGGTAGAAAGGGAGAGAAGTTAGGGGACTTGACCTGTGCTGTGTGAAGGCTCAATGACTTCGTAAGTGAAAGGCTGATCCTCATGGCTGTCATCTGTTACCAGTAGTACTGTCTTCATTTTATAGGTAAGATGAGGTGTCATGGAGATTTACGTAGTATGCCCAGACTTACAGAGTAAAAAAACCGAAAAAACTAAAAAGCAAAACAGGATTAAAACTTCTATTTGCCTGACTCTAGTTTTTTTTTTCTTTTTTGTATTTTTTGAGTTTTTATTTATAAAGAAGATAAAGATCTATATTAAGAGATGAGAGCTTATTTGGAAGGCCTAGCAAGGATGTACAGCTACTTGTATACATTTGGCTAAAGAATGGCCCTCCTTTATTAATGAAGGTGGTTGGTTCTAGTGTTTGAAAGCTTTCTGCTTGTTCTTGGGTACATTATAAGAAGACACAGAATAGTCTTTGTTTCTTTGTTATTAAAAAAAGATTGTTTTCTAGTTGCCATCATTTGATCCTAGTTTTTATAATCTCTTGTAGCCCACTAGTCATTGTTTATACATTTAATTTTTATTTTACTATTGTTGATTTAAGAGAATGATCCATTTTGCCAAGAGTTTTTTTCCCCTTACAAATGTCACCCTAGAACATGATGGTGAATCTTTCAGAACTCTGACTGATATAAACAGCTTGCTACCATGTGCTGTGCAGTGGGAATTGAACTCATGACCTTGTGCTTGTCAGACAGGCGCTGTGCCAATGAACTATATTTTAGCCCAGTGCTGTAGGTTTGCCACTATTGCCCTAGAGTTAAGGCAATAGTTCACAGAATATCCTTTGGAAACTAGACTTTTGTCGGGTGGAAACTACTTTAAGATGGTTGCTGTGTCCTTAAATATTTGCAACAAGCAAAGTCTTGGCTTTCAGGAAATGTAGGTAAAAAGAGCTCAGTTACTTAAGTTCTCAGGTTTTTGTTTTGTTTTGTTATTGTAATTCATTTTAGGAGTGGTCTATCCTAATGACTAAGTTATAAGCATATGATAAGGAATGAGTTTCACTTTTAGCTTTTAGATGGTGTGTATTTATCAGTAAAGAGTCTGGATGCCTTGTTTTAAGTGAAGCAAAAGTTTTACTATCATTCATACTTGACAATGACATTAATTAAAATGTTGATATGTGCTTTGTGGGCACATTTAGAATTCAATAGGGCATATAACTTTGAAAAAGCTTCTATTGATCTTTTCTCTTATCATAAAAAACTGCATAACAGGACCGGGGATTGCTTAGTGGCAGAAGCATCTGCCTGGCAAGTGCAAGGTCCTGAGTTCAATCCTGGGTTCCAAAGACAAAAACAAAAGCAAAAAAAACTGCATAACATTATTTGTGCTAATAGAGAAAAACAGCATGTGGTGACACATTCCTGTAGTCTGTGCACTCAGGGAGGTTGAGGCAGGATTGTAAATTTGAACCTGCCTAGGCTGGGTTTGGTGACTTAGGAGACCCTGTCTTGAAAAAAAAAGTAGGGAGAAAAGAGGAAAAAGAAAGAGAGAGAGAGAAAGAGAGAGAGAGAGACAGAGAGATAGAGAGACAGAGAGGCAGAGACAGGCAGAGAGACACAGACCGAGAAAGAGAAAGAGAGAGAGAGAGAGAGAGAGAGAGAGAGAGAGAGAGAGAGAGAGAGAGAGATACTGATTGACTGCTTTTTAGGAATAGAATGGTCTATCCTAATGAACAAGTTACAAAGGTATAATGTTTTTTTTTTTTTTTTAAAGATCTGGCCCCAGAGCTAAGGCCCCATGTTTAATCCCTAGACCCATGAACATACAAACCAGAGAAAACTATCCTAGGGACTTCCAGTCACTTCATAAAAACATTTTTTTCAATACTGTAGTCTCCAAAGAACATTTCAGATTAGAAGCTATAAAAGCAACTCCAGAAATTATGGCAGGGAAATAAGTAGTTTTTCCAGAATACATTCTAAAGTAATGAAATTGGTGGATGAACAGTATACTTAAATAAAATTAATCTGTTTTGGAAATTGAAGTATCACTAAAACCAATGCTGAGACATTCTTTTTTGTATTATCAAAACCACATAAGAAATGATTGGAAAAAGTTAGTTATTGGTTAGGTTTAGTGATCTTTCTCTCACAGGGATTGACTGATATTTCAGAAGTACTAGTTATGCTGTCTTAGTTTTAAAAAGTACTGTTCAAGGCATTGTGTTTACATTATCATATTTTGAAAATTACTTGTAGATAGCTTTCTAGAAACTTAAATTTTTACTATTACTTAAGTTATTTGGAAAGAGTACCTTCTAATTTAATTTAAGGAAGATGTTATTTTTTGCTAGTTGATATCCCGTGAGACTTTTTTTTTGAGGTTAGGGGAGTTTTTTTGGAGATAAAAATAGTTTCCAAGAGTCAGCCCAAGTGGATATCCTCCTCCAGTGAGGCTTTTAATAGTGGCACATGCTTGTAATCTCAACGCTCAGGAGGCTGAGGCAGGAGGATTGTAGATTGAGGCCAGCTTGGTTTACATAGCAAGTTCATAGCCAGTTTGTACTACACAATTAGACTCTTCTTTGAAACACAAAAAATAAAAAGCAAAACCAAAAATACTGAAGTTAGAATATTTATTAGTTTAGTTTTTGAGATACATTGAAATGTGAAAGTATTTTTTAACTTTTTATTTTGAAATAATTCATTTTATTACTTGGGATTTTTTATGTACTGTGCTTCATTATTAAAGCACTTAAGACTTAATTTTTTATGTTTAAATTTGAAAATAGGGGAGAGTTACAAGATTAGTACAAAAGACTCCCGCATATCTTTCATGTGGGTCTTCTAATTGTTAATATTTTACCATCTTTGGTCTAGAATTCTCTACTTATTATTATTACATTTTCTGAACCATTTGAGACTAGCAGACACAGTGTCTTATCACTTCAGTATGTATGCAGAACACTTTGATGTATAATCACAATACAATCATTAAATTTGGGAAATTAACACTATTCTTTATTCCACAGATCCCATTCAGATTTCAGTAATTGTTTAAGTAATGTTCTTTATGGATGCCCTTTCTTTTCTCGTCTAAGATCAACAATTTGGCAAGGAATGTATTAGGAACCTCTACATAGTCAGAATGTATTGTCAGATCCATATTACTTGCCCACATTTTAAGTGACTTATTTGATTGGCTGGGTTCTGACCACTCCTGGGCTCTTGATTGTTATTTCTTTGGTGCCTTGACTTTTGATCACTGTAATGATTTATTCTTTGTTTTACTATTAGCCTTTGCCTGTACTACTTAACTGAAACTCACTGCTGCTGGTTTGCTTGGCTGAATTTCTCGATTCTAGTAACTAGTTCTCTCCTTCCTCCTGTTCCTCTCCCTGTTCTTTTCCCTTCTCTCTTTTTCCACTTCTCTCTCCTTTCCCCTCTCTCTCCTCTTCCCTTACCTTTCCCCCGCTTGCCTCTTCTTCTTATGAAGAGATAAATAATGTTTTTGTACCTGTGCCCATCTTGGAGACCTTGTGAAAGGTGAGCCTTCTGTGTGGAGGTGAGGCAGAATATGCCAGGACTTGGCATTCAGAATAATTTAACATGGCCCATCTGCATTAGGGTATAAAACTGAAGAGAGATACACCCCTGGAATGAACTCTGTGTGTGTGTGTGTGTGTGTGTGCGCGCGCGCATATGTGCGTGCATGTGTAAAGTATACACTGCTGTGAGTCTTGGGTTAGATACAATAGTCTCCTGAATTATTTTGGATTATGCTTTTACCTACAGACTTCATAGTCTTAGTATATAATCTCTTTAGATTGTGAGTTATACCTTGTGAGGGAGTAAACTAATGAATCCTGGCTTACCATTTGAGATCATTTTGTAGCACTTAGAATATTAAGATAAGCTATTCACATCTCAAGAATTAAATATCTGATACTAGTATGATATATTTTACATATTTTTTAAAAATTGGATGTCTTTTTCCCATAAGAAGTTAATTAGGATTCTATCATTCAATGTATAAGCTCTGATATTTGAAAATAAACATTTTAAGAATTGGCTATTTGCCAGAAAGAGCAAGTTCTTCTCTTTGAAGAAAGAGAAGTTAGGCAAAAGGTGGTAGAAACTTCTGAGTAGATGTCTTTTGCTTGTTTTTTAAAGACAGTGTCTTTCTCTATTGCTGAAGATAGCCTTAACTCCTGGGCAACACGTGATCCTCCTCCCTTAGCCTTCTGAGTAGGTAGGATTACATGTGTGCATCACCACAGTTGGCCCCTTATAATTTTTCTTAATGATGAAGTATTACATTTAGGCTTCAAGTAGTTTGCCTTGTAGCAAGTAGTTGGGCTTGCAGGAAGAATATTTCATTAATCCATGCGACTTTTTGCTAGTAAGAACTGCAAATTGTAGAGTAAAATGCAAGTTGCCTTTGGCTTTATAAAAAAATGTCCTAGACTTGTACGCCCTCTTGTGTTCAATTTGCAATTAAGACTATTCTACATTATGTGGCTGTTGGTAATCTTGTTTAGATTGATAGTTTGGGTTGTGATATATGTATTCTTTGAAAATATCATAAATTTTAAGTGAATTATAAATATTTAATACCCTTTTCTCCATATCATTATTAGAAGAGTCACATAGCATCTTTGTGTGTGTGTGTGTGTGTATGTGTGTGTGTGTATGTGTATGGTACTGGAGACTGAACCTAGAGCTTTCACATTGAACTACATTCCAGTCCTTTAAACATTTTTAAAATTTTGATACAAGGCCTTGCTAAGCCTCCAAGTTGCCCTGGTTGGGCTTGAACTTGTGATTTTCCTTCCTTAGCCTCCCAAAGAGCTGAACTACAAGGGTGTACCACTATACCTGTAGCATCTTTATAGAGTAGTACAATTGAAAAGAATGTGTGTTTTTCTGATTATAGTCCATATATTTACCTTTAAAATTATATCAATATTTATTATATTTAATCAATGTCTTAATTTGGATATGTGTTATTGAACATAAATTACTTCTAAAGTTGTTAAACAGCGCTTAACTAAACTGTTGTTTTATATGAAAGTTTTGTGGCAGTTGTAAACTATGTTGGCTGATCAAACTAGTAAGTGCCTGACACATTGTAGTCCTTTAGTAAATATTTGTTGAAAAGAAAAACAGAGGATCATGGCTGACCACCTATATTTTTTGATTGAAATTAGATAGTTGTCAGCTTGCTGTAATTTGAGACACAGTTTTGTTACTCTGGTTCTGAAAAAATGACTTTTGGTCTAGTATTTGATTGAAATGGAGTTTTATGCCTCATGAAACCTATAATCATATTCAAATCTCAGAATACAGCCTTCTGGAAATAGTACTCGTCTTATTTGGATTTCTAATGGGTTTTGATTGATTTTGTGAATCTCAGTAGAAAGATCAACTTGGTGTAGGTTTATGAGTCATTGTGCTAGGATGATTTTAGAAATTAAAATGATGTCATAAGCAAGACATTTCTTTCAAGTCAGAGTAAAATTAAAAAGATGACTTTAAAGAGCTAGTAGTTTTCAAAGATTCAGCATTTGATAATGCTTTTCCTATATAGTCTCACAGAAATGTAATTTTTTATTTTGATTTGTGTTAATTTGTCTTGTAAGAATCTTGCTTCTGGTCTTGTAATTTTCATTGAACATTTCACTGATAGTTTTGCAATCTACCAAACCACTAACTCTAGCAATAACTTTTGAATGACTACAGTACACCCATAATCCTGTCTCTTCAACGCGATGAAAATAGAGCATGTTGTACTTTTATTGTTATTATATATAATATATAGATTTATATCTTTTTTTCCTGTTTTTGATTTTTGAGACAGGCTCTTACTGTGTAGCTCAGGCTGCCCTTGAACTTGGTATGCAGCCCAGGTTGGTCTTGAACTTCTAATCGTCTTGCCTCGGTCTCCTGAGTACTGGCGTTGTTTGGTTCAGAATAATGTTTTGATCATCTTCTAGCTGTGATCTCACTATTATCAGATTTAAGAGTCTTTTTGATATCCCAAATGAATAAAGAAAATTCTAGTGTCTCAATATCTATGATATGCTATAAGTTATTTGATAAATATTTAGTAAATACATCCATGCACAGAACCATGTTGACTAGTCCTTGGTTATGATACATTTTGAACTTATCTTTAGTATCTCTCTGTCTCTGTCTATATAGATACAGATACAATATTTATATTTAGTGTATGTTTTTATCTGTTTTATAGATAAAGAAAACTGAGATCTAGAAAGATTGTGTGATTTTACTAAGTGATGTTCTTTCTAAAATATAAAAGGATAAAAACATGAGGATTTCATTATTGTCTATTTGACTGTTGTCAAATTGTCTTTTAAATTCATTATCTATTTTTTATATATTAGATGCTTTTCTGTATAAATAGGTCATGACATATTGACTAGTTGCCATATTGATAGAAATAACCCTGCTTCTCGCTAATAATTTTGGTGAGTATTCATGGCAGATTAGAAATAGTGTAGTATGTATTATATTTCTCAGTCACTTCTGGTTCTGCATACATATTAAAGATAATTCTTAGCTTCTCCAACTCTAGTATCCACATTTGGATTTAGGAAACAGGAATGAAATTGTGTTTAAATAAAAACACGAACTTAAACATTTTCATAGAGAGTTTCTTTTGTCAGAGTTTGGGTATTTTTATAATGTAATGTTATAAGTTAAAAAACAGAACATGACATAGGAAGTAGAATGATGGTTACTAGGCCTGGGGGAAAGGGAAAGGGATATTATTGTTCAGTGAATATAGTTTTAGGTTTATAAGATGAAAACGTTGTGAAGTTATGTTGCACAACAATGTGAATATATTTAATATTTTTGAATTCAACATTTTAAAGTGGCTAAGAGAGTAAATATGTATTGTGTTTGTGACAGTTAAACAATAAAAAAATTAGAAAATGCACAAAATTTAACTGATGTTCAGGAATTTACCAAGTCTAAAATTCTGGAATGAGCAAGTGATGTTTTCTCCACAGTGGTTATTTATGAAATTAAATCTTACTGAATTTTGGACTATAGCTCATAGTAGGCTTGAAGGTTCTGTAACCCTTATGTCATCTTAAGCAAAATATGAATCTGACCTTAATTTCTAGGCTTTTGCTTTATTTGATCTGTTAATATGGTGAGAAATGTTCTCATGTGTTATTTTTTCATTCTGGTTTCACTTTGTAAGATGAAAAGATTTGTTGTGCTTAATGATACTTGCATACTTTCACTCAAGAACCTCCTCTCCAGATGTCTGTCTGGCACTTACTGTGAGTTATCTGGTGATATCTTAGGCTTTGAAAAATTAATAAGTGATTAGCATAAGACTCTAGTATAGTCATCTATAATGTACAGTGGCTTGTGCCAGAGCTCTTCAATTTCTTCCAGTAATGACTGTCAAAATCTCATTATTCTGTCTTCTATTAAAATGTTAGTAGACTCTGCTGTTTTATCCTTTACTCTGAAGATTTAATTATAAAATAACTTTTCACTAAAAGGTAATTTATTAAAACAGAAAAGCTCCCTAACCAATAGCATAGTAACTTTTGTTCTAAATATTAATTTTCCTTCTAGTGCTACCTACTAGGCAAATAGGAAATTCAAATCAGCAAATATGTATTATGGTGTTTTAAAATAACTCCCCCTTTCACTTAGAATAAAATTCTTATGTGGTCCAAGAAAACCCTGATCTGGTCTGATTTTTCTATTGCTCACTCTTTTGCCTATCATATTGTAATTGCAGTCTTTTTGTGAATGCATTCCTGTTCCTTAAATATCTTTGTTTCTTTCCCACTTTTGGCCTTTGGCACTTGCCACCTGGAATTGTCTTGTCCCCATATAAGTTATGACTGTGTCTTTCTTCTGTTCATATCCAGTGTTAGTTTGGCTACCATTACCTAATCTAATGTTACCATTTAGCTGTCTCTGGTTACATTGCTGAATTTGAATTTTCTCTGTGGCTTTTCCTATAGTGATGTGTATTAAATGCTTAATAGTTTGTTGAGCAAATGAACTGATTTCTGTCTTGCTGTGTGCTAGACACTATGCAAAGTCTTATGGAGAAACATAGCTTAATCAGGGAGTCTGACAATAACTATAATATGAAAATGTTCAGTCCTACAATAGAAGAACCTATAAAATGCTATGAGAATATAGATAAGAAAATAATTAATTTTTCCTAGAGATAGGTCAAGGGGGTATCAAAGATAAATTAATGAATTAGTGCTCTATATTTTGTATCAAATCATTCTCCTGAGGCACTTTGCTGATTAGTTACTGACTAGTTCTTGAATTTCTAATACTTCACTTAACCTTGCTATTTACTTTTCTGTAAAGAAACGATGGTAGTATAGACTTGAAAGAATGTTGTAAAAATTAATCATTTAATGTTGCCTAAGTGCTTTGAAAGTGCAAAATGCAATATAAGGTGATAGTCTTAATTATATTAATAACCGCTTTCTATAATCAGTTTTACTTAGTTCCCTATTATTCATATAGAAATATTGTACTTTTTAAAAAAGATTATTTAGTAAAGTCCTATTCATTTTTAAAAGGCCTGTATGGGCCTTTTGCATTCTATTATTAATAGAAAATAATATCTTTATTTTCTATTTACACTAATAATATTTTTTCAGGAGAGTAGTAGTAATATACTGGAACCTCCAGGAGGCAGTAGTACACCAAGAAAATTGTGTGGCTGGGCATGCTAAACAGGAGTGCAAATCTGTTAGTTATTAGGGACTTGATTTAACATGCAGAGACTTCCCTTCTTACTCATAGGATAGCAAAGATTTCAAGAGATATTTTGACTTTCCTTTTCCTACAACATTTTATTATCTTGTGTTTAAGAGTTTTTCCTGAGAATCTTATTTATTTCAGTATTTAGTGTAATGATAAATAGGGATTGTTAGCTACAAAGGAGTTACCACTATTTTATACTATATACGATGCTGTAGATTTTTTCCTAGAGGTTATAAATAAGATAAAATTTTTATGTGTTGAATCCTACTTTAAATTTAATATGGCACTGGGTCTGAACTTTCATTTCTACTCAGAAGTACTAAGGGATAAGATACGCTAACCCTGACAGAGGCTTGCTGCTTCAGTGATTGTCAGTTTAAGGCAATTTTTTTCCCCCAGATCTCTGAGTGTCATTGTCTAATGAAAGAGTCCTACTTTAAGGGGTTAGAGTTAACCATCTTTATGGAATTAGGGTTATCAGTCATTAAAAGAATATTATTCTTAATATTTAACCCTGAATATCACTTACTCTTTTTTTTTTGGTCTTTTTTGAGACGGGGTCTTGCTGTGCAGTTCAGGCTGGCTGCATAGCTCACTTTGAGCTCACTTTGTAGCCCACGCTGCTCTCGAACTCACAATGATCCTTCCACCTCAGCCTCCCTAGTGTTGGCATGAGCCACCATGCCCGGCATCACTTACTCTTAAGAGTTAGGAAGTATAAACTGGGTTTGGTGGTGCATACCTGTAACCCTAGCACCCTGGGAGGTAGGAAGATTGCCAATTTGAGCCCAGCCTGGGAAATTTAGTGTATAGTAACTGAAATTTTAGGAAATTTTGGGACTCATGTGGGAAAGACACATTTGAAACATTTCGGGACCTGCAATCCAGCATTTGGGAGGCTGAGGCAGGAGAATTGCTGCGAGTTCAAGGCCAATTTGGGCTATCTAGTGAGTTCAAGGCCAGCATGAGCTGTATAATGAAATTTTGTCTCAAAAAAAAAAATTGGGGAGGGGAATAAAATTTTTAATTTTGGAATTTTGACATATAACTACTAGAAGATCTAGGGGGTAGATGTCACATGAAAGTCACCTTAAAAAGTTAGGGAAGCCATAGTCAAAAGTTAGGGAAGCCCAGACCCTGACTGTGCATGCGCACACAGATTGGATCCCAGCGCACAGGGAAACCTTGGAACTTTGCTCCCAGGTGGTAAGACCATGCCCCACATCTGAAATCACGCCAAGACCCACAGGAGATACCTGTGGGCCTAACTGGGCCACACACTGCAAACTCCAACCAGCTAGCAGGGGCCGGGATCCAGTCCTGAGCCCTGAGCACATGTAGGGATTGAATTTCAGCATGTGGGGAAGCCTTGGAAAGTTGCTCCCAGGCAGTAAGACCATACCCTACATCTGAAATCACCAGAGGAAACATGAGAGTCCCCACAGGCCCAATGGCCCACGCGCAGGGAGCTCCAAGTGGCTGGCAGCTGCCAGCAGTCTGCCCTGGGGGCCAAAAGTGGGCCAGGTGATTCCCAGTACATGGAGGAAGCTTTGAAATATCACTCAAAACCTGGGAATATAGAAAAATGACAAAATGAAAGAGCAAAATGCAATCTCAAACTTCCAGCCCAACCCAAGCAAGCACAGGAGACATGGATACAGAAGAAAATATAAGCCATACGCTGGGAATTCCTGAAATGATATCAACTGAAGTAAAGAAACAACTCCAGGAAGCTATAAAAGAACTCAAGTCAGAAATAGTCTCCCAGGTAAAAGAAGAAATGATAAATGTAATGAAAGAAATGCTAAACACATCTAAAGAAGACATTGTTAAAAATTAGAAGAACAATGCAAAAAGATGAAAACTTTTAATGAACCATATAAGAAACAAACAATGCATGAAGCACATTCAAAGAGATATACAGGAAATCAAATATTCCATTGAAAGTTGGCAAAACCACCTCAATGAAAATGAAGACAGAATTTCAGACCTTGAAGACAAGATTGCAGCTAGTGAACAGGAAATTTAAATTTAATTTTTAAATTAAAATTAAATTTAAATTTAATTTAAAAATAACAAGGAATCAGGAAATAATAATTCAACTGCTTCAAGAGGATGCAAAAGAAAACAACATAAGATTGATAGGTATAAATGAAAAGGAAGGTGACAACACAAATGATATTAAGAGACTATTTACAGAAATAATAGCTGAAAATTTCCCGAACATGAGAATGGAAACTGACATTCAGGTCAATGAAGCATGTAGAACTCCAAATAGCCATAAGCAAAATACACCCATACATATAATAATCACCATCCCAGAAATCCAACATAAGAACAGAGTATTAAAAGCTGCTAGAGAAAGGAGACAGATCACCTATTAAGGAAAGCTTGTCAGAATCACAGCAGACTTAGCAAAACAGACAATGAAGTCAAGAAGAGCATGGAGTGAAGTATTTCAGATCCTAACGGAAAACAACTTCCAACTCAGATTGATGTACCCTGAAAAACTGTCCTTCAAAATTGGTGGAGAAATAAGATACTTCAATGACAAAGAACAGCTGATGACCTTCATGACCACCAAACTCACCCTGAAAAGAATACTGGAAGACCTTCTAGATAGATGTTAGGAAGAAACCACTAAGCAAGGCAAACAGTTAAACAGAGGAGAAAGGTAAAGAATCAACAGCAGAAAGATGACATGTCAAAAATAAACCAGTATATATCAGATATAACCATTAATGTGAATGGCCTCAATTCACCAATTAAAAGAAACAGACTGGCAGAATGGATCAAGAAACAACATCCAACCATATGCTGTATACAGGAAACCCATCTATCCCAAAAGGAAACACATAGACTGAAAGTCAAAGGATGGGAAACAATAGTCCATGCAACAGGATCCCCCCCCACCAAAAAAAGCAAGGGTAGCTATTCTGTTTGTAGACAATGTGAACTTCTAACCAAGAATGATCCAAAGAGATAAATAAGGCCACTACAAACTAGTTAGGGGAAAACTTCAAGAGGAAGACATAGCAATCTTAAATATCTATGCACCAAATTTGGGAGCACCTGGCTATACAAAACAAATAATGACAGAAATGAAAAATCAAATAAGCAATAACACAATTATAATAGGAGACTGTAACATGTCATTGACACAAAGAGACAGATCAACTAGACAGAAAATCAGCAAAGAAATAATAGAACTGAGTGACACCTGTGAACAAATGGAGATAGTAGACATGTATGGAGTGTTCCACCCAACAACGTCAGAATATACAACAGCACATGAGCTTCTCAACAGCGCATGAAATGTTCTCTAAAGTAGACCATAAACTAGCCCACAGAACATGCTTAAATAAATGCAAAAGAATTGAAATCATCCCATGCTTGTTAGTGGATCATAGCACCGTGAAACTAGAAATTAATGACAAAAGAAACTGCAAAATCCTCACAAATGCATGGAAATTGAATAATACACTCCTGAGCAATCAGTGGGTCACAGAGGAAATTAAAGAAGAAATTAAATAATATTTACAAGCAGATGAAAATACAAATACATCTTACCGGAACCTGTGAGACGGGATGAAAGCAGTCCTCAGAGAAAAATTTATTGCAGTGAACTCCCATATCAAGAAAACAGAATAAACAACCTGATGCTATACCTCAAACATCTAGAAAAAGAAGAGCAAGTCCAGCCCAAAGCCAAAAGCAGGGAGGAAATTATAAAGTCAGAGCAGAAATCAATGCAATAGAAAGTAAGAAAACAATACAAAGAATCAATGAATCAAAAAGTTGGTTCTTTGAAAGAATAAATAAAATTGACAGGCCTCTAGCCAATATTATTATTATTATTATTTTTGTCTTTTTCCTTTTTATCGGTACTGGAGATTGAACTCACGCCTGCCTGCTTTCAAGGCAGGCGCTTATGCCACTGAGCTAAATTCCCAACCCCCTAGCCAATCTTATTTTAAAAAGGAAAGAAAAAAACTCAAGTTCATGCAATAAGAAATGAAAAGGGTGAAATCACTACAGACCCTGAAAACCTCTACTCTCATAGGCTTGATAACACAGAAGAAATGGACAGATTCCTAGAAGCATAGGAAGTAGCAAAGCTGGGTCAAGAAGATATAAAACTGCTGAATAACCCAATTTCAATTAATGAAATTGAAAATGTAATTAAATCCCTACCAACAAAGAAAAGCCCAGGTCCAGATGTATTGATTCACTGTGGAATTCTACAAGAAATTCAAAGAAGATTTAATGCCAACATACCTCAAACTCTTCAGTGAAATTGAAAGGGAAACAAACCTCCCAAATTCATTCCTGGAAGCAAACTCTTTACTCTAATACACAAACCTGAGAAAAACCCAACTGAAAAAGAGCACTATAGGCCAATCTTCCTAATGAACATAGATGCAAAAATTCTCAATACAATTTTGGCAAACAGAATGCAGCAAATCATCAAGAAAATTATATACCATGACCAAGTGGGATGCATCCCAGGAATGCAGGAATGGTTCAACGTACACAAATCAATGAATGTAATCCACCATATCAATAGAGCCAAAAATAAGAACCACATGATCATATCTATAGATTCAGAAAAAGCTTTTGATAAGGTCCAACACTTATTTATGATAAAAACCTTAGAGAAAATTGGAATAGATGGTCTTTACCTCACTACGATAAAAGCCATCTATGACAAACCAACAGCCAGCATCATATTAAATGGCCAAAAACTGAAAGCCTTTACCCTAAAATCAGGAACAAGACAAGGATGTCCATTATCATCACTGGGAGCATGGAATGAAGTATTTCAGATCAATATAGTGCTGAAAATACTAGATAGAGCAATTAGACAAGAGAGAGGAATAAAAGGAGTAAGAATAGGAAAAGAAGTGAAATTATCATTATTTGCAGATGATTTGATACTTTACATTAGAAGACTCCAAAACTCCATTGAAAGACTCCTAGGCATAATAAATAAAGTCAGTAATGTAGCTCGGTACAAAGTCAACAGTCAAAAATCAATAACATTTCTATACAGTAACAACAAAACCACTGAGAAAGAAATAAGAGAAGCTACACCCTTTACAATAGCATCTAAGGAAATGAAATACTTAAGAATTAATCTAACAAAGGAAGCCAAAGATTGGGGCTGGGGATTTAGCTCAGCAACATAAGCGCCTGCCTTGCAGGCAGGCAGTCGTGAGTTCAATGCCCAGCACGGATAAAAAGACAAAAAAAAAAAAAAAAAAAAAAAAGAAGCCAAAGATCTATTCAGGGAAAATTATAATATGCTGAAGAAAGAAATCAAAGAGGACCTCAGAAAATGGAAAGACATCCTTTATTCATGGATAAGAAGAGCAAACATTGTGAAATGGCCACTCTTCTAAAATTGTTGTATAGATTTAATGCAATCCCAATCAAGATACCACTAGCATACCTCATAGATCTAGAGAAATCACTCCTAAAATTCCCCAGAAGAGACCTAGAATAGCAAAGGCAATTCTAAGCAACAAAGGTAGGCAGAAGGCATCACAATCCCTGACTTGAAGATATACTACAAAGTTACTATAATAAAATCATCATGATGCTGGAATAAAAACAGACCCGAAGATCAATGGCATATATTAGAAGATACAACTACAAGTACAAACACACTCAGCCAACTTATCTTTGATAAAGGGGCCAAACATGTCCACTGTAAGAAAGACAGTCTCTTTAATAAATGGTGCTGGAAAAATTGACTCTCCATGTGCTGAAAACCATAACTAGACCCATGCCATTGTCTTGTTTTTCCCTCTGTCACCGTGTACTAAACTAAAGTCTAAGTGGATCAAAGATCTAAATATTAAAACAGAAACACTAAATTTGTTGGAAGACAAAGTAGGTAGAAATCTTAAAGACATAGGGGTAGGTAGAGAATTCATAAACAAGAATCAAACTGCACGCAAAATACTTCACAGAATCAACAACTGGGATCGTGACTTGTTAAAGACTTTTGGCATGTTGAAAGAAATCTCATGCATAATGAAAAGAAAACCTACAAATTGGGAAAAAATCTTAGCAAACAGTCCCTCAGACAAAGGACTTCTGTCCAGAACATATAAAGAATTAAAAAAATCAGATCCCCAAAATTCAAAGACTCATTCCTAAAGTGGGCATCTGATATAATTCACAGTTCTCAGATGAAGAAATACAAATGGCAAATAAATACATGAAAAATGTTCAACATCATTGGTCATTAGAGAAATGCAAATTAAAACAGCACTGAGGTTCCATCTCACTCAGAAAGAATGGCCAGGATAAAGAAAACTACCAACAACAAATGCTGGAGAAGCTGTGGTGAAAAAGGAACTCTTCTGCATTAGTGTTAGGAGTGTAGAATGGTGCAACCACTGTGGAGATCAGTCTGGAGATTCCTTAAAAAGCTGGGATTGGAGATCCCATTTGACCCAGCTATTCCACTTCTGGGCATATTTTCAGAAGAACTGAAAACATCATACCACAGTGATATATGTGCATTGATATTTATAGCAGCACAATTTGTAATAGCCAGATCTTGGAAGCAACCTAAATGCCCATCAATGAGGAACGGATAAAAAAGCATGATTTTTTTATAGAATGGATTACTACTCTGCTATAAAAAATGATCACATCGAGATATTCATAAGTAAATGGATGAAACTTGAGACCATACTCGTAAGTGAAATAAATCAAACTCACATGTGTAAATACTGTATAGTCTCCATAGTGTAAGAAATGGTAAGAGTACATAAGATTCAAAAAAATCAATAAACACATTGAAAGGACAAGAATCTGCTTAAAGGGGAAAGAATAATATCTCAGGGAGAATGAAAAAAAAAGGAAGGGAAAACAAAAATATAAAATTATATAAACAGACTTAGTGTAGTTAAGATAATTGTGCTACAAATTCTATAAGTTCTTGGAACAAAATAGTTAACATTCATAGTATTGGAACAATTGTGCATATTATTGTATGGTGATCTGAGGAATTCATGAAGATTATTATGTAAAATAACAATCTTGTTACGCTCATACCACCTTGTTTTGAAGGCCTATTTTGTATAGTGTTCTGGGCTCTTTGCTATTGTTGTTTATGTCTTTTTCATTTTGTGTCTTTCTGTGATTTATCTTGTTTTGTGTTGTTTTCCCCTCTAATACAGAAATAATACGTATACATGTAGAGACTCATGCATGTGTAGAACTTCTAAACAGTTTATGAGAGTCGATTATATAATGCACGATGAAATGAACAGCTACTTTAAAGAAAAAGAGACACTAAGGTACCCAGTGCTGATTCCATAGCATTGTGATGTGAAATCCAGCAATACTATTATTCTTTGTTCAAGGTGATTTTAGTCTGTTGTGTTTTGTTTAATTTCAACATATGTGAAGGTATGGACAGCTATTTTGAAGAGAATGAGAGACATTATGGCAGCCATTGTTGACTCCCCTGTTGTCTGGTCTTGAAGACCTAAAAGGCCTTCATCATCCTGTTCTGATCAGTTTTATACTATTTTGTTTTGTATGAATTCATATGCGAAACTATTCGGAAGAAAACAAGAAACAATGTGATAGATAGTGAAGATCTCAGGTTATGTTGCTTTGAAATCTGTGTCTCTTACTTTGTTTTCTTGTGATCTGCTTTGTTTTTTTGTTCTGTTTAATTTTACCCTCTTTAAAATAAAATTAAAAAAAAAGTTAGGGAAATATTAACTATGTTTCATTTTACCAAGTTTTCCAGACTATAGAGTCTGGCAAAAAAAATGTATATACTTCAGGAAAAAAAAAACTTGTATAAATACTTTAATACTAAATTTCTAAAGTCATTATGAGATTAATACAAGTTATTTTGACCTCTATAATTATAAGAGGTGCTCAAAGCAGTGGCTGTTAGCTTCTAGACATTTATTGGTATGACAAACTGCTGCTTGGGTAACCTTGGTCACTGAGATTGCTAAAAACGTATTTTCAATTTCTTTTCTAAAGGCTGGCAGTATAGTGGGTTTTCTGTGATACAAGACATCCTCTAGGATCTCCCATATGAGAGTAACACCATCTGTTGAAAAAAATCAGGCTATTTTTCTTGTTTTCCTGAAATGTGTATAGATACTTTTTGTCAGATCCTGTATATATGTTTCTATTTGCTTGTTTGTTTTAAAGTACTAGGAATTGAACCCATGATCTTGTGTTTGCTCACTAAACATTGTTATACTGCAGAGAGCTTAAAAATTTTCATTTTCACATGGGATCTCCCTAAGTTGCCCAGGCGGGCCTTGAATTTGTGGTCCTTCTGCCTCTAGAGTAGTTGGGATTACTGGTATGCACTGCCTTTCTTACTGAAAATGTACATTTTAGATTTAAAGGTCAAATACTGTGGTAATTTATACAATCTTTGTGTCTGTTACTTTTCTCCTGTTGCGGAGACAGAATACCCAACACCCAAAATTAAGGCAGAAAAGATTTATTTAGCTCACAGTTTGTGGAGGTTTTAGTCCATAGATAAGCTGGCTCCAAGGCAGGGTGACATGGCACAGGGGCAACAGTTCAAGGTGGCAGAAGATAGGAAAAGCAGCAAGAGCAAAACCAGGGGAGAACAATCTTCTTTTTCTCCTTTATATTATAAACAGGCTATCCACCACTAGGGCAGTTGTAGCACTCATACCATCTCCCCTCTCTTCTTACACAGGATGAAGATGTTTGCAAAGTGAGGTCCTTGCTCCTGCTAAGTTGCTTCATTAAACTTCTAAACTTCACAAGTTGACACAGTGTATCAACCATTATACTTTGATTTACATCCCTTAATTTATTAAAATTCTCAAATCTTACTCTGGCCTAGTGATTTTCAAGGGAATAAAGGTTGAAATTATAATCTCATAATAAGGTTTAAAAAAGGTATAATTTTTATAGATGAGTTTAGAGATATATTAGCAATTAAAAAATATATATACTTTATTTTTGTCTTTTTGAGAGAGAGTTTTGCTATGCAGTTCAGTCTGGCCTTCAACTTACTTTGTAACCCAGGCTAGCCTCCTACTCACAGTGATCCTCCTACACAGCCTCCCAAGTGTTGGAATTATAGTCATGGCCCAGCCTGGGGAAAAAAAAAAAAAAAAAAAAAAAAATATATATATATATATATATATATATATATATATATATATATATTTTGGTATCAGGGACCGAACTCAAGACTTTGCATTTGCCAAGCAGCTAAACCCCCCCGGCCCTGAAAATATATTCTTTTAAGATCATGATACACAGTATATTTATCATTGTTATTCGCTAATTATTTTATGAAATTTTATTTTTTCATAGAAATGTTTTTGTATTTTCTTCATTAATGTCTACTTGAATTATAGTAATACAAATTATAAAAAGATAATCACAATTAAAAAAATAATGCTGGTAACTAATCTCTAAAAATAACTTTATCTCTAAAATTCTAGGCCCATCATTTAGTATCTCATTAGAGCAATTTATCTATTGTTTATAACACTGAGGACCTTTAGATTTGTCTTATATCTCTCACAAACTGGTGTGAATTTTATTGAGCTAATGAGAAAATTTCTTCTTTTAAACTCAAGAAATCTTGGCAATAGCTTTATAGTTGATCTTTTCTATGAGTGGGGAAAAAGCCTTCATCCTTCTAAAGTCATTTTTCCCCTCTTCATATCTCTACTTTTTCTCCTGCTAGATATATGTTGATTTATGGGATTTATACAAAAAAAGAAGCATTTTAAATATTTTGGGAATAAATTTTTAATCTGGGAATTTGAATTTACATGATTATTAGAAGAGCTAGGGGAATAAATGTCACATCAAATTGCCTTGAAAGTTAAGAGAGCTATAGCTGAAGACTTCCAGGAATTTCAAGATCATTGGAAACTGCTATAATTATTGAACACTTTTGAGATATCTTTATCTGTAGTAATAAGGAGTGTAATTCTCAAGAACTTGCTCAAAAGCTACTATGATTCTAACATCCACCTCTCTACTGTTAGCTACCTCCAAAGGATAAGGCTTCTTCTGTTTCAAGAGTTCATTTCACTGGCAAAATCTAATGCATATCTATACAGGAAATGAAGTTTTGGGAAATAGAGAAGTGACTTTGAAAGAGTTAATGGTTGTGCTAAGTTGCACAGACAGTGGTCAATGGTATTTTTGACCTGGGAAAATGGGACTGCAGTTCTTATTTGTACCTACGAAAGGAGTCTGATATTCATAAAAGGTTCTAGGTTATGGAAAACAACCAAACAAAGACAGATTTAAGGAGAATCATAGACATGCAGAGTCTTGAAGACAGTGAAGGAAAAATTTTTCATAAAAATGAAGCAGTTAATTCTAACAATACAGTCATGAGTACAGAGGGAGGAGTAAAAAGACATCTGTGTTTAAAATTAAAGATGTTAATTGGTGAGATTTTAAAAAAGCCTTTTTTTCGAAGACATGGTCTTGTTATGTTGCTGAGGTTGGTGTGTTAGTCAGCTTTTTACTGCTATGGCCACATACTGTATCTGAGAGTTAAATCAGAAGGGATGGTTTAATGGAGGTAGTCAGATATTGGGAGAAAAGCAAAGGCCTATAGATAGCCACATCCAGAACACATCACTGGAAAGCTGATATGAAAGATTTCCACTATACACAGTGTTTTCTCTATAATTGCCTTTTGGGGGCTGGTGTTTGGAGGGGGGGGAGAGAGAGAGAGAGAGAGAGAGAGAGAGACAGAGACAGAGAAACAGAGAGAGAGAGAGAGAGAGAGAGAGAGAGAGAGAGAGAGAGAGAACATGGCAATAAAATGTTTCTCCAAACTCCCTATTCCCCCGAAACTGATTGAACGAGAAAGAAATCAAAGCTAAACACTGAATAATGGGAAATGATAAAAGAAGAAAAAATCAATATGTGCTTGTCAAACTCATAGATGATATAACTAAACAGATAATGTACTTAATAAAATGATCAGTGAGCTTACAGAACATACTAATGAAAAGCTAGATGAGCTAAATAAAGTAATACAAAACATGAATTTAGAAAAGAATTAGAGTCCATTGAAAGGTACCAAACAGAAATCCAGGAGATGAAAAATAGAGTTGAAATTGTGGGTAGCAGATGTAATCAATGTGAAGAGAGTGTCAGAACTAAAGAATAGGGCTGAAGCAGGTAATCATATATTCAGAGATACCTTAAAAATGAAAAACTGTGGAAAATGTATTTAATAGCTGCTAGCTGATACACAGAAAACTAGGATTAACTGGGATTAGTGGAAAATCAGAAGATAACACATATGGCATAAAAAGCTTGTTTACAGAAATAATAGAAGAAACCATTTCAAGTTTGGAGAAAGAGTTTAACAGAAGCATGCATGAGGCATACAGAACCCCAAATAACCATGATCAGAAAATAACTTTTTCATGATACATCATAGTCAGAATTCCAAGAGCCCAACACAAAAACAGAACCTTAAAAAGCTGTTAAAGAAAAGCAGCACATCTCTTATAAGAGTAAACCTATTAGAATTATAAGACTTACCAATATAAACATTGAAGGCCAGGAGAGCTGGAAATGAAGTGTTTCAAGTCCAGAAAGAAAATAACTTTCAACCCAGACTAATATTATCCTGTAAAGCTATCTTTTTAAAATTGATGGGAAAAATAAGGTGTTTCCATGTTAGAGAGATACTAAGAAATTTGTGACCACCAAACCAGTGCTCTAAAGAATTTTCAAGGACATACTAGAAAGAATTAATGAAACCATCAACTCCAAAATATCTAGCAGATTCAGTACATCAGTCAGCATGAACAGTTAAGCAGAAGGGGAAAAAATGAATCAACAACAGGAAAATATTGCAGTGACAGGAATAACTCTCAGTAATAAGTTTCAACATGAATGGTCTCAGCTCCCCAGTTAAATGACACAGATTGACTATATATGAGAAATATGTTAACCCAATAAAGGAATTCATAGAGTTAAAAGGATATAAAACAATATCCCATGGAAAAGAAACACAAGAAAAACTTAGAGTAGCTATCCTATTTTCAGACAAAGTGAACTTCAAGGCAAAACTGAGCAGAAGAGACAAAGAAAGTCATTATTTGTTGGTTAAAGGAATAAACCAACAGGAAGAGAGAATAATTGTATACCCATATGCACTGATATCAGCACAACCAACTTAATGAAATAAACACTTCTGGACATAAATATAACCCAGTTATTGTGAGGGACCTTAACACTCCACTGTCACTAATAGATCAACTAGACAAAAACTAATAAATATCAGAGTTGAACCATGTGTTTGAACAAATTTTCTTAATATATGTCTAGAGTGTCCACACAAGAACAACAGAATAAATATTCTTTTCAGCTGCACATGGAACTTTCCCCCCAAATAGACCATGTACTACCCCTTAAAGTATGCTTAAATAAAAACAAAGAGCTACGTAGCCCTCTGTGTGCCAATGGTGGTCCTGTTGGCCAGGGACAAATCTCACCCCACAGTGAGTCAGATGGTGCATGGGCTGGGAGAGAAGACTCCCCTCTCTGTAAGCAATTGGCTGATTTGGAGAAACATAGGCTGAGATGATAACAACTGAAAAAAGAAACAACCTAATGCCTATATTGTTTGATTAACTTTGCAAGCCTAAAGCCAGTAGTCGGAGCAACTATTTAGAGGATAACATGCAATGTAGTAACTATTGTGGATTTTCTGTCTTATCACTGTTTTGTTTCATTTAATTTTATTGTTCTGTTTTATTACCTTTTAAAATATACGAAAGAATTAAAATTGTTTGGTTATTTGTTACACTGTAGTGCGGTGAAACTATAAATCAGTGATGGGCTGGGTATTTAGCTCAGTGGTGCAAGTGCTTGCCTGGCAAATGTGAGGTCCTGAGTTCTATTCCCAATACCCCACAAAAATAAATAAGTAAATAAATAGTGAAAGAAACCACAGAAATTATGCACATACATGGTAAACAACATATTTTTGAATAATCAATATGCAATACAGTAATTATTATGGATTTCCTACTGTCTTATCACTGTTTTATAATAAAATCAAGGAAGGAATTATTCCTAGAATCAAATAATAATGTTAGTACAACATGCTAGAACGTATGGGACACAAGAAAAGCAGTGCTAAAAGGCAAGTTTATGTACACGCCCACATCAAAAAGACAGAATGAGCCCAAATAAAGTAACTCAGTCATGTACCCCAGTGTCCTGGAAAAACAAAAATAATTCAAATTCAAAAGTAGTGCAAGAAAGAAAATTGCAAAGATAAAAGCAGAAATTAATGAAGCTAGACTAGAAAAATACAAAGAATCAGTGAGTTGAATAGCTGGTTCTTTAAAAGAATAAGAAAAATAGACAAACTTGGGCCAATCTTGACCGGAAAAAAAAAAAAAAAAAAGGAAAGAAGAGAGCCATATCAGTGCAATCAGAAATGAAAAAGGGAAGATCCCAATGGATACCACTGAAATCAGATTAGTGACAGTTTTGCAAACCTGCACTCCAATTAGAGAATTTAGAAGAGATGACTAGACTCCTAGATACATATGAATTGCCAAAATTAAACCAAAAAGATATAAAAATACTGAATAACCCAGTAATGTGATGAAATTGAAGCAGAAATAAAAAACATGCCAACTCAAAAAAGTGAAATTGGAGGGAAAGGAGTCCTGCTAAACTCATTCCTGGAAGTTAGCAGTTCACTGATACTAAAATCAGACAAGGGCTCAACTGAAAAAGAAAACAACAGGCCAGTTGCTGTGAACATAGGTGCCAAAACCCTCAACAAAATACTGGAAAACAAAATGCAACAAATCATCATAAAAATCACAGGTTTCATCCCAGGAATGGAAGAATGGCTCAACATATGCAAATCAATGAATATATTACATAAATAGGGATGAGAACAAAAATCTCAATAGGCAGAAAAAGCCTTAGACAAAAACTAACATCTACTCATGTTAAAAACTCCAGAAAAAAAAAAAAAGACAGGTGTAGAAGAACCTTATCTCAATTTGATAAAAGCCATTTATGGTAAACTTATGCCAACGTAATATGAAAAGGGAAAAAACTGAAAGCTTTATCTCTAAATATAAGGAACAAGACAAAGATGTCCATGTCATCAGCTGTTCAATATAGTACATGAAACTTTAGCAAGAGTGATCAGATGGGAATGAAATAAAAGGGGCATGTTTGCCAGATGTGGTGGCTCACGCCTGTAATCCCAGCAGTCGGGAGGCTGAGTCAGGAGGATCCTTGTGAGTTTGAGACCAGTCTAGGCTACAAAGTGAGCTCAAGGCCAGCCTGAACTGCATAGAGAGAGCCTGTCTCAAAAAGACAAAAAAAGGGATGGGGAATGTTTATCTTTATTTACAGAGACAACATGATGCTTTATATAAGGACCCCAAACCAATGAACAAACAGAACTAGAACTAATAAACATTCAGTAAGGTAGCAGGATACAAAATCAACACACAAAATAATTTTTCACAAAATAAGGAACCACCAATAATGAACCCACTGAAAAAGAAATTAGGAAAACAATACCATCCAAAGTAGCTTCAAGAAAAATTATTTAGGTATTAACCTATAAGTGGAAGTTAGAGAACTCTATAAAGAAAATTATAGTACTCTGAAAATACAAATTGAATAAGACATCAGGAAATAGATACCCTGTGTTCCTGGTAGGAAAAACCAATAATCAAACTGGCCATATTTGCAGTCTGTATTTACATATAGATTAAATGTAGTCTCAATCAAAATACCAATAGCATTTCTTGCAAAATTAGAGAAAACAATTCTAAAATTCCTACAGAATCAGACGAATTCAGGATGCAGAAACACCCCTGACACATTCATCCATCTGATCTTTGATAGAACAGCCAACAACACATGCTGGAAGAAAAATGTCCTCTTTAACAAATGATTTTGGGAAAACAGGCTACGCACAGGTAGAAGATTAAATCTAGTCTATCTCTCATCATGAGGTTTACACTTTTATATACATTTTAAATCATATTTTACTTTTAGTAACAGCACATTTTTATAAGTATGTACCTGTATTCTACTTTGGCAAAAAATCATTGATACTTTCACAATTTAAAAATATTTGACTTCACATCTTGATATAACTAGGCAGATTCTTTTAGAATTCAAGATTCAAGATAACTAATCTGAAAGATATTTATAAAATATCCAAATTTCATTATAAAGATGTGATTTTACCATAATTAATTATGAAATTGTCAACTTTTAGTTTCCCCTACTTTGTAATGTCAATAGAAGGTGACATTTCATACCTGTATATTATTCATGAAAAATATATCTAAAATTGTATAACTATTAAAAGAATTTAATTTCACATAAAAAGTCTTCAGTTTACTCTTCTTTAAGTGTATTAGATACCCAGCCTTAATACAATAGACTCTTGCTCCTCATAGTAGTTCTCAGCATCAAAATGTTATCTTTGAACTTTCCTTTTTTTTTTTCCTTGTTATGTAAGGTCTTGCCTTCTGTTTTTTAGGGAAAATACAGATCACCAGGTTTTAATTTAGTTAATTAATTAATTAATTTTTTTAGTATTGGGAATCAAACTTATGACTTCATGCTTGCCAGGCAGGCGCTGTGCCATTGAGCTGTATCCTCATTCCTTTCATTTATTTTCTGTATCCTTAAATTCTTGTAATATAAATATATGTACATTCACACTCACTTGATTTCTTTCTATCTTTCTATCTCAGAGGAAGTGATTTTCCTTTCCCTATTTTAGGTTAATGTATCTTGCTTAGAGTCTGAATTTTATTTCTACTTATCTTTCCTGGAGCCTTATTCCATTAATTATTCTCACTGTCTTTTAGTATCTTTAATCTTTCTGTGGATGGTTTACTGTCTCAACTGTATTTCCTCACTTCCAAAGTGAGGAATTAACATTGGCATGAAGACTTTAATGGAATTAACATTGGCATGAAGACTGTAGGTTTTGTTTTGTTTTCTTTTGTTTTGTTCAGAGTCTGGCATTAAATCCAGGGCCTCATGCGTGCTAGAGGATGCTTATATTATAATCCCAGGATCATGAGGATTTTCCAGGACAAATCACCTATCATGCTGACGCTTAAACCCTGTCTGCACTCTATAAAGTGGAGATGGGGTTTGTTTTGAGTATTAAGCAGGATTAGAGTGATCAGCCTAAAGGTACTTGTACATTGTGTTCTCTAATGATTTCTTCATGATGTTCGTTCTTCCATTCAGAGCCAGACTTCTTTAAAGAAAGACCTGTATCTTAATTAGTTTCTCATTGCTGCAACACATTTCCTGACAGCCACAATCTTTGTTTTTTGGTTGAAAATATTTATTATTTATTTTTTTAGTACATGTTTGCAGTGCATGCATTTTACACAGTCATTTTGGGGAGTTGGTATGTGTATGTAATACAAATTATTTCTTTTTAAAATACCTTTCCTTCCCCCTTCCTCCTTCTTCCTGCAGTTCTTGTTTCCCTGTTTTCATTATTGTTGATATTACTGATCTTAACTGTGTTTATGGTATGTAATGTCCACATTCACTGAGTTATTAGGACCTTGTGCATGGCATATATTCACTCTACCTATTTACCCATCCCTTCTCTTGAACACTTGCCCTTGATTCCCTGGACTCCTCACTTGCAGGAGAACCATCCCCTTGTTGTATCCTTCCTTTATTTTTCTTAGTTTGTACTTTGCCTTACTCAGATGAGAGATACTGTATGGTATTCAAGTTTGTGTGTCTAATTTAGTTCACTCAACATATTTTCTAGATGAATCCATTTTCCTACATATGTCTCAAATTTGTCCTTTTTATAGCCAAGTAGTATTCCATTAGATATAGATACTACTTTTTCTTTATTCACTTGTTCATGGATGAGCATACAGGCTGTTTCCAGGAGTTGCTATTATGAATTGTGCTTCTGTAAACATTGGTATGCATATATTGCTGTAGTATGATGTCTTAAACTCTTTCTGACAACTATAATTCAAAGGAGGAAAGGTTTATTTGGCTTGAAGTCTGTAGAGTTTCAGTCCATAATTGACTGGCTCCAAGGAAGGGTGGCATGGCTTGACTTGGCAGAAGATAACAGTTCATGGAAGGCAGAAATTCAGCAAAGCAGCAAGGGACCTTCACAGCATCTTTCTGCCCCTTATATTGTATCCAGGCTACCAGGATTAGGGTGATGCCAGCCAGTCAGTGGATGGATTAACCAATCATGCACTGTTACTCCTAGCATCCTTTTTTTAAAAAAAATTTTATTTAAGGAGAAAAAAAAGCAGAGAAAGGGTACAAGTTATACAGATTTACAGAAAAAAAATAGTAGGAAATCACTAGTTAATGGATTACATATTGTCATCTTAGAAATAATTGTTCAAGTCACAAAATTAAAGCTTGTAAAGTGGACATTCCAACAATGATACTGCAAACAGTTCTGTTCAATGATCCAATAAAACTCAGTGATATCATTTTCTATCTTATACACTTAAATATACATGCAGTTATATCATTTAGAGCACTTTCTTTTCCTCTCTTTTGTACAATGACTATTACACATTTTGGGTTTTATTGCTCCCACGGTTCTTATTACTTTTTTGGAAGAGAGTAAAACCAAATGTGACATAACAGAACAAAGTCGGTTAAATCAAAAGAGTGGACATAATAGATAATGTAAAAACATAATACAAGGTGATCAACAATGGTTACCATAATGCCTCCCGCTATCTCTAATAGAATTGCCTACATCATCAGTTATAATAAAATTGAACAAAACAGTAAAGAACAAAACCGACAAAACCAAAACATTGGAGACATTGTAGGTCTTCAAAAGTAGATAAAAGTCAACGAGAATGGGCGTCATAATGAATCTCAGTATCTTCACAGCTGTTGCCTAAACTTTCGAACCTGGTACTATCCAGCAAAACAGAATAGGGGAACATCAGTCAAAAACAAGATGGTGAGAGTAATACAGGGCTTTAAATCAAGATAATGGAAAGTCAAAGTGGGTTACTATACTATATCCTGCTATTTTTATTTATTTTTCCCTTAATTAAAAGGATAAAAATAAAAAAGTAAATAATGGAGTGGAGATTGAGATAAAAGAGGGCATAACAGCAAAACAGCGCAGATCAAAACATAACCATTTAAGCAGAATAGTGTTTCACCACAAGGTAATCCTGACATAAAAAGTAGTTACCATATTGTCTCTTTCCTTGAAATCCTTGAGTATAACTTCGTATACTGTAGCATTAAATATATCAAAACAATGTAAAACCATTTAAGAGAATGACAGCGTTACAGGGTATTTAGAATCAATTAACAGAAAATGAACAATGGTTTCTGTATAATCTCCTTGTCTTTAAAAGTTTTTGCTTATACTATCGTACATAATAAAATCCAATAAGATACAACCTATTTAGACCAATGGAGACAGAAGAACAAAAGCTTGATGAGACTTCAAAACAAGATGATACTAAATCAATATTACCTATTAAGATGTCATTTTCTCCAAAATAGCTGTTCCTATCATCCAATCTTCTCTGCCTCATTTCTGTTGAGCTCTTTTTTTGTCATTAGCTGTCAGTTTGTCTTCTTCATTTTGTTCTCTGCTCCATTCGTTGTGGCCTTCCCGCCACTATTTCTGGATTCTTTGTATTTTTCTTTTTTTAGAATATCCTACAATACTCTCTGTAGAGTTGAATTGGTGGTTGCAAATTCCCCCAGTTCCTCTTTATCCTGGAAGCACCTTGTTTTTCCATCAATTTCCAGGGACAGTTGTGCAGGATATATCAATCTTGGCTGGAGATTATTATCTTTCAAAGCTTGAATTATATCCCCTCACGCTCTTCGTGATTTGATGGTTTGTGCAGAGAAATCTGCTGTAATTCTGATGGATGTTCCCTTGTAAGTGGTCTGTTTCTTGTCTCTGACAGCTTTTAATATTCTGTTCTTGTATTGAATTTCTGGAATTTTTATTATTATATGCCTGGGTGTTGCTCTGTTTGGGTTGTAGGTGGCTAGGGTCCTGTATGCCTCATACATCTGAGTATCTTTACCTTTTGCTAAATTAGGAAAATTCTCCTGGATTATTTCTGTGAGTAGCTTTTGTAGTTCATTTGTTTGTGTCCCTACTTCTTTTATGTTCTTAATTCTTAAGTTATGGATCCTCTTATCATCTTCTTGTCTTTGTATTATTTCTGTTTGTTTCTTTGTTATTTTAAAGAAGTTTTTCATTTCATTCTCCCATATTACAAATCTGCCCTCCAGTTCAGATAGTCTGTCCTTAGTTTCTTTCAAGCTGTTATGCCAGTTTTCGATAGACTTTTTAGTTTCCTGGTAGTCCTTTGAACCTGCTTCACATATTCTATGCTTTCTCTATTTTCTCCATCAAACAATTCTCCCCTCTTTTTCTGTTCTTCTATTCCACCATCTGTTTTTTCTTGGGTGGTGCTTAGTATTTCTCTAACTATTCTGCTTATGTCTAGCTTCAGGTCATTGATAACTTCATTCCTGAACTGATCTATGAGGCTCTCTAGATGGCGCTTTATGTCTATTGGTGTGGTGTCCGCTATTACCTGTTTCTCAGGATTGGGGGCCGAGGAGCCTTTCTTGTTGCTGCCTCTTCCCATATTCTTTGTTCCTTATATATGCAAGCTTATATAGGAGGCCCAGCTTCCCTCCCTGTCAGCCACAGCCTGATCGAATTGCGCCGGTTAGGTGTTCCTGCCCACCGCAGCACACCAGGAAGTTCCAGACTAGGCAGCCTACGTGGGGCCCGCCCCTCCAGGCCACCCTCAGGCTCTGGGATCTGGGTTGGGCTAGCCTACTGGGTCCACCAGCAGCGTCACGTAGGCTAGGCACTTCTCATCAATCCCGCCTGAGAGGGGGATATGTGGCTGAAGTCGCCACCGTGCCCTGCTCCCGCAAGTCTGCCCAGTCCCAGAATGTCCTCCGCTGGAGTCAAACTGTGGTAGAGTGTCAGTTTCTCTCACTCACCTCACCACAAGTCAGTGCATGCCTCCCTGCCCGTCCTGTTTTCAACTCCATTCACAGATTCCCATTCCCAGAGCTTCTGTGCGTCTCTCTCCTTGCCAAGCCGATGTAGAGGCAGCCGCCGCCTCTACAATTTGGAAGCCAAATTGCAGCTTCCAATGGCGCAGGCTCCAGCCTCCACACTGAGGCTTTTCTGTTCCTGTTCTAGCACCAGGACTGCATTCCAAGTTGGTTTCTCTCAGCCCAGTTCATTCCTGGGTCAGCAGAGCATATCTCCACTGGATTATGTCTCCTTACTCCGCACCATTCCTGACTTCTGAGCCGAGTCTTTCAGAGAGCCTCCATAGCTGCTGTTATCTGTCCACCATATTCTCCCGGAAGTCCTCCTAGCATCCTTAATCCTTGAATTTGACTGTGAATCAGTCACACACTCTGGATGCAGCTGCCTACAGAAGTAGCTTTACCTATGACTGCTTGAGGCTTTGAGGGAACATCTAGAGACAATCCATAATTCTGCCCTGACCCCTTAAAGACTTATGCACATCCTTTTATGCAATAGGCATTCAATCTGTCTTCAGGAGTTGCTAGAGTTCTAAGAGTTTCAGTATTATTGAAAAATCCAAGTCTAAAGTCTCCTCTGAAATTTAAGACAAACTCTTAGCTGTGAGCCCCTGTACAAATGAAAAGAAAGTTAAACACTTCCAACATTTAATGACAGAAGATAGACATTACCATTCCAAAAGATAGACATAGAGGGGTATGAAGCAATGGGAACAAAGCAAGTCCAAAACCCAGCAGGGCAAATATTAAGTCTCATAATTTCATGTCTAGCATCCAAAGCAATTTGTGACAATATGTGAACTCTGAAGGGCTTGGGTGGCTCTGTTCCTTTGGCATTGCTGTAGCCAATAGTTGTAGCTCCCATGGCTTCTTTCTAGGGCGAACTCTGCTCCCTCCTTGTAGTTTTCCTCACACCATTCACATTCCAGGCTTCCCTGAACTTTTAGGGTCTCCCCTGCACCTTTGACTTCACTCTCACAGCTTCACACATTGCCCTCTCAGGGGCACAGTGCCTGGCCACCCAAGACTTTCTTTTTTAATGTAAAGAAAAACAAAACAAAACAAAACAGAAAAGGGGTGGAAATAATACATAATTTCAAAAAAATACACAGTAAGAAATCACTAGTTGATAATTACATATTATCCTCTTACAAATAGATGTACAAGTTACAAAAGTGAAGCATACAAAGTGGACATTCAAACAGTGAGACTGCAAACAGTTCTGTTAAATGATCCAATAAAAAGTGATATGGTTATCAATCCTATACACTTAAACATACATGCAGTTATATCCTTTAGAGCACTTTATTTTCCTCTATTTTTTATAATAGCAATTACACATTTTGGTTTTTATTACTCCTACATTTCTTATTACTTTTTACACTAGAGACACAATGTGATATTTATAAATATGATTCTTATTTATTTCACTAATGAGGATAGCCCCAAGTTGTCTCCATTCACCTGTGAAGGCCTGAAGATCATCCTTTTTATAGCTGAATAATATTCCATTGTATAAAAATACCACATCTTTTTCATCCACTCTGTGGTTGAGGGGCATTTGGTTGTTTCCAAGATTTAGCTATTACAAATTGTGCTGCTATGAACATAGGTGCACATATGTATCACTGTGATATGATCTTTCAGTTTTCCAAGACTTCTTAAATCTAGGTGCAAGCCTTCCGACCACACAACTCTTGCATTATGCATGCACCTAAAACCAGCACCATCTGGACAATGCCAAGGTCTGCTGTCCACTGAGGCAGTTAGCCAGGCTTCCTTCTCTCTTGGTTGTAGAGGTTATAGAGTCCCTATGAACCTAAACCCAAGGAACAATTTCCCTAGGCCACTGCCATTCTGGAACATGGTGCTCTTGGCCTCTCTTCTCAAAGCAAATTCACTTTTGAATTTTGCGACTGCAAAGAATAGAGTCTTGCTGCTTTTTGTGAAGCCTTCAGGCCATCTTTTCTGTTCTCCTGTTCCTTCTCAGTAATCAAGATTTCCTCTGCTCAGTCTGTGCAGTCCACAGCTTTGCTGGAGTTTCTTTTCTGGCCACACTTGAAACATTTTAAATCATTCTGCTGGCCTCTTTGCTCTTGATTCTCAATATAGGTTTGGTTAAAAGCCTCAAACAGCAACCATGACATGACTTCAACATTAGGCCTCCTTGAAATTAATTTTTCAAGTTTATCTGTAGCCGTTAATCTTAGTCTCAGATAAAGTTTCTAAACTTGAGCAAAATGTGACCAAACTTTCTGCCAACCCATAACACACATCATCTAGAGTCCAACAGAAACCTCCTGAGCTTGGTCTTCACCATCAGGATTTCTGTCAGCCTTCTGGTCATCTGAGCTTTAATCAAATGTCCCATACAGTACAACCTAAGGTGTTCCATCTGTACTTTTTCAGTTGGCATCTCCAAACCTTTCCTAGCTCTTCCCCTTCTAAATATCTTGAGCCATTTGGCCAGGTAATGTCACAGCAATGACTCCATTTCTCTGGTACCAAATTCTGACTTAGTTACTTTTATTTTGTTGCTGAGACAAAATACCCAACATCCAAAGTGAATGGTGGAAAGGTTTATTTAACTCACAAGTTGTAAAGGTTTCAGTTCATAGTCAGACAAAGTGGGTTGGCAGAGAAACACAGTCCATGGAGGGCAGAATGTAGCAAAGCATCAAGAGACCTTCACAGCATCTTTCTGCTCCTTATATTGTATCCAGGCTACTGAGATTAGAGTGATACCAAACAAATCAGTGAACTGAGTTAGTAATCATCCACTCTTAATCATAGCACCCTTAATCCTATCATTGGATCATGAATCAGCTGCATACTCTGGATTCAGCTGCCTCTGGAACTAGCTCCATCTAAAACTGCATGAGGCTTTTGGGGGAAATGTTGACACAAATCATAACACCTACATTACATCATGACATCACATTTAGCTATAAATACATCAATAGACTAATCCACAGCTGAGTATTATGTCTCCATGATACAGTCATTTCCTAAAAGCCCTATGTATGAACACATGAAACTTTTGGGGGTACATCCAGATATAAACCATAATGTTCCACTCCTCACCCCCAAAAGACTAGTGTATCTCTTTATACAAAATGCATTTAGTCCATTTCATAAGTCCATAAGTCCATTTCTGATGTCCTAACAGTTTTAATATTGCTGAAAAGTCTTAAGTACAAAGTCTCCTCCAAGATTTAAGACAAACGCTTAGCTCAAAGCCCCTGAGAAGATGAAAAGTTAAGTACTGCTGACATACAAAAACCACTGACTAAACAAAAAGGAAAAATATGGAAACATAAAAAAATGGGACTAAAGCAAGACTGAAACTTAGCAGGGCAAACATTAAATCCTGTAGTTTCATGTCTAGCACCCTGGACAAATTGTGATGAGATGTGGACTATCAAAGGATTAGGTCACCCTGCCCCTGAAGCAGTGATTAGAGCCCTCATGAGTTCTCTCTTGGGCTGGCTTTGTTCACTCCTTGCATCTTTCCTCAGACCTCCCATGTTCCTGGCTTTTACAGAACTCTGGAGTCTCCAATGCACTTTGAGCTTCATGTTCACAGATTTACACACTGCCCTTTCAGGTACACACTACCTGGCTTCCAATCCCTTCTTCTGAAATCTGGGTGGAAGCCTTCCTGACCCCACAACTTTTGCATTCTGCATGCATGTAAAATCAGCAGAATGTAGATGGTGTCAAGGTGTCCCATTAGCTTAAACAGTAACTGAGGTCTTTTCTATTTTGTTGATGGTTGGAGAGGCCTCTTAAGTGCCTGAATAACTGAGAAAGGTGAACTAAATCCTAGATAATCAACCCTCTTTCTCTAAGGTGCTACCCTTCTGGAGTATGGTGCCAAGGGGCTTTCTTCACCATGCTAAGTCTTTTATTTTTCCACCCTTGGCTTATGACATCCTTTGTATTGTCCAGATCTGAAGTAGATGGCTTCTTTTTAATGCTAATCTTTGTAGCAACCAAACTGCCCTCTATTCCAACTTTGTAGGCTCCATTTTTCTGGAACTTCCTTTCTGGTCAAACTCAAAACTGTTTAAATCATTCAGTGGTGTCTTTTTCAGATAGAGCTGGGCTAAAAGTCCCCAATAATACCCATGCCATCTACTCAACATTAGACCACCTTTAGATCAGAGTCAGATTAATTAGTCTATCACTGTTAAGTTCCTTCAAAGTCTCAAGACAGAAGCCAAATGTAGACAAATGTTGTGCCATAGCATATCACACAAAGGCTGGCAGTGGAACCCTTGTTCCCAACTGAAACTTCTTGAGTCTGGTCTGTTGCATCTGCTTTTTTTTTTTTAAATCAACATTTTGATCTTCTGAGTTCTGACCAGAATCTTTTATCAAGGTCAGCTTTTAGCATGATAGTGCTCCTTCCTCAGCCAATGTCTCCAAAAGTTTGCAAATTCCTCCTGCAAGCTGGTTCCAAGGCAGGGTAGTATAGCAGAGGAGAAGCAGCTTGTGGCATGATGGCAGGAAGTAGAGAGGGGGTTTGAGGGAGAAGGGATTGAGATACTCATCGAGGTAACAACCTTAGCAACCCACCTCCTCAGACTAGATTTTACCTCCCAACATCACATTTGGGGATAAAACATCAGCTAATTAGCATCATGTCCCTATGATACAGTTACCTCTTAAAAAACCCTGCCTATGAGTGGATGAGGCTTTGGGGAGTATCTAGATACAAACCATAACAGACTATATTTGCAGTCATTACTTCTAGTCTAGGTTTCTATCTGCACTAGTCTATTGAAATTTCTCAGTCTGAGTTTCCCAGTGATCTCCTAGTTGCCAAATTTGGTGAACACTTTTTAGACCATCAGCATTTGCTTTCTGTTCCCCACCTGTAAAATCATCCTGCCATGAAGCAGCCTAAGAAAGCTTTCTAAATGTAAAGTTTTATAAAATGAAACTTTTGCTTTCTAGCATCTCTTATCATCTGCATGATAAAGCAAATAATTTCTTGTGTAAATAAAAGCACTCTTGCTCTAGATCTACATTGTCCAGTGGGGTATATATTAATTTTGTATGAGCATTAAATTTAAATTCAAGATAATTATAATTAAATAAAATATAAAATAATAGTTCCTCAGTCATATTACATTTCAGACATTCAATAGCCACATATGATTAAGCCACATATGTGGCCATATATGGCCACATATGACCATACTGGTCAGCTAAGATAATGGAATATTACCATTATTACTTTAAGTTCTAGTGGACAGTGCCAATTTAGATTCAATATCTTAAAAATAAGAGAGGTAGATTGGAATTACTCTGGACCTAGGTAGTTTGGGCAATGGAAGCAGAGGTGATGCTGGAGAGCTTATCTTATTACTTTTCAGAGTTAAGAGTTCTTGGGGAGAATCTGGAACTGCCTTGCAATGAGAACTTTGAAAGATCAGTAGCAGTGATGGTAGCGTTAGCAGAGGCAGGGGAGCTACTTCTGTCATTTCCCTGGACTATGGATGGTGTCTTAGTTACTTTCTCATTTCTGGGACAAAATACACTCACAAATTAAAGGAGGAAAAGTTTATTTTAGCTCATGGTTTTTAGAGGTTTTAGCCCCTGATTTGTTGGCTCCAAGTCAGGGTAGCATAGCAGAGTGGTATGGCAGAGGCGAAACAGAGGCATGGCAGATAGGAAGTAGCGAGCTTTCCTTCTTTTCTCTTTTTATTCCACCCAGGGTGTATACTTATTGATTGTTGCCACCAATACTCAGAATGAGTCTTCCCTTTTTAGTAAATCCATCATCCACACTCAGAACTATGCTAAACCAATCGGCAGACAGATCCAGTGTCACATACCCATGATCCAGTCACTTCTCAAAGCCCCTCCTATGAGCACTTGAGGCTTTGCAAGGGACATCTAGATAAAAGATGTAACAGATGTGAAAGAAAAGAATCACACTGAAAGAAATAAATGGAATACTGCTGGAAGTTTGCTTCTTGTAGCAGGCTGAGTAGTTCAGAAGAGAAAGAAACCATGTTGTTTACTTTTACTACCAAGATAAAAGAATAAGTAATTGGGTAACAATTTATTTTGGTAAATGACCTCTCAGACCTGCTATTAACCCATCTGCTTTTTTTTGAGCTAAAGAAATTTTGCAAATATAAATGATTTTACCAAGTTGAAAGAGATAATTTTATTCTTATATTCTATAGCCATCTCTAGTCTAGATTTATTTTTTGTTTAGCTTTTAGTCAAAAATGTTCTGTCTGTTTTACTCCCATCTGTGTAAGTTATTAATGTTGTTTTTTAAAGCTCCTGGATATTAATGCTTTAAGTTCCTGAACTTCCACAAGATGAGTCCATACTGAAGGAAACAGCTGTAAAATACAGATGCTGACAAGCACAAAAACAAAGAGATTTCACAAGGAATTGCGGGTATTTAATGTAACTCTTTAGTTTACAGTTCAATAAGGCTGTGTTGTTCCCATAGTACTACAGCCTGTCTTAGTCTTCTGTTGTAATGTACAACTAACTTTAAGAAAGAAAAATGTGTATTTATCATCTGCTTTTTGTCCTGCATTTTAACTTTCAATTTTAGACAGCAGTAATTCTACTGTTCCAGCAAAATTTAACCTGGTTTTTAAAAACAGTAACTTTTACTTGATTAAAAAAAACTTATCTTTTATCCTGCTGTTAAAGTAACAATGAATCACAAATTTTAAGTGAAACTGATATTTTATTTACATTGCTTTATATTTTTCATGATGTCCTTCAAAATGATTTTGTGAAATGAGAAGAATTCTAAAATGCTGTATAGGAAAAAAGGAAAGAGAGGTGGTTGCATTGCAAGGGTGAATAAAGAGAAAGGCATTGAAATTACTAGACAACAGGCTGTGAGAAATGTAGCATTTCTCATTTGTGTCATCATGTAACTATGGAAGAACCACTATGGAGCCTAACCTGGTATTTCTTTTTAATCAAGCCCAGCTGTTGATCATGTGAACACACTCTTATTTTCTGAGTATTAAGGGGGTTGTTTCCTTCTTTCCAATGGTATCTTAAAATGACTACTTACATATCACCTGGAATGTATTCATGTGTTCTAGGACCTTGTTACAGTGGTCATTTATTTTTATTTATGAATTATAAGTAAAATGCTCACCCCAAGTTGCATATGAAAACTTTGGAACAAAAAAATGTGAGTTGACCACATAATTTTTTTTATGAATAGAGCTCTTGTTTTTAATTTGATGAGCAGGGAACTTTCCAACTCTAACCCTCTCTTTACAATCTGTCTTTAATTTACAAAAAAGATGCATTCCAGTTTTTCAAACATAAAACTGTTTAATAGATTTTTTGGGATGCTCTGTTTCTCTAGTCATATTGGGTCATCCTGAAATTCAACATATATCATTTCATAGATTTCAATATCCTTTTTTCATTTGCACATTAATATTTACTACATTGATGTTAAAAAAGATTAAGTGGCATCTTTCGTTAGTCCTTCTTAAATAAGGCAGTCATAGCTGTTAGACTGTTTTTATAGAGTGCTGTTACTAACCAGCACTCTTTTCTAAGAAATATGAAAGATTTTTTATAATCTCATTTTACTTACCCTCTGTGAGACATAATCGGTGTCTGAAATATGAAACATTTTTACTCTTATTTTCTTGGTGGCACAAATAAATATTTTTCCTTCTATTTGCTGAGATCTTTTCCCTATTACTGCTGTAGCAATTATTGATGGCTTTTAAACTTTTGACATTGAACAGAGCTCAGTTAATCATGATAATACAGTCAGATAAGATAAATTTGAAATAGTGATCATCTATTATTAGCTGAGAAAAATTAATCATAACATGAATTTCTACTTTATAGACCACAAAATTATTATAATAAATTATAATAATGTGGCTTTATTTTATTTTTAAAGAGGAAATAATTTAATATTATTTTGAGATAGAAATGTTGCACTTGCCAAAGTGTTCTAAATAACTCTTTCTTTCCAAAGTTTTATAAAGTCCTTAACTCTTCTTCAGACTTTATATCAGATACTTGAGATGACACATATGTCAGTGTATTATTTATGAGGCTACAGACATATCCTATTGGTAGGATTATCTCAATGATGTTGATATATAAGAAAAGAAATCATGTAATGAAAGAAATGTTGCTGCACTGATATTTGTAGGTAAGATCATTGAATTGTTTGCTATTTGGTATCATATTCCTACCTCTCAAAATTTTAAATGGTATGTATATATTCAATAGCTACTCATGATAATTTATTTCCTTAAAAACTTCCACCATTTCAAAGCTTTGGTACAAAGTCACAACATGTTTTTATTCCTTAGAATTTCTTGATCTTACTTTTAACCATCAATTTCCTGTTGTGACATAGGATGTACTAGGGATGTAGAAATTAAAATAAATTGATTTTACCTTTTTTGTACTTATTTTTCTTAACTATTGAGAAAGAGTGCTATTGCAAAGTCAAACAGTGATAGATCTCAGCACTCAGGAGAGCAAGGCAGGAGTATTACCACGAGTTTGAGGCCACTCGGAGCCACATAGCGAGACTTTGTCTAAGGAAAAAAAAGTAAGAATATTTTATTTAATAAGTGCTTATTTTCATTTAGTTCTGGAATATAAACCTTGAAATTCATGGGATTTTAGCTTCTTAGGATAGCTTTTGCAGTACTTTCAGAATGAGATAGCTGAAAATGAAAGACTTCAGTTGTTTTTTTCCCTTAATGTCATGTATTAGTAGTTATTTTAAAGACTAGCACTAGATTAAAGAAAAGTGAGTAGATTCAGATAAAAATCATTATAATTCTTCAGAAGAAAGAATATTTAACTCTAGATCTTACATAGTATAATATTGATATTTGGTGGATTATATAGTTTAGTACATTACTGCTGTTTGGCAAATATTTTTATAATTTGTCTAGTAAATGGTTAATTTAAATATTTTTGTGTTTGAAATTTGTGTAAAAATAACATAAGTTCTAAATATATAGGTAAATTTATGGAACTTATGATAGAATAAATTGAATGTACCACAAAGGAAATGTCTACAGAGAGGTAAGAGTACAAGATAACATGGTCTGTCAGTAACATTTGGAGAAGAATCACATTATAAGACTAAATCCTGTAATGACAAAATTAACAAGGTACAGTTATGTATTCGGTCATATAAATTACCTATCATTTAGTAGGGGGGAATAGTAAGTGAAAGAATACTGCTTGTTTGGACATTGTAGTGTTCCTTTTATGCTTCCTTATTACTCTGTATGTGTGCTTATTGCTGATTTTATGACATAATACATTGAAATTATCTGTTTATCTAAATATTTTAAAGATATAAAATGCAGGCAATGATTTTTACAAAAGATGTCTGTTATGAAAATTATTTAAAAATAATGAAAAACTGAAAAAATAATTTTAAAGTTCTTTATTCATCATGTACATTTTATTTCACTGACACGAAGAGGTTGTACTAATTGGCCTTGTCCTCAGACTCATAGCAAGTGAGCCACAGCAGTTCCAGATACAGTAATGTCCAGGAAAGAAAAAGAGCCATCTCTTCCTGTTTTGTTCCTAGGAAAATAAAAGCCTTTTCTTGAAATTTCTTTTTGGTTGCTCCTTATTTCTCATGTCCTAGGACATGAAACTCCCAACTACTATATGTTGGGTACGAGTTCATGTTCTCTAAAATTGAAGAATGACTTTTAGGAACAATGGAGGTTAAGAGCAGAATATATTTATTAAGAGAAAGAAAGTTTCTATCTGAGGGACAGAAAGGGTCCTGAGTAGGTTGTCAAAGAATGCCTTTTCTAGGGACTTTTGTAGAGTAAAACCACAAGGTGAGTTGGGTCCAATGTGAGGAAAACCTGGGAACTCACAAGTGGGCATAAGGTGGTACAGACCTGTGGTCAACTCATAAGATCAATTGCTCAGGTAAAATTGATTAAGTCAGAAACAAATGGGAAAGCGAGTCACGTAGCAAGTGGGCACACTTAACAACAGTGAGTTTTCCTGTAGGGGATTGATATGGTGACTCCTGACTTTCTCAGGCTGGTAGAGAACTATTTAGACTATCAGTCCTTAGGATGTGGGTGTATTTGCTTTGCCTTTGTCTTGAGATCTGGCCCACAGAAGTGTTTGTCTCCTCCGGGGTTGCAAAGAATCTGAACTTCTGACCGGCTGCTTTGAAGGCTCAGCCTAAATGCCTATAATATTTCTAACTAACTCAGTTGCCTATACTACTAGGATTTCATGCCCAAGCATTGAAAGATGATAGGATTTAAGGTCAAAGAGGATTCAGTCATAGTGACTATTAAAAGAATATATACAAAATGTTAGGGTGTTTAAGATGGGGTAGTAGGTACATTTTATTACCTCATTTTTTACTATAGAAGGGTTAAATGCTGAGCACAGATTGTTTTTATAATCTGGAAAAATATTGATTAAAATATTTTGATTATATGTTGGTGTCTCCAAACCATTTGCATCAGGGTTGTGAGCTGTGCCTTTTTCATTGTGGTGTATTCATTGCTTAAGCTGTACTTACCCTCACGAAGGCGCAGATCAGAATTCACAGCCTCAGTCATTAGCAGATTTTTTTGTTAGAACCTAACTAATAAAATTGTGGAAACTCTCACAATTTTGTTGAAACCACAACTATCCTCTGCAATTGTTTTTTAAAAATTTTATTTAAAGAAAGACTAAACAAAACAGAAAATGGGTAGAAATAATCCATACTTTCAAAGAAAGAATAAACAGTAAGAAATCACTAGTTGATATTTACATATTGGCCTCTTACAAATAGTTATTCAAGATACAAAAGTGGAGCATACAAAGTGGGGATTCAAACAGTGAGACTGCAACAAATTCTGTTCAACAAAAATTAGTAATATGGTTATCAATCCTATACACTTATACATGCAGTTATCCATATCTTCATTTATGTTGAGATTGAACAAACCCAAGCAGGCTAAAATCACTCTGAGCAAAGAATAAAAATAATTCCAGTGGGTTACCACTGGAATAGTAGTACCACTATGATTCCTATATAATAATAATATAATATAATATAATAATAATTCCTACTATAATAATAGTACCACTGGAATCCTGGTACTTTTCTCTTTCTCTAGAATGCCCTGCAATATTCTCTGTAGAGTTGGATTGGTGTTTGCGAATTTCCCAAGTTCCTCTTTGTCTTGGAAGTATTTTGTTTCTCCATTAATTTCTAGAGACAGTTTAGCAGGATATATCAATCTGGGATGGAGGTTATTTTCTTTCAGGACTTGGAATATTTCGCTCCAAGCTCTTCTTGACTTGATGGTTTGTGTCGAGAAGTCTGCCGTAATTCTGATGGGCCTTCCTGTGTAGGTGATCTGTTTCTTATCTCTAACAGCTTTTAATATTCTGTTCTTATATTGAATTTCTGGGATCTTGATTATTATAGGCCTGGGTGTAGCTCTGTTTTGGTTGTAGGTGGCTGGAATTCTGTATGCCTCATATATCAGAATATCATTTCCTTTTCCTATGTTTGGGAAGTTTTCCTTAATTATTTCTGTGAATAGCCTTTGTAGTTCCTTTGTTTGCATCCCTGATTCTTCATTCACATTCTTTATTCTCAAGTTATAGATCTTCTTGTCATCTTCTAATCTTTGTGTTGTTACTGCCTGTTTCCTTGTTATTTTTAAAAAGTTTTTCCTTTCACAATCCCACATTGCTACATCATTGTGGTTTGATGCTTTTAATTTTTTCAGTAAGATACCCAGAAGGCAAACAGCTGGGTCAAATGGAAGCTCTGGTTTCATGTTAAACTAGAGGATCTAGTTTTTTCAAGTTCTTTATATATTCTCTATATTTGTCCTTTTCTGAGAAACAGCTGGTAAAATCTTTTTCCACTCTGTGAGTTGTCTCTTCACTCTGTTGGTTTCTATTGGTGTACAAAAGCTTTTTAATATGATGAGACCCAGTGATTGACTTTTCTGTTTATTAGAGATGAGAAGTTTCTGTGTATTTGGTGCAGCATGCAGTTGTTTGGCTCTGGATTATGGTGTTGTTTATGATTCCCCAAACAATTTTGGTATTGGCATACAAGGAAAAACAGCTGATCACAACAACTATGTCATTTTGAGTAAAGTAGTCTAGTCAGTAATAAGAATAGCATCAAGTGTAGTCTAGAAAATAACAAATTGTAATACCTGTTAATTTACCACTTTTCTTTCTTTCTTTTTCTTTCTTTCTTTCTTTCTCTTTCTTTCTTTCCTTCTTTCCTTCCTTCCTTCCTTCCTTCCTTCCTTCCTTCCTTCTTTTCTTCTTTCTTTCTTTCATCCTTTCTTTCTTTCTTTCTTTCTGTCTGTCTGTCTGTCTGTCTGCCTGCCTGCCTGCCTGCCTGCCTGCCTTTCTTTCTTTCTGGTACCATGGATCAAACTCAGGACTGTGCACTTGAAAGGCAGGTGCTTATGCCACTAAGCTAAATCCCTGGCTCTAATTTACCACTTTTAAACACAGGTACAAGATTTATAGTTTTTCAACTAAGTGTAAAACAAATCAGGAAATTCTATATAGTAAGTATGCCCTCAACAGAGCAAATCTACCTGCAGGCAAGAAAATTTAGAAAAGGTAAGACAAAATGATAGAGAAATAAGAGAAAGAGATTAGAAGCAAGGCTGAAGAACAAATCAAGATTATTCCAGTGCTGGGAAACTGGTGAAGAAAACAAAAGGGAAAGAAAGAAGGAAAAGACCAAAAACGAAAACAAGAAGATGCTAAAAACAAAAAAACTAAAAACAATGTTCACACTCATGAAAAAATAAAAATAATCTAAAAAAATAAAGAAAGCAAAAAGAAAATTTTTCTGTGATTTCAAGCCTGTAGTTATCTTCTGGTATCTGCAGTTTTGTGGTAGTGTCCAATTCAAGGCATACCATATTAGTGGTAGATAAAGGAGGCAGACAGATTCTGGATCTGAACTGGATGATTCCAGTGGGCTTATAGTAGGAGTAAGGCAAGGTGCTGGGTAATTCCAGAATGTCTGCAGCAAGAATAAGTTGGAGAGTCCATTCTTGGGCTTTCAGCTCCATAGAAGTTCACATTGATCCTGGTCTTGGTTGTGGGGTTAGGGCGTGATTTGTTCAGCCTACAGCACTCTGGATTTCATTTGTTGGCCTGTCCTTGGTTCCTTGGCCCTGGACTTGTCCTGTGATTGCCCCTTACCCAGGTACTATGGGATTTTCACACTGAGTTCCTGAAGGTTAAATGGCTGCTCTGAGTCCTAAGTACAGTTTGTCTACTCCCTAAAATGGCTTCTGGCCAGGTACCCTGTCCATGGGACATGGAAGTTGCTTGGACTGGATGTCAGTTGCCAGCTGTTGTATATCACAGCATCCAGTGCTCCATTACACCAGTGCATTCCTCCTTGGAGGCCTCTAGAGTTACCTACCCTCACCTTGTCTGTCGATTTGAGCCTCATCTCATAAGCTGCAAGCTGGTAGTCATGGAGAAAGTGCTGTTTGCTCCTTTTTCTTCATTGAAGGTCTATCTTTTCATTTTCCATGTGTACTCCAGTTGTTTCAGATCCTTCATGGATCCTGGGAATCTATTTCTTTCCTTTTTTACTTGTCCAAGTTGCTATATTCCAGTGTCAGAGGCTGATTTGCTGCTGTTTTCTGCTCTTCCATCTTCCCAGAAATCTGGTCAACTGATTTTCAACAAAAGATGCCAAACACACACAACAGGGAAAAGACATTTCATTGACTAATGGTGTTGGGGAGCTTAACATGATGGCATATACCTATAATTTTAGCAGGTGTATGCCAGGTTGAGGCAAGTAGATTGTAAGATTTAGTCCAGGCAGAGAAATTAACTGATTTAACAAGAACTGTCTCAGAATATATATAAATGATGACTGCCTGGTATTGTAGCTCAATGCAAAGATGATGGGTTCAATCTCCAGTGCCACACAAGAAAAAAATGTGTTGGGAAAAATTAGGTAGCCATATGTAGCAAAATAAAATTGGACCCTGATCTTGCACTATATAAAGAAAATTCATCCAGGTGTGGTGGTACATGCCTATATTTCCAGCACTCGGGAGGCTGAGGCAGGAGGATCTCTGTGAGTTTGAGGCCAACATGGGCTACATAGTTGGTTAAAGGCCACCCTGAACAGACCTCAAAAAAATCAGCTCAAAATGAATTAAAGTCTTAAATATAAGACCTGCAACTGTAAGAATACTAGAAGAAAACACAGGGAACACAGGCTGTTTCCATTGGTCTGGATAAAGATTTATTTGATTTGACTCAAAAACTTTGGAAATAAAAGTAAAAATAGACAAATGAGATTACATGAAACTAATAAGCTTTTGTACAACAATGTAAGTGACAGAGTGTAGAGATGATGTACAGATTAGAAGAAAAAATTTCAAGCAATATATATGATAAGGGGCTAATAACCAAAATATATAAAAACGTGAAATAGTTAATAGTGAAAAACTGATCTGATTTTAAAATGGGCAAAGACTTGAATAGATATTTCTCAAAAGAAGACATACAAATGACCATTTAATATTTAAAAAACACTCAGTATGACTAATTATCAGGGAAATGCAAATTAAAACCACAATGAGATATCATCTTATACCTGGCAGAAGGGCTAGTGCCAAAAAGATGGAAGGTAAATGTTGATGAGAAAGTGAAGAAGAGGGAAGTATTGTGCCCTGTTGGTGGGAATATAAATTAATAGAGCCATTATGGAAAACTGTGGGAGATTTATCAAAAAACTAAAACTAACATATCCAAGAAATCCCACTTCTCAATATATATCTTAGGTACTTGATATCAGCATGTCAAGGAAATGTCTGCACTTTATATCCATTGCAGTTTTGTGTAGTAACTAAGATAGGGAATAAACCTGTGTCCAACAGATGAAAGGATAAAGAAAACATGTATGTACTCAGTGAAAAATTATTCAGACTTGACAAGAAGGAAATCCTGTACTTGTGACAATATAGATGAACCTGGGGGACATCATGTTCAGTGATATATGCTAAGTACAGAAAGATAAAACATATCCTCCCTTGTATACATAGTCTGAAAAGAATTGAACTCATAGGAGCATAGGAGAATGATGGTTACCAGGGAAATGGGGCGTGGGGAGATGTTGGTAAAAAGGCCCAAAAATTAAATTAGAGAATAAAAACAAAAATGGAAAAACTGACAGGAGGCTCCTATTAATGGAATTGTATTTTCTTTTTATTTTGAACACTACTTAAAAAAACTTACAAAGACGTTAATTTGGCTCACAGATCTGGTGGTTATGCAGTCTGAGGTCAAGGGACTATTTCACATGAGGGCTTCACTCATCATTGTACAGGGAGGCCCTCATGCAGAGACAGCAAGATTAGTTTTTTACCTTTTACACTGTATTCTATAATAATACAAGAAGTTATATGTAACAACATAACAATACAGGTCAAAGCATGACAATTTCAGCAACCTAGTGCTTCACCACCAAATAACTCGACTTAATAGTAGTTACCTGACTGTCTCTTTCCTTCTAATATTTGAATATAACTTCATCTACTATAGCATCAAACATATCAAGACAGTGTGAAACCATTCAAGTGGATGAAAGTATTACAGGGTATTTAGAACCAGCTAACGGAAAACGAACAATGGTTTCTATATTATCTCTTTACCTATAAAAATTTTTGTTTATACTATCATATATAATAAAATCCAGTAAGATACAACATCATAAAACCAATGGAGACAGAAGAGCAACAGTTTGGTGGGGCTTCAAAACAAGATGATATTAAATCAGCACTACCTATCATGATGTCTTGTTTTCTTCGAAATAGCTATTCATTTTATCACAGGCAATAATACCAAGCAGCCCAGAATAAAGCCATCCCAAGTAATGAGTGAAAACTTTATAAGGCTTCAAGGCCACATAATAGGGAATCATGATTACCACATACTTTTATATATTTGAATTATTTTTTACACTAGGGAAACTATTCAGTATTCACACATGTGAGTTTGATTTATTTCACTTATGAGTATGGTCTCAAGCTGCGCCCATTTATTTATGAATATCTCAGTGTGATCCTCCTTTATAGTTGAGTAGTACTCTATTGTATAAAAATACCACAACTTTTTTATCCATTCCTCAGTTGACGGACACTTATTGTTTCCAAGATCTGGTGATTACAAATTGTGCTGCTATAAACAGGTGCACATATATCACTGTGGTATGATGCTTTCAGATCTTCTGGAAATATGCCTAGAAGTGGAATACCTGGAACAAATGGGACTTCCAATCCCAGCTTTTTGAGAAATCAATGATCCAACAGAAACTCAGTAATATGGTCATCTATCTTAACACACCTAAACACACTTGTGGTTGTATCCTTTAGAGCACTTTTTTCCCCTCTCTTTTTTACAACAAAATTTACACATTTTGGGTTTTATTACTCCCATAGTTCTTATTACTTTTTTTGGAAGAAAATAAAACCAAATATGACAAAACAAAGCAGTCGGTCAAAACAAAGGATAGACATAGCACATGATGTAAAAACAGAGTACAAGGTTATCAACAATGGTTGCCATGCCTCTTGCTTCCTTAAAAAGAATTGCCTATATCATTAGGTATAATAAAATTGAACAAAACAATAAGATCAAGACCAATAAAACCTAAACACTGGAAACATTACAGGACTTCAAAAGAAGATAATAGTCAAACCAGAATGGGCATCATAGTGAATCTTAATGCCTTCAAAGTAGTTGTCTATAATCCTCAAACTTGATACTATCAAACAGAATGGAACAGAGTCTAATCAGTCAAAACAAGATAGAGTAATACAGGGCTTCAAATCAAGTTAATAGGGAATCAAAAAAGTTACTATAATATATCCTGCAAATTTTTTGATTTTTTTTCCTTAATTAAAAAAATAAAAAATAATAATTTTTTAAATGAATAAGGGGGAGATGGAGATAAGAGGACGTTTAGGTGTGTTAAGATAGATGACCATATTACTGAGTTTTTGTTGGATCATTGAACACAACTGTTTGCAATCTCACTGTTTGAATGTCCACTTTGTATGCTTTAATCCTGTAACTTGAACAACTGTTTCTAAGATGACATTATGTAACCTATTAACCAGTGATTTCTTACCGTTTTTTTGTAATTCTGTGTTACTTGTACCCTTATACTGTTTTGTTTTGTTTTGTTCTTTTTTCCTTTTAAATAAAAAAGTTATATGTAAAGCTTTGAAGGTTAATTATAAAATGAACAGTTCCTTAATTACGCCTCTGAAGCAAACAGAAGATTGTAAATTTCTTAGATGCCCACTCTCTGTTCTTTCCCACAAATTCAACTCTCCTAATAAGATAAACACTGATTTTTGTAATAAATTATCATCTTATTTTTCTTTATAGTTTTGCCACCTACATATATATAGATTCCCTATATCACCAGCCCCTCCTAAACAATATATGACCTACTTTTGCTTGTTTTTGAAAATTTTGTAAATGGAATGACTTTATAAGTATTCTTTTGGAGCTTCCATTGTTGGGTAAACATTATGTTTAATATTAATCAATTTGGATCATCTCACCATTATTTTTCACTTTTAACTCCTTTGTAAAATTTCATTAGTGTAAATATACCATGCTATAATTTATTTTTGTAATTTTAGCATTTGTATTTCTAGGTTTTTGCTATTATGACAATGCTACCATGAACATTCTGTGTGTGCAGTGAACAATTCTTCATAAAAGAAGCTGGACATGGTAGTTATTAGAGTTTTCTGGTGCAATAGAGAAGCAAAAAGGTAACAAAAAAGAAAAGAACAGGTTTTTGAGAATGCGGAAAGGAGCACACAACCCAAGGCGGTTGGGCTGTCTCCTTTGACTGGATATAGAAAGGCAGAGGGTTATATATGGAAGTGGCGCATGGGGCAGATATTAATGACTTGTGAGGAACTGATTGGAATTTTCTTTGTGCTCAAACAGGAAAAGGAATTGCAATTAGGGCTGAAGAAGAAGGAAGAAATGGCAAGCGTTCCTGCTTTGGCCTTCTCCATGTTAGACCACCACCATAATTGTACAGTAATTTCTACTAGGGCGAAAACTTTTCAGTAATGACACTTATAATCTCAGTACTTGGGAGGCTGAGAAGGAAGCTTGCTGGGAGTTAGAGCAAGTCTGGGCTATGTAATGAGACCCTGTCTCAAAAATGATACAAAAGAAAACAAACGAATGAACAGACAAACAAAAAAGAGCCTGTCCTGGAGTTAGATTGCTAAGTTTCAGCCTATACACGTCTTCACCTTTGTCTCATAGTATAAAACTGTTATTCAAAGTTTTGTTCTGATTTACTTTGTCATTAGTAGGATAAATTTTGAGATTTCTGATCCATATTTGGTTATCACAATCTAATTTACCTGTCAATCAAATGGTTGCAAACCATTTTTAACTCTTTAAACTAATAAAATTTAGGGCTGGATCTTGATTTGAAAGCAAAAAAATCTTTAATTTTTAAATATGTTCTTAAAGATAATTTATGACTTTTATAGATTATTATAAATTCTATATTCAAAGTATCTAAACTGCTAAGTGAGCTACCATAGTTGACTTGTGTAAATTGATTAAAATTTATTCAGATTGCTTTTCTGAATAAGAACAGATAACAGAGGGCTTCAGTTGTGCTATAGAAATTTGAGTCAGCTAGCAGAGGCGTTACCAAAGATTTACTCAGGAGAATTATATTTTGCTTAATTTGACTACTGCTCAGAATTGTGCAAAGCTTCATATACTTGGCATTGAGGGATAGGCAGAAATGTATTTTAATGAGGATAAACTCATTTGGGACATGTTCTTTCTTCAAATGTTCATGCATATAATTATTTTATTTATTTTACTTTAATTAAAGAGTAACAAAATTTAGAGAAAAAAGTTACCTTTAATTTGATTTTAAAATTAGTCTTAATTTTTATCAAGGGTTTAGATGTATCTCTTTTAAAGACCTGGGGAACTCCCATACTCCCCTGCAGTGCCTGGCCTCTCCTTGCCCTCTTTTTAACCATCTAGCTTCCTTGAACTACCAAGACAACAAAGTTCACTCTTCTAGCAGTTCATTTTGTAGTCAGCTCCCCATATGTTTTGCTGTTACTTTTATCACAATAAATGTAAAATATATAAACACAGAATTTATAATTTTAATGATTCTCAAGTGTAAATTGGTGTAGTGGTATCAATGTATTCATATTACCGTGCAGCCATCACCATCATTGCTGTTACTTTTCTTTCTTTCTTTTTTTTTTTTTTTTTTTTTTTTTTAGACAGGGTCTCGCTATGCAGTTCAGGCTGGTCTTAGCTCACTGTGTAGCCCAGGCTGGTCTCGAACTCTCAATGATCCTCCTGCCTCAGCCTTGTGAGTGCTGGGATTACAGGAGTGAGCCACCACACCTAGCTTGCTGTTACTTTTCAATTTTAATGTACCTGTTGTCTTCCTGCAGTAAAAGAAATAGATTTCTTCCTTTCTGGTATACATGTATATTTCCCGTGCTCCGATTTTCCCAAGACCATTACATCATAATTTTACATAAATTAGAATTTACTGTTTATATTAGTAGCATTCCAAAGGCAATATTAGTATTACCCTGAATTATTTGTTATGCTATGATTATTTTTCCTGTAAAATCTTATTTCTCTGAAGTAATAAAGGGTTTTTCTTTTTTTACACTGAAGATTGAACCCTAGACCCTGTGGCTGCTAAGTATGCACTCTATCACTGAGTTACACCCAAGCCATAAAATTGTCTTTTCTTCAGTTTTTGACATACTTATCACTAATTTTGTTGCATATTATCCTCCAATTTTCCAAATTTCCTCTCATAACATTTCATACACATTGAGTATTTTCTCATTTTCATCTTATTGAAGACATCTCTTCTGATGGTGTCTTAGTTACTTTTTTACTCATTACTGAGACAAGATACCTGAAGCCCAAAGTTGGGAAAGGAAAGGTTTATTTTTTACAGTTTTTTGAGGTTTCAGTCCATACTCAGTTGGCTCCAAGGCAGGCTGGCATGGCTGGGCTGCAGTTCATGGCGGCTGCAAACAGCAAGGCAGAAACCGGCAAAAGAGCCAGACACACCTTCTTCCTGCCATTACATCACATCCTGGCTACACCCCTATGTGGGTGTGGCACTGACACCATCAATCCAAGCACTAGACAATGAATCAATCACAAATGTACAAAGCAAACTCATGAGGCCTGGGGGCCACAGACATAAACCATGACAGATACTTTCAATAAGGACTGGTTGCTCTTTCCCCTAGTATGCAGTTGTTATGTTGGGATCTTTCTTCTTTATCACCTGAAACTTTCTTGTACATATGTTTTGTGTTGAATCCTGGTTCTGATTCATGTCATATTCTTCATCCATTCTGTTTTTTGGTATATACTTTTTTCTGGCTGTTTCCTGATAAAGGGTGCCTAGAAGGTAAACAGAGATCCTACAAGTGTGAACAGTACCTCTTTATTGTGCCCCACACTTGATACTTTGACTTGTTATACAATGCCATGTCAGTAATAATTTTTGCTTAGAATTTTCATGTCTTTTCCCTGGGTTGTTTTTCCCTGGGTTGTTTTTCTAGCCCTCCACTCCAAAACCATTCTCTCTGTCTCTGTCTCTGTCTTTGTCTCTGTCTCTGTCTCTGTCTCTGCTCTGTCTTTCTCTTGGTACTGAGAATGGAACTCAGGATCTTGTGCTTTCTATGCAGGTGCTTGTGCTGCTGAGCCACATGCCTGGCCTCCAAAATCATTCTGAATCCCAATCCTTTGTAATTTATTTTTCCATTTAGAAGGTTTAAAGCATTTTTGAAATTTCTTGATGATGTCTTTTATTTTAGGTATACTGTCTTCACTCTGCAATGAGGGCCTTCATTTTGTAAGCTCATGCTTTCTTTAATTATTATTGATTTCCTGGACTCTGTAATTCTTATCTTCTTTTCTCCCTTCTTCCCTTTCCTTCTCCTTTTTTCTTTTTGTGGAATTGGAGGTTGAAACCAGGTATACCCCCAACTTCTTTTTAAGTTTTATTTTAAGGCAGGATCTTGGTAAGTTCTCAAGTCTGGCTTCACACTTGTAATTCCTTTGCCTCAGCCTCCCAGGTAGCTGAGATTACAGTTATAAGTCAACAGGTCTGGATTTTCTTTTTTAATTTCTATAATTTTTTGATCTTTTTTACTCTAATTTATAGGATATTTTCTGTTTTCTTTTTAAATTTATTTTTATTTTAAAGAAAAAAAAAACAAAAATCAAGAAACAAGCAAAAAAAAAAAAAACAACCAAAGCAAAATGACAACAACAATAACAAAAACAATAATAGTTACATAAAATTTCAAAACAAGATGATAGGCATTTAACAATGATTGTTATACTGCATTATGTTATCTTCAAAATAATTGCTCAGGTTGCCAGATACAGGCATATAAGATTGATCAAACAATATAATTTCCCTTTAAGCAGTTTCATTCCCTTTTACTATATCTATTTGTAACTTTTGGATCTTATTTACTCCTTCAGTTTCTTTTTTTAAAATTTTTTTTGTCTTTTTTTTCGGTACTAGGGATCGAACTCACGACTGCCTGCTTGCAAGGCAGGCGCTTATGCCACTGAGCTAAATCCCCAGCCCCAGTCCTTCAGTTTCTTACACTAGTGAAACAATATATTATTTACACATACAAGTCTGATTTATTTCACTTATGAATATAGTTTCTAATTGCATCCATTTACCTATAAAAGCCTCATTTATCATTCTTAATGACTGAGTAGTATTCCATTTTATAAAAATACCACACACTTTTAATCCATTCTTCAATTGATGAGCATTTGGATTGTTTCCAAGTTCTGGCTATTACAAATTATGCAGCTATAAACATGGGTGCACATATATCACTGTGATATGATGTTTTCAATTCTTCTGGGAATATGCCCAGAAGTGGAATAGCTGGGTCAAATGGGACTTCCAATCCCAGCTTTTTGAGGAAACTCCAGGCTGACCTCCACAATGGTTGCACCAGTCTACCCTCCTTCCCACGTACTATGGGAAGAGTTCCTTTTCCCCCACAGCCTCTTCAGCATTGGTTGTTGGTAGTTTTCTTTATCCTGGCCATTCTTTCTAAAGTGAGATGGAATCTCAGTGTGTTTTTAATTTGCCTTTCTTGAATGACCAATGATGCTGAACATTTTTTCATGTATTTATTTGCCATTTGTATTTCTTTATCTGTGAAGTGTATTCATCTCAGATGCCCAGTTTTGGATTGGGTCTTTAAATCTGGGTGACCTGGTTATTTTTCAATTCTGTATACATTCTAGATAAAAGTTCTTTGTCTGGGGGACAGCTAGCAAAAATCTTTTCCCAATATGTGGGTTTTCTTTTCATTTGGTGATTTCTTTTGATGTGCAAAGACTTTTTAATAGGATGAGATTTCAGTTGTTGATTATTTGAAGTACTTCCCATGAAGTTTAGTTTTTGTTCATGAACTTTTTGCCTACCCATATGGTAATAGGCCAGTGACTTAAACTAGACCCATGCCTATCACCATGCACTAAACTAAAGTCAAAATGTGTCAAAAATCTAAATATTAAGACAGAAACAATAAACCTACTGGAAGACAAAGTAGGTAGAAATCTTAAGGACACGGAGAGGTAGTTTACTCTTCTTGTCTCCTAGCCCACTCAGTGGTTGGCTCACAGAAAGATGTGGTTTGTATTCTTGATACTCTGCCCATTCCCCATGGTGGCTGTCCCTGACTCACAGGAACACATGGTTTGGCTTCTTAATTCCCTTCCCATTCCCCATAACAGCTGCCCCTGGCTCATGGAAAGGTGTGGTCTGGCTTCATGATTCTCTTCCCATTCTCCATGGCCTGTATTGTTTTCTTAGTCTCAATGGCATTGATTTCTGATCTGATATTTATAATTTCCTCCTTTCTTTGGGGGTTTGGGCTTGACTTGTTCTTCTCTTTCTACAAGTTTAAGGTGCAGCAGTAGGTTGTTTATTTATATTCATTCTGTTTTCCTGATGTGAGAATTCACTGCTATAAATTTCCCTCTGAAGACTGCTTTCATTGCATCCCACAGGTTCTGGTTAAGTTGTATTTTGCGTTTTTGTTTGATTGTATGTATTGTTTAAAACATTTCTTCTTTAATTTCTTCTGTGACCCATTGGTTATTCAATAGAGTGCTTTTTAATTTCCATGTGTTTGTGGAGTTTTTGTGGTTTTGTCATTAATTTCCAATTTTATTGCCTTATGGTCAGATAATATAAATGGGAAAATTTAAGTTCCTTTGCATTTACTTAAGCATGTTCTATGGGCTAGTATATAGTCTATTTTAGAGAACATCTCATGTGCAGCTGAGAAGAATGTTTATTCTGATGTTGTTGGTAGAACATTCTGTGCACATCTATTGAGTCCATTAGTTCACAAGTTTAATTCAATTGTTATTTCTTAGCTAATTTTTTGTCTAATTGATCTGTCTCTTTGTGACATTTAGGTGTATAAATACCCCACTATAAATGTATTATTGCTTATTTGATTTTTCATGTCTGTTAATATTTGTCTTGCATATTTGGTGCATATGTACTTATGATTGTTATCTCTTCCTCTTAAAGTTTTCCTCTAACAAGTATGTAATGACCTTCTTTATCTCTTTTGATCATTCTTGGCTTGAAGTTCACATTGTCTGCAAACAGAATAGCTACCCCTGCTTTTTTCTGAGTTCCTGTTACATGAAATATTGTTTCCCATCGTTTGACTTTCAATCTATGAATTTCCTGTTGAGTTAGATGTGTTTCAGCATATTGTTGGATTTTGTTTCTTGATCTATTCTGCCAGTGTCTTTTTATTGAATTGAGGCCATTTAGATTAATGGCTATAATTGATAGTATTGGTTTACCTTTGTAATGTTATCTTCCTGCTGTTGGTTCCCTACTTTCTACCTCTGTTTAATTCCTTGTCCTGTTTGTTAGTTTCTTTCTGTTGTTATTCTTGGAATTATGGTCTTTTTATTGCATTTTAGAATATCTTTCAGTACTCTCTGTAGGACTGGTTGGGTGGTCATGAAATTCTTCATTTGTTCTTTGTCAAGTATCTTATTTTTCCATTTATTTGGTAAGATAGTTTTGCAGGTATATCAATCTGGGTTGGAAGTTGTTTTCTTTCAGTTCTTGAAATACTTCACTCCATGCTTTTCTTGACTTGATGGTTTGTGATGAGAAGTCTGCTGTGATTCTGGTAGGCTTTCCTTTACATGTGATCTGCTTCTTTTCTCTAGCAACTTTTAATGTTCTGTTCTAATGCTGAATTTCTGAGATCTTGGGTATTATATATCTGTGTATAGATTTATTCGGTTATGGCTATTGGAGTCTATATGCCTTGCTTATCTATATGTCAATTTGTTTCCCATCTTTGGGAAATTTTCTACTATTATTTTTAAAAATAGACTTTTTATGTCCCTTGTGTTGTCTCCTTTTTTGTTGATATCTATCAAATTTTATATTGCTACTCTTTGGATCATCTTGCTGTTGTTGAATTGTTATTTCCTGATTCCTTGTTATTTTAAAGAGATCTTTCCTTTTGTGATCACTAGCCACAATCCTGTCTTCAAGGTCTGAGATTTCATTCATGTGGTTTTGCCACATTTCAATGGAATTTTTGATTTTCTGAATATCTCCTTGAATCTATGTCACATATTCTAATTGTTTCCTGTGTTGTTCATTTCCATCACTTTCCTATGCCTCTCTGTTTTTTTATCTATGTGTATAATATATACATAGATGTATATGTATATAATATATACATAAAAATGTTTCTTTCTATACTCACAAATTCTTTCATTATGTTTATCATTTCTGTTTTTACCTGAGAGATTATTTCTGCTCTGCTTTCCTTTACAGATTCCTGGAGTTGTTTCTTTACTTCTGTTGGTATCATTTCAGAAATTTCAGGTGTGTGATCTCCAAATTCATCCATGTCTATGTCTCTTGGACTTGATCTGGATGGGCTGGAAGTTTGAGATTCCATTTTATTCTTTCATTTTGTCCTTTTCCTGTGTTCCTCCAAATCAATCAGATGCCATGTCCTAGTTGCTTCCTACACTGGTGACCCATCCATCTGCAGGCCTCACTGAGGATTGCTGATGGCTCTGGGTCTCTGGCATAGCCTCATAGTCCGTGCAGGCCTCAGAGATGGTTTCTGGGTGTGGGCAGGTCACTAGGGTCGGAATCATAGTCCTCATGGACCTCACTGAGGGTTCCCAGTTTGACTGTGGATCACTGAGTTCAGACTTCCAGTCCTTGTGGGCCTCAGCGTGCTTTCCAGGTATGGGTGGGTCACTGGGGGCAGACTCCCAGTCCCTGTGGGCCTCATCAAAGATTCGCAGATGATTGAAGCTTGCTGGGTGCAGACTGTGGTTCCCGTGGATCTCAGGGATGGTTTAAAGATGACTATGGAATGCTCAGATCAGATTTCCAGTCCTGGAAGCTTCATTGAGGGTTCCCAGATCGCTTTAGGTCTCTGAGCACAAACTTCTGCTCCTCACAGGCCTCAGAGATGGTTTCTGGTTATGGGTGGGTCACTGGGGGCAGACTTCCAGTACCCGTAGGCTTCACCAAAAGTTCTCAGATGACTGTGGGTTGCTTAGTGTAGAATCCTGGTCTCTGTGGGCCTCAGAGATGGTTCCTGGGTGTGGATGGGTTGCTGGGGCCAGACTCTCAGTCCCTGCCAGCCTCACTGAGGGTTCCCAGGTGACTGCAGGTCGCTGGGAGCAGATTCCCAATTCCCCTGGGCCTCGGTGAGGATTTATGGATGACTGCAGGTCACTATACCCAGACTCCCAGTCCCTATGGTCCTTAGAAATGATTCAAGGATGACTGTGGAATTCTGGGAGCAGACTTGTCAGAGTAGGTGTTTTAAAAACAGTTCTGGAGGCTCATGATGTTACATTTTTAAAACACGGCAATTTAAAAATTCTTCCAAAGCACCTATCTTCCACATGCATGTATAGTAGAGATCTTTCTAGGGCAGCCTCTAGACCCAACGGAACTCTCAGTGTCTCTGTTTTCTCATCATTATATTGAGTTTTTATTTTGGATTCCTAAGAACTTTTCCTTTTCTTTTTACTAACTTTAAATACTATACTGTTTGATACATTCTGTGTCATATCTGAGTGTATTAATGATGGTATTTTCTATTCTTGGTTGGTTTTTAGAGGAAAATAAAGTCTAAATCAGTAAACTTACTGTTAATATAGCAACATTGAAAAATTTCTGTCTAACATTCAAAGTTTTAGAAAAATATGGCCCTAATCTTCCTGCAAGCCTAGTATCTAATAGTACTAGTAGTCAAGGAGAGGTATTAATTTCAACTTGCCTGCTAATATGTTTCATTAAGTAATTAAGCTTTTGTTAGGTTTGTGCTGAGTCTTTCACATAATCTCCATTTCTGCTTTTCTCTGTTGTGCCTTAAGATGATGTTGAAGTGTTACAGAGGTGGCTCAATGTGGTATGTGATAGTGGTAGTGTCTTGGAATCCTGTACCAGTCTAAATAGGTATATATTTGCTTTGGAGAGTGTCTTAATCTAATTGTCTTAATCCATTTGGTAGAGCATAACAAAATACTTGAAATTGGGAAGTTCATAAAGAACAGAGACTGATTCCTTACAAATCTGGAGTCTGGGAAGTCCAAAATCAGAGAGTGAGTATATGAAAAGATTCATCCTATGATGGAAAGGCAAAGAGGGCATGATATGGAGCAAGAGAGGGGTTAAATACTGTAGCATTATTGTTATAATGAACAATTTCTGTAATAATGACAGGCTACTCATAAGAACTCATCTCTAAAAGGTCTTACCTCTCAATACTGCTGCATTGGAGATTAAGTTTCTAACACAAGGACTTTGGAGGATATATTTAAACTATAATACTAGTCATGTGTTGAATTGTTTTGACCCCTTTGAACTTGTTTATCTGTCTTGTAAGAGTGATATTTCAGAGATTATGGAATTTATGGATTCTGTCTATAAATGCAGGCCTCGGGATGTCAGGAGTATTGCCTCAAGGTCAAATACTTGTTACCTTCCTCTGCTAAGGCTCTTGTTCCTCCTCTCAAACCACATTGTCTCAGGATCATCAAGTGTGATGGTCTACAGTGGACATAGGAACCCCTGGTCTGCACTTAGTGTTTCCTATGTGGAGATAGGAACCCACACTTTCAGTTTTTCCCTGTTTGTCAACTCCTTAGTTGTCCTTTTTTACTCCATAGTCTTGACTGGAGCCATAATGATAGATATAATTAGAGAGAGACCTGCCCTTGAGGATAAAATCCACAAATACTATCCCAGTTATATTGGTTAGTCATTTCATTATAGGAGAAATTTTATTTTCTCCTTGTTAAACAATTTCAGCACTTAATTTTTTCTATTTTTAGGTAAATACATTCTTCCAACTCTGAATGAGTCTGCCTTAGTTATGATTTGTAAAATGGTATCTAAAAACAAAAATTGAAATTAGCGAGCAGTTAGCAATATGGTCATCTATCTTACACACTTAAACATACATAGTTATATCCTTTAGAATGTCTATTATACATTTTGGATCATGTTACTTTTTCAGGTTTTATTATTTTTCCACTAGAGAGACTATTTACAAATGTTAGTCTTACTTATTTGACTTATGAGGATAGTCTCAAGTTGCCTCCATTTACCTATAAAGGCTGCAAGATCATCCTTTTTTATAGCTGAGAAATACTCCATTGCATAAAATACCACATCTTTTTATCTACTCTGCAGTTGATGGGCATTTTGGTTGTTTCCAAGATTTAGCTATTACAAATTGCACTGCTATAAACATGGGTGCACATGTATCACTGTGACTTGATCTTTTCAATTTTTAGGGGAAAATACCTAGGAGGGGACTAGCTGGGTTGAAAGGAACTTCTAATCCTAGTTTGTTTAGGAATCTCCATATTGATTTCCATTGTGACTGCACCAGTTTACACTTCCACCAACAATGTAGAAGGGTTCCTTTTTCTCCACAGCCTCACTTGTTATCAGTTGGTTTCTTGATGGCAGCCATTTTGTCCAGAGTGTGATGAAATCTCAATGCTATTTTAATTTGCATTTCTCAAATGACCAGAGATGGTGGGTATTTCTTCATGTATTTATTTGCTATTTGTATATCTTCATCTGAGAAATTGTGTGTTCATCTCAGTGCCCATTTGTGAAGAGGTTCTTTGAATGAGGGGCCTTGATGGTTTTTAATTCTTTATATATTCTGGATATAAGTCCTTTGTCTGAGGGATTGTTGGCTAAAATTGTTTCACATTCTGTGGGTTTTCTTTTTACTTTGTTGGTGATTTCTTTTGAAATGCAAAAACTTTTTAATAAGATGAGATCCCAGTTGTGGATTATTTGAAGTGTTTCTGGTGTTGTTTGCATTTTGTTCATGAATTCTCTGCCTCTCCCTATGTCTCCAAGATTTCTACCTACTTTGTCTTCCAGTAGATTTAGTGTTTCTGTTTTAATACTTAGATCTTTGACCCATTTTGACTTTCGTGTATGGTGACAGGCATGGGTCTCATTTCAGTATTCAGCATGTGGAAAGCCAACTTTTCCAACGCCATTTATTAAAGAGGCTATCTTGTTTCCACTGAACTTGTTTAAGCCTTTTGTCAAATATCAGGTGCCTGAGTGTCTTTGTAATTGTGTTTGCATCTTCTAATCTGTTCCATTAATCCTCAGGTTTATTTCTTTGCCAGAACCATGCTGATTTTTAAAATTTTTTAAAAATTTTATTTAAGAAGAAAAAAGAAAAAAACAGAAAAAGGGTACAAGTTATATAGAATTTCAGAAAAAATAAACAGTAGGAAATCACTAGTTAATTACATATTGTCATCTTAGAAATAGTTGTTGAAGTTACAAAATTAAAGCATATAGAGGGGACTTTCAAACAGTGAGATTGCAAACAGTTTTGTTCAATGATCCAACAAAACTCAGTAATATGGTTATCTATCTTATACACTTAAATATATATGCAGTTATATCTTTTAGAGAACTTTCGTTTCCATTCTTTTGTACAATGACAATTACACATTTTGGGTTTTATTACTCCCACAGTTCTTACTACGTTTTTTTTTTTTTTTGAAAGAAAGTAAAACCAAATGTGACATACCAGGATAGAGTCAGTCAAATCAAAAGGATGGACATAATACATAATGTAAAAACAAAATACAAGATGATCAACATTGGTTACCATAATGCCTCTTGTTATCTTAAAAAGAATTGCCTATATCATCACTTATAATAAAATTGAACAAAACAGTCAAGAATAAGACCAATAAAACCAGAACATTGGAGACATTAGAGGACTTCAAAAGAAGATAATAGTCAACCAGAATGGGCGTCACAATGGATCTTATTGTCTTCATAGTTGTTGCCTAGACTTTCAAACTTGGTACTATCAAGCATAACAGAATAGAGGAAAATCAGTCAAAACAAGACGGTGAGAGCAATACAGAGTTTCAAATAAAGTTAATAGGAAACCAAGTGGGTTACTATAATATTCTGCTATTTTTTATTTATTTTCCCTTAATTATAAGGATAAAAATGAAAAAGTAGATAATAAAAAGGAGATTGAGAAAAAAGAGGGCATAAGAACAAAACAGTGCAGGTCAAAACATAGCCATTTAAGCAAAATAGTGTTTCACCACAAGATAATCTCGACATAATAGTAGTTACCAGTGTCTTTTTCCCTTAAAATCTTTGGGTATAACTTCGTATGCTGTAGTATCAAGCATATCAAGATAATGTAAAACCATTCAAGAGAATGACAGTATTACAAGGTATTTAGAATCAACTAACAGAAAATGAACAATGGTTTCTGTATAATCTCCTTGTCTATAAAAGTTTTTGTTTATATTATCACATATAACAAAATCCAATAAGAAACAACACGTTAAAACCAATAGAGACAGAAGAACAAAAGCTTGATGGGACTTCAAAACAAGAGGATATTAAATCAGCACTACCTATTATGATGTCTTATTTTCTCCAAAATGGCTGTTCCTATCATCCAACCTTCTCTGCCTCATTTCTGTTGAGCTCTTTTTCTGTCATTAGTCGTCAGTTTGTCCTCTTCATTTCACTTTCTGCTTCATTCATCGTGGCCTCTCTGCCAGTGTTTCTGGAATCTTGGTATTTTTCATTTTTAGAATATCCTGCAGTAATCTCTGTAGAGTTGAATTGGTGGTTGCAAATTCCCCTAGTTCCTCTTTATCCTGGATGCACCTTGTTTTTCCATCAATTTCTAGGGACAGTTGTGCAGGATATATCAATCTTGGCTGGAGGTTATTATGTTTCAAAGCTTGAATTATTTCCCTCCATGCTCTTCGTGATTTGATGGTTTGTGCCGAGAAGTCTGCTGTAATTCTGATGGGTGTTCCCTTGTAAGTGGTCTGTTTCTTGTCTCTGACGGCTTTTAATATTCAGTTCTTATATTGGATTTCTGGAATTTTGATTATTATATGTCTGGGTGTAGCTCTGTTTGGGTTGTAGGTGGCTGGGGTCCAGTAGGCCTCATACATCTGAGTATCTTTACCTTTTGCTAAATTAGGGAAATTCTCCTGGATTATTTCTGTGAATAGCTTTTGTAGTTCATTTGTTTGAGTCCCTACTTCTTCTTTTATGTTCTTAATTCTTAAGTTATAGATCCTCTTATTATCTTCTAGTCTTCGTATTATTGCTGTTTGTTTTCTTATTATTTTTAAGAAGTTTTTCATTTCATGCTCCCACCTTACAAATCTGTCCTCCAGTTCTGATAATCTATCCTTAGTTTCTTTCAAGCTGTTATGCCAGCTTTCAATAGAGTTTTTAGTTTCCTGGTAGTCTCTTTGAACCTGCTTCATGTATTCTATGTTTTCTCTATTTTCTCCATCAATCAATTCTCCCCTTTTTTCCTGTTCTTCCATTCCACCATCTGTTTTTTCTTGGGTGGTGCTTAGCATTTCTCTAACTATTCTATTTATTTCTTGCTTTATTTCATTAAAATACTTCATTTTTGAACTCATCTATGAGGCTCCGGAGATACCGCTTTATGTCTTTAGGTGCCGTGTCTGATATTGCATGTCTTCTGTCTTCATTCCCTTTTGCATTTACCTTTCCTGGATCAGTGTTCTCAGGATTGGGGACTGAGGACGCTTTCTTTTTGCTCCCTTTTCCCATACTTTTTGTTCCTTCCAAGCGTATGTAGGAGGCCCATTTTTTTTTTTCTTTTAGTCTGTTAACAGTTTGTTTGAATCCGCAGGCTAGGTGTTCCCGCCCACTTCAGTGTACTAGGGAGACACAGACCTGGGCATCCTCTGCTGGCCCCGCCCCTCCAGGTTAACCTACTGAATGCTTCACTGCTAGGGTGCACCGCCAGGCACAGGGACCTGATTTGGGCTAGCCTACGGTATCTTAGTCCATGGCGTCACCAGGCCTAGCGCTCCCCACCACTCCTGCTTGAGAGGGGAATATGCGACTAAAGTCACTACAGGGCCCTGTTCCGCCTAGTCTGCTTGTTCCCAGAATGTCCTCTGTTGGAGTCCTAGTCTATGAAAGGGTCCCCATTTCTCTCACTCACCGCAGGTCGATGTAGGGCTCCCTGCCAGTCCCGCTCTCAACGCCGTTTGGTTCACCGATTCCAGCTCTCAGAGCTTTCGCGCATCTCTCTCCCTGCCGTGCGGATTGGGACGCAGTATAGGCAGCAGGAAATTCAAATTGCGGCTTCCAGTGGCGCCGGGATCCAGCTTCCGCACTGAGATTTTATCTGTTCCTGTTATAGCATCAGGATTGCATTTCCAGTTGGTTTCTCTCAACTTAGTTCATTCCTAGTTCGGCAGGGTACATCTCCCCTCAGGTAGAGCTCCTCACACGGCACCGCTCCTGGATTCTAAAGTGGTAATCTCAGAGAGCCTCCATGGCTGCTGTTATTTGTCCACCATGTTCTCCCGGAAGTCTCCCATGCTGATTTTTATCACTGTGGCTTTTTAGTATAATTTCAGGTCAGCAACTGAGATACCTCATGACTTGCCTTGTTGCCCAGAGTCACCTTTGCTATTCTAGATTTCTTCTATTTCCAAATGAATTTTAGGAATGTTTTCTTTAGATATATGTAAGATATGTTAATGGTATTTTGATTGAGATTCCATTAAATCTGTATAACAGTTTTGGGAGTATGGCCATTTTCACAATGTTGGTTCTTCCTAACCAAGAGCATGGAATATCCCTCCATTTTCTAATATCCTCTTCAATCTCCTTTTTTAGAGTAGTATAATTTTCAGGATATAGGTCTTTTACATTGTTGGTTAGGTTGATTCCTAGGTATTTCATTTCTTTTTAGATGCAATTGTGAAAGGCACTATTTCCATAATTTCTCTCTCAGGGAGTTTTTTGTTTGTGTACAGAAATTCTATTGGATTTTTGAGTGTTGACTTTGTATCCAGCTGTGCTGCTAATTTATTACCTCTACTAGTCTTTTAATGGATTTTTTGGGTCTTCTATATAAAGTATTGTGTCATCTTCAAATAATGATAATTTAGCTTCTTCCTTTCCTATCTTTATTCCTTGTATTTCTCTCTCTTGTGTGATTGGTCTGGCTAATGTTTTCAAAACTCTATTGAATAGGAATGGTGACAGTAGACATCCTCGTCTTGTAGCTGATTTTAGAGTGAAGGCTTTCAGTTTTTGTCCATTTAGCATAATGTGAGCTGTTGATTTGTCATAGATGACCTTTATGAGATTGAGGTAGATACCATCTATTCTGAGTTTCTGTGGGGTTTTTATCATGAACATGTGTTGGACTTTATTGAAAGGTTTTCTGCGTATATCAAGATGATGATGTGATTTTTTGTTTTTAGCTCAGTTGATGTGGTGTATTACATCTATCGATTTGCATATGTTAAACCATCCCTGCATTCCTGGAATAAATCCCACTTGCTCGTGGTATATAATCTTCTTGATGATTTGTTGTATTCTATTTGCCAGTATTTTATTGACAATCTTTGCATCAATGTTCATTAGTGAGATTGGCCTATAATTTTTGGTTGGGTCTTTCTCTGGTTTTGGTATCAGAGTGATACTTGCCTCCAGGAATGAATTAGGGAGGATTGCTTCTCTTTCCATTTCATTGAAGAGTTTAAGGAGTGTTGGTGTCAAATCTTTTCTAAATTTCTTGTAGAATTCAGTTGTGAATCCATCAGGACCTGGGCTTTTCTTTGTTGGTAAGTTTTTAATCATGTTTTTAATTTCAGGAGATGATACTGGGTTATTCAAAGTTGTTATATCTTCTTGATTCAGCTTTGGTAGTTCATATGTTTCTAGAAATCTGTCTTATTTCCTCTGTGTTTTCCACCCTATGTGAGTACAGATTTTCATAATAGGTATTCATGATCTTTTGAATTCCAAGTAGTAATTTCTCTCTTTTAAGTCTTTATTGCATGAATTTGAGTTTTTTCTGTCTTTATAAGTTTTTTTCTAGAGGTTTATCAATTTTGTTTATTCTCTCAAAAACCCAGCTCTTCAATTCATTAGTTCTTTGTATTGTTATTTTAGTTTCAAATGTATTAATTTCTGCTCTGATCTTTACAATTTTCTCTCTTCTGTGAGCTTTGGGTTTGACTTTGCTCTTGCTTTTCTAGTAGCTTGGGATGAAGCATCAGATTGTTTATTTGTGCTTGCTCCATTTTCTTGATGTGAGAATTTATTGCTACATATTTCCCTCTTAGGACCACTTCCTTTGCGTGCCATAGGTTGTGATATGTTGTATCTGCATTTTCATTGATTTGTAGGTATTGCTTTATTTCTTCTTTAATTTCACCTGTAGCCCACTTGTTGTTCAGAAGATTGTTGTTTAATTTCCATGTATTTATGCTGGTTTTGTAATTTCTTTTGCCATTAATTTCCAATTTCAGTATGTTATGATCAGATATTATGCATGGGATAATTTCATTCCCTTTGCATTTACTTAAAAATGTTTTATAGGTTAATATATGGTCTATTTTGAAGAATGTCCCATGTTCAGCTGAGAAGAATGTATATTCTAGCGTGCTTGGGTGGAACACTGTAAACATCTACTAAGTCCATTTTCTCATAGGTTTGATTAAGTTCTATTATTTCCTTGCTGACTTTTTGTCTAGTTTATCTATCTCTTTGTGACAACAGGGTATTAAGGTCTCCTATTACAATTGTGTTCTTGTGTATTTGATTTTTCATGTCCATTAGTATTTGTCTTAATATAGTTGGGTGCTTCTCTATTTGGTGCATATGTATTTATAATTGTTCTTCTTCTTCTTAGTTTTCCACTGACAAGTATGTACTGACCTTCTTTATCTCTTAATGATTTTAAGTTTGAAGTTCACTTTGTCTGTAAACAGAATAGCTACCTTTCTTTTTTCTGCATTCCTGTTGCCTGGAATATTGTTTTCCATCCTTTGACTTTTAATCTTTGAATTTCCTTTTGAGTCAGATGTGTTTCTTGTATACAGCATATTGTGGGATCCTATTTATTGATCCATTCTGTCAACCTATTTCTTTTGATAGATGAATTGAAGCCATTTACATTTATGGATATAAGTGATATGTACTGGCTCGACTTTGCCATGCTATGTTCCAGTTATTTGCTTTCTGCTCTTCCCCCTTGTTTAATTGCTAGCCTGCCTGGTGATCTTTCTGTTGTTGTTCTGGAGATTGCGGTTATTTTTATCTCTTATCTATTATGTCTTTCAATATTCTTTCTAGGGTTGGTTTGGTGGACATTAATTAATTTCTTTAGTTCTTTATCATGGAAATATCTTAGTTTATCCTTTAAATTTGAAAGACAGTTTTCTGGGTATATCAGTTTAGGTTGAAAGTTGTTTTCTTTCAGGGCTTGAAATACTTCACTCCAAGCTCATCTTAATTTAGGGTTTGAGCTGAAAAGTCTGCTATGATACCTTGATATGTGAGTTGTATCTTTTCTCTAACAGCTTTTAGTATTCTGTTTTTATATTGCATACCTGGGATCCTAATTATTGTATGTCTGTATGTAGATTTATGTTGGTTGTGACTATTTGGCTTTCTTTATGCATCACTGCATATTGGATTTTTTCCCCATGTTTGGGAAATTTTCTACTATTACTTCTGTGAATAGTTTACTGATCTCATTTGTGTTGATTCCTGCATCTTCATTGATGCCTAATAGTTTTATTTGGCATCATCTTGAAGCTGCTAAATTGTCATTCATACTGTTTTGTTATTTTTAAAAGTTCTGTTTTTTCATGATTGCTAATTGCAATCCTGTCCTCAAAGCCTGAAATTCTATCCTCAGCCTCATTTAAATGGTTTTTCCAGCTTTCAATAGAACTTTTTGTTTCTTGGGTATCTGTTTCAATTTGTTTCATGGATTCTTCTTGTTTTCTACATTGTTCTTTCAAGATTTCAATCAATTTCCCTTGTTTCTATTTTTTTTTAAATCTCTTTCTTCTGTGGCTATGCTGAGCAACTCCATTACTAAGGTTGTTATTTCTGTCTTTACATGGGAAACTGTTTCTAATTTGATTTCCTCTATAGCTTCATGGATTTGTTTCTTTATTTTATTTGCTTTCTTTTCAGAGATTTCTGATGTATGATTTTTAAAATCCTCTATTTCAGTGTTGCCTGTACCTGCTCCTGATGGACAAGGTGTTTGAGATTTCATTTTGCTTTTTTGTTTTGTTATTTTCACCTTTTGTGCTAATATTCGGTCTTTCAATCCCACTAGTCTCAGCCATCAGTAGTGTGTATCCTATGTTCCTACTGTATGGTTATTTTTGTCTGATTGTTGAGTACCACAATGCAGAGAAGGGCCAATCACCTGTATTTCTCCTGCAGGGCCTGTTTGGTGAGTCTTATATTCTTCCTGGGCTGAACAGTCTAGGCATATTGATATAGGTCAACCCTTAGTTCCTGTTGTTATTATGTCTTCAGGTTATTCCAGGTCACCAAATCTCCCTGTCTATAATGTTTGTGTTGGCTGAGGCTCTACTGGGTGTCTCATAAGCCCTTTTAATTTTCTCCAAGTAAGGGGAGGCCTTATTGGCACACTCCTCAACCTGCCTAATGTTCTTTGTGTCGAGTATAGGATCACCCACCCGCTTGCCAAGCTCACCAAGGTCTTACAGTTGAGTGGAACTTTAATACTTCTCCAATTTACCCACTTAAGACCTCTATTTTAGGGGCAAACTCAACACAATGACTGGAGCCTGCTGATGTCTTCTGTTTGGGTGAGGGGTTATGGTGTCTTTCATCAACCCAGCATGGTTAATCCACTGGAGTCCAAGGTTCTGTGAGAAGGGGTGGGAGCCAAAGATCAACAGCAGTACTAGATCCAGAAGGTTGGGGGTGTCCCTGAGGGTGGTCTGTCTGAGGTCGGCGGTCTGTGCAGTGGGGCATACAGAAGCACACTAGACGTAGGCGGGCCGGGCCAGAGGGCAGGCAGTCTAAAGTTGGTGGTCTGCTCTGTGTATGCTGCGGAGCTCACAGGAAGTGTGCTAGGTGTAGGTGGGCTTCTCCTGTCGGCCTGTTCCACCAGTCTTAAACTCACTATGTAGTCCAGGTGAACATTTCAACTTGAAATTGCCTTATCTTAACTTTCAGAGTACTATAATTATAGGTGTCTACATCCTTAGGCATTAAAAGTGTTGTTTTTTTTTAAATTTTGAGGCAGATTTTCACAAGATTGTCCAGGCTGACCTTAAAATTTGTTGTCTTTTCCCTCAACTTCCTGATTATTGTCATGCACCACCACACCTAAGAAGGATTTACTAACATTCCCTTGAAGCAGACCATGAAATCATCAAGTGAGATCTGATATGCCCTTTCTGTAACCAGAGAAAAGGAACATCCTTACCTCTGAAAGCATATGGACACAGAAAGGAAGTTGAATAAATGGCTAAGTTTCTGAGATCATAACCTTTTATCCTCACATAGATTTCTCTGATTATTCATTCAAGCCTACCATAAAAATATTCAGGCTTACCTGTTTCTTTAGGACTTGATTTCCTTTTTAAGGCTCCTTGTTATATAAAATTTACATTAAATAAATTTGTATGCTTTTTCTCTTATTAACCTATCTTTCATTACAGAGGAGTTAGTCACAAAGCTAAGATGAATGAAGAAAAAGCCTTTATCTCCATAGTATTCAGCAATAAGAAAAGAGATAAACATTCTTGTTCCAGTGAACTTTACCTGGTAGTGGTAAATAAAATAGTGTGTAAATTCTAGGTCCTCATATTGTTTGGAAGGATTTGGTTAAAAGATTAATATTAGATTCTGGTAAATTGTGCATAGATGATAATATTTCAGAGGCAATGACTAAATAATAGAAATAACAGAGTCATGAAAACAAAAATCATGTAATTAATTAAAAGGTAGTATTTGGGCTGAAAATGGTAATTTATGCTTGTAAATCTCAGTTACTTGGGAGACAAATTTGAGGTGAGCCTGGGCAATTAAAAAACAAAACTGGTGATATAGCTCACTGCAAGTTTCTAGATTCAATCCACAAAACAAAACAAAAAAGTAATATTTGGATCAGGAGTGATAGGTTCCTTGGATGTTCGTTGTTTATAGTTAAAGTATAAATTCTCTTTTGGATACATATTAACTTTTAAAGAATTACTCACCTTGACTTTTCTAGTATAGTTTGAGTTTAATCAAAGGGAAACACAAAGATTGTATTTGTTTTACAGTGAAAATGCTAAAACATGAAAAACAGAATAGGCAAATAATATGCATTACATACATTATAAAATGCCTGCCATTAAATGTGTTTAATGCTGAGGAATATTTCTAAAATCAAAATCTTTATATAGGAAATATGTGTATTTATATTTCAAACTCTAAATATAGGTATATTTAATTCATCAGTATATATTTATTAAACATTTTAAACATCGGCAAATCAAATTGATATATTCATTTGTTGTGTATTTGCTAAATATTTTCACTTAACTGTTAGTGTTATATAGTAAATATACCTGTAGAATTTTGTAATGACTTGTCATATATTTTGCCTTGGTGCAAGTCTATTAAACCTTTGCATTGATGTCATTATACTATAAAATAGAATTTAAGGCACCTAAGTAATTTTTAATGTTTTATTCTACTCTCTTTATAGTTTTCCATAGAGCAAAATATTGTGACAAATCATTATCTGTTTTATTTTTGCTACTGATACAAGTAAGAGAGATACTTTTCTGATAGAAGGTGTGCACAAAAGCATGTTAGTCCTTGGCAGTGTTACTTACAGGGACAGTCAATAGTAGTTATGGTTGATGCCTGAACACTAAACACTTAAACAGATATGTGGAGCCCTTGTGGTTGATGAAATGAACTAAAAATTATTATCTTCAAAGAATTGTAGCTTGAATGAGGCTAGTGAACCCCTAGTAATGTAGATCATTACCCCTAGTAATGTAGATCAATCTTATTGGATTTTGTTCTTTTGAACTGAGAATTGGAATTGAGCTTCGGCTATACTTCAAAGTGAATTGTAGTCACAGTTATGATATTATCACTCTCTCCCTAAGAAATTACTTTAAAATAATTTGCTGTCTTCTGTAAAATTCAGTAATATAACTGATCTCTTTTCAGGGATATAGTAGGATTAATTCTTGGAAAATGGAAAAATGTTATTTGATAAACTGTTTCAGCCCATCATTAGAAAAATACTTTTCCGTTGAATAACTAGAGAATGTAGCTATTGATCTTAAAATTGATTGTTCATACACCTGATTGCACTAACTTTTTAAATTGTTGTTTTGAGGCAGGATGTTACTGAGTAGTTTAGGGTTGCTCTGAACTCAGAATGTACCAAAGGATGGCTTTGAACTTTTAGTTATCCTCCTTCCTCTGTTGAGCCTCTTCAGATTGAGTCTCAGTTCAGCCTCTCAACAGATTATAGGTGTGCACCATCACATCTGGCCTGCACTAAATTTTTTTTTTTTTTTTTTTTTTTTTGGGTACTGGGGATCAAACTATGACTGCGCGCTTACAAGGCAGACACTTACGCCACTGAGCTAAATCCCAGCCCTGCACTAAAATTTTTGAGAATGAAAGTACAGATCTTATTGGATTATGAGTACAGGAAACTTAAAAACTTTGGCTTGTATGGAAATTTATAAATTAAATTAATAATTTGCAATCTTGGCCCTCTCTCCAGTGACCCCTGAGCTGCCTGTGCTCTGCCTTGTGAGCTGAAAGTGCATGCAGCAGCTTCCATCCCACAGGGAAGCCTCGGCATGTGGCTCTGAGACTGGTAGGACTCTGCCCAGCATCTCCCATCATTGGAGGACCTACGGGAAGGTTCCTCTGGGGCTATTTGGGCCCCACGCAGTGATCCCGATCCCGAGTGGCGGGGGACCACCTGGTAAGGCTTGTTTAATGACTTCCAATCAACTGGGGAAACTTCCTGCAGTAGGGATAGATATTCTCAAAAAACCCAAAAAACAACAGATCTTGCTTTCAGCTTCGGTAAGGGAATACAGGAAAATGACAAAACAAAAGAGCAAAATGCAATCTCAAACATCCAGCCCATCCCAAGCAAGCCTAGGAAACATGGACCTAGAAGCAAATGTAAGCCATACACATGAAAATCCTGAAATGATAGCAACTAAAGTAAAGAAACAACTCCAAGAAGCTATAAAATAACTCAGATCAGAAATAATCTTCCAGGTAAAAGAAGAAGTGACAAATTTAATGAAAGAAATGCTGAATACACTTAAAGAAGACATTGTTAAAAAAATTAGAGGAACAATGCAAAAACATGAAAACCTTTAAAGAACAATATAAGAAAACAATGTGTGAAACAGACTGAAACAGATATACAGAAAATCAAAATTTCCATTGAAAGTTGGCAAAAGCACCTGAGTGAAAGTGAAGATAGAATTTCAGACCTTGAAGACAAGATTCAGTTAGTGAACAGGAAAGGAAAGATCTTTTAAAAATAACAAGGAATCAGGAAATAACAATTCAACAGTTTCAAGAGGATGTAAAGGAAAACAACATAAGATTGATAGGTATAAATGAAAAAGGAGGTGACAACACAAATGATATCAAGAGGCTATTTACAGAAGTAATAGCTGAAAATTTCCCAAACATGGGTATGGAAACTGAGATACAGATAAGTGAAGCATATAGAACTCCAAATAGCCATAACCAAAAAAAAAAAAATTATACCCAGACATATAATAACATTCCAGAAATCCAACATAAGAACAGAGTATTAAAAGCTGTTAGAGAGATAAGACAGATCATCTATAAAGGAAAGCTTATCAGAACCACAGCAGACTTCTCAACACAAACAATTAAGTCAAGAAGAGCATAGAGTGAAGTATTTCATATCCTAAAGAAAAACGACTTCCAACTCAGATTGATGTACCCTGAAAAACTGTCCTTCAAAATTGGTGGAGAAATAAGAACAGCTGAAGAACTTCATGACCACCAAACTCACCCTGAAAAGAATACTAAAAGACCTTCTACATAGACTTAGGAAAAAAACACTAAACAAGCCAAACAATTAAATAGAAGGGAAAGGTAAAGAATCAACAGCAGAAAGATAGCATGTCAAAAATAAACCAGTATATATCAGTTATAATCATTAATGTAAATGGCCTCAGTTCACCAATTAAAAGAAACAGACTGGCAGAATGGATCAAAAAACAACATCCAACCATATGCTGTATACAAGAAACCCATCTATCCCAAAAGGAAACCTATAGACTGAAAGTCAAAAGGATGGAAAACAATACTTAATGCTACAGGAACAACAACAACAACAAAGCAGGGGTAGCTATTCTGTTTGCACATAATGTGAACTTCAAACCAAGAATGATCATAGAGTTAAAGAAGGCCACTACATACTAGTTAGGGGAAAACTTCAAGAAGAAGATATAAGAATCATAAATATCTATGCACCAAATTTGGGAGCACCCAGCTATACAAAACAAATATTAACAGAAATGAAAAATCAAATAAGCACTAACACAATTATAACAGGAGACCTTAACATGTCACTGACACAAAGGGACACATTAACTAGACAGAAAGTCAGCAAAGAAATAACAGAACTGAATCACACCTGTAAATAAATGGACTTAGTGGACGTGTACAGAGTGTTCCTTTCAACAACACAAGAATATACATTCCCAGCAGCACATGGACATTCTTTAAAATAGATCATATACTAGCCCACAGAACATACTTAAGTAAATGCAAAAGAATTGAAATTATCCCTTGCATGTTATTGGATCATAATGCCATGAAACTAGAAATTAGTGACACAAGTAACTGCAAAAACTCCACAAACACATGGAAATTGAATAATACACTCCCGAGCAATCAGTGGGTCACAGAGGAAACTAAAGAAGAAATTAAAAAATATCTATAAGCAAATGAAAGTACAAATACAACTTACTGGAACTTGTGGGATGCAATGAAAGCAGTCTTCAGAGGAAAACTTATTGTAACGAATTCCCATATCAAGAAAACAGAATGAACGCAAATAAACAACCTGATGCTATACCTCAAACATCTAGAAAAAGAAGAGCAAGTCAAGCCCAAAGCCAAAACAAGGGAGGAAATTATAAAGAGCAGAGCAGAAATCAATGCAGTAGAGACTAAAAAAGCAATACACAGAATCAATGAATCAAAGAGTTGGTTCTTTGAAAGAATAAATAAAATTGATTCCAATTTTCTGTAGGGTTCTTATCATGAATGAATGTTGGACCCTCGCCAACTTTATTTAAAAAAGGTAAGAAAAGCCCTGAGACAACCTTATTTTAAAAAAAACCTCAAATTCATGCAATAAGGAATGAAAAGGCTGAAATACTAGAGCCTGTGGAAATACAGAAGATCATAAATACCTACTTTGAAAACGTCTACTCTTATAGGTTTGATATGAGAGAAGAAACGGACAAATTCCTACATATATATGAATTACGAAAGCTGGATCAAGAAGATGTAAAATTGCTGCCTAACCCAATTTCAACTCATGAAATTGAAAATGTAATTACAACCTTACAAACAAAGAAAAGCTCCGGTCCTGATGGGTTCACTGCAGAATTCTACAAGAAATTCAAAGAAGACTTAATGCCAACACTCCTCAAACTCTTCAATGAAATTGAAAGGGAAGCAATTCTCCCTAACTCATTCCTGGAAGCAAGTATTACTCTACTACCAAAATCAGAGAAAGACCCATCTAAAAAAGAACACTATAGGCCAATCTCCCTAATGAACATAGATGCAAAAATTCTCAATAAAATTTTGGCAAACAGAATGCAACAAATCATTGAAGATTATGCACCACAACCGAGTGGGATTCATGCAAGGAATGCAGAGATCATTCAACATATGCAAATCAATAAATGTAATCCACCATATCAATAGAGCCAAAAATAAGAATCACATGATCATTTCTATAGATGCAGAAAAAGCTTTTGAAAGGTCCAACAGAAAATCAGAATAGATGGTCTTTGCCTCAATATGGTAAAAGCTATCCATGACAAACTAACAGCCATCATATTTTTTTTAATTTTAAAAAGAATAAAACAAAAGAATAGAAAGCAAATCAGAACAAACAATGCAAGCAAAATAGCACTTTACAACAAGACAACCAGGCATTATTATTAGCTACCATAATGTCTCTTTTCTTTGAAATAGTTGAGCATACCTTCACACACAATATATCAAACATAACAAAATAATATAGAACCATTCAAAAGAATGAAAGCATTACTGGACTTCAAAACCAAATAACAGGAAATGAACAATCAACCATCATCGTATTAAACAGCCAAAAACTGAGAGCCTTTACTCTAAAATCAGGAACAAGACAAGGATATCCATTATCACCACTTCTATTCAATATAGTGCTGGAAATACTAGCCAGGGAAGTCAGACAAGACAGAGAAATAAAAGGAGTAAGAGTAGGAAATGAAGAAATTAAATTATCATTTTTGCAGGTACATGATACTTTACATAGAAAACCCCCAAAACTCCATTGAAAGACTCCTAGGTCTAATAGCTAAATTCAGTAATGTAACTGGATATAAAGTCAACAGTCAAAAATGAATAGCATTCCTATACATAAACAACAAACTCATTGAGAGAAAAATAAGAGAAATTACACCCTTTACAATAACATTAAAAAATGAAATACTTAGGAATCAGTCTAACAAAAGAAGTAAAAGACCTATTCAGGGAAAATTACAATATCCTAAAAAAGGAAATTGAAGAGGATCTCAGAAAATGGAAAGACTTTCCTTGTTCATGGATAGGAAGAGCAAACATTGTGAAAATGGCCACTCTCCTAAAATTGTTATACAGAGTTAATGCAATTCCAAACCAAATACCACTAGCATACCTCACAGATTTAGAGAAATCATTCCTAAAATTCAGCTGGAACCAGAAAAGACCTAGAATAGCAAAGGCAATTCTGAGCAACAAAGGCAAGGCAGGAGGCATCACAATCCCTGAACTGAAGCTATACTACAAAGTTACTCTAAAAAAATCAGCATGGTACTGGAATAAAAACAGATCTGAAAATCAATGGAATAGATTAGAAGATACAACAAGTACAAACATACGCAGCCAACTTATCTTTGATAAAGGAGCCAAACATGTCCATTGGAAGAAAGATAGTATCTTTAATAAGTAGTGCTGGAAAAATTGACTCTCCATGTGCTGAAAACTAAAACTAGACCCAGGCCTGTCACCATGAACTGAACTAGAGTAAAAATGGATCAAAGATCTAAATATTAAAACAGAAACACTAAATTTCCTGGAAGACAAAGTAGGTAGAAATGTTGAACACATAGGGGTAGGTATAGAGAATTCATGAATAAAAAATCAAAATTATGGGAACTACTTCCCAGGATTAATAACTGGAATTTTGTCTTATTAAAAAGTTTTTGCATGTCAAAAGAAATCTGCAACAGAGTAAAAAGGAAACCCATGAATTCTGAAAAAAATCTTAATCTGTCCTTCAGACAAAGGACTTCTGTTTAGAACATATATAGAATTTTTAAAAAATCAGACCCCCAAAATTCAAATACACAATCCAAACTGGGCATCTGAGATGAATTCACAGTTCTCAGATGAAGAAATACAAATGGCAAATAAATACATGAAAAAATGTTCGGCATCATTGGTTATTCAAGAAAGGCAAATTAAAACCACACTGAGATTCCATCTCACTTCAGAAAGAATGGCCAGGATAAAGAAAACTACCAACAACAAATGCTGGAGAGGCTGTGGGGAAAAGGAACTCTTCTGCACTGTGGGTAGGAGTGTAGACTGGTACAACCATTGTGGAGGTCAGTCTGGAGTTTCCTCCAAAAGCTGGGATTGGAAGTCCCTTTTGACCCAGCTATTCCACTTTGGGGTGTATTTCCAGAAGAAATGAAAACATCATATCACAGTGATATATGTGCACCCATGTTTATAGCAGCACAATTTTTAATAGCCAGAACTTGGAAACAACCTAAATCCCCATCAACTGAGGAATCAATAAAAAAGATGTGGTACTTTTATACAATAGAGTACTACTCAGCTATTAAAAATGATCACATTGAGATACTTAAAAGTAAATGGATGCAACTTGAGACCATACTCATAAGTGAAATAAATCAAACTTATAGGTGTAAATACCATATTGTCTCCCTACTGTAAGAAATGGTAAGAGTATATAAAATACAAAATCCTCAGTAAATATGATGAAAGGGTAAGAATCTGCTCAAAGGGGAAAAATAATATCTCAGGGAAAAGGGGAAAAACAGGAAGGGAAAAGAAAAATTCGAATAAGCACAGTTTGGATAGCTAAAATGATTGTGTTACAAATTCTATAAATTCCGAACAAATCAGTTAACATTCATAGGATTGGAACAATTTTGCAAGTTTGTGTCTGGTGATCTGAGGAACTGTTTTGAACATCACTATGTAAAATAACAATCTTAGTTATGTTCCAACTACTTTGTTTTGAAATCTTATATTGTCATTGTTTTGATCTGTTTGCTATTCTTACTTGTCTTTTTGTTTCTTGTTTTTCTAGTAATTAGTTTATTTTGTTTTGCTTTTTCCTCTAATGCAGAAAGGAAAGGTGTGCATGTAGAGCCTTATACATGCCTAGAACTTCTCCTAAACAGTTCACGAGAATTGATTGTATTATGTGTGATGAAATGAACAGCTACTTTGAAGAAAGAGAGACATTATGGTATCCATTGCTGATCCCCTGTCTCATGCTGTAAAATCCAGTATTGCTTTTATTCTTTGTTCAGAGTGGTTTTAGTCTGTTTTGTGTTATTTAATTTCAACATACATGAAAGTATGGACAGCTATTTTGAAGAGAACAAGAGACATTATTGTAACCATTGTTGATTTTCCTGTTGTCTGGTTTTGAAGGCCTGTCATGCCTTCATTCTTCTGTTTTGATACTTTTGTACTATTTTGTTTTGTATGAATTTATTGTGTGTGAAGATATAGACAACTATTTAGAAAAAAATGAGAGACATTATGGTAACCACTGTTGATCTCCTGATGTCTTGCTTTGAAATATGTTTCATTTACATTGTTTTCTTGTGATCTGCTTTGTTCTGTTTTGTTTTATCGTCTTTAAAATAAATAAAATAAAAAATTTGCAATCTTTTTTTGTAAATTGTTAATCTTTAAAGTGTGCAGGACTGTGATTTCAACAAGTATCAGTCTCTTCAAATGAAGCTCAACATTACAACTGTAAAAAGTCTTGAACCACAAAGCTCTTTTTCTTGAAATGGAATCTGAAGTGCAGACTACAATTGTTACATATTTTTTAAATGTAAAGATATTATTGTTACTTAATTAGCAAATATTTGATGGGTGATGATGTATTAACCTTATACAAGGCTCTATAATGATTAAAAGGAAGGTAACCTTAAAAAGGATAGAATGTAAGTCCTATAAGAATGTGACTGTCTCTGTTTTTTTTTTTTTTTTTAATATTTCTGGTACCTAGTACAGGGCCTAGCAGCAGTAGACATAGATTAAAGGTTATTCAAATGAATAGATGGAAGAGACAGGCCCAATAGTTGCCCTCAAGAAACTTACAGCTCTTAGGTATAATAGTATATATAAATCCAGAGTGAAGAATAGACAATAATTATGTGCTACTTAATTAGAATTTAGATATGTTAGAATTTGGAGGAAACATTGAAATAGTTTCTGAACATAGTAGGAGTATTACTGTCAGAACTTATAGTTTCAAGGTCATATAAAAGTTTCCTGTAGAAAATGGAACTTGAAAAATTCCTAAGGGATTGGTAGGATGTGAATATGAATATGGGAAGCATCACAGGTGAGGAGAAAGTGACTAATATGGAGGTGAGACAATCTGATTATGGACTAGCAAGAAAACGACCTAATTGGAAAACATGAAGCTTTAATAAAGCTGGATTGGTGGGTGGTGGTTAGGAAAAGAAATGTGGATCTCTGAATGGCAGTTTTGCCATTTTACCACCAAAACTGATTTGCTGAGTGCCAGGAGCTTGCCGGGCACACTGCCACTCAGCTGTTTGACAGATGCATAGGTTACAGTAAGAAATAGTGCCGTTAATGTCAGTAAAGGTGCCCTCTAAGAAAGCTGGCAAGTCAGCATGACTTTGAGCATTATAACTGGTGATACATGATGCTGAATTTAAAACTATAGCTTTAAATGGTATGGGATGAGTTGGGCCTGCCTTATTATTCAGAGATTACTGTTATAGTATGATACCAGGATAGAAGTTCCCTCTGCTCATTTTATTCCCAATTGCCTCAGTATCCCAAGATACCAGAATCAATCGATTATTTCTTTTTTAATTGAGTATATGTTTGCCTGCTATTAAATATATATTTTTAAAGAAGGCCCAATGCTCAGTTTACCAAGAGTGCATGTCTCAATCATTTTTTAAGACCAGATTTTAATAGAGAGATAGAGCAGAAATGCACTGAATTTCTGGTGAAATAGGAAAAACAGTTTGGGAGCATCAGAGCATATGGATCAAGGGAAAAGAAGCAGCTTAAAGAACCAATTACAAAATTCATCTACATTACAGTTTTGCTTAGAGATTCACGAGATAATTACAGATTGGCTTAATGATATTATAGTTGTATACAGTACAGTAGTCAGAATGGAAATTAGTGATTAAAGAGGGCGCTATACTGTAGACTAGCAATAATAATTCAGTTCTCATTTTAGTCAGACTGTTTAACAGATGTATAACTTTTGACAAAATTGCTCTTTTCCTCATTGAGGAAACCAGATTAAGAGAACCTGATGAGGCGGTCTTTAAGCTGTTAGTCTTAAAATTGTGTGTATTTCTGTGGGCAGTAACATAACATACCTAGGAATGAAGTACATGGACATATAGAACAAAATAATTGATGTTATAATTTGGATGGAATCATTTGATTAAAGGATATATTTAGTTTTCTAACAGAGTGAAGCTAACAGTTGTTCACAAAGTATGTTACTTTTTTCTATAAATCAGAAGTCTGTATCTTTTTGCTGTGTTGTGCAGATGTCAGTTTTATTTTATTTATATTGTAACTTCATTGATAATTTTTAAAAATTCACAACTTTACATGATCTGTCCAGGTGCAAGCATTACTGATTGATATGGGGCCTCAATTTTTTTGGAACCTCCCTAAGGTCCTCAGTTTTTATTGATCCAGTAGTAGAATTTTAACTACACTTAAGTGATTTAGTAATGAGATATAATAATAGTTTAATAATAAATGTACCTTTCAACAGATACAATATCTGCTTGCAAAGTATGTGACTTTTGCTAGAGCCTCAGGAATATTGGTTCAATGGCAGAATAGCTAAGATGCTCAGTTCAGTTTTAGAGCTCCTAGATAACCATAGTTAGGTACTGAGACTGAGATTACATGGCCAAATTTACTATAAATTTTTTACACATAGCCTTTGGTATGTCCTAGCACAGAGTTCACTCACTATATTTCATTGGGGTTGTCTTATTACTCTTAAAATAATCTGGGACAAAGCTGTGTCCTTCAGGATGACCACAAATTGTACTCACTTCATTTTGTAAATCAGTGTCAAGAAAATGGGATGCTGAGATGAAGGAATAAAAAATCAAGTTATTATTTGACATAGTTTTTGTCTTTTAAGACAGTATTTAGCTAATAATAAAAAAAACTAGTACATTAGCATTGTATGACATAAAAGAATTACAAGAAAGCAGTGGTATTGGATGATATAGATAGATACAAATTAGAGACCTATAATTTTCATATAATATTTTTGATAGGGTGGTACAATGCTAAGAAATTACGATTAAAGATGTCCTTACTGGGCTGGGGATTTAGTTCAGCGGCATAAGCGCCTGCCTTGCAAGCAGGCAGTCGTGAGTTCGATCCCCGGTACCAATAAAAATGAAAAGACGAAAAAAAACAAAAACAAAAACAAAAACAAAAAGATGTCCTTATTTAGAATGATTTAATTTTTATCCAGTGTTTACTTATTGACTCTCTTTGCATAATTATTTTGACTAGTTAAATGATACATATCTTTAGAATTATTTTCTGATACTTTTCTTTAACATGCTTCAACATTAAAATGTCCTTAAGAATATTGCATTAGGGGCTGGGGGTTTAGCTCAGCGACATAAGCGCCTGCCTTGCAAGCAGGCGGTCGTGAGTTCAATCCCCGGTACCGATAAAAAAAATGAAAAAGACAAAAAAAAAAAAAAAAAAGAATATTGCATTATATTGTAAATGACTGTGGAAGGAACACATCATATTATACTGAGTACATTTTTTATGGATGTTAAATTAAAAGTGACAGTTTTTTGGATTTGGTTACAGTATAAAATCATGACTCAATACTAGCTTAATAGACTAAAGGTGGAGAAACAACAGACAAGATACAGTATGAGAGGCAGAAAATGTCTTGTGTAATTTTACAAAGAAACAATGAGAATCCACCCCCTTCTTAAACCAAGTAGGTATTTTTTACTCACAAAAAGTACAAATAGAGAGTTTGGAGATAGAACTGAGAAGATCTCTGCTCTTTTCACTCAGTTCCTTCTGTCTTAAATCACAGTGACCTTCTCCTAACTGTGCTGTTAAGGTCATCCTGGGAGTTGTCTGCGCTTCAGTCTCAGAAATGAGACTCTTGAGTGTAGTTTTGCATTATTTTTAAAGAGTAGACCACTTTATGGAAATAAATATAGACTTGTGCTATTTTGTCTTCATTCAGCTGGGGTACAGGAAGATGATTGGTGATTAAATGGATGTTTAGTCTGCATTTGTTCAGGGCGATACTTATTTGGTAGCCCTGATCACTAAATTGCACAGCTGTAGAAGGTTGTATCATAACTACCCATGTTCTCTCTCTTTCTGTGTGTGTGTGTGTGTGTGTGTGTGTGTGTGTGTGTGTGTGTGTAAGAAGAAATCACTTTTTTGAAGCCAGGTGTAGTGGCACACATCTGTAGTCTGCAATTTGAACCAACAAGTGTGAGACCAGCATGGGTAAACCAGTAAGACCCCATTAAAAAAAATAACATTGTTCAAGTATAATTTACATATGAGATATACCTATTTTAAGCATATAGTTCTGCAAGCTTAACAAATATATTAATTGCTATAATCAGATTTAAATATTTATATATTGACTATATAGTATAGACAAGATGGAGAACATTTCTGAGATCCCAGAAATTGCATTATACCCGTGTCTACACTGAAGGCAACCACTGATCTGTTTTTTATTGCTATGGAACAGCTTTGTCTTTTCCAGAATTTCATTTTAATGACATTATAAAGCATGAACTCTTTCAGTGTTTGGATTCTTTTGCTCAGCATGATGTTTTTGATATTTATTAATGTTGCTCTTACATAAGTAATTCATCTTTAATTGCTGTATATCATTCTATTGAAGTAGTTTAGACACACTGAAGTTTACTTATTTACCTATTGATTGACTTTTGGGTTAGGGTTGTTTTTTGGTCTTATGAATAAAACCACTATGAATACTCAACTACAGGCCATGTCACTTAGGTTCCAGTTTCTCTTGGATATATGCCTTGATGTAGAATTATTGGATTAGATGGTACGTGTATATATAAATTTAAAGAAATCAGTAAACTTTATACCTGTGCCTATAGCATTTTACATTCCTTCTTGCAACAGAGTTCCATTTGCTTGATTTCCTCTTCCACATGATATTATCAGTCTTTTGAATGTATGTAGAGTAATATTTCATTGTCGTTTAACTTATTATTGCCTTACTAATCTTGGAAATCTTTACCAATGATGTTAGGCATATTTTTACTGGACATTACATTTTCTTTTGTTAAATGTCTATGCACTTTCTTTTTAAAAATGTAGTTTTAATAAGTTGTATTCTTACTAGTTTGTAAAAATTCTCAATTTTCTCTCCCCGCCTACCTGTCATGAATATATACTCCTTGCCTACAGTTTAATTTTTTATTTTCTTAACATTATTTATAGGAAAGTTTAAAATTTGTGTGTTTCCAATTTATTAACATTTTCTGTTATGATTCATGTTTTTTGAATACTGCCTGAAAGATGTTGGACTACCTCAGAGTCAAGCAGATTTTATCCTATTTTTTTTCTAGAAGTATTACAGTTTTCACATTTATGTGTAAGTCTGTGACCTGTTGCAGGGTAACTTAAGATGAGATTACGAATCATTTTATAACATGTAGATATACTTGCACTTTTGTCAAAAATTGAGTGACTTGGTAGCACATAGAAATGTCTCAGCATTCTGGGAGGCTGAAGCTAGAGGATCTTAAGTACCAGCCCAGGCTGGGCAATTTAGTAACTTGTCAAGACCTTGTCAAAATACCAAAAAAAAAAAAAAAAAAAAAAAAAAAAAAAAGGACTGAGGATGTAGTCTCTTGATTACTGTGAACTTACATTAGATCTTGGAATCAGGTAGTGTAAGTCTTTCAGTTTTATTTTCTTCAAAATTTCTTGAGCTATCTTAAATTCTTTGGATTTCCATTCTCTAATAAAGCTTATTGAAATAGTGATTGGAATTGCATCGAATCTGTTGATTAATTTTAAACTACCATTTTAAGAATATTATTTTATAATCCATAAATGTAGTATACTTTCCCACTTAATTAAATATTATTTGATATTTCTCAACCATGTTCTATAATTTTTTTTTGAGACAGGGTCTCACTGTGTAGTTCATACTGGCCTTGAACTCATTATGTAACCCAGGCTGGCCTTGAACTCACAGTGATCCTCCTGCCCAGCCTCCCAATGCTGGGATTATAGGCATGTACTACTGTACCTAGCTGTAAGTTTTCTTATACAGGCCTTGAATATATTTTCTTGCATTTAAATATTCTATTTTTTGGATGATACTATAAATAGTGTATCTTAAAAGATTTTACAATTATATTTTACAATATAAAAATACACAATATAAAAATATACAATATGCAATATAAAATATACAATGTAAAAAAGATTTTACAATTATAGTCTAATATTAGAAGTTCAGTATATTTTTGTGTTTTGAATTTATATTCTTGTGACTCTGCTAAATTTGCTTATAAGTCATATTAGGTTTTAGTTTGTAAATTTATTAGGATATTTTATGCCTTACTGCACTGACCAGAATTTGCCAGTTTAAAACAATTGATGGTAATGTTTATATATTTGCCTTATTCCTGATCATAGGGAGAAAATGTTCAATCTTTCATCATTAAGCATGTTAACTGTAGATTTTCTTGTATAAAACCCTCATGAAGTCTTATGTAGAGAAAGTACTATATCATATTGAAAAGGTTCCATTGTATTCATGGTGTGAAAGTTATTTTTTAGTCACGAATAATCTTGAATGATATCATTTTTAAAGCATTTATTAACCTCAAGGTTTTCTTTTTTACTTTAATATGGTAGTTTACAATTGATTCTTTTTTTTTTTTTTTTTGTCTTTTTCCTTTTCATGGATACCAGGGATCGAACTCATGACTGCCTGCTTGCAAGGCAGGCACTTATGCTGCTGAGCTAAATCCCCAGCCCCTACAATTGATTCTTACACAAATGTTAAATTAACCTTGTGAGAAACATTTCAGGAATGCAAAGTTTATTTTAACATTTGAAAGTTTGTCTCACTTGGTCATAGCATCTTACTGGTTTTTAGATATTGTTGGACTTGATTTGTTAAAATTTTACTTAGAATTTTTATGTGTTTGTGAGAGATATTGGTCAACAGTTGTTTTGATCTGCTCCCAGTACCAATATAATACTACCTTGCAAAAGGAATTGTAAAATGTTTCTTTCTTGCATCTTTTTGAAAAATGTGTGAGATCGATATTTATTCTTTAAATATTTTCTAAAATTAAACAGTAACATGGTCTAGGAATAGTGTTTTCTTTTTTTTTGGTACCAGAGATTGAACTTACAGCCATGTGCTTACAAGGCAGGCCCTTATGCCACTGAGCTAAATTCTCAGTTCAGGAACAACATTTTCTGAGTGGAAGGTTTTTAGATGACATAGTCTATCATTTTAAATAGATATAAACTCATTCACATTTTCTATTTCTTTTAAAAAATTTTTTTTATTAGTATATATTTACCATTCATAATGATCACATTTGTTGTGGTGAATATGTGTCTGTACATAATGTAATTGTATTTTCCCATTCTCCTCCCCTCCCTTTAACCTTCCCCTTTTCTCCATTTACAAAAGTTTTGTTTCCTTGTTTTCTTTTCCGTTTTAAATCTCAATCCCTTCCTTTTCTCTCTCTCTTCTCCTGTTCCCCTTCTCATGTTCGTTGTACTTTCCAGTATCTACTATATTCTCCATTTTGCTCCATACCCACCCTTTGGGTTTCTCACTCAAGAGAAATAATGTGATATTGCAGCTTGTGTATCTGATTTATTTCATTTAATATTATGCTCTCAAGGTACATCCATTTATCTAAAAATGACTCTTATCTTTTGTATGGCAATGTAGTACTCAGTTGTATATAGATACCACATTTCTCTATCTATTGATCTATTTATCAGTATATAGATTGTTTTGAAGATTTGTTATATATTGTGCTTGTAACATGGGTATGCATATATTAGTGTGATATCATGTTTTGACTCTGGGAAGATATCTGGAAGGGGCGCAGTTGGGTCAAATGGGACCTGGATTTGTTACTTTTCACTTGTTGCTGGGACAAAGTACCTAACCCACAAAATTAGGGAAGGAAAGGTTTATGTAGCTTATAGTTTTTGGAAGTTTCAGTCCATACTCAGCTGGTTCCAAGGCAGGGTGGTGTGGCTAAGGGGCAACTGTTCATAGTGGCCACAAGTGACAAGAGTGAAAAGGGCAAAAAAGGGGAAAGCAGGCCTCCTTCCTCTCTTATATTGTATGCTGGCTACCCACTTCTGGGTGGGTAGCACTCACATCGCCAATCCCAGCGCTAGACAATGAACCAATCACAAACACTAGACTCAGCCACCTTCAAAAGGCCCGCCCCCTTGACTACATGAGGCATTGTGGGGGGCATCCAGACCACAACAGAACCTTTAGTTTAAGTTTTATGTGTTTTTTTTTAGTTTAAGATTTTTGAGGAATCTTTGTATTGATTTCCATAGTGTTTGTACCAGTTTACACTCCCATCAATAATAGAGAAATGTTCCTTTTTCTCCACAGACTTTCCAGCATTTGTTATTGGTTGATTTAATTTCATTTCTTTTCTTTTTGGTATTGGGGATTGAACTCATGACCTTGCACTTGCCAGGCAGGTGCTTACTCCACTGAACTAAATCTCTGACCCTATTGGTTGATTTCTTGATGATAACAATTCTTTCTGGAATGCTTTAATTTGCTTTTCTTAAATGAGTAGTGATGTTGAACATTTTTTTCATATATTTACGCACTGTTTGTACTTCTTCATTTGAGAACTGTTTATTCACTTGAATGTCCATTTTTGGATTGGATCTTTAAATTTGAAGGATCTGATTTTTTTGAGTTCTTTATATTGTCTAGTGTTAGTTCTTTGTTGGAGATACCGCAGGTAAAATTTTTTTTTCCCACTCTGTGGGTTGTCTCTTCACTGTATTGTTGATTTCATTTAAAGCAAAAGCTTTTTAATTTGATAATATTCCAGTTGTTGATTCTTTGTAGTATTTCTTATAGAATCAGAGTTTTGTTTATAAAGTCTTTGCCTACACCTGTGTCTTCTAGAGTTTTACTTCTGTCTTCCAGAAGATTGATTGTTTTTATATTTAAATCTTTGATCCATGTCAATTTTAGTTTAGTTTATGATGAGAGATATAGACTTAGGTTCAAACTATAGCATGTGGAAAGCCAATTTTCCCAGTGATGCAGGAATAGTTCAACATGTGCAAATCAATAAATGCAATATACTATTTATTGAAGAGACTGTCTTTTTTCTCAGTGAAGATGTTGGCCCCTTTGTTAAAGATAAGGTATCTGAGTGTGTTTGGAGTTGTTTCTGCATCTTCTATTTTGTTCCACTGATCCTCTGTTTTTTGCCAGAACCCTGATGTTTTCATCATGATTTATAGTATAAATTGGGGATTGTAATGCCTCTAGCTTTGCCATTGCTGCCCAAATTTGCTTTTTCTATTCTAGCTTTCTTCTGTTTCCATTTGAATTTTATGATTTTTTTTTAGTTCTGTGATACATGCTATTGGTATTTGATTGGGATTGTATTACATTTGTATAATAGTTTTGTAAGTATAGCCTTTTGACTGGTTGGTTACTCAAGAACAAAGAATGTTTTTCCATTTTCTAATACCTTTTTGATCTCCTTTTTCAGAGTACTATAATTTTCAGTGTTAAATATTTTTACTTCCTTTGTTAGATTGATTCCTAATATTTCATTTTTATTGATGTTATTATGAAAGGTGTTGTTTTCCTGATGTTTTCTGAGTTTACTGTTATTAGAGTATGGGTTCTCTGTGAATTTGTTGTTCTGGTATAGGAATGCTATTGATTTTTGAGTGTTGACTTCTATCCTGCTACACTACCAAATTGGTTATTAGTTCTAGGAGTTTTTAGTGGAGTTTTAGGGGTCTTCTATGTGGAGTATATTCTGATATCCCCTACATTTAGTATATATACACTATGAGTTACTCAGGTGCTTTAATTAAAATATTCTAAGATTTCTCTGAAAGCTGTTGTTATTGGTGCTTAATTTAACATTTTAATAAATTATTTTTAACTCTGGTAAAATATAATATAACATAATTTATCATTGTAATCATTTTTAAGTGTATAGTTCAGCACTTTTAAGGAAATTCACATTGTTATGTACCATCACATCATCCATATCCTGAATTCTTCCTCTTGCTAAAGTTAAATTCTGCACTCAGTAAACTATAAATATCAATCTGATCCATTTGACTGATAGTGACAAGTCTTTTATATCTTACTGGTTTTCTATCATTTCCTGTGAGATAAGGTTGAAATATCTAACTAAAATTGTAGGTTTATCAATATTTCCTTTCAGTGATGTTAGTTTTTCCCTTATGTAATTTGAAGCCATCTTATTAAGTAGATACACTAATTTAGATTTGTTGTATTCTATTTGTGAATTATCCTTTATATATATATATATGTGTGTGTGTGTGTGTGTATATATGTATATGTATATATGTATTCTCTTTTCCAAATGATACGCTCTGTTCTTAAATCTACTTTGTCTGGTATTAGTTAGTATATAATTAGTAAAAAAGTAATTTGTACTTTTAATAGTTAATTCACAATTAATGTATTATATTTCCTTAGTTATGAGTAATTAGCTTTGGTTTGCCTTTTCCTATATTGTTTAACTGTTCGTGACATTTTAAAAACAGCTTTTTAAAGATAATATATAGTTAGTACTTGCTTTATCTAGTCTGACAGTCTCTTTTTATTAGACTGAATATTAGACCATCCTAATTTAACATAATTGTCAATTTTTGGTAATTCTGGTACTTTAATGGTGTGAGTATATTTCTGATTTTTGTTTATCCTGGTTTAGGTTTATTAAGCTTATTATTTTATATATATATATAGTTTTAAAATATGTTTATGGGTTTATGAAATTTGGCAAATTTTCAGCCATTATTTGCTAAGACTTTTTTTCCCTATTCATTACTTGTTTACTTTCTGTAACTCCAGTTAAATGTATGTACATTGCTTGATATTGATCCTCTAGGCCATGGATAGACCTTCTTTTTATCCAGGTTTTCTTCTCTCTGTGCTTAATTTCTGTAGATTATATTTCTTTATCTTCAGATTTAGTGAACTTTTTTTTTCACTTTCACTTTCTTTTTTTTTTTAATTTTATTTAAGGAGAAAAGAAGAAAAAAAACAGTGAAAGGGTACAAGTTATACAGATTTACAGAGGAAAAAAGATGAACAGTAGGAAATCACTAGTTAATGGATTACATATTGCCATCTTAGAATTAATTGTTCAAGTCACAAAATTAAAGCTTGTAGAGTGGACATTCCAACAATGATACTGCAAACAGTTCTGTTCAATGATCCAATAAAACTCTGTGATATCATTTTCTATCTTATACACTTAAATATACATGCAGTTATATAGTTTAGAGCACTTTCTTTTCCTCTCTTTTGTACAATGACTATTACACATTTTGGGTTTCATTGCTCCCACGGTTCTTATTGCTTTTTTGGAAGAGAGTAAAACCAAATGTGACATAACAAAACAGAATCGGTCAAGTCAAAAGGGTGGACATAATAGATAATGTAAAAACATAATACAAGGTGATCAACAATGGTTACCATAATGCCTCCCACTATCTCTAGTAGAATTGCCTATATCATTAGTTATAATACAATTGAACAAAACAGTAAGGAACAAAACCAACAAAACCAAAACATTGGAGACATTGTAGGTCTTCAAAAGTAGATAAAAGTCAACGAGAATGGGCATTATAATGAATCTCATTATCTTCACAGCTGATGCCTATACTTTTGAACCTGATACTATCCAGCAAAACAGAATAGGGGAACATCAGTCAAAAACAAGATGGTGGGAGTAATACAGGGCTTCAAATCAAGATAATAGAAAGTCAAAGTGGGTTACTATAATATATCCTGCTATTTTTTCCCCTTTAATTAAACGGATAAAAAAATAAAAAAGTAAATAATGGAGTGGAGATTGAGATAAAAGAGGGCATAACAGCGAAACAGCGCAGATCAAAACATAACCATTTAAGCAGAATAGTGTTTCACCACCAGATAATTCCGACCTAATAGAAAATGATATCACAGAGTTTTATTGGATCAATGAACAGAACTGTTTGCAGTATCATTGATGGAATGTCCACTTTAAAAGCTTTAATTTTGTGACTTGAACAATTATTTCTAAGATGACAATATGTAATCCATTAACTAGTGATTTCCTACTGTTCATTTTTTTTCTGTAAATCTGTATAACTTGTACCCTTTCCCTGCTTTTTTTTTCTTTTCTCCTTAAATAAAATTTAAAAAAAAAAAAAGAAAATCAACATTTTGCAACCTCTAGGTTAAAAAAAAAAAAGTAGTTACCATATTGACTCTTTCCTTGAAGTCCTTGAGTACAACTTCGTATATTGTAGCATTAAGTATATCAAAACAATGTAAAACCATTTAAGAGAATGACAGCATTACAGAGTATTTAGAATCGACTAACAGAAAATGAACAATGGTTTCTGTATAATCTCCTTGTCTTTAAAAGGTTTTTGCTTATACTATTGTACATAATAAAATCCAATAAGATACAACCTATTTAGACCATTGGAGACAGAAGAACAAAAGCTAGATGAGACTTCAAAACAAGATGATACTAAATCAGTATTACCTATTAAGATGTCATTTTCTCCAAAATAGCTGTTCCTATCATCCAATCTTCTCTGTCTCATTTCTGTTGAGCTCTCTTTCTGTCAGTAGCTGTCAGTTTGTCTTCTTCATTTTGTTCTCTGCTCCATTCGTGTGGCCTCCCCGCCACTATTTCTGGGTTCTTTGTATTTTTCTTTTTTTAGAATATCCTGCAATACTTTCTGTAGAGTTGAATTGGTGGTTGCAAATTCCCCTAGTTCCTCTTTATCCTGGAAGCACCTTGTTTTTCCATCAATTTCCAGGGACAGTTGTGCAGGATATCTCAATCTTGGCTGGAGATTATTATCTTTCAAAGCTTGAATTATTTCCCCCCACGCTCTTCGTGATTTGATGGTTTGTGCAGAGAAATCTGCTGTAATTCTGATGGGTGTTCCCTTGTAAGTGGTCTGTTTCTTGTCTCTGACTGCTTTTAATATTCTGTTCTTGTATTGAATTTCTGGAATTTTTATTATTATATGCCTGGGTGTTTCTCTGTTTGGGTTGTAGGTAGCTGGGGTCCTGTATGCCTCATACTTCTGAGTATCTTTACCTTTTGCTAAATTAGGAAAATTCTCCTGGATTATTTCTGTGAGTAGCTTTTGTAGTTCACTTGTTTGTGTCCCTACTTCTTCTTTTATGTTCTTAATCCTTAAGTTATGGCTCCTCTTATCATCTTCTTGTCTTTGTATTATTGCTGTTTGTTTCTTTGTTATTTTTAAGAAGTTTTTCATTTCATTCTCCCATATTACAAGTCTGCCCTCCAGATCAGATAGTCTGTCCTTAGTTTCTTTCAAGCTGTTATGCCAGTCTTGGATAGACTTCTTAGTTTCTTGATAGTCCCTTTGAACCTGCTTCACGTACTCTATGCTTTCTCTGTTTTCTCCATCAAACGATTCTCCCCTCTTTTTCTGTTCTTCCATTCCACCATCTGTTTTTTCCTGGGTGGTGCTTAGCATTTCTCTAACTATTCTGCATACTTCTAGCTTCAGGTCATTGATAACTTCATTCCTGAATTGGTCTATGAGGCTGTCTATATGGCGCTTAATATCTATTGGTGCGGTGTCCGCTATTGCTTGTTTCTCAGAATTGGGGGCCGAGGAGCCTTTTTTGTTGCTGCCTCTTCCCATATTCTCTGTTTCTTATCTATGCAAGCTTATGTGAGAGGCCCAGCTTCTCTCCCTGTCAGCCACAGCCTGATCGAATTGCGCTGGTTAGGTGTTCCCACTCACCGCTGCGCACCAGGCAGCCTACGCGGGGGCCCGCCCCTCCCGGCCACCGTCAGGCTCTGGGATCTGGGTTGGGCTAGCCTACTGGGTCCGCCGGCAGCGTCATGCAGGCCAGGCACTTTTCACCAATCCCGCCCGAGAGGGGGATGTGTGGCTGGAGTCGTCACCGCGACCTGCTCCCGCAGGACTGCTCGGGGCCCAGAAAGTCCCCTGGAGTCAAACTGTGGTGGAGTGTCAGTTTCTCTCACTCACCTCACCACTAGTCGGTGCACACCTCCCTGCCCGTCCTGTTTTCGACTCGGTTCGCAGATTGACGTTCTCAGAGCTTCCGCGTCTCTCTCCTTGCTGAGCCGCTGTGGAAGCAGCCAGCCGCCGCGGTGGGAAACCCAAATCGCGGTTTCCAATGGCGCGGGGTCGAGCCTCCACACCGAGCCTTTTCTGTTCCTGTTTTAGCACCAGGACTGCATTCCAAGTTGGTTTCTCTCAGCCGAGTTCGTTCCTGAGTCAGCAGAGCATATCTCCACCTGCTTATTCTCTTTAGTCCGCACCATTCCTGGCTTCTGAGCCTAGTTTTTCAGAGAGCCTCCGGTAGTTGCTGTTATCTGTCCGCCATGTTCTCCCGGAAGTCGATTTAGTGAACTTTTCTTCTGCAGTGTTGTTTCAGTTTGGGTCTGCAATGTCCTCAAAGGCTCATGTGTTAAAGGCTTGTTCCCTGAAGCTGTGCTATTAGGAGGTGGTAAAATCTTTAAGAGATGAGGCCTAGAGGAAAGTCTGTAGATCATTGCTGGTGTATCTTTCAAGGAAATTGTAGGTCTCTGTGCTCAGTCCTCCGATTTTGCTCTCTTTTGCAACGTGGCCATGAGTTGAACACTTTTGTTCTGCTATATTCATCTGCTATGATGTGCTGCTACAGGCCCAAAGCAATAGGGGCAACTGTTTATGGTATGAAACGATGAGACAAATAAGCATTTTTGTTTTATAAGGTGATTATCTCAGATATTTGTTGCATTTTTAAAAGCCAGCTAACACAAGTGTCTATTCAATGGTTAATCCATCCAGTGAATTTTTATTTTATTATTTGTTTATTTAGTAATTAGTTTTAGTGCTGGGAATCGAACTCAGGACTTCATGTTTGCCAGGCACGCACTGTGCCACTGAGTTATATTCTCAGCCCTGTCCAATGAATTTTTAATTTCAGCTACTTTGTTCTTTCGTTTCTTGAGTAGCTTTTACCTGTTTTTCAATACATTTTAAAAAGCATTTAAACAGTTTTAATAACTCTTAATTTCCTGTCTCTGCTTTCACCATCTCTTGTTATTTTTGGCTTTTTTGTTGATTATTTTTCTGATGTTCACATTACCCTACTTTTTCACATTTCTGGTAGAAAAATGGATTATGGATCTCATTAATATCTTCCTGTTGATGTTTCTGCATTTGGATTTTGTCTCCTTCAGAAAATGTTTGGTTACATTCTGGCAGGCAGTTGTTTGCAGAACTGTGGAGGCTCCTTTAGTGTATAGCTTCCATGTTTGGAGTACTGCCTTACCACCTTCATCTGCCTCCATCTTTCTGATGCTTGAGACCTCAAATCAGCATGACCCCTTACTGGGGTCTAGATTCCCCTTTGTGCTCTGTGGTACAAAATATCCCTCTGAGGGCATTTCTTTTGTATCCCTTCTCAGCCATAGGAGAGACTGCTTGTTGTCCAGTTTCTAAAAGAGTTTTTTTCATATATTCTGTTCAATTTTCTAGTTCTTATAGCAGAGCATAAATGTGATCTATTATTACAGCGTGACTGAAAGCAGAAGCTACTGCTGGTTTTAATGTAGTTCATAACACATTTGAGGGTGTGGTAATAGATAAATAAGTATGTTAAATATAAGTTTCATAAAGATTTATTCTAAGTAAAAGTATTTAAAGACAGTTTGATCTTGTTACTTCTAACTAGTTTCTCTTGTTGTATGGTAATAGACCCAGGAATGGAAATACTAGGCATGACATATAGAGTTATGATCAGATCTGCACATATTTAATCTCAGTTGGCCATTGACATGTGTGGTACTCAACCATTCAAATATCTGCTTCTGTCTGTGAAAATGAAGGAAATACATTAGACTCATTTAAGACGCGAGTCTTATTCTGTTGTAAAATTCTGAGATTCTATATCATGTCTAATAAATATTCCTGAAAATTACATATCCAGGCTCTGAAACTAGGTAAGCATTGTTTAAAGAATCTGGGTTGTGCTCAATAAAGGTTTGTTCCTATTTTGATCTAGTTAAATAATCGAGGATGAAGACATTATTAGAGCATTGAGTTTTAATGTAGAAAGGTACCTATTCATAAATATTGTACATTGTAACAGTGTTTTATGCAAATAGATGTGAAAATCCTATTCTGATACCTCTGAGTTTTCATAAGACCTTATTTAGAAACAACTTCCTGCAGGGAGAAGCACGACTGAATATATAGATATTAAATTCTTAATCTCCATTACAAATTCTCACCCAAATCCTTTAAAATATTAACTATCTTTGATTATATAAAACATGCACATAGTTTGAGATATGAAAAATACTTAAAGGAATTCAGTGAAGTATTAAGTTTCTCTCCTTTATACCTCACTGGCAGTATTCAGCAATCTAGTTTCCCTCTTTGCAGGACTCCTTCCCAGAGGTAACTCTCATTACAGTTTCTTGTTTGTACTACTGTAGGTAGTCGATGCATGCCAGTTATTAAAATTGTATATATACAACTGCACATATACAATTAAATGAATATGGAGTAGCATAGTATGTACATTAGTCCATTTTATATTGTCTTAGTTATTTTTGTAGCTTTTGGGGAAAATTACCTGACACAGTTTAAGAAAGGAGCGGCTCATAATTTGTAGAAGTTTCAGGGTGTAGTCCACTGGCTCCAAGGCGAGCCATCATAGCAAACAAGGGGAAAGGAGAGCGATAAGCCTTTCCAGGCTATGTCCCCAGACTCACTTCCTCCAATGAGGCTTTACTTCTCAACATCACATTTGGTTATAAACTTATCAGTTGTCTGATCCACTGGTGAGTATCACAGTTTCACGGTCCATTCATTTCCCCCAAATCCCTACCAATAAACACATGAGGCTTTGAGAGTATATCGAGCTATAAATCATAATACATGTCTTTTTATATATCTGATAATAAGGAATGAATACATTTTACTGAACAAATTTATGAATCATAATTTAATAACTTTACATTAATGGATTATTTCCAAGCCTTTGCTGTTATATTCAGTTATATAATGAATATATTTTATTTTGTTTTATATTTATCTTAGATTATTTTTTGCCTTTTGTCTTTTTTACTGTTTTAAAATCATGTATACAATTTCAATTTTCATATATTTTGGACTAATAATCTTTTATAATTCTGAGTCTTTTTTGTTTGTTTGTTTGTTTGTTTGTTTTGAGACAGGGCCTTGCTGTGGAGATTAGGCAAGCCATGAACTCACTGTGTAATTCAGGCTGGCTTCCGACTTGTAGCCCTCCTCCTGTCTCAGCCTCTTAGGTATGAGGAGAATAGGCCTGCACAATCAGGCCAAGCCAATTCTAGGACTCTGAACCATTCTTTGAGTGGTATTCACTATTCTTAAGAATTGAAAGATGTTCATTTTGGGGCTGGGGATTTAGCTCAGCGGCATAAGCGCCTGCCTTGCAAGCAGGCAGTCGTGAGTTCGATCCCTGGTACCGATAAAAACGAAAAACACTTAAAAAAAAAGAAAAAGATGTTCATTTCTACATTTAAATGTTTGATCAATCTAGAATTCATTTTAGTGTGAGAGCACTGATTTTTATTTTTTCCCATAATCTCTACCCATTCATCTTTTCTCTACTGCTATACAATTTCCTGTTCATCATATTCTAAATTCTTATGCTATTTGGATTATCTTTGGACTTTCTCATATTTTTCATTGATATATATGTTTGAAAATTATGCTTATAATTATTGAACAATATAGGTATAATTGTAATGATTTATACAATGGAATTATAGATACTAGAGGTACATGTAACTACTAGTATGTGAGTTAGGTTACTACTCCATATTACTTTGTTTTTCTAATGACTTTCGGGTTTTCTCACTGCAGTTTTATTAATTGTTAACTTTGAAGTTGCCTAACTCTAAAATTATATTAGTATCCTGTTGGGATTGCATTGTATTTATGAAAAAATAAATTTGACATCCTAATGTCATAGACTCTTTCTGTTCAAAATAAAAGATCATTACATTTACTTATGCCTCTTGGTAGTTTCAAAAGATTTCATCGTATAGATCTTACACTTTATTTAATAACTTTATTTTTATATCATCTGTCTCATTTGTTACTCCTATATTTGAAATAATTTCCTCTTTGTATTTGCTAAATAATTTCTTCCCTTGTATTTTCAAATGTATTGCTCATATACTTGAAGGCCATGTTTTATTGTCTTAAAGATAGTTTTCTAGTTAATGTCCTTTGGTTTCCCAGCAATTTATCTTATAATTTTCAAATACAATTTTTATTTCTTCACCGCTTTATGCTTTTATCTTGAGTAATTGTATCAAGTGTTAATTTTAGAACAATGCTAAGTAATCATGGTACTATTGGGTATGTTTTTAGCTTTTTATGACTTTGATAGGAATATTTATAGAGTTTTCTAATTATTCATATGCTGGTTTTTAGGCGGAGAGCTCATATCTCCATTTTATTATGTTAAAAAGTAGCTGTGTCCTATTAATTTTTAAGTAGTTTACTCTAACTTTTTGCATTGATTACACGTTATTGATATTTTTATGTGTTTTCTTGCTTTTCAGTTTCAAGTTCATTTCCTTCCTCTCTTTGCTCCTTCCCTACATCTCTTGATCTCTTTATTATTTGATAAAGATCTATCTCCCTACTTCCTATTATCTTTTATTTGGCTCTTTATTTATATTTTGGGATTCTCATATATAATATGTGATATTTAAGCATGGTATTCTTGGAATTACCTTATGTACTCTTAATAATCTACTGTGAACAAATATGGAACCACTAAAAGGCATAAACCTTGCAGCAACGTATTTCCATTTGTCTATCTGCTGTCCTTTGTAATGTTGTCATATATATTGTACCATATGTTATAAATTTCATGACCTAGTATTTTAATTTTTGCTTTAATTAGCCATATGTCTTTTTAAAATTAACAGAAGAAAAATACATTTTAAAGTATTTACTCACAAGTTAGCTATTTCTTATGCTGCTTCATTCTTTCCTATAGATCTGCATTTTCATGTGGTACCATTTCCCTTTACTGTATATAAAATTCTGAATATATAAGTTTTTCTTTAAACATTTAAAGATACTGTCCATGACCTCATTTATGAACTTAGACTTCCCTATTTCAAGTTTTAGGATCCAGTTCTTTGTCATAAATTTCAGATGAGAAACTTAATGAGACTATGACTTCAGCCTAATTGTTGTAGTTCAGCAACTCATGCAACTGTGTTTTGTGTTCAGTGTACTCTGTGTCTACAAGAAATAAATGATTCTTGGGGCTGGGGATTTAGCTCAGCAGCATAAGCGCCTGCCTTGCAAGTGTGCGGTCGTGAGTTCGATCCGTGGTACTGATAAAAAAAAAGAAATAAATGATTCTTTTAGGCCTTTTATGGAAGCCTCGATCTCAGATCATGATTTCTGCTGAGAAAAATTTTAGCGTTTCCCTACCTTTTTCTCACTGTCTTTTGGAAAAGGAACTGTCATAATGCCTCCATAAGAATTAACAGAAGTTGAATTTCAGGGAAGAACATAGGATAATTTTTTTCCCCTTTAGTTTGTTAATTTCATGTGCCATGGATATTGGTTAATTATCCTCACTAGAGGATATCGCTTTGGTAACTCCTGTGTAAACTATGTTGGTTATCATTTGTCTAGTTTGTAAAGTAAAAGGAGCCTTCTCAGCAGGAATAGGCATGGATTCATTCTGTTGTGAAAACCTACTTGGATGCACAGAGGCCTTAAGATTTATTCATAGTATTATCCCTTAATGGCTCTGTGTTCATTCTTCAGCTGCTGAAGTTTTCTTTCCTTGAGAAAAACTGAAGAACCAGAAATAATGTCAAAACCATGTTAGGTTAGATACAAATGACCTTTTCATAAAAAATAATTTAGTTGAGAGTTTAATTCATTAAAAGTCTTTTAAAAACCCGGGGCTGGTGGTTTAGCTCAACGGCATAAGCACCTGTCTTGCAAGCAGGCAGTCGTGAGTTCGATCCATGGTACCGATAAAAATGAAAAAGACAAAAAAAAAAAAAAAAAAAAAGTCTTTTAAAAACCCAGGATTATTCTGTTGTTGCTCAGTGCTCTAAATTGGGACACTTTCTAATTTGTACTTAGACATTTAGGTTAAACACACTTGATAATGGCAGTCGTATTTACTGTTTTCGAGCTCTTTTTGACCAAGATTGTTGTAAATTAGGGAAAACGGTGTTTATGTTCTGGTGAGCCCCTTTCTACCTGGCCCTTTGCATGGACCATCTAGTCTAAGAAGATGCTAATTACTTAATAGCATTTAAATTGTAGAAGACTACCTGGATGGTTGTCCTTGAATACAGAGCAATTACCTCCACTTTGGCTAAACCTGGCTCTACCTCAATGTAATGATATGTACAGAGTTGGCTAAGCTATTCCTTTTTTCCTTCAGTTGGCTCACTAGCAGTGTAAACAGAGCTAGTTGAAGTATTGATGCATAATCTTTGAAGCTAGGTGACCACCCTGTTTTTCTGCCTCAATGTCTCCCTGTAAATGGTTGAGCTAAGCAGGATGGCAGAACCTCACAGCTCCAGGCATGTCAACTGGGTTCAAGCCTCGAGGTAAGAGACTATGACTTCCCAGGGTAAAAAAGGTTTACACATCAGAACTGAAGTACCTGCCTCCTAAACATTGAATGCTATCTCAATTGTGTTATGTAGGTTGGTCTTTCTGTGTGTCCTTCTCTCTGCATACTGCAGAGGTGCTTTCTGCCTCATAGCTAGCTCAGCTCATAGTACTAACATAGTTCCCGCCATTCTTACAGACTCTCATCCTCTAGCCACTTCCTTCTTCATGAATTAATAAAATTTGGGTTAGGCCCTGGGTCGGGGCCTTTTTTCCATGAATACTCTTCTGGACTGCACTCAGGACCCCATGGCTGCCCTTAACTATAAATATGTCTTAATATCTTTATTCTTTCTGGGGTTTGCACTGCAGGTGATGACTAGCAATTAATTTGTCAGAATTCCATAACATTTCTATGAGATTACAGATGCAAATTTTCTGGACCATAATGAGGATGAGAAAAGGGCCTCTATGTAAGTCATTATTGAAATAATTTTCATTTTTTCCATAAAATAAATATTATAATATACAGTTCTGTTATCTGAGTTATGTAAAAAGTATAGTCTACAAAAATATATATAGTTTTATTAAAACTATATATATTTAGTATATATGAAAGTACCACTACTTCTGAAGAGATAGTTATTGTGTATTCTCCTTGTTTTGCCATACTGTATGTTTTCGTGAAGATTATTATACCAGAGACTCAGAGACTTCTGATGTAAAAGTGATAACCAGTTTTAACTGCCTGTATGAACCAGATTTGCAAATTAAAGAAAAATACCAAGTAAGAATGTAAGGGAGTTTGCCAACTAAAGACAAAACAAAACAAAACCATAACAAAACAAACAAAAACAAAACCAGAACAATGGACTTGTTATTTCTATCCTGTGAGCACTGAGATATATTCAAAAGAATTTACACCACAACACAGTCCTTATGCTCATCATTATTGTTATAATTGTGAAGTATAGTAGGATATCACTTAGCTTCAAAGGTAGTTGCTTCAATTGACACTTTATCATAAACAACCACAGGAGGTATTTTCATTGTGATGGAATGCATGCCAAGCTGATTTGCATCCCATTTCTGATTGGCAAGGAGTTTATACTTCATTCAAACTCAAATACTCAAGCAAGATCAATCCTGAAATTCCACCTTTAGGTGGCTGTTATTGCAGACCATACTCTGTAATAATTCTGTATCAGTCTGAGTACAGTCAGGAGATAGTCTCTTAAACAGAGAAAGAATTATGAAGAATTAGTATTATATAAGCATACCTATAAAATTTAGAACTCTCTGTGTACCCTAGAGTTTGAGTAGCCAAAAAGGTCCAAACTTGTAAAGATGTCCCACTGCAAACCTGGAGACCTTGTTAAAGAACTGATTTAATTATAGCTCACTGAATGGCAGAGAAATTTCTGGTTTGCCTAGGCCAGAACTGGTCCCCAGGTGCTTGGCAAACATAAACCACTCTAAAGCATAAGCAGATCTCAGCTGATGCAGTGCATACAGGAAGCTATAAGTACAGTGTCTGTACTGGTATATTTGTTGTATACAGGCACACAACAGAAACAAATCTTGGAGAAGTGAACAGAGTTGGGGCACCAGTGTGAGTAGGAGGCTTGGAGCATTCGTATTTCTGTTGAGAGAGTTGTAGGATGGGAGTCACCAGGCTGGAGTTGTGAAATGGCTGAGGTACTGTATGTACATTCTTAGCACTTGGCTAAAGCAGAATGCCACCAGGTGTCTTCATGCTAACATCACTCATCCTCTGTGTGACAGAATAAACCAGGAGAGCTGCTCTTTCCTGTACTGGACCTTGGTTCTCTACCAAGGAAGCTCCATATCATGTTCATTGTGAAGACTTTCGTCTTGTGATTTGCAGAGCAAGTATTAAAACAATTTGAAGTTGAAAGACAATTAACGAATGATGCATCCATCCTCTGACTCTCCAAGTCTGGGGTTTTCTGCCTGAATTCTCACTGCCTGCCATGTTGGGAACTAGGACTGTCTCAACCAAATAGTCATACGTGTGCAAGTCTTGTCAAACTATCGATAGACCTCTGTTGAAACACTTTTCCACTTTTTGATTGATTTTCTATTAGTTATAGTTTATGCTTTATTCAGAGTTTGTAGTATTTATCTTTGGGAAGATCCATATAAGCTAAAATGCTAAAAGTGGTACCTACATATTTTTATGGAAAGAGAAATTTAAATTTGTGAAAAATATTGTTAGATGATTATATCTAACATATATTGAATATTTACTATACATTAAATGTTTTATTTCAACCTTAATACCAGGAATATGTGATCCTTGGTTTTACAGATAAGGATTTGAAAATTCAGAGAGGTTCTTATTTTATTACAATTATATGGCAGAGCTAGTGTTTGAATGTGCTTATGTCTCACTTCACAGGCTGAATCTCATACTCATAAATCTGTGAATAAGTGCAACTTTGCTCACTGAGTTAATATAAAAGTAAAAAAATGTTTTGAAGTCAATGTTTTGGCTAATTAATTAGAATTCTAGTCCTTTACAAGCAGAAATGGTGTGCTGTCTCATTTTTAATTGGTATGATTCATGGAATGTAGTAGATACTCAGTAGGTATTATGAAGTTGGATCTACTTTTTAATTCATTTTTGAAGATTAATTTTCTAGGGCCAGGTGTGATGGCACATGCTTATAATCCCAGCACTTGGGAAGCTGAGGCAAGATTATTGTGAGTTCAAGGCCAGCCTAGGCTACGTAGTGAAAAGGCTAGCCTAAACTATGTAATGAGACCCTGTCTCAAAAAAAAACCAAAAAATTTTTATTGGTATACTTTTCATATGCATAATGATTATAGTCATCATAGAGAATTTGAACCTATGCACAAAATGTCTTAATTCTTCTATTTTGCACATTCCCCTCTTCCTTTTAATACTTTCATTCTACATTTATAAAATTTTATTTCCACCATTTTCCATCCATTCTTTTTTATTTTTTAAAATTCTGCATTACCTCCCTTTCCTCTCCCCTTCCTTGTTTCCTTTCCCATTTGAATATTTTCTTCCTACATGCCAGTATACATGATCCATTTTGGTCCTTATTTATACTTTGGCTTTCTCACATAAGAGAAACAATACAATATTTAACTGTGTGTCAGATTTATTTCATTTTATAGTTTCAGCGTGTATTTATTTACCTAAAAATGTATCAAGTTTATCCTTCTTTATGACAATGTAGTATTCCATATAAAATCACATTATCCATTCATTTGTTGATGGACATCTGAGCTTTTTGAAGACTTAGTATTATGTATTTTGCTATATACATTACATGCGCATATATCGCTCTAGTAAGTTGCTTTTAACTCTTTTGGAAAGATACCAAGAAGAGAACTGACTGAGTTGAATGGAACCTCTAGTTTTAGTTTTTGAGAAATCATCATACTGTTTTTCATTTTTTTTTTTTTTTTTTTTTGGTACTGGAGATTGAACTCACAACCTCAGGCTAGCCAGGCAGGTGCTTATGCCACTGAGCTAAAATCCCTGGCCTTGTTTTCCATATTGCTTTCATCCATTTACATTTCCATAAACAGTAGAAAAGGGTTCCTTTTTCCTTACTCATCAGCATTTGTTATTTTTTAATTTCTTGATGACAGCCATTCTTTTTTGGGTAAGACGGAATCTCAGTATTGTTTTTTGTTTTTTTTTTTTTTCTTTTTTTCCGGTACCTGGGATCGAACTTATGACAGCCTGCTTGCAAGGCAGGTGCTTATGCCGCTGAGCTAAATCCCCAGCCCCAGTATTGTTTTAATTTAAATCTCTTGAATGACCAGTGATGTTGAACATCTTTTCATGTATTTATTTGCCATTTCTACTTCTTCATCTGAGCAGTGTCTATTCATTTCAGATGCCCATTTTTTGACTGGGTCTTTAAATTAGGGGGATTCTGATATTTTTGAGTTCTATATATAGTCTAGGTAGTAATCTTTTATTTGAGGACCAACTGGAAAAACATTTTTTCCTACTCTATAGATTGTCTCTTCATTCTGTTGGTGGTTTCTCTCTCATTTCCCCTTCCCTCCCTTTTGTTCCTCTCCCCATTTGGAGATTTTCTTCCTATTTTGCTGTATCTATTAAACATTTTGGTCATTATTTACACTCTTTGGTTAATTACAACAGAGAAACAATGCAGTGTTTACACATTTTGTGTCTGATTTGTTTCACTTAAGAGTATGGACTCAAGGTATATATGCTTCCATAGAAATGTCTGAAATGTATCCTTCATGGCAGACTAGTACTTCATTGTATAAAAAAATAACATCTCCTTCATCCATTCACTAGTTGATGGGCATTTAGATTGTTTTAAAGGTTTGGCTATTACAAACTATGGCACTATAAACATGGGTGTGGATATATTGTTGTGATATGATTCTTTTAATTCTTTTGGAAGACAGGCGGGGAATGACTGGGTCAAATGGAACCTTTATTTCTAGTTTTCTGAGGAATCTTCACAATGATCTGCACAGTGGCTGTACCACTCTACGCTCCCACCAACAGTGGAGGATTCCTTTTTCCTCACAACTCTACCAGCAATTGTTATTGGTTTATTTCTAGAAAATAGCCATTCTTTGGGGGTGAGTTGGAATCTCAGCATTGTTTTAATTTGTATCTCTCAAATAACGATGACATTGAACATTTTTTCATATATTTGTGCCATTTTATCTGTAAATCAGATTATTTTCCTATGCTTAGGAAATTTTCTGCTATTGCTTCTGAAAGTAGTTTTTATGTTTTGAATTGGCTCCTGTGTTTTCATTTACTCTCATCATTTTATATTATTTTTCTTTGCATTGTCTTGGAGCTGTTGAATTGTTATTTTATGGTGCTTTGTTATTTTTAAGAGTTCTTTCCTTTTGTGATTGATAGGATTATTTCCAGAGAATGAAAAATATTTCCAGAAGATGAGGAGTATAAAACAAAAGAGGCCTTTATTCTGGGAACATGGGGAGAGAGGACTGGCGCGCTGGCCGCTGGAATCTGGCGATCTCTCTCACACGGACACATGGCGTGGGGGAATATAAATAGCCTAAGCTTAGGGCAGTGCCCTAAGGCCATTAGAGATACACAGGTATTTCACTGGCACACGTTTGGCGCCAAGGGCAGGTTCTGAAGGGTGGGGGGTATAGGGTTACAGGTAAACCTCTAGGGGCGGGGGAGGCAGGAGCTCCCTAGTTTCGGCTGAGGCTTTTTCTGGCTACAGTGTCCCGTCTGGGTCAGCAACCCTTTCAGTGATCACTACTGGTGATCTTGCCTTCAAGGTCTAGAAGTCTGTCTTCATTTAAGCGGTTTGCCAGCTTTCAGTGGAATTTTGAATTTCCCGAATATCTCCTTGAATTTGTTTCGTGCATTCTATTTCTTTCCTACATTGTTCATTCAGGGTTTCCATCACTTTCCCATGCTCCTGTACTTTTGTTTTTTATCAGTGTCTTCTCTATAGCTGTATTGAGCAACAGTTACATTAAGGTTGTTATTTCTTCCTTTACCTGAGATATTATTTCTAATCTGATTTCCTCTATAGCCTCTTAGATTAGTTTTTTTATTTCAGTTTGTATCTTTTCAGAAATTTCAGGTGTGTGACTTCCAGTGTCCTCTATTTTGATGTCCCTTGCACTTGTTCCGGTTGGGGTGGGCATTTCAGATTACATTTTGCTTTTTCATTTTGTCATTTTCACCTCTTGGGTGAATATTTTGAGTTTTTCCATCATGTGTGTCTTAGAGTCCTACTATATGGCTGACATTCACCCATTCACTGGATCCTACAATGTAGTGGAGGGAGGGGCCAGTCACCTGAATTCCTCCTGCAGGCCCAGTTGGGTGAGTCTTGTATTCTTCTAGGCTGACTAGACTAGGTGTAACAATGTGAATCAACCTTTAGCTCATATTGTTACTATGGCATCAGACTGTTTCAGGATACCAGACCTATCTGTCTGTGGTGTGCACCCCAGCTGGGACCCTACTGTGTTCACTGGGAGTCTCGCAGGCTCAGTTGGGTTCCTCCGCGTGGAGGAAGGCCTCACCGGTGCTCTCTTTAGCCCCCCGGAGTTCTCTGTATGGCAGAAGGACTAACCTATGCTCTCACTGGCCTACGAAGGTCCACAAGGTGGGGAGAGGGGCCGCTGAGGCTCCCAAGAGCCCAGGAAGGTACTGCAGGTGGTGGAAGGGATTACTGAGTATCCCCTCTAGTGCTGACATTGTTGAGGTGAGGATAAGGGGCGGCTGAGGCTCCCCTCAGCTGCTGAGGTCTTTCAGGTATCAGGGAGAGGTGACCGAGGCTCTCCTTAGCTGCTGAGATCATCTAGCTGCAGGGCAGGGATGGCTGAGGCTTCCCTCCACTGCAGAGGTTGTCAAGGTAAGGGGGAAGGGTGGCTGAGGGTTCTCTCAGCTGCTGAGGTTTTTCAGGTGCAGGACAGAGTGAGGCTTCCCTCAGCTGCTGAGGTTGTTGGGGTAGGGGTGAGGGGCATCTGAGGCTCCTCTCTGCTGCTGAGGTCTTTTGGGTGCAGGGGAGGGGTGGCCAAGACTCCTTTTGAGTGCTGAAGTTATCTGAGTGTGGGGGAGGGCTGTTGGTAGGTTTTTAATTACATATTCAATTTCATTGATCGATAATAGTTTATTTGGCATTTTATATCTTCTTGATGCACCGTTGGTAATGCATATGTAACTAGGAATCTGTTCATTTTTTCTGCATTTTCCATCTTATTAGACTGTAAGTTTTCAAATTAGGTACAGATGATCTTCTGGATTTCTACGGGGTTCATTGTGATTTCATCCTTCCCATTCCTAATTCTCTGAATTTGACTCTTTTGTGTCCTTTTTTTTTTTTTAATAAGGTTGGCTAAAGGTTTGTTAATTTTATTTAATCTTTCAAAGAACTAAGTTTTCGTTTCATTGATTCTTTGTATTGTTTTTTTAGTCTCCAATGCATTAATTTCTGTTCTGACCTTTATAATTTCCTCCTTTGTATGAGCTTTGCACTTGGCCTGCTCTTTTTTTTTCTGGAAGTTTGAAGTTCAACATTAAGTTGTTTATTTGAGCTTGCTCTGTTTTCCTGATATGGATATTCACTGCTATAAATTTTCCTGGTAGGATTGCTTTTATTGTGTCCCATAAGTTCTGGTATATTGTATTGTCATTATTGTTTAATTGTAAAACTAATTTCTTCTTTAATTTCATCTGTGACCCATTGGTTGTTTGGAAGGATGTTATTTAATTTTTATGTGTTTATGAAGTTCTTGTGGTTTCCTTTGCCACTGATTTCCCATTTCATTGCACTATGGTCTGATAATATACATGGAATAATTTCAGTTCCTTTGCATTTAGTTAAACATGTTCTATGAACTAGTGATCTATTTTGGAGAGTGTCGCATGTGCTGCTGAGAAGAATGAATATTCTGATGTGGGGTGGGGCACTTTGTAAACATCTACTAAGCACATTTGTTCAAAGGTTTGGTTCAGTTCTGATGTTGGAATTTCCCACTATAAATTTTCCTCAGTGCACTGCTTTTATTATTTTCTATAAGTTCTAGTATATTATATTAGTATCATCCCTTGGTTGTCAAAATTGTGTAATTTCTTCTTTAATTGATCTTTAGTCCATTGGTTGTTTAGAGTATTGTTATTTGATTCCCATGTATTTATGCAATTTTTGTGGTTTCTTTTGCCATTGATTTCCAATATCAATGTAATATGATCTAATAACATGTGTAGAATAATTTCAGTTCCTTTGCATTTAGGTAAGCATGTTCTATGAGCTAATATATGGTCTGTTTCAGAGACTGTCTTTCGTGCTGCTGAGAAGAATGTGTACTTTTTTGTGAGTGGAACACTGTAGGTATTTACTGAGTTCATTTGTTCACAATTTTGGTTCAGTTCACATTTTTTTTTTTGGTACCTCAGTTTAGATGTTTCTTTGCTGATTTTTTGTGTAGTTGATCTATGTGTTAGCGATAGTAGGGTATTGAGGTATCCCATTACAATTATCTCAGGGCTTATCTGATTTTCGTGTCCATTAATGTTTGTTTTTAATTGTTGGATGGGTATTGGTACATATTTATTTATGACTGTTATTGCTTTCTTTTGGATTGTTCCCTTAACACATATGTAGTGACTTTCTTTGTCTCTTCTGATCAATCTTGGCTTGAAATCCCCTCTGTCTCAAAATAGAATAGGTACTCTTGGTTTTTTTCTGGATGTGTGTCACATGGAATATTGTCTTCAATCCTTTAACTTTCAGTCTGTGTATTTCTTTTTGAGTTAAATATGTTTTATGCAGCATATTGTTAGATTTTGTTTCTTGATCCACTTTGCCAATTTCTTTTATTGGTGAATTGAGATCACTTACATTGATACTTATAACTGATATATATTAGTTTATCCTTGTCATATTATTTTATTTTCCTTTTTTGGTACCCTGTATTTTCCCTCTATTTAATTACTTGTCTGGTGGATTCATTGTTTGTTTTTTTTTTTTGTATTGGGAATCCAACTCAGGATCTTGTACTTGCCAGGCAGACACTGTACCACTGAGCTGTGTCCTTGGTCTCTCATTCTATTTCGATTTATAGAATTTTTGTCTTTCTTGTCTTTTTCTAAAATATCCTTTGAGCTTTTGGATCACACGAAGATTCAACTATGAGGCCTCATGTGAATGCCCAAATATCTCCTAATTATTTTCTTATTTTGGTGTTAGGATTGTCCAGCTTTCATTAGGGCATAGTAAGGAAAAATCTATCTTATGATGTTAAACTGGACCAATCAATATATTTTTACACATGTATGTATGTGTGTATCATTTATATATTTTTCTAACTCATCTATCTGTCTTTCGGTTTGCTCGGGGTGACTTCAAATTTCTGGGCTCAAATGATTCTCCTGCCTCAGCATCTTGAGTGGCTAGATTGTACGATCATATGATTGCACCCAGCTTTATTTATTTATATTTACTTTTATTTACTTTTCAATTTTGAGACAGGATCTTGCAAAACTTGTAATCTTCCTGTTTTAGCCTCCCAGAGTGTTGGGATTAAAGTATTACATCAACATGCTTGGCTTTCTATTTATTTTTAATTAATAATATCCCAAACACTTGAGAACAGAGACCTTGGGACCTGAGCAATTGCACTTATGAGTTTCTCATTACGCACACTATTTCTGACATTCTTTTAGGCCTTAGTGATACAACAGTGAAGAAAAGTAGACTTATAAAATTTCTTATTTATGTACTAGTCGAGAGTCAGACAGCCAATAAAACAATCTAGATTGTTACAACAGAAAGAGGTAAACACATACAGTATTAGAAAATAACAAGAGAGACCTAACTTCTGCGATGACTTTTACCATGAGACCTGGAAGCTAAGAAGCATCTGTTTTTCTGAGGATTTCTGGGGCACAACAAGGTAAAAGAAATTCTTTGTGTTCTTTGTACTACTAGAGGGGCCGCAACTTGCAGTTTCAATTGGACAGATAAGCAGGTGGTAGGCCTTGAAGGGTCTTTATTTTATTTTATTTTTCTAAATTTTGCTTTAAAGAGAATAAAGACAAACAAAACAGAATTAAGTAAATCAGAATAGAACAATGCAAGTGATTCAAAACCACAAGAAATCAACAATGGTTACCATAATTTCAAAATAGCTGTCCATACCATCACACAAAATAAAATCAAACAAAACAAAATAGAACAAAATCAATCAAAATAAAAGAATGAAAGCATTCTAGGACTTCAAAACAAAATAATAGGAAATAAAAAATGGTTACCACAGTGTGTCTTTTTTCTTCAAAGTAGGTGTCCATACCTTCCTGCATAATAAAATCAAACAAAACAGCATAAAAAAGTTCAAGACAAAAGAATGAAAGCATACATCAAGACAAGATAATAGGAAATCAATAATGGCTACCATTATGTCTCTTGTTTTCTTCAAAATAGCTATCTATACCTTCATACATAATAAAATCAAATAAAGCAAAACAATAAAACCAATTAAATCAAAGGAATGAAGCCATTATAAGGCTTTGAAATCAACAATACTTCCAGTAATCTTCAAAAAAGCTTCCCATACTATCACACATATTAAAATATAACAGAACAAGACAGAATAAAACCAAACATAACAAAATTATGAAAATGATACAAAAATTTAAAAGCAGATAATAAGAAATTAACAGTGGTTGCCACTTTTTAGGCATTTCCTCCCCATCACTTTCATAGCATCTGTTGTGCTTTCTGGATCCCACTAACTCCTTTAGTTTTTATGCCTGGTAGATAACTCAGTGTTCACTTATTTATGAGTCCAAACCATTTCACCCATGAGCATGATCTCCAGTGGAATCCATTTACCTGCAAGACCCTTAAATTATCTTTCTTTATAGCTGAGTAGTTCTCCATTGTTTGAAAATATCATGTATTTCTTATCCATTCTGTAGTTGATGGGCAAGTTACCCTTAATTTTTTCTGATTCCTTGTTGCATGGAACAATTGTTTTCTCTCTTTTGATTTTCAGTCTATGAATTTCCTTTTAAGTTAAATGTGTTTCTTGTATATAGTATATTGATTGATCTTGTTTCTTGATTCACTCTTCCTGTGTTTCTTTATATTGGCAACCAGCATTCATTGGTTCTTCCCCAACATGCTATCTTCCTGCTGATGGCTCTCCAGTTTTCCCTTCCATTCGACTGCCTGTCCTGTTAGGTGATCCCCCTCTGCTGCTGTTCTTAGAGCCATGGTCATCTTTATCTTTCTCCAGAATATCCTTCAGCACTCTCTGTAGGGTTGGTTCAGTGGTCATGAATTCCTTCAGTTGTTCTTTATTTTTCCATCAGTTTTTTTTTTTTTTTTTTTGTCTTTTTCATTTTTATCGGTACCGGGAATCGAACTCACAACCGCCTGCTTGTAAGGCAGGTGCTTATGCTGCTGAGCTAAATCCCCAGCCCCTTTTCCATCAGTTTTTGAAAGAAAGTTTTGCAGGGTACATCAATCTGGGCTGGAAGATTTTTTTTCTTTCAGGATATGAAACACTTCAAACTCTTTCTTGACTTGATGGTTTGCATTGAGAAGTGCCATGATTCTGATGGGTTTTCCTCTATAGGCGATCTGTTTCTTTTCTCTAAGAACTTTTAGTATTCTGTTCTTGAGTTGAATTTCTGGGATCTTGATTATTATATATCTGAGTGTAGATTTGTTTTGGTTATGGCTAGTTGGAGTTTTATATGCCTTGTTTATCTGTTTGCTGGATCCTTTCCCCATGTTTGGGATGTTTTTGCTATTACTTCTGCTATTACTTTTTATTTCATTTGTGTTGACACTCTGCTTTTTTGCTGGTAACTGTCACTCTTGAAATTTTCTTTGTGTTATCTTTCAGCCATTGAATTGTTATTTCCTGGTACCTTGTTACTTTTAAGAGATCTTTCCTTTTACAATGAGTAGCTGCAAACTTGTGTCTTCAAGATATGAAAGTCTTATCTTCAGTCTCTTTCAAGTGGTTTTGCCAGCTTTCTATGGAGTTTTTAATTTTGGGGATATCTTTTTGGATCTGTTTCATGCATTGTAATTCCTTCCTATATTATTCACTCAAAGTTTCCATCATTTTCCTATGCTTTTTAAAAAATCTGTGTCTTCTTTAGATATATTGAGCAATTCTTTCATTATGTTTGTGATATCTTCATTTACCTGAGATATTTCTGATCTGATTACTTTTACAGCCTCATGACGTTTTTTCCTTACTTCAGTTGCCATCATTTCAGAGATTTCAGGTTTGTGACTTCCATTTTCTTCCTTGACTATACCTCCCAGACTTGTTCTATGTGAGCTGGAGATCTGAGATTGCCTTTTGCTCCTTGTCTTGACATTTTCCTGGGTTCCTCTTGACGAGCTGGTTGTGGTATACCTGGTGTAGGTAAATAGTTGGTAGGTGCCTGGGTTTCTCTAAATTCAGGTTCCCTGGGAGGGAGCAGGCTGTTGGGTGGGCTTCTCCAGACCCATGCAGCTACACTGATGTTTCCCTTGTGTAGCCAGAAGTGTGTGGAGGCGGGCCGCTTCTTATTTTGGCCTGTGTGTCTACACTAAGACTCCCCTGATGGCAGTACTCACACAGGGGTGTGTTTATCTTATTCTCCCAGTGAGTATGGCTGTCTGAAGGAAGCAAGGATCTCCACTGGCAGCCTGCAGGTACATGGAGCATATCTGGATGTTTCTCTCTGCCTGTGCTTGTTACCTAAGAGAGACAAGCTTTCCAATAGTAGCAAAGGGCACATAGGGGTGGGTCTGTCTGAGTCTCCCTGCCCACTCTGGCTGCCCACAGTAAGCAAACTTTACAGTGGCAGCAGTGGCATTCAGGGGCAGATCTCAAGAGCCTTTATTTTAAAAGCCGTAGGAAGCCATTTGATGTGTTTAGTTAAGGATGATCCGATTCACATTGCTAAAGAGTTTTTTTGGAAGCTAGGAGAACAATTGTAGAGGTACCAAAAGTGGGAAAGAGAAGATATAAGTCTACTCTAGAATTTAAGTGAAATGTGATGACCTTTGATTATAATTATGAAGGCACAACCAGAGGTATATAAAATAAAATTTGAAGACAGCATTGACAAGATCTTCTAAGGAAATATGCATAAGGAAAATAAAGAAGACAAAGATGACTTCTGTTTCTGTAAAAGAGAAACTAGTGAAGGAGAGATAAAAAGGGAGAGAAAGAGAACATAAGGAATTCTGGCTTGGACATGTGCAATTTAAGATATCTGTAATCGACTGAAGAGAAGATAATAACTATGTAGTTAAATATTTTAATCTGAATCTGAGAAATCAGGACTGGAGATAACAATTAGGAATTATTAACATATAAATATAGCAAAAGCCCTGGGATAGATTGAGATCACTGTTGATCATGAGTGCTTTAAGAAATAGAAAGGTTCTGGTACTGAATCCTAGGGAGTTGCAGCATTTAGAACCGCGTCAGTAGAGTTGGCAGAGGAGAGTATGAAGTTGCCAGAACAATAGAAGCTAAACCACAACTGTAGTGTCTGAGAAAGAGTTGTTTCAATAACTGTGTCAGAGGCAAGTGGGAAGTGAAGAAAGATGATCTGAGAAGTGGAGCATTGTATTTGATAATATGGATGCATCACTGATTTTAGTAAGAGGTTCCAGTGCTATGATTGCTGGCAAATTCCCTACACGTAGTAGAAGAGTACCAAGAAGACATGCTATGGATAATAAGCCTATCTGGATATTCACTTCCTTTAGATTTTTAGCGTCTCTGTAGGTGCTAAAATAGGTATACAATTGACATAGGTATACAATTTTTCACAGTATCTGTGGGTTTGTTTGCTTTCTAGTTTTCGTTTTGTCAATTTTTGCATTATATATATTTTGATGATAATAGTTTTTGCTGTGTAACAAATAATTTCAGAGATCACTGGAGCATATTCTCTCAACATTTGTTGCTTGTGTATTAACCAAGGACTTTGCTTCAGTCAGGTTTAGTTCAATTGTATTTCCTGAGTCTTTGTTTTGCATCCCCTGCTAATGGGGAAAGGCTCCATCTGGGACTCAGTCCAAACTGTGGAACACATTTGAGGTCTCTCCTCATGTCATGCTGAAAATTCATAGGCTGATGCAAATACAGTAATCTGGCCAGACTCAACATTTAGCAGAGTTGGAGAGAATGCCTTCAGTAGAATGTGGGAGGAGATGTGGATTTACTGAATTATAACTCAGTTTATCATATGATGCATACAGGTTCAGCATTGTGATACCTTTCTGTTGTATGAACGCTTTATGTTAATACTATTATTATTACTATTGCTTTTATGTATATTTTTTCTATTGTTACTATGAAATGTCAGTGTTTCTTCTGTAGTTTCTTCTGTCATACTTGTGTAGCTATGTCAGCTGTTTTTGGATTGTATTTATATGTACATATTTTTCTATCCCTTTACTGATCTTTCTGTATCTTTTTTTTTTTTTTTTTTTTTTAGTATTGGTAATTGAACCTAGGACCTTCACACTGGGCAACATCCTTGACCCTTTTTTATCTTTTATTTGAAACAGGTTCATGCTAGATTGCTAAATTGCCCAAGCTGGGCTCGAACTTCAGGCTCCCAGTATGCTATGATTACAGGTGTGCATTACTACATTGCATATCTTTCTGTATCTTTTTATTTAGATTTTATCTCTTTAAGTCATATGTTGGCTTTTATTTTACTTTTTTCAATAACCGATTTGCTAAGATGTAATTCACTTGTCATACAGTCTGTCCTATTATATAATTCAGTTTTTTTTGTATATTCATAGAATTGTGCATGTATCAACATTATTTAGTTCCAGAACATTTTTATCATTCTCAAAAGAAATATATCCACTAATAGTTACTCCTCATCTTCTTTCCCTTTACCCTCCAGCCTCTGGCAACCGTCAGTTTACTTCCTATCTCCAGGGATTTGTCTATTCTGGACATTTCACATACGTAGAATCATACAATAGCTGATCATTTGTGTCTGGCTTCTTTCACTTAGATTTTTTTTCTATACAATAAGCATGTATTAGTATTTCATTCTTTTTTTCAGTATTTTTTCTTTCTATACTTCTATTTATTAATTTTATTGAACATTATAACTAATCTATTAAACTTATCTATTGAATACTAATTTCAGTAATTTTCAGTTATATTATTTCTATTTTTAGTAAATTTTAATTTTCTGTTGTGATTTTCAGTCTTGTTCTCAATATTTTCTGCCTCTCAGTTTTTGTAAACTTGATAACTGTGGTTCTTATTTACAAACTCCTTTCTGAGTCACCTGTGATTTTCTTGTTTGAATGCTTTCCCACTGTCTGTCATATGATTGTCTTTCCTGGCACATATGGTATATTTTGAGAGAAAGGTACACACTGTATATAAAATTGGGTGAGCCAACAAATAATATTAACGTCTAGAGAGGTTTGTTCTTTACTGAGAAAATAGAGAAGGGCTGATCACGCTAATCCAATTGGGGATTAAATTAAGGGCTAACTTTGTAGTACTACTGACTAAGCGCTCTGCATTCATAGGACTTCTTGCCTTGATGAGGTTTTGAACTCTTAATTCTTGTCCTGAGCTTCCTGAAAATTCTGTGTGTTTTTCAGAGGCTGTCTACTCAGGCTTCTATCCTTTACAGTTTGGCAAATTTTTGATACTTATGTTTGAACCTTATGTTTTTGGGGAAGCCTGCATGGATTCTATCTCTTGACCTTTGTTTGGAATTAGGAGTAGCTCTAGAGAAAGACAAGCAGCAGAGTATCTGCTCAGTACTTTGTTGATTTCTCTCTGGAATCTTGGCTTGTCATACATACTTAGTTTTTTCTGATGCTTTTAAGTAGTTTATGCTTTTAAGTAAAAGATGTATTACTTGGGTTTTTTGGGAGTAAGTTTTGGAAATTTGGCCTACCACAAACTACTCCATCCTACCTTAAATCAATAGTTTGACTTAATGAATAATATTGTGCTTTTGCATATGTGCAGCTTGAACAGTTTTGGCAAGAAGAATTTGTTACCTTTTATATTGTGCTTCTATCTATGTGGTTGACCTCTAGTTAGTCACTGTAAAACAGAATGCTTTTAATATAAATTACTATAACTCTCAGAATTTATAAGATGTGTATATGCGATTCTAGTTTGTGAAGAATCTTTTATATAATTACCATACACTTTCACAGATGTTAATTCATTTGATCTTTTCAGCTTTGTGAGGATAAGAATTATTATCTTCTATTTTCCAATTAAGGGTCCAGTTTGGAAAGACAACAGTTTGCTTTCTTTCTTTGTTTAAATCCCTCATGTGCTGCTTTTGGGGATAATTAAGTCTTAAAACCAGATTATATAATATTAGACCTAGTATTTTTTTCCTGTTCATCCACATGGAACTGTAGAAACCAGCTCTTGTGTAAATCCATTTGTCTTATTGTCTAATAGTACACTAGGAAGCATTTATGGTAAAGTAATATATCACAGATATATTTGAAAACTTCTCTTGCTTTCTCTTTAATTTGTCCTAAACAGAACATAAACTTCATGAATGGTTTTGGTTTTACTTTAACAGTCAACAGTTAAAAGTGATAAATTTTGCTTTCATCTCTTATTTTCTTTTCCTTATACTTCAGTAAAATGACCAAAGCAAAATTGAAGCACCAGAAGAGAAATAAGACCCTTGAATTATCTGTAGATAGTTGTTTTCTTCTATTCCTAATGGACCCCTGTTACTATGAGGGTTTCAGATTGAACTGCTAAAAATTTTACATCATCTCCTTTGTTAGTTTCCACTTAGCCCATTTTCAATGGATTGCTACTTTTGGTTTTACTTTAACAGTCAACAGTTAAAAGTGATAAATTTTGCTTTCATCTCTTATTTTCTTTTCCTTATACTTCAGTAAAATGACCAAAGCAAAATTGAAGCACCAGAAGAGAAATAAGACCCTTGAATTATCTGTAGATAGTTGTTTTCTTCTATTCCTAATGGACCCCTGTTACTATGAGGGTTTCAGATTGAACTGCTAAAAATTTTACATCATCTCCTTTGTTAGTTTCCACTTAGCCCATTTTCAATGGATTGCTACTTTTCTCTTTTTAATTATTTTGATCTGCCACTGCTTGGAAAGCTAAATTATCAAGGGTGTTAAAATTGTCTTAAAAATGAGAATACCATTTTAGGATTTTAGAGGGTAGTTAAAGTAACTTTTTTTTTTGCTACCAGAAATTGAACTCATGACCTTGAACCTGCCAGAGAGGTGCTATGCCACTGAGCTATTTTCCTGGCCCCAAGGTAGCTTTACTTTATAAATAATGAAATTGAGATCCAGAGAAAGAAAGTCTTGCCTAAAGCACCTAGCTGATTAACCCATTTGGAACAAGTGTAACCAAATTTTTCTTTTATGTTATACACTGGTTTTAGTTTTTCTTTTTAGTCACCAAATGAGAATCGAGAACACCAATGAATAAAGTGTATCAGTCATGAATATTTTATTTTATTTTAAAGAGGATAAAACTAAGGAAAATAAAACAATAAAACCAATCAAATTAAACAAGTATAAGTGATATAGAACTTCAAAACCTTACAAAATCAATAATAGTTACCAAAAAGCCTTTTGTTGTCCTCAGAATAGCTGCAGATACCTTGGGGCATAGTAAAAACAGAACAGAACAGAATAGAATAGAAATAATAAAAACAAAACAATGAATGCAATAAAGGGCTTCAAAACAAGACAACAGTAATCCAAAATGGCTTCCATAATATGTATTACTGTATTTTAAATAGTTGCTCATGCCATCAGATTTAATATAATCAAACAAAACAAAAGAAAATAAAACCCAACCCAACAAAACAATGAAAATGATATGATTTCCAGGCAAGGATCGCTTGTAGTGAGACCTCTTTCTCTCCCCTTGCAGCCCGCTCGCGGCGCTGACTCACAGAGAGAGACTTGGGTCTGCCTGTCCCCACTCTAGCAGCAGCCCACGCGTGGCGCTGGTTTCCAGGCAGGGATCACCGCCCTGTAAAGCTTGATTCTCTCCTCCACCTCTGGTCTAGTAATGTCAGTGACTCGCGGAGATAGGCTTGGGTCTCGACATGAACAGTTAGAGAACTTTTTATTTCCTTCCTACTTGATGGTTGAATTCTGCTAGACATGTTATTTCTATATATTTGCTTCATATGTATATGTTTATTTAATTGTATATATTCTCAAAAATTAAAGTCTGTCATTGTGACCCTAGCACGGATATTTGTTAATATAAACAATGTAGTTAATTTAGAGCCAGGCGTAGGTGGCTCACGCCTGTAATCCCAGTACTCGGGAGGCTGAGGGAGGATCGTTGAGAATTCGAGACCAGCTTGGGCTACAAAGTGAGCTCAAGGCCAGCCTGAACTGCGTAGCGAGAGCCTGTCTCAAAAAAAGACAAAAAGAAACAAAAACAAAAAACCAATGTAGTTAATTTCTAAGTTTATTGAAACTCATAAAGCTGAAAGCTAATAATAGGAACATTAAGATTTCTGCTTAAAATTGTTGAAATTATATATCTCACATTTATATTGTTAATACTTAGTACTTGAAAAACCTATCTGTAAACTTTGATAAAAAGAAAAAGTGCTTTCACTGTCACTTTCAATCAGTTCACATTTAATGTATTATGAAGTATTGAAATAGGGAAGTAAGGAGTTGAAAATATTTTCATTTTACAGTTCTTAGAATGCTTTAATAAATGTTTAGCAAGTATATTCAAGGAATATAAATGACTGTGAAGTTTTTCAGTTAAGATGAATTGGAAGACTTTAGGTTAACCTGAATATTGGAAGTAGGAGTTCTTGAAGTCTGATGACTGACAATTCTGTAACTTAAAAGCTTGCAGAGTTTTCTTACTGTAAAGGTAGTATTATGGACCAAGATACATTGGACCTAACTGGAAATTCACTGGCTGTAATTCTATTTCTCCTAGGATCTTCCTGGAGTTCTCATATCTTTATTCCTTTTGCGGGGGCCAAGAAGGAGTATCAGTGCTTATCTATCTTTTCTCTTTAGATTTCTAACTAGGTTGGATATGTCAAGTCTTTAATGATACTTTGCTTTGCTGATTGCAAAGCAAATTGGAATAAACTCTTTAGCTAATTGTTTGTGCTCAATTGTTTTAATATTTAGAGCTTATCAATTTTTGATTTTGTAAAAGCAATTTTATATGATGGTATTAGGTGACTGATATCCTTAAACACTGGTCAACAAACAGAATGGCAGAATTTTAGGACTGGAATGTATTACTGAGTCTAGTGCATACTTAAGATTTAGGGATATTTTACTGGGTAAGTTTCAGTTCTTTACCTTTGGCTTTCAAAGAATGCTAGAAGATTTCTGCTTTTATCCTGTTTGCTTCTAATTATAGAAATTATACTTTTGGTCCCAGTCTCCTGTGCTGTCTATCTACACTGATTCCCCATTACTTGTGATTTTGCTTTCTTCAGGCTCAGTAACTCTCAGTCAGCTGTGCTCCTAAAATATTACATGAAAAGTTCCAGAAATAAAAATTTGTAACTTTTGACTATATACTATTCTGAGTATCTTGCAATTAAATTTTGTGCTGTTCTACTCCCCCAATGAACTCAATATAGTTTAGTATTCACACTGTATACACTACTGGCCCACGTTTACTGAGTAGCGACTATAGTTCTTAAAGCTATTGCTATTTGTTGCAGTGCTTATGTTCCTACAACTCTTACTTTATTTAACAATTGCCGCAAAGAACAAGAGTAGTGATGTCAGTAATTTCATTATAGTATATTGTTAAATTGCTTTATTAGTAGTGATTGCTATTAATCTTTTCTGATTTATAAATTAAACTTTGGTGTGTGTGTGTGTATGTGTGTGTGTGTGTGTGAAGTCTCAGTACAATCTTACATCACTTAATGATGGGAGTAAATTCTGAGAAATGGATCATTAGGTGATTCGTCATTGTGGGAACTTTATAGAGTGTGTTTATATGAACCTAGATGGTATCAGTCAATCATTTGACATGTCTTCTTAGTACAATCAGAAGACCAGTAGACACAAGATGTGTGAGACTGCTGCTATAAAAACATTTCACAGTAAGCTTTTTTGTTAAAATGAGAAGTCGTATGCTCTGAAATGATGATAAGAAGTATATCGTAGAGCTAGTGATGAAACACAGTGGTAAAGCACTTGCCTAGTATTTGAAACCCCTAGATTCAATGTTTAGCACTGAAAAAAATGTAATGTAGTAAATATACAAAGCAGTGACATAGTTATTGTCTTTATCAAGTATGGAATACATATACTTGTATGTTCCTATACTTTTAAATGATTGGCAGCACAACACTTTATATCAGTATCTCCACAAACCTGTGAATAATGTATTCCTGTACACTATTAAGACACCTGTGATGTCATGAGGCAGTAGGAATTTTTTGACTCCTTTTAATCTCATGAGACTACCATTGTATATGTGATCTGTCATTGACTGAAATATTGTTACGTTGTACATGACTGTATTTGTAGGATTTGGTTCTATATCTTTGGTTTCACATTCATGTGGAGATGTGTAAGATGTGTATGGGAGTCACCAAGTGTGTCTATTGTGGATAAAAGAATTTTTATACTCCTTACAAAACTTGAATATACCTGTATTGTAAGTCCATTTCATTGTGGTCAGTTTGATATAGAGAAAAGATAGTGGACTTTACAGTTTGAAAAACTAACTCTGATTTTTTACTAATTGTGCAGTCCTGGGTATAATATTTATTCTGTGCACTCAAGTTCCCTAAGTATAAAGTATAGTATTATTTACTCATTACCTCATTATAGAGGTATAGTATTATTTACTCATTACTGGTTAAGGAGTTTTATTATTAATTAATTTATATTTAATTGACAAATGAAAAATTATGTATTGATATACAATATAATGTCTTGATATATATTCTTTACAGATTGGCTGAATCAAGCTGATTAGCATATCTATTACTGCATATATAGTACCTATAGTTTTTTAATGATGATAATTAGTGAAAACATGAAAACCACTATATTATCCTAGAACTTGGCTTCTATTTTGCAGTTGAATCATTGATTTTTTTAGAATAATTTTTCTCACATTTCTAAGTAGATTTTGCTTTTAAAATGCTTAAATAAAAATGCTTAAACAATTCTTAAACACTACAATATCATGCTTCAGAAAATTTAACATTACTATTTGCATTAAAGTTTACTATTTATAAACTTTACTATTTGCATTAAAATATGCATAAGACAATCATCCCTTTTTCAAATTATATGAATTCTGTGAAATTTACTTTTGAATGGAAATGCATTACTATTCCTGTTCTTTAAAAATATGTAATCAGTTTTTTATGTAATATCTGACTTATTTTTTGTAATTTACTGTTTGATACACTATGTATAATGCTAGTCAGTATTTCAGCCTCCTGTGAGAAGGGCTAAATAAAGAGATGTTGAGGCCTTCCAAAGGAATATTCTACTCTATTGTACTGCTCAAAGGTAAGATTTCTTGACATTTATCTGAAAATCCCAAACAGTTTGTGCTCGAGAGCTCTGTTATTTGCTGAAGTAAATCAGTAAACAGCATGATTGAAGCAAGACCTCACCTGAAAACTTTCAACAGTATCTTCTTATTTTGTCTTTTTATAATTTGGGTGTAGTTTTACACTGTAGAACATTGGAAAAAATAATTTGATATAATGTTATGTTTTCCTCCACTTTTTCATTGATTTAAAAAAATTATTAAGGAAGATTTTTAAAAGTTATAAAGGTTTTTAACTATCTTAAAAGATCATAGAATCCATTATATAGTCACTTTAAAATCATTTAAGTAGGATGTTTAAATTAGAAAAAATCAACATTATTGAAAGTTTTTCTTTGATAGAGAACCTGGTTTTGGCTGGGGATTTAGCTCAGTGGCATAAGTGCCTGCCTGTCAAGCACAAGGTTGTGAGTTTGATCCCTGGTTAAAAAAAAGAAAGAAAGAAAGAAAAAAGCAAACCTGGTTTGATTTTTATTTCATAATCATTAATGAAAGCTATCAGTTACATTAATTATTATTTACAACTCACATAGTAATTTTCATCTCTCATCATATTAAAAATTCATTCTGTAATCTCTTCCATAAAAACACTGTAAACAGCACCTGCCAGAGCACTGTAGATACAAAGGCCATCAAGTGTATATTCACTGCATTGTGCCAAACAACAGAGAAAGAGTTAATAAAAACTGAATACATTAAAGATTACAAAGGCTTTTATTTATTAGGGGATAGGGAGGGTATGGTATACATGGGATGAAACATTAATAACCTCTCCATTATGCAGGACCGACCTATTGCTTTGGAACTATTCTCTTTGCTCCACAGGGACTGTGAAACTGTGTTTTGGTGGTCTATAGCAGAGGTTAAACTTGGCAAATGCAGTAGTGAATGATGTAATTGAATGCATACCATATGTATTGAGAGTCAGTGAATGCTATTCTCACTGCCGTGTACAAGAATATGTAAGTGTTGGAATGGAAAAACCATTTTTATGAAAATATAGAGAAGTAAAACAAGAATGTTCTGTCCTGAGCGTGATCAGATCGCCAGTAGCTGCCAAGTATGAATACTCCCTGTAAGGCTTTCTCTTCTTAATTCTCCAGCTTCTGGCCTTTTGTTGGCTCTCAAATGTAGTCCATTCGGAAGGCCTTATTCAGCATGTTCTTTCTATTGATACGATATGAACAAATGAAAGTTCCATTTTCTCCATTAAAGTAAAGCTGAGAGAGTATTTTACTGTGCACAGTTGCAGCAGATGGAAATGATTAATTGATTTAGCTAACTTGCCAAATTGTTCTCTTTTCCCCAGCAGAATATGGTTATATTAGAGACTCAGTGCTGCTAATCATTGTTCCTTTCATTAATATATCAGAAAGAATATAATTCTGGTGCTTTAATTATTCTCATTACTATTATTTAAGATATTGTTACATTATGCTGTAGTGCTTCACTTATGGAAACATCAAATAAATAAAGTGATTTCTACTAGGAATTTGTGGCTTATAAGATAGAAGAGTATATGAAGATACAAAAGCTGTGAAGTACCTAGTTATTACTCTTCAGTTTTTATTAACAAGTCACAAGATCTTTAGTAAAAGTCCAATAATTTTCTTGAATAGATACCATCTTTAAATCTGAAGCTGTGTTTTACCTTATACAAAGGCTACCTCACAGAGCAATATGATTTTACAATATTTTGATGAGCAATGCTTGTTTGTTATAGGCTATAAGAATATATAATAAATGTAAATAATAAAATGAAATATAACAGAATGGTTAGAATTTTGATATCTTTACTTTTAGAATGTTTTTCTGATCATGCACACATACATACATGAACATATACGTGTGTATATAGATGTGACTATGGAGATGGTCCCTGATTTATGATAGTTCAGCGTATGATCTTTTAACTTTATGATGGTGCAAAAGTGATAAGCATTCAGAGGAAATTGTATTTTTAACTTGGGCTTTTTGCTGGGCCAACAATAGGCGATGCATACCCTTCTGCGATGCTGCAGGTCCCAGCTAGCTATAGGATGATGGCATAGATTAGTATTACTTTAAAGTGTAATGTTCTCAGGACTTTTTTGTTGTCATTATTCAATAAATTATGTGAGATTTTTCAATATATTGTTATAAAATAGATTTTGTGTTAAATAATTTTGTCTACCTGGAGTTTAAGTGTTTTGAGCACATTTCAGGTAGGTTAAGCTAAGTTATTATGTTTTGTAGGTTAGGTGAATTTAATGCATTTTTGACTTAATCATGTTTTCTCTTTTTAGTGGGTTTATCAGGTCATAACCTCATCCTAAGTAGAAGAATGTTTCTATATTTTTATTTTATTTATTTTTGTATTTGGTACCAGGGATTGAATCATGACCTCGTACTTACCAGGCAGGCACTTATGCCACTGAGCTAAATCCCTGGCCCCTGTATTTTTAAAAAATTTGGAAACCCTCTGAAATTTACTGTTTTTTTTTTTTGGTAGGGGGTGCCAGGGATCAAACTTATGACCTTTAAGGGGGCGGAGCAAAGATGGCAGATAGATAACAGCTGGCTACAGAGGGTCCCTGAGATAGTCAATTTAGAATTCAACATAATACAGCGTGGGGAGCCCCGAACAGAGGGAGATGAATTCTCTTGTCCCAAGAAGAAACTAAGGTGAGAAGAACCAATCAAATATATAGTCCCAGTGCTATTATTGGAACAGCTAAAGGTTCAGTGCTCCTGCCTGCAGTAGGCAACTTGCCAAGATGTCCAAGGTTCCTCCACTTTGACTCACCAGAGGCGCAGTCACACTGAGGTCGGGTCGGCCAGCCTAATGGAGAGCTGAGCTGATGGGGAGCCTACCTCAGCCTGTGGTGAGTGACAGGTGTAGAGCCATTCTACAGAAAGGGGGACTCCAGCGGACGACATTCTGGGACTGAGCAGCACTAGCAAGTACAAGGGGCAGCAGTGACTTCAGTCAGTTGTACCCTTTCTGAACGGGATCGGTAGAGTGAGATAGGCCTGGGTCACACAACCTGTTTGAGGCCCAATAGGTCATCCGAAATCAAATCCCTATGTGGTAGCGCACACTAACATAGTGAAGCCTCAGAAATTTGACCCAGAGGGAAGGTGGTGCATAGTAATGCAGTGCAGGCCTCAGCAGCTTGACTGATCCGGAGGGGAGGGGCCAGCATACGCTGCCTCTGTCTGCAACTCACTAGCACACTGCAGTGGGAAGGGTCACCATGCCAGCGTGCTTCAGAAGAATTGTAACCAACAAAGAAAGAAATTGGGGCCTCCTGGAATAAACACAAATGATGGGAAGAGGAAGCAACAACAAAAAGTCGCCAGGTCCCAACCCTGAGAACATTGACCCAGGACAGGTAAATATAAAGGAGAATGAGAACAGCAAACATGCAATATCAGACACAGCACCAGTGGACATAAAGAGATATCTTCGGGACCTCATAGATGAGTTCAAAAGTGAAATATTAGCCAAGTAAAGCAAGATATAAGAAGATTAATAAAAGAGATACTAAGCACCCTCAAGCAGACACAGGTGGAAGACGGGAGGAACTCAAATAAAGGAGAGAACCATTTGATGAAGAATATAAACAAAATATAGAATACATGAAGCAGATTCAAAGAGATTACCAGGAAATTAAAAACTCCATTGAAAGCCGGCAAATCTGCTTGAAAGAAACTAAGGATAGATTATACAAACTGGAGGACAGTTTTGCAATGTGGGATTATGAAAGAAAAAACTTTTTAAAAATAATAAGGAAAGAAGCCGTAACAATACAAAGGCTAGAAGACAACAAGAGGATCTACAACAAGAGGATCTTTGAGAATAAAGAATGTGAATGAAGAAGCAGGGGTATAAACAAAAGAACTACAAAGGTTATTCATAGAAATAATTAAGGAAAACTTCCCAAACATAGGAAAAGGAAATGATACTCAGATGTATGACGCATACAGAACTCCAGCCACCTACAACCAAAACAGAGCTACACCCAGGCATGTAGTAATCAAGATCCCAGAAAAATATAAGAACAGAATATTAAAAGCTGTTAGAGACAAGAAAAAGATAATCTATAAAGGAAGGCCCATCAGAATAACGGCAGACTTCTTGACACAAACCATTAAGTCAAGAAGAGCCTGGAGCGAAATATTCCAAGCCCTGGAAGAAAGTAACCTCCATCCCAGATTGATATACCCTACTAAACTGTCTCTAGAAATTAATGGAGAAACAAGATACTTCCAAGGCAAAGAGGAACTTGGGAAATTCGCAAACACCAATCCAACTCTACAGAGATTACTGCAGAGCATTCTAGAGAGAGAGAAATGTCCTTGGATTCCAGGAACAGTGGCAGAGAAGCCTCAATGAATGGGGCAGAAAACAGAATGAAGAAGATAAGCAGACAACTGATGGCAAACAAAGAGCACAACAGAAATGAGGCAGAGAAGGTTGGTTATAATCTCTAATATAGATGTCCTTGATACTCTAAACTAAAAAAAAAAAGAAGAACCACATGTGGAGTAGATCAGGAGGCACGGTCCACCAAGATGCTATTTGTAGGAAATATAATTAACATGAAAAAGAGTACATGGACTGAAAATCAAATATGAGAAAACTATGCTCTATGTGACAGAGAACCAGAGAGTAATAGGGGCAACTAGACTAGTATTTGTGGATAGGCTGGAAAGACAGGCTTTAATAGGTAAAGGAATACCATTAGAGATCAGGTCCAGGAGAGAGAAGGTTTGGAACCACTTAGATAAATAGCAAGTTGCCCCCCAATTTAAACCAGGGGTCTTGGTCAGACCCAAAAAATGCACAGTATACCCTGGGGAAGTGAAAGTGGAGGGAAGAGTCTTAAAAAAGATGGCAGAAGGTATTGTTAATAGTGTATCAGGATTTAAAACCCACATTACTCGCACTATCTGCTTAGATAGATTTTATTCCTTTTTTGATAGCTTTTATTCTGTCCCAGTTTGTCTACTTGTATTAGATTTGAGGGCACAGATAGCTATCCCCAAAACATCAGGATATAGCACAGTAATCATCTTTAATTTCCTGTTATCTTAATCTGGAGCCCTGTGTGACTTATAGTGTTTTATCATGACTGATCTTAGTTAAATCTGGTTTGTTTGATTGCTGTTTGGTATTGACAGATGTTATTCAAAACTGATATGATTAGTAATATCAAGTCTGAGAGTATAGGTAACTACAATGAAGATGACAAGACTGTACGATACACATTCTGGTTTGATAACTGCCTGCTTTTGAAGTTTTATACTATATACAAAGTTCTGGGGGGGGGTTGTCTTTTTTTTTCATTTTTATCGGTACCAGGGATTGAACTCACGACCGCCTGCTTGCAAGGCAGGTGCTTATGCCGCTGAGCTAAATCCCCAGCCCCAGTTCTGTTTTTATTAATACTGTTATGTACTGATATATTTAATTATATGTCTATGTCTGATGATATAGCTAATTCTATTGACGATAACAAGAGACAACACAGGAACTATGGTAGAACTCCTTGTACAATCGTCTTATATTTCTTTTTCATTTCATGTGTTTATAGGAATATGTTTTGTTTTGTTTTTTCCTCTAATATAGAAAAGATAGAAATACATGTTAAGACTCATGCATGTGTAGAATCTATAAACAGTTTACGAGAACTGATTTTATGACACATGATGAAATGAACAGGTACTTACTAAAGTACCCAGTGCTGATCCTGGAGTGTCATAATGTGAAATCCAACAATAGTATTATTCTTTATTCAGAGTGATATTAGACTGCTTGGGTTTGTTCAATCTCAACATAATTGAAGATATGGATAACTGCATGTATGTTTAAGTGTATAGGATTGATAACCATATTTCTAAGTTTTTGTTGGATAGTTGAACAGAACTGTTTGCAGCCTCACTGTTTAAATCCCCACTTTATATTCTCCACTTTAGTATCTTGAATAACTATTTGTAAGAGGACAATCTGTAATTGTCAACTGGTGATTTCTTACTGTTTATTTTTTTCTTTGAAATTATGTATTATTTCTACCTGTTTTCTGTTTTGTTTAGTCTTTAAAACTTAAAAAAAAAAAAAGACACTACAGTATCCAGTGCTGATCCCGTAGTGTCATGATGTGAAATCCAGCAGTGCTATTATTCTTTGTTCAGAATGACGGTAGCCTGCTTTAGTTTGTTTAATCCCAACATAATGAAGATATGGATAACTGCATGTATGTTTAATTGTATAGGATTGACAACCATATTACTAAGTTTTTGTTGGATAGTTGAATAGAACTGTTTTCAGTGTCTCTGTTTAATTCCCACTTTATATGTTCCACTTTTGTATCTTGAACAACTATTTGTAAAAGGGATAGTATGTAAACATCAGTGGTTTCTTACTGTTTATTTTTTCTCTGAATGTATGTATTATTTCTACTCATTTTCTGTTTTGTTTAGTCTTTCTTTAAATAAAATTTAAAAAAAAGAAAAAACCCCAAACTCATGACCTTCTGCTTGCTGGACAGATGCCTTACCTGCTGAGCTAAATCTCCAGAGTTAAGATTTTCATTTTCTAGATTATTTTGACTTAATGTATCTTCAGATTTTCACATCATTAAAATGTTTTTGAAATCTTATTTTTAGTGATAAAAATTTTTGTTTTAAAAAGTAAATGCTGCTTTTGTATACTAGAAAAAAAATTTTTTCCATTTCAGTTCTTAAAAATTTAACCAAGGAAGCGATTACTAGAATTAAATGTGACATGGCTTAAAGTATCACTATGACGCATTAGCTTGTATGCACATGCATCGGACAGACTCTTACTGATAAAAGAGTAAGAGATAATATTTTTCTTTACATTAGAAATTCAAAGTGTGAGCTGGAAAATAGCCACTACTTATATTGTTCTAAGAATAGTGAGGAAAAACTTACTAGGGTGAACATTAAAAAAATCATTTTAAAGTTAGAAACTTCTTTTACATTTTTTTAAAGTTGTAAAATTCCAAAACATTTTTCTACTTAAGAAGAATTTATTATGAAAAATTTCACATACATACAGAAGTTAAGAGAATTTGTATGGTAAACTATATAGAAAATAAAAATTCAGCTTATAGATAATTTTATTTCACATCTAAATCACCTTATCATCTCCTGTACTTTTTTTGTAGCAAGTAACTTTTTAAAAATTATGAGTCTTTTCTTTAGTGATAGGAATAAGCAGCACTGGAAATACACCCTTTGGTAGAATGAGTGAGGCATCAGGGAAGTGTTAGGGTGGGGAGAGACTAAAATTCACCTAGCAAACATTCAGGGTGCCTATCCTGTGGAAACACTACACTTGTTGCTGAGGACACAGATTGAAAAGGGTTGATCATGTCTTCAAAGAGCTACCTTCTTAGGCATGTATACTGGTAAATACTACATAATTGTAATACGATAGAGCAAGTGTCAAGTTTGTTCTATCTATCTCTATATCTATCTGTGTGTCTATATCTGTCTATGTATCTAAGTATATGTAGATTTTTGATATGTATATATGATATGTATATCGATAATATATACACAGAGAGACTTATATCCAATATGTTGGGCTATTATAGGGGTACCTAGTGACATTGGATAAGCCAAAGTATAAAATTACATATGATTAACATCTTTTATGTATCTGACTTTTAGCTGTTTCCATATGATTTTTAAAGATCTTCTCCTTATGAAGACAGTCATTACAGTTACCTCAAAGATGTGAATTAATACTTTGCTATGTATTTATTACACAGATGAGAGGGAAAATAGATTTTTCCCTTTACCATATTCATGATCAAATTATTATAGAAAAGAGGAAAAATTGTATGTTATTTTATAGCCAGGTTTGTATTAAAGATTAAAGACTGTAAATGTAGCAAATACAACAAATTATTGATGTACATGAGTCTGTTAACTCAGGCATAGTTGTGAGTAAATTGGAGAAGCTCATCTTTCACTATTGATCAACACTTTAACTGGTATATTTGTGCATGAGACTGAATATAGGAAATACTTTTTTTCTGAAGCATGAATTCCAGCAGGCCTGCCAGGCTTTCATATGAGATGGACAATTATTATGAAACCAGAAATCATTAGAACAGTGGCTGGAATCTGTCACAGGCTGCTGCTGACTGGAACTAATGACTATTTTAATTTTTGCCAGAAAGTTACATTATTTATTAGCATCTTGGTAATCTATAATATTTTAAAGAGATCTTAACTAGTACCATTAATATACAGCTAAAGATAACATTAAATGTGAAATATTCTTGTTGAAAATAATATTAGATGAATATTTTTATGCATCATTTTAGTTTAGAATTCACTATATATAATCCCAGTAACTCAGGGAAAAAGAATTTTTATTATCCTCATTTTGTAGATGAGAGGAAACTGAAATCTAATGATATTAAGTGACCTTTTCAAATTTACCTGGTAAGTTACACAGATAGTTTTTGAAATTATTCATTTATTGAACAGTCATTTTGAGTCTGCTTGTAAAAGGCACTGGGGATGAGGATTTGGAAACCATGGCACTTACATCCTAAGGGAGAGCCAGATATTAAAGTGATCAATCATAGGATTAATTATTTAATCATAGTAGTAATAAGCAGTGCTAAGGAGTATTGTGTGGGATGAGAGTATATAAGAGGAGGACCTGACACAGTCTTGAAGTTCCAAGAAGAAGTATTTCATCTGAGTTCAGAAGGAAGTGGAGGAGGTGGTGAGTGTTTAGGTAGAGGGAATTGCACGGGCAGTAGTCCAGAGGTGGGGATGGGGATTGTAGTTAGGTTTAAAAACTGAAATTAGGCTAGTGTATTTGTAGTAGTATATTTGGATGTCTAGTGAGGCTATCAGGGGCCAGCCCAAGTTTCTTGCTTCTTAGTAGAAGAATTCAACAAATTATTTAGTGCTTGAGACAATTAGTGATGCAATCTGAAAGAACTTCCTTTAGAACACATTCCCTCTCCTTTCCACCTCTTCCTTTCTGCCCCTCTTTTCTCTGTCTGCTGACAGGTAATCTACTGTAGTAAGCCACAAGCAGCCATGGACTCTTATGGGTATTATACGATGAGTCTGTATCAGTAAAATACATAGTCCAAACAGATTTTTTTTTTGATACAGTCTCTTTAAATTGTCCAGCTGGCCGAGAACTTGAAATCCTACTACTTCACTCTCCAAAGTAGCTGGGATTACAGACATAATCACTGTGCCCAATAGGATATTTTTTTTAAAAACATGGCAAATACAAATACTAATGCTTTATTTTAAAAATAAAATACAAAATATTGGTGTAAATCTAAAAGATTTAAATACTTCCATTTTGATAATTCAGTTAAGAACCTATACAGTACATACATATCTCAATTCCTTTTATTCATCTCTTACCCTTTTTCTCCCTCTATCTCTTGACCCCCTTCCTCTTTTAAAAAATTTTAATGGTACATTTTAGATATACATAACACTAATATCCATCATAGGATATTTGATGAGTACTGGTACAGTTTGTACCTGTACGTGATATATTGTTCTTCTTTTTTCACATTCCCCTCATCTCTCTTCAATTGTTCTCCTCATTTTTTTTTTATCTTTTTGAGACAAGGTCTCACTTTCAGTTCAGGCTGGCCTTGAGCTCACTCGGTAGCCCAGGATGATCTCAAACTTGCAGTGATCCTCCTGCCGCAGCCTCCTGAATGCTGGGAATATAGGCACATACCACCATGCCCAGCTGTCCTCCTTACTTACAAAAACTTTGTTTCCGTTTTTTCCTTCTCTCTTTTTTCTTCTCCCTTCCTTAATTTTCCCCTCCCCTCTTCTTTATTCTCCTTTTTCATTTGGACATTTTCCTGCCATATTCCAATGTCTATTATACATTTTGGTCCTTGTTTAAACTCTTTGGTTTCTCACACCAGAGAAACATGCAATATTTGAACATGTGTATCTGATTTATTTCACTTAAGAGTTTAGTCTCAACATACATCCATTTATCTAGAAATGTATCAAGTTTATCCATTAATTGATTGATGGGCATTTGGACTGATTCCAAAATTTAAGCATCACAAACTGTGCTGCTATAAACATAAGTGTGCATATAACCACTGTGATAGGATGCTTTTAATTATTTTGAGAAGATATCAAGAAGGGGAATAGCTGGGTTAAATGGAACCTCTAGTTTTAGTTTTTCGAGGAATCTCCATACTGATTTCAGTGGTTGCACCAGTCTACATTTCTATCAGCAGCGGAAAGCTTTTTTTCCAACAGCCACACCAGCATTTATTGTTGGTCAATTTCTTGATAGCAGCCATTTGTTCTGAAGTGAGACGGGCTCTCAGCATTGTTTTAATTTGCATCTCTAGAATGACCAGTGATGCTGAATATTTTTCATGTATTTATTTGCCATTTCTACTTCTTCATCTTAGATATATCTATTCATTTTATTATTTTTAAAATTTTATTTAAAAGAGAATAAAATAACAGAATAACAAAATCAAACAGAATAAAGCCAATCAACACAAAACAGTGAAAGTGATGCAAGACTTCAAACCAGGGCAATAGCTACGATAATGCTTCTTCTTGTGTTCAAAATTGCTACCCATACCATCAGACTTAGTAAAAATCAAATAAAACAGAACACAGTAAAGCCAGTCAAAACTGAACATTGAAAAAAACAAAACAATAAAATGGAATAAAAACAGTGAGAACAATATTGGATTTCAAAAACAATATAGAAGCAAATACCTTATATTTGCTATATTGCATATTGTTATCCTCTTAATGGATGCTCAGACTACTAGTCTTAGGCCTACAAAGTCAATCAAACAGTACAAGCATTAAGTTGTTTTTGTACCTCAGTTGCTATGAACTCAGCCTGTCCTCTGAGTCAGCTGGTTGCTTATGGGGTGGGGGTTCTTGTGTCTCAGCCTGAGCCCTAGTCGGCTCATGAGAAGGGCAAATTGGCTTTTTTTTCACCCCTCCCAGGCCCAGCATGCCTTCTGCTGACTCACAGAAAGAGCAAGGTGACTTCTTTCCCTTCCTGGACCCCACATGGTTTGTGTGACTCATAGGAAAGGCAAATTGACTTCTTGTTATACACCTCCCAGACCCAGCATGGCTTCAGCTGACTCTTGGAAAGAGAGAATTGGCTTCTTGCTACTCCTCCCAGGAACAGCATAGCTTCCACTGACTCACAGGGAAGGTGAATTAGCTTGTTTCTCCTCCTGGGCTCCACACGGTTTGTGCAGCTCACAGGAAGGGTGAGATGGCTTCTTGGTTCTCCTCCCAGGCCCTGCATGGCCTCTGCCAACTCAGGAAAAGGTGAATTGGCTTGTTTCTGTTCCTGACTTCATGGCTCTGTCTATTCATTTTAGATGCCCATTTTTGGATTGAGTGTTTAAATTTGGGCGATCTTATATTTTAAATTTATTTTTATATTCTAGATATTAGCCCTTTGTCTGAGGAAGAGCTAGAAAAAAATTTTCCCATTTAATTGGTCATCCTTCACTCTGTTGGTGTTTTTTTTTTTTTTTTTTGGATTTGTTTTAACTGTGCAAGAACTTTTTAATAAGATGAGATCCCAGTTGTTGATTCTTTATGGTATTTTATGCATGTTTGGGTTTCTAGTCATAAAGTCTTTTTCCACACTTATGTCTTCAAGAGTTCTAACTTTTCTACCTTCCAGTAGCTTTAGTGTCTGTTTTTAAATATTTAGTCTTTTGATTCATCTACATTTTAGTTTAATGCATGATGAGAGCTATGTGTCTAGTTTTTGTCGCTGGCATGTGGAAAGCGAGTTTTTCTAGCTCCATTTATTAAAGTGGCTATTTTCTTCCAGTGAAAATGTTTGACCCCTTTGTCAAATATAAATTAGTTAAATGTGTTTGGAGTTGTTTCTGCATCTTCTGTTCATTTATCCTCAGGTCTGAGATTTTGCCAGGACTATGCTGTTTTTATCACTGTAGCTTTGTAGTATAATCAGGGATTGTGATGCTCCTCACCTTTAAAGCAATTATTTCTATCATCCAAAACATTTCCTTGGCCAGGGAATATGTAGCTGAGTGACACAGTGCCCGCTTGGCAAGTGTGAACTTCTGAGTTTGATTCCCAGTACCAAAACAACAACAACAAAACAAAAAACAAAATTTCCTCTTATGCTTCTGTAGTTGTCACCACCTCTATTGCTGCTGGCCCTCGGAAACCATTAATTTACTGTCATTATAGATCAAAGTTTCTGGAGGTTCTTGTAAGTGGAATGAAAGAATTTGTTATGCTGCTTCCAGCAATGAGTGAGTATTGCATTTGAATCATATTCTTAACAACACTTGATATTTATATACTTTTAATTTTTAATTGTAGTAAGAATATTTAATATAAAATCACCCTCATTTATTTTTAAGTGTGTAAGTTCAGTAGTGTTCTTTGCTGTATAATAGCTCTCTAGAACTTTATCTTGTAAGACTAAAAGTTTATTACTCATCAAACTACTGCTTCTTTATTCTTCTATTTATAATTATTCTACTTTGTTTCTATAATTTTGACTACTCTAGGACTCTCATAGAAAGAGGGTAAAATAATATAGTATTTGTCTTTTTATGTCTGACTTATTTTATTCAGCATTCTGTATACAAGACTTTTCTTGTGGTCAAGATTTTTCTTTAATATTTTTTATTAGCACATACTTACATTACATGATGATTATTCCTTGTAGGTTGTAGCATATGACAGGATTTTCCTCTTTTTAAAAACTGAATAATATTTTATGTATATATATACAATGTTTAAAAAATCTAGTCATCTGGTGATGGATATTTGTTTTCTTTTACCACTTGGTTATTGTGACTGATGCTATAATGAATCTGGACTTGCAGATAATTTGAGATATTGTTACTTGGCCCATGTCTGGCAGCACACCCCGTGACAGATGAATTACGTCAAGAGACAATGTTCTGAGGCAAGAAGAAAACTATTCAAAAGGCTGACTAGCCAGCCATAGTGACACACACCTGTGATATCCACATTCTGGAAAGTTGATGACAAGTTTGCGTCTAGTCCAGGCAACTTAGTGACTTAGTGAGAACCTGTCTCAAAATAAAAAGTACAAAAAGAGGTCTAGATTTAGGTCTGTGTGAAGATCCTGGATTCAGTCTCCAACACTGGGGCCAATGGTGGGGTGTGCTATATAAGAAAATAGAGAACACTCTTTGCAAAGTATATTTTGCTAGGAATTTGATGTAGGAGTGGTTTACATGAGTAATGAATAATCATAGACTGGGGGGTGCTTTCTCATGGGAGGTAAACCAAACAACACAGATCTGATTTTTATTGTGTAGTCATGAGATGCTTTTTAGTTTTTCAAATGTCAAAAACAATTATTTCCTTGGGCTATTCTTTTCACTGATTAGTTTGCTTATAGCAACTACGTATTTTGCAGCGAACAAACTAGAAGAGATAGCTTCCACAAGGGCCTCTTGCTGATTGTCAAACTTAGGGTAATTGTGAAGGTTTAGATCTAAAATGTCCCCTGCCTAAATCTCATGAGCTCAGAAGTGAGCCTAAGGAGGTCATTGGGGATATAATCTGCAGGGAGATACTCTGTCCTTGGCTCTCTTCTTTTCTCTTTCTGCTTCCTGGCCATCATGGAGTGAACAGATTCCTCTGGCATGCCCTTTCCTCATGTTGTCTCTGCATTGGAACCAGCTGATCATGGACTGAACCCTCTGAAACCATGAGCCAAAATAAACCTCTGATTTAAATTGCAGGTGTTATTTTGTATTTTGTCCTATCAATGGAAAAGTGACTAATATATACATTAGCGAAATAAAAGCATCCTTAATGCTTGGCTTTTAATACTGCTTTCCATTCTTTTAGATACATATTCAGAAATGAGATTAAAGGGTGCTTTTGTTTGAACATATCCCTCAGATTTCATGTGTTGGGGACATTCATCAGTGGAACAGTGTTGGGAGGTGGGACCTAATAAGAGATGTTTAAATCTTTGACCTTGAGAATAGATAAATGTTAATGTGAGAATGGGTTCATTATAAAAGCAAGTTCAGCCCTTTCTTGTTCTTGGTTTGCACTCCCTTGTCCTTCTGCCTTCTGCCATGAAAGCTATTACCACACGCCAATGCCATGCTTTTGGACTTAGCCTCCAGAACCAACTGTGAGCCAAATAAATGTCTATTTTTGTAAATTATCTAGTGCCAGGCATTGTATTATCACAATACAAAATAGGCCAATGGAAAATTATATAGCAATTCTAAGTTTTTGTTTTTTAAAGAATCTCCTTACTATTTTTCTTAGTGCCTGCATCGTTTTAGATTCCCTTCAGCGGTACACAAGGGTTTAATTTTCTCTATATCTTTATGAACACTTATTTTTTGTATTATACAATCCTACTGGGTATGATATATCTCATGGGTTTTGATTTATTTATGTCTAATAATTAACAATTTTAAGCATCTTCTCATATACTTGTTAGCCATTTATATATTAATTCTTTGTCCTTTTTAAAATCATGTCATTTTGTTGAGTGCTCTGAATATTAATACCTTATTACATATATGATTTTGAATTATTTTCTCCAATACCATGGTTGCCTTTTTACTGTGGTTATTTCCTTTTCTTTGTAAAAGTTTTGTCAATTTTTGCTTTTACTGCCTGTGGTTTTAGCATCTGGGAAGTCATTACCAAATCTGTCGTGAAACTTTCCCCCTCTATTTTCTTTTAAGAGATTTATAGTTTCAAGTCTTGCTTTGAGGTTTGTAATACATTTTGAATTTGGGTATGTTATGGAAAATAAGGGCATATCTTCATTCTTTGGCTTATAGATATTGCATTTTCTTTGCAGCACTTACTGAAAATGTTTTTGCCCATAATGTGATACCAACACTTATGTGCAAGATTATTTGACTATATTGATAAGGATTTATTGCTGGGCTCTCTGTTCTGATTCTTTGGTTTATATATCTATGTTTTGGTTAGTACTCTACTATAACTGCTGTTTTGATTACCATAATCATGGAGTATTTGAAATCGGAAAATTTGTGGTCTCTAAGTTTGTTCTGTTTTTAAAATTTTATTTTAAAAATAAAACACTTTCAAAATGAGATAATAGGAGAATAGCAATGATTAATACATTGCATATTGTTATCTTTAAATTAGTTACTCAGAGTATAAGGTATAGCCATTTAGTTGTCCAAAAAATGTTAGCATGACCTTTTCTTTTTAATGAACTAAGAGAAATTAATAATGTAACTATCTTAACTATCATATATGTATATTTTTCTTCTCCTTCCTTCTTTTATCCTTTCCCTCATCCAAGTTTCTCTTTCATTTTGAACAGTTTCTTCCCATTTCACAGTATCTATTCTACATTTTGAATCTTGTTTACTCTTTGAGCTTCTCACATTATGGAAACAATACAATGTTTACACATGTGAGTCTGGTTTACTTCACTTATGAGTATGGTTTCTCAAGTTGCATCCATTTACCCATAAACATTTCTATAGCTGGCAAACGTTTTTCTCACACTGTGGGTTGTCTCTTCATTCTGTTGGTGGTTTATCTTGCTGTGCAAAAACTTTTAAATAAGATGAGATCCTAGTTGTTGATTCTTTGTAATAGTTTCTATGCAATCCAGATTTTATTCATAAAGTCTTTGCCTAGACCAATTTCTTCAAGAATTTTACCTATTCTATCTTACAGCAGATTTAAGTTTTCTCTTTCAATATTTAGATCTTTGACCTATTTTGAATTCAGTTTAGTGTATGGTGAAAGATATGAGTCCAATTTTAATTTTTAGCATTGCAAAACCAGTTTTTCCAGCACAATTTATTGAAGAGGCTTTCTTCCCAGGAATGTGTTTGGCTCCTTTGTCAAAGATAAAGTGGCTGAGTATGTCTGGAGTTGTTTCTGTACCTTCTAGTCTGTTCTGGAGTTGTTTCTGTATCTTCTAATCTGTATTTTCTAATCTGGTGTGTATGTGTGTGTGTGTGTGTGTGTGTGTGTGTGTGTGTGTGTGCGCGCGTGTGTGTGCGTACGTGCACGCCCATGCCAATATCACTGTTTTTATTGCAGTAGCTTTAAGGTATAATTTCAACTCAGGTAATGTGATACCCCTGTCTTGTCTCTGTTACCCAGAGTTGCCTTTACTATTCTAGATCTCTTTGGATTCCGAAGAGATGTGGAATTTTAGGATTATTTTCTCTAATTCTGTGAGATATGCTTTTGGAATTTTAGCATGTTCTTTTTTAAAAATATATTTTTGGCAATTTGGGAGCATCGCATGAATTTCAGATTTTTTTCCTGTTTCTTCAAAAAGTATTATTGGTGACTTTATAGATTGCATTGACCCTAGATTGATTTGGGTAGCATGGACATTTTACCAAATTAACTCTTTTAGTTTGTGAACATGGCATGTTTATGTATTTATTTGTGTCATCTTAAATTTCTTGCTGCATTGTTTAGTTTTCAGTGTACAGATTTTTTTGACTCCTTGGTTAAATTTACTCCTAAATATTTTATTCTTCTAGGTATCTATAGTAAGTGGAATAATTTTCTTAATTTCCTTCTTGGATTGTTCATTATTACTTTACAGAAACCTAATTTTTGTATAAATTTCCTATCCAGTGACTGTTAAATTTGTTAGTTCTAACATATTTTTATGGGCTCTTTGGGATTTTCTATATAAAAATTGTGTTATCTGTGAGCAGAGAAAATTTTATTACTTCCTTTTCAATTTGGATGGTTTTTATTTCTTTTTCTTGCCTAGTTTCTCTGGCTAGGACTTCTTATACCATGTGGAACAGAACTAATGATAGCAGTCAACTTGCCTAGTTCCTGACATTAGAGGGAAAGCTTTGTTTGTCATCACTAAATATGATATTATTTCTGGGTTTTTCATATATTAGCTCTGGGTTTTTATTGTATTAGGGAAAGCCTTGTTTTCTTCCTAATTTGAGTTACATTTTTTAAATAATAAAGGTATGTTTATTTTCTCTATTGTTCTTTTTGTATTAATTGAGACAATTGTGAGATTTTGGACCCTCGTTTTATTATGTTTTATAAACTGATTTTTTGTGTTCAAATCATCTTTCCATTCAAAGGATAAATCCTCCTTGGTTCTGGTACATAGTCTATTTAATGTAGTGTTGAATTCATTTTGCTAGTATGTACATTTTGAGTATGTTTCATCTGTATTCATTAGGAATATATCCTGTAGTTTTTTTTTTTTTAATATAGTATCTTTATCTGGCTTTGTTATCACGGTAATGCTAGCTTCATAAAATGATTTTGGAAATGTTCCCTCTTCTTCAGTTTTTTGGAAGTGTGAGAATTGGTGTTAATTAAATGTTTAGTGAACTTCAGTGAAGCCATCTGGCCCTGGTATTTTGTTTATTGGTCTTCTTTGTTTGTCAATCTTCTTACTAGTTATAGGTCTATTCAGGTTTTTTATTTCTTTATGATTCAGTCCTGGTGGTTTTATGCTTCTAGGAATTTATGTATTTCTTCCAAGTTATCCAGTCTTTTGGTGTATAGTTGTTTATAGTGGTTTCTTAAAATTTTTTTATTTCTATGGTTAGTTATAATTTATCTTCTATTTTGATTTTAGTTTTTCTTCTCTTTTTTTCTGAGCTAGTTAGGAAAAAATAGTCAATTTTGTTGATTTAAAGAAAATAAACCCTTAATTCTGTTGATTTTGCTTTTTCCTCCCTACTATTTAATTTGTTTCTGCTCTTAATTACTTTCTGCTAATTTTGGGTTCACTTTGTTCTTCTTTTTCTAATTTCTTGAGGTGCAAAGATAGATTATTGACTTCAGATCCTTCTTCTCTTTTTAAAAATAATAATTCTTTATTACTATAAACTTTCCACAGTACTGTTTTTGCTGTATCCCATATATTTTGATATGTTTTCATTTTCATTTATTGCAAGGTATTTTCTAATTTCCTTTGTGATTTCTTATTTGATCTACTACTGTTTGTCTTACACTGTTTGAGTATCTATTACAAAATACTTAAATATGACATAAAATACAAAATAATAAACTGGGTGACTTACAATAAACAAAGATTTATTTCTCACATTTCTGGTGGCTTAGGAGGTTGGATCAGTGTGTAGAAGATTTGACATCTAGTGAGTGCTCTTTTCCCAATTCACAGATGGCTGTCGTTTGCTGTGTCCTCATAGCAGAAAGGACAGGGGATTTCTCTACGGTTTCTTTCATAAGGGGAGTAATCTCATTCATGAGAGTAAGGTTTTGATGACTAATCTTATCAAAGCTCCACCTTCTAATACTACCACCTTTAGGGTTAGAATTTCAACACATAAATTTTGAGCGGACATGAATATTTGATGCATTGCACAATTGTATTTAATTTTAGCCATTCTTATGGATAGAGAATGATATCTATAGTTTTTAATTTTAGCTTTTCTGATAAATAATGATACACATCTTTTTTCTGTTCTTATTAGTAATCAGTATATTTATTTAACATAATGTGCCAGTTCAAATTTTTGGTCCAAGTTTTAGTCTGTTTTCTTTTTTAATGTTGAATTTGAAGAAGACTGTAAGAACAGATGGCATGTCCTTCATCAGGCATATGTATTAAGAATGCTTTCTCTGAATGTATGGTTTGCCTTTTCATTTTTCTTAGTGTCCTTTTTCAAAGTACGTATCTAATTTGTTTTTGAGATGGGGTCACACTATGTAGTTCAGGTTGAACTTGAGCTTACTATGTAGCCCACGTTGGCCTTGAACTCATGGCAATCCTGCCTCAGCTTGCCAAGTGCTGAAATTACAGACATATACCATTACGCCTGGCCTAAGTATCTAATTTTTATAAAAACCACTTTAGCAAGTATTTCTTTTATAATTCATACTTCTTGAGTTATGCCTAGGAAATCTTTGCTTATTCAGAGATTGTGAATGTTTTTTCTTAGATGTTTTATACTTTACTCTTGTAAGTCTGGTCTATTGTATTATTTTTTATCCATGGTATAATTTAAGGTCTGAGTATCCCCCATATAGCATCAATGGTTGAAAAACTATCTTATCTACCATTGAGTTAAGTTCACCATTTTGATGAAAATGAGTTAACTTTCTATCCCTGAGTCTATTTATGTATTCTTTATTCTATTCCATTGATTTGTACAGTTATTACTGCATCAACATCACACTGTTTTGGTTATTGTCTCTTTAAAGTAAATCTTAAGTCAAATATTATGAATTCTCCAATTCCATTGTTTTTAAAAACTGTTTTGGTTAGTCTAAGTTCTTTGCATTTTCATACGACCTTCAGAATCAACTTGCTATGCTCTATAGAAAGATAACTGGAGTTTAAATTGAGATTACATTAATCTATCAATAAATTTGAGAATGATGGACACTTTTAACAATACTGAAGTTTCAATCCATGAATATGGTACATACTTTATTTAGTTGTCTTCTTTAATTTGGCATCATAATGACATCCCAGTCCAATTTTATCTAACTCCTGCTAAATTTTTTAGTCCCAATTTTTGCTACTCTTTCCCTCTGACTTCTTTTTATATATATGCTGAACTAATTATGGTTCCATGGATACATCATACATTTTATGCTTTTAGACTTCTATGGTTTCCTTTATGTGGGATAATTTACATATTGCACCTTCATGTGATTAGTAATGTGCCCTAGAGTCAGACAGACTGGGTTGGAGTTCAGTTAAAGCTTTTAATGTAGTGTCTTCTCATAGTGAGTCTCAATAAATCTTGGTTTTTATGTTGGTTATATTTACTGCATTCAACAGATTGTGAATATCTTATGAACAGTGAGTTTCTTTTTTAAGTATGGGGGACTGAACTCAAAACCTTCACTTTGAGTTATATTCTCAACTACCATCCCCCTCTTACATTTTTAAATTTTGAGACAGAGTCTTGCTAACTCAGGAATTGCTCAAGCTGGGCTCAAACTTGTGACTGCCCAAATTGCTGAGATTACAGGTGTATACCACTATCTCTGCACAGTGACTACTTATTTATTTATACCTAGTGCCTGGTACAATATTTACCATGTAGTATGTGCTTCACAAATGCTTATTTTATGAGCTTTTTCAAAGTTCTAGAAATAGACAGTGAAGGATTTTTTTCACAGTGTCCAAAATTCACACCACTAAGAACTATTCTGGTGGACTTTGAAATGCTATCATATAAGCTTGTTCTGTTTTACCAGGCAATTTGCAAGCAAATTAAAGGCAAATATAATGATGAGATCATTTTTAAAATTCTAATCAATACATCCATTGTCTTTAGTGATAAATCTATTTCTAGTTTTTCTTCCTTTCCTCTCATTTTGTAAAATTGTCAACTAAATCTTTATTCTTTATATAACTTAATAAAACTCAGGTTATCAGGAGCCATGTAGAAAATTGCTATGCTAATAAGTAGAAGTTGTTACTGCTAATGAAAATTATGGGATTTCTGTGATAAAGAATTGTCTATTATAAATGTCAAGGTTTCTGCATATTGAGGACCTTAATGTAATTAGCTGTGTCCTAGCAAGATTATATATTATTCAAAAGATAAAACTAATCTGAGTATCAAAAACGAGTTGGACCTATATTATACCTCTTATATTGTTACTATTTTATAATAATTTCCTCTTTTTAATATTAGTTCATTATATAAGAAAAATATATTTATAAGACTATTACAGATATCTAGCATGTAATTCTTAACTGTTTTAAGGAATTTTTAACTTCTTTTTCTTAAATTTTATTTTGAAAGTAGTAAAATACAACAGAACAAGACAGAATAAAGCCAACTAAGGTCGTACAGTGAAATTGGTACAGAACTTCACAGCAGGTCGCTGGGATAACAGTAATAGGTATCACAGTATATTTCATTATCTTTGTAATAGTTGTTCTTTCAATCACGTATATCAAAATGAGATGAAATATAGAACATTATAGAACTTATCAAAACAATATTGAATAGAGCAGCATCATTAATTAGAATAGAGCAAAACAGTAATAAAAATATCTGCCTTCAAAGAGATGGTAGAAGGAAGTCCCCCTTATTTGCTATGGTCAACCTCCCAGGAGGGCTCAGATTTCTGGTTCCCATTTGCTAACGGGAGGGACAGGAGAAAGAAGTTAGGGGAAGTGGGATGTTTGACTCTAGGCTGTGCATTTAACTTCTTATTTTAAGGGAAAACTTGATTAAAGCCCCAGGGACATAACAGTGAATGTAGATTACCTTAAAAAGATGGACAATGAAATTCTAACAGCAAAATATTAGCATGAAGGCCAGCAGGTACCTATTGCAACTATCACACATCTTGTGGTAGTCTTTTTTATGTTCCAGTGGTAATGGTTTCTTCTTGGAGACATCTCTCACTTGTGCAGGTTCTCCCAAGGGTTTCACATTAGCATACCAATTGAACAAATATTTATTTAGTACTTACTATTCATATTGTTTGGAAGGGAGTTAGAATTAAGACATATATATATATATATATATATTTTTTTTTTTTTTTTTTTTACAAAAATCTTACTACTAGACCCAGTGGAATGGTTCAAATAAAAAAGGATAGATAATAACAAGTACTGGCAAGTACGTGGGAAAATCAGATTCCTCAAACACTGCTCAGATTGTCAAATGGTGCGGTCACATTAGAAAACAGTTTGGCAGCTCCTCAAAATTTTAAATAGGTTTTACCATATGAGTCAGCAATTCTACTGCTAAGGATAACCTGAAGGAATTGAAAATGTTTATCCACACAAAAACTTCTACAAGAATATTCACATTGATATTATTCTTAGTAGTCTAAAGTAGAAATAATCCCAAACCTATCAACTAGTGAATGAATAGATAACATTTTGGGGGCTATTATCTAAAAAATGGAGTATTATTTGCCCCATAAAGATAAACAGAGTAGTAATGCATGTTGTAATGTGTGTAAAACTAGAAAACACAGTTTCAGGAGCTGTCAGTAGGAGAAATAGTGATTGTTAATGGATATGTAGTTTCTTTGGGGGATCATGAAAATGTTCTAATATTGACTGTGATGATGGATGTACACCTGAATATTATAAAAATCCTTGAGTTATATATACTTTAAAAGGGTGAATTTTATCTCACTCTTTTGTATCTCAATAAAGTTGATATTTAAAATACCAGAATGTTGGACTTTACCTAATAGGATAATGGAAAAATGTAGTCTTAGGCTATCTTATTCATGTGCTATGTCCACTATTATATTTTAAATTTTTTTCATATAGGAGCCATGAATTTGTTTTTGCTTCTATTTCTAGGGTTGAGCAATCTCTCTATGTACAACAGGTTAGTAAGTGTTTAGTGAAGATGACTATAAATTTATTGCATTGCAAAAATCTGCATTTTTATTCGGGGGAAAAGTGTACCATATTGTAATATATGTAACAATTGTGAGGTGGGTCTAAGAGGCTGATAGTTATTCTCTCTACTCTGAAAAATATAGAAAGCTAGTCAAGATACTTGTCTTTTAAAGGATATGAAAATTACATAGTTTTTGCAGAATTCATATTCTTTTCATAGTTTGCATCAACTGATTTTTAAACTACTATATGAAGTTTGTATTTTCTTTTAATTATTGAAAAGAATTTTTTCAAAACGTTTTAAATGTTCTGAAATTCATTTTCACTTTCACTTTTCTTCACATTTGCGTCTCCCTGACCAGTGATATTGCAGGGGATAGAATACTTATTGAATCTGAATATGGTGTGATTGAAAAATATAATGTGAGACAGAGGAGAACATATTGTATTGTCTTTTATGAGCTTGCCTTTCTGTTGGATGCTGGCAGCAGCATTTACTGTAAACCATACTCTGATAGCATTTCTTACAAAGTTCACAGCTGGAGCTGTCGATATGTTTAATCAGAGTGAACTCCCATTGTGTGTATGCTTATCATTCTAGAGTGTTGTAGGAACTTTTCTGGGGACTGTTGGAGCACAGAAGAATAATTAAATGTCTAAAATGTTTCCTTAGGTGACAGAAGAGTGTTAAACTAATAAAATAAGAATTTTACATTATCATAGTTTAACCATGAAACCAAGGGAGTTACTTTTGGATAAACATTGCATATCATTTCAAGTGAAAAATGAATTTTATTTCCATAACACAAGCACTTCCTTGAAGATGTCTTTTCTTTTTTTTTTATGTCTTACATGGGGAATATTCATTTGAAAATAGTTTCTTACGTAATCGCACTTTTGATTCCCAATTTACTTTTGAACACACTTCAGACTGGGCTTGAGGTTTCATAATTAAAAATTTTTCCCCATCTTTTCCTTTTCTTCTGCACAAGGAGAGAGACAGACTGAGACAGACAGACAGAGAGACAGAGAGAGAATCCAACCAAAGTAACCTGCCTGTACAATATTTATAGGTGACTAAAAAGTTCCTAGCTAGGATCCTGACTGGTACTTGCCATAGGATATAATTTTACTATATTGAGATTAATTTGCAGTTTCATTAAAGGGAGATGGGTTCCCAATGTTACAGTTATAGTTTTCTTGCTGTCACCATTATTCCTCAAATATTCTGGCTTTTTTTTTTCCTTTTTGACTGAAGGGTCAAGTCAATATTCTGTTTACTACAACCAGCTTAAAGTAGAATTTTAATCCTTCTTTTGTAGAAAACTTGGCCAGTCTGCGTTGGAAATTTATTTCTTTATGATCTAGTCTCATTTTCATGGTTCTTAGGCCCCATTCTTTCTTCTTGCACTTGGCTAATTAATTGATCGAACTTCAACATTTTGTTAATTTATTAAAAATTTGGTTCATTAAAATCTAAGTTATGTGAATTCAGACTCTAAAAGTAAAATACTCAACTTATTATACAAAGTTAGTATCTTTAGTGCTTTTGTCCATTTTTTTCTTCTAGGTAACTATTCTTAGGCTTTCCCTTCTATTTCTTTCCAGAATGGAACATATTTTCAAACATGATAGCTGATTTTTTTTGCCTTACAGTATTATTGATTTTTTAAAGTTTTAGCAATTATCTATGAAAGATGAATATTTAACTGTTGTTCATACCTCTTCTCTCTATCATCTACATAATTGTTTCCTGTCTCCTAGATTCCTGCTGTAGTTATGTTGCAATTTTGGATAGATGAGTGCTTCTTAGTCGTGGCTATACATTGGAATCCTGGGAAACTTGGATGAGCAAATGTAGATAGCAAAGGCTCACCCTCAGATTCTCCATTTTCTGTTTTGAGGAGGATCTTGAGTATCTGTGATTTTCAAAAGTTTTTTCCTTGCTTCTAATGTGCAGCCAATTTTGAGAATTATTGAGTTATATCTGTATTTTTATGATTATAATAATCATCTTTATGATAATGTTATACAGAAGGCCATTAATTTTCCTTTCTTATGTACATTTTTAATAAATGTTGTTTTTTTTTAAATTTTTTTTTTAAATTTTATTTAAGGAGAAAAGAAAAAAAAGCAGGGAAAGGGTACAAGTTATACAGATTTACAGAAAAAAAATGAACAGTAGGAAATCACTAGTTAATGGATTACATATTGTCATCTTAGAAATAATTGTTCAAGTCACAAAATTAAAGCTTGTAAAGTGGACATTCCATCAATGATACTGCAAACAGTTCTGTTCATTGATCCAATAAAATTCTGTGATATCATTTTCTATCTTATACACTTAAATATACATGCAGTTATATAGTTTGGAGCACTTTCTTTTCCTCTCTTTTGTACCATGACTATTATACATTTTGGGTTTCATTGCTCCCACGGTTCTTATTACTTTTTTGGAAGAGAGTAAAACCAAATGTGACATAACAGAACAGAATCGGTCAAGTCAAAAGGGTGGACATAATAGATAATGTAAAAACATAATACAAGGTGATCAACAATGGTTACCATAATGCCTCCCGCTATCTCTAATAGAATTGCCTATATCATTAGTTATAATACAATTGAACAAAACAGTAAAGAATAAAACCGACAAAACCAAAACATTGGAGAAATTGTAGGTCTTCAAAAGTAGATAAAAGTCTACAAGAATGGGCGTCATAATGAATCTCATTATCTTCACAGCTGATGCCTAAACTTTCGAACCTGATACTATCCGGCAAAACAGAATAGGGGAACATCAGTTAAAAACCAGATGGTGAGAGTAATACAGGGCTTTAAATCAAGGTAATGAAAAGTCAAAGTGGGTTACTATAATATATCCTGCTATTTTTTTTTCCTTTAATTAAAAGGATAAAGATAAAAAAGTAAATAATGGAGTGGAGATTGAGATAAAAGAGGGCATAACAACGAAACAGTGCAAATCAAAACATAACCATTTAAGCAGAATAGTGTTTCACCACCAGATAATCCTAACCTAAAAGTAGTTACCATATTGTTTCTTTCTTTGAAATCCTTGAGTACAACTTCGTATACTGTAGCATTAAGTATATCAAAACAATGTAAGACCATTCAAGAGAATGACAGCATTACAGAGTATTTAGAATTGACTAACAAAATGAACAATGGTTTCTGTATAATCTCCTTGTCTTTAAAAGGTTTTTGCTTATACTATCGTACATAATAAAATCCAATAAGATACAGCCTATTTAGACCATTGGAGACAGAAGGACAAAAGCTAGATGAGACTTCAAAACAAGATGATACTAAATCTGTATTACCTATTAAGATGTCATTTTCTCCAAAATAGCTGTTCCTATCATCCAATCTTCTCTGCCTCATTTCTGTTAAGCTCTTTTTCTGTCCGTAGAGGTCAGTTTGTCTTCTTCATTTTGTTCTCTGCTCCATTCGTTGTGGCCTCTCTGCCATTATTTCTGGATTCTTTGTATTTTTCTTTTTTTAGAATATCCTGCAATACTCTCTGTAGAGTTGAATTGGTGGTTGCAAATTCCCCCAGTTCCTCTTTATCCTGGAAGCACCTTGTTTTTCCATCAATTTCCAGGGACAGTTGTGCAGGATATCTCAATCTTGGCTGGAGATTATTATCTTTCAATGCTTGAATTATTTCCCCCCACGCTGTTCGTGATTTGATGGTTTGTGAAGAGAAATCTGCTGTAATTCTGATGGGTGTTCCCTTGTAAGTGGTCTGTTTCTTGTCTCTTACAGCTTTTAATATTCTGTTCTTGTATTGAATTTCTGGAATTTTTATTATTATATGCCTGGGTGTTGCTCTGTTTGGGTTGTAGGTAGCTGGGGTCCTGTATGCCTCATACATCTGAGTATCTTTACCTTTTGCTAAATTAGGAAAATTCTCCTAGATTATTTCTGTGAGTAGCTTTTGTAGTTCACTTGTTTGTGTCCCTACTTCTTCTTTTATGTTCTTAATCCTTAAGTTATGGATCCTCTTATCATCTTCTTGTCTTTGTATTATTGCTGTTTGTTTCTTTGTTATTTTTAAGAAGTTTTTCATTTCATTCTCCCATATTACAAGTCTGCCCTCCAGTTCAGATAGTCTGTCCTTAGTTTCTTTCAAGCTGTTATGCCAGTCTTCTATAGACTTCTTAGTATCTTGGTAGTCCCTTTGAACCTGCTTCACGTATTCTATGCTTTCTCTGTTTTCTCCATCAAACAATTCTCCCCTTTTTTTCTGTTCTTCCATTCCACCACCTGTTTTTTCTTGGGTGGTACTTAGCATTTCTCTAACTATTCTGCATACTTCTAGCTTCAGGTCATTGATAACTTCATTCCTGAATTGGTCTATGAGGCTCTCTATATGGTGCCTTACGTGTATTGGTGTGGTGTCTGCTATTGCCTGTTTCTCAGAATTGGGGGCCAAGGAGCCTTTCTTGTTGCTGCCTCTTCCCATGCTGCCTTTTCTTCTCTGTTCCTTATATATGCAAGCTTATATAAGAGGCCCAGCTTCTCTCCCAGTCAGCCACAGCCTGATCGAATTGCGCCAGTTAGTTGTTCCCGCTCACCGCTGTGCACCAGGGAGTTACGGACCAGGCAGCCTACGCGTCTCCCCTCCCGGCCACCGTCAGGCTCTGGGATCTGGGTTGGGACAGTCTACCAGGTCCGCCGCCGGCGTCACGCAGGCCAGGCACTTTTCACCAATCCCGCCCGAGAGGGGGATGTGTGGCTGGAGTCGCCACCGCGCCCTGCTCCCGCAGGACTGCTCGGGCCCAGAAAGTCCTCTGCTGGAGTCAAACTGTGGTAGAGTGTCAGTTTCTCTCACTCACCTCACCATAAGTCAGTGCACGCCTCCCTGCCGTTCGCAGATTGCCGTTCTCAGAGCTTCTGCGCGTCTCTCTCCTTGCCGAGTCACTGTAGAGGCAGCCAGCCGCCGCGCGGCGGGAAACCCAAATCGCGGCTTACAATGGCGCGGTTCCAGCCTCCACACCGAGTCTTTTCTGTTCCTTTTTTAGCACCAGGACTGCATTCCAAGTTGGCTTCTCTCAGCCCAGTTCGTTCCTGAGTCAGCAGAGCATATCTCCACCGACTTATGTCTCCTTAGTCCGCACCATTCCTGGTTTCTGAGCCGAGTCTTTCAGAGAGCCTCCGGTAGTTGCTGTCATCTGTCCGCCATGTTCTCCCGGAAGTCTCTAAATGTTGTTTTTTAAATTTTATTTAAGGGGAAAAAAGAAAAAAAAAAAACAGAAAAAGGGTACAAGTTATACAGAATTTCAGAAAAAATAAACAGTAGGAAATCACTAGTTAATTACATATTGTCATCTTAGAAATAGTTGTTGAAGTTACAAAATTAAAGCATATAAACTGGACTTTCAAACAGTGAGACTGCAAACAGTTTTGTTCAGTGATCCAACAAAACTCAGTAATATGGTTATCTATCTTATAAACTTAAATATATATGCAGTTATATCCTTTAGAGCACTTTCTTTTCCTTTCTTTTGTACAATGACACTTACGCATTTTGGGTTTTATTACTCCCACAGTTATTATTACTTTTTTTTGAAGAGAGTAAAACCAAATGTGACATAACAGAACAGAGTCAGTCAAATAAAAAGGATGGACATAATAGATAATGTAAAAACAAAATACAAGGTGATCAACAATGGTTACCATACTGCCTCTTGCTATCTTAAAAAGAATTGTCTATATCATCAGTTATAATAAAATTGAACAAAACAGTAAAGAATAAAACCAAAACATTGGAGACATTACAGGACTTTAAAAGAAGATAATAGTCAACCAGAATGGGCAGCATAATGAATCTTATTGTCTTCACAGTTGTTGCCTATACTTTTGAACTTGGTACTATCAAGCAAAGCAGAATAGGGAAAAATCAGTCAAAACAAGATGGTGAGGGCAATACAGGGTTTCAAATCAAGGTAATAGGAAATCAAAGTGGATTACTATAATATATCCTGTTATTTTTCATTTATTTTTCCCTTAATTAAAAAGATAAAAATAAAAAAGTAAATAATTTAAAAAAGATTGAGATAAAAGAGGGCATAACAACAAAACAGCGCAGGTCAAAACAAAACCATTTAAGCAAAATAGTCTACTGACATAAAAGTAGTTACCATAGTGTCTCTTTCCTTGAAATCTTTGAGTGTAACTTCGTATACTGTAGCACCAAACATATCAAGACAATGTAAAACCATTCAAGAGAATGACAGTATTACAGGGTATTTAGAACCAACTATCAGAAAATGAACAATGGTTTATGTATAATCTCCTTGTCTATAAAAGTTTATTATATAGTTGCTTATATTATCACATATAATAAAATACAATAAGATACAACCTGTTAAGGCAATGGAGACAGAAGATTAAAAGCTTGATGGGACTTCAAAACAAGATGATACTAAATCAGCACTAGCTATTATGATGTCTTGTTCTCCAAAATAGCTGTTCCTACCATCCAACCTTCTCTGCCTCATTTCTGTTGAGATCATTTTCTGTCGTTTGTTATCAGTTTGTCTTCTTCATTTCGTTTTCTGCTCCATTCATTGTGACCTCTCTGCCACTGTTTCTGGAATCTTGGTATTTTCCTTTTTTAGAATATCCTGCAGTATATTCTCTGTAGAGTTGAATTGGTGGCTGCAAATTCCCCTAGTTCCTTTTTATCCTGGAAACACCTTGTTTTTCTATCAATTTCTAGGGACAGTTGTGCAAGATATATCAATCTTGGCTGGAGGTTATTATCTTTCAAAGCTTGAATTATTTCCCCCCATGCTCTTCGTGATTTGATGGTTTGTGCCGAGAAGTCTGCTGTAATTCTGATGGGTGTTCCCTTGTAAGTGATCTGTTTCTTGTCTCTGACAGCTTTTAATATTCTGTTCTTATATTGGATTTCTGGAATTTTGATTATTATATGCCTGGCTCTGTTGGGTTGTAGGTGGCTGGGGTCCTGTATGCCTCATACATCTGAGTATCTTTACCTTTTGCTAAATTAGGGAAATTCTCCTGGATTATTTCTGTGAATAGCTTTTGTAGTTCATTTGTTTGAGTCCCTACTTCTTCTTTTATGTTCTTAATTCTTAAGTTATAGATCCTCTTGTCATCTTCTAGTCTTTGTATTATTGCTGTTTGTTTTCTTGTTATTTTTAAGAAGTTTTTCATTTCATGCTCCCACCTTATAAATCTGTCTTGTTATGCCAGCTTTTCAATAGAGTTTTTAGTTTCCTGGTAATCTCTGTGAACCTGCTTCACATATTCTATGTTTTCTCTATTTTATCCATCAAACAATTCTCCCCTTTTTTTCTGTTCTTCCATTCCACTGGTGCTTAGCATTTCTCTAACTATTCTACTTATTTCTTGCTTTATTTCGTTAAATACTTCATTTTTGAACTCGTCTATGAGGCTCCGGAGATACCGTTTTATATCTATAGGTGCTGTGTCTGATATTGCATGTTTTCTGTCTTCATTCTCTTTTGCTTTTATCTTTCCTGGATCAGTGTTCTCAGGATTGGGGACTGAGGAGCCTTTCTTGTTGCTCCCTTTTCCATACTTTTCGTTCTTTCCATACAAGCCTATGTAGGAGTCTCAGTTTTTTTTCTCTTTGTCTGTTGCAGTTTGTTTGAATCCACTGGCTAGGTGTTCCCGCCCACTGCAGTGTACTAGGGAGGCACAGACCTGGGCATCCTCTGCTGGGCCCGCCCCTCCAGGTCAAACTACTGAATGTTTCACTGCTAGGGTGCGCCGCCAGGCACTGGGACCTGGTTTGGGCTAGCCTACAGGATCTTAGTCCGAGGCGTCACCAGGCCAAGCGCTCCCCACCACTCCCACTTGAGAGGGGAATATACAACTAAAGTCACTGCAGGGCTGTGTTCCAGCTAGTGTGTCTGTTCCCAGAATGTCCTCTGTTGGAGCCTCCTAGTCTATGAAAGGGTCCCGATTTCACTCACTGCAGGTCGAGCCAGTCTCGCTGTCAACGCTGTTTGGGCCGTTTCCCGCTCTCAGAGCTTTCGCATGCCTCTCTCCCTGCCGTGCGGATTGGGACGCAGTATCGGCAGCAGGGAATTCAAATCGCAGCTTCCAGTGGTGCGGGATCCAGCTTCTGCAGTGAGATTTTATCTGTTCCTGTTATAGCATCAGGTTTGCATTTCCAGTTGGTTTCTCTCAGCTTACTTTGTTCCTGGGTCGGCAAGGTACATGTCCCCTAGCGTAGGACTCCTCACATGGCACCGCTCCTGGATTCTAAGCTGGTAATCTCAGAGAGCCTCTGTGGCTGCTGTTATTTGTCTGCCATGTTCTCCCGGAAGTTCTCCATTTTTACTAAATGTTAAGAAGTATTTTTTAAAAATTTGCTTCATATTCTCTATATCTTTTTATGTATTCAATAAAATATTAAACTTGTACTCTGTTAGGGATATAGCTATTAAACACAGTTCTCCCAAAGTCTATACTATAAGAAGAAGGGTATACAAAAACAAATAAGTAAAATACATGCATTTTAGATAAATTCTGTGGAGGATAATAAATCAAAGAAGGGAGACAAGGGAGTATTGGTTGTAGAGTAGGATTACAATTTCAGACAGGATCTTATTGAGAAGATATTTGAGTAAAAACTTGAAGTCTATGAGAGAGAGTATACTCTGGTTTAAATAAGAAGTGTTCTCCCAAACACTCAGTATTGAGGGATTGATCCTCACTGCTGTAATATTCTGACATAGGCCTAGAGAAGTGACTGGATCACAAGAACACTAACTTCACCACTGGATTAATTCATGAGTTTATAGGTGAGTGGACTATTAGAAGGTGGGGTTCATTTGGAGGAAATAGGTCACTAGGGACATGTCTTGAAGAATAGAACCTGCTTCCAGATCCTCCCCTTTTCTCTCTCTCTCCTCTCTAGTTCTGAATGGACTAAACGGCTTTGCTCTGTCCACAGAAAGCATGACTTCCTGTGAAGGGTTGCCTGTTCATCTTACTTCACTTTGCTCTATACATATTTGTACTTGTCATTCGGTTAATTTGTAATGTAGAAAGGCCTTGGAAACTACCCATACAAAGTTGATTAGTTGTACTTCTCAAAGAGCTGAGGAATCCTCTCCCTCCATTTTTTGGCAGTCTTCAAATAGTTAAACTTGATGAAATACTAATGAAGAATTACAGAGTTATTTGTTTGACTTTGCCACCCTTGGGACATTTGGCGAATGAGACAATTCATCTCAGTTGTGCAGCTAGTCTCATTTCTTAAATAAAATTAATTAATGCAGTTTGTCTTCCTCCTATATCTCTGATTATAACCCATTTTTTTATACCTTCATTTTCTTGCTTTCCTTTTCTTTCCTGGAAATATCTGTTTTTTTAAATGTTCCTTGTTTCTTTCAACCTGATAAGTGAAAGCAGTTTTTCTCAGTGTATTTGTAATTTTGGTGCACTTTAGACAGGAAAAAGACATTGTATAGTTATCCCATAGGAAGAAAATTCCATACTAAAGAATGTTACAAGCATCAATGTCTCTTTTAAAGTGATTTAATCAATTTTCTCTTTTCATTGTCTTTATTACTCTGTCTTCTTTTCTGTGAAATAGGTTAGTATAGTGTATATCTTACCACAACAGCTCATCGCTTAAATTTGTCAGCACCATAATTTTGCTCTTGATATCTTTACATTTTTCATAATAATACCTATGATTTTGGAGGCATAGTGCAGTGCTTTTGAAGAACAGTGAGTTGTTTTCTGTAATTTTAACAATTACAACCAGAAATGCAGTTTCCTTTTAGGAAATAGCTTTAAGCAGTTTGTTTCTCCAACTCTTTGAATATATTTCTTCCATTTTCACAGTGTGGACTTCTCATTTTAAAGGTAGAACAAGTGTGTGTTCATTTTCTTTTTTTTTTTATATTCACCTGAAAAAGTGGAATTTCAGAAAATCAAGCTTTTAAATCACTTTTAACATTTTTCTACTCCACAGATCCAAAAAGGAATCAGTTTAAGAAGAATAAGATTGTTATCAATCATCTACCATACCGATGTTGTATAAAAAGTTTTTAATCATTCTTGCAAGAACATGGAGAATTGGCAAGAATGTACTCAAAGCCAACTGAATGAGAAAAGATCTGGGAAAGAAAGAATGGAAGTGAAGTAAATTAGTAACCATGCAAAAACCTCATGTTAAGATAGCATTTTGTGAATTTATATTAAAATCACTGTTATAGATTATTTCAGTTTCCAGGTCATTTTGTTATATATATATATATCTTCCCGTAACTGAAATCAAGAGGTAATGAAACAGCTTGATGAAACTGTAATATGAATTTACTGATGAAACAAGTAGAAGGATTTTATTTTTCTTAAGATTTTGTAGTTTCTTCTAATTTTCTCATTTCTTCAGATTTTAGAATTATTAAAATTACTTCATTCACTGACAACCTTTAAGAAATGTTGACTCTATGTAGAGTAATTACAGGAAATTATTCTATTGTCTGTGATACTTGGTATTTGGCACTTGCAGGGATGGTAACCTTTAAAATGAGATAACCCTGTCATAATATCCTGGCAGAAAATTGACAAGATGGTAAAAATATACTGGACTTTGAGGACTATTCTAGAGGGAGCAGTTTACAGATATTTTTATTAGGGAGATTTACAGATGCTATGCTTTTCAATATACTTAGTGTCAAGCTGAGAAGACAGATGAGACATATAAATCATGTTTGAGGATTTTAGCAGTAACCCAGAAGAGCCTTTGGATGTCAGTAGTTATGAGGTTGGTTGTCTATTGTTTTCACATTTTGCTTATTTACATCTTCTATACTTTCATTGAATTAATTCAATGTAAATCTATGATTTTGTCATTCTAGGTTCACTGGGGGTTGGAGTTATGGAGGGAACCTTGCAGGCCCTATTGTATTATGAGTTTAGTATCCGTAAGACAGATCCTTGACAGAGGACCTGGGAGCACAGAAAAAGAATAATTATAGAGGTAGATTTAGGACATGAGTATAGGGAAAATGTTTGAGGTCATACTCCTTTGAGGCTTCCAGGAAGGGCTCATAGGAGTTTGGATATTGAAAATAATAGATCACTGGGTTTACTTGTTTGTACAACTATGTTTTGATACTTTGAAATGATGACTCATGAAGTTTATAATAAAATTTGGGGAGAGATGAGTAATGAGCAATGACTAACAGAGGTTTTGAAGAGCAAGGACAAAAGGCTATTGTTTATCAGTCTTTATTATATACCATTTTCCTGTGATATTCTTAGGGGATTGGGTCTAAGACACCTTTGGATACCAAATCTAAAGATACACAAGCCCTTTATATAAAATGGTTTAGTATTTGCATATATCTTACAGGATACATAGCTGGACATGGCAGCACATGCCAGTATTCCCAGCACTCTGGGAGGGAGAGGCAGAAAAATCTCAAATTTGAGCCCAGTCTGGGTGACTTAGAGACTTAGCAAGGTCCTGTCTCCAAAATATACAAACAAACAACAAACACCTCTAAAACCAACCAAACTGAAAAAAAAAAAACCCCAGAAAAGACTAGAGATATAGCTCAATTCAGAAGATCTAGTTACAACCTCCTGTATACTTTAATCATCTCCTGTTTACTTACAATACTTGCAATATAATATATAATATAAATGGTACATAAATAATTCTCATACTATATTATTTAGGAAGTGATGACTAGAAAAATTCTGTGTATGTTCAATACAGATGCAGTTTCTCCCTAAATATTTTCAGTCTGGGGTTGATTGAGTTCATAGATGCACAACCCACAGATACAGATAGCTGATGGCATTGTGAAAAAATATAACCCTATTATGTGGTTACCAATTCTGTTGTGAAGTAGTATATCATCTCTGCACCTAAGTGGAGAGGTTAAAGCAAGCAATATGACTTGGAAGTCATAAGCCTACAGATGATCAGGCTGAATGAAATCATCTGGGGACAAAACATTGGTGGAAAATATGTAAGATCTGTTACATTTCTACAATGGGGAATTTTGTCCTAAAAAGATATATTGCCTGTGAAATAAAGTCAATTAAATGGTTGATAGTGATAAGTTTTAACTGACTTGAAGATTAAACAGTGGCAACTTTTAGGTGAAGAAATGAGATAGTTGATTTTGCTTAATTTGGAGTGTTTTTCTTACATTCTGGTTTTATTGATATAGGTAAAATATTATGCACTTAAGTGAAGAGTAGTATCTTTAGTCATGTTGTTAAGATCTTTCAGAATAATAGTGGACTTTGCATTATTCAGTCCTTTGTGGGTTAGAGTCCGACTTTTACTATGCACGCCTGCATGATCTTTAATACTTTATTTTACCTCTCTAAATCTTGGGTTTTTCATATGTAAAAAGGAATGTTAACACATATAAGGTATATATATTTGCGTATATGCATTACATACATACATATCACATATATAGTATATATTTTGTATCAGCCATGTATGAGACATTCAAAAGATAGCTTTATGATATTTTGCACTGTGCTTAAAATCTGTGTACAACTACCCTTGAATATATATCATGCATAATCCAAATGGTAATCCTTGGTTTAGAGTGTAAAATTCTGACTTCCTTTTACTGTTCAAACTGAAGCTATTTTCTAGAGTAGGATTATGAATAACCATTTCTTCTCTAAACTGAATTGGCTCACAGACAAGCAAAGCATTGTGTTTTTGCAGATATATTTGGTTCCCTTTAGCCACCCTTTGGACTTCCAACTGTACTATTCAAAATGTGTATTTAAACTTCAGATGGAAAGGACCTTAGGTATCATCACACAGTCCACTCCTTATCTCAAACCCCCAACATCCAGATTCTGGGAATTGAGATCCAGAGAGGTAATTGATTTGCTCAAATTTGAAAAGCAGTAACTATGATTGGGGTTCCTTAACTCTTAGCCAGGTATATCTGCCTCACATTTGGAGCTTCATACTTTACCTGAGCTATTCATGATTTGCTAATTTTATTCGTCAGGGAAATTGATGATTTGTGATTACAGAGTCTTGATATTCTATGACATTTTTTTGGGATGACTACTTCTAACTGTGATCATATTAAAAATGTAGGTTTGTTGCTGTGGGGTGTACTGGTGATCAACACAATTCACTAGATGAGTTTTATTTTATATGTACAAAATAAATAGTGAGAATCTCTGTATAAAGTTACCAGACTAAATTAACATTCAGAAAAAAATACAAAGTTCAGATTATTCAATCCCAAAAGATGGAAGTGCTTTGGAAAAAATGTTATGTAAGAAATGTTTCATTTAAAAATGTTTCACTGATAATTGAGCTATCTAAAAGTATTTGACAATCTCATTTCATAGTGTCTGTGCTTGAGGAAGGCCTCTCCTAAACCAGCCCTGTGTGAAGTAATGCATGTATATATAAATGATTTACTCATTTATTATTTTTCTCTTTAGAATATAGACTTCATGATAGAAGGACATTATCTGACATACAACTGGTACTTAGAAATTCTTACTTAACTGTTGAAAATAGTTCCTCAAATGTTAAACATACAGTTATCATATGACCCCAAAATTTTACTTTTACTGTTATGTACCTGGAAGAACTGAAAACAGGTAACCTGACAAATATATATGCGTATACAATTTTTTTTTAGTACTAGGGATCAAACTCACAAACTTATGCTTGCCAGAAAAGCACTTGTGCCACTGAGCTATCTCCCTGGCTGCATACACACTTGTAGCAGCACTATTCACAATAGCTAACAGGTAGAAACAGCCTAAGTGTCTGTTGATGGATGGATAAATTGTGACATATACACACATTGAAATATTCTTCAGCCATAAAGAAGGATAAAGTTTTTATACATACTACAACATAAATGGATTTCAAAAACAGTATGCTAAGTGGAAGAAGCAAAATGGGAAGGTCATACCTTGTCTGATTCTACTAACATGTAATGTTCAGAATAGATAAATCCATAAAAACAGGATGCAGATTGATGGTTTCCAGAAATTATTGGGAAGGGGGGAGTGGGCAGAAACTGCCTAATGGCTATAGGATTTTACTTTGGAATGATAGAAATATTTCTGAACCAGATAGAGATGGTGGTGCACAACTTGGTAAATGTACCATTTGCTACTGCATCGTTCACTTTGCAATGGTTAACTTACATTATGTGAATTGTACCTCCATAAATTATTCTATAAATGTGTGATGAATTAATGACTGAACGAATTTGTTTGTTTTGAGTGCCTGATATGGATAGATAAATGTGTATAAAACTGCCACTCACTAGCTACCTGAGGAAAAAAATGGGAGAATGAGAACAAACAATAATTAGACTAAAATATCTGTGCACTGTTTGATTGATAAGAGGAAGGAAAATACTTGATTGACAAGGGACACACTTAGAAATAGTTCCTAAAATCTGATGTAGTATGAGGGACTCAGCATAGTAAGATTGCTGATGCATATGACGGCTGAGTGTATGTAATGTTCACTTGTCAAGTTCAGAAATGCTAATTTTTTGGCTCTTTCCTTCCCATGGGACTCCCTGCCTCTGTGACAGGGCTCATTTTACCTACTCTTTCTTGCTTTGTCCTTATTGTGGATCCTACATCATATCTGAAATCCTTCCAGTTTAGGGATGCAGTGAAATAATTCCAGCCCCAAACCAATCTATAATTGGCTAGAAGTGTCTCTGTTGAGTGATGTGATCTTTTTTCCTAGTGGGATGCAGGAGCAGAAATTAATTAATCCAGGTTTCATCTTAACACTGGAGTTCATTCATTTTACTATCAACTTCTCTTCTTTAAAATGAAACATATTTCCTAATTTACCCTATTAATTTCATTCAATAACTTTGTTGCACTCCCTAATGATTATCACATGCTTACTTGCTCTTTTTTCTAGTCAGAATCTAGATAAATTGAATTATTATAAATTATAATAAAGTGTCTAGACTTGACATTTTCACCTACTAAACTTTAGCCTTTAATGTACGCTCTACAAAGGCCACCAAGTGATTGTTTATAAAAATAAATGTTAAAAATTTACCCTTGTTTTTATTTCTGTTTATATTCCCATATATGTAACTATTAGCAATTGTTTCTCTGTTAAAGGCATCTCTGAAAATGAGAAAATATCTAAGCACTAAGCTTAGGCTTATTATCAAATGTAGGTTTGTAACTCCTTTTTCTGGAAATTAATAATGAACAACTAAAATTTCTGTGGTATGTCACCTGTCATATTAGTGACTACAATAAAAGTTAAACATTTTTTCCTTTTAAAAGTAGTGTCTTAACATAGCTAGATTTTTATGTTGAGTGAATTGTATGATGTAATGCAGTACATAACAAAGAAACAATAATAGAATAGCATAGTAGTCAAGGGCACTGAGTTCTGGAATCAGACCTAATCTTGCATCCAGCTATATTATTTGCTGGTTATGTGACCTTGGAAAACTCATTTAACATCTACTCACCAATTCACAAAATGAAAATGAGCAATCTGTCTCTAAAAATAGGGTATCACATGCAACCAGAGGTGATTATTATTTTAAAGTTAATGATTTACAGAATACCTTTTACTTCTCTTTTTTTCAGCCATGAACACTTGACTGTATTGGATTGTTTGCTTCCCTAACTGTTCTCACTCTCATCTCACTTGATAAAAAACAGTCTTAGGGAACATTTAGTGTTCTAAGAAAATGCCTTTTGCTTGTCTAGCTTCTGGAACGTCAGCTATTAACTTAGCTTTTATGTATGTATGCAAATGAAACATTGAAGAACTGTAAATAAAACATTGGTTTACCAATCATCAGATTGTTAGTGTGCTAGAGAAATGTGCCAGACTGCTTTCCACAGAACCAGAATGGAAATCTTTTTAAACACCATGCCAAATACTAATTAATTTTCTGAAAACTTCAAGATTCCTGCTGAGCTTATTGTCCTGAGTCTTTCTGTAAAGATTAGTGCCAAAAAGTTGATAGTGAGGTCACAAGTATAAAATTTTAGTTTTATGGCAAGATAGTATATACAACCTTAGGATCTATGTATAACTCAGTTACATGAGAAACAAGTATCTGAAAAACAAGAGGAGAAAATTGTTGGTTATATTTGCAAAAATCTTCCCAAGTCTCATTACTTAAATGCTTTTAGGATGAATGCTGGTAGCAGCATTCTTGTTTCTCATACATTGCCATTGTGAGATTGCTATGGTAATCATTGTGACTGACAGTTCACATCTGGAGACTTGTAAAATCTGCATATTGATAACCCCCATTTGGCTTTGCCTTATCTTCTGTGGTAAGAGTTTGCTGCTTGTCTTTTCTCTCCCTCAGGAAGAAAATGCTCGATCTAATGGGTAAAAATGGTATTGTCTTATAGTTTGATTTTTTTATTTTTGTTTTTTCAATTTTATTTAAGGAGAAAAAGAAAAAAAACAGAAAAAGGGTACAAGTTATACAGAATTTCAGAAAAAATAAACAGTAGGAAATACTAGTTAATAGATTACATATTGTTATCTTAGAAATAGTTGTTCAACTTACAAACTTAAAGCATATAAACTGGACTTTCAAACAGTGAGACTGGAAACAGTTTTGTTCAATGATCCAACAAAACTCAGTAATATGGTTATCTATCTTATAAACTTAAATATATATGCAGTTATATCCTTTAGAGCACTTTCTTTTCCTTTCTTTTGTACAATGACACTTACGCATTTTGGGTTTTATTACTCCCACAGTTATTATTACTTTTTTTTGAAGAGAATAAAACCAAATGTGACATAACAGAACAGAGTCAGTCAAATAAAAAGGATGGACATAATAGATAATGTAAAAACAAAATACAAGGTGATCAACAATGGTTACCATACTGCCTCTTGCTATCTTAAAAATAATTGCCTATATCATCAGTTATAATAAAATTGAACAAAACAGTAAAGAATAAAACCAAAGCATTGGAGACATTACAGGACTTTAAAAGAAGATAATAGTCAACCAGAATGGGCATCATAATGAATCTTATTGTCTTCACAGTTGTTGCCTATACTTTTGAACTTGGTACTATCAAGCAAAGCAGAATAGGGAAAAATCAGTCAAAACAAGATGGTGAGGGCAATACAGGGTTTCAAATCAAGGTAATAGGTAATCAAAGTGGATTACTATAATATATCCTGTTATTTTTTATTTATTTTTCCCTTAATTAAAAAGATAAAAATAAAAAAGTAAATAATTTAAAAAAGATTGAGATAAAAGAGGGCAACAACAAAACAGTGCAGGTCAAAACAAGACCATTTAAGCAAAATAGTCTACTGACATAAAAGTAGTTACCATAGTGTCTCTTTCCTTGAAATCTTTGAGTGTAACTTCGTATACTGTAGCACCAAACATATCAAGACAATGTAAAACCATTCAAGAGAATGACAGTATTACAGGGTATTTAGAACCAACTATCAGAAAATGAATAATGGTTTATGTATAATCTCCTTGTCTATAAAAGTTTATTATATAGTTGCTTATATTATCACATATAATAAAATACAATAAGATACAACCTGTTAAGGCAATGGAGACAGAAGATTAAAAGCTTGATGGGACTTCAAAACAAGATGATACTAAATCAGCACTAGCTATTATGACGTCTTGTTCTCCAAAATAGCTGTTCCTACCATCCAACCTTCTCTGCCTCATTTCTGTTGAGATCATTTTCTGTCGTTTGTTGTCAGTTTGTCTTCTTCATTTCGTTTTCTGCTCCATTCATTGTGACCTCTCCGCCACCGTTTCTGGAATCTTGGTATTTTCCTTTTTTAGAATATCCTGCAGTATTCTCTGTAGAGTTGAATTGGTGGTTGCAAATTCCCCTAGTTCCTTTTTATCCTGGAAACACCTTGTTTTTCTATCAATTTCTAGGGACAGTTGTGCAAGATATATCAATCTTGGCTGGAGGTTATTATCTTTCAAAGCTTGAATTATTTCCTCCCATGCTCTTTGTGATTTGATGGTTTGTGCTGAGAAGTCTGCTGTAATTCTGATGGGTGTTCCCTTGTAAGTGATCTGTTTCTTGTCTCTGATGGCTTTTAATATTCTGTTCTTATATTGGATTTCTGGAATTTTGATTATTATATGCCTGGCTCTGTTGGGTTGTAGGTGGCTGGGGTCCTGTATGCCTCATACATCTGAGTATCTTTACCTTTTGCTAAATTAGGGAAATTCTCTTGGATTATTTCTGTGAATAGCTTTTGTAGTCCATTTGTTTGTGTCCCTACTTCTTTTATGTTCTTAATTCTTAAGTTATAGATCCTCTTATCATCTTCTTTTGTATTATTGCTGTTTGTTTTCTTGTTATTTTAAAGAATTTTTTCATTTCATGCTCCCACATTACAAATCTGCCCTCCAGTTCAGATAATCTATCCTTAGTTTCTTTCAATCTGTTATGCCAGCTTTCGATAGAGTTTTTAGTTTCCTGGTAATCTCTTTGAACCTGCTTCATGTATTCTTTGTTTTCTCTATTTTCTCCATCAAACAGTTCTCCCCTTTTTTTCTCTTCTTCCATTCCACCATCTGTTTTTTCTTGGGTGGTGCTTAGCATTTCTCTAACTATTCTACTTATATCTTGCTTTATTTCGTTAAATACTTCACTTTTGAGCTCAACTATGAGGCTCCGGAGATATCGCTTTATGTCTATTGGTTCCATGTCTGATATTGCATGTTTTCTGTCCTCCTTTGCATTTACCTTTCCTGGATCAGTGTTCTCAGGATTGGGGACTGAGGACCCTTTCTTGTTGCCCCCTCTTCCCATACTTTTTGTTAAGCGAATATAGGAGGCCCAGTTTTTTTTTCTCTTTGTCTGTTACAATTTGTTTGAATCCACAGGCTAGACGTTCCCGCCCGTTGCAGTGTACTAGGGAGACACAGACCTGGGTATCCTCTGCTGGGCCCGCACCTCCAGGTCAACCTACCAAAGGCTTCACTGCTGGGTGCACCTCCAGGCACTGGGACCTGGTTTGGGCTAGCCTATTGGGTCTTAGTCAGCGGCGTCACCCAGGCCAAGTGCTCCGCACCAATCCTGCTTGGGAGGGGAATATGCGACTAAAGTCACTGCAGCGTCCTGTTCTGGCTAGTCTGCCCAGTCCTAATATGTCCTTTGCTGGAGCCTCCTAGTCTATGGAAGGGGTCCCTGTTCTACTCACTCACCACAGGTCGATGCATGGTCCCCTGCCAGTCCCGCTCTCAACTCTGTTCACCGATTCCCGCTTTCAGAGCTTTCATGCACCTCTCTCCCTGCCGTGCTGATTTGGATGCAGCAGCGGCAGCAGGAAATTCGAACTGCGGCTTCCAGAAGCGTGGGTTCCAGCTTCTGTGCTGAGATTTTATCTGTTCCTGTTATAGCACCAGGATTGCATTTCCAGTTGGTTTGTGTCAGCTTAGTTTGTTTCTGGGTCGGCAGGGTACACCTCCCCTTGCTTAGGACTCCTCACACCGCACCATTCCTGAATTCTAAGCAGGGTATCTCAGAGAGCCTCCATAGCTGCTGTTATCTATCTGCCATGTTCTCCTGGAAGTCGATTTTTTAAATTTCTTATTTTATTCAACAAGAATTTAAAATTATGAATGAGTTTTATTTTAATATAAGCTTAGGGAGGAAGGAAAGAAAGAGATTGTAAGACAAAGGGTTGGAATATGTGTGCAGAAAAAGAAAAGAATGGAAGAAATAAAGTGAAAAAATGGCAAGATGGAAGAAGCGGGTGTAGGGCTTAAGAGTGGGAGAAGATGGGAAGAAAGAACAATTAAAATTCATTTTTTTTCATTTTTTTTATTTAAGGAGAAAAGAAAAAAAACAGTGAAAGGGTACACGTTATACAGATTTACAGAAGAAAAAAATGAACAGTAGAAAATCATTAGTTAATGGATTACATATTGCCATCTTAGAAATAATTGTTCAAGTCACAAAATTAAAGCTTGTACAGTGGACATTCCAACAATGAACAATTAAAATTGTTTTGATGCTAGTGTCAGTGAGAGCTCATACATTCATTTAAACTTTGAGATTTGGATGATCATCTGTTATCTGTTGTCCTTTAAAAATGTTTATCAATTTATTATGATTCATCAGCTCTCACACATAAGTCACTAGAGGGTTCATTCCAAATGGGGACATCAGAACAGCCCACTAGAAAGGAAGTTCTAGTAGGTTCATCACCAGTGACTAACTATAAAATTATATTAAGCTCAAATTTGTCATCTTCCTGTGATTAGATGTCTGTATATTTCTAAAGAAAAGAAAAATACCTTTCATTTTAGAGTTTATTGTGAGAATTTATGTGCAGAGCTTTAGAAGTCATTCTAACTGGAATTGTCATCCAGTATGCAAACATTATAACGTAAGGGTTATTGTGGAGTTAATTATAGCCAGATTGTAATTAACAGTCTATGCTAAAAGTGATTCTCCTTATTACATGTATGGAATGTACTTTTAAGATTGTGGTACTAGTGAGCAAACCCAGGGGAGCTCTACCATTGAGCCATACCCGCTGTCCTTTTTTTATTTTCAGACAGATCCTTGCTACCTTTCACTCCTCCTTCTTAGCCTTCCAATGTATTGGGATTACAGTTGTGTTCCACCATGCCCACTTATTTCTACATATGTTAAAGAGAGAATTTGATTGGGTTAACCTGCTAATCTAATAGTGAGTTCCAGTTTTGGTTCTGTTTGTGTGAAATCATCTCAGGGATGTTTTTATTCTTTGTGCTTAACAAATATGCATTTTTTTGACTTGTGCATTTCAGGTAGTCAGCTCTGGCTTGATTACTTTATTCTTTTAGCATCTATAATGAGAGAAAAATGTGCCAGATACTGGAAAATCAGAAGTGAGCACTAAAACAGGCAGTTTCCTACTTGAAGTGTATATTTCAGAACTGTAATGGAGGTGAGATAGAAAAACAAATGAATAAACAAGGTGATTTCAGATATTTTTAAGTTCTGAGAAGAAAATAAATAAGGATAATATGATACAGAATGACTTTGGGAGATGTCAAAGGAGTCAAAGGAGTCAAAGATAGTCAAAGGAGATGTCCCTGAGAAAGTAAGATTTTAAGTAAGGCCTCAGTGATTGAGATGGAAGGAACAGTACTGTAGCAAGTACAAAGTTCCTCAGACCAGATGACTTGGATTTTAAAAAAAATTTTGTTATGGAAAATTTGAAATACATTACCAACTCATGCCATTCCTTATTTCATTGATGAAATTTTTTACCTCATATCACTTATATATTATTTTAATATCTTACTATTTTCCAGTCATTATAGTATTTTATATAAAGATACTTGAATGTATATTTCTAAAAGATAGTTTTTAAAAAAACTATTCTCATAACTAAGAAAAATAATAGTGGTTTAGTATCAAATATTGTCTGTATTTTTAATTTTTAATTTTATTTTTTATGGTACATAATGATTATATTCCTTGTGGGGAGATGATACATGTACCTAACACATTTCCATTCTTTTTTAAAATCCTGTTTTCCTCTTCTCTATTCCCCTAAGTGTATTTCTTGACCCCCTTCGTATGCGCAAGAGATCTGTCTCCCTATTTCCTATTAGCAATCTTTTATTTTGTTCTTTATTTATATTTTGAGTTTCATATAAGAGGAACTATATGATACTAAAGATTGCATATCTACTTATTTTACTTTACATTATGAGTTCTAAGTAATCCCTTTGTAACAAATCCATTTTGTGAAAAATGACTCAAATTTATCCTTCTTTACAGCAGTGTAGTACTTCATTGTATATAAACATCATGTTATTTTTATCACTGTATATGTTTGAAATCATGATTGTAATGACTCCTGCTTTGTTCTTGTTGCCCAGTATTGCTTTGCTATTCTGGGTCTCTTCTGGTTCCACATGAGTTTTTTGGTACCAGGGATTAAACTGATGATCTGGTGCCTACCAGGGAGGCGCTTATGCCCCTGACCTAAATCCTCAGCCTCCGTATAAATTTTAAGATTGTTTTCTCTTGCTCTGTGAGGAATGCTGTTGGTATTTTGATTTGGATTGTATTTAATCTGTTTATCAGTTTTAAAAGTGTGGGCATTTTGCCTGTATTTCGTTCTGCCTATCCAGGAATAGGGGATATCTTTACATTTTTCTTCTTTGTCTTGATTTGTCTTCTTTGATCTCTTTTTTCATGATAATGTAGATCTTTCATTTCTTTGGCTAGGTTAATTCCTAAGTATTTTGTTTTTCTTTGTTGCATTGTGAGTGGTATTTTCATAATATTTTCCCATTCCTCCCAATAGAGGAATGCTATTGATATTTTGTGTTCATATTTTATCCAGCTGCACTGCTGAATTTGGTTAATTCTAGGAGTCTTTTGGGTTTTATATGTACAAGATCATGTAATATTCAAATAATGATAATTGATCTTTTTCTTTCCTATACATACCCCTTTTATTTCTTTTTCTTGCCTAATTGCTCTGGCTAATGTTTTTAGTACTGTATTGAATAGGAGTAGTGATAAGGGACATCTTTGTCTTGTTCCCTGATTTTAGAAGGAAAGATTTCAGTTTTTCCACATTTAATATGATGTTGGTAGTAGATTTGTCATAAATGATTTCGATCAAATTGAGATGTTTCTCCTATATCTATTATCTTCAGGATTTTTTACCATGAATAGATGTTGGATTTTATCAGAGGCTTTTCCTACATCTATTGAATGATCCTGTGATTTTTGTCCTTATTTCTGCTTATGTGATATGTTACATTTATTGATTTGCATATGTCGAGCCATTTCTGCATCCCTGGAATGAAGCCTAACTGATCATATGTATGATCTTTTTTATGATTTGTTGCATTCTGTTTGACAAAATCCAATCGGAACATAGACATAAAAATCCTCAACAAGAGATTGGTATGTAGCTTTTTTCTTTGATTTGCTCCTTGTCTGATTTTGGAATTACTACAGTGTAACCCCAGCTTCTTGGAATGAATTTGACAGTATTTCGTACTTTTCAGTTTCATTAAAGAGTTTAAAGGGTACTGGTATTAGATCTTTCCTGAAGTTCTTGTAGAATTCTGCACTGAATCCACCTTGCCTTGGGCTTTTGTTAGTTGGTAAGCTTTTTGTTTTATTTTTTTAAGTGTTACTGCTTCAATTTCATTTCCTGTCACTGAATTATTCTGGGTTTTTATATCTTTGTTCAGTTTTGGTAATACATATATATCTAGGGATCCATCCATTTTTCCCCTGCATTCTCCAATTTATTGGAGTACAGATTTTCAAAGTAGCTGCTGATAATTTTCTCAAATTTGGTGGTGTACCTTGTGATTTCTCCTTTTCATTTTATTTTATTTTTTTAAGATATGGTTTTACTATGCAATTCAGACTAACCTTTAACTCATTTTGTAGCCCAGTCTGACCTCCACAGCCTCAGCCTTCTGAGCACTGGGATTACAGGTGTATGCCACCACACCCAGCAGTTTCTCTTTTTTCATTTCTAATTTGAGCCTTTTCTTACCTTTTGGGGAGGTAAGATTGGATAAGACTTTGTCTAATTTGTTTATCTTTTAAAGAACTGGGTCTTTGATTCACTGGGGTTTTTTTTTTGGTAGGTTTTAGTCTCAATTTCATTAATTTCTGCTCTGATCTTTATAATTTCCTTCCTAGTACTAGCTTTGGATTTGAATTTTTCTTGTGTTTTTTGTTTGTTTGTTTGTTTTTTGTTTTTTAGGACTTTGAGGTTATTTATTTGGGCTTACTTTCTATTTCTGATGTGAGCATCCACAGACACAAACTTTCACCTTACGACTGCTTTCATCGTGTCCCATTTCTATTATGTTGTATTAGCTTTATCTTTGTCCTCTATGAACTATCTAATTTCTTCCTTTATTTCTTCTTTGACTCATTGATTATTTGAGTGTATTGTTTCCATACATTTACATCATTTCTGTGGTTTCTTTTGGCATTGATTTTTGTTTTCATTGTGATATGATCTGATAATATGCTTGCGGTAATTTTAGTTCTTCTGCATTTATTTAAGCATGCTTTATGGGTTAGTATCCAGTTCGTTTTGGAGAAAGTTCCATATGCTGCTGAGAAAAGTTAATATTCTAATGTTGGTTGAAATGCTCTATCGATACCTATTAAGTTTATTTGTTTGAAGGTTTGGTTCATCTCTGATTTTTTTATTTTTTATTTTTTTTATTTTTTATTTTATTTTTTTTTTTTTTAGTGTGTGTGTGTGTGTGGGTGGGTGGGTGTGATGGCCCTGCCTCCTTTGTACTGTCCCGCTACCCCTGCCAAAGAAGTCTTACCCACCACGCTCCCAGCTTCTGCAGTAGCCGCACCCAGCACTTACTTACCTGTCCGGTCCTCCCGGCCATTCCCGCGTCCAGCCCGCAGTCAGTTCTTTAAACACGTCCCGAGTGCTGGCTGCCCTCCTGTGGCTTTATGAAATGATGGTCACACAGAGGAGGACCAGCTCTCAAAAAGCAAAGGTAAATATGATGGCGTGATCACTCTAGTCAAATCGTCCTCGCTCAGTTTAGGTCCTAGAAAGACCCGGGTATCTGCGGCGACCTGGCCCTACCAAGTACCAGCTGCCTTGGCGCTGGGGGACGAGGGGGGATCTACGAGCAGAGGGAGGATTCCTGGGGTGAGGGGACAAGTTCTTCACCCTCGGCCTGCTCCCCTGAGCTTCTCCATCTCTGATTTTTTTAAATGTAGTTGAATGGTATATTAACGGCAGTGGGATATTGAGGTCTTCTACTATAATTATGTTGATATTTATCCGATCTTTTATGATTAGTAGTGTTGTTTTATGAAGTTGGATGAAATGATGTTCAGTGTTAGCTCTTCTGTTGAATTGTTCCCTTAACCAATATATAGTGACTTTGTTGTCCTCTTCTGATGAGTTTTAGTTTGAAGTCAACTTTGTGTGAAAATAGGTTAGCCACTCCTGCTTCTTTTGGGGTTCTCATTGCATAAAATACTATTTTCTATTCTTTTATTTTTAGTCTATGAATTTATTTTAGGGTTAAATTTTTTTTTATACGTGTCATATCATTGGGTTTTATTCTTGATGCATTCTGCCAATGTGTGTTTTCTCATTGGGAAATTAGCACTATTCATATTGAGAGTAATTACTGAATGGTACAAGTGAATCCCCAACTTACAAATGAGTTCCATTCTGGGAGAATGTAAGTTTTATGCATTTGTGCTTTGGGCTTCCTAGCAGTTCCCTCCACATCACTACTACATCCTGGGTTCTGCTGGAGCACTTATTACTATACACTATTACACTGTACAGTAGGCACACAGCAGCATAACTGTGACATTGTCTGGCAGAATTGTGAGCTACTTTTGTAATTTGTTTGCATTTATGAATGTTCGTTATGCAAGGTCCATTTGTATCTGTAAAAGTTTGCATCTCAAATGTTCATAAGTCAGGGACTTACTATATTGACTTATTCCTGTCATTACGTGATTTTTCTTGTTTCTAATTCCCACACCCTCCCCTTCCATGGCCCTGCTTAACTGGTTACTCTACTTGATGTATTCATTCTGTGTACTAGTTTCATTGTCTCTTTTTAGAATATAATTGAGAATATTTTGAAGATCTAGTCTGGTTGTCTTTAATGTGATCTTTGTCATGGAAACAGTATTTCTCCGTCAGTTTTTAAAGGTAGTTTTACATGGTATGTCAGTCTGGGTTGGATGCTGTTTTCTTGTAGGACTTTTAACATTTCACTCTAAGTTCTTTTGGTCTTTAAGGTTTGTGTAGAGAAGTCGGTTGCAATTCTAACGAATTTACCCTTACACATGATTAGGTATTTCTAACACATTTTGAGATTCTGTTCTTGTGTTGGACTTCTGGGATTTTTGACAATGATGTTATGGAAAAGTTCTTTTCTGATCATAGCGTTTAGGATTTTATATGCTTCATTTATCTGTATATTAAATTCTTGCCCCATATTTGGAAAGTTTTCTGCTATCATATTTATAAACAGATTTTTGTTGCCATTTGTGCTGTTTCTGATTGTTAATTCTAACTAATCTTAAATTAATTTCATTACATCATCTCTAGCAGCTATTGTATCAATTTTTCTTGTTCTTTTGTTTTTAGGTGTTTCTGAGTAACTGGTCTCTGACAGCCCTGTCTCCTACTTCTGACACTGTCTTCACATTGGTCACTTTTGCTTCCTATACTTTCATTGGTTTCTGTTTGTACCTTTTAGTGGACTATAATTCTTTGCTAAACTGGTTAGTTATGTTTTGTGTAATTTTGTGTAGCTCAGGTAGTATATTCTTTAAACTGACTGATCATTTTGTTTATTTTATTTTGTCTTTTTATAGGTACCGGGGATCGAACTCACAACTGCCCGCTTGCAAGGCAGGCGCTTATGCTGCTGAGCTAAATCCCTAGCCCCTGATCATTTTATTAAGCCCATTTATCTGTTTAGTTGTATCTTCTTTGAGCTCACTGAACACTTCATTGATCTGTTCTTTAAAGTCTCTTCTGTGTTGTGTTTTTAAAATAATTTGATAGTATAGCCTTTCCGTTCCTCCCTCTTGAAGCCCCATTGATTAGCTTTGGAGTAATTTGGAGTTTTTGAAGGCATTTTTCTTGCCTTGTCTCATGTGTTTTGTTTTATTTTGCTTTGTACTTAGGTTTGTAGGTTGATTGTGGTAGAAGACTTTGTGTTTGGAGAACTGTTTAGTTAGTGTTTACTTTTCACTAATGCATCTGGTTATGGCTAATTATAGGCCTTTGCCTTTGTCCCAATATTTAACCAACTCTGTTTATTTGGGAGAGAAAGCCTTGGTGTATTTGGCTCAGCACCAAATTTTCTAAGAATGAGTCACAATATTCTTAATGATACAGAGGTAATCCAGATATTGACATTAGATAAAACCAATTAATACCTGTAGCAACAACTATGCCACCTTGGCAATAGCAATAAAATCAATAGAAGTAATACTGTCAAAGACAAAATTGAATTTGCATATCCTAAGAACCAATAGTACCACCCTTAACCATAGAAAAATATATAATTATAGTATAAACACCAAGACAAACCAGATAGTGACATATAGTAAATATCTATTAAATGTAACAACTGTACCTCCACTAACAGTAGAACAGTACTCAACAGTAATAACATTGAGTTCAGTTTCTAGGGATTAATTATACTAGTAGAGATTAATTATTATACTAGTAAGGACTAATCATTATACTTGTTAAGATAAAGGAGGTAGGGAACTTGAAGACGAAAAAGTAGAATTTGGAAAATTAATGAAGGATGACAAGCAGAAGAGAAAAGTAAAGTAAAGGACATGTTGGAGGAGTAAAAGGGAATTAATAGTATTAGATAAAAGTAACAGAAAAGAAAAATTGAGAAAAAGAAGAAAAAAGAAAATACAGAGATCATAAGGGAAAAATAAATAATAAAGGGAAAACAATTCAAAGAAATATAAAGGAGAAAAACTTAAATCTCCAAAGCACTCATGAAAGAGAAAGAAAAAAAGTTTAGTTAAAAAAATTCCTGACTTGCCCCTGCAGGGATGCTTGCTTCCCTCAGGTAACCAGTACAGGCAGGGAGAAACAGCCAGACATGTCCCTGCATGCCTGATGCCATCAGGACTCTTGGTTCTCTCAGGTAACCAGTGTGGGCAGAGAAACAGCTAGATAAGCCCCTGCTTCTCTTGGGCAGGCAGCATGGGTCAGGAGAATCAGACAAACATGTCACTGTGAGTCTACTGCCATTGGGGAAGCCCCAGTGTAGCCACACAGGCCAAGAGAAGCAGCAACCCCATCACCATGCACCCATGAGGAAGCCTCGGTATAGCCACATGGGTCGGGAGAAGCCTCTCCGACACCCCACTGCCTACCCAGGAATCTCAGTTTGGAGAAATCCAGGTGCCTGGCCCATTGCCCTATATCATGGAGGAGTAGCCAATGTGGGAAGCACCTGGGACACCACAAGCAGTTTGTCAAAAGGAACCCAGGAAAATGTCAAGACGAAGGAGCAAAAGGCAATCTCAGATCTCCAACTCACATAGAACAAGTCTGGGAGGTATAGAGAAGGAAGAAAATGGAAGTTACAAACCTGAAATCTCTGAAATGATGGCAACTGAAGTAAGGAAAAAAACTTCATGAGGCTGTGAAAGTAATGAGGTCAGAAATAGTATCTCAGGTAAAAGAACACATCACAAACATAATGAAAGAATTGCTCTGCATATCTAAAGAAGACATAGATAAAGAAGAGCGTGGGAAAATGATGGACACCTTGAATGAACAATATAGGAGGGATTTTACAATGCACCATACAGACCCAAAGAAATATCTCCAAAATTAAAAACTCCATAAAAAACTAGCAAAACCACTTGAAAGAGACTAAAAATAGACTTTCATATCTCGAAGACACAAGTTTTCAGTTACTCATTGTAAAAGGAAAGATCTCTTAAAAACAACAAAGTACCAGGAAATAACAATTCAATGGCTGAAAGATAACACAAAGAAAAATTTCAAGAGTGACAGTTATCAGCAAAAAAGCAGAGTGTCAACACAAATGAAATAAAAAGGCTATTTACAGAAGTGATAGCAAAAACTTCCCAAACATGGGAAAAGGATCTGGCAAACAGATAAACAAGGCATATAGAACTCCAACTAGCCATAACCAAAATAAATCTATATCCAAATATGTAATAATCAAGATCCCAGAAATTCAGCATAAGAATAGAATATTAAAAGTTGTTAGAGGAAAAGAAACAGATCCCCTAGTGAGGAAAACCAGTCAGAATCACAGCAGACTTGTCAACACAATCCATCATGTCAAGAAGAGTTTGGAGTGAAGTGTTTCAAATCCTGAAAGAAAACAACTTCCACCCAGATTGATGTACCCTGCAAAACTATCTTTCAAAACTGATGGAAATCTAAGGTACTTCGGTGATAAAGAACAACTGAAGGAATTCATGATCACTAAACCAACTCTACAAAGAGAGCTGAAGCATATTATAGAGAGAGATAACAATGACCCTGATTCCAGGAGCAGCAACACCAAACAGGACAGGCGATCAAATGGAAGGGAAAAGTGGAGGGCCAACAGCAGAAGGATAGCAGAGAGGCAGAGAGGAACCAGTGCATGCTGGTTGTAACTATTAATGTAGATGGCCTTAGTTCACCAATAAAAAGAAACACAGGGAGAGTGGATCAAGAAACAAGATCAATCAATCTATTGTATACAAGAAACACATTTAACTCGAAAGGAAATTCACAGACCAAAGTCAAGGGAAGGAAACAATTGTTCCATGTGATAAGAGATCAGAAAAAGTAGAGATAGCTTTTCCATCACCCGCAGAATGGATAAGAAAGATATGGTATTTTTATACAATGGAAAGCTACGCAGCAATAAGAAGGATAATCTTGAGGTTCTTGTAGGTGAATGGATGGCAACTGGAGATCATGGAGATCATGTTCATGGATGAAATGGTTCAGACTCATATGGGTGAGAATCATGTTATCTCCCATATAAAAAGCTGAAGGAGTTAGTGGGATCCAAAATGTTCAATAGATATTGTGAAATGTTGGGAGTGGGGAATGTCTAAAAAGCACAAGTGGTAACTATTGTTAATTTCATATTATCTTAATTTGAATTCCTGTATCATTTTCATTGTTTTGTTGGGCTTCATTTTATTCTGTCTTGTTTTGTTTGATTTTACTGTCTGATGGTATTGGCAGCTATTTTGAAGGTAACAAGATATATTATGGTAGCCATTGTTGATTTTCTATTTTCTGGTTTAAAAGTCCTGTAATATTTTCATTGTTTTGTTTTGACTGGTTTTATTCTGTTCTGTTTTGTTTGATTTTATTGTGCGTGATTGTATGAACAGTCGATTTGTAGAAAACGAGAGACATTATGGTAGCCATTGTTGAGATTTCCTATTATCTTGTTATGAAGAACTGTATTGCTTTCATTGTTTTGTTCTGATTGACTTTATTCTGTTTTACTTTGTTCAGTTTTATTCTCTTTAAAAATTAAAAAAAAAGGACAGAGCGGGGACTGCATGGCTCATGAGCGGCCTGGTGGGGCCGCCCGTGATGTGAGTGCCTACCGGACCGGAACAGGCTCTGCGGCTGCCTGCAGACCGCGGGCCAGACCGTGACTGGATAAAATTGCTGCTAATTACAACTGCCCTCTATAAATTCTCATCTGCTCCTTGGGACTTGGAAAAAAGATGTCTAGTGTCATACCTACTGAAAATAATGGGCTTTCAAGAGGTAGTCCATCCAAGAAAAACAGACTTTCCTTGAATTTTTTCAGAAAAAGGAAAGTAAGAGAGCCTTGGATTTTAGACTCAAGAAAATGAAGGAAAAGCTTCTCAATATAGAGGATCAGAAATTGATCAGGTTGTTCCTGCAGCAGAGTCTTCACATATAAACTGCGAGAAGAGAGAAAATTTCCTGCCTTTTGTGGGACTAAATAATCTTGGCAATACTTGCTATCTTAATAGTATACTTCAGGTACTATGTTTTTGTTCTGACTTGAGGTGAAGCACTTATTTAATATTATCTCAAGAAAGAAACGCTAAAGGATGAAACCAATCAAAAAGACAAGGGAAATTGCAAAGAAGATTCTTCAGCAAGTTACGAACTTATTTGCAGCTTATAGTCCTTAACGATTTCAGTGGAACAGTGGACAAATTGCAGAGAAATACACTGATGAGCTTGCCATGAAGCCATGGCAGCTGCTGAACACACTCAGGGAACTCAATCCCATGTATGAAGGCTATGTACAGTATGATGCACAGGACGTATTGCAGTGTACTTTGGGAAACATTCAGGAAACATGCCAACTCCTAAAAAAGAAGAAGTAACAAAATGTGGCAGAATTACTTACAAAGGTAGGAAAAAAACCACCCAAAAGAGGAAGTGAGTGGAATGAACAGCATGGATATGGACAGTGTGAATTCTGAAGATCATAAAGAAAAACCTCCAAAAGGCAATGGGAAAAGAAAAAGTGACACTGGATTTGGTAACATGAAAAAGAAAGTCAAAGTTGCCATGGAACATCAGTCACTGGGTTAGTTGATTACAGCGAAGTCGTTTAGCTTTTAAAGTTCCTGGATATTATGGGTCTCTCTAAGTTTTTATATAATAGATTTGAAATACTGAAAAACCATGTTAATTTTTAAGAATTCATTTTCTTTCATAGAGACAAGTGATGTGTTAGCTCCTGGGAACAAATTTGTATATGTTCATAATTGACTCATCCAAAATGGAAGCATTTCAACCTTTGGATTTACACCAGTCTTTTTTGTTTGCTTTTTAGAATAATGTGCTTGTATTTGTATTCTCTGTATTTTGGAGAAGTTATCTACATGATATTTATAGGTCTGTGTTTTTTCACCTAAGGAGCAGAATCCCATTCAATCGATTTAGCTTCATCACAGCCATGAAGCCAGATCTCCGATGGGCTGTGTCACAGGCACAAAACCTTGACAGTGGGTGTTCACACAGGGTTGTGTGATTCATGCCTTGAATCACTTTGGAAAGTATCCCAGAAAAGCCACATGGTCCCTTTTATCTTCACAAGATTTTATATATATTTATGAAAATGATTCTGTATTCTAGTACATCTTTTTGGGCATGGACTAATTTTTATCTCTTCGTATTCATTCTGCATGATCTGCATATAATACATCAAATTTGAGGAATATGACCTTAAATTTAACTTTTTTAAAAACTGGGAGGTCAATAAAAAAGTTACTTACCTGTATAAAAAATTAAATTTAATTTATAAAAAGGAAAAAAAATTCCCCCATGTTTTCCATGAGCCAGAGGGAGTCATGCACTAGGAGGAGAACCAAGCAGCCAACCAGTGTCCTGTGAGTCAGTGGCAGTTGTGGGCCAGAAGGAGAACTGAAAAGCCAACATATGCCTTCTCATGAGCTGGGAGACAAGAAGAGTGATGTCACCTTTCTCCCAGCCCCCATAAACAACTGGCTGGTTTAGAGGAATACAGGCTGAGATGATAGCAACTAAAGTAAAAACAAAACAAAACAAAACAAACAAAAAACACTTGCATTGTTTGATTGACTCTGCAGGCTTAAAGCCAGTAGTCTGAGCATGTATTTAGAGGATAACAATATGCAATATAGCAACTATGGGGAATTTGCTTCTGTCTTATTTTTGAAATCCAGTTTTGTTTGCCTTGTTCCATTTTATTGTTCCACTTTATTATTTTGTTTTATACCCTTTAAAATAAAGAAAAAAATATGAAAAAAATTCCTCTCTCTTTTTGAATGAGTAATTTCTTTCCAGAATGTACAGTCTTGGAATCCAACAAGTCACAATTTTCTCCACCTCACTTTATGTCTTGTGGGCTTGTGAGGTGCCTTCCTTGCTCTAGAGACCACTGTGTCTGTAAACCCCAGAGTGGCAGCTGACTGAGTTGAGGTATCTCCTTACTCATGTTGGTAGATGGGAAAAGCAATCAGACCACCGAGGTGTGCTGGGTACTGACACTGGGGCAGGGCTTTAAGCAGAATGCTAAACTTAATGCCAGCACTTTCAGACAGCCTCCTTCAGACGCAGCCACCTCTGAAAGCCACCCTTGCTAGGCTTCATCTGTCACAATGGAGGGTAGGACCCGTGTCCTTCCCTATCCTAAGCTTAAAAGTTTTCATGAGATCTATGTCTAGCCCACATGTCTGTGTGTAGCCTGAAAGTCTTTGTCTAGCCTGCATGTCTGTGTCTCTCTATGAGTCTCTCCTGTGACTGTGAGAAGTTATAACTGGAAACCCTGGAGTGGAGTTTTTCTGTAATTATTTTCTGGCTCAGTCTTAAATAATTAACATCTTCCCAAAATAGTGCCTGACTACACCCTGTAGCAGTATAGTGGGTGTTGCACAGGTTTTTTTCTTCAGTTTCAGTCTGCCATGAAGGGGTCACTGTAGGAGTAAAACCATATGCTGTTTTTGTAAGTTCATAATAGCCATGAGATTTGTTGGACCTAGCATTACTGTGCTGGGTACTTTTCCTCCTCTCTGGAGCCCTCTACTCTCTGGGCTTATCTTCTCTCTCAAGGTGTTGCCTTTGTCCATGAACAGTTCAGTTGCTTGGTCCGTACCAATCTGCTACCCTGTGCCAGGGGAAATAAAACAGAGCAGGCTTGGAGTTGGCAGGTGGCCATGAACAAGATGCAGGATCTATGGGCACAGAGTTTGACAGGAGCAAATGCTACTGACATGGGTCTCAAGTCTGTATTTAAGCTTCTGTTTGTCTTAAATAGTTGATCAGTTATCTACTATCATAATTATATGTTACAAAACACACAAAACCTCAGAGATCTGCAGAAGGCTGAACATGGAGGTTGTGGATTAGTGGGTAATTCTGTTGCTCTAAATAGGGCTTAGGAAACTCACTCATGTGTATCTATGATTAGCTATGGCTGGATCTGGTGACTTATTGATCTTGGTCTGCTCTGTCATGTATTAGAGCTTCTTTTGGTCTGACTTGATTTTTCCCCACATGTCTTTTCCTCTCACAGACAATATGGGGCAATTTTTCATGTAACAGAAGAGTAAGAGGAAACCAACTGCCTAAGACAGTATGTGAGTGCTGGGGAAGGAAGAGCAGTTGGCTTAGTGTGTGTGAGGCCCTGGGTTTAATTGTACATGAGAGAGAAAGAATCAGAGAGAGAGAAGAGAGGAGAGGGAAACAGAGATAGAAGTAGAGACAGAGATAGAGAGACAGAGAAAAGAAGAGGAGGAGGTGGCAGAGGATGAGAAAGAGGAAGAAAAAGGAGTAGAAAAAAGAAGAGGTGAAGGAAGAAAAATGAGGAAAAAGGAGAAGAAAAAACAAGTACATGATTTTTATAACCTCTGCTGATCTCACTTTTGCTGGCTTCCTGTTGGTTGAAGTAAGTCAGTGTGAGGAGAGTCGTATTAGCTTTCTGTTACTATAAGAAATATTTAAGATTATCAACTTATGAAGAGAAAATGTTTATTTTGGCTCTCTGTTTTAAGAGATTTCAGCCAATGATCTGTTGGACCTGTTGCTTGCGCTCGAGCTGGTGTATCATAGCAGGAGCATAAGGTTAAACCAAACTGCCCCATCTCATGGTTAGAGAGCAAGAGATCAAGTAGGGTGGGCCAGAATCCCATTATCAACTTCAAAGATACATCCACAATGGCCTCCATTTGGCTCCAGCTCTTAAAGATTCTACTACCTGTCAAAAACTGCAAGGGATCAAGCTTTTCCCCCACAGATCTTTGGGGAACTCTTAAGATCAAACTGTAGCTGAACAACAAAGATGGTGAACAAATCAGGAAAGCTGTTCTTTATGCAATTAATTTACCACGAGTAATGTGAATGACATTCTTTTGCATTTTTTTGAATGAGAATCCAAATAAAAGGAGTTTAGAATTTCTAATAAACATTGAAAAGGTTAATATGGCTGGAATGTAGTAAGAAGTGATCATGTGTGAAGAGGAAAAAATAGATTAATTTGCTTATTGTCTTGTGGATCATGGAAAATTTAGGTATCATTCTAAGAGCAGCTGGAAAGACATACTAGGTTAGGGAGCTGGGGAATCACATGATCTTATTTATGTTTTACTTTGTTTTTGATAATCTGAGTTTGTTTACATATAGTAAAATGCACAGATGTAACCATCACCCTAGACAAGATTTCAAATGTTTTGTCACTCCAGAAGATGCCATCAGGTTCGTTTGCAGTCAATTTCTCCTCCTCTACCAGTCTGATTCTTTTTCTTTCCCTCCTTCACCTCAAACTTGCCATCCTCCTACATCAGTCTCCTGCAGTGCTAGGATTACAGACATGTGCCACAACTGGTTCATTGATCCAATTTCTATGGGGGTAATTTTATAACTACAACTATAAATTAGTTATACCTGTTCCAGAACTTCAGGTCAGTAGAGTAAGACTAATGTTATTATTTTGTATATGACTTGTTTGACTCAACATAAGGGATATAAAATATAGCTGTGTTGTTTCAGGCACTAGCTATTCATTTGTTTTTATTGTTGTATACTATGCAATTATCTTATTATACTCAGTTTATTTATTTACCTATCAATGGACATTTGGTTTAGTTCCAATTTTTTTTTTTACTATTATGAACATTTTTTTTTTGCAAACATATTTTCATTTTTCTTGAATAAATACATAAGAGAGGGTCTTGGTTATATCTCTCTCTTTGCTGGGACAGAATATCCAACACTCAAAATGAAGGACGGAAAGGTTTATTTAGCTCACTGTTTATGGAAGTTTCAGTCCATAATCAATCAGTTGGCTCCAATGCAGAGTGACATGGCACTGAGGCAACACTTCAAGGCAGCAGCCAGAACAAAAGAGGGGAGAACAAGCCTCTTCTCCTCCCATATATTCTAAGCAGGCTAACCCCTACCCCACCCAGGGCAGATGTAGCACTCACAGAACCTTGCTGCTCTCCTCTTGCACAGGCTGAGGATATATACAAACTAAGGATCCTGGCGCCCTGCCTAGGATTTAATTTAGTTAAATTCCTAAACTTCTCAAGATGATATAATGTATCAACCATAACAGGAAGTAATATCTTGGTTAGATAGTGTGATGTATTTCAGTTTTTATAAGAAACTATCAGTGTTGCGCATGGTGGTACATGTCTGTAATTTCAGCTACTGGGAGGCTAATGCAGAAGGGTTACAGTAGTTTGAGGCCAGGTGGGAGGCTAATGCAGAAGGATTGCAAGTTTAGTCTGGTGGGCAATTTAGTGAGATACTGTCTCAAAATAAAAATTTTCTGAAAGGGTTGGGGGTATACCTCAGTGGTAACTCTTTCTTCGCTTGTACAAGGTCCTAGCTTCACTTCTAGTCTATACACACACACACATACACACACACACACACACACACACACACACACACACGCACATAAAAGAAATGGTCAGCTATATTTTAAAATTGTTTGTACCATTTCATTGATGAAGCAAATGTAAATTTTAAGACTATAGTGAGACACCATGTCCACGAAGTATATTTACATAAATGACATTTAACTCAGTTTTATGGGGAATAATATCATTAGGGATTTTTACATCTCGTTAATGGGAAGTAAATTAGTATAACTCCTGCATAGAGAAACTCTTGTGTAAAAGCACTAGGAATGCATACCTATTATCCTAGTGATCTGGGAGGCTTAGGCAAAAGGATTTCAAGTGTGAACCCAGTCTGGGCCATTTAGTGTCTTAATGAGACCCTATCTCAAGAAAACAAAAACAGGGATGTGCATGTAGCTCTCTGTGAAACCCAGGGGTTCAATCCCCAGTACCAGTCTGCACAAGAGGCTTTGAGGTCTTTGAGATCTCAAGAATTTTGAGAGCAACATTTCTTTTTTTTTGGTGGTAGTGATGGTATCGGATATTGAACTGAGCTATAGTATCCTTAGCACTTTTTTTTTTTGAGATAGGATCTTGCTAAGTCACTCGATTGCTGAGGCTGAGCTTGAGTTTGCACTCTTCCTGCTTTGGCTTCCCAGAATACTAGGATTACAGATATGTGCCACCATGCTCAGGTACAACACTATTTGTAATAGCAAAACATAAAAAGTGCCCAACTGTTAATTGACAGGATAAAAAAAAAATATTGTGGGTATTCACACCTTAGAATGTTACGTGTTAGGGGAAAATGAGTGAACAACAATTACATGCGTCTAACCAAAGATTCTGGAGAATCTTTGTCCTCAACCTCATGCTTCATCTCTTTTTATTTCTTCTCATTTTTGTGTAACAGCACACTCTCCAGTGCCTGCCTATGAAGGAAATCCTAAGAGATATATCTTATCCTCACAATAATTTAATTCTATCTGGCCATTATTTTCCCTCAGAATTATTAAGAAATTTATGTATCTTTTTCTAGTTTTCTTTTTTTTTTTTAATTTATTTTTTTTTATTTTATTTAAGGAGAAAAGAAAAAAAAAGCAGAGAAAAGGTACAAGTTATACAGATTTGCAGAAAAAAAAATGAACAGTAGGAAATCACTAGTTAATGGATTACATACTGTCATCTTAAAAGTAATTGTTCAAGTCACAAAATTAAAGCTTGTAAAGTGGACATTCCATCAATGATACTGCAAACAGTTCTGTTCAATGATCCAATAAAACTCTGTGATATCATATTCTATCTTATACACTTAAATATACATGCAGTTATATAGTTTAGAGCACTTTCTTTTCCTCTCTTTTGTACAATGACTATTACACATTTTGGGTTTCATTGCTCTCACGGTTCTTATTACTTTTTTGGAAGAGAGTAAAACCAAATGTGACATAACAGAACAGAATCGGTCAAGTCAAAAGGGTGGACATAATAGATAATGTGAAAACATAATACAAGGTGATCAACAATGGTTACCATAATGCCTCCCGCTATCTCTAATAGAATTGCCTATGCCATTAGTTATAATACAATTGAACAAAACAGTAAAGAACAAAACCGACAAAGCCAAACCATTGGAGACATTGTAGGTCTTCAAAAGTAGATAAAAGTCAACGAGAATGGGCGTTATAATGAATCTCATTATCTTCACAGCTGATGCCTAAATTTTCGAACCTGATACTATCCAGCAAAACAGAATAGGGGAACCTCAGTCAAAAACAAGATGGTGAGAGTAATACAGGGCTTTAAATCGAGGTAATGGAAAGTCAAAGTGGGTTACTATAATATATCCTGCTATTTTTTTCCTTTAATTAAAAGGATAAAAATTTTTAAAAAAGTATTAAAAAAGTAAATAATGGAGTGAAGATTGAGATAAAAGAGGGCATAACAATGAAACAGCACAGATCAAAACATAACCATTTAAGCAGAATAGTGTTTCACCACCAGATAATCCTGACCTAAAAGTAGTTACCATATTGTCTCTTTCCTTGAAATCCTTGAGTACAACTTCGTATACTGTAGCATTAAGTATATCAAAACAATGTAAAACCATTTAAGAGAATGACAGCATTACAGAGTATTTAGAATCGACTAACAGAAAATGAACAATGGTTTCTGTATAATCTCCTTGTCTTTAAAAGGTTTTTGCTTATACTATTGTACATAATAAAATCCAGTAAGATACAACCTATTTAGACCATTGGAGACAGAAGGACAAAAGCTAGATGAGACTTCAAAACAAGATGACACTAAATCAGTATTACCTATTAAGATGTCATTTTCTCCAAAATAGCTGTTCCTATCATCCAATCTTCTCTGTCTCATTTCTGTTGAGCTCTTTTTCTGTCAGTAGCTGTCAGTTTGTCTTCTTCACTTTGTTCTCTGCTCCATTAGTCGTGGCCTCCACTATTTCTGGATTCTTTGTATTTTTCTTTTTTTAGAATATCCTGCAATACTCTCTGTAGAGTTGAATTGGGGGTTGCAAATTCCCCCAGTTCCTCTTTATCCTGGAAGCACCTTGTTTTCCCATCAATTTCCAGGGACAGTTGTGCAGGATATCTCAATCTTGGCTGGAGATTATTATCTTTCAAAGCTTGAATTATTTCCCCCCACGCTCTTCGTGATTTGATGGTTTGTGCAGAGAAATCTGCTGTAATTCTGATGGGTGCTCCCTTGTAAGTGGTCTGTTTCTTGTCTCTGACAGCTTTTAATATTCTGTTCTTGTATTGAATTTCTGGAATTTTTATTATTATATGCCTGGGTGTTGCTCTGTTTGGGTTGTAGGTAGCTGGGGTCCTGTATGCCTCATACATCTGAGTATCTTTACCTTTTGCTAAATCAGGAAAATTCTCCTGGATTATTTCTGTGAGTAGCTTTTGTAGTTCATTTGTTTGTGTCCCTACTTCTTCTTTTATGTTCTTAATCCTTAAGTTATGGATCCTCTTATCATCTTCTTGTCTTTGTATTATTGCTGTTTGTTTCTTTGTTATTTTTAAGAAGTTTTTCATTTCATTCTCCCATATTACAATTCTGCCCTCCAGTTCAGATAGTCTGTCCTTAGTTTCTTTCAAGCTGCTATGCCAGTCTTGGATAGACTTCTTAGTTTCTTGGTAGTCCCTTTGAACCTGCTTCACATATTCTATGCTTTCCCTGTTTTCTCCATCAAACAATTCTCCCCTCTTTTTCTGTTCTTCCATTCCACCATCTGTTTTTTCTTGGGTGGGGCTTAGCATTTCTCTAACTATTTTGCATACTTCTAGCTTCAGGTCGTTGATAACTTCATTCCTGAATTGGTCTATGAGGCTCTCTATATGGTGCTTTATGTGTATTGGTGCGGTGTCTGCTATTGCCTGTTTCTCAGAATTGGGGGCCGAGGAGCCTTTCTTGTTGCTGCCTCTTCCCATATTCTCTGTTCCTTATATATGCAAGCTTATATGAGAGGCCCAGCTTCTCTCCCTGTCAGCCACAGCCTGATCGAATTGCGCCGGTTAGGTGTTCCCACTCACCGCTGCGCACCAGGCAGCCTACGCGGGGGCCCGCCCCTTCCGACCTCCGTAGGGCTCTGGGATCTGGGTTGGGCCAGCCTACTGGGTCCGCTGGCAGCGTCACGCAGGCCAGGCACTTTTCACCAATCCCGCCCGAGAGGGGAATGTGTGGCTGGCGTTGCCAGCGCACCCTGCTCCCACAGGACTGCTCAGGCCCAGAAAGTCCGCTGGAGTCAAACTGTGGTGGAGTGTCAGTTTCTCTCACTCACCTCGCCACAAGTCAGAACATGCCTCCCTGCCCGTCCTGTTTTCGACTCCGTTCACAGACTCACGTTCTCAGAGTTTCCGCGCGTCTCTCTCCTTGCCGAGCTGATGTAGAGGCAGCCAGCCACCGTGCGGCGGGAAACCCAAATCGCGGCTTCCAATGGCGCAGGGTCCAGCCTCAGCAGAGAGACTTTTCTGTTCTTGTTTTAGCACCAGGACAATATTCCAAGTTGGTTTCTCTCAGCCGAGTTCGTTCCTGAGTCAGCAGAGCATAACTCCACCTGCTTATGTCTCTTTAGTCCGCACCATACCTGGCTTCTGAGCCTAGTTTTTCAGAGAGCCTCCAGTAGTTGCTGTTATCTGTCCGCCATGTTCTCTCGGAAGTCCTCGTATCTTTTTCTAGTTTTCATTGTGCACTTGAGTCCAGTGGTATTTTGATTTCTGATCTTTTATATGAAAGTTGTTTTTAATTTCCCTTCCCTTTTAGAGTTTATAAGATATCTTCTTTATACTCAATATTCTGTGATTTCACATTCTTGTACCTTAATAAGGATTTGTGCTTATTTTTTGTTCAAGCAAATTTTCAGTTTATAAATACACTTTAATAGTTTACCCTTTTCTATTTATTCTCGCTTAGAATTTCTGTTATTGGGATTTTGAATTTCTAGTCTTACTTTTAAGTTTTTGTGTTTTTTTTCTCTCAGTTTCGTCTCTATTTTTTTTTGCTCTACTTTCTGGGAGAGTTGTATTGCATTTTACATTTTTTCTTCCATATTTTTAATTTTAATTTTATTTATTGAGATATAATCAACCTACCATAAGATCCATCATTTAAAAATGTACAGTTTGGTGATTTTTAATATATTCATTAGGTTATGCAAGCTTGGTATAGCCAGGAGTTAGAATTACTAATCTGTTTACTAGATTAGAATACTAGTGTTCTACTTAATGTTTCTAGTGGTTTACTAAGATTACTAAAAAAAGCACGCTAATCTTCTATTTGCATAATTTGGGCATGTCATATAATATGGTCTGTTAATTCTGACTTCTTCACTTATCATAATATGCATAACATTTTCAAGGTTAAGCATGTTGTGGTATATGCCTTTTTGTGTTCTTTTTTCTTTAGAGAGACAGTCTGTCTAAGCAGCTCAAGATGACATTGTTCTTGGTATGTAGCCCTGGTTGGGCTTAAGCTCAGAATCTTGCCTCAGTCTTCTGAGAACTAATGTTAGAGCTGTGTACTACCATGCTTCTATTTTTGTTTCCTGAGTGTTTCTAGTATACTTATTCTCATTTCATCGAAAATTATTCTTTTACTATCTTTGAAGATATTAGTGATAGCTTTAAAAGTTTTTTATTGGTGTGCAATAGTCTGTTTTTATTAATGTGATTTTTTTCTGTTTGTTTTGGTATGTGCTTTTATATTAAATGTTTTCAAGAAAATGGCTAGCATCTTTATTTTTCTGCTTATATTTAAAAATGAGGTACCATAAAATTTAATGCAAGCTCTCTGAATAAGTCAAATCATTCATCCCATGGTGATCTGGCTGGGGCATATCCTTAGAGAAATTCCTTAGTAGAATTCCTTTGTGTCCCCCATAGTCAAATTCTCCCGTATCACAACCCCCCCCCACATTTTTTTAAGCAAATAGATAATCTGTTAGTTCATTCAGGCATTCTTATCATGGAATCCTCTAGTTATTCTCATCTTCTAGCCCAGAGACCTTGTTTTCCTTTCCCCGGGCTTTTGCCAGAAAGGGAAGAGCAATCCTCTGTGAATATAGCTACATCTTACACAGACTTTCACCCTGAGTGTCAGAGGTATGTGGAGCTGCCATTTCCTGAGGTTTATCCGAATTTTGATGTAAATATACATCAATTTGCTTCCCATACTTTTTCACTGGTGTCAGCTTTGCTTCTTCGTTTCGTTCTGCTAAACAGAACACTTGTCCATCTGCTTTGTAGCTTTTTATGGTTTGCTGCTTTCGCTTCTTCTCTTGGCCTTTTTTGTGCCTTGTGAATCTGTATCATTGTAAAGTCCTTTTAATATCATTTTAGTGACATTTGGGAAAAGAAGAGACCTAAATGCATGTATTTCACCCCTCTTGTTTAACTGCCAGTAAAGTGGTACCATGATACATAAATTTAATTTGTCATGTGCTTCTGGAAAGGTGGCTACATTTGTGTTCCTCCCGGAAAGGTGGCCTCAGTTGTGTTCTCACCTAATACACAGTTTGCAGATGAAAACAAACTTTTGCCAAATGCTTCTGCTTGTGAACCAAATTGTTACATTTTGAGGTATTAAGAAATAGGACTTTAACATGTGAATTCAATCCATAAAAAGAATATAATTGATTTTTGTTATTTTTATCTTGTATATTATTTTCATTTCATTATAAAGCTATCTTTCATGTTTATAGGAATAATTGTGTGTCATTCTGTTTTTATTTTGTAAACTATGCTTCTCTGAAATACAATGAGATCAATGTTTTTGCTAAATCTGTATTGGTTGCAAGGAGTAAGAAACCCAAACTTGTTTAAATAGTGCTCCTGTTGAGAAGTCGAAAGCCATTCTTTTTCCAAATTCTTTATGCATGACTTGTTAATAGGTTCCTTTTTCTGGAATCTTGTAAAATTTTCAGTATTCTGAAATTCCTTGATAATACAACATGGTTTGATGTGAGTGGATTTTCATCTATGGTGTTGGGTATGCAGTAGGCCTGTTGCTTTGGAAATAAACGTTTTTTGGAAATTTCTTGAATCACTTATTTGTTGATTTTGTTCCTGGTTTCTCTTTTGTTGAAATGATTATTATATAGATATTATCCCTCTTGGGTTGGTGCTTGAATTTTGTCCCTCTCTTTTATTTTCAAATTATTTTCCTTTTCATTTCACTTTATTGGAGACTTCTATAGTTTTACCTTACTGTCCTACTAGTGACTTCTTAATGAATTCTTTTGTTATATTTTAAAATTTCTGAAAGTTATTTTTTGTTCTCCGAAGTTTTTTTATTTTTTCAATTCATGTATTCTTATTTCAGGGTTGCAGTTTTGCTTTTTATGTACATGAGAATACTCACCACAATTCACCATGCATTCTCATATACACATACTTTTGGCCAAAATGTAATCTAAGAAAACAAAAGTGTACAAAGCAGGAAATATAAGTCAGTGATTTACCAGTAAGTAAATGTCTATGAACCACCTAGAACAGCAGAATGAACTCCTGTTCTCTCCTTTGGTCTTCAGTTTTCCAAACATTACTTGAGACTTATAGCCTCCACAAATTAAAAAAAAGTGACCAAACAAGTCTGTCTTTATTTGTATGAGGATAGCTGCTGTTTAACCAAAGAAACGTCATTGTACTAAACAACAAGAAAGAATGATAGGGGGGCTGGGGATTTAGCTCAGCGGCATAAGCACCTCCTGCCTTGTAAGCAGGCAGTCGTGAGTTCGATCCCTGGTACCAATAAAAAAGAAAAAGACAAAAAAAAAAAAAAAAAAAAGAATGATAGGGACATCTGGGAGAAAATCATCTATGGTAAAGGACTGGAAATTAGATATGATATTTGATGTAAATTAATATTATATATACATATATGGTTGGCTGCTCTTTGTGTTTCTTAGTTTGATTAGTATGGGTTAGTAAATGGTTGTATTTGGAGCTTCCATTAGCTGTAGGAAATGCTCCTTTTTGAAGACAGGTTTGTGATATTAATTTGTGTCATTCATTTATCAATCAACTGTATATTACTTATTCAACCTTAAAGATTTTTTTTAAACCTTAAAGATTTAAAAGTGCCTTCAACACAGTTATTGCCCTTCCGAGACTCAAAGATATTCTCAGGCTTTATATGAGCTGTTCTTTAAAAACCATTACTAATAAAGGTCAGAAATGAGGCATTGTTTACATTCAAGCAAAAGAGATGTATCTGAGACTGGCGGGGTGGGGGGGGGAGTTACAATATTTTGTTAATGTTTCCAGTGTTCTTTCTCACACACCACTGATCCTAAATTTCAGTGGATTAGAGGAAAAATTTAAACCAAGGAAGATTAATTCAAATCCTGTATTAACCTATTTGATCATTTCACAGTATGACTGGATAATTTATAATTAGTGACAAGCATTTAGAGTTCTAGATAATCCTGTTTGGGTAGTTGCTCCCTTGTCCTGGCCTTCTCTGCTCCCTGTTGTTTCTAGGGGATCAATAAGTACTTTAGTTATCTGTTGTGCAGAATACTTTGCATTTGACACAATATCTTCCCAACTTATGTTAATGACTAAATATCTTTCCAATTTATGTTAAGCATGCGTCACCTACCCCCACTTTCAGGTCTTTTCTATTGTCCTGGAGACTTTTCTAGCTACCCATATCTTTATTTCTGATGACTTTAGCAGTAGCATTTTAACCTGGATTAGTTTTCTGTTATGTTAGGATTTTGCTTTTCTGCATCACTAATCAAACAGCCTCTAATGACACTTATGTTTTTTAATGTGAATTGAGCATCCAAATGCTAGAAGTTCATGACATAATGACCTATTCCATAAAGGTACTACATTAAAGATAACCTTTTCTGGAAAACCAGTTGTGTTGCATACTATTAAGAGTTTTAAAAGGCAAATTAAAGACTTAAGGACTTTAATAAGTATTTATAAAGTATACCTTTGCAATCTTTGGAAAATGCAAAGATTTGTAAAACTGTCCACTTCTCATTGTTGAAAATAGAAGATGGTTTTGCTCATTCTATTGAGACCTGAGATTCATGTTGGGAGAGTGTATCTTCTATTCTGAGTTTTTCAGATAGACTTGATTTGTGCAGCATATTTTACTTTCTCTGTTGAATCTCAGGCTGAAGTGTGGAGAAAATCAGTTCCTGTCATCTCCATGTTTTGAATCTAACCATTTGAGTATCTTCTTCTCTTGGGTAGCTTGTATTGTTCTCTCCCTGCTAAACCTTCTCCTTTCACATTGCTACCTAAATGTTTCCTTTTAAATGATTATTTTACATTGTAGTCTCTTCTAATTTCCTTTGTATCTTTTCACTGTCCAGTTTCTTTAGGGTAGAACATAAAGTTGCCCATTATATTATCTTGTCGACAAATCTATGGTGATGTAGTCTGCTGATGCAATTATATTGGAGTATTCACCTTGCAGGTAAAAATAGGGTTGTGTTTAAGAAAGGGAATTTTAGAGACAGTAGCTAAAGCCACAAAGGTATCACTTATGGGAGAGGGTACAAATTTTTGTTTTTGTTTTCTGAAGACTATGAGCTATGGTTCTTTCAAATTACACTGCATTGCTTCTTATACTGACTTTTTGGGATCCTACTCATACGTTAGTTAAGACTCTGGTTGGCCAAGGCAAAATTTTGTATTCATTTGTTTGTAGTACTGGGGACTGAACCCAAAGTCTTCACATTGAGGTATATCACAGCCCTTTAAAAAAAAATTTTTTTTTAAACTTTAAAACAGGGTTTTGCTAAATTGGTAAATTGCTCAAGCTGGGCTTGAGCTTTAATCCTCCTGCCCCAACCACCCACAGTCCTAGTATTACAAGTGTGTGCTACCCCAGCAAAATGTTGAATATATTGAAATGGAATGCTAATATTTCATGATGCCTAACAGCAAGGCCTGTAAATTAGGCCATATGAAAGAATGAAGTAGAACATTTGGAACCTGGTAGTTGTCTGTCCCTGTCTAACGTCATTCTGTCTGATTTGGTATACAAGTACCAAACATTCTGTGGATATTTTAGTCACTTTCTTGTGGCTGGGATGAAATATCTGACACCCACAATTTAAAGGAAGAGAGGTTAATTTTAACTCAATTTTAAATGTTTCAGACTATGCATAGCTGGCTGGCTCTGAAGTGGATATGGCATTGTGGATGGACATACCAGAGGAAAACTGCCCATGTGGCAGCCAGGAGGCAAGGAGAGAGGAGCAGCTGGGCCAAGAATATGAACTTTGTCTTCAGTTGCACTGTCTTGGTTGTTTAAATGTCTTGACTTGACACAAGACATTTACCTTTCATGGTTCATTTGACTTTAGGAAGGTTGCACAGTGCCATGTCAGGTAAATAAGATGGCTGAGGACAAACCATAATGTTTTGATGAGCCCATCATTTCATTGGTTACAACCTAGTAGCAGCATTCACCCATTCATGGTATATTTGATCACACTTCCTAAAGCGACTCAGGAAAGAGGACTGCTGGAACTCCTTCAGAAGGTGACAAGAACAATGGGATAAGTACATTTGAGGAAAGGAGGAGTATTTGGAGGATGATTAATGGCAATATGTCTTCTACAGTAATGAATTTTTAAAAATGTAAACATTTACAGTAGTTTTTAATCACCTCTAACACTTCCTTCCAGGTCACATCCCTAGTGATTTGCCTTTTATAACCAGGCCCACCTTCTAATAGCACATTCAGTTATGAAATCTTCAATGGATTAATCTATTGATTAGTATAGCACACCCATTATCCAGTCATCTTTCTTTTTCTTTTCTTTTCTTTTTTTTTTTTTTGTGCCGGGGATTGAACTGATGACCTTGCCTTTGCCAACCAGGCACTTAAGCCACTGAGCTAACTCCCTGGCCCCCAGTCATCTTTCAAAAGCCTTACCTATGAATACATGGGACTTTGGGAGAATATTTTAGATCTAAATCCTAACATTAGGTTTCCTCAATCCTTCTAGGATTTCTGGCTAGATCTGAAATAAAACTGAGAAAGACAGTAACAAGAAAAATAGCACAACAAATTTAAATGAAAGTGTCACAAGAGGCTTCAGAAATTAAGACCCAAAAGTCCAGAGAGAACTCTATTTTTGTGCTTAAAACATGATACCTCTTCACTAAAGAATATTTAACTATGCAGAGTTATGACTGGACAAATAGAGTATACTCTTAATAGTAATAGACCTGTGTGTGTGTGTGTGTGTGTGTGTGTGTGTGTGTGAAATGGGAGCCTTAAAGGGCCTATGTGTTTGGATTCTTTTGGGGCTTCTTTCTGTGGCTTTCCTTTTTCCTGGATATAGAGAAGGACCCTTTCTAGAAGAAGAGTCTTGTGATCTATTTTGAGACAAGATACACCAGAGAATTTCTTTATGGCCACCTGTTACACAGAAAGGTGAGAGAAGGTTAGAATAATATGTCCAGGTTTTATGGCTAGCTTTGAGGGTTCTAATTTCTATAACTTACCTTGTAAAGAGGAATTGTAGTTTTTGTCACTAAGAAATCAACCAAGAACAAATGCTGGAGGGGCTGTGGGGGAAAAAGGAACCCTTTTCCATTGTTGGCGGGAGTACAGACTGGCCTAACCACTGAAGAATCAATGTGAAGATTTCTCAGAACACAGGGATTAGAGGTCTCATTAGACTCAACTATCTCCCCCTCCCCCCGTTCTTGTTTTCCCAGAAGAATTAAAAGCATTGTACTACAGCAATATACATGCACTTGTGTTTTTAGCAGCACAATTTGTAATAGTTAAATCTTGGAAACAACTCAATTGGATATAAAAAGATGTGGCATTTTTATGCAATGGAATACTACTCAACTATAAATAAGGATAAACTCGAGGCTTTTATAAGTAAATGGGTGCAAGTAGAGACCATACTCATTAGTGAAATAAATCAAACTCGCATGGGTAAACATCATATTGTCTCCCTAGTATAGGACACTGAAAAAGTAAATAAGATTCACAATCTACAATAGATATTGTGAAAGGGAAAAACCTTGCTCAAAAGGAAAGAACTGGGATGGGGAAAAGGAGAAAAGAAGGAAAAGAAAAGAAAAAAAATATGTATATGATAGCTAAGATAATTATACTACTAATTTCTTTTAATTCATTGAAAAGAATGGTTTGTGCTTACATTGATCAATTTTGCATTCCTATATTTTGCTGCTTTGAACACAATAATATGCAATATATTAACCATTTTTAATTTCCTATTATCTTGTTAAGAAATTCTCTATAATTGTCTTTATTGTTTTTTCTCTTAAAAAAAAAAAAAAAAAAAACAGTAGGAACTGGCTTCTGAGCCCCTTTCCTTTAGTTGAAAGTATTAGTGTGCCAAGGTACCAAACATTGAGGTATCATGTTCTGAGCCCTGACAATTTCTAATACACAGCAGCGTCTATGAACCTTGAATTCACAAAAGAATAGTTCAGTTTAGTAGGAAAGTTGAATATCAATCCAGGTGCCCAGAAAAGATAACTGGAAGCCCACTGATCAGGTGTGTAATCCTGATCTAGTTGTAAAACAGGACTTCAGACAGCTCAGTGTTGTTGAGATTAGGTTTCAAAAAGAAAAAAAAAAGTAACCAGTAAAGAACCTTAACTGAGGTCCATAGCTAGAGAAAATATATACATGTTCTTGAGAATCGTAATTGGAGAGTTTTGATTGCATCAAGCAGATAAACGTTTATTTTTATCCCTTTACTTTCAAAAACAGCAAGAGCCAATTGTATAATCCTTCTTGTTGCCTCAAGATAGCACTAGAAGAGGTGAATTTTTTTTTTTTATGTATGAAAGAAGTGGAGGATGAAAGTAGTGATAATTTGAGCTTTAAGGTGGGGCAGGTCATAGATATTAAGAAATAGATAGCCATATGTCATTACTGTTCACGCTTCTCCTCAGATTGTTAATTTAAATAGTTTTGGCCATCGCTCAAATAAGTTCTGTAGGTCTTGGAATTGAAGGCCAAGGGCCTGAACCTGAAGGTGTCATCCCTTAACTTTTCCATTTGTAGACCAGCTGCAGACTTCCTTGCAGAGATTCACTCAGCTTGTTCTCAGGGAGAGTTATGTCTGGAGCCCCCAATCCTGCTCACATTCTTTCAGAATGTTTTCATTGTGGATGTATGATCATATTTTCATAGCATTCTTATTTTGTACCTTATTTCTCCAAAATAAATAGTTGTCTTTTGGGACCTACCAGCTTTGTTTCAGTTTTCTAATGTAACAGAAGCTCTGAAGTTTGTTTATTCTTGAGCCATATCTTTATTCTTATCTTTTCTTGTATACAATTGCTAATGTGACAAATTCCATAGTGAAGACTAATTTGAGGATCGATGAATTAATGGCACTTGAGATGGAAGAAAATAACCATTTTCAAGAGTATACTGTTAAAAAAAAAAAGAGTATACTGTTGGTGTAGAAACAAACTGCTATTATAGCTGCCCTGTTGAGTAGGCTCACAGAATGTGTCTCTAGTTGGGAGTGAGACACTAACACATGAGTAAATACAGAATTATTGTAATAATTGAAATCCAACATTAAAATTTAACAAATAAAAGCTTTGTCATAATTTTTATTGATTATTAAGAATTCTAGTTAATAGTGTAGATTATTCTTTAAGAGATGGAATAGGTTTTATAATAACACATATGTATCACACCCATTTTTGGATACAAGGTGCTACTTTTTCAAAAATAAAATAAAATATCCCTTTTCATAGTTGTCTTCCTAAAGTGTTCTAAGTTAAAGTAATAGTTACCTTGTTATGTGTTATTAATATATTACTTAACAAGAGGTTGGTATAGGAATATATATTGGATGTTGGTATAGGAATATATATTGGATGTGAGAATACCCATTCTGGGAAATAAGGAAAAATAAGAATAAAGTGGTTTATGCTAAGAAACTAATGTAGGACAAAGGATAAGTACTGCTCAAGCCTGGGCACCCATGAAGTACAGAAGATGTGGGTGCTGACCCACAAGTATATACAGAGTGCTAGTCTCTAAAACCATCTGGCTTAATGCATTTATATGAGCAAATTAGAGATGTAAATGTGGCCATGCAGGATTAATCACACACTGTGCTGCTCTTTGCTAGTCTTAGTGCCAAATCACATTTCACATTCTCCTTACTTTGTGTGATTTCTTTTAGATTTATTACTTTTGTTTGCTATACCATTTCCTATATAGTATTCACACTTGCAGTGGAATTTTCCCATGTCTGTACCTGCCATACAGAGGGAGGATCTCAGGGGAAAAAACAACACGAGAGTATCAAATCAGCATGTTTTATTTCCTTTCATTGTTCAAATGCTGCCTAAAACCCTTAGCAAATTTACTGCTGCCTTTATGTTGAGAAGCTCTTGGCATTCTCAATATAACCTGATATTTTCTGGAGTTTTTATACTTGATATGCTTCATACTGATAGTTTGGATACTTTTTGTGAGAAAATGTAAACCGACTTGCCTGAGGTTATAAGTTTTGTCCAGGTGTTCAAAAACAATAAAATATCATCATCACTGTGGCAGAAGATGCTCAGCTCTTTGTGAATATTTGCTTCCCATTTACCTTTTCAATAAGCTGAATATTTATCAGCTGGAACTTTAACCACCAGAATAAAGGCTACATTCCCCAAACTCTTAGCTAGAGTATAGTCATAAAACTAAATTCTGGCCAGTGGGTTGTAAGTAGAAGTACAATTTTTAGAACATGTGATAGGGAGAGATGAGCTTTGCTTTCTTTCTCTATTCTCCTGATTGGAATGTGGATATGACTGATGCCTAAGCTTGGATGGTAGTTAAAACCTGTATGTTGCTGATAGGGTGTGGACAGAATAGATCATTGACCCTGTTATGATAGGTGAAATTTCAGCATGGACCCAGGTTGTCTGGACTTTGCTTGTATCAGAGAAAGTTAAACCTCTCTTAGGCCATTATTTTTTGTTATCTAGTATCTGTAGCTAAATCTAACCTTGTCCAGTGTAATCAGATAAACCTATTTTATACCTAATTAATTGTTTCTGAAAAAATTATGTATTATATTTATTTATTTTAGCTTCTAGTTCTCTTTCCTTGCTAGATCTAATATAGTATATTCTTGAAGTTTTCCTTCATGCAGCGTTTACCCTGATTGTATTTTAAGAAGACAAGGGAAGAAAATAGTTTTCTTTCAATTGAAAGAAAACAGAGTTTGCAAACATCAGTCCCCAGAAAATGTAAATCTATGTTTTATAGTTCTGCTGTTTATATATAATCATTAGATATAGAGGTACAAAAATACAGTCAGAGAGCAAAGTTTTGGGAGACTCTATAAAATTGAAAGAATCTGTTGTGAAGTCTATAAAAGACTACAATATCAGGTTATTTTGTGCTTTAAAATGTAGCTCAACTTAAAAGCTTCAAGTACTATTGTTTCCTTTTCTGGAAGAGGACATGAATCAGTGAGGAATGCTATAGTTCAGGCAAGTGGATATAAAAATTGTGGGAAGATCAACACTAGATAATTATCCTCTCTTTTAGTATTGAAAAGGAGGTGCCAGAGTGTGTGTGTATGTGGGAATACCTTGAGACATAAAATGTGGAGATAAAGTGTTTAAGTCCTATGCTGGAAAGAAAAATGAATACTTCATTTTAAATCATTTTCTAATTATTTTCTTTATCAAACTTATGGGTATACACACACACATGACATGCCTTTAATTCCCTGCAGTCTTTCCTTCAGCCATGATTTGCTGGAACTTCCTTATTAGAAAGATTCCTGATTCCATAACTTTCTGTATACTTTTAGATATTAAAATATTTGTTTCAAGCTGAGTGCAGTGGTGTACTTCTGTAATTCCTGCTATTTGGAAAGCTGAGGCAGTATGTTAATAGGAATTTCAGTGTTAAATTTTTCTTTGAATTTGACATTATTCACTTGAAATGTATATGGAAGAATTAATAGGTAAGAATATAAAAATCATTTAAAAATAAAACTAATGAAAAAGGACTAAGTATAATTTTACAAAAGCAATAATTAAAACAATATACCACTTGAATGAATTGTTTTGATTTTAAAATTCATGTAAATAGAAATAACCATATTTCTGCTTCTGCTAGATATTTTATGAATAGCTTGAATTTTGTATCTTCAGATAAAGAAGTGATTGTTACTTGTAAAGGTACAGCTGAGCCTCAGAAAGTAGGCTGCCTAAAAATTTTCTTTTTAGGTTGGAATGGATTTTGATATATAAGATAGTCACTGTATTTTAAGATGAATCGTTTTATATTTTATTTTTGAGGTGGTGTTAAAATTGGAGGATTATGTAATGCAGCCTTTCTATCTACTTTGTGGAGGGATCTTGAGAAAATGGGTTGTGCACATTTTTTAAGTATTGTGATTGTAGAATAGATGAGATAGGTTACCAAATACTAATCATTAAGAGAAAGATTAGTTTTATCACTATTTGGCCTTGTTAATTTTGTTTGTTTCATTAGCTCAGATATATCTAAGACATCATAATGATCCGTGCTATTTTTAGTGGAGTGCTATGAAATATTAACATTTTATCTTTTAAGCAAGCTATAAACTGATAATTATAGAAAACTGATTTGTGGGACATGCTATAATAAATTCATACTGTTAGCACGTCTGAATAAAATATGCCCTTAATTGGGATTATTTATCTGTTTTTTCATGTGGACATTAGTTTGCTTGTTGCTTATTTTTGTTGTCTACTGTAGAAGACAAGTGGTACTCATGCCAGTGATTATAAAATATTATTAGAAGTTAAGTGCAGTGTTGCACTAGCTAATTGGAAGCTATCTTTTAAGCTTAGGAGGTCAGGATGACCCTGGGCAACATAGAAGGATCTCACTTCTTAAACAAACAAATAAAAAAATGGTTTTCAATTGAGAGATACACATTTTTTTTTTATCAGTACCCGGGATCGAACTCACAACCATGCGCTTGCAAGGCAGGCACTTAATGCCACTGAACTAAATTCCCAGCCCCTGAGAGATATTCATCTTAATTTTTTACTGGGGATCTCTGGCCACATTAATTTTTTCACAATAGCTTTATTAAGGTTGAATTCATATACTATAAAATCTAAGCTTTTAATTTACAATTTAGTGGTTTTGTTTGCTTATTTAGTCACAAAGTCATACAACCATTCTCACTAGACATCTTCATTTCTTCTGAAAAAAACAAAAAACATATGCACTATCATTCCTCGTTCTCTCCACTCCCCAGATATTGGTTGTAGACATCTACTTTCTGTCTGCATTAACTTTCCTATTCTGGGCATTTCATATAAATGAAATTATGTAATACATGACCACATTCTTGTTTAACATCATAATATGTGAATTCAAGTCTACAAGCACTAGCATTCTTATCCAGGCAAATTTGAGCAAAACTTTGATTTTATTGCTAGACCAAATTCGACATTCCAGAAAGTCAGGTACAGATATGAAGAACTCATCAGCCATATGGAGAGAACATTTCAAGGAAATGCTAGAACTATTAGTGTTGTGGGAAGAAGGACTATTTGGGGAATGCAAATAAAATAACATTTTAAAGAGCTAGGCCTATGGTGGAGAGCTTGCCTAGCATGTGTGAGGAACTGAGCAACCGCTAACAAGAAAAGAAATGTGAATAATTAAAAATAATACTTGTTTATTTCAGATAAAATTTTAATCCTATTTTGATGGCTTTTTTATAGTTCAGTTTTTGCCATTAATAGTATATAGTTAATCTCAGCTGGTCTGGAAAGCTATCTTTAGCATTATGTTCATCCCACTGAAGACTGCCAATAATTGTGTTAACTGATATTGGTGATAAAGAATATTTTTGTAGGGTTGAATAGTCTGAATTACTTCCCAAGCCAGTCACTTAGTAGCTGTGTTTTATGAACATTCCGAACTTAAATGGAAATTCTTCATGATCTAAATTGCTGTTCCTTAATTTGGAAATCAGTGTCTACTGTTTGACCCATTCATGTACTTTTGAAATAGAAAGAAAAAGCCCTCTCTTGTTTTTGTGTGGGTGGCCAGATAGACAGCACTCTAAAAATTAGCATATGAATGTTTTGACTATCTCACTTAATACAGGCTGTCAATTTGGCAGCTCTGAGCCTGTTATTTCTGTGTCTTCTCTTTTTTCAATTTCATGTTTTGACAAAAAAGATTGTACTTTTGACAAGTGATGTGTATTTCATCTAAGAATTTCAAAGTGTTTTTAATTTATTTATTAAGTGATCTAAAGATCATTTTTATCTGCTCATCTTTGGGTAATATAAGATTCTCCCTAATATAAATGAAACCAGAAAGTGATAGTATTATAATTTTTGTAAAGGAATAATTGTTTTTCAGAATAATTACTGATTATTTTTTAGAAATTTATATTTATTTCAATTCAACCACTTCTGGCTTAGGCCTGGATGTAGTACTGATTTATAGACAACGGCTTCTTCTTTTTCATCACTTGACAGAATATATCTTTCAGAACTAACAATATTTTGAGTACCTCTTGATAGGTAGATGAATGCTATACTGAAAATCTTACTGAGAAAGTCTGTATTTAATTTTATTATATAAAAGATTATATTCATTCATTGATTCAATAAATATTTAATGTGTGTTTATTGTGCTGAAACCTCTTTAAAGAATTAAACTTGCAGTGGTAAACAGATACCATTCCATAGGGCTAACAATTTGTTGGGAGACACACAGGTTAAAAGAGTAATGTAATTGCAAATCAATTGGTCTCTCTTCCTTTCTCTGTCTGTCTTTCTTGCTTGCCTGCCTGCCTGCCTGCCTGCCTTCCTTCCTTGCTTCCTTCCTTCCTTTCTCCTTCTTTCCTTTCATCTAACTGTGTTATTCAGGCTGGCCCCAAACTCCTAGGCTCAGTCAATCCTTCCACCTCAGCCTTTAGAATACTACAACTATAGGAATGCACCAGTGTTCTACCATGTCCAGCTTCATCATTTCAAATTTTACCAAATGATTTGAAGAAGACAAAGCAAAATAATAGAATATATAGTGATTAGGGAAGGGAGTTAACTTTAGTTAGCAAAGGCCTCTTGGATGACTTTCTGTTTGAAAAGCATAAATGAATGTGAAGAAGGAAACACTTATTCTGGAGGGAAAGCATTCCAGGCAGACATAATTGTAATTTAGCAAAGTTAAGAAAGAAGGACAAGGAAGCAGGTCTGGCCACAGCTCAGTGAAGGGCAAGTATAATAGGAATGAGGGTGAAAAGCAGGGGATAAATCATATGTGATTTTTTTTTTTATCAGTACCAGGAATCAAACTCACAACCACCTGCTTGCAAGGCAGGTGCTTATACCTCTGAGCTAAATCCCCAGCCCTGATCATATATGGTTTTGTAGGCCATGGGAAAGGCACTGGATTTTATTCTTTGTGCTAAGGAAATCTGTGTCTCTTCAAAGGGGGAAATATGTGATCTGATTTACATTTAGATGACATTTCTGGGTACACTGAGAGACCAATCACAGGAGGTAGAGTGGAAGCTAGAGGATATTGATGGCATCTTTAGCTAAAGAGGAAAGGATAGAGGTGAATAGAAGTAGTAGGATCTGGATTATATTTTATAGGGAAGAGGTGAGTATTGACCGATGAGTTGGATGTTTAGCACTAGGAAAGGAGAAGAATCAAAAGTAACTGTAAATTTCTTACCTGAGCTGCTGGCCTACTGGAGATGGCATTAACTGAGATAGAACAAAACTGAAGAGGGACAAGGTTTTTTGGCTGTATAAGTCAGAGATGGCTGTTAGAGATCATCTTAGTTACTTTTTTCTTGTTGCTGAGACAAAATACCTGAGACCCAGAGTTAAAAGGGGAAAGGTTTATTTAGCTCACAATTTGTAGAGGTTTCAGTTGGCTCCAAGGTGGAGTAGCACATGGCAGAGGGCAACAGTTCATGGTGGTAGAAGAGCAAAACCAACAAGAGAGAAAAAAGACAAGTCTCTTCCTGTCCCTGTATCTGGACTGCTAGGATTAGGGCAGTGCCAATCTAATTAGTAGACAGATCCAGCAGTCACCCACTCTAAATCCCAACATTGCACTATGAGTCAGTCACACACTCTAGATTCAGCTATCTCCAAAAAACCCTATGACTGCATGAGACTTTAGACACAAACCATAATAGAGATCTTAGTGAAGATGTTGAGCAGGAAGTTACTTTTTCCAAGTCTAGAGCTCAGCAGAGAGGTATCAGAGATACTAATATGAGAGTCATCAATTAAAAATTGATACACACTTGAGACTTGTAATCTCCAAGGATTCATGATAGGTATACCAGAGGGCAGAAATATGTGCCTTGGAACTTTCCAACACATATAATTTTGAGTATGTTCATACAACAAAACTTAGTGTCCCAAATAAGATCAAATGTTGCTGTGAGTTAGGGTTCTGAGTTGCAAGTAACAGAAAACTACAACTACAACTATTTTGGTTAAGGAGGGATTTTACTGAAAAGAGAGTGGGTGGCTCATGTGGTCATTCAGAAGAGTGGTGAGGGGCTGGGGATTTAGCTCAGCAGCATAAGCGCCTGCCTTGCAAGCAGGCAGTCCTGAGTTCAATCCCCGGTACCGATAAAAAGGAAAAAGACCAAAAAAAAAAAAAAAAAAAAAAAGGAGTGGTGAAGCAGGTTTAGAAAATATGCAGAAACAAGGGAGATCAGGTATTTGAATTTTATTCATAATGACACCACATCAACTGTTGTGCTGACATACTAGAACTGGAACCACTACAAAGCCTAGAGCTAGGTCTACAGATCCACTAGCTCAGATGCTGTGGCAACTGCCAGAGTTAATTCTCTATCACCATTCTTTTGTCACTTAATTTCACACTCAGTATTCGTTCAGATAACTGAGACTAGGTATTGTGTCTCCATCATGGCTATTGGTGTTATCTAGGAATCAGATAAGGGATAAGTCTCCCAAAACAAAAAATGGAAATTCAAAAGCCCAGCATAAAAAGACTTTTTTTTGGTGGTACTGGGACTGAACTGAAGGGCTCACTCATGTTAGGCAATCACTGTAACACTGAGCTATAACCCCAGCCCTTTTAAAAATTTTATTTTGGGACAAGTTCTCACTAAGTTATTAGAATTGGCCTCAAATTCATGTTTATTCTGTTTCAGCCTCCTGAGTAGCTAGAGATCACAGCTGTGTCCCAATGTGCCTGAAATCTATAGTTATTCTTTTATGCCATATACGTTCATGTTATAGTTCTGTGAATGTCAACTGTCAAATTGATTGTCAATAACTACATAATAAACCCATTTTTTGTCAATAAACATAATTATAAATGTAAGCATTAAAGCATTTAAGGTCCAAAAGGACCCACTTTCTTTTTTCTACAACCAGTTTCTTGCTCTAGGATTAAAAAGATCTCTTGCACCATGGGCAGAGATACATAGCCTTTTTTGGTTAAAAACACAAAGTAAAAATTTAAGTATCTTTTAAAAGTAAAATTAACATATTTAAAAATCCCACACATGACCACTATTACTACATACTCATGTTATATTTAGTAAGGATAACCACTCAAAGCTGCATATTCTAGCTCAAACACCTAACCATTGAAATCTACGTCAGTGGTAGTAGATTGGAATACAGATGAAACATGCTGAAATTTAACCTTGACTGATAAATTATATAACAGAAAAATTATTCATGCTCTGTAGCTATGGTTACTGGTAGAGGCAAGTAACAAGATGGCAGCCTAATATAGTTCATTGATCTCATTTACAAAGAATATTCTTCACACAGTCATAGCATTCTTTTCTTTTCCGTCTTTTTTTATTTAAATGGAAAAAAGAACAAAACAAAACAAAACAGAAAAAAAGGATAGAAATAATATATAATTTCAAAGAAAAACATTAACACTAAGAAATTATTAGTTGATAAGTTACATATTCTCTTAGAAATAGTTGTTCAAGTTACAAAATCAAAACACAAAAGTAGACAGTTACTCATACATTCACAGTACAAACCATTCTGTTCAATGATCTAATGAAAACTTAGTAATATGGTCATCTATCTTACACACTTAAACATACATATAGTTATATCCTTTAGAGCACTTTCTCTCCCTTTCACTTTCACTATATTTATTATACGTTTTGGATCTTATTACTCTTTCCACTTTTTTATTATATTTTTACACTAGAGAGACAATATGATATTTACAAATGTGGGTCTTATTTATTTCATTTATGAGGATAGTCTCAAGTTGCCTCCATTTACCTATAAAGGCTTCAAGATCATCCTTTTATAGCTGAGTAGTATTCTATGGTATAAAAATACCACATTTTGTGCTGGGGATTTAGCTCAGTGGCATAAGTGTCTGCCTTGCAAGCATGTGGGCGTGAGTTCAATCCCTGGTACCATTTTAAAAAAAAAATCTAAAAGAAAAAATACCACATCTTTTTTATCCACTTTGCAGTTGATGGGCATTTTAGTTGTTTCCAAAATTTAGCTATTACAAATAGTGCTGCTATAAACATGGGTGCACATACATCACTGTGACATGATCTTTTCAATTTTGGGGGGAAAATACACAAGAAGGAAATAGCTGGATTGAATGAAACTTCCAATCCTAGCTTTTGAGGAATCTCCATACTGATTTCCATAGTGACTGCACCAGTCTATACTCTCACCAGCAGTGGAGAAGCATTCCTTTTTCCCCACAGCCTTGCCAACATTTGTTATCTGTTTATTTGTTGATGGCAGCCATTCTTTCTGGAGTGCGATGAAATCTCAATGCTGTTTTAATTTGCATTTCTCAAATGACCAGTGATGCTGAACATTTCTTCATGTATTTATTTACTATTTGTATATCTTCATCTGAGAAATGTGTATTCATCTCAGGTCCCATTTTTGCAAAGGGTCTTTGAATTTGGGGTCTTGATGTTTTTCAATTCTTTTTTATTTTTTTATTTTTTTTTATTTTTATTTTTTTTTTTGTCTTTTTCCTTTTTATCGGTACCAGGGATCGAACTCACGACTGCCTGCTTGCAAGGCAGGTGCTTATGCCGCTGAGCTAAATCCCCAGCCCCGATGTTTTTCAATTCTTTATATATTCTGGATATAAGTCCACTGTCTAAAGGATTATTGGCTATAATTCTTTCCAATTCTTTGGGCTTTCTTTTCACTTTGTTGGTGATTTCTTTTGAAATGCAAAAACTTTTAATAATATGAGATCCCAGTTGTTAAGTATTTCCCATGTGGTTTGCATTTTGTTCATGAGTTCTCTGCCTACCCCTATGTCTCCAAGCTTTCTACCTACCTTGTTTCCAATAGATTCAGTGTTTTTGTTTTAATATTTAGATCTTTTATCCACGTTGATTTTAGTTTAGTGTATGGTGACAGGCATGGGTTTAGTTTGAGTCTTCAGCATATGGAAAGCCAATTTTTCCAACATCACTTATTAAAGAGGCAATCCTTTTTCCAGTGAACATGTTTAGCCCCTTTGTCAAATATAAGGTGGCTTAGTGTCTTTGTAGTTCTGTTTGCATCTTCTAATATGTTCCATTGGTCTTCAGGTCTATTTATTTGCCAGTACCATGCTGATTTTATCATTGTGGCTTTGTAATATAATTTCAGGTCAGGAATTGAGATGCTTCCTGCTTTGCCTTTGTTGCCAGGAATGGTCTTTGCTATTCTAGATTTCTTCTGTTTCCAAATGAATTTTAGAAGTGTATTCTCTATATCTGTAAGGTATGTTAGTGCTATTTTAATTGGAACTGCATTAAATCTGTATAACAGTTTTGGGAGTATGACCATTTTCACAATGTTGGCTCTTCCTAACCAAGAGCAAGGAATATCCTCTTCAATCTCCTTTTTTAGAATAGTATAATTTTCAGCATATGGGGCCTTTACATTCTTGGGTAGGTTGATTCCTAGATGTTTCATTTTTTTAGGTGCTACTGTGAAAAGTGAAATTTCCATAATTTCTCTCTCAGGGAGTTTTTTGTTTGTATACAGTAATGCTATTGATTTTTGAGTGTTGACTTTGTATCCAGTTGCGCTGCTGAATTTATTACCTCTAGTAGTCTTTTAATGGAGTTTTTGAGTCTTCTATATAAAGTATCATGTCTTCTTCAAGTAATGATAATGTAACTTCTTACTTTCCTATGTGTTCCTTGTAGTTCTCTCTCTTGTCTGATTGGTCTGGCTAATGTTTTTCAGAACTCTATTGAATAGAAATGGTGATAGTGGACATCCTCGTCTTGTACCTGATTTTAGAGTGAAGGCTTTCAGTTTTTGTCCATTTAGTATAATGTTGGCTGTTGGTTTGTCATAGAGGGCCTTTATGAGATTGAGGTAGATACCATCTATTCTGAGTTTCTATAGAGTTTTTATCATGAATAAGTTTTGGACTTTATCAAAAGCTTTTTCTGCATCTATTGAGATGATGATGTGATTTTTGTTTTTGGCTCTGTTGATGTGGTGTATTACAGCTATTGATTTACGTATGTTAAACCATTCCTGCATTCCTGGAATAAATCCCACTTGGTCGTGGTGTATAATCTTCTTGATGATTTGTTATATTCTATTTACCAGTATTTTATTGAGAATCTTTGCATCAATGTTCATTAGTGAGATTGGCCTATACTTTTTGGTTGGGTCTTTCTCTGGTTTTGGTATCAGAGTGATACTTGCCTCCAGGAATGAATTAGGGAAGATTGCTTCTCTTTCCATTTCATTGAAGAGTTTAAGAAATATTGGAGACAACTCTTCTCTAAATTTCTTGTAGAATTCAGCCGTGAATCCATCAGGATCTGGGTTTTTCTTTGTTGGTAAGTTTTTAATCACATTTTCAATTTTAATATTGATATTGGGTTGTTTAAAATTGTTATATCTTCTTGATTGAGCTTTGGTAGTTCATATGTTTCTATAAATCTATTTCTTCTGTGTTTTCTACCCTATGTGAGTATAGATTTTCATAGTAGATATTCATGATCTTTTGAATTCCAAGTAGTAACTTCTCTCTTTTCAGTCTTTATTGCATGAATTTGAGTTTTTTCTTTCTTTTTCTTGATAAGTTTTTCTAGAGGTTTATCAATTTTGTTTATTCTCTCAAAAACCCAGCTCTTCAATTCATTAGTTCTTTGTATTGTTATTTTAGTTTCAAATGCATTAATTTCTGCTTTGATCTTTACAATTTTCTCTCTTCTGTGAGCTTTGGGTTTGACTTTGCTCTTGCTTTTCTAGGAGCTTGGGATGAAGCATCAGATTGTGCTTGCTCCATTTTCTTTCTTTCTTTTTTTTTTTAATTTTATTTATGGAGAAAAAAAAGCAGAGAAAGGGTACAAGTTATACAGATTTACAGAAAAAAATAAACAGTAGGAAATCACTAGTTAATGGATTACATATTGTCATCCTAGAAATAATTGTTCAAGTAACAAAATTAAAGCTTGTAAAGTGGACATTCCAACAGTGAGACTGCAAACAGTTCCATTCAATGATCCAATAAAACTCAGTGATATCATTTTCTATCTTATACACTTAAATATACATGCAGTTATATCATTTAGAGCACTTTCTTTTCCTCTCTTTTGTACAATGACAATTACACATTTTGGGTTTTGTTGCTCCCACAGTTCTTATTACTTTTTTGGAAGGGAGTAGAACCAAATGTGACCTAACAGAACAGAGTCAATCAAATCAAAAGGGTGGACATAATAGATAATGTAAAAGCATAATAGAAGGTGATCAATAATGGGTACCATAATGTCTCCCGCTATCTCTAATAGAATTGCCTATATCATCAGTCACAATAAAATTGAACAAAACTGACAAAACCAAAACATTGGAGACATTATAGGTCTTCAAACGTAGATAAAAGTCAACGAGAATGGGCGTCATAATGAATCTCACTATCTTCACAGCTGTTGCCTAAACTTTCGAACCTGGTACTATCAAGCAAAACAGAATAGGGGGACATCAGTCAAAAACAAGATGGTGAGAGTAATACAGGACTTTAAATCAAGATAATGGAATGTCAAAGTGGGTTACTATAATATATCCTGCTATTTTTTATTTATTTTTCCTTTAATTAAAAGGATAAAAATAAAAAAGTAAATAATAAAGTGGAGATTGAGATAAAAGAGGGCATAACAGCAAAACAGCGCAGATCAAAACATAACCATTTAAGCAGAATAGTGTTTCACCACAAGATAATCCTGACATAACAGTAGTTACCATATTGTCTCTTTCCTTGAAATCTTTGAGTATAACTTCGTATACTGTAGCATCAAATATATCAAAACAATGTAAAACCATTTAAGAGAATGACAGCATTACAGGGTATTTAGAATCAACTAACAGAAAATGAATAATGGTTTCTGTATAATCTCCCTGTCTTTAAAAGTTTTTGCTTATACTATCGTACATAATAAAATCCAGTAAGATACAACCTGTTTAGACCAATGGAGACAGAAGAACAAAAGCTTGATGAGACTTCAAAACAAGATGATACTAAATCAGTATTACCTCTTAAGATGTCATTTTCTCCAAAATAGCTGTTCCTATCATCCAATCTTCTCTGTCTCTTTTCTGTTGAGCTCTTTTTCTGTCATTAGTTGTCAGTTTGTCTTCTTCATTTTGTTTTCTGCTCCATTCATTTTGGCCTCTCTGCCACTATTTCTGGATTCTTTGTGTTTTTCTTTTTTAGAATATCCTGCAGTATTCTCTGTAGAGTTGAATGGTGGTTGCAAATTCCCCTAGTTCCTCTTTATCCTGGAAGCACCTTGTTTTTCCATCAATTTCCAGGGATAGTTGTGCAGGATATATCAATCTTGGCTGGAGATTATTATCTTTCAAAGCTTGAATTATTTCCCCCCACACTCTTTGTTATTTGATGGTTTGTGCCGAGAAATCTGCTGTAATTCTGATGGGTGTTCCCTTGTAAGTGGTCTGTTTCTTGTCTCTGACAGCTTTTAATATTCTGTTCTTGTATTGAATTTCTGGAATTTTTATTATTACATGCCTGGGTGTTGCTCTGTTTGGGTTGTAGGTGGCTGGGGTCCTGTATGCCTCATACATCTGAGTATCTTTACCTTTTGCTAAATTAGGAAAATTCTACTGGATTATTTCTGTGAGTAGCTTTTGTAGCTCATTTGTTTGTGTCCCTACTTCTTCTTTTATGTTCTTAATTCTTAAGTTATGGATCCTCTTATGATCTTCTAGTCTTTGTATTATTGCTGTTTCTTTGTTACTTTTAAGAAGTTCTTCATTTCATTCTCCCATATTACAAATCTGCCCTCCAGTTCAGATAGTCTGTCCTTCGTTTCTTTCAAGCTGTTATGCCAGTTTTTGATAGTTTTTAGTTTCCTGGTAGTCCCTTTGAACCTGCTTCACGTATTCTATGCTTTCTTTATTTTCTCCATCAAACAATTCTCCTCTCTTTTACTGTTCTTCCATTCCACCATCTGTTTTTTCTTGGGTGGTGCTTAGCATTTCTCTAACTATTCTGCTTATGTCTAGCTTCAGGTCATTAATAACTTCATTCCTGAACTGATCTATGAGGCTCTCTAGATGGTGCTTTATGTCTATTGTTGCTGTGTCCGCTATTGCCTGTTTCTCAGGATTGGGGGCCGAGGAGCCTTTCTTGTTGCTGCCTCTTCCCATATTCTTTGTTCTTTATATATGCAAGCTTATATAGGAGGCCCAGCTTCCCTCCCTGTCAGCCACAGCCTGATCGAATTGCGCCAGCTAGGTGTTCCCGCCCACCGCAGCGCACCAGGGAGTTACAGACCAGGCAGCCTATGGCGGGGCCCGCCCCTCCAGGCCACCCACAGGCTCTGGGATCTGGGTAGGCTAGGCACTTCTCACCAATCCCGCTTGAGAGGGGGATACGTGGCTGAAGTCGCTGCAGTGCCCTGCTCCCGCAAGTCTGCCCAGTCCCAGAATGTCTTCCGCTGGAGTCTCATTAAACTGTGGGAGAGTGTCAGTTTCTCTCACTCACCTCACTGCAAGTCAGTGCACAGCTCTCCGCCCGTCATGTTTTCAACTCCATTCGCCTATTCCCGTTCTCAGACCTTCTGCGCATTTGTCTCCCTGCCGAGCTGATGTAGACGCAGCCGCCGCGTGGCGGGAAACCCAAATTGTGGCTTCCAATGGCGCGGGCTCCAGCCTCCACACTGAGGCCCCTCTGTTCCTGTTCTAGCACCAGGACTGCATTCCAAGTTGGTTTCTCTCAGCCCAGTTCGTTCCTGGGTCAGCAGAACATATCTCCACCTGCTTATGACTCCTTATTCCGCACCATTCCTGAATTCTAAGCCGAGTCTTTCAGAGAGCCTCCGTAGCTGCTGCTATCTGTCCGCCATGTTCTCCCAGAAGTCCACTTGCTCCATTTTCTTGATGTGACAATTTATTGCTATATATTTCCCTCTTGGGACCGCTTCCATTGCGTGCCATAGGTTGTGACGTGTTGTATTTGCATTTTCATTGATTTGTAGGTATTGCTTTATTTCTTTTTTAATTTCACCTGTAGCCCACTTGTTCAGAAGATTGTTGTTTAATTTCCATGTATTTATGCTGGTTTTGTAATTTCTTTTGCCATTAATTTCCAATTTCAGTACGTTATGATCAGATATTATGCATGGGATAATTTCCGTCCCTTTGCATTTACTTAAGAATGGTTTATAGGTTAATATATGGTCTATTTTGAAGAATGTCCCATGTTCAGCTGAGAAGTATGTATATTCTAGCGTGCTTGGGTGGAACACTGTAAACATCTACTAAGTCCATTTGTTCATAGGTTTGATTCAGTTCTATTATTTCCTTACTGACTTTTTTCCTAGTTTATCTACCTCTTTGTGACAACAGGGTATTAAGGTCTCCTATTACAATTGTATTCTAGTGTATTTGATTTTTCATGTCCATTAGTATTTGTCTTAATATAATTGGGTGCTTCTCTATTTGGTGCATATGTATTTATAATTGTTCTTCTTCTTCTTAGTTTTCCACTATGTGGTGACCTTCTTTATCTCTTAATGATTTTAAGTTTGAAGTTCACTTTGTCTGTAAACAGAATAGCTACCCTTTCTTTTTTCTGCATTCCTGTTGCCTAGAATATTGTTTTCCATCCTTTGACTTTTAATCTTTGAATTTCCTTTTGAGTCAGATGTGTTTCTTGTATACAGCATATTGTGGGATCCTATTTATTGATCCATTCTGTCAACCTATTCCTTTTGATTGTTGAATTGAGGCCATTTACATTTATAGATATAACTGATAGGTATTGGCTCAACTTTGTCATGTTATATTTCTGTTGTTTGTTTTCTGCTTTTATCCCTTGTTTAATTGCTTGCCCTGCCTGGTGGTTTCTTTCTGTTGTTCTGGAGTGTGTGGTCATTTTTGTTTCTATCTAGTATCTATATGTCTTTTAATACTCTTTCTAGGATTGGTTTGGTGGACATGAATTTCTTCAGTTGTTCTTTGCCATGCAAGTATCTGCTTTCCCCATTCAGTTTGAAAGACTGTTTTTCTGGGTACATCAGTCTGGGTTGAAAGTTGTTTTCTTTCCAGGATTGAAATACTTCACTCCAAGCTCATCTTAACTTGAGGGCTTGTTCTGAAAAGTCTGCTGTGATTCTGATGGGTTTTCCTTGATAGGTGAGTAGTGTCTTTTCTATAGAAGCTTTTAGTATTCTGTTTTTATGCTGCATGTCTGAGATCTTAATTATTATATGTCTGGGTGTAGATTTATGTTGATTGTGACTGTTTGGCATTCTATATGCCTTACTTATCTGCATATTGGATTTTTTCCCGATATTTGGGAAATTTTCTGTTATTATTTCTGTGAATAGTTTACCTATGTCATTTGCATTGATTCCTGCATCTTCACTGGTGCCTAACAGTGTTATATTGTTTCTCTTGGCATCATCCTGAAGCTGCTGTATTGTCATTTCATGTTGTTTTGTTGTTTTTAAATGTTCTACTCTATTATGATCAGTAACTGTGATCCTGTCAAGATCTGAAATTCTATCCTCAGCTTCATTTAAATGGTTTTGCCAGCTTTCAATAGAATTTTTTGTTTCTTGGATATCTCTTTGAGTTTGTTTCATAGATTCTGCTTATTTTCTGTATTGTTCATTTAAGGTTTCAATCAATTTCACACGTTCTTCTCTGGCTATGCTGATAAACTCCTTTACTAAGACTGTTATTTCTGTCTTTACATGGGAAACTATTTCTAATTTAATTTCCTTGGTACCTTCATGGATTTGTTTCTTTATTCATTTGCTATCTTTTTGGAGATTTCTGGGGCATGAGTTTTAAAGTCCTCTATTTCGATGTCACCTGTACTTGCTCCTGATGGGCTAAATGTCTGAGATTACATTTTACTTTTTTGTTTTGTCATTTTCACCCCTTGTGCAAATGTTTGGTCTTTCAATCCCAATAGTCTCAACTGTTGGTATTATGGATCTTTGGGTCCTACTGGTTGATGTTTGTCTGATTGCTGAGTACTGTAGTGAAGAGGAGGGCCATTCACCTGAATTTCTCCTGCAGGGCCTGCTGGTTAAGTCCTATATTTTTCCTGGGCTGACAAGCCTAGGAATATTGATGCAGGTCAACTCCTGGTTCCTGCTGTTACTCTGTCTTCAGGTTATTTCACTTCACCAAATCTCCCTGTCTGTAGTGTTTGTGTCAGCTGAGGCCCTACTATGTCCCTACTGTGTGCCTGTGTGTCTTATAAACCCTTTTAATCTTCTCCAAGTTGGGAGAGGCCTTATTGGCACACTCCTTACCCTGCCTGATGTTCTCTGTGTGATAGAGGGAATCACTACCACTCTTGCCAAGCTTGCCAAGGTCTTACAGTTGGATGGAGCTTTGCTACTGTCCCTATTTACCCACTGCAGACCTCTATTTTAGGGGCATATTCACCCCACTGACTGGAGCCTGCTGAGGTCTTCTGTTTGAGTGAGGGGTTATTGAATCTCCCATTGGGCTAGCACGGCTAATCTGCTATAGTCCAAGGCTCTGGGAGAAAGGGTGGGAGCCAGAGATCAGCAGTAGTATTAGGTCCAGGAGGTGGGGGGATGTCCCTGAGGGGCAGGCCGTATCGTCTGTCTGGGTATCCATGGGGCACACGGGAAGTGCGCAGCACAGCGTAGACAGTCCGGAGCTGAGGGACAGATGGGTATCATCAGTCATAGCATTCTAATGATAGACTTGCCACTTTCTGAAGCAGGTCTGGAAGTCTTTGTTCATAGGTGTCTTTAGTTCACTGTCATGGTGGCTTGATCACCTGAATCCATTCAAAATATTTACTTTTCATGGTTACTTTGACTTTGGGAAAGAACCAGAAGTTGCATAGTGCCAGATCTAATGAATAAGGTGGAGGGAGGACAAACCATCATATTTTTACAAGCCTGTCTTTTTATTGGATAGCACTTGGCAGCGGCATTCAAATTTTTGATCACACCTCATAAAGCCACTTATGAAAGGACTTCCAGAGTGGTTTCAGAAAATGACAAAAACAATGGGACAAGTGTGTTAAAACTGGTGGTGGGGGGAGTACTTTGAGAAGGATCAATAGCAATGAGTCTTTTACTGTAATACATTTATAAAATTTTAAATATTCACTATATATTTTTTGTTTTGTTTTTTTGTTGAAATGGGTCTTGCTACACAATTCAGGCTAGCCTTGAACCTTTTATGTAGTCCAGGCTAAGCTTGAACTTGTGGCAGTCTTCCTGCCTTAGCCTCCTGAGTGCTGAGGTTATAGGTAGGTATGCACCACAATGCCTGGCTCACCATAGATTTTAACCATACCTTGCATTTCTAGTCTGGTATCTGTGTTCTTTACAAGCATTGTTGGAAAGGGAATGCAGACATTTAAAATTGAACACTAGATTTTATTGTCTTCCTTCAAAAAATATTAAAATTTGTTCTAATAGATGATTAAATTATCCTCAGATTAACACTTCCCCATTGGTTTGAACCACTGTTGGAATGGGCATTACTAGCTCAATGGGCAGTTTGTACTTTTGGTGTACAAAGAAGTGGTACCATCATGTACAGGACGGTCATGCATGTACCACTTGCTGCTAGTTCAAGTCACCTGGCAGCAAGAGATGTGAATTATAGCCCTATTGTGAACATCTTAAATTTACTTCTTTCAAGGTTTTTTTTTTTACATTTTAAAGGGTGATATGGAAGTATATTTTAAAGCTTTATAGGGTGAAGTGGACTAGTTTACCTCTTCTACAAGGATACTACCTTGTTGAGATCTCTGCTGAATGTTCTGAATGTTCAGTGATGTTCCTTCATGTTTGAAAGCTAATTTGTACTTGGAAGTCTTGTAGCCCTAATGAACTGTGGTAGTTGTTCAGCTTATTATGTCCATTGTCTTCTTTGTGGTATTTCCTTCTACACTGGACAAATTAGTAGTCACCTAAAAATTGAAGGTGACCCTGTACTGATTTCTGAAGCTCCTTATTTTTCTAGTATCCTCCATTTCTTTACTCTGAATGTTCCAGTTATTTTGTCTCCCTCAAACTCTGATGTCTGTCTTCTCAACTCTGCAAGACCATGCTGTTCTTTTTGAGACCTCCTTCCTGCTCTGTATTATGAAAATTATCCACAGAAAGAACACCAGGAAGATCATAGGACTCATCTCATTTATTCTGCTTCTTTCTAAGCTCATAGTATTAGTCTATCATCTGAAACACTTGGAAAGCAATCTTTCCTTTATTTTATCTAATCTTTTAGCTATATCAGGATTATAAGCCTAGTCTTACTTACTGTGTCATGGACAAAAGCAAAGCAAAAGTCTCATTAGAAAAATGATTATATTACTGCGGCATGTGAGCATTGGTTTGTGTTATGATATAACCAATACAAACTCCATGATATGATGAAGAGAATAAAATATCAATGTTATCACAGTAAAATAGCGATAGTCATAATGATATTAAATATAAGATTTTTCTATGTGCAGGATGTATTACATATATGTGAGTGCTTGCACAAAGTTTCACATATAATTTAAGCTTCCCAACAACCATAATTAGGTAGATACTATTATTACTTCCATTTACAGAGTTAGAAATTGAGATACAGAAAAATGAAATAACTCAAGGTCACACAGCTAATAAATGGTGACTCTAGGATTTGAGCCAGACAGTATTCAGTATTTACCAAATAAAATTTACTTCCTTAAAGAAACTAGGTAGGTTTCTTATCTGGGCAATGATGTCAGTCATATAGCATTACTTAAGATTCTACTCAGCTCTATTCTTTCTTCCTCTCTCCTCTCTTCTTTTCCCTCTCTCCCTCTCCCAAAGCCCTTCCCATTTTCTCTCTGCTCCAAATGCCAATATTATGTGGATGACACTTCTGGTTCTCTTTGTAGTTTAATGTTATAGTTACTCAATATTGCTATCTATCTATCTGTCTTTCTATTTCATCTGTCTATCCACCCAACTACTCATCTTTAGGCTGTACTTTTAGCTAATTGCTTTACATTTCTGTGTTTCTCAATACTTCAGACTCTGAAATTTTCAAAGAGAATTCAGTTATCTGCTCTTCTTATGTGACCTATATGTGAATTAATGGAGTGTCTTTTTTTCTAAAAGATGGTAAGCATGTCTGGATCTCCTTTAAATCTTTCCTTTACTGTCTCTTTCATGAAACAGGTTCTTAACAACCTGCTTTACTTGTGAAATGTCTCTGAAGAAGGTCTCTTTCTATCTCTGCTGCCCTTATTCACCTCATCTCTTATTGATTCATCTTTGCAGAATTATCAGCATAAATTCACAGTTTTGCCAGTGCTGTGATTAAATCCCTGTGCTTGTTCATCCTACTCTTCTATGTCAAGAATTAAGAGCACAGCTTTGGAGTCTGATTGACTTGAATTTCTTCCCACGTTCTAGCCATGATATGTTTGGGATTTACTTATTCCTTTGGCCTTAGTTTCCTTTTTGATAAAATGGCATAATAATAGCTCCTCTTCATTAAAGGTGTTATTTCAATGAAATAAAAATATTTTTAAAAATTTTAGTGCTTGGCACATAATCCATGAAAGGTAGCTATTATCATTGTTTCAGTAGAATAGCACTCACAGCCTTCTGAACTTAACTGTGCTGCAGCTTGCATTGCATTATAGGCTTTAGATCTGGTAGATGTGGTTATGTGGCTACATAATCACACCTTCAGGTTTGGGCTCATTCTTTTCATTCATTCTATAATACACCTTCCTGCCCCCTCTCTGCTTGTTGGAAAAATACTGTGCCATCTCTCCTGTGAAACTTTTTCCAGTTACCACAATCAGAATTAATTACTCTTTAGGGCTTCCTTAGTCTTAATGAGAGAATCTTCCAGTAGTTATTCCATTCTTATAGTGCTTATGAGCCTAGATTCTGGGCTGGGGATTTGTCTCAGGTGGCATAAGCACTTGTCTGGCAAACATGAGATCATGAGTTTGATCCCCAGTACAAAAAAAAAAGCCTAGCTTCTTTAAGAATCAGACAAATTTTCATTTTCATTAGTTGTATCTCTATATTCTCTAGACGGCTGTCTTTTCAATGATGAAAATAAACTGAATTATTTTTGTCTGTCTCACAAATCCTAGTCTTTGGTACACAATGAACAGTGAGTAAATGAGCGTTGAGTTAAAGGGAAGGAAGACGGGAACTTCAGCTGCCTGCTAGTAGGAGATGAGGTGGCTAAGGTTACATGTGATCTTCTTTGGATGTGTCTTAGCCATCTGCTATAATTTCCTGGCAGAGAGTGGAAGCATGTCCTGCATCAGCAGGACTGTGTGGCAGAATTCTTACTGTAGCAATTAATTCTAGTTTCTTTTCTAGCAAAGCAAGGGCTTCATATTCTTGAGGCATCCATTTGTGTGAAAAATCACCAATGAGGCAGAATTTTTTTGGTATCAAATATACTTACCTTTTACCCCTTTATTTTCCTTATGTCTCTTTAGAGACTTGAAAATAATTTAGAGGTCTTTAGGAAAATTAATGTATTTTTCCAAATACTGTTTCACATTGAGTTTAATTTTCTACTTCTAAAACACAATAAATGTAAATAAGTACAAGGCTAGCTTTTTCAAGTATATACCCTATGATCAGTGTCAGATATGTCACTCCTTAGGAAAGCTTGAAGAAATTCACAACAATGAAAAAAGGTATGTTCTCACCATTCATTTCCTCTTTGTTGCTTTTGTTCAGATTTGAATAGACAAGTAGTTATTGAGAAAAATACTATTTTTAATAGACTGTTTTACAGTATCTGCTTTTTAGGGAAATGATTTCCAAAGTGCTATGTTAAAAATGAGGAAGTTGTAAAAATGTCTTTTAGTGGCTGCAGATCTGGGAAAATATGTTCTTACTGTTCAGTGTTGGATCTTTGAAACAATAATGTTAAATTACACATTTTGAACTGTACTAGTATGCTAACTACATGTAAATAATTCCTAATAGAGAAAGTACATTGGTATAATAGTAAATCTGTAAAGATTTTAGGTATAAATACCAATTCAATTTGGATTAAGCAAAATAAATAAAGACAAATAGAAAAAAATGACTTAAGACAGTGTTGATATTTAAAAGCTTCTAAGTAATGGTCCTTTATCAAGGAGTACCTGCTAAATGAAGCCTAAAAGGTTGAAAATCGATTTAAAGCCTTACATTACTTTAGATTCATTCTTTCTACAAACACAGATGTATTTTCTGTCTCCTTTTCTGACTCAGCCCACTGTTTTCAGACCCCCCTGCATTCCCTGGGTTTAAATAACTTTGTAGATCAGTAAATTCAGCAATATCTGAGCAGGGGTTGTGCTTTTGTTCACAGACCAAGCATGGTGTGCATATGGATTCACTAACACCTTTGGAAAACTATCCCACAAATTGAGTACTATTATGTCCCTTGATTTACATATGGGAGAGTGAGGCTTTGAGTGGTTAAGTCAGCAGTCACAAATTAGGACTTGCAGATGGAATTTAGTTCTATGGGCATGTTTTGCTTGGTCTGTTTGGATGCTTTAAACCTTTTAAGCCGAAATTTCTAACTTCTCTTGAAAATTTAGAGGATCTGACATTGTTCGACTGATATTCCTGCAAGACATCAATTCACTGGATTGTGTAGCAGCTGTCCCCTTTACGTGATTCATGTATCTCTATGTTTGCAATCTTCACAATTCCCTTTTGTTTTAGACCTCTTTCATTTATTCATGTAACCTGCCTTGCCCTTCTAAAAACTGTTTTTATATAGCAAGTCATTGGCAGAGTAGAAACTTTTGATTCCTAAAGCAACTGTAGGTTTTTGTCTCCCCTCACTCAAGCAGTGGTTTATAAGCACAAAAGCCTTGGGATCCAGTCCTTTCAATGCCTTTGACTTGCAAGATAGCATTGAACAGGTAGTTTAACTTCTCTGAACTTTAGTCACAATAAGGATTTTAATCATGCACATAGTTTTTTTGAAGGTTAAAAACAGTCCCATAAAATCATAGTTAATATTATTTTATTTTATTAGGTTGCTTATTAGGTTGCTTAAAAATACCATTTCAACTCAGGCATGGTGCTGCATGCCTACAGTCCCAGCTACTTAAGACAGGAGAATCACTTGAGTCTAAATGTTCAAGGCCAGTCTGGACAACATAATGAGACCCCATCTAAACAAAGCAAAACAATATCAAAAATGCTACTTCAATTGTTCCCCTTTCCTATTGTTAATCCCTTTAATCATTTGCATTTTGCAGGTTAGGGTTCAAATTACACTGTCTTTGTTTTGTTGTTGTTGTTGTTGTTGTTTTTTTTTTTTTAAGACTACTCAAGTGCAGTAGTGAGAAGGGGGGAAAGAGTAGAACAAGGAGTTCAATCTGTACTGACTGTAAACAATCAATTGAGATAACTCACTACCTTCGGACCAGCCTACACTGTCTTTCTTAGCTATTTGGTTCCAACACACCTAGCCAAGATTCTTGAGAAAGTATCTTTTCCTTTATATGAAATGGAATGAAATTTCATTCATTTGCCACTCATTCCCTTTCATTGTCTAATCCCATAAATATTGAGTACTTTTTCTGTGTCAGGTATTGTTCTTTTTGTCTTTTTGAGACAAGGGTTCAGTATGGCCTTGAACTCACTTTGTAGCCCAGACTGGCCTTGAACTCAGGGTGATCCTCCTGCCGCAACCTCCTAAATGTTGGGACTATAGGTATGTACCAACATGCTCAGCCTACTACTGCTCTAGACACAGAAGATCACAAAGTTGAACAAGACAAAGCTTATGTCCCTATTATTCTTACACCTAAGCCTTATATTTTAGGGGTTTTTTTCAATAAGGAGGTTTGAAACTTGTACAGGCCAGGCAAGTGCTCTGAGATATACCGATAGCCTAACTCTTATATTTAGACAGGTTATTCGTTTGTGCTTTGAATATGTCTTACATATGCCTCTGCTTACACTATTCTTTTTTTTCTCCTCCTTTCATTGTTTTATTTGAGAAATATTTATTCATTACCTAGTGTGTAGCAGGCATTATTCACTGGGTGTTGGTGTTGTAACAAAGTCTCTGTTCCTTTTTGTGAGGTAAATAGACATTTTATGAAAAACAAACAAAGTATGTCATAGGATTATGAAGAAAAATTAGCAGGATAAGTAACAGTGTGAGGGTCATGGTTTATTTTATGAGAGAGGGTGATAAGACAGTTTCTACGATACTTCAGCAGTCTCAAAGGTACCAATAGGGTATCTAAAAGAACCTAAGCAGAGGGCACAACAAATGAATGCTTGGGAGGCATGAGGGACGGTGAGAGGGCCAGTAAACCAGGGACGGTAAGAGAAGGTAAGAAGTGTGCTCAGCTGTAAGCATGCAGAGGCCAAAGGCATTACAGCCCTGGTAAGCACTTTGGCTTTTGACTCCAGAATAAATTGTACCTCCTCTGACTTCTTACTTCAGGTTTCTTTGTAAAACTTCCCTTTGTCATTCTGTTTATGATTTCTCTACCTCCTAGAACATCTATCATCACATAACCCATTAGTTACTTAACTAAGTCATCAAATGCCAGTCTTTCACAGCTTCTTCTCCTTCTCCTTCCCCTTTCTCCTTTCTGCCTCCTCCTTCTTCTTGTTTTTTTTCTTTCGGAGTCAGGGTCTTTTGTATTTCAGGCTGGCCTTGAACTTTCAATAATTTTCCTGCCTCAGCCTCCTGAGTGCTGAGATTACAGGTGTGCACCACCATGCCTGGCTGGCTTTCTTCTTATAGGACTTCTGTCCTAAATTCTTTGTAATCTTTACTAGTTTAGGCACTTAGTCTTAGGCCTTTCTATTCCACATGGTTCTCTGTACCTAGCTGGTACTTAATGTATTATTTATTTTGTGAGGCTCTAGTTTCAGATGTCAGAAGTAGGAATTTGAAACTGATGTCTAGGAAAGAAGTGAAAGGACTAGGTGATAGAATAGGTATAAGAAATAATGTTAGGGATTTGTTTATAATCCTGGAAGAATAATGGTGTTATAGACAGAACGGGGAGAGTTAGGAAGAGAAGCTGAGTTATTCATGACAACTGCCTGAAATTATGTAATTTTTCCAAGAATAGGGGTGGCCTCTCATTCATATTTTTAGATCTGGCCAATAAATAATGTGTAAGTAGTTGGTACTTAATAGGCTTATTGAGATGAAAGGGAAAATTAACATGTAGCTATGATGCTCACCATGGAGGGGGCATAGGCTTTAGAATAAGGTCCTTGTAAGTCTGAATTCCAGCCTCATCATATTCTATATGTGTAGTCTTGGTTGAACAAGCAATTCCTCCGAATCTCAGTAAGCTTTACTGGAAAATAGAATGGGAAGACCATTTCTACATGAATACCAAAGACCAACTGTAATTGTTATAGAGTATTTTAATAATTTATGTTACAGTTAATGATAATTTGCATATAACTCACATAAAGGCAATTCTGACAATTCATATGTCAGTTATGAAAGTTAAGCATTGTGGGGACATTGGACTCAGTACATTAGTAACTACTATGTATATCAGTTGGTATTATAGTAGCTTATACTATTACCAACTATCAAAACAATAGAATAGGAGTTGATAGATATATCAGATAAATAGTAGAATTATATAGTATCTTGTATTTGTAGATTAATCTTAAATAAGATAGAATCATTTCATAGAAGATAAATGAAACTCAATCCCCATAGCAATATTTTTATAGTAATATATAAAGCACTTGATTTGCAGAAGCAAAGAATCTATATTTGAGTTCATTTGGAGGCAAAATTCTTGCGTAAAATATTTTATCTTGTGAGATACCTCAAATCTTTTTCTTCATATCAGAAATTAAGTTTTTGTAGCCATTTGGTCTATGATTCCCCTCTTCGACTCCCCCCCAAATAATGTGCTTAAAAATCTAAGTATATCCTTTAGACAGGTATACTGACCTTGTAGACCCTTTTGGCTGTGTTTCCTCAGGAGCCATTGGATACCTCGGATACTCTTTACTTTTTGCAATGAGCGGATGTCGTGGCACTAAGACCCAGAAGCGTTTGTTCATGTGGCTGGAGCTGGGCTGGCTGTGCTTGCACCGGAGGGAAGGAAGTCATTAGTGCAGACTGAGCTGTGGAGTTGGGTTCTTGCAGGATTTCCTTCCAGCCTTTCCCTACTAAGGTTCTCGGGAATTAAAAAACAAAAAATCTAAACACACAAACCAAGTTTTCCTATTTAAAGTGTTCAGGGAAGGTAGGCATTTTGGGAAGGGCAGATTCTTTTCCCAAGTTATCCAAGAAGGAAGAGAAAAACAGCGTAAAGAAGCTCTGATTACAGATCTTTGGAATTTTCTTTGCTAAATTTTACAAACGAGAAATACACCCAGAATTTTGGGAATTGCTCCAGGCTGCGCGTGAGGGTTTGATTGCTTGTCTAATCTTTTTTGAGAAGAGGAGAATTCGCCAAAAGGGGTTTGGATGGCAAGAGCCCGGCTGGGTTTCTGTGGCAGCTCGCCTTTTCAGTCTGTTTTGTGAGGGAGGGTCTCAGCAGCCGGCTCGGAGACCCCTTGCAGTAGGCTCCCTTCGCAGGCGCCAGCGGGGAAAATGCCCCGCGCTGGCAGGAGTACGCTGGTGGCTGCTGGGACTTCCTAGCTTGGTGGGAAGTGTGTTCGTGGTTTGGGGATACTTCTCATTGAACTGAAGGCGAAAAGACTGGACTCTCTTGGGCTTTTTCCCTTCCGCAGTGAATATGGGAAAGAATTAGGGGGTGGGAGGGAGGCAGCATGACTTGCAGTCGCGGCTGCCCTGCATCTGCCCCCAGCCCCCAGCCAACATCTTGATGTTCCACGTATCGGCTGTACAAATATGATGAAATGGCAGCCCCGGAAGAAGGTAAGTGTCCCGGAGTGGGGACGGGGCCCCAAAGCCCAACTCAGGGAAGGGTAACGAGGGCGATTGCCCTCGGGTCCCTCCACATCTTCTGTAGTTTACAGGGCTGGCGATCGAAGGCAGGCTTGGCCAGTCAGGGACTTGCGCTGGCCCCTTAGGGACAAGTTACCAAGTCTGGTCTGTGTCCACTGCCCTCTTAAGTTTTTCCTTTTTGATGTGTGGACCCTCAGGGTGACAGCTCAGAAACACCCGCTCGCTGTAGAAGCCCTGTGGAGCCAGTGACATGATTAGCTTTGCTAAAGCCAGCTGAGAGCTACAGAGACCCAGGACACCGAGTCGCCCGGTCCCTGATGGCGTAGACCACTCGCGTCCCCACCCCATTCCCGTGGCCCCGCAGGTGGGTGTTGTAGCACCTACTTCCCCAAGGGGTTAACGGGCTCCGGGCCTCTGGCAGCCGCTACCGAAGGGCCCCGCTGGGGGGCGAGCAGCCCCAGCCCAAACGCCAAGCAGCTGGTTCCAGGGCGGCGGGCCGCGGGCTTCCCGCCCAAGCGCCTGAGGCCCGGCTGCGGGGCCTTCAGCCCGGGTTGGGCGGCCGCGTGAGCCCGTGCGAGTGCACCGGCCATTGTGCACGGGCGAGTGTCTGTGCGTGTCCGCGTGCGCCGCGTGTGTGCATCGATCGTGGGCAAAGGGGAGGGGGCACTTTGCTTTTTTGCGAGATTTTTTCCTAATATGGCTCCTTTGTTGAGAACTCAGGAAAAAAAAATCTAGTGGTTATATCAAAATAAATTGCTATTGGTCCCAGAAATAACGTTTCTAAATGTGGGACTGACTGGTCCTTACCCCAGGATGTTGAGGGAGAAAGAGAGCTTTCTTCAAGTTGTTGGCAGCTGTACATTTGGCTAGGGTTCCTTTTTGCTAACTTGTCTGACTGCCACTAACTGTTAGGTGAACCCAGTGGTTCACTGCATAGAGGGACTCCCCCCATACCTCATTTGGCAGTGGTTTTTATTGACATTCTTATGAAGGAAAACATAGCGAACTGAATGTGCTGTGCCCCTTCCCAGCCGTGACCTGTCTCTATTAGCAGCTGTCTGGTTTTTTACTTGAACTAACTAAACTGACTCTTTTCTTTGTGCCACGATGTGAGATGCCGAGTTTTACATCAGAGCTGAAATAGAAATCATGTGTGAAATGCTTGAGACGATACCGTGCATTTGATTACTGCTGGAGAACCTAGCAAACGCTGCCTCAGTATAGCCTGGTGAACTGAAAATGTTTCTTTGATATCTAATTGATGAGATTTTTGTCCTGTGACATTGCCTTTTCTACTTCATCTTAAACTCAGAATATCTCATTTATTTGTTCTTATCATAGAGCTTCTTTCAGTGAAATTGGTTTCATGTACCGTACTTTGGTTAAGAGAGCCATGTGTTCCCCACCCTCAGCCCCCAATAAAAATAAGATGAGGAAAACCCATAGAAGAAACCATATAATTAAGCAATTTAAACAGATACTTTATATTCTTACAGTCTTCCATTTCTACTGTATTTGCAAATTGAATATTTATGAGTAGTAGTTTAAAGATGTCTGCAAACTGTACATTTATAAATGTCTGTTTTTTCTATTTTACCCAATAGGCAGTAACTCATGTGGTTATGTCTGTGCAAACCCCTCTGGGTACTAGTATTGCTTGAACCACGGAAGTATTATTCTTGGCAGTCAGGTGAATTTCTGGACTCTGAAAGATTCTGTTTCAAGTGTTAGGATTCACTCTGCAGTATTTACCCACTGAATGATGCTTAAATTGCTATACCAGAAGCTTGTATTCATTCACTGTATTCATAATCTCAAATCATCATAAGGATCCTTACACAATTCTGCAGAGTTCATAGCAGATTGAGAAAAATTAACTGAGCCATCAAACACTGTATAATTATTGGTGGTAGCTTGAGAACAATTCTTGCTGCTTCTGCATTGGAAAGGGAAGCTACCTGGGAAAAGATTTGATATTCAGCTCCAGCATGGTACCAGTAAGTCTTTACAAAGATTAGGTTTATTTTCTTACTCTTGCCAGAATACTCACATGCTCAGATCATTGCTATGGCTTCTGGCTGGATCTGCTAACACATTTGTAGTGGTACAGTCACATGCCTTGTGTTTTACCAAACTATTTCATAAAATCCATTTATACTGCATATGAAAAGAGATACTGCACTGATAGGATTTTAACAAAGCTAGGAAGATCAGCCACAGAACGTTGCAAAGAGTGTTTGTCTGCAGCTGGCTTCGCAACTAGAATGGTTGGTAGCTTGCTGTCGTGTCCTGTCAGTCACCACTACTTTTGGATTTTCTAAATTTTGGGTCATTGCATGGGAGTGATTTTAGATTACAGATTTCTTTTGCTTCTGAGCATGCAGCCGAGGTACATGCCTGAAAAGGAACTCCTTCTTCCTCTTTGCTTTCTCAATCAGTTAAATTTAATCCTTAAAACAAGCTTGTTAAACATATGGGTCAGGTGTATTCTATTAGAGTCAGATACCTTTTTGAAGAGAAACCATCAAAACATGATTCCTCATGTTTTGCTCCAAGGATAGTGAAGTGTTTCAGACCCAATCATCTAGAGGACAGTATAGTGGGCCTCCAACCAAGAACCATGTAATCCTCCTAAAAAGCAAGATTTGTAGGTATATAGTTATTACTAAACTTGTCAAGTTGGATACATATATACTGACAGTCTATTATACTTTAATAAAGAGGTTTTAAAAATAGCAAGATTCTGAGCAGTGGTCCTGATCTTATCATGCTAAGTATTTAAAATACTGTAAACTGCAGCTACATTTTTTAGGCACATGGTGCATGGTAGGCATCTCTAATTGGGATATGTGCATTCATTTCATTCTCATCCAGTGAGGTGGTCGATGTTTACAATTCACATTTTACAGATTAGGAAACTGAGTTTTAGAAAGATGAAGCGAATGACCCAGAGTCATAGAGCAGGGCATGGCCAGAACTAGGACTGAGTCTTAATTACTTTAAAACATGTGTTCTTCATCATTGTACTTGGAACTTGATTACCCGGGCTCTTTACCTAAGAAAGATAAAGTTGAGATGACTTTGCACATCAATTCTAGGCACCAGAACCAAGATGAACTCACCTGTCCCCGAATCTGTTTTACTCTGTAAGCAAGCACAGTGATTTTACCTACCTCTGAATATTTGGAGCACTCAGAGTTCATGCCTCTTTAGGCTGTAATTGTCTTTTATTAACTGGCATCTCTTTTTCTCTTCATGCATATATCTCTATTTTTTTATTTATGTTTATATCTAGCCTACTCATTATACTTCTTGTTCCTTACAAGATCCTTCTAGATCACATCTCTTTTTTGGTGACAAGGATAAAGTATTTGCTCAATACTATTTTATAAACTTGTATTTCTACACTTAGTTGTGTTGCAGTTGATTCATAATATTGGATAGTAGTAAATTATGAAAGAAACTCAGGATATTTTCACACTCACTTCTAATCTTTGCAGATATCAAGGAGGGGTCAGGGACTCTGCAGAAAATCTCCCTCAAAGTCATGATTAAGTAAAAAAAATCAGAATTATGATTCAGTGTCATGATTCTTTTATTCATGTAACTGAATGGCCTGGCAAAATACATTTCCCTCTAATTTTATCTTAAGAGTCTATCATGTATCACATTACTAATATTTGCAGAAATGAGTCTATCATGTATCACATTATCTTGTAGTTGTAGAAATGATAATTAAAATGCTCATCTCATAAGAATATGTTTGTTTACAATTCTGAAGCAATTTCTGTTCTTTAAAAATCCAAGGATTAGTATCAGATAACACTGTGTAAATAAGACTGCAGTCAAAACCTTCTGGAAAGCTACTGTTGATTGGATTTTTCATTGCTCATCTAATGTTATTTTACTGTTCACACATAATAAAAGATCATTAATAGGAATATGTCACATAAGCTACATTAATTATGTCACTCGAGAATTATATATTTATCTTGTTATATTTGCCACATTAATAAAATGTGAGTCTAGCTTCTTACATAACTTCTCTGATAGCACTTTATTTTGAAATCTTGTTTGGAAGCTCACTTGTGAGGATTATGTCCTGTAAATGTATTTCTTAGAATAGCTTATTTTATGAAAGAGTGTATTTCAAATCCCAACTTTTCTATGATGAAGTATTTTGTTTTTGGATTATATATAAGACTTAGTCTCAATTTTAATACAGCTATACTAAATTACTTAGTCACTTGCCTGAATGTTATGCGGTTCATAATTCATTTTAGGTCATAGCTTGTTTCATAGTATAAAATCAGACCTGAAAAATCAGCATTATGGATAAAAGTAGTTACACAGCATACAGAAGTCATAGAAATTTCGTGATAGTGGTCTTTCTGCAAATCATTTTATACACCATTCCCAGATCAATGCAATGTATGATACAGACCTGGGTTTTGGTTCTGGCACTTCCCTTGACTCATGTCCTTGGGCAAGTCATTTTATCTTTCACATCTGACTCCCCACTGTTATAGTTTAGCGCCTCATTATCACTTGCTGAATCTTTTGCAAATGACATCCTAATGATTTTTTCTTTTTCTAGTCTCTTTTTCTTCTGCCAAGTAATTGTTTAAATGACATACATCTGCTCATATTACTCACCTTGTTAAAGCCCTGGCCTGTGTCTCCATTGTCTAAGGAGAGCTCCAAGTGGTTTGAGCACAACCTTGACTTGGGGTAGGGCCTTGCTGTACAAGCAAATGATTGTTGCTTGCTCTCTTGCTTGCTCAGAGGCCAAAAGAATTCTTAGTGCACATACACTAGTCACATCAATCATTTATTCACTTTCAGTGGCATATTATAGTTTCCATCATAAAAGATCTGTGTTAAAAGTAATTAATTTTATTACAAAGAAGAAGATTAAAAACAGTAGCTGTAATATAGACTAGGTAGTGATGAGGAAGATGGGCTCTAAAGCTGGGCTGCCTGAGTTAGAATTGCAGCTCAGCCTCTTAAGTAGCTGTGTAGCCAGGTTAACCCTTAATTTTCTGTACTCAGCCATTTAATGTGAATGGCATCTAACAGTATAACTTTGAGGGTATAATGCAAAATGCTTATGAGCATGTCTGGCATATAAAAATGCTTACATGTTTTTTCCTTGTAGCATATCCTATAGTTTAGCTGGACCTGGTTCACTAGGCTTCTTTTCTCTGCCTAGAATGCCTTCTCCTCCTTAGACAGTCCTTCTATAAGCAATCTTTATATTGCTGAGCATAGTTGGTCATACCAACTTTGACCATGAGTTGCACAGCCCACAGGCCAAGCCCTATAACTATAACTGTCAGTTTATCTGTCTTTACCAGTTTAAGATTCTGAGGGCATAGGCACAGAGGAACAGCTGAATGAGTGAATGTTTGAATAAATGAATACATTTTTGGAATGAGATACTTACTGATTTTTTAAACAGTTGGCAAGATCCTTTAACCTAGCTTACAAGTTTTTATAAGGCCATTTCTCATCTTCTCAGAATGCCATTTTGAATACAAGTAAAGGTATTTCATTAAAGGGATAATTTGGATTATATTTTTTTTGTTTGGTTGGTTTTTTGCCTTTTTGAGACACAGTTTCACTATGCAGTTCAGGCTGGCCTTGAGCTTGCTTTATTGTCCAGGCTGGCCTTGAACTCAAAGAAATCCTCCTGCTCTAGCTTCTGAGGATTACAAGTGGGATTACAGGTATGCATCACCATGCCTGGCTAGGACTATGTACCTGTTAAAGTCACAGTTATGAAGTGGCAGTTACATTGTTAATGTAATAAATGTCACTAAAATGTGTACTTCTAAGATGATTAGTTTTCTATTGTGTGAATTTCACCTCAATTTAAAAAGAGAAAAAATTATTTGTGACATGTCTCACATCAATCACAAGACCTCCAACTAACAACCACAGTAAATCTTTATTCCCTTCAGCCCTGAATATTTTTGATTCTGTAAATTTGGTCATCTATAAATGATGACTTCCAGGAGAGTTCAAGAAGTTTGGAATAGTTGACAGACTTGACAAGAAGTGAATGAAGTCAGGGAGGAGGAAATCTGAGTTGACACCTTTACTGTTCAGGAGCTAGCCAGTAAACATTGCCAGTGTGAGAGGCTGCAGAGTTTAATTGGCCCAACTTCAAGAAAGGGTGCCAGCAGCCACCTTCATTTTGCTAGTCAGTCGCAGCAATGACATGCTGTGGAAAATACGACAGAAGCAAGAGAAAACCTGAAATCTCGGCTGGTCCTGTCAGCTTCAGTTTCCACAGTGAATTCATTATATCATTAATGACAATGTGGCTAAGCTTTAAGATTTTGCCTTTATTGATGTGCTAAAACCATGTAGTTTTATTGAAAGCTATAGAAATTATATCATTTAACTGACATTTTCAGGATTTATATGAAGCTTTTGTTCAGAACTTTCTTGTTAGTCCCCCACTTTAGGTTTTTGTAGCTAAGAAGTATTCTCACATTCTCATATGATGGAACCATATAACTATATTCTTTTTTCAGCATTAGATTATTTGGATTATTCAATGGATTAGATTATTCTATTAGAGTCCTTTCGATTATTCTGTTAAAGTGCTTAATGTTATTTTGAGCAGTGTGTCCTTTTTAACATATATTTTAAGAAAGAAACAAAATTATATCCTTAAAATTATATCTTTTATATTTTCTATATAAGCAGATACTTCTGGAAAATATACATGATGATGGCATTTGTCAAATTGCATATAAACTATTTTTTTTTGTATTTTTACCGGTACCAGGGATTGAACTCGCGACCACAGGCTTGCAAGGCAGGCGCTTATGCCGCTGAGCTAAATTCCCAGCCCCACATATAAACTATTTTGCTGGTAGATATCTCTCAGTTTATACTATCAGAGAATGAAATTTCCCTAGCATATATCTGATTATAAAGCCAGTGTCTATTCATAAATGTACTACTTTTTTTTTGGCAGAAGCTGGGATTGAATTCACAACCTTGGGCTTATCAGGCTGGCACTTAGGGCACTGAGCTAAATCTCTGGCTGTATAGGTACATAAATGTAGCTATATTTCCAGCATTATTTACTTTGTGGGAGGTCATATTTTGCATTTGCATCATGTTGGGAGAACTAGGACTTTTGGAAGCACAAATACTAGGCAAGTGTGAGTAAAGGAACAGTTAGCATTTGGAAAAGGGGTCCAGTGGAATTGAGAACCAGTAGGTTATTGTGGGAACTCAGTGTTTGGACACATAATCTTCAAACATGCAATATATATAGACTTGAAACTAGAAAGGTAATAGAGAAGAATAGGGAAGGAAGAAATCACGGGGAGAGTTTGTTATGTTATAATCCTATGCAGACATACTTATCCACCAATACTTTTAAAATAGATAAATGATTCTTTATTTTGATTTGTCCAATGTAGATATTCCTTGTTTTAAGGAAAATAAAAATGCAATATCTTAAATTTAAAGGTAAGCTGAATGCTACATTGTTTTATACAACTGAAAACATTGCCTGTCCATTAAATTATCTGGATTATTAATTCATTGCTTTGACAATCATTAACATATTTTGTCATTTTGAATATGTATGAATGAACATAACTAGAATGTGCATGTGCACATATTTTCAAGACTGTTACATATATTTGGTATGTGTGAAAAGCTGTAATGTGTAAGCCCAGATCTATTAGATATTTTGGGAGCTATTTTGTGTAGTTGCAATTCTTAGGTTTGAAATAAGTCATGATTTTGATTGAGGTGAAGAATAAAAAGTGTCAGTTAGTGGTGATGGGCTCACAATTGTTTTGTGGACTTTGGGTCTTTATTGCTTAATAATTAGATTTTTTTTTCCCAATAGAGAGTAGGCTGGAGAAAGAAAAGATGAAATTGGGGCTAGGGATTTAGCTCAGTGGCATAAGCGCCTGCCTTGCAAGCAGGCAGTCATGAGTTTGATCCCTGGTAACGATAAAAATGAAAAAAAAAAAAAAAAAAAAAAAAGAAAAGATGAAATGAAAATCACTTTATTATTAAAGTTATTGTTAATAATTCTGGTAAATTTACTTAGGTTGATCCAAGTGAAATTTCTTATGCATGACTATCTTTGACTTACAAAAACAGAAATTTACTATGGCTTAACAAGTATTTGGGAGGAGGAGTATAAATTGTGGTAATAAATATTAAAAATAATGGGGGCTGGGGATTTAGCTCAGCGGCATAAGTACCTGCCTTGCAAGCAGGCAGTCGTGAGTTCGATCCCTGGTACCGATAAAAAGGAAAAAGACAAAAAAAAAATAAATAAATAAATAAAATAAAACTGAAGTGTTTTTGGAATATTAACCATGGATTTTAATTTTCTTTGGTCACTTTGGTGTTCATGGAAAATCACTGCATTAATTTTACTTTACCTGTAGTATTCTTGCGAATTTCCTGATAACTTAGACTTAATTCATTAACTGCCAACATTTTAAAAATTTCAGCCATTTTAATGTGAAATTTTCTAAAAAATTGTTATATATTTTCTGACTTCTTATACAGAAGTCATGCAAAGAATGATTCAACATAAATAATCATTCTACTACTATAACATTGCAATCCTACAGGAATTTTTTAAAGGAATACAGTATTATCTGTTCCCATATGGAATGACCCCAGATTGACTTTTTTTTTTTTTTTATAAAATAGTTTCATGCATTTTTTGGTTCGATTTTTACTTTTCTTTTCATGTTGCCCCAAATAATGCTGCTAACATGTAGACTCAGCAGTAATCTGTTTATTAAAGAAAAACAAGCAGTCCCAGTAAGGGGACTGATACTTTTTGAACAGTGAGCAAGTAGAATTAATTGTGTCAAATAGTAAAACTTGAGATATTTTGAAATTTAAGAAAGTTGAAAAACATTTTTTAAAAACTTGACATTTCTTTCTCATGTAGTATGAAATTTCTGATTTTTGAGTTGTGTTCTACATAGTTGAGGTAGTGATGTTTTGATAGATGAGCATTATTTATTTATTTTGGTACCAGGGATCAAACTCATGACTGTGTGCTTGCAAGGCAGGCACTTATGCCACTGAGCTAAATCCCCAGCACAATGAGCATTATTTATTATGTTGTTGATTATCTAGCATTCAATACATTTGAGGATGCATCATCACAAGGATGGAAAATATTTTTAGTTATATGATAAAAGCCACTGTAGTTTTCTCTTTCCTATTTTTCCTTTGATGTATCTGCCTTGGCATTTTTTCAATAACTTATTCAGAGATGCTATAATTAAAAAACAAAAACATAGATCTACCAAGTATGATGCATGTCTGTAGTTAGTTGCTCAGGAAGCTGAGGCAGGGGGAACAGCTGAGCTCTCAGAGTTCAGGATTAGTCTGGGCAAAACAGCAAGATTTTCTCTCAGAACAGAGTGAGAAAACAAACAACAAAAGTCACTGTGGAAAGAACTAGTTTAAATGGTGTGTGTGGTGGGTAGACTTGCATATCCTAGGAGTATATGCAATTACCTTTGAGAAGAAATAACCAAAGAACTCAAGTTATTAATTAAAAATTAATATTAGCTTATATATTAATTTTAATTAACTAAAATTGTTGTTTATTAAAGAAATGTTTATTTTAAATAATCCTTTATGTTTTAGCCTAGGCTTGCTTTACCATATCTATATTACTTAAACTAGTTTTACAAAACACTAAAATATTTTTGAAGCACCAGAGGGCAAAGTGACTCTCTGTGGGTCACCTGCTATTGAGAGGTGGCCCCTGATTTGGGGACCCTAAGGAGTGAGTGTGTCCACTGGGATGCTCTTCTTCTGCTTCCGTTCTAGGAGTGGTTTGGGTTTGTTCAAAAGGGAAGATAGTTAAACACATGTTATTTTGAAGACATGAAGATGTTTATTGGCTTTCAGACACATCTACAAGCTATTTTTCTAAATTTCCTTTGTGGTGAGACTTTATAAATCCATGTAAAATGTAAATATATTAGTAACATTTGTTTGCTTTTAGCTTTGCTGGTCTGTCACCCCCTAACAATTTAAGAACTGAGATCCTTATAACCACGTGGTAGTTACAAGGGAGTATCGTGAAATATCAAAGCCATAGTCACTGAGGGGCCTGTTTGATGTGGAAATGGGACTGACTACTTTGGAGGGAACTTTGGGTAGCCAAGAAACATTAAGAGGGTCTGCACTTCTGTCACAGGACAAGTAGGTAGTCAGGAGTGAAAACAGAGGATGTTGCCCACAGATTTTACATATTTTATAATTTCGAGGGAAGACCTCTTATAGGTCAGTATATAGATAATGCAAAAGGACCAAGAGAATGGGGAGAAAACGAATGGGTACTATCAACAAAGATAGAATAACTTACATGGAAAATAAACAATTTCTGTCAGTTTACACAAATACAGAATAGACATCACTGATAAGTAGATCATAACTAAATATATTGTTGTTATTGTCCTTATTCTTTTTGTGTGTGTGTGTGTCTTTTTGAGACAGGGCCTCACTATGCAGTTCAGGCTGACCTTGAACTCACTATGTAGTCCAGGCTGGTCTTTTTTTTTTTAGTACTGGGGATCAAACTCAGGACTTGTGCTTCCAGGCAAGTGCTTACACTGCTGAGCTAAGCCCTGAGCTCTCTAGGCTGGTTTTGAACTCTTAGTAATCCTCCTGCTTCAGCCTCCTGAGTGCTGGGAGGTCAGTATCAGGTTACAGGTGTGCACCGCCATGCCAGGCTGTTCTTATTATTTCTGATCCTATCCATGATTCTTAAAATATTTTAATGAACCATATAAATGTTATTCTATATACAGTATTAATGACATAAATACTTTAGAAGATCTGAACTATTATGTGACAGTGTTTCCAGTAAAGATTAGTACCCATGGGCAAATTATCTATGTTAATTTGAGTGGAGGGTATGAATTTGTTTTTAAAATGAATCTATAATATCTATTTTCATTACCTTGGACTTCATTATACCTTCATTATATTGGACTAAGAATACATGAGTAAGAATATAAAATTCTTAAAGCCCATTTATCGCCCCCACCACAGCATGATCTTACTATGAAACTCAGTCTGGCCTTGAGCTCATGGTGTAACTCAGGCTGTCCTGAAACTCACTATTTAGCCCAGGATGGCCTCAAACTCACAATTTTTCTACCTTAGTCCCCTAAATGCTGGGATTACAGGCATGAGCCAGCATGCCCAATTTATTTATTTATTTAGTACCCGGGATTTAACTCATGATTTCGCACTTGCCAGGCAGGCACTTATGCTGCTGAGTTAAATTCCCAGCCCTATTTATTTATTTATTTATTTATTTTACCAGGGATTGAAATCAGGACTGCATGCTTGCCAGGCAAGTGCTTATGCTGCTGAACTAAATCCCCAGCCAGCATACCCAATTTAAAGTTAAAGTTTCTTGTTTTGCTTTTTTTTTTTTTTTTTTTTTATAATAATGGGGCTTGAACCTAGCCTCTTGGTGCACGATAGGCAACTGCTGCAGTGCTAAGCTATGTCTCCAGCACATAAAGCTAATTTTTAAAGTATTTTAAATGCATGGGATGTAGGACTGACATTTAAATGTTGATTAAGAAAGGATGAAAATATGGAGAAACAGAATATTCATTTTTATTTAAAAATAAAACATAAAAAGTATAACCTTAAGAGATACTAAAGATGGAGCCTTATGATACAAGTTATTGACTGTGTGAATACATATACAAATATAGTTAATATTTTTATTGACTTGGGCTGGGAGTGTAGCTATGCTCCTGTGTGGGAACAATTTTAAAATCAATTTTTTTTGAAATGATAATATCATACTAAGTCCATAAGAAGATAAGACAAGTGTACAAATACCTGAAATGTGAGGTGCCATATGTTAAGTATCACCAGAGTGGCAGAAAGAGTATTCTCTGGAGAGTGAATAAAAGAAGTCACAACTGAGTTGGGTCGGAGAAGGGGAGAGGTTTAGAGATAAGAGCAGAAATGAATAGGCTGAGAGTCTTCATGGTGGAGTACCATTTCAAGTGGATTTGAAGGGTTAGTTTGGGGTATTTTTCCCCAGTGGTAAGGAATCCCTGTTTGGTTGAAGAATGAACTTCAAATGCCAGCTGAAATCCAGACAGTAATTGGCCCCAAAGATGGTGAAATTAGGTTTTCACATGCTTATTCTCCTAATGCCCAATGAGTAATTGGTTTTTCTCACATGTTCTTATTAAAGGAAAATGAAAAACTGAGCAGGATACAAATGATGGGATTTTAGTTGACTCTGCAAGGGTTTTTATAAATACTACAACAGCTGTTTACATGTTTTTCATGATTGCCCCATGAATATCAGAATGATTTTCTCTATTGTTTCATGCATAAACCCACATTTGATTCAAGTTTATCTTTGAATGTTTGCCATTCTCATTTTGTTTGTACTCCTTTGGGTAGTATTAGTTACCTGATGAGGAGAATATCATAAATTTGGAATTCTAAGCTCTTCCAACTTCAGAATGCTATCTCTTTTCTACACATATTATGTAGTACTGATAATCAGTTTGAGTTCTGTAGCACAATTCACAAAGCAACAATCTATCCTGTATTTCCAAATAAAGTATTTGAAGGGAATGATATTTGCAGAATGTGCTATAGTAGTAAATTTAGAGAGTACGAGATAATTACTTGTAATTATGGCAATTTCTGTAAGGGGAATCATCTTAATTTGTTCCTACTAAGAAATAGAATTGCTCTACTCATAGCATTTAAATCCTTTTAGGAGATTAATGCTGTGTGCCTTCATTACTTTGAATGGACATTACAGCTTTTCACTACATCTGAAATTACCCCTCTAATTCACACTTCTGTTTGAATTTCTATTAAACTCAGGCTTCACTTTAAAAAAATCATATTCCAGAGCCCTTGTTGGAGAGAACTTACAGGTCCATTCTAAGCGAATAATCATCTTTACTAGGAGAATAAATCCATAAAGAAGTTATTGTCTAGATGGTGAAAAAGATTTCTAACTCATGTGCAGATTATTCTCCTGTATAGGTAATTGCCATGGCTTGAAAGAAATGCTATTTCTCTGGGCACTTTTGTGAAGACAGAATTCTGACGACTGTTTTATTTTTAAGTATTTAATTATACCATCTGGGAAAGGTAACCTGTATGTAACATAAAACAGAAATTGAAGTGGGAGGAATGGGTTTACAGTAGAATATAAATGTGAAAGAATACTGAAAAAGAAATGATGGACATGTCTGGATTGGTGACAGGTTTATAAAAGTTAACTCATGCTTAGGCTTATGATCGTCTGTAGAAATAAACTAT